>NC_064926.1:428968518-430368518 GCF_023897955.1 Schistocerca gregaria
TTTCAGAATGCCCTAACAACTCGCCACTTAATGCCTTGTATTACTGATGCAGTACCTGGGATTGATCAGCCCCGCAAGATCTGGTCAACTCTGAACCGATTAAGAACTGGGGATGGAAGACGTGCTGACTCACTCTTCAAATGGGGACTGCCGTCTTCGCCAGCATGTGACTGAGAGAAGAATGCAGTGCTACAGCGTTCAGTGGCGTCTTTGAAGAATTCCTCGTGGCATCCCAAAGATCCATTGAATATATACAAGGACTAGATGTTTGTCTGTGAATATTGTAATTTTATGTTATGTATAATAACGTGGTCCAATACTGAAATGTACTTAAATACCATACGGTAAATAAATAAAGTGGTAGTTAAATAAGACCTTAAAACAGGTAAGGTAAGTTGTACGCGGGAGTATCTGTGTTTGGTTCCGTTTGCATGGTTTGAAGTTTTTAATTCAGGTTCGAATTCTTAGGTGAATTTTGTGAATTTCATTGTGTTTGAATACTATGAACAGCGGTCTTGAAATGTTTTGTACTTAGTGCTCATAGAGAAGACTGCAATGTCTCTTTCGTTTATAGCTGAAAAGAGGTGTTACGGAATGTGACAAATAGATGCTAGAACGAAAGCTATTTATCTTTAGAGTTTACCGATAGTCTGGCTAGTGTAAAAGGAGCGGTGTTTGGCATTACAACCACAGAAAATATGAAATATAGCAATGTAAAGGGTCATCTTGTAACACAACCAGCTGGAATCACAAATTTGTCAAATGATGTTTTTAGAGAGAAAACTTGAGTTTGAAATCCTTACGTGGAGAAGTAATTAGCGCACATTAACTAGGGTAAAGTCTGCTTAAAAATTTTGAAACATAAAAAAAAATGAAACATGTTAACAAATCTATCTAAATAACAAGGAGTTGGGAGTGGGCGGTGCCAGTGGTACCTTTCCATAATAACAAACGAAGTCCCAGGCAAAATTACTTAGAAATCTGATATTTATCATTAGGTCTTTATAAGTTTACCAAACAAAAAGAGATGTGAAGAATGTGTCTGTTATTAGAGCACCACAATAACCACCTCAGCATAATTACGATATGTTTGTATAAAAAGGTAACATACTTTCACAAAAATGGTACTTATATACTCCTGAAATCTCGAAACTAAATCGATCATTACTCTATTGTTCGAAGGATAAAAAAGAAAACTTTTGTTCTGCTTTAATATTCTGGTGACATCAGATAAGAGAACTGAAAATCATTCGTAATTCCTCACAAAATGTGATTTTTTTTCTTAAATGTGGCTTACTGCTGAAAAAATTGCAGTTTCTAGTGCAATCCCGTACGAGCTTTACTATTGGTTTCTATTTGTTTGATTTTCCAACATCTTGATTGTACGTATGACATTGCGAGAGGCATGTCAATGATTTATATTGTGTTCAGAAACAATCTATGTGAAACTACCATTCCCATCAGCTTGTGAATGATTTAAATAAACGAGTAATCAAAGGTTAATCCTTTGTTTGAAACCCAAATAAATTTACGGGTGGACCATCTTTTCATTCTCCCCTTTTAATAACCACAATCCATTTATAATTTACGTATCGATACCATTTCTCATTGCTAAATTAAGATGCCTCGTAAATGATCTATGCTTCTGTCGGAGCTTAAAGCAACAATGCGTAACCAGTAAGGTCGTTTACTCGTCCTCTGGTGCTCAGGTAGCAACGAATTGCTGCTGACTCATTATGTTTAAAGAGCCCAGTGAACATGTAATTTGCTCTCCTCTGGGTTTAACCATTTGCACACTGAGCGTCATAAATGAGCTACACCCATTAGGATAAGACGGATTTTGATTATTGTTGGCAGAAGTTTATTGTCCTCACTTGCAGCTTCGAAAGACCTATATTTATTATGATACATGACCACAAAACCAGTCTGTTAGTTATGAAGTCGGAGTCTCAAAATTGTGAATAAAAAAGTCCAGACGTCATGGTATGGAGACGTACAGGTCTTGGATGCAGTCCTGACATTTCATCCCAAACAGCTTGCATCTGATCACGCAGTTCGCGCAGCGTTGTCAGCCACACATTACAGGCGTAATTGAACGCTCTATCAGCGTGTTCGATGACAAGTGTTTGCTCACGCAGCTTACAGCTCGGACTTGGCTTACTCAGACTTTCATCTCTGCTCACGTGAACCGCTGGCTACAAAAACAAGGCGTTGGCACAGACCAGCTTAGAAAATTGGTGAAAAGTGCAAGCAGCTGTCTTCAATGACGAGGGTATTGGGAAGTTGGTACAACGCTACGACAAATGTCATAAGTCGGAGCTTCGGCTACGTAAATAAGTGGCTGGGAGGTGTAGTTAAATGCTACAAATAGAACATTTCTGATTTCCACAGTGGTTTTCATTTCTCTACCGATCGTACCTTAATAAAAGCAAAAAACTCGTATATAATTCACTCTATTAAAATCAAACAAAGTCTTGGAAAGTACTGAAGTATCTTAAACAATTACTGTTTGCTTCCAGTGTTGTATGTATTGATGTTGTATGCGTACTACGAAATAACTTTCTACACAGCACCACACTAGCTATTGCTTTCACTTGTGTCTAGGCTTTGAATTCACACTGAGTTGTTGGTTCAGAAAACCATTTAATCATGTTCTGTGATAGATTTACAATCATTTAAAGAACACGTTGAAACAATGTATTACCATGTTATCTGTCTCACAATCTGTGTTTTATAGTATTTCCTTATCTATATTAGTACATGACTTTACAGAAAATATTATGCACACCGACTGAAAGAAGTGCGTAGCCATAGGTTCATTATTTCACTTTGAGAAATGTTTATCAGTAATCCGATGAGTTTCAAATGCAATGTCTTCGATTGAAAATGACTATCTTCAAAAATCGACCATCTTATTCCTGTAACACTGAGAGGCAAGCTTATTGTATCTGTGTTCGAATAAACTAGAGACCGAAGTATTGTTATTGTAGGAATTCCCTTCAACGTAATCCTTAAAGTAAATATGCTTGGGCGACATGTGAGCACAATCCACGAATACATTGGGAACTGAAACGCAAAGCGGCTTAACGAGATTTATAGTTGAGCGTCAAGGGATATTTCCTCTGGGCTCATTATTCAAAGATTATATTGTTTTCCAGTCACATAAGCGTTTTTCACTATTTGTGAGGTTACCTTTTTGTATCCACCGGTTTCACGATATTTGTTTACACATTTTTCTTTCCATTTCGTGTATGATATATTAATAAATAATGTGTGCACTGGCCCGGGAGTGATTTACGACTATGTGAAAGCTCTAAATGAATCTCGATGGCTCCTTTTTCTTCCGTTGGCACCGTATGTTAGGTGGAGGAGTGAATTCAGAATCACAGCACTCACCTTGAGCACTAAACAGATCTGAAGCCGGTCGCCTTCTCGGCTCTGCCTTGTTTCGTTTGATACCGGAACAACCCATTTAGACACACTCTGCTGGTCAAAGATCAGCTATCGAGTCTTAAGAGAGATACGTCAGGGAAGCTAGTTCGTAACCAAGTGTCGAAAGAAATATGAGAGATACGTATTTCTGAGACACAATAGTCTTAAAACCGTTTGTATATCATAGTTAAAACAGTTTCGAATTTTTACGCCTGGCAGCCTATCACAGAGAGGAAGCACGGTGGTACGGTGAGCAATAAAATCAGACCGATATACGTTCTTTAGGACGTTTTGGGAATCATGGAAAGTTGCAGCAATAGCAGATATGAAATTATTATCAAAGATATATGCTGTAGGGAGAACTTTCGATGCGTGGGTTTTGAAACAACCACGCTAAGAAGAATGTTGCCATACCGCAAGAGCATCTTACGTCACGAACTTAAGTGGAGTAAGAATGGTAAACTGGACTAAAAATGACATTTCCCAATTATTATCCCTAAATAATGCTTGATATCTACGAAACACTTTGATGCATTATTTGTCAAACAATTCCATTTCAAAATGTACTTCTTGTCATTTGTAAGTTAATAGCGAAAACGTATTAAAATCATGTACTTTGTGTTTTGACTCACTATCTCTATCTCTGGAAGTGTGCAGTTTAAAAAGCTTTGTTTTTCAGTTTTTTATTCCTTCATATCATGCTCATGTTAAGAGGTGGGATGCTCTTTGTGGGATGCTCGGAAGTGAAACTCTAAATAGTAAAGGACTACTCTACAGGGTGGGGCAAATAAGTGGCCCGAACGAGCGGATACGATTGCAACTGAGCAACAGTATGGAACAACTGCCAATACAGCCGACTGAACCTTGGAGTACATTTATACAATCTTCACACCTGACGGACTTAAAGCAGAGGTCAGTTTGATAGCGGCACTTGTTGGGCACCGAGGTCACCTGATCTGTCAGTGTGCGATTCCTTTTTTGGAGAGCCCTCAGGTCTAAGGTGTATCGCGACAAGCCCCAACAGTCTTGTAGAACTGCAACAGAACATTCTGGATGAGACTGCAGCAATTCCAGCAGTCCAGCTTCGACCAGTCTTCAGTAGCTTGCTGACCAAAGCCCAAAACTGCCAACAGATGAATGGTGGTCTCTTTTCAACACCTGCTGTAGTCAGGTCAGTCCCCTGTTTCCCTTTCTCTGTTGTGTTTTTGTGCAATGGAACTCTGATCTCCGTGCAACTTATATTTGCCCAACCCAGTAGATAAAACATTGGCGAACCACAGTGTTATTACTGAATGGCAATGAGAAACAACATAAATGGCTTACAAGTAATAAAAAAACAGTGTGGTATACACTTCCCACAAATCATACACTGATGATATCCCCGTACAAGATCTTTGTCCATTAGATTCGATTAGGTAAGATTAATACTTTTTCCATAGATCATGAATACGACACTTCGTAATGATGTGGAACGTGTCAGGTAAATGAAAGATGCCTGTACAAGATGTTACATTACACAAAATATTGCATGACACTACTGCTTAAGTTAGTTTCTTTCCCTCCCTTAATTTATATCTAAAAATTCAGCCAATGAGTAGAATGAGTTGTCATCTAGAAATTCTTTTAATTTATTTTTAAATGTTGGTTGACTATCTGTCAGGTTTTTTATGCTGTTTGGTAGGTGACCAAAGACTTTTGTGGCAGCATAATTTACCCCCTTCTGTGCCAAAGTCAGATTTAACCCTGCATAGTGTAGGTCATCCTTTATCCTGGTGTTATAGCTATGCACACTGCTATTACTCTTGAACTGGGCTGGATTATTAACAACAAATTTCATAAGTGAATATATATGTGAGGTTACTGTGAGGATCCATAGATCCTTAAATAGATGTCTGCAAGATGACCGTGGGTGGACTCCACCAATTATTCTGATTACACGTTTTTGAGCAATGAATACTTTTATACTCAACGATGAATTACCCCAGAATATGATACCATACGAAAGCAGTGAATGAAAGTAGGCATAGTAAGCTAATTTACTGAGATTCTTATCAGCAAAATTGGAAAATAACCCTAATAGAATACGTAGCCGAACTCAGACGTTTCAGCAGACCATCAATATGTTGCTTTTAGTTTAACCTCTCATCAATGGACACACCTAAAAATTTTGAAAATTCTACCTTAGCTACAGACTTCTGTTCAAAGTCTATATTTATTACTGGAACATTGGTTGCTGATTCATGGTGCAAGTGCCGTAAAGTACTGAGAAACAATTTAGGCACAGAAACAGTATAGCATCTGCAGTGATGGAAGGTATTGAATCAGTGAATAGAGATTTACCTCATCCTCACCTTCTCCCCAAATGTCTCCGAATGAATCGTTCAATAATGTCATTTCGACCCACATACGCAAAAAAAAGTGATTTTTGGAATGAAAGCTCTACAGTTAGGTGTTTTTGATACTATGATAACGTTTAATAATGGAAACAAGGGATAAAATAAGGCTGAATAACAAGTTGGTATCACTCCAGAAGTAAACATGCTGCAAGCCCTCCAATGAGTGAAGCGAGTTAGGATCAGTAAACCCCAGCGTGCAGCAACACTACCGACAGAAGAAGCAAGAGGCAGCAAGCGTCCAGGGTTGCAGGATGATTAAGAACAGAATAGAGACAATGCAGATAACAAGCCAAGCAGTTCCTAGGAGCTGCTATGCCTCAGTGATACCATCCGAAGCTTTTGTACTTGATTTTCTGAAAACGTGTTTTTTTAAAATATTTGTCCATCTTCTCAATAACTTTTACAGACTTATTTAAAGCTATATTACTTCTCAGTATTCTCCAGCCGCAGAAATACTAAAACATATTTGTCTTTGAAGCCTTTGTACTTATAGAGGAGAAAATTAGAGTTTTAAAGGAAAAGATAATGGAACACAAATGTTCAAATGTGTGTGAAACCTTATGTGACGTAACTGCTAAAGCCATCAGTCCCTAAGCTTACACACTACTTACCTAAATTATCCTAAGGACACACACACACAAACACACACACACACACACACACACAAACACACACACACACACAAACACACACACACACACACACACACACACACACCCATGCCCGAGAGAGGACTCGAACCTCCGCCGGGACCAATGGAATACAATTTAGGAAATTACCAACTAATAAATTATTTGATTGTGTATTTTGCTTCTGGTATAGTAATTAGGAAAAGGGTGGCACAGACTTTCTGAAAGATTTCAGCTCGCTGTGTATCAAAGACAGGTATGGGGCGTACCAGCTTCCCTTAAACACTGTTATTCATTCATCATTTGGAATAGCAGCTCTCGTATCTTCCGTGTTAGCAGTTAAAATTGTTGGATGTGAGGACCGCCAATCACGCAAAACACCGTTTTTTCGAAGTTCCCAAATATGTTTCAGCATATTTGTGACATCATAAGTGGGTTTATGTTTCATTTAATCTTCAATGTGAACGTTTTTACTAAATGATTACAAAATTACGGAAATATTTAGTTCAGACAACTATTTGTTTTTGTTAGTTAATACCTTTACATTCGGTTTGCATGGTTTTTCAGGACCATTTGCGTATTATTTCGTGCTGGTAGCTCGTCACTTGCAACCAATCGATAATGATGAGAAATTTTGTTGGGAGTTAAACTACCATTCTATGCTTCAAACGTAATTTAGTTTGTCGCGATATTTCGCGTATATATTCGTTTTTACTTACGATTTTGTGTGGCAGGCCCTTATTCCTCACCATCTTGACGAGGTTTTGTGAAGCACAAGTAAACATAACCCACATTTTTTGAAATTTTCCTAAGAGCAGACCAGTGGACTCCTGTGATTGGCACAAAACCCTTATGGGGGTGGTTGCATGAATGCTTTTGTGGAGTTTATAGAGTTTTGATGGAAAGTGAGGAACAGGAAACGGTCTTCCGATTCAGACTCCGGTCTGGAGAGGTTTCTGGTCTTCTGATCCAGACTCCGGTCTGGAGAGACATTCTGATCCAGACTCTAGCCTGGAGAGGATTCTGGTCTTGACTCTTGTTATGAGTGGGACGTCCTGAGCGTGACTTCACACTAGCGCTGGTCTTGACTGGGGAGCATGTCGTAACTGTAACGACAGTTTGGACCTCAGTAATCTCGGACAACTCGCTGTGCTGAGGCCAGTCTTACTCGTGACAGGTCTACCGCCTAGACGTTTGATCTCCTTGTGCGCACTGATGTACAAGTGAGTCAAATTGATCCATAGGATGACAAACGGGAGCGTCACATGCTGGAACCTGCGGTGATTTCAGGGCTCCATTAGAGTGTAATTGCGATCTGACTAACAGATCGCCAGCCTCGACTTTGCATATTTATCCGCTCGATAACGAATTACAGACGACACACATCGCTGCTGTGCAGACGCTTGAACCACGACCATCACCAGAGACAGCGCTACACACCGACAAAAGGATATAGTACTGGTGCTCCGACTTGTTAGGGCAAACAGAAGTATAGTCTCGTATCTTTTTCTCCACTGCACCAACATAGTGTTACTTCTGTGCAGATTAAATCCATCAGTCTTTTCATTGTTAGATAATTTTAGACTGTGTTACCCATGTTCTGAGCGAGAGTAAATAGCTCAGTCAGGCAAGCCTTAGTCTTTGCCAACCAATCGCCAAGCAGTGTTGTGTTAACTATTTGTTGCGTCTATTTGTGTTGCCAACACTTGATGTTTTGTCATCACGTTTAACATGTATTGTTTTTCCTAATTTGTAATCAGTAAACTTGTGCCATAAGTTTAATTAAAGATCACTCCCTTGTTGATATTTTGATCACCCATCAATAGTTGACTAAAATAATTGTACTGCCACCATTTCATTAATTTTATTTCAGACTTCAAGCTCATTTATATTATCTACAATGTGATAACCTCTAATGCAGGCAACAACAACAAACATTGTCAATGGCCAACATCAGTTGGGCAGACGCATTGGCCAGGTAGTCAAATAGAAGGCTAACTAGTTAAACTGACTGCTGTCAGTGTGTAAACTCATAGTCGCCTGTAGGGTTTCAAATCATAAGTCCAGTGTAGTCTCGCAAATATGAGTTAAAGATTCGTAACGCATCAGGGGAGGACAATGTCATTGAATTGCGGTTGGGGATGTAAGCGCCGAATGTTCTGTTTGCAGGACGTTGCTCTCTGATGTGCAGGAATATTTACGCTATTATTCGATGCCTGTCCATCTTATCTGCAAATTTCTACAGAAGTAGTCGTAGATCACTTTGCTAATAGTGCCTGAATTGTGCATGTGGTTACTGGAGAAAGCTGTATTATTGCAACAACGAAATTCGTTTCTCAGTTGGCAGGCGGAGGATGAAGCAATTAATACTGATCACGAAAAATATTTAAGTATAGTCGAAGGGTCCAATGAAAACATAACTTTACTGAAAGAATTAGTAAACTACCGAATCCGCTGACCGCAATTACTCAAAATATACAGGGTGTCCCAAAATAAATGGATATATGATTTTTGGCATTGAATATCTCTTTAACTGAAGGAAATACAGTACAATATTTATGGTGTACTTTAAGGTGCAACTAAAGATGGTAAATGTTGAAAATTTCCTCCTTCCTCTGCAATACACCGGCGATAAAGACTTACTGAGCGAAATGACAATTGATTTTTTCCTAATTGAATAGAATCAGAGGAGTGGTCAATTTGCTCTTAATGATCATCAAGTGTTCTGGTCTTGCAGTGCAAACTATGTTCATGAGAGTTAAATCAGAATACCGTGCTGGAAATACCACACTTTGGCTTCGTCCTATTCATATGGCAGGGAATGTACGATTGAGAAATGTGAAATTGAGGTTGACCCCATCCTGTTGAAAGCAATAACTTTCATTTTCAAAGAGAAACCGTTAAAACCAGTTGTCATACGAAACATTTCTAAGTTAGTCATCGGTGACAGTGTTTTCAGAGAAACACGGTCCGATTAACTGTCTAGAAGACAGACCACTCCATACTGATACTCCTGGTAGATTAACACGCCTTTCCTCAGTTACGTATGGATTCTTATTGGCCCAGTATATGCAGTTATAACTGTTACCTTTTTCCGTTATGTTTAAAGGTCGCTTCATTCGACCAAAGAAATATATCCTGGAAACGTTACTCTACTTCACGTCTGTTAATGAAGTACTCCCTAAATTCAGTTCACCAATCGGGATCATCCTCATTAAGGGCATCGAAAAGTATTGGAATGTAAAGCTTAAATTTCTGAGCCTGCAAGATCCTATGAACATTGCTTTTGCAGATTGCAGTCTCACGAGGGCATTGCGACAAAGGTTTGTGTGTACGTCGCGATCATTGCAGTAATACTTCAATTACCTGTTGAGTGTCTCTTTCTTCTGAAATGCTCTGCACCGTTCCTGCAACCTCAAAACTAATCTCGGATTCTTGTAATTGTTACCCTTGTTGGTGATGGTGTTTCAAATTCAACTCTCCAACGTCGTCCTACCTCGCTCACATTATCTGTTTCCCAGTAACACTTTAGCACCCACTCCATTGAGCCAACGATAACGCTATGTTTGTTTAAAATTCTAGAAGCTTTGGAAATTTGTGGTAAGTTCTTGTGGGACGAAACTGCTGAGGTCGCCGGTCCCTAGGCTTATGTACTACTTGATCTGACTAGCCCGAGCGGCAGATTTATGAAAGAAAAGAAAGCGTTGCTATGTTTTTCACCGCTTCTGAATTATTACCCGCAGTAACTGAACTGCTGTCTCCTTTAATTAAAGAGATATTCTGTTTCATAGAGTGCATGCATTATTTTGGAACATCATGTATATTCAAAATACTAACCAAACTTTGGAATTGCTAAGATTAACTGTCAGATTGAAAAAAAAAACAGCCGATATGTTGCTGGTTCCTCACATCGTCATGTTCCAAATTACATCTTAAGTAGAGTAATTGCCCAAGTTTTGTGGGCAATATTGGGGTTGTAGGCGAAAAGATCTAATTTTGCAAAGCATTTTTCAGAATGTACGTGGTTAGTGAAACATTACAGGATTATATTGGTGGTTTACGTACGCCAATGATGGCCCTCTGCTTGGACATTTCCGAAGCCGAGGGTAGAAATGTCTTGGAAGATACGCTATCTGATGACCGGTTAAAGGTTTTATATAATAAGCCCTACAGATTTCCTATATTAGATAAAACGTTGCCGACATTGAGACTATTCGATTCAGTGATAAAAAGCGGGATAATGAGGAGCAGAGGTGCGAGGGGAGGTTAGTCTTCATGTTGTTTCCGCCGGCTTCGACAGGACGCAGAGCTTGTCCCGGGGCATATGTTATCGCCGTGGCAAGCTGGGTCATTTTGTTAAGGATTGTGAGCAGCCGTAGGATCGAGGGCCAAGGAGTTGAGGCAGCTGAGCAGTGGAGAGGACCGATACATTTCGCTGCCGAACGGCAATTGCTAAGGCCTAAGATGTTGATGAACTGCATCTGCCTTTTGTTTGCAGTTCCATCAGTATAGAACCAGTCTGTTAATTGGTTGATGATGGCAGTGATGCCTCTTTGATTGCAGTTGGTATTATAGGTGTCAATGAGTATGGAGATTTTCTAGATAGCAGTGTGTTCGTGAGAACTGCCAGTTCAGCGTTTTTTGCTATTTTTCTTTTTTTTAAAGTTTAACATGGCAGTATCGTTTTAAATTAAGAATTGGAGAGTTCTCGTCGTGAAATGCTCCTTTCTGGATAATTAATAGACTATGCCCCAATCGTTACATTAAAGCTAAAATACATTAAGAACAAATTATCTGTGTGTAAATAAATCTGTAAAGTAAGGAGAAAAGGTCGCGATTTAATGTAAGGAATGTATTTTTTTGCTGCTCCGATAAAGGATGTTTAAGAGAAATGTTTTTGTATCGGAACTGTAAAGCAAGTTGAAGAGAGCTGAAGTAATTTGTTTGTGGATTATATAAAAGCAAGATCTGTGAGCTCTCTCGGCCTCTCCCTCATTTACTTTCGATGCTTATTTCACAAAATATAAGTGTCGCCCTCGTATCTGTAACTTTCAGTTAAATAATTACGCTAATTTAGTTACAATAGCCGTGTTTGAATTAAGAACCTACTTTCCCCTTCGATTAATGCCAATCTCAATGTATTATGTTGCATTTTAGAACTTTTTCAGGCTGCAGCGGAAGAGAGTTGGCGACGAATTCTTTGGTGGACGCAGCCGAACACTACTGGTGTTCAATCGGCATGTACTTTATCAAACTTTTACTTCAGCGTCCCTGAGATCTCTTTTACCGATTATTTCTAGCAGTATTCGGGCAAGGTTATTACTCAAACTGCGTAATTTTGAGATCAGTCATTGGCCTCTAAATAATCCTTTCGGTCAACGTTCTCATCGGTCTCAAGAGAATATGATGATGTTTGGCGGAATATAATTTCTTTATCACCAAGTGAAAATTTTCTGTCCACCATTTTACCATTTCAGAAACTTTTCTCCCATGAGAAGTGATAAATATAATATATTTTTTTAATACCAGTAATATTATATTGGCGCCCTGTTCTATTTTTCACGAATCGACTGTTTGTTGAAGACAATAAAAGGCTGGTGACGGTTACACGAAACATAAATGAAAATAACTGATGTAACGGAATTAAAGCAGACTCCAAGCAGCAACACCAAAAAAGGGTATGGTTATCAACATGTTGCCAGTTGCCTGTGCCTTCGTAGTCTGCAACTTGTAGCTCATTTAATTCACGATCAATTTTGGATTTTCCGCTTTTTGCATTATTTTCAACTTAATAATTGCAGTAGGCATTGTTGCGAAGCACTGTACTAAGAGGCGCAAGCTAGACGAAAACATGTGATAGTGGATTGTTTCAGTCTGAAGCACCCATATTGTTATTTTAGTAATACAACAATTAGTGTGTTGTCAATTTACGCTAATTATTCAGTGTGCTGTCAAGAGATTTTTTTTTCAAGTTATGTTTTCAATTTGTGTGTGACGAAAATAGGAAAGCCTGAAAACATGGATTCCGCAAATAAGTGTTTCTGAAAATAATGTCGATGGCGCTGACAATAGTACCGGTCAGACGGTGGCAGAATCCGCTACTCAACATTTGGAGGCAGACACTAATATGCAGGCACAAACAATTGAAAATACCGAGCAAATGCCTCTTCCTGTCATAGATCCCTTTTCTGTACTATTGAATAAAATTGCTGTGATGATTAATGCTCGTTGTAAAGAACTGTTAAGACAATTAACGCCCGCATGAATACTACATTAAATGAACGCAATGAAGCGCTTGCTTCACCCATAAACAAAGCCTTTCCTGAAATCTTTAGATCGGTCGATACTACTCTTGCTGAGAGTTGTAGCTCAAATGAGGAATTAGGAAAGAAAATTAAACACTGGTTAGGAAAAATAGCATCCGAAATAACCTGTCTAAAGGAGGCATTTAAGGATTTACCAGAAACGGTTTCAAAACTATCAAAATTCGTGGAAACAATACAATGAGCACGAAAGACGATGGAAGATACGATGCACGAATTACCGCAACGTGTCGACAGTCTGTCAGCAGAAACAAAAGAAGTGTTAAAAACCAGGCTCGGTGAGCAAAGTGAAAAATTAAATATCGAATTCGCGAAGTGGCTTGAGCAGAAAGACAAAATGCTCACCGATAAAATAATTTCATAGTGGGAAAGACGCAATACGACGAGCGGGGAGCGAAGTGATGACCGAACTCGGCACGGAAAAACAAACCCTCAGCTCGAAAATAGACCACATGAAGCACATCATTCGTCCTGACCTCACACAGTGGCGAGAAGAAGTTTCGTCACAGGTGAAAGAAATGCGATGTGCAGTGCAAACAATACCACAGCCCGTCACGAGAAGCACCGACTACCGATACGCAAATGCAGGACGCATACATCGCGGGTCTACAAAGCTCACGGACATACTTTGAAGCGTATCAGCCTGTAAACCCCACTGTATGACAACCGCGTGATGAGACAGGGGCAGGTGCAACCTTAACAGAGGTGTTTTATGAAGAAAGCCTGTTAAAACACAGACAATTTCCTGTCTTCATCCCAGACAAAAACAGTTCCCTCCCGTAGTTTTTACAGGTTCATTCCGCAACGTATGGCCCAGGTCATGGAATGACAACAGAGAATACAATTTGTTGCCTCACATATACAAGGAGACGGTGCTTTATGGGCTACAGAAGCTGCAGAGGACTGTATACAATTATGAACAATTTTAAGAGGCTATTATTGGTAAGTAATGGTCAGTGGGCACACAAGAACGCCTTAGAAAACAGGTCTTCAGCTGAGAAATTTACAAAGCAAAACAGGGTGGACTTCAGAAATATTTCGAAAAATATATTAATTTAACGAGATTCTGGGACGAGCCGGTCGCGCACAAAGATGGATTACGCATCTCGAAGGCAAAGTTGCCTGTGCACTTAAGGGAAATTTAATCACAGTCGATGATTTTGACCTTGAACAATTTTTGTCCGTGCTCGATACCATGGACCTAATGCAAGAAGATGCGAAAAGCAGCACTGGCAACAATAGCTCGCAGTCCGCGAATAAGAACGGACACGGCCACAGTATAGCCACCATAACGGTGGGTCTCGGAGTAACGGTGACACGTCACAAACCGGACATGAAGATTAGAACGCCAACAAGCGTGATCCGCAAAGCGGGCAGGCATTCTTTGAAAGGCAGAGATGAAACTATAATCGTTACCATCCCAGTTATCAAAATAATCGAAACGGGAACCGACAAGACAACAATAGGAATCAAGGCCACCATAATCAGTGGTCGCAAAATGCTGAAGAACACGGAACGCCTGTAAACCAAAATAGGAATAACTATAATCAGGACATCCGTATAGACGAGGTGGCTAAAGCGCCACCGACGACAACGTCCTGAGCGTCAAACAATACGCGACTGTATTGAGCTTCGTGATGGCAGTCGCAGGACGGAACTGATGCAATAGTTTGAAAGAACATATAAACATGCTCCGATATAAGCGATGAGACTGACATCCGTCAAGAGTTATTTAATGATGAGATACACAATAATATTGAAGGTCCGACGGAGTACGTACAACTCGCTGTTGAAGTACACTGCTGGCCATTAAAATTGCTACACCGAGAATAAATGCACATGATAAACGGGTATTTATTGGACAAATATATTATACGAGAACTGACATGTGATTTCATTTTCAGGCAATTTGGGTGCATAGATCCTGAGAAATCAGTACCCAGAACAACCACCTCTGGCCGTAATAACGGCATAGGCATTGAGTCAATGTACAGGCACAGCTGCCCATGCAGCTTCAACACGATACCACAGGTCAGCAAGAGTAGTGACTGGCGTATTGTGACGAGCCATTTGCTCGGCCATCATTGACCAGACGTTTTCAATTGGTGAGAGATCTGGAGAATGTGCTGGCCAGCGCAGCAGTCGAACATTTTCTGTATCCAGAAAGGCCCGTACAGGACCTACAACATGCGGTCGTGCATTATCCTGCTGAAATGTAGGTTTTCGCAAGGATCGAATGAAGGATGGAGCCAAGGTTCGTAACACATCTGAAATGTAACGTCCACTGTTCAAAGTGGCGTCAGTGCGAACAAGAGGTGACCGAGACGAGTAACCAATAGCACACCATACCATCACGCAGGGTGATACGCCAGTATGGCGATGGCGAATACACGCTTCCAATGTGCGTCGCCAAACACGGATGCGACCATCATGATGCTGTAAACAGAACCTGAAAAAATGGCGTTTTGCCATTTATGCACCCAGGTTCATCGTTGAGTACACCATCGCAGGCACTCCTGTCTGTGATGCAGCGTCAAGGGTAACCGCAGCCATGGTCTCCGAGCTGATAGTCCATGCTGCTGCAAACATCATCGAACTGTTTGTGCAGATGGTTGTTGTCTTGCAAACGTCCCCATCTTTTACTCAAGGATCGAGACGTGGCTGCACGATCCGTTACAGCTATGCTGATAAGATGCCTGTCATCTCCACTGCTAGTGATACGATTCCGTTGGGATCCAGCACGGCGTTCCGTATTACCCTCCTGAACCCACGGATTCCATTTTCTGCTAACAGTCACTGGATCTCGATCAACGTGAGCAGCAATGACGCGATACGACAAACCGCAATCGCGATAGGCTACAATCCGACCATTATCAAAGTCTAACGTGATGGTAGGCATTTCTGCTCCTTACACGAGGCATCACAACAACGTTTCACCAGACAACGTCGGTCAACTGCTGATTGTGTATGAGAAATATGTCAGAAACTTTCCTCATGTCAGCACACGTTGTAGGTGTCGCCACCGGGGCCAACCTTGTGCGAATGCTCTGGAAAGCTAATCATTTGCATATCACAGCATCTTCTTCCTGTCGGTTAAATTTCGCGTCTGTAGCACGTCATCTTCGTGTTGTAGCAACTTTAATGGCCAGTAGTGTTGTTGTGGGAGATATTCCCACGGCATTGATTTTAGAATCCGGTGCAGGCGTAAAGATGGTAAAAGCTGTAAAGGTTTCTGCTTTGCCACTTAAAAACTATGTAGTATCTGGTGCTATTGGTGCCAGAGGCCAGACTGTTATGTTGCAGGTGCGGATAGGTGTACAATTCGGGAATGGAGTGCATCAATGCACGTTTGTCGTCGTGAAAAGTTTAACTGAGTTCTGTCTCGTAGGCATGGTATTCATGAGGAATCTGATAGTGACAAAAGCGAAACACAGTAGACTGTGCAAAGGACTAAAAGTCAAAACTATTAAGAAAGGAGGGCTGTGGGTGCAAGATCATTCACAGTATACGAAGCTTGCACCTGAACTAAAGAACAGTGGGCAATTCGAAATATTATTCGCTCGTACGATGCAAATCCGATGAAGCGAAAACCCTGTCGGACGAACAGATAATCGTGGTATACGTCGAGGTATTTTCATTAAAGGTGGCCGTGATTAAGGATTTTGTTTACTGGATGGAAGTCCTACCACATAAAACATACTGCCAAGGAACCTATTCTGTCCTGCAGTCCAAAAGGGATGCAGTCAAACAGGAGCTCCAGGAGATGGTACAGTGGCGTGTTACACAGCCACCCCTTCCGCCATACAGCAGCCCATTATTAGCTGCGGGCAAGGCAGACGGACGGGTGCGCCTTGTTCTTGGTGCACGATTAGCAACAAAATGATTGTTTCCGTAAGAAGTAGCCTATAAGTTTTATTATCACCAAAATGATTTGAAGAAATATGTTCGGTAAGGATGTTTGCCCCAGAGGTCAACTTCTTCTACATTTTACCTACCACTCCGTATGGTGAATACATACACTCTTTGACGTTTAATGCTGAACCTGTCATACTAGGAGGGTGAGTCAAATGTAAACCTTAAATATTTTTTTAAATATTATTTATTATGTAGAAATGGTACAAAGCTGTATAACTTTTCTACATAATCACTCCCTTGCCCATACAAGTCCTCCAGCGCTTACAAAGTGCATAAATTCCTTTAGAAAAAATTCTTTTGCAACCACTCATGCACCACGTGGCGTACCTCTTCATTAGAACGGAACTTCTTTCCTCCCATTGCTTCTATGTGTGGTCCAAACGTTCGGAAATTACATGGGGAAAGGTGGGGTGAGTATGGGGGATGAGGAAGACACTCAAAATGCAGGTCTGTGATTGTTGCAACTGTTGTATGGGCAGTGTGGGGCCTTGCATTGTCATGTTCCTAAAGCCATCACCTTCTCGTTCAAAGCGTCAAAGAAGTTCTTCACAAGGAGAGCACATCATGCACAATGTGGTGTGCTGACACATGTCTAATCTGTAAAAATGCTGCAATGTCATTCAGCGTCACTCGGCGGTTTACCTTCACTATGGCTTCAACTGCTGCAGTGTTGCGTGGAGTCACAACTCGTTGTGCCTGACTTGGACGAGGAGCATCTTCCACTGAAGTCACACCATTTGCGAACTTCTTACTCCATTCGTAGACTTGCTGCTGTGACAGACATGCATCACCGTACTGAACCTTCATTGGTCGATGAATTGCAGTAGGTTTCACTCCTTCACTACGCAAAAACAGAATAACAGAACGCCGTTCTTCCCTGGTGCAAGTCGCAATTGGGGCGGCCATCTTTCTTCTGATACTGCAACAGTATGTGCGCATCTGCACTATGCTGCCACCTTCAGGCCATTCTGCCCACTTTTTGTAGCACACTTACCAACTTACAGGATAAAGGCGCGAAATTTCGATTTGTTATTAGAAATTTAAGGTTTTCATTTGACTCAGCCTCGTGTTAAAGTGTTTTCCACTATCAATGTATACTGGTATACCAAAACTTATGGAAATAAATATTATATGGTATATAGGTAGCTTTAGGAGGGGATAAAATTACTGGCATTTGTTTGACGTTGGAAACAATAATGATCTTTTGGTTTTAAGTATTTGCTGAATGTAAGTAGTAGTTAGGAAGTTTTTCTGTGGGTTTTCGTGAAAGTATGATTATGTAATTGGAAACTATCTCACTACAACACTAAAATTGTGAAATATGAAAACGAGGACTGAGTACTTTGTCAGTGAAAAGATTATTTTCAGCATTAGTGCTATACGACGTATAGAAGATCTGCAAGTTTATTAGAGAAGGTATTTCTGTGTTGATCATAACGTATAGGACAAGGGAAAGTGAAGGAGAAAGCCAAATGAGAACTAAATGTATGTATTTATTACTTGTTGCCTACTACAAACATAAACAGAGGAACTGTTACCTGCAACTAAGTGTATATAGAGCAAAAGACAGTAATATTCAGTGTAACTAATTATCTTGTGGTAAATATTTTTTTAAAAGTTTTATTTCTGTGGAGTAAATAGTGATACACTTATACACTGAATACT
The DNA here is from genome assembly GCF_023897955.1 of Schistocerca gregaria. Lineage (NCBI taxonomy): Eukaryota > Metazoa > Arthropoda > Insecta > Orthoptera > Acrididae > Schistocerca > Schistocerca gregaria. The sequence continues at coordinate 428,986,879 of NC_064926.1, forward strand.
ACCAAGTAAAGCACAATTAGTTGAACATAGTAGTGAAATGTATGCACACAGAGTGCATTCTTTGGTCACACTTGTGCTATCTGTTGTTGAAAATTGTAACTACTGTAATTTCGAAAGTTTGTCCGCCTATAAATGTACTGTTGTCCCAAGCATATTGCAACAAACGGTGTATTTCTATCGCTGCTCGTTTAGTTTGTATTGCCGTTTCAAATATACCGGTCATTTTTGAAACACCCTGTATGTGTATGCTAATCTCTTACTAACCCATTTCATGTGAACTGACATGAATTCTATTTTGAATTAGATAATTGCTATGCAAAGGTATATTGGCACAATTTTATCGGCATGATCAATTATATGTCGAATGATGTGAGACCTTGAGTTATGGGAGTTTACGAACAGCAAGAGTTTAGATTTTGGGCATCCTTATGTAGAATAGGATTATTTCGTGGTTACATGGTAACATGACGATAACCTAGGCAGTGATACTCAATCTGTGAAATATAAAAATAGGGAAGTAAAGAATTTTGTGAACATCAGGCCGCAAGCAATGCTCTGTTGTGACTCCACACAAAACACACGAGAGAGACAATATTCGTGTAAAGTACGCCACTTGCAAGATAGACAAATATAAAAACCATCAGTTAATTTGTACAAGAAGTAAATGCGATCCAGGGAACGAACAGACTGGTGTGGATAAGAGAAAGGGTCTCATTTATTTGTGAATGTTTTTATAAATGAAAGTTACCACGTGAACTGGTGGACAATGGTTGCAATGGGACACTCAAGCGAGAGACGTTGTGAATCAAAAATGTATGAAGGAAAGAAGTGTTACGTGACGTGAACAGTTTTTATGTCAAACTCACCATTGTGAACTGCACACCAGCCAACGCAGTGAAAAGTCCTGTGCACATGACTTGTCTTCGATGTGTACACCCATGTTGACACATGTATCCGCACACAAAAGTTATTTCGTGAACTTATAAAAGATATTATTTTCCTGGCGAGGTAATGGACAAGTGTAAAACAGCCTCATCAATAAACAGAGTGTAGGAAGGTGACTGTCGCCGCACATAAACTTTGCAATTAAAACTGAGTAAACTTTTTTATCTAACAATTTTAAGCAGTGAGTATGCAGAGACGTTCTTGAAATACCTGTGGTGAACAGTAATAAGCATAGATGAGTACTGTTTGTTGACGAACTCAACAGTCAAGAAGTCGACTCACTTAGTCTGAAAATACGCCATGATTTATAGATAGTGGCGCCAGCTACAAATTAATGAGAAATAAAGCTCCCTGAAGGTAGACCTGGACTGGAAGAACAATACACACGGAAGACAATCATGGAAGTGAAATCTATTGTAATAATCAAATTTTTCACTATGGCAGCTCTTCGAAATTGAACTAATATCTGTAGAGCTGATACTACTTTGATTTGATTTTCATGTATCAACTGTCCCAGTCGGTAGTCCCGTGTACGTAACAAGCAGGAGTGGGGGCGTGGCCAGCTGCCAGAGCCCTTCGCTCGCGTTCCAGCTACGTTGGGCACCTATCTGGGCAGGGGTGTTTCCTGGAACCGCCGCCAGAGGTCACCGTGCGAGCCCACGGTCTCGCCTCCTCAACAGCGAGCGCCAAATTCGGAAAGTGTTGTGATGTGTCAATCGGACGCTCTGCTCGTGTCTCGTAGTTATAGACAAGTGCGTTAATATTCCTTAAAAATACAGTAAAAAAGGAAGAGAGATAACGAACACAACAAGAACTTACCTGTAACATTGTATTTCTGTATATTTACTGAAATTTTATGAACATATAGACAAATGTATTTGAACAAAGTTTAAGAAACAGGTACACAAAGGCAGTAAAGTGTAAGAACTGCCTAAGTGAACAGTGTATATTGTTAATGATTCTATTGTAATATGGTGTTTATTTACTCATCTGCATAGCAATGTATACTAACCTTACCACAATTGAACCTTGTTCTTTATTTCTAGAGACAAAATAAGAAACAAGTGTTCAAGGAAGCAATGAAATGTTGCTTTTTGAATAATTAATATAATATGCCCCAATAGTTCCACTAAGGCTAAAATAAATTAAGAATAAAGTTTCTCTGTGTAAATAAGTCTGTAAAGGAATGAGAAAATGCCACGATTTAATGTAGGGAACAGCATTTTTTGCTGTTCTGATAAAACATATTCAAGAGAAATGTTTATGCATCGAAACTGTAAAGCAAGTTGAAAGCAGCTGTCGTAATTTGTTTCTGGATTATATAAAAGCAGAGGCTGTGATCTCTCTCTCTCTCTCTCTCTCTCTCTCTCTCTCTCTCTCTCTCTCTCTCTCTCTGTCGCTTTCCATGGATGTTTTACAAAATGTAAGTGTCGCTCTCGTATCTGTAACTTTTGGCTAAATAGTTACGCTAATTTAGTTACAATAGTCGTGTGTGAAATAAGAACCTACTTTCCTCTTCCATTAATGCCAATCTCAATCAATTAAGTTCCATCTTATTTCTTAGTTTCAGGCTGCAGAGAAGGGGAGTTGCCGAACGCTACGGGCGTTTAACCGGCATTTACTTTACCAAGATATTATTTCAGCGTCCCCAAAATCTCTTTTACCGATCTTTTCTATCAGTATCCGGGCAAGGTAATGATGCAAACTGCAGGATCCTAGACATATCTATTACCATATACTTCCTGCCAAAGCTTCCAAGAGTTTAACGTAGTTTTACACTGACCAAAACCAAATGAACTGAGTTAACTGTGGCCCGTCCACAAATACGGAGTCGTTGCCTCACCGTTTAGTGTTGGAAGACCTATAGCTTAAGAGCGTCTACAATTATTTAAAAGTCTCATCATCTTAGGCAAATGTTGAGGGGTCTCAGGAAGGCCGGCTCGACCGTTAAGCTGTCTAAAGTAAATTTGACCCGTAGTTTGATGTTGTTTTTGCGGTATATAATGTGAGCCGGACGGATTACTATACATCAAGTATGTACGCTAGCTATTTAAAGGTTTCCTCTGCTCACAGACAGGAATGGCAACTGTTTTTTAGAAACGTTATCCATAAATTTGCCCAACAAGCGAACCCACTTAGTCACGAAAGTCGCAAAAATGAGAAATTCAAGTGGGGATATGCCTAACAGACTGCCTTTGATGTCTCGAAACATGCTGCGGCAACGCTCCAGCACTCGATATTCAAGATTTCGAATTCCCACTTGTTCAGATGAACACTCCTAGTTCCGGCATTGTCGATGGTTTGTCACAACAACAGGATAGAGAGCAGAGGCTTTTGGCTTAAGCTTCGAGAAACTTGTCAAATGCTGAAGTAAATTATTCTGTTTACAAGCTGGAAACTTCGGCAGCCCTCTTTGCACTAGATGAGTTTAAATTTCATTTGGAGCATAATAAATGTAGATTAGAAACTAATAAGCAGGTGTTCTTTTTTGGCCCTGTAAGACCAGAAGAATTACACAAGGTGCCCAAAATCAGGCCAAGGATGCGCTTGGTCTCATGTATAAGAAGAAGGAAAAGGAATCCGCAGCGCCAGATTTCGCGGTTGCCACAGTAGTTCTGTATGAGATTCCTTCACTGTTTCTACATCTACACAGTCCTCGAGCTACCGTATGACGCGTGACGGAGCGTACCTTATAGCACGACTAGTCAATTCCTTTCCGGTCCCCTTAGCAGCCGAGTCAGAGAAAAACGACTTCTGTATGCCTTATGTCTGCGCCCCTTACACGAGACGAACATTGGTGGAAGTATTCTGTGGTCACCATGAAATGCTTTTTTCTCTAAATTTTATCAATACTCTTCCCCGAAAAGAACGTTACCTTCCGTCCAGGAGTCCCATTTAAGTTCGCGAAGCTTATCTGTAAGACCAGCATGTTGATCGAACTCACCGGTAAGAAATCTAGCAGTCCGTTCCCGAAGTGCTTCGATGTCGTCTTTTAAAATGGCCTGATGGGGAGCCAAAAACTCGAGCGGTATTCAAAAATTGGTCGCATTAGTGTTCTATACCCGATCTCCTTTACACATGAACGACGATTTTGTGGAGTTTTAGCAATAAACGGAAGTAGACCAGTTGCCTTCCGTACTACAGTCCTTACAAGCTCGTTCTATTTCATATCCCTATGCAATGTTACTCCTAGACATTTAATCGACAGAACTGTGTCAGGCAGCACGCTGATAATGTTGCATTTGAACATTATGGGATGTTTTTCCGTATTCATCTGCATTAACTTACATTTTACTACTTTTAGAAACAGCCGCCATTCATCACACCAACCAGAAATTGTGTATCCTCCTACAGTCACTTGACGCCGACACGTTCCCGTACCCAACACCATCACCAGCCAACAACCTCCGGTTGCGACTTACCCAGTCGTCATATCATTTACGCATGTAGAGAATAGTACCGGTCCTACGGCATTTCCATGGGCCACTCATGACGATAGCCTTGTCTCTGATGAACACTAGCCCAACGTACTATGTTCTATTGCTTAAGAAGTCTTCTAGCCACTTACATTTCTGGGAATGCGTTCAGTATGCTCTTACCTTCATTAACAGTCCGCAGTGAGGCAGCGTGTCACCGTTTCTCGCGAATCTAGGGACATGGAACCTGCCTGTTTCTATTCATCCACGATAGGCGAGAAAAGGGCAACTGAGTTTCACAAGAGTAATGCTTTCCAAAACCGTGCTTATATGTGGACCGGGGTTTTTACTCCTTAAGGAAATTTATTGTAGCTGAACTGAGAAAATGTTGAAGAATTCTGCAGAAAACAGACGTTAAAGATATGGGTCATAAATTTATATGTTCGTTCTTTAACCCGTCTTAGAAATGGGATTCCATCCGGACTCAGCAACTAATTTGTTTTCAACTGTTTCAGCCGCTTCTCTGCTCCAGGGATGCTTATTACACTGAAGCGCCCAAGAAACTGGTATAAGCGTGAGCATTAAAATACAGTGATATGTAAACAGGCAGAAGACGGCGCTGCGGCCGGCAACGCCTGTATAAGACAGGTGTCAGGCACAGTTTTTTGGTCGATTACTGCTGTTAAAATGGTAGGTCATCAGGATTTAATTGAGTTTGAACTTGGTGCTATTATCGGGGCACACAGCATCTCTGAGTTAGCGACGAAGTGGGAATTCCCCGCACGACCATTTCAGGAGCGTACCTTGAATATCACGAATCCGGTATAACATCAAATCTCAGACATCGCTGCAGTATCAGAAACATCCTGCAAGAACGAGATCAACGATGACTTAAGAGAATCGTTCAACGTGTCAGAAGTGCAAAGCTTCCGCATATTTCAATGCTGGGCCATCGACAAGTGTCAGACTACGAACCATCCAACGAAACATCATAGATCTGGGCTTTCTGAACCGAAGGCCCACTCTTGTTCCCTTGATGACTGCACGATACAAAGCTTTACACGTCGCCTGAGCCCATCATCACTGACATTCGACTGTTGATGAATGGAAACAAGTTGCCTGGTAAGAAGAGTCTCGTTTCAAATTGTGTTGAGTAGACGGACGTGTATGGGTATGGTGACAACCTCATGAAGCCATGGACCCTGCATGTGAGCAGGGGACTGTTAAAATTGATGGGGGTTCTGTAATGGTGTGGGCGTGTGCACTTAGAGTGGTATGGGACCCCTGATACGTCTAGATACCACTCTGACAGGTGGTATGTACGTAAGCATCCTGTCTGGTCACCTGCAGCCATTCATTTCTATTGTGCATTCCGGCGGACTTGGGCAATTCCAGCAGGACAATGCGACACTCAACAAGTCCTGAATTACCATAGAGTGACTCCAGGGGCGCTCTTTTGAGTTTAAACATTTCCACTGGCCACCAAACTCGCCAGACACAAAAATTATTGAGCATTCTGGAATGCCTTGCAACGTGCTGTTCAGAAGAGGTACACCCTCTCGTACTCTTACGTATTTATGGACGGCCCTGCAGGATTCATAATGTCAAACCCCTTCAACACTACTTAAGACATTAGTCGAGTCCATTCGGCCCTTCACTGTCGTCTGTCTTCCATACGTCGGTTGTGCGATGATCAAACGCCGGCCTGTTTACGATCCTCCATCGTGAAAGGTTTCTTAGACGCTAAATTTAAAATTGTAGTTTTTCGTTTGCTATTTTCTATTGCCACACTAGTCGATGATTGACTGGATATATGCCTTCGACCGGCTTGGCGATTTTCTCGTTTCTCAGCAATATGTTTTGCTAAGAGATGAGTTGGTTCTTGTTGTTTGCTTCGTGCACCGATGTTTTTAGAGATGCACGAATACTTGTTAACTTTTGGCTGTCATCGTTTGTGCGTTCTCTTTTCAACAGCGAGTGCAACAGCCATTGCTTCCTCAGCATTTTTCAAAGTTTGTGATCAAACCACTTTGGGCATTTACCGTCTTTAATCAATTCACGTGGCACATACTTCTGAACAGCACGGTTTGCAATGCCTTAAACTTCGCCCATAATTCCTTTACGTCTATCGTACAGGAAGTAAATTATGTCCTTTTCTATGTGGGATGCTATCATCCGCTTATTTGCTTCTCTAGCAAAAATATTCTAGCCTTCTTCATTGGTTAATTAACCGTACGAACCACAGTCACTATATCATGGTTACTAACAGCTGTCGAAAAGGTCAGATATTTTTGTAGTTACAAGATCTTTAATATTTCAATTGTGTCTGGGTTCTCGAAACAGCTGACCCCGCAGAATTCGGTAAACGTGTAAAAAGCTCTTCACGAGACTACCTCACCGTCCCGGTGCAATCAAACTATAGACGTTCCATTCTATTCTTCGTAGATTGAAGGTAGAACCTGATGGATGGTGAAACCCTCCAACGATTAACTTCATTTCACCGAAAGCTTCAAACTCACATTCAAATTCGGCCACAGTAAAGACAATATTTTTGTCGACTGCAATGAACGCTTCTCGTTGTATGGCATCGAGTCTGTCTTTTCGCTAAATGTTTCAGTATTTTCTACTTCATCAAAACATAAGCGACAGACGTCATTGGTGGCGAGTCACAGCTTGCAAAATACATTCTACCCACTCGGTAGTCGCAGCCGCCTCTCAGATGAGGCCCTCCAGCAGACATGCCGATCGCACAATGGCTTTCTTTTCGACGCTGCACGCTATTTCAGTAAGAGGTTCCTCAACGCGCTTAACATTGGAACTCCAGATAACTAGCGAACCATGAGCTTGTTCGGACATATCCGACGAAGATGCACCACATATCTGTAAAGGTGCGACCGCCCCTTAACTTTTGTTTGGATGCACTAATATCGTCCGAACTCTAATGGGAATCAATAATTTGCGAGTGGAGGTCAATAGACCAAGGACGCAGCGCTGCAGTGTGCGATAAGTTGGGGATTTGAGTCTGTCAGGGACCATGTCCGGATGGCTGAACAGGTTAAAACAATCGCTCGTCAGAAGTGGTTACTCTTGTTCCCAATCCCAGTCCGGCAAATTTTCAACGTTCGCCCATGCTTTATGGCAATGCCTTCTGCGTCTGGAAGTCTCGAATTCGCACCTACCCTTTCTTTTCATATTAACTACTTCATATACAAGTACCTAAAACGGCCACCGTAGTGTGAACTTTGTAGGGGCAAGGAATTCAAGCGATTTTATATTAAAACTACAGTGTGTTTTCAAATGGCAACAATGGCAACTTGTTTCTAGAGATTTTTTCGTTGCACAAACTTGACCCCTGAAATCTGAAAGTACTACAGCGAGACGTTCAAGTTGTATTGGACAAAGCAATTTTGGATTGTACTGGGCAAAACAGGTAGGATTAAAAGCTTTTTCTTTTTCACTGAGAGGAAAATGGAGAAGTCAGGACCTAAATGGGATGAAATGGAAATCAGGGAAGTGAGTGAGTAACATTCGCGTCCAAGAAGTACGTTTGGTGATGGAATGAAAACTGTACCCGAAAATTAGGAGGTGGCTGCAAAATCTTGCATTTAGGGAATAACATTTTTCCGAGAACAATCAGAGATAACAGAAAACAATATTTTACGACCAATGATACCTTCATAGAAGACTGGATTGTACGCAGCATTTGTGAGGGCTGGGCCAATAATAATGGGGCCCATATAGAGCTCAACAATTTTTACTACACTTTTGATAAGCGTTTTGCTTAAGGATGAACTAATATTTTGATTCAGGCCGTCTCTATTCTAAATTTTACCTTCATAGCCGCATTAAGAGGTTTTGGTTATGGGTGTCAACTTTCCCTGAAGAAGGAACTTTAGTACTAAGACATACATAACTTGAAGTTTCTATAGTTTAATGTCTATTACCATCCAAACAAAAGTTAAAACATTTCGACAAATATGATTTCTTTAAAAATTAGCATTGTTCGATACATTTCAAAAATTTAAGGAACTTAAATGCAATGGATGAAACGAATATAGAAATATCTACGAATTTATGTTCCTGTGGCACTGTCTTTTATCGTTACTTTAAGCAACATATCATAATACCATTTAGTTTGAAAAATGTTCCAATAGAATGGTCAGAAAAAATTAGATTTAGAGAATTCTTAAATGTCAGACAACACCTGATATTCCCAAATAGATACCATGTAATTGATAGTGGTCATATATTTTCCCTGAATTTGAGCTGTCTCTCCAAGCTATTTATCATCATTGGTCGTAAAATATGGACTACACGCACGGAAGAAATTTGACATTTTGCAGAGTAGAGAAAGAAGTGATAAGCTGTGGAAAAAATTCCCGGAGCAGTAAGAGAACTCCGCCTCTGTTCTACATCAACATCTACCACTACATGACTACTGTGCAGTTCACAATTAAGGAGGCAGGAGGTTGATCGAACCACCTTCAAGTTACTTCCCTACCGTTCCATTTTCGAACAGCGCTTGGGAAAAGCGAACACTTAAGGGGACCTGAACGTGAACGGGTTGCATTTATATACCTCGCTCTCAGTGCACATTACTCTTGATCTACAATGTGGAGGAAGTTGTGGTTCCTTACCAACAATGAATGACATTAACTCAAGCTGTAAAAGGAAATTTATTGAAATATTTTATTTAGTATAAGAGTTACAATATTTTGCCTAATCGATGTTTTTATAATACACGTTCCCATTCTGGTACCATTTTCTGGTCCATCATCAGTCTAATAGCATTAAAACTGTGGAAGGCTGCTGTCAACATTCATAGTAACACATTATGCCCCTCATTTTGTAGTTTGGAGTATAACTGAGGTAATAGAAAAACCCTTATTACACCACATTCCTATTTTGTCTAAAATATACCGCTAAATTATATACAGAATGACAAACGCAGATCATTTCTGCGCTGTATTAGACATTATACAAAGATACTATCCTGCTCTTAACTTGAGAGAAATTAGGTGAATAGGGATAAAGCCATTGTGAAGTTATATCTACTTAATGTTCCGAAACTATAGTTTCTAGAAAATGAGAAAAGAATGTTCAGAGTTTCTGACTCACCGTATGCCTCTTTCAGAACATTCCAGCAACATAATCATGCTGGCCAACTGCTTTTTTATCCTCTATAGACTTATTCTGGAGCTTTTCCTTACTTTGGATTCTTTAATAGTGGCAGTCAGAACAGCTATCATGTTATTTACTGGCTGGATGTCTAATTTGTCCATTACTTTTGTCCTGCTGATACACCATCACTGAAACAGATCACATCATCCATCACATCCATTTTGAGTACTGTCCACCTAAAAAATACTGTTTATGGGACTTGTAGCCACACACAGCTATTGAAGGTCTCATTAAGGTTTTGTCTATGGTCATGTAGACATACGGACATGTAGACATTTTCTAAGTAATTTTGTATCTGTAAGGTCCCTGTATGTTGGTTTCATTGTTTCCATGACTGTGGCAGGCAAGGACTGTTTATGGATATTCCTTGCCTGCCGCATGAGCGTGGCTGGTTTGCTGACATTTGTTCAAAGAGCGTTTAAGACCAAATCAACAACTGAAAAGTAGACAAAAATTACATTTTTTGAAACGGGATAAAATTGTCTTTCAGATGGCGATAAAAAAGTTTTCGAAAACTTCAGTCATTTCACGTCCAGGTCCCCTTAAATCGTTCCGCGCGAGCTCTGATTTCTCTTATTCTATTCTGATGCTCATATCTCTTTGAGTAGGCCGGCGTCAACCACATATTATCACACTCTGAGCAGGAAGTTCGTGATTGAAATTTCATGAGAAGATCGTGCCGCAGCGGAAAACGCCTTTAGTTTTTATTTTAATGATTGCTACCCCTATTCGCGTATCATATCTGTGGCACTTGCTCCTCTATTTCGAAATAATAAAAAACGAACTGCCTTCCACTGGACTTTTTCGATGTCCTCCTTTAATCCTGTGTTATACGGATCCCATGCGGCACAGCAGTACTACAGAAGAAGGCCGATAACAGTGGAGTAAGTAGTTCTTTATCGGACCTGTAACATTTTCTAAGTATTCTTCCAATAAATCGGAGTCTCTGGTTTGCTTTCCACACAACATTATCTATGTGATCGTTCCAATTTAAGTTATTCATAATTGTAATCTCTAAGTATTTAGGTGAGTCCACAACTTTTAGAGTTGTGTGATTGATCGTGTAAGTGGATTTTAGGGGATTCCTTTTAATGCTCACGTGGATGACTTCAAACTTTACAAGAGTCAACTGACATTTTTTTTTCAGCATACGGATGTCTTGGGTAAATCATTCTACAGTTTGTTTTGATCATCCGATGACATTATATGAAAGTAAACGACAGCAAACAACCTAAGACAGCAGCTAAGATTGTCGCCTAAATCGTATATGTAAATCAGGAACAACAGGGGCCTACATAACGTGCTTGGGGAACGCCAGATATTACTTCTGTTTTACTCGACAACTTTCCGTCAGTTATTACGAACTGCGACCTGTCTGACAGAATCACGAATTCAGTCATTTGTAATTTCTCAGTTACCTACTTTGCTACTCAGTTTTTCACGATGTTAATTTTATTACGAATTTAGTTTTCGCTTCTACTCGTGATACTCTGTTGGTACGGGTAATGCCATCAGTCTCTGTTGCAACAGGGTAGTAGTGAGTGCAGATCCCTCCTCTCGTACCCACCCCTCCCACTCTTCCACTAACAGTTTCCACCCTCTTACGGCGTCGTAGCCTAGCAAGATCTAGATTAAAGCAAAACAGTTGCGGCAGATTGCCCACGGTGGAAACGAGAAGCATCTCCGGCGCACCAGGGTGAGTTTAGCACAGAAAATTCCGCCGTAGGGGAGGAGAATTTGCTATGGCAGCCACCCCGCGCCTTATCTTCCGAATCACATGACGTTTGTGAGAAATATTTCTGTTTTAGACCTACAGCATTTTATTAATATTCCGTTAGTTAGCTGGTTCTTCTACTGTCAACAAAGTTACATGACAGTTGCCAACTGTAGTCAACAGGAATGAATTTTCACTTTCATTTTCTCTAGGCTGTTAAAAAGGCCATTTCACCCTTAGTTCTAATCTAATACGACATGTGGGATAATATCTAAGTACTCTGGAATGAATGTGATTTGTACTTGAGACGGTAGGTGCGAGGCATACAAGTCCTCGAGAGGTAAAGAAAATAGAAAGGAGTAAAAACTTCTCCCTGTAAAAGTTACTTAACTTATCGATTAGTTCAAAAGATGTGATGCCTTTGGGACCTTAGTCTAACCAAGGTACTCCCTTTGCTCGGTCTGTAGGTTGCAAATGTCACTTTCCGCTAATTGTTCCACGGGTAAAAGCATCAGCCAGTATCCCGGCTGCCACTGAAGCCGTAGGACCTGTCTCGAGCACTTTAGATGGGCCGTACTATCCATGATGCAGCTGGTAACTAATGCATTCCATATTGCTACGAAGTCCAAGGACTCCAGCGTATTTATCATTTTACAAAAGACCGTAAGTTTTTTGCAATTAATAATTTTACTTTTTTAATTAATTATCTAATTATTTTATGTGCGTCATCAGTCTTCTGAATGGTTTAGGGCAGCTTGCCACGAATTCCTCTCGTGTGCCCCCTCTCGTCTCAGAGTATCAATTGCAGCATATTTCCACAATTATTTGTTGGATGTATTCCAATCTCTGTCTTATCCTACAGGTTTTACCCTCTACAGCTCCCTCTAGTACAATGGAAGATATTCCCTGATGTCTTAACACGTGTGCTATCACAGTGTCACTTCTTCATTTCAGTGTTTTCTATATGTTTCTTTCTTCGCCGATTCCACAGAGAACCTCCTTATTTCCTCCTTACCAGTTCACCTAATTTTCAACGTTATTCTACAGCACCATATCTCGAACGCATCTATTGGGCTCTGTTCCTTTCTTCCCACATCAGCACCATATAATATCGTGCTCCAAACGTACATTCTCGGTAATTTACTCTCGAAAGTAAGGCCCGTATTTGATACTAGTAGACTTCTTCTGGCCAGTAGGAAGGTAGGAGACGAGATACCGGCAGAAGTAAAGCTGTGAGGACGAGGCGTAAGGTCGTGCTTGGTTAGCTCAGATGGTGCCGGCGCGGTAGCTAAGCGTGTTCGGTCAGAGAGTTAGCTGCTCTCTGTAATAAAAAAAAAAAAAAAAAAAAAAAAAAAAAAAAACACTAAGTGAACGGATCGACGATGAGCTTGAATGGATGTGAAGATACGTCCGCCCCGGACATATGCAACGGATAAAATGAGATCAATTTCAAAAAAAATAATAAAAAAGATGGTAGAGCACTTGCCCGCGAAAGGCAAAGGTCCCGAGTTCCAGTCTCGGTCGGGCACACAGTTTTAATCTGCCAGGAAGTTTCAGACCAGCGCACACTCCTCTGTAGAGAGAAAATCTCATTCTGAATATTCAGTATAATTATGCGCGATTCGTTATTATACATTCTGACATTTTTCTCGTAATTTATTTTGTCTGCCCAAAAACTCGTCATTACTCTTTACTGTTTATATCTATACCTACGTACATCCTCCGTAAACACCTGTTAAGTTAATGTCAGAGGGTACGTAACTCGTTTAAATTTCATTAGCGTTTCCATCGCGTATGGAGCAATGGCATAATGATAGCTTAAATGCCTCTGTGTGTACTGCTGTTGTCTTAATCTTATCTTCTCAGTACCTTCTGGAGTGATAAGTGAGATGATGACGTCTGTCTTCATATTATTCACTTAATACTCGTTTTTAAAATTTTGTAAGTAGGCTTTCGTGGGGCAATCTGCTCGTCAGTTTCAGTGACACTAAGAAGGCAATTGATCTACACTACTGGAAATTGAAATAAGAACACCGTGAATTCATTGTCCCAGGAAGGGGAAACTTTATTGACACGTTCCTGGGGCCAGATAGATCACATGATCACACTGACAGAACCACAGGCACATAGACAGAGGCAACAAAGCATGCACAATGTCGCCACTAGTACAGTATATATCCACCTTTCGCAGCAATGCAGGCTGCTATTCTCCCATGGAGACGACCGTAGAGATGCTGGACGTAGTCCTGTGGAACGGTTTGCCATGCCATTTCCACCTGGCGCCTCAGTTGGACCAGCGTTCGTGCTGGACGTGCAGACGACGTGAGACGACGCTTCATCCAGTCGGAAACATGCTCAATGGGGGACAGATCCGGAGATCTTGCTGGCCAGGGTAGTTGACTTACACCTTCTAGAGCACGTTATGTGGCACGGGATACATGCGGACGTGCATTGTGGTGTTGGAACAGCAAGTTCCCTTGCCGGTCTAGGAATGGTAGAACGATGGGTTCGATGACGGTTTGGATTTACCGTGCACTATTCAGTGTCCCCTCGACGATCACCAGAGGTGTACGACCAGTGTAGGAGATCGCTCCCCACACCATGATGCCGGGTGTTGGCCCTGTGTGCCTCGGTCGTATGCAGTCCTGATTGTGGCGCTCACATGCACGGCGCCAAACACGCATACGACCATCATTGGCACCAAGGCAGAAGCGACTCTCATCGCTGAAGACGACACGTCTCCATTCGTCCTTCCATTCACGCCTGTCGCGACACCACTGGAGGCGGGCTGCACGATGTTGGGGCGTGAGCGGAAGACGGCCTAACGGTGTGCGGGACCGTAGCCCAGCTTCATGGAGACGGTTGCGAATGGTCCTCGCCGATATCCCAGGAGCAACAGTGTCCCTAATTTGCTGGGTAGTGGCGGTGCGGTCCCCTACGGCACTGCGTAGGATCCTACGGTCTTGGCGTGCATCCATGCGTCGCTGCGGTCCGGTCCCAGGTCGACGGGCACGTGCACCTTCCTCCGACCACTGGCGACAACATCGATGTACTGTGGAGACCTCACGCTCCACGTGTTGAGCAATTCGGCGGTACGTCCACCCGGCCTTCCGCATGCCCACTATACGCCCTCGCTCAAAGTCCGTCAACTGCACATACGGTTCACGTCCACGCCGTCGCGGCATGCTACCAATGTTAAAGACTGCGATGGAGCTCCGTATGCCACGGCAAACTGGCTGACACTGACGGCGGCGGTGCACAAATGCTGCGCAGCTAGCGCCATTCGACGGCCAACACCGCGGTTCCTGGTGTGTCCGCTGTGCCGTGCGTGTGATCATTGCTTGTGCAGCCCTCTCGCAGTGTCCGGAGCAAGTATGGTGAGTCTGACACACCGGTGTCAATGTGTTCTTTTTTCCATTTCCAGGAGTGTATTACTGGCAGAAACTTGTAAGAGAAAGTAGCTCTTCCTTTATTGTGTAGTAGGAATTAATGTTAACAAAAAAAAGTTCTCCTGTAAGCTAATGACAGCGTTATTGCCTAGAAATCAAGACATGGATCGGAGGTTGGAATTGAGATAGTGCTAAAATTTGGAGTAAACAGCCATTAGCAATGGCAGCGGAAGACTTACAACATAAGAAATTACCCTCGTACTTCCAACGGTCCTGTCAAAGGGGGCGGAGGAGAAGATAGAGGTCTGGGGCACTCCCTTGCCTCTGGCGTGTGAAACTGCCTTAAAAAAGTGCATGATGGCAATGGAAACTACTGCACTAAACATTATTAATGTGTATCACCAAGAAGTGTTTCCTGCAATCTGAGAAAGTGTCCTCATGGTCCCCCCATTGGCAAAATATTTTGGATGAGTCCCCCATTCGGATCTCCAGGAGGAGACGACCAAGGGAGAGATTACCATAAGAAAAAGATGGAATAACCAATGGCAGGATAACATTCTACAAGTCGGAGCATGTATTGTGAGAAGTTTGATCGTAACAGGAAAGTTAGAAAATCTGAAAAGGAACTGCAAAGGCTCAATCTAGATAGTGCAGATCAGTCAACTGAAATGGAAAGAAGAAAAGGGTTTGTGGCCAGATGAGCACCGTGTAGGATCAACAGCAGCAGAAATAGTGTAACTGAAGCACAATTCGTTATAAACGGAAAAGTGAGTCAGAGAGTAATTTACTGTGAACAGTTCAGTGATACGGCTGTTCTCATCAGATTTGACGGCAAACCAACGCCGACAGTGACAGATCAGCCAAAGTCGGAAGCAGCAGATGAACAGATAGAAAAAGTGTATGAGGATACAAAGCCGGTCATTCTGTATGTAAATGGGGACAAAAATGTAAAAACCACGAACGATTGGAACGCAGTTTTTGGGGAATGTATAGAAGGAAGGCTTACGGGAGAATATGGGCTCGGCACTAGGAATGAAGAGGAGAAAGATGAGTTTGGTAGTAAATTTCAGATGATAATGATGAAAACCTGCTCAAAACACACGAGAGGATGACCCAGAGACACGGTAAGGATCATCATGGTCAAACGGAAATTCCGAAATGAGATATTGGATTGTAAGGCGTATCCAGGTGTCGATATAGTTTCAGATCGAATTTTGATATTGATAAAGAGCAGACTGAAGTTTAAGACCATCGTCCGAAAGCATCAGTGAGGTGGAAAGCTGGAACAAAATAATAGGAGACGTCTTAAGACTTAACGTCCATGGTGCAAGAGAAAGCTGTAGATGGCAAAAACAATAATGGAAGATAGAGATTTGAATACATTCAGAAAATAATCGAGGAAGCAGGGTACACTGTGATGAGGATGCTGGCGTAGGAGAGAAATTCCAGGTGGGTTGCATGAAATCTATCAGAATACTGATCAGTAAACAGAATAAGTCACTGTTAACATGTAAAAAACACAAGTGGATGACACTGCTGACCTATGTGCATGAATCAGTGACGTAATAAGAACTGCGAATGCGATACGTTGACCCCTACATGGGCAGAACTATAATAGCATCTTAATGTTCTTAAAGCTATAAGTGTGGCACGAGTTTAAACTCTAGCATAAAATGGAAAAATAATAATTTGAGAGCTCCTAAACGTTTTACAGTAAAGCGGGATGCAGTATTCCCAACAGTTTCTAAGATAAGATTTCAAGAAATGATCGCGGGACTATATGGACAGTCTGTATTACAGCCGTGCAATTATTCGACTTGTTAAGAACAAGACACAGAGTAGATATCTGGAAAAGGGTAAGTAAATTGCGTGGTAAAACAACTTCCACAAGTTTAATTCTTATCTCTACCGGTATTCGTAATATAAAAGCCAAATTCGATTCGTTCTGTTGCCTTGATAAGGAATCATTTCTAATACAATAAAAACAGTCCTGTTGGAAGAACATCCGGAAATGAGCATTATAGCAGAGGTTGAAAATACCATTTCAGTTGTGAAAATAAAGAAATTTACAACTAAAGCGGTATTTTCAGCCTCTGCTCTAATACAATATCCAAATCATTCAAACATGCAAACATCTTTGCTTAGTTCCGTACTAAAAACAATATTAATAATTTTTAAGACACACCACCAATACGAAAGATCCATTTAATAAGCCAGGTATTGACAAAATATGATGTGACGATTGTGACAAAGTATACATCGGGAAAAGTGGCAGAAACTTTTGAATAATTTTAAAGAGCACGCAAATTCTAAGAATAATATTAGAAATGCCTTTGCTGTACATCTCCTGAACAAAAAATAGACATCTAAAAACATTAATGAAAAGCTCCAAATTTTATATTATGCTAAGGAAGGAAGACAAATGAATATCTTAGAAGCCATTTAAAATATCAACCTCATTCACCTCTTTATGAGCACACAGATCTTCAGATCACAGATATCCTTAATATTTTCACTCAATTTTACTAACAACCAGTCAGAACTCACTTGTATAATAAAATGAGATTTAAGTTTTAATCTCATTTTACTACACATTTTATATTGGTTTTTAATTTATTTTTAAACTATTTTACTTCTTAAGGTTTCTTTACTTTTCTCAGGTACACACATTTACTGTATTTGAAAGTATTATTCTGTTTAGTCCCTGGTCAGCTACATTCTTTGATCAATAGAATACTTTTGTAAATGCCAAGCTGTCAAACAAAAAAAAGAGCATTTGTGTAACAAAACGAATTGAAAACGCAATGTTAATAACTCTGACCTTTCATTATGTAAAGGAAACATCTTCACTGGACGAAAATGTATTTAATATAAGTTTACATTCATATCAATATTTAATATAAAAAATTCGGTTTTTTACAGACCCAGAAATTCACTTGAGGATGGTCTGAAACATTGAAACCAGTAGTGAATAAATGGAATTAATACAGTAAAAGTATAAAATGCAACCTTCTTTCAAGAAAACTTTCAGATTTTGATAGATTACAGATGACTTCATTAGCTAAGAATCAATTTAAACTAAAATAAAACGATTTCTGTATTGTCATACGCAGAGCTGGTACTTTAATTAGTAATGTTTCACAAGCCAACTCGTGGACAGAAACAGCAATATGAAGGAGTTACTCGTCGATAGCAAAAAAAATAGTGGATCTGCAAATGGAACTCTAAGATAAGCACTCGCAATTTTCACCGGGGAAGAATTTAAGTTTGTGACCAAACCATTACTCTTCCATATTCAGGCTGGAATTATTTACTGATAATTTCTGGACGTCGACACAATAATCTCCTCTTTTGTTACAAAAATTTCCAAAGGAACGCCCTCTATGGAGTATACACTTGCATCCGGAAAATTTCTCCGAAATGCCTTCCAACGTTAGCTGCTCATGACGGATCATGAATAGCTAATGGTATGCAATCTGCTATCAAACGCTATTCAAACATCCTACATTCCCATTACCATGAGCAAACCGACGCATGTGAACCTGCACTGTATCTACTCAAACAGTTGACACAACAACAGGTATTCTTACGCTGTTTGCACGCTGCATCCGTGTAGTGTCTCATCCTGACTGCGCCACTACATCAGCTGCAGTGAAGCAACACCAAATCCCCTGCTGCCCTCATTTTAGCGATTGAGTTCGCTGTGAACATTAAGCGCACCGTAACGAGCTGCGAAAAGCGAGGCATAGTCTTGTCTGATGTAGAGCCTAGTCAAAAGGTCGTATTGATATTGATTCTCTAACAACTAATTACTGAAACATAAGTAATATGATTAGTAATTAGATGTAACATAGACCTGAAAGGGAAGAATCTGACGTAAAGGTAGAAACATTAGAAATGGAATCTAAGGGATGGCTGGATATTTTTCGCTTGATTCTCATTCTTACTGTCGGATGCAGGTCACTTCGCACTATTTATAGACAATTCGTTTCACTCAACGAGAGTGAAGTCCATCTTGAAAATTGACATCAGTCTCTGATTCATCAACACGACAATAGCCTAGAAAGTACTTAGCTGACTTGGATATAGCCGAAAGAGTTATTTTCAGACGCTAGATGACCTCTCAGCGTTAAGTAGCTCAAACACTGTAACCTAAAAACAGTAGAAATGCTACAAAGAAACCAATTAAGCACAAGTCTAATAAAAAGTCCACGTGCTATAGGTTATTTCGATTCGACATAGAGACAAGCCAACCTCATATGACTGTTACTCATTCCCTAGGAACTGGCCATTTTTAGATACGAAAATTCTGCTAAAACTCCATTCATTCTACCATTTGCAATAAAAATCGGCCGGCGATAGCTTCATCGTCCATAAAGAGGAAAGACTAATGCTCATCTCGTCACCTGGATTTTTGACTCAATCGACGCTCAAAACCCTGCAAATACCGAAACCATAGAGGTATGGTTTGAGAGTAAATCGGAGAAAGACGAAGGTAATGAGAAGTAGTAGAAATGTGAACAGCGAGAAACTTAACATCAGGATTGATGGTCACGAAGTCAATGAATTCTGCTGCCTAGGCAGTAAAATAACCAATGACGGACGGATCAAGGAAGACATCAAAAGCAGACTCGCTATGGCAAAAGAGGCATTTCTGGCCAAGAGAAGTCTACTAATATCAAATACCGGCCTTAATTTGAGGAAGAAATTTCTGAGGATGTACGTCTGGAGTACAGCATTGTATGGTAGTGAAACATGGACTGTGGGAAAACCGGAACAGAAGAGAATCGAAGCATTTGAGATGTGGTGCTACAGACGAATGTTGAAAATTAGGTGGACTGATAAGGTAAGGAGTTAGGAGGTTCTACGCAGAATCGGAGAGGAAAGGAATATGTGGAAAACACTGATAAGGAGAAGGGACAGGATGATAGGACATCTGCTAAGATATGAGGGAATGACTTCCATGGTACTAGAGGGAGCTGTAGAGGGCAAAAACTATAGAGGAAGACAGAGATTGGAATACGTGAAGCAAATAATTGAAGACGTAGATTGCAAGTGCTGCTCTCAGATGAAGAGGTTAGCACAGGAAAGGAATTCGTGGCGGGCCGCATCAAACCAGTCAGTAGACTGATGACTAAAAAAAAACAGGCATTAACATTCATCAACCTTCCTGTACATCCATAAACACCACACGAAAACTCAGCTCCACGAAACGGAAAGGGAATATTAACGTAGTCTGTTTCACGATACTGAAGTTTTCCCAAAAAGTGTCTCCAGCACTAGCGTTCACCTAATATAAAGCAGGCGACGGTTAAACATTCGGCTTTCCGCAGTCTGCACCTCTCGCAACCTTCCCACGAACAGCTGATAACTGACTGCTCCAGGCCGTATCTCACCACTTAAACCGTTGTTGCTTTTCTCATTGGTTGCAGACGGCGTTCCAAACCTTTGATTTCTCACCACGGGAGGCTCCAACTGCCTGATCGAAAAGTACGCAAGCACACCTTCAAATTTTAAATTGAATCATCACCGTCATCATCAACTAAACTTATGAAATAGGTTCAAGGAAGCTATTCTGGCTTCATCGTCTTATCGTTTTCACAACCTGGGACGGCCTACATCGCTTACCCATTTCGGAACATATTGCTGGCCTTTTTTGGGATATCTGCCTTCTTGCATTCTGTCTACATGTTTCTGCTATTTCTGCTTACGTGTGTCGATTTTTCTGTTATTGGAAACATTTTAAGCTCATTTCTGATATTCCTGTTTCTTACTCTATTTACTAGTTTACATCGATTCACTGATCCGTGGTATTTCACTTCTGTCGTCACTATTCAATTTATGTATTCCTCGTTTGCTGTCATAGCGTCAGCTCCATCAAATAGCAATGGAACAGCTAGTGTTTTATAGAATTTCTGTTGCTTTTCTTTAGTTGTCTACTCTTCTCCTTTATTAATAATGATAAATATAACAATAATCATGAAGTTGCTGAACGCTAATGAGTCACATGGGTATGATGGAGTATCTAACAGAACACTAAAGAACAGTGCTGCATTTTTATAGACGAGTAATTAGCAATGTTTGAAATACTTCATTTTGCAGTATTCAGTCATCTGAACGGTTAAAGTACTCAGTCGCAAAACCGCTTGATAAAAAGACGCAAAGGATTAAGTTAACAGTTTTAGACCTATCGCTATGCTATCGGTGTTTGATAACGGCATTCAGAATGCTTACACATATGGTTAACTGATAATTTCATTTAGAAAAATTTGCTTTCAAACGTTCAGTTTGAACTTAGAAATGTTTTGACATCTGAAAACGCTATACTCTTTTGTCTGTGAGGCACTGGGCGGATTAAACGAAAAGTTCCGAGTACTAGGTGTTTTCTTTGATTTAACTAAGGCGTGTCATTGAATTGATCGTGAGACATTACTGTAAAAGTTCGACCATTGTGGAATGAGATGAGTAGATCACAACTGAGTCCACTCATACTTTAAGGATGGACAGCAAAATGTCGTACAGTAACGTGGTGATGTTGGGGGACACAGATAAGTGGTAGATGCCTCAGGGGTCTGTGCTGGGACTACGACTACATGTTATATATGTAAATGACATGCTTTCTAATATGAGAAGTGTGTCTAGAATATTTCTGTTTGTGGATGACACTAGCTTTATAGCGAATTATGTTGACTGCAACGTAGGCGGTGTATCAAATACTGTATTTGAAGACAACAGTTCATACTTTGTACTAAATAAATTGATACTACATGAGTGTAAGACTCACCACAGAATTAAACTAAAATTGAAATTTTGATCACTCAGAATGGCAACATGATTTGGGAGTCTGAACAATCCTAGTTATGAGGTTTCAGATACATATAAATCTGCCACAGAAAACGAATGTCCAGGATCTTGTTGAAAAATTGCATGCTCCTAAATGCAGTACAACAGTACGTGCAACTGGGTTTTTATCACTGTAATTGCAACTAGAGACAAGAGGCAAGATAGCGACACAGTGGACTGATGAAGTACAGAAATTTTTTTCTGAAATGGGGTTCAAGCTGGAACGAAAAGACGATTGGAGGACAACATACACACTGACAAATATGTCAAGGATCAATGACAGAAGGGGATGGAGTAATGCATAGTCACAAGTGAAGCAGAAATGAGAAGTGGATACTTCATCTCAGAAGACGAGTGGAAAAAAGAAAGGGAACGTTGAATAAGTTCTGGGAGCAGAAGAAATACAATCAAAGACAAGACTACCTGAGATCTACAGAGGGCGTAACGGAAGACGAAGAAGAAGAAGAAGAAAAAGAGGACGTAGAGGAGGAGCTAAACAAAGTAAGAAATTTGAAGATGATGTTATGGAAATTCTTCTACAGCTTTTACCTTCTACTGCTCTCTCTAGTAGCTTGGAAGTTGATCTTTAGATCTTAACAGATGTCCTATAATCACGTCCCTTCATCTTGCCAGTGTTTTCCATGCATTCCTTTCCTCGTCAGTTCTGCAGAGAACCTCCCCATTCCTTATATTATGGGTACACCTAGTTTTTAACATTCTTCTGTAGCACTACATCTCAAATGCTTCGATTTTCTTCTGCTAAGGTTTTCACACAGTCTACGTTTCACTACTATACAGTGTTGGGCTCCAAACGAACATTCTCAGAAATTACTTCTTCAAATTAAGGCTATGTTTGGTAGCGGTAGACTTCTCTTGATCAGGAATGCCCGTTCTGCTAGTGTCAGTTTGGTTTTTGGTCCTCCTTGCCCCGTTCGGGAAGATGAATTCCGTAACGTTGTCTACTTCTTGATCACCGATTCTGATGTTAAGTTTCTCCCTGAAGTTAAGTTTCTGATGTGAAGCTTCTCATATCTGCTACTTCTCATTACTATCGTCTTCCTTCGATTTTTCACTCAGACCATATTCGATGTTCATTCCATTCAATAGATCCTGTAAATCTTCTTCACTTTCAGTGGAAATGTCCCTGCGAATCACCTTGAACTTTAATTCCACTTTTGAACCTTACTTTTATGTCCGTCATAGCTTTTTCGATGTATAGATTGAACAGTAGGTGCGATAATTATAATCCTGTCTTATGCCTTTCTTAATCGGAGCTCTTCGTCCTTGGTCCAGAAATCGTATTGTTCACTTTTGGTTCAAGCAAAGGAAACCGCGCCGTTTGGCCCTTAAGACCACGCAGTAGTCGACCGACTGCAGTGTAATCCTCATTCATGATCAGATGCGGTACGGAGGCTCATAGTGCTAGCACACTACTCTCAGAGCCATTGTTGACGTTTCGACCTAGGAGCCGCTAACTGTCAACCACGTTTCTTCTCAATTGGCATCATGCCAGTCCTACGACCAGGTAAAAATCTCTAACAATATTTTCCGCTTTTTATTTATTATTTGCAATTTTCTCTTAAGCAATTTAAGACAGGAAAGTGTTTCTGATATTTTTCTCTGCAAATTATTAACGGCAAAATGAAATGGTACACAAAGAATTATCAGTTTATTGTTGAAGGAAAGTTGTCTCTCCTATTTC
Source organism: Schistocerca gregaria (assembly GCF_023897955.1). Lineage (NCBI taxonomy): Eukaryota > Metazoa > Arthropoda > Insecta > Orthoptera > Acrididae > Schistocerca > Schistocerca gregaria. The sequence continues at coordinate 429,010,069 of NC_064926.1, forward strand.
TCAGAGAAAAAAAAGTGCGTGAAACAATAAAGGGAAAGAGAACTGTCTTCCGCATTATTTGACGTCTGCAATAATTTGTTAGGGATCCGAATAAACTGAAGTCCCCTGAAGCAACATGGGGTCTTACATACACAGTAGTATCACCACCCAATAACCAAACTACTTATATTTAATTAGTTAACCGTGGGTTGTGATGCTTAGCATATTTCCAAATGACCGCCTGTAGTCTGTAGGCTGATTTTAAGGTGTTCATTTTCGATGTACGAATAATAATCTATGACAGGTGCATGCCTGATTTGGGTGATCAACGATGCTGTGTGCCCATCATCCACGATGCAGTGTTCTTCTTCTCTCGTTGATATCTCAGGTTTTGTGCTTGAGGGATCTTCAAGAGGCCTATCACCGACAATGTATGACGAAGAAATGTTGCGACTACTTCTGCCTTTGAACCTGTAAATTAGTGTGTATACTTGCCCGTACTCGTCACAGGTGTGCGTTGGGTGAAGGCCTATCTTATGTAGCTGGACATTAGTGGTTACTTTATCGTTTACTGTTAGTTACCAGTCGATTATGACGTGTGACGGTAACATGTAGACGTGCACATTTCGCCAAGCTATATTCTATTTGTTTGTACTGTTCTCGGGTCTCAAGCCGAGTGCAGTCGTTCTCAAACCGCGATATTTCGACAGCGTTCCTTGCCGTCATCTTCAGGTGATACCTGCAGACTGAGTCTCCGCTTTATATTCTGATGGCTCTCCACGCCTTCCCCGCGTCCTGCAGCACACGTCACTGCGTGGAGGAGTGGTGGAGAGGGGCTGACTGCTGGCTGCGAACTGTGGACGTTCAGATGTCCTGTGGCCTTCGTCTGCCGCGGAAGTCGCTTTGGGTCGGCGCTGTGCTTTTAGTTGGCTGTGTGCTGGGTCCCAGGCTTTGCTGAGGTTGAACCCGGCATCTCTGTTGATCAGCCCATCATCTACACGCAATTCAATCGCCTCCTTCCGAACAAGGTCCCTAAAAGACCAGGCATGCCATACAACTTCCGTTTTCGCGCACTCCACAGTGCCTCTAGTATCCATAATGTTCTACAACAGCAGATTTTGTAGGTTGCTTCAGTTTAATGTGCCTTCTGTGTTCCTGGCATCTTTCTTCGATTGTCCGTACAGTTTGCCCGATATTCTATTTCGTTCGTGGATGTTTCTTTCGATTCTATTTCTCCGTTAGTTGTCGTTGGAAGTTCGTACAGTTTCCTGTTTGTCAGGTTTCCGGTATAGACGACGTTGTGACAAATGCAGCTCATTTCCATATTCTACCGTAGTACATGTCAATAGTAAAGAGGAGTATCGATGGAATTATTTGGTGGGTGAAGGCTACGGGGCCTCCACTGCTTGATAGGGTTAGTGATGATTTACATCTACATCGACATGCATACTCTGCAAATCACATTTAAGTGCCTGGCAGAGGGTTACTCGAACCACCTTCACAATTCTCTATTATTCCAATCTCGTATAGCGCGCGGAAAGAATGAACATCTATATCTTCCTGTACGAGCTCTGATTTCCCTTATTTTATCATGGTGATCGTTCCTCCCTATGTAGATCGGTGACAACAAAATATTTTCGCATTCGGAGGAGAAAGTTGGTGATTGGAATTTCGTGAGAAGATTCCATCGAAACGAAAAAGCCTTTCTTTTAACAATTTCCAGCCCAAATCCTGTATCGTTTCTGTGACAGTGTCTCCCATATTTCGCGATAATACAAAGTGCTGCCTTTCTTTGAACTTTTTCGATGTACTCCGTCAGTCCCATCTGGCAATATCCCCACATAGCGCAGCAATATTTTAAAAGAGGACGGACAAGCGTAGTGTAGGCAGTCTCCTTAGTAGGTCTATTGCATTTTCTAAGTGTCCTGCCAATAAATCGCAGTCTTTGGTCAGCCTTCCCCACAACATTTTCTGTGTGTTCCTTCCAATTTAAGTTGTTCGTAATTGTAATACCTAGGTATTTAATTGAATTTACGGCTTTTAGATTAGACTCATTTATCGTGTAACGGAAGTTTAACGAGTTTCTTTTAGCACTCATGTGGATCACCTCACACTTTTCGTTATTCAGGGTAAACTCCCAGTTTTCGCAAAATTCAGATATATTTTTTATAATTCGTTTTCCAGTTTGTTTTGATCTCTTGATGACTTTATTAGTCGATACTGCTCCTTCGGTTACGAACTTATTCCTGAGGCGATTGATAAGCAGAGTTCCCCATTTTTGTGTAGGTTAAAGAGCTCAATGCCGCCGTCGGACGTGATTGAAGTTAATGCGTCAAAGTGAACTTTGAAAACGTGTCATGTAGAAAAAGAAAGAAAAAGAGGACGTAATTTGTGATTCATTTGTGGCCAGTTCGTCATGAATCTGTCTGGAGAGGCCTCTAAGGTAAAACCCAGAGGTTAGTAACAATCCTTGTCTGTTCACCAGGTAGCTTGGGATATGTCTCCGATACACGTCCAGTTTGCATGGTTGTGGTTTTGGTTCTAATCAGTTTTTTCCTGAGAGAAAAGTGAATGCCGCTAAAAGAGTTTCTGCTGACGTAAGTTGTTGTATTCACCAGGGTAACTGAACGCGGGTCCCCTATATGAGGGCTTGTGGCGTTGGCCAGTCGGCTACGGAGGCAAACCCTGGTTCGTGTACATACAGCAGCTGTCACCTGTGGCCGAACTCACAGTAGTTTTCTTATGATGAACGATGGTGTATAAGCAGGCTAATAATTTGTAAGTGTCTGTGTATAAAGAGAGATAGTTATGTAGCTATGTGTGTGTATATATAACTGCATGCAGTGCTGGTATAAAGGCACATAATAAATGTGTTTGCATTGAAGAAACTCCTTGATTCATTACATTCATACGGAATTAGAAGTTTTAGCGGTTCCCGTAGCACACATAAAACTGTAAGTTGATTTTGTCACCAAAGCGAAACATCGAAACATTGCCACGTCTTCCTTCCGTTTTAGCTCATTGAAACGTCTACATGTTTTATTTTCTTCCCTAAGAAGAGGAATCGATGATTAACATAGTCAAATAATGGATCATAATCAAATGCAGCCTCCCTCAAAGCCTCGCACATTCTACATGCAAACAGATGATACCTTGCTCAGCAGCTAAAATGCAATAGACTTCTTACTTTTCTGGTGTGTCAATAGCTCTTAAAGCCGCATGACGTTCTGCAACTAAATTCCCATGATCTGTGATCGATCTGAGGTGTCTTGATTTCGAACAACCCTCACAACTCGAGCTCTCATAGAACTGTGCTCTAAATCAGATATGTTTACGAGACGTATCGTAATAATTTTAAATGTGGCTCTCGAGCACACAGTAGGCTTTTACTATTGTATCTCCACAATATTTCACCATAGAAACTGTCCAGCTCTGCCAGGTGGCAAATGCCAGAAACCGCACACATGAGTAAACGTTGGACTGGAATTGTCATAGAATAACATATAAACATTAAGAGTCGTTGACGTCTGCACAAGTGTCATCCATATCCCATTTGCGTATTACATAATATGGTGGGGCTAAGTTTCTCATTTCCAAAGTAGCATGTGTTCTTCGTCAGGGTTCAAGGCATCTCCGTAAGACATTTGATCAAAATCAGTTCAGATATTTCACCGTGAAAATGTAACAAAGGAACCTGCTGTTTTATAATATTAGTGTTAATATTATAGTGTGGAAGTATAGATTAAACACGTAGACAATTGAATAAGCATTGCATTTATTACGTTAAACCATGTTCTGTAGAATATATCGAGCAATAAAAGCATTTTCACAAACATGATAAAGTTTAAAAGTCAAAGTATAAATAGCTTTTTGGCAGACTAAATATTTACATTTAAATAGCGTAATATTCGTAAGATCAAGGAATACTTTGTACTATACAACTTCTAAAATAACCTATCTACGTACCAAATTTCATCAAAATCGGTTCACTGTTTAGTCGTGAATAGGAAATAGAAGTCGTTACTTTCTCATTTTAATATTGGTGTGGATATCAATTACCCATCTTTCCATACAGTTTAACCTATTTATGTCAGAATTTCGGACATCTTGCACCGTTTTACATCGTTGAACACTTTTTCCAGGTCGACAGATTCTATTACGTGTCCAAGATTTTTCATCAGCCTTGCTTCCATTATGAACAGCAATGTAAGAACTGCCTCTCTGGTGCCTTCTCTTCTTCTGTATCCAAACTGATCGCATCTAAGAGATTCTCAATTTTCTTCCCCATTCTTCTGTATATTGTTCTTGTCAGAAACTTGGGTGCATGAGCTGTTAAGCTTATTGTGAGATAATTCTAGGACTTGTCGCCTCTTGTAATCTTCAGAACTTTCTGAATGATGTTTCACCAAATGTACGATGGTATATCGCAAAGCCATTTTGTTGCCATAGCCTCCAATGTTTTTAGAAATTCGGATGAAATGTAATATATCCGTATTGCCTTTTTTGATCTTTAGATGTTAAGTCATCCAAAGCCCTATGAATTTCGGACTCTAATGCTCTATCCCCTATCATTCACCAGTCGACTCCTGTTTCTTCTCCTACAAAGTCATTACCCACGTGTTCCCCCTCATAGGGGCCTCCATCGTACACTTTCATCCTATTCAGTGTCTACTCTCCATTTAACAGTGGGAGTACCGTTTCACTCTTAATATTACAGCCCAGTTTTTGATTTCACCAAAAGTTGTTTTGACTTTTCGGTCAGTCCTTCAGGGAAACATTTCTTTTTCGATTTCTTCACATTTTTTATTCAACCATCTTGCCTAAGCTTCCCAGAACTTCATATTTCTTTAATTCCTAAGGAACTTTTGTTTCTGGATTACTGGATTTCCCTCAACATCGACCAAATAACGTATTTCTTCAGCTTGCAGTTAACTTGCGTATGCATATGTTTTTATTACCAACTTCTGGCCGGCCGGAGTGGAAGCGGTTCTAGGTGCTACAGTCTGGAACCGCGCCACCACTACGGTCGCAGGTTCGAATCCTGCCTCGGGCATGGATGTGTGTGATGTCCTTATGTTAGTTAGGTTTAAGTAGTTATAAGATCTAGGCGACTGATGACCAAAGAAGTTAAGTCCCGTAGTGCTCAGAGCCATTTTGAAACCAACTTCTGTGATTGCCTTTTAGAGATGTTCATTTGTCTTTAACTGAACTGCCTGTTGAGCTATCCAGTATCGCAGCATCTACAGCCCTAGAGAACGTCAAGCTTGTCTCTTCATTCCTTAGTACTTCCGTATGGCAGTTTTTTCTGACCAGTCTCTTAAACTTCGACATTGTCCTCGTTGTTACTAAATTGTGATCTGAGTTTATATCTGCTCCTCGGTACGCCTTACACTAAAAAATCTCATTAGAGAATCCCTGCCTAACTGTCTTTTTCTTTCAAGTGTACCTTCTCCTCTTGCAATTCTTGATCAGAGTATTCGCTATTAGTAAAAGAATTTTATTGGAGAACTCACTGAGTCTTCCCACTCTCACATTCGTATTACCAAGCCCGTATTCCACCGTAACGCATTTTCCTACTTCGTACCCTATAAACGCATTTCAATCCATCATTACTACCAGATTTTCATCTCTCTTTAAGTAAGGAACTATCCTCTCATTCTCCTCATATGCATCCTCTCTCTCTTCATCATCTGTTTGTCACATTGGGACGTATAGATGAACCGTTCTGACGGTATTGTCTTCTGTCGATTCTGTTGACAATAACTGACTCTCTACCCTACCTTGCTGTTCACAACGAATCCTACTCCCGTTACTACATTCTCTGCTGCCGTTGACTATACCCTATACTTGTCTGACTAGATATCCTAACCATCTTTTCATTTGACTTTACTGATTCCCACTACATCTTGATTGAGGCTTTGCATTTTCCCTTCTAGATACGTTCAAACCTCTCACATTCTGACCCTTTCCGTTGATATGTTTCTCACGGTCACGACCTCCTTGGTTGTCCGTTCCCAGAGATCCAAATGGGGGCTAGTCCAGGGTATTTCGCCAAAGGAGAGAACAGATGACATTTTTTTCAATTAAAGGACACGTGTGCTATGGATACACATTATGTGTCTTAAATGCTGCAATAAACAAACAGCTACAAAGTGCTTAAGGGAGTGCTACACTACCACTGACGTGAAACATGTGTAATAGAAATTTAGTATTATATCAGCCTCAGCACTTCAATGGGCTGCACTGCTCCCACTCACTAAAACAGATATTTCTTAGGGTCGCCTTCACATCCGTTCAAAAATGGTTCAAATGGCTCTGAGCACAATGGGACTTAACTGGACTTAACTTCTGAGGTAATCAGTCCCCTAGAACTTAGAACTACTTAAACCTAACTAACCTAAGGAAATCACACTCATCCATGTCCGAGGCATGATTCGAACCTGCGAGTGTAGCGGTCGCGCGGTTCCAGACTGTAGCGCCTAGAACCGCTCGGCCACTGCGGCTGGCTCACATCCGTTCACTTGAATCCACGATCGGCTTTCAGGGCAGAGTAAATTATCTATTAGTGATATACCTGGCGCAGAACATGCACGCGGACATCAACTAGCGTTTCTCGCGCTACACTTCGACTTCATAGATTTCGAGAATCACTGTCATTGTTAGATGATATGATAGTGCGAATACACATCAATGCGGGTGTTTTTATCACAAAATTAACCGTTTTGCTACCTGATTCTCCATAGATTCAGTCGCGTGAGCTACACAACTAGTATCTAGCGCTTTCATCACTTGGAGCCAGTAGTTACCAGACAGCTATGGCAATTGAAATAGATTGAAATGTTCGTATGGTATCGATGGCTTGGTGTCCCAACCTGGGAAGTTCACCTGCCGAGGTGCAAGTGTTTTCGGTTGACGCCAAATAGGGTGACCTGCGTGTCGAAGATAATAACACCCAGTCCACAAACTGAGAAAATATCGGACCTGAGCGAGAATCGAGCCTGAACGCACTGAATGGCAGACAGACGTATTGATTGCTGAGCTAAGGGGGCGCATATTGGGCCATTAATACCGATCCTTACTTAAGCTCGAGAATGAAATTACCACTCTGTAGCGGAGTGTGCGCTGATATGAAACTTCCTGGCAGATTAAAGCTGTGTGCCGGACCGAGACTGGAACTCACGATCTTTGACATTCGCGGGCAAGTGCTGTACCATCTGAGCTACCCAAGCACGACTCACGCCTCGTTCTCACAGCTTCTTCTAGGTTCTCAGGAGAGCTTCTGTGAAGTTTGGAAGGTAGGAGACGGGGTACTGGCAGAAGGGAAGCTGTCAGGACGGGGCCTGAGTCGTGGTTGGGTAGCTCAGATGATAGAGCACTTGCCAGCGAAAGGCAAAGATCCCGAGTTCGAGTCTCGGTCCGGCACACAGTTTTAATCTGCCAGGAAGTTTTACTTTAACTATGGGTCAGTAACCCGTTATTCTGAGGTGGCGGGAGTAGACCTATTCCCATAAAGATAAAAGAATTAGGCAGTTAATTCTTAAAGAACAAATTTAATATGAAACTAGACAGTGGTCAGTGTAGTAATGCCATTGGCCACTAACAGTTTGCACCATGGTGCCTACCCCATAGGATACAGCAGAAATTAAGTTATTTTGGATATTTAGAACATGACGCAAAAGTCAAATCGTTCAGATACTTTCGGAGATTATGGAAATATACGTCGTTTAGGTGATACTTATCTACTATCATAAACAATCGAATGTTTTTCAGAATGGCACGGAAAATTCAGAACTGTAGGGTACTTTTCAATATGGCAGCTACATACTGTAACATACTGACTATTTCGCCAACATTTTTTTATTCCCTGTCAACGTAACGTCATAGATAATTGACACGGCCGGTCACTTCATCTTGATGACGTCATAGATAAGGTATGCATGGCTTGTGACGACGTGGATAAGGCATTTACATGCCCAAGTACATCATAAATGTATTACCTTCGCTATAGCCGTTACATGAAGGTCAGAAGGAATGTGTGTTCTTCATTTTGTAACTATTTTTCTTCAACTGCACTTCTTGTCCTTCGAAGGAATTAATTTATGGAAAATTTTCCGTTAGGTATTATACAGATTAGGCATACTGTCAGAGGGGAACACAGAGTTATTGTTGTACACGTGTTTTTGTTTCGTACTATTTAAGGCCTCTATTACGCAAATGGCAATGATTACCAATTTCAACTTCTTAACAATTTGTCATTAGATGATCTGATTACATCAGATAGTCATTCGTTAAAACTCGATGAGGCCTTAAACACTAATCCCCTTCTTCTCCTTCAGAACTCAGTGATTTTGAAGAGTTACTGTGTTACAGAATCACATCATCTGATGAGTTGCTAAGAAACACAGTTTTATGACTCGAGGCTGAAGATATAATAATAATAATAATAATATTACTAATAATAGTAAGTATTGTTATTACTTGTATGAGTTATGTTGTCTTGTCATCAGTTGTCTGGCTTGTCTAGTTTTTTACTGAATTCTTTAGTTCAAAAACAAATTTCAATCTTAAAAACAAAGTGTGGTAAAATTAACAGTGTCCCATACTTTAAGTACCTTGGAGAATTCATCAAATCGACAGATATTGAAAAAATCCGACAGCAACATTGTCTCCAAAAAATTAAAAAAGGGATTAAGGTTTACGCAAAACCTCTACAACAAAAAAACAATGTCAAGAAGGGCAAAAATTCGACACTACAATACTCTCATAAAACCAGCCACACACAAGTGAAACAATAACACTTAACTGAAAACAACTTGAAGACATATTACGAAAAGGCGAATGAAATTCTTTGATCATCTCAGCCGACTATTTCTATTGACCAAGAAAATAATGGATTATAGGAGGGTTGGAACTTAAATAGTAGCAACTATTTATTCACAACCGATACAAAAGGGTTACATGTTTACAGTGTAGAACACGTTGCCAGCGATGTGGAAGGCGTAGTACACCGTTAGCAGAGCCTGTTCTGTTGAGAATAGAATGTCAAGATGTTATCCTAACGCATTGCGTTCCTCCACGGCAGACCTTCAATGCACAGTATTACTGTTCGTTTTTGGAGCATCATCTGCGACCAGATTTGCGAAAGAAGCGGCGACACTTTTTGCTCAACCCATCCATCATTTTGCACGACAATGAGCGGGCGCATACAGCGCAAGCTGTGGCTGCTCTGTTAGGTCGATGGGCCTGTGGAGTACTGTACCATCTACCATACTCCCCGCATTTCAGTACTTGTGACTTTGATTTGATTCCGAAGATGAAGGAACCACTTCGTGGCATTTGCTTCATAACTTTTCCGGAGATTGAGCAAGCAGTAGACAGCTCCATTAGCACCACCAACAGAACAGGCTCTGCTAATGGGTTACTATGCCTAACACATCGCTGGCAACGGGTTCTACACAACGCTGGTGACTACGTTTAAGAGCAGTAACAGGTGCAGGAATTGTAACTCTTTTGTATCGGTTGTGAATTAATAGTTGCCACTATTTAAGTTCCAATCCTTGCATTACCTCACTTGAGAACTCCACTCCGAGGGTGAATTAAATCTGAAAGGAACTAAATAATGCAAACATAAGACCAGCCGACATTCTAGAAAGAGACACCTTCAGACACAAAGTAGACAAATTGGAAGTTATATCAGATCAGACGAAAGATAGTACAGACCAAAGGGGTCGGATGAGCGTAAACAACCCTTTCCGGAAAGAATGAAAGCCTACTGAAAGAAAAAGAACTAAAAAATTTATCGAGGTTTTTGCTTAACGTCTTACATTTCTGTGGAGAATTCGCCTGTAATAATAATAAACATAGTTGAACGAATGTAAATTCAGTTCTTACTCTGTCTTTCATGATGCCGTCGTAGCAAGTACTGTGACCAATGGAGCTATCGAAACAGTACCCATGAGTCTGTTGTTCCTTAGCTTCCCTGCATATGTGTACATCATCATTACGTTCACATTTGGCATGGTTAACAGCGGCCTTGGTAGGTCGGTGGAGGAAGTTGGCACCACGACCGCACACGCAAGTCACGTAATTCCCATATGTCCTGCGGAGGGGAGTGATGAGCTGTGTTGCCACATTCAATCACATCCCAGAAGTGTGAGACTGGGTTCAGATCTGACGACTTGGGGGGCCAGCACAACAATCTGAACTCGCCACTCTGTTCCTCAAACCACTCCATCACACTCCTGTCCTTGTGACATGGCAGATTATCTTAGTGAAAAATGCCGATGCCGGCGGGATACATGATCATGTTTGTGGTGTGTACGTGGTCTCCAACCAGTGCACTACATAAGTTTGCCGTGATTGTGGCTGCACGAGCTCCACTGGAACCACAGGACGCACAACAGTGTTCCGCAGAGCACAATGGAGTCGCCGCCAGCTTGTCTCCGTCCCGCAGTAGAGGTGTCAATGAGACATTCCCTGGAAGAAATGTCGGATTCCCGCCCTCCCATGGCCATGATGAAGAAGGTATCGGAATTAATCAGACATTGCTACACACTGCCACTACGCCTGCGTCCAGTGCAGATGGTCAGGTGTCAATTTCTGTCGTAGTTGCCGATGTCGCGGTGTTAACACTGGAACATGCACAGGTCGTCTACTGCAGAGGCGCATCGGTAGGTGTATTCGGTGCACTGTGACTTCAGAAACACTTGTACTCTGCCCAGCATTAACGTCTGACCTCATTTGCGTCCCATTTCGCCGTCTGACCTGTTTTACCAATCTGCCAAGGCAACGACGTCCGACATCTGTAACGTGGCGTGGCCGCCCAACCCCACGACGTCTGTATGTTTCCACCTTAGTTTCGGTACGATTAGTAGACACTGACGACAGCGGTGCTCGACTACCCGACAAGTATTGTAGTTTCCGATAAGCTCGTGCCGAGCTTCCCACCCATCTCAATCGTTCCTTGGTCAAACTCAGATAGGTACATCGCCGGCCTCTCCCATTCTACACAAGGACAGCACGCTCAGTGATACTGCATGCACCATACGTGGGTCTGATACCAGTCATTCCTGGCCAGGTGACGCTGCTGTCGCCGAGACGGTTTTATATCGATCGTAAAACGGTTATAACATTGTTCTGGCTGATCAGTGTGTATCCAGCACATATGCAGTCTAGAAGTTTAGAATGGCTGAAGTAGTTATGGTCTGGTTTGTCCATACAGCTCACTGTGACAAAGACTGTACGAAAATTTCCTACGACGGGGTTCGAGTCCTCCCTCGGGCGTGGGTGTGTGTGTTGCCCTTTAAGTTAGTTCAAGTAGTGTGTAAGTCTAGGGAGCGATGGCCTCAGCAGTTTGGTCCCTTAGGAATTCAAGCACATTTGAACATTTTTTGATAATTTCCTCGCACTTGAGGAAGTATCGACCTAATCAAGAATCTTCACCCGGCTTTGTTAAGTAATCTCAGATTAGAAAGTAACACACGATAATGCCGCAACTTATATCTAACAGACGCAGTTCCATAATTTTCTATTCACGTCCAACGAAGCTGCTTCTTTTGCCTGAAACAAAGAATACTAACATCCCACATTTATCTGCCTAAAATTGCAACAAAGTACTGAAAATCTTTCCCCATCTGTTTGTTACAGTAGTTGGCCTGAAAATAAGAAACATCGTTTCTAGCTACCGATTTAAATATATCACATTCGTACTTTAATGGTAACCTATTAAGGAACTAGGTGGTTGAATGGTGAGGGCTAGCTAATAAACACAAAATATCTTAAAACCCATTTATCACAGATAAATTTTCCAGAGAATAAACAAAATCTTAAGTGCACATTTAACTGATTACTTCCACAATGAACTTAGTCAAATAAGCGTTACACGGGACACGTTGTGTGTTCTTCTGTGAGACGTAACATGGACAGTTTTCGCAGTGTGATTGATAAAAGATGCCAATAGTCATTCGAAAATACTTCTTTCTTTTATTATTACGACAGATTTGTTTTTAACGTAAGCCTATCCATTTACGACTTCACTGCAGCGGTTTTAAACCACCTGTCTTCAGGAACATGATCTAGGACAGCTGTAACCACTAAATGTGAGAAAGGTTACCAGGACCCCGTCACGTGGACTGTGACATGCACATGAAGAATGCCATTGCCCACCTAATAGTAGCTGGTACCCATCGTACATCACGTGGCCAAAATTGACCAAGAGGTATGAGGTGGAAAATTATTCTTCTCAGGGCAGTGGCCTTTGATAAAGGACCTTGCGTAATGGGAGAAGTAGTTACACCTTTTCTAAGACCTACATTACATACATTTCAGAGAACGCTAAGGTTGTTCTACGCGTCCACAGATTCAGGTACAAGAAGTCTGTAATCTGGAAATTAGTCCATCATCCATTTATTTCCCAAGAGAAGGACTTTCGAACATGAAGCTGAGATACACGAATGCTGCGTTAGTCAAGTGCAAAAGAGTTACAGCAACAGTAGATCCCACACGAGTCTGTAGTCGAGTCGGCGTAAGAAGGTCCCTAACAACTGGCAGTGCTCTTATCAGCTTACAACAGAAAGTGAAAACGGCTCTAGGAAAAATTGTAGCTGTCTTTAGATTTCCACAAACACTGAGGCATTGCCGCAGAAACCTTTACAAAATCGCGTTCGCGAAGCTTCTTTCCTCAGTCCAGTGTCACTGTCAGGGATTTCCTTACGCGGACTCGAATATTATGAAGATTATGTTCCGCGGGAACAGATAACATCCGTTTGCAGTGTGGTATAGTACGATGTGCACGCAATGAAATAATAGCGACTGTTATTATGCAGAGACATTCTTCAAATGGCTCTGAACACTATGGGACTTAACATCTGAGGTCACAGGTCCCCTAGAACTAAGAACTACTTAAACCTAACCAACCTAAGGACATCACACACATCCATGCCCGAGGTAGAACTCGAACCTGCGACCGTAGCGGTCGCGTGGTTTCAGACTGAAGCGCCTAGAACCGCTCGCCCACACAGGCCGGCTGCAGACACATGTACTGGACTTCAAACAACTGGGTAAATTTTGACTTTTTTGAATTAAGATTCTCTGTTGCTTAGTAGTAGACAAGTGGCTGAAAGGTCTCGCACCCTAGTTAGTCCGAAGATCTTTATTCTTCACTTGCCACATCTTCCACCTCTAGCAATGTTTGCTGATATGGAGCTTGTCGAGTTGCACCATGATTCATCGTAAGTTTATCTGAAGTTCTGAGGAAGACAACAATGACAAGAACATGAGTCACAGAGCACTGTGGTGTTCAAACCAGTCTACGGAATGATTATAGCTTTACTTTACACGCCCTTTCATACAGAGATATTAACAACCATGCTTTAAAAATACAAGTATATCAGGGTTTTTGAGTATGGTGTTAATGTTCTTTTCCTGTCTGTTCCCTTTATATGTATGTATCTACAACTTTTTACCTTTTAAATTACAGCACCACCACACTCTCAAAGATGACATATGCTTTGCGTTCCCTCATATTTAACCATTTTTCTCCGTTTATTCACCACTTTTTATCTTATTAAAATGCCTATACACCCCATAAAGTCTGTCGTTAAAATTGTTAACTATTTCTTTTAATTGGTTTCTTTATCAGTTCCCATGTGTAATATATTTTAGTGTAACCTTGCAGGCACTAATTTGGTTTGCTTTGTATATTATAAACTGTTATGTAGGGGCGACTTTCCAGTTTAGTGCTAAGAGTTTTCTAGCTTGCCGACCCAAGGAAATTCTGGTCTTATGTAAAATCGGTAAGCGGGTCGAAGGCTTCCATCCACTCACTCACTGATCAGTCTGGCCTGGCAACGGAAGACAGCAAAGCGAAAGCTGAAATTTTAAGTTAAGCATTTGAGGACAACCCTGGGGTTGTGAAGCAGCTAAATGGGTTGAAAATAAATAAATCGCCAGGTCCTGATGAGATTTCAGTTCGGTTTTACACAGAGTACTCTACTGCAGCGGCTCCTTATTTAGCTTGCATTTATCGCGAATCTCTTGCCCAACGTAAATTCCCGAGCGACTGGAAAAAAGCGCAGGTGACGCCTGTATATAAGAAGGGTAGAAAGACGGATCCTCAAAATTATAGACCAATATCCTTAACATCGGTTTGTTGCAGGATTCTCGAACATATTGGCATTTCGAATATAATGAATTACCTTGAGACAGAGAAGTTGCTGTCCATGCATCAGCACGGCTTTAGAAAGCATCGCTCCTGCGAAACGCAAATCGCCCTTTTTTCACATGATATCTTGCGAACCATGGATGAAGGGTATCAGACGGATGCTATATTCCTTGACTTCAGGAAAGCATTTGACTCGGTGCCCCACTGCAGTCTCCTAACTAAGGTACGAGCATATGGGATTGGTTCCCATGTATGTGAGTGGCTCGAAGACTTCTTAAATAATAGAACCCAGTACGTAGTCCTCGATGCTGATTGTTCATCGGAGGTGAGGGTATCATCTGGAGTGCCCCAGAGAAGCGTGGGAGGTCCGCTGTTGTTTTCTGTCTACATAAATGATCTTCTGGATAGGGTGAATAGCAATGTGCGGCTGTTTGCTGATGATGTTGTGGTGTACGGGAAGGTGTCGTCGTTGAGTGACTCTAGGAGGATACAAGATGTCTTGGACAGGATTTGTGATTGGTGTAAAGAATGGTGGCAAACTCTAAATATAGGTAAATGTAAATTAATGCAGATGAATAGGAAAAAGAAACCTGTAATGTTTGAATACTCCATTAGTAGTGTAGCGCTTGACACAGTCACGTCGATTAAATATTTGGGCCTAACATTGGAGAGCGATACGAAGTGGGACAAGCATGTAATGGCAGTTCTGGGGAAGGTGGATAGTCGTCTTCGGTTCAGTGGTAGAATTTTGGGAAGATGTGGTTCACCTGTAAAGGAGACCGCTTATAAAACATTAATACGAGCTATTCTTGAGTACTGCTCGAGCGTTTGGAATCCCTATCAGGTCGGATTGAGGGAGGACATAGAAGCAATTCAGAGGCGGGCTGCTAGATTTGTTACTGGTAGGTTTGATCATCAGGCGAGTGCTTTGGTTGGTTTGATCATCACGCGAGTGTTACGGAAATGATTCAGGAACTCGGGTGGGCGTCTCTAGAGGAAATGAGGCGTTCTTTTCGTGAATCGCTACTGAGGAAATTTAGAGAACCAGCTTTTGAGGCTGACTGCAGGACAGTATTACTGCCGCCAACTTACATTTAGCGGAAAGACCACAAAGATAAGAGAGATTAGGGCACGTGCAGAGGCATATAGGCACTCATTTTTCCCTCGCTGTGTCTGGGAGTGGAACAGGGAGAGAAGATGCTAGTTGTGGTACGAGGTACCCTCCGCCACGCACCGTATGGTGGATTGCGGAGTATGTACATAGATGTAGATGTAGATGTAGATGTATATCTAATTATTGTTCAACTTTTTACCTTGTAAACTGCATTATCAAAAACTTTAAAATATGTCATTTTCCTGATGTTTTTACCTCAATCTAGAAGTGAAATATCTTTTGCAATGTTTCTTACAAACACTGTTAACTTCACTGGCGGGAGTAGTCAGCTAAGGTTTCATGATGGCGTAGTAAGATGAAAACCGATTAACACAATAAATTGGCCCTGTAGATCCAAAATTAGTGCTTTTCATTTATGATAATATATCTCTGATGCGTTATATTTGCGATATAGCTGACGATCATCTATCTGATAAGTTCTTCAGCACTTTGCAAACACTGAGAAGTACAGAGAACCACTCTCGAGTATTGTGCGTTCTTGATAGCCTCGAACAACAAAGCTGAACGAGGCTATGACAAGTCGTCAGGCGATCTGTATAGGATCAATATTGGGTAAAGAAATTCCGACGGTGGCCGCGTTCGCGTGACGAGCAACAAAAGAGCCGGCAGCGAGCGCAACGCCGCTGCCGGACGCCCACCCCGTCTGCAGGGACTTTCACTCCGCCAGGTATTCCCCATGGCAACTTGTTTCATAAAGGGAAGTCGAGGAGTACTGTCATTTATCTCATGTTTTCGCCGTCATCCTCCGGAACAAAGCAACAACTTTCGAACAACCTGTCCCGGTTTCCAAATTTATTTCGATGTGGATATCCTTGAAAAATATTAAGTAAAGGTGACTGCACTAATTTCAAATGCCACATTACTGTTGCGTTGGGGTATTAAATTTCTTCACTCAATATTACGCAACAACACATAAACATACAAAGGGGGATGAATTTCAATCTTTTACAATGAAACATGTAACAATACAAAAAATGGAAAATTTTATTGCCGCATTATAATGTTTTTTTTACTTGCATCACATGGTATTTATCGATAGATATATTCCTTCTTACGAACAAATCCAACAGAGGCAAACGTTGTAATGAGTAATATAGGTTTACGGATATGGATTTTGCTGATCCTGTAGCTCTCCTGGTAGAGTATACACAATGTTTACTACCAGCGACTACCAAGGGACTACCCTAAGGGCTAAAAATAGATGACAATAGGTAAAAACAGTACACACATAAAGTGGAAATTATTGTGCAACAGAAGTCAGTACAAATTGGTATCTGATTTCCATATTGGAGCTTCTCTATCTGAAATAGCGGATACGTAGACGCATATATTAGCAGCAGAACTGGGAAAACTTCTGCAGTCTTCCAACGAATGGGATCGACATGCCAATCAGACTCTCTAAACATGTCGACATGTGAGCAACAACAGCGCACAAGGTCCATATTTTTGACCAACGATTCTTGACGCAATTACTGAAGATCAGTTACGTGACCACTTTTCAAATGATTAAGGTATGAGCGGACGTGGCGTATGCAGCTTGACAAAATCTTTCAGGGCACGTTCTACGCATGACAAATGGAAGAATACTTAAATCAGCACTGTTGAGGAAACCAAAGGAATATGAAGAAGTAGAGGCACACTTCAGGACAACTGATTACATTTCACAGATTATTAACTGATAAAATGAAAAATTACTTCACTGGCTATGACGGTACATATATTAAAACTACAGTCTGTTTCACAAATAAAAAGATTTTTGTCATGCTAACAAATGGGGAATAATTCGTGTATAATGAAAATGAACAATAAATAAGAAAAAAATTACAATTTTTCACTGCTAATGGTATCACTGAAATACAAAAATACGCTGCGAGAGCAGATATGGTGCTGGTTAGTGTTTAACCATGGAGCAGATTCGTTTGGATACACAGATCGTTATGTGGTAAGCGAACGACACTTTATTATTTACAAAATTTCTTTGCACAACAAATTATTGCAATACAACTCTTCCATTCATTGGTACTTGAGCAGATACTTCGGTTCATAACAAAATAGATCACTACACAACTATAAACCAACTACTACATTTGGAAACACAGAGGACGTCTGCCAAAATAGTTATACACACGCAGTGGACTTCTGCCGGTTAAAAATACTACATATAAATAGCGTTACCACCTACTTAAGATTTAACCAAATAGACTTACAAAGCAACTGAGCCTCGTCCACAAACATGACGTTAAAAAACTAAGCGGTAACGTCCTGCGATGCTCTTGGCAGGACAGTTTCTCTGTCGAAGTTGCGCGCTTTGCAGCCTATGTTGGCTAGCCCCGTCTATTAAGGAAGGCCAAGGCTCGGTTCGCGGCAGGGAGGAGACAACGTTGGGGGCAGTGAGAGAGGCTTGGTCGGAGGCAGTGACAGAGGGAAGACAGCGCGCGGAGCATGGCGAATAGTCAGTCGCCGCGTGGTGTACTGCGAGGACGCACGGTTTGTCAATCCGGCGCCTGGGTCTAACGGCGAGCCGAACTGTTGTGCAGAGGCAGTCACCGGTCAAAATAGGCTCTGTATAAGAGTCGTGTCTGTCTCGAATCCTGACGAGAGCGCGGTAGTTTACCCTGGCGTACATGTTAACAGCGATCTCCCTCACTGACTTTAAATGGTGAGCCATTTTGTGGTGGAACTGCAAATGGTTGAAATGCCTCTGAGCACTATAGGACTTAACAGCTGAGGTCTTGAATACCCTAGAACATAGAACTACTTACACCTAACCAAGGACGTCACACACACATCCGTGCCAGAGGTGGGATTCGAACCTGTGACCGTAGCGGTCGTACGGTTCCAGACTCAAGCGCCTAGAATAGCTTGGTCACCCCGACCGGCTGTGGTGGAAATTTAGGATGCAATTTCTCCGTGTAGCCATTTCGATTTTCGCTAGTGGGGCGTGGGTCTGGGATACATGGTAGTGCAAGTCCCTGTAATAGCGTTGTGCCCTCGTTCCGTTGCCTTTACCTTGAATTACAATTGTGGCCGATATTAGGCGGTTCCTTTTTATTATTACTATTATTGTAAATATGTTACTGATCAATCTTATGAATCAAAGTTTATTCTCTGTATAAAACTTGAGCCGCTCATTTAAAATGGAATTGCAAACTTCTTCCTTGTTGGCAAATACAGTAGTAACAATTTTGCACCGTCATATGGCGATTTGGTAGTTAAGGTTGTGTGCTTATTATCTGGTCATTATCACCTTGAGTTAGTTGTGGTTTATAAATTTATCAAGTGAAATTTCACGTCATTGGAGACTGTTTAATGAACTATTGCTTCGATAATAACTGCGACTGCCACACTATCACGTTTTACATCTGTTCCAGAATTTGGCTCTACCCAGTGATTGGCTGTTGGTTTCAGTATTTTAGTGAACTGTGTATTAGCACTGGGTTTGTGTTCTCTAGAAGCTGTTATTGGTGTGCGTAGGCCCTCCTGCCTGTTTTGTCACTTGAGCTCTAGAGCAAGGAATTCAGATGCGCGGCCGATTTGAAAGCCAAACATCGAGAATGTGCTGATTCGTGTGCAGATGTTTCAGGTTATCATAAAATCATATTGCCAAATGTTTTCAATAATAGTTAATTTACGTATTTATGAGATCTCACTATTTAAGTGTTTTTGAAACTTAATAGGTTATACAAATTGTTATTTTTCATATTTATAATGCCTGATAATTGACTTAATTTCACAACTAGTGACCTCAGATATACAGTTATGCTAAAATTATATTTTTGTAAAGTAATTTGTTATTAATTTAAAGTTAGGGCTACGAGGCTGCTCTTCTTTTAAAATTAGAGCTATGCATTTCGAGGAAAAAAACCGCTCTAGCATTTCCAATTTCGTGCCGCTGCTCGACGGCTGGGAAAGGCCCACGGTGCGATACGGCTGTGGCCGCCTAATGCACCATGTGGCCGGATGCCCTCCACCTCTCGGTTATCTGTTGGACCGTCAAACAATGCCGTGCGCTAGAGCCTACTCACGACCTGGGCCGGTGACAGTACAACCGCCGCGCTCTACAGTGCCGAATCGCATTAGAAACCGCGTGTAAACGCAGTTGACGACCTCGCTTTGAGCAGCGCAGACAGCGTTATGGATAAACCAAGTATAGGTCGTAAACGTCCCATTCATGAAACGAAGAGAAGTATTATGGAGAGAATTAGGAGCGGCTCATTAGTCATGAAGAAGAAAGACATGTCGGAAGAGGAGACGAAAAGTGAAGCTCGGAAATCGTTTGCGCTTGTAGTGGATCCTGTCACGCAGGCTTCTGCTGGTTTCGTGCAATGTACCATATGTGATACCATACTTTCGTACCAGTCAAGCACAACAGGTATGATTCGGCACTGCAAAAGTAAACGCGGAACAGAAGTCCACCGGCCACTTGCAGTACCAAGTAGCCTAAAGAAAGTTGTTGTTGATAGATTGGTTGATATGAGTGGAATGGATTTGCTACCGTCAAATACTTGCAGTAAGATTGGCTTCAGAAATATTCCCAGGAGCTCATTAATGTTGGCGCCACTTACGGCAAAGTCAGTGTAGAAGATGTTCTTGTCCGCAGCTCGTGGTCGTGCGGTAGAGTTCTCGCTTCCCGCGCCCGGGTACCCGGGTTCGATTCGCGATGAGGTCAGGGATTTTCTCTGCCTCATGATGACTGGGTGTTGTGTGATGTCCTTAGGTTAGTTAGGTTTAAGTAGTTATAAGTTTTAGGAGACTGATGACCATAGATGTCAAGTCCCATAGTGCTCAGGGCCATTTTAACCATTTTTCGTTTAAGATGTTCTTCCGCAACCTACCACAGTGTCGCGGCATATTAAAGAAAACGCACACAAAATACAGGTGACAATAGCGCCCAAGCTAATATGTGCCGCCGGACGAAGTGGCCGTGCGGTTCTAGGCGCTTCAGTCTGGAACCGCGAGACCGCTACGGTCGCAGGTTCGAATCCTGCATCGGGCATGGACGTGTGTGATGTCCTTAGGTTAGTTAGGTTCACTAGTTCTACGTTCCAGGGGACTAATGACCTGAGAAGTTCAGTCCCATAGTGCTCAGAGCCATTTGAACCATTTTTTTAATATGTGCCTTAAGGAACAAAATGTGAGCTTTAGACCCTGATCTGTGGTCTGATAACTACAAGAAGAGAAAGTTTTGGACTGTGACGTCGAATTATGTGAATGATGAGTGGCAGCTAGAAACGCTTGTTTTGGTAACAACCGAGTTTCCAGACGTACCTAAGATAGGAGAGAACATACGGCGCGAAATAGAAGAACTAATGCTTGGGTTAGGAATGAACAAGAATGTTACTTTGTCACCGACCAAGGAGCTAATATGAAGAAGGCACTTGAATCTTACGACCGTTGGCCTTGCTTTCATCACTGCTTGGTGACTGCGCTTCGTCACACATTTCAAGAGACGTTTTAAGAAGACGAAGCCCCTGAAATCCTGTCGTGTCTACTATCAGCAAGAGCTATACTAGGCTATTTGAAGAGATCGGGTCATTCGGGGCGCCTGCGGCTCTCTGTGAAGCAAGAAGCTGTGACTCGGTGGATCAGTATACTGTTAATGCTCAATTCCGTTATAAATCAAATCGACGATATTATAGATCTACTAGAATGCCGGGGCAATTGACACTCATAGAAACCTTCGAAGAATGGTGCGTACGAGACGTTGTCGCTTTTCTGACCCCCTTTAAAGAAGCGATTTTGGATTTGGAAACTGCAAAGGTAACAACGCTGGAACGTCTGCTGCCGTGGTACAAGAGCCTGTTACATCATTGTGAACCAACAGACAGTGACAACGAGGTAAGAACACTTTCTATAGTTTAAGATCATTTATACAATTGTTGAATTATCAAAGTTCAGTTATGTATATGGGTTTCCTTTTCAGCTCATGGCGAAAATAAAGAGGCGAGCATCATACTTTATCACAGAGAAGTGCAAAATTGAGGCTATCCATTATGTTGCTACGGTTCTATGGCCATCAAGGCGTCATTTGAAGAAACTCACAGCAGACGAAAAGCAAGTCGCGTGTGCTGATGTGCGACGATTGTACTCGGAACTGCCCCTAAATGGTAAGGTTCATTCACTGAAATGTGCCATCTTTCATTACATCAATATTTATTACGTCTACAACGTGATATTAGGGAAAGGTTTCGCAGCTTAATCATTCCAAAATACGTTTTGACGTAATTTGTGCGATATATATAAAATGTCACCGTAAATATAGTCGTTTAGTAACCAGTAATTCTAACTACGGTGTATACATATTTGAAGGTGACAGGAATATCTTATCGATGTTTTCATTCATGTTTAGAGTCCATTCAAGCAAACAGCGACCAAGTTCATCTCATGAAAAAGTCCAGGATGGACTCGAGTTCGGATAGGGACGACGAAGATGGACACACAGTTACTATCAGTGAACTCGACAGGTGCCTTTCGTTCTCCAAATCCGACTGTAGCGGTGCCGAAGTACAAATTTTGCAGTGGTGGAAAACGCAGGCGGGGTTATTTCCAAGGCTGTTGGTAGTAGCCAGAAGAGTGGAACGGTACAGTAGTTTCCACTCTATAAGCAGCAGGTTTCGCTGCTCGCTCGCACCGGAAATAGAAACAGAGGTGGCTCCGCAGCCAATTTTATTACACGACGCGGCCGGCCGCGGGTGCAACAGAACCTATGTGGACGGGTTGAAAGAAATGTATCAGGCTTCATAATACGTATTTATATGTGTCGGGTATTATGCATTTCTTG
The DNA here is from genome assembly GCF_023897955.1 of Schistocerca gregaria. Classification (NCBI taxonomy): domain Eukaryota; kingdom Metazoa; phylum Arthropoda; class Insecta; order Orthoptera; family Acrididae; genus Schistocerca; species Schistocerca gregaria. The sequence goes on from NC_064926.1 coordinate 429,032,164, forward strand.
TAAGTGGATGTGAATCTGCACATGAACTTTCCTAATCCTCCTCACACCTTACCGTAAAGCGTGGCCAAATCTTGGTTGGGAAGTAGTTCTGTAGTATAGTTGTGCCAACCTTACTCCTGGGTAGGGGATCAGAGGGACAGCACAGGCAGGTAAAAGTCCAAGACTTTCCAGTGTCACAAGATTTGGGGTGGAGAAGTTGGTCACGGCCAAATGGTTCGACCACACCCTCCACCGGGGCCCAGGAAGACCTCAGGGAGCCCGTCATATTCGAGGAGTGTTACAGAAGACGGGTAAGTAAGCAGACGTGCCCTCAATGCGTCTGTCTCAATGTTCACGCATAAAAGAGAGGTATCTGAATATTTGTACTAATTCTTTTATTTCCAGCTTCGGATTGTGTAAGGTAATGAATGTGCTCCTTTACTTCCGGAAATTTGACCCCCTGTGTTAAAGTATCTGGTCCTCAGTTTGCCCGTTATCCTCCTCACATAGTGAATGTCCTAAGTAAAATATTGGGAGACTTTGGTGGTATACATTTGGCTAACGCAATTCCGTCTTACCTGTAATAATGTGCGTTCTGATTAGTATATAATACGCCCGAGCTGTAAGTCGTAATATCGTAATATCTCTAAAGTGAAACAATTGCTGCTATCGCTGTAAAGTCGAGTGATAATGTTTAAAATACGTAGGTAATCAACTGTCATCAATCTTTAACATACCTTAAAAATAAAAAATAAACTTAAAATACAAGGTATAGAATGCAGGGACCCACACATCAGCGTGTGAGCCCTCCAGCCCCTTGCCTAGTATCGTACAGAAAGGGCACGCTCTCTAGGTAGCGCTCTCAAGCTCCTCTCCCCAGTTATCCGTTGTGCAATTTTGATTCAGGGCTTGACATCAACTTTCATCTGGCGTCCCTAGGCCAGGAGGTAAGACGGTTAACTTTCAGCAGTTCTCTGTATTCCTGCCACTAGTGCTGCCAGCGAGTGCAATTTTAACCAGGCCGGTCACCTGCTGTCCAGCAATAGATCGTGCCTGGAATCAGACAAGGTGGATGACCTCTTATTGACCCATCACAATTACGTACGTATTCACAACATACCACGTAATCGCAAGGAAGGAAACATAAACTCTATAAATGTATGACTCCACTTTCATTGACTTCACAGGAAGAAGTTCAAACCGCCAGCTGTAGTAATAGCTCCAGGAACACAAATGACGCCTGCGTATCAGGGAGCACCAATGACGAAAAACGAAGTGTATAGTCATGATTCACTTGTAAAGGTATTTAGAGATCATAATTTCTTCAGAAATTAACGTTTGAGAAACAAAATTTCGTGAGTATTACTTTTAACTCCGTCATTCCTTCCCGATCCTGCATTCGATATTAATGCAACGTGTACGTGGCCGAGGTTGGAGATAGGCTACACATAGTCCATGATTAGACTACTGTGTTCCCGTTTGCCTACCGAACGGAACAAAATACTAAATACAGACATTACAGTTTTTAACGTTGCAATTACTGGAATACATGATAACCTCAAACGCGAAACTCCAGTAGTCTGCAACATATTAACAAACATCAAATGTAACAAATACAAGTGTATTATTTAGGTCGTAGAACTGGTAGTAAACAACGAAAGACATTTGTAAAAGAAATAAGTGAGTGGTTAATGTGAAGCGGTGGCCTCTGATCTCAAGGAGTGTGACGAAGCGCCGCTCGCTGTCACTGAGTCCACCAGTTACTGGCGACCGGCCGAGCGTTTGGCGCACTCGGCCGAGCGCTGGCGATCGGCTGCCCACAGCCGGCGGTAGAGGACGCTCGGCCGCATACTCCCGAGAGCCAGAGGGGCGAGCGGAACACGCCAGTAAACAACGGAGATAATGAAGACCTCTATTTAAAATGTTTGGAATTATTCTTATTGATTTTATACAGTTGGATAATTGCAGTAGATCTCCGAAATTTGCAAATGCTAAGTGCTCATTCTGTCGTTAGAAGTGTTCTGTTTTAATTGGCGTGGTGAATGAAAGTTTTGTATACTCAGATGGGTTCAGCATTGCACTCCAGCAGCCCATGTGCCCTGCTTACCAATCTTATACCTTACAAAAATATTAATGGGCTTCTCCCCTTTAATCAATAGAGAATCTGATCTATAATTTACATTAATTTCGTGTTCGCGCTACCTCAATTTATTCTGAGCAAAATTATTTTTTTTAAAACCTAGGGAGCACTGTCCCTTTAAGAAACAGAGAACTTAATCAAATACGGCCGATGTTGCTGAGACATATTGAGTCGTTTATCTGCGACTGAAGAAATGAAGTAAAATTTGTACTGCGACAATTTGAACCCAGGTCTCCTGCTTACTACTCGACATGTCTCAGAGGCATCGACGGTAACTTTTTAATATATCACCTACCGCTGGCCTGAGGCACAGTCAGGGTTAATCCCATTTCGCTCAAGCTATTCCAAAGCCAAAGATCCTCGGTGCTACTGAAGGAGTCTAGAAGGGGAATAGCAATGGGCTGAGGGAATGGCAAAGGGCTGAGGTGTGAGTTTGAATTTATATCGGGGCGGTGAGAGACGTACTACGGTATTCCGTGGACCTCTGGTAGCCGCAGTGCAAGTATGGCCCAACAGCTAGCGCATCTGTCTACTAAGCACGAGACCAGGGTTTGAATCCTGGCGCTGGCCCAAATATTAATTCATTGCTTTAGCCTATATCATTAAAGCAGATCATGATGCCCACTTAAACCTGAGCAAGATTTCTTTAAAAACTATTGCCTTCTTCCCCTTTCAGCTACAGAGGAATTGTACTGTCAACTCAGCAAAATTATTTTTAAAATATGCAGCCAGTAACCTTTACTTAGACTTATGCCTAAAACAATTAAGCATACAGCAGGCATCTGTCCCTTAAAGCACTAGAGGTTGAAAGGTATCTGTTGGATTCCTTTCATGTTAATTTCTGAAATCTGTTGTCATTTACGGCATAAATTCCTCTTCTAAATTTACTGTGGTGTTTCTGACTATCTGGGAGGGGACTGAGCAGTGAAACGTGTTACTTTTACACATAAACAAGAACGATCTGTCACACTACTACACTTTAAGAAAATGGCTCTGAGCACTATGGGACTTAACATCTGTGGTCATCAGTCCCCTAGGACTTAGAACTACTTAAACCTAACTAACCTAAGGACATCACACACATCCATGCCAGAGACAGGATTCGAATCTGCGACCGTAGCAGTCGCGCGGTTCCGGACTGAGCGCCTAGAACCGCTAGACCACCGCGGCCGGCACTACACCTTAAAACACAGTTTATATGTAATTCATGTCACAAGTCTCATACGGAACCTACATCCGCTTTCTTTTATATACTGTATATGATAAGATACTGTCATCCCCCTTACCTTCTGTGTGAGAGGTTGAATGAGCAAATGTATTTCTAGTTGCATGCTGGATGGTAGCAGACAAGCCTGTCTGCTAGAGAACAGTAGGACCAACGTCGGAACAGGTAGCTACGCTTTCTAAAAGCAAAGAGTTTTCTATCCTTAGTATGGTTCTGTCCGTCCCTTGTCATGTTGGTATAGGAAGCTGCCCCTCAGGTCACTTCTGTTTTGTATACGGAAGCACCCTTGGTAGGAGCGCAGGTCAGTCTGTCCGCGGCGAGCGTCTGAAGTCGTAAGATCTCCAGCTAAGCACGTGTCTGCTAAGTCCGCAGGACAATGGATTTCTCAAATTCAGCCTAACTGAAAATTTAATCACCTTTATTTGAGGTTTAGCTCTAAAATATCTAATGTTATCTTAAATTGCAACTCAGTGTATATCGAGTGTGAACTTCAGAATATTTTCCAGTAGTTGTTTTGTCACTACTTTGTGAGTAAAGTGGAACCACGTGTAAAGTGGAACTCTAACTAAGATCATCAATCTTAAATGCGAATGTGCGTGAGATTAAAACGTCTCGCCTTAACAATATTTTTCAATACAGCAACTTTTCTTTATGTTCAACCCACGTGGGGTGTACTTTGTGAGACCAGTACCACGAGCTTATACAATTGTTTGATCTATCAGGTTAATAGTAAGACGATAGTAACCAGTTCGAGGTTTTTCTTTTGTAAATTGCTTTTCGATCTAATTTATTTTAATTATCAAAATTATTGTGGAGTTACACTATTTGTGTAAACCAAGTTGACCACGTGAAGCATGCGGTGTAATCATCAAAGTAGCCCTCAGCTATTTTTTTCGGGAAGATTTCACAGAGAGTTAGTATGAATTTAGTATACCAGTGTGTGGTAATTACATGACGGACAGGATTGCGCTACGAACGTATCTTCTTTGGGTGAAAATTGAATTGCTTGGTTGTGGTTAATTTCCTCTTGCATATGTTTCAACGTTCTTCGTGTGTTATTTTATGAATGTAGTGTTGTATGCAGTCTCCCAATCTTGGCTCCATATTTGATGTGTTCCGTAAGATTACAAATTGACATTTTCACAATCCTAAATAAGGCATCAGCTTAGTTATGACTCAAGTTTAATATGATGAAATTTCAATGATCAATGTTAAGAAATAAATCGGTTTATATTTCGAAATTTATTTTTTTATTTAAATTCTCTTTTTTATAAATATCACCGGTTTTCGTATGACTATTAAAAGATTATAATTAATGTTAGTCTGGTTTGGAGTTTGGCAAGCTAGACTAGATACCTGGTAAAACAGTTGCGCAGTAATGCAAGGTTAACTTCCTCAGATAGCTCACAGCTTTTAACCCACTTTTATGGTCATGAATATCAGCACTGCTTTCATAGCAAATTAAGGCAACAACATTACAAGGTCACGAACAATAATTTGTGTTACTTTACAGTGGGTCCTACCCCACATAGGCTTTAAACAATTAAGATTCTAAAACATCACAGAGCTCAGTAAATGTAATTCAAATGGCTCTAAGCACTATGGGACTTAACAACTTAGGTCATCATTCCCCTAGAACTCAAAACTACCTTAACCTAACTAACCTAAGGACATCACACACATCCATGCCCGAGGCAGGATTCGAACCTGCGACCGTAGCAGTCCCGCGGTTCCGGACTGCAGTGCCTAGAACCGCACGGCCACAGCGGCCGGCAAATGTAATTCCTCAGATGCATCGGTCCACAGATTACAGGGGAGAGCCTTTGATAAAACTTTACACATTTACAGTAAAACAGAGTCTGTCTACCAGAACTAATTAATTCATACCATTCAATCTCAAAAAATTGCAAAGCTGTGAATCTTTATCAGAGGCTTAGAGATTGAGTTTATTAATGAAACTTACAAAGAACTAACCCTCCCTCAATACAGCTACATGGAACATGAATGCAGCCAGTAACCTTTACCTGGACTTTCCAATACAGAGCCACCTCAGTTTCATTAGGCTAGCGTCAACGGCCTGTGAGCCTTCACTATGCTCTAAATAATCCCTAGGGTACACATTAACGGGCGGGCTTCTAATACAGACAAAGAAGCCTAATTAGTTTATACATTAATACAGACACACGAATCTCAAACGACCTTTCAAAACAGGTCTTTAATTAGGAGAATTACAGACAATTCCCTTCTTTCTTTGACATCCAGAAAACAGCTCAGGGAGGAGTTTTACAGATTACTGTTAAGCACAGTCCAAGCTCGGTCAACACTTCAACAAAAACAACGCTTTGTCGCCACTAGAATACAAACCCGAGTCCTAATAATTGAGTACCACCAGCGCTAGTAAACACTGTTTCACTTCATCTGTGGGAATATATACTCCTAGCTGGAATCCTCATCATTGGTTGAACAGCGGGAAGGAAACACAGGTTCTGATCAGCACGGTGTCCGCACCCGGTTCCAGGACAAGTATACCAACACGGACACCAGATGCCCCCCCCCCCCTCTCTCACTCTCTCTCTCTCTCTCTTTCTCTCTGTCTCCCCCTCTCCCTCCCCCTCCATCCTCCTCCCTCTCTCTTCGACTTACACTACGAGTTTCGGTCGGTCCAAGACGCCAATGGCGCTACCTAGCCGTATAGGCCGTTGCCACTGCGCGTGACCCCGACACGAGGAAAATTGCCAGCTTACACTCGCACCAGGTCGACAGCCTAAAGCGGTCGGCACACAGGACGAGGCAGCTGACGTTGAGGTGCATGCTGACGGGGTAATCCACGTCACGGAACACCGCGGTGGCACCACACGCCACGAAATGGTTAACGTTATTTTACGTTCACAGCGTTCTCTAGCGGGACTTTTCGTGCCTATCTGGCTCGCAAACCATATAGTTCGTTCAAGGAAACGGACGCTTGTAGGAGACTGAATTCCTACGGTATCTCTGTTAAAACGCACATTTTCTTTCCTATCCATATGCTAGTCATGTCGTTCTGTCTGTGGTATACGTAAACAAAGACTTCAGTATCCCTGACCGCAATATATCAGAAAAATGAAAGATATGTGTCGGTTCAAGAAAGACAACAGCTTATAAAATTTCATCAAGTAGAACAAATTAACTTCTGACATAACATCAAATATTACAGAAATTATTTCTGTTAATTTCTGGTAATTTTATACGGAAGTCCCACAGTCTTTCTCAAAACTCGAAGGTGGAAAAAGGCTCCAGAACATGGTACATCAACTAACTACACTGAACTGAATCTCAGCTACTGCTGGCCATGTATTTTGTCTGACGAGCTTCTAAAAGCTTTAATCACCGAAATGTTATTGACATTAAATTGTAAAAACTCCTAACTAGACAGATGCGTTTTGATGAATCTTGTCGTTGCTCAAAACGACTTATTCTCATAAGATGCAGGCGCGTGGAGAAGCCGCGCGGTCTCAGGGGCCATGTCACGGTTGCGCGGCCCCTCCCGCCGGAGGTTCGAGTCCTCCCTCAGCATAGGTGTGTGTGTTGTTCTTACCATAAGTTACTTTATGTTAGTTTAAGTAGTGTGTAAGCCTAGGTACCGATGACCTCAGTAGTATGTTCCCTTAGGAATTCATACACATTTCAACATTTTCTCATAACATGCGAATTACAACGCGAAGATAACTGGGTACAAAAATTCTGTAACCACCAATATGACGTTTTCCGTCACGTTCTTACATGAGATCCTACCAATAATGATTCGTTCTCGAGTCATGTAATTCACTGGTGATCAGAAACAACAAATATCAATATGGTGTAATGTATGGCATAAGGCCCACTGAATTTGGGCTTCTTCTAAACACCACATGTAAGTATGCTGTTTAGGTTTTTATGTTGGTAACGCCATGTAGCGCTCTAGATGAAAATCAATGACTGTGCTGTGTGCAGTCTGTGGCCGGTTTGCATTGTTAGAATTTGCTATTGTAGTGTTGGGCAGCTGGATGTTAACAGCACGTAGAGTTGCGCAGTTGGAGGTGAGCCGCCAGCAGTGGTGGATGTGCGGAGAGAGATGGTGGAGTTTTGAGAGCGGATGATCTGGACGTGTGTTTATCAGAGAGAGTAAATTTGTAAGACTGATGTCATGAACTGATATATATAATATGACTTTTGAACACTATTAAGGTAAATATATTGTTTGTTCTCTATCAAAATCTTTCATTTACTAACTATGACTGTCAGTAGTTAGTGCCTTCGGTAGTTACAAACTTGGCAGTATTGGCGCTGGCTGTATTGCTGTAGTTGGAGTAACGAAGATTTTTGTGAGATAAGTGATTCATGAGAGGTATTGTTAGTCAGGGCCATTCTTCTGTAGGGGTTTTTGAAAGTCAGATTGCGCTGCGGTAAAAATATTAAGCACAGTCATTTTTAAGTTTTCTAAGGGGACGTTTCACACAAACACAGCATGGTGTCTTCCTTTCTACTTGTGACTTAGGGTGCGTTCTTCCTTTCCGCAAGTTCTAATCTTGGCGGCCCGCTGCCGAAATATCGAAGTACTTATTTTCAGTTTCACGTGATGAAAAGGCCCCTCAAAGGGAAATATCAGGAAATGACATCTCAAAACTCGTAGAGCGCCACGTCAACGATAGCTAACTCTCTTTATCTAACTCTTCGCGGGTGCCGCGCTTGTACCCTGGTTATCATCGTACCTATGGCCACATGTGCGCCCTATCGCCCAGAGTAGATCATAAGGACCTTTGCTCAACAGCTCGTCCTCGCAGAGCATCGACAGATAAACACACACAAAAAAAACAGAGAAAAGTCGAATCACACCTAAAAGACACAAATACTTTCTGCCAATAAGTAGTTATGAAAATTGTCTCAGGTAGTACGAAATATAAGTAACTTTTCAGGCTTTCCTAGCAGATCTGTTGCAAATACGTTTCTCAGCTTTTCCTTCTGACAACATTATAGTATTTCCACAATATTTCATCGAAACATCTGCGCAATTGCTGTCCTCATTATTGCAAGATTCGTCTTCTAACAGTAACAACAGCAACATCGACTCCATGAAGAGTCGCACAGTTCAAATGGTTCAAATGGCTCTAAACACTATGGGACTTAACATCTGAGGACATCAGTCCCCTAGACTTAGAACTACTTAAACGTAACTAACTTAAGGACATCACACACATACAGGATTCGAACCTGCGACTTAAGCGTCTAGAACCACTCGGCCACAGCGGCCGGCAGTCGCACATTTGCTTCGATGAAATATTGTGGTGCTTGCACAATGTTGCCCGGAGGAGAATCCGAGAAGCGTATTTGGCACAAAAAATGTTCTACAAGCTTAGTTGTACAGTGGCTTAACGGATATCGTATAACTTTGATACACACTCCTGGAAATGGAAAAAAGAACACATTGACACCGATGTGTCAATCCCACCATACTTGCTCCGGACACTGCGAGAGGGCTGCACAAGCAATGATCACACGCACGGCACAGCGGACACACCAGCAACCGCGGTGTTGGCCGTCGAATGGCGCTAGCTGCGCAGCATTTGTGCACCGCCGCCGTCAGTGTCAGCCAGTTTGCCGTGGCATACGGAGCTCCATCGCAGTCTTTAACACTAGTAGCAGGCCGCGACAGCGTGGACGTGAACCGTATGTCCTATTGACGGACTTCTAGCGAGGGCGTATAGTGGGCATGCGGGAGGCCGGGTGGACGTACCGCCGAATTGCTCAACACGTGTTGCGTGAGGTATCCACAGTACATCGATGTTGTCGCCAGTGGTCGGCGGAAGGTGCACGTGCCCGTCGACCTGGGACCGGACCGCAGCGACGCACGGATGCACGCCAAGACCGTAGGATCCTACGCAGTGCCGTTGGGGACCGCACCGCCACTTCCCAGCAAATTAGGGACACTGTTGCTCCTGGGGTATCGGCGAGGACCATTGGCAACCGTCTCCATGAAGCTGGGCTACGGTCCCGCACACCGTTAGGCCGTCTTCCGCTCACGCCCCAACATCGTGCAGCCCGCCTCCAGTGGTGTCGCGACAGGCGTGAATGGAGGGACGAATGGAGACGTGTCGTCTTCAGCGATGAGAGTCGCTTCTGCCTTGGTGCCAATGATGGTCGTATGCGTGTTTGGCGCCGTGCAGGTGAGCGCCACAATCAGGACTGCATACGACGGAGGCACACAGGGCCAACACCCGGCATCATGGTGTGGGGAGCGATCTCCTACACTGGCCGTACACCTCTGGTGATCGTCGAGGGGACACTGAATAGTGCACGGTACATCCAAACCGTCATCGAACCCATCGTTCTATCATTCCTAGACCGGCAAGGGAACTTGCTGTTCCACCAGGACAATGCACGTCCGCATGTATCCCGTGCCACCCAACGTGCTCTAGAAGGTGTAAGTCAACTACCCTGGCCAGCAAGATCTCCGGCTCTGTCCCCCATTGAGCATGTTTGGGAAGCGGCGTCTCACGTGGTCTGCACGTCCAGCACGAACGCTGGTCCAACTGAGGCGCCAGGTGGAAATGGCATAGCAAGCCGTTCCACAGGACTACATCCAGCATCTCTACGATCGTCTCCATGGGAGAATAGCAGCCTGCATTGCTGCGAAAGGTGGATATACACTGTACTAGTACCGACATTGTGCATGCTCTGTTGCCTGTGTCTATGTGCCTGTGGTTCTGTCAGTGTGATCATGTGATGTATCCGACCCCAGGAATGTGTCAATAAAGTTTCCCCTTCCTGGAACAATGAATTCATGGTGTTCTTATTTCAATTTCCAGGAGTGTACATTTTCGGATATACACTGACGGAAAAAAATCGCAGCACCAACAAAGAGCTGAGGGACATACATGAAAGCGGGTAGGCATATTCGCACATCTGAAAGATGATGTCTATTCAGATCTCTCCCCAGTCGCATAAAGGTGGCGCTAGTAGTGCCACTGTGAGGATGCCATCACGTTTGCTTTACTTATAGAGTGTAATCGTCGTGGGCGTTAGTTCCATTTGAGTTGATGTCAGAATGTCTTTAAGGCGACAAAGACGCCACTCACTGAGCTTGAACGAGGTGATATTACAGAAAGCCTTCGCAGGAATGTAGCCACTGTATATGAATGCTGGCAGCAGTGGTCAGGAGAATGTCCGGTGGGAGGAAGACCAGGAATCTGAAGGCAACATGGTACTACAGAGAGGAAAGACCATGTTCCACTTATGGCTATGGCGCATCGTACTGCATCTGCAGCAACTACTTGAGCATCAGTTGGCACCGCAGTGACACAATGAACTTTTATGAATCGGATACTTCAAGGAAAGCTCCGAGCCAGACGCCCTGTAGCGTGCATTCCACAGACCCCAAATCAACGCCTTTTGCTGCTTCAGTGGTATCAAGCGAGAGCTCGTTGGAGAATAGAGTGTAGGTTTGATGTATTTTCTAATGAAAGCTCATTCTGCCTCTGTGACAGTAATGGCATCTTGGAGGCTAGTTGAGGGCGCGCAACCAACCTGTCTGCGTTTTCGTATGACAGCAGGAACACTCCCGTGATTTACACAAGCACCCTGACTGCAAATCTGTTCGTTAGTGTGGTGACTGGACCTGTTGAGCTTTCATGAAAAGCATCCCTCTGGGTGTTTTCCAACAGGATAACGCTCGCTCACATACCGCTATTACAACCTATACCTGTGTTGTAACCCAACATGCACTACAAAGTGTCGATACGTTTCGTTGGTCTACTCGATCACCAGACGGATAGAGAAGATAAGGAATAAAACTGTACGCAGTAATCCACATAAAGCACTAAACGTCCGTGCATTTCTCGTTTGCAATGGCCTATCTCGCACTAACTTTGACTTGCTATCTTTCAGTGTTACTCACATAAATACGTCACCGGAAAGTGTATTCCCCGCCACGATTTCCTCTCCTTTGTCAATCTCCTCATACCGCAGCAGCACTGGCAACCTACATCCTCAATTATTTATGGATTTCTTCCAATCTCTGTCTTCCTCCAGAGTTTTTGCACTCTACAGCACCCTGGAAATCATTCCCTGATGTATTCACAGAGGACCTACAATGTTGCCTCTTCTCCTTGTCAGTGTTTCCCACATTTTTACTTTCCTCTCAGATTCTGCTCAGAACCTCCTCATTCCTTACCATATCAGTCCACCTAATTTTCAACATTTGTTTGTAGCATCACATCTCAAATGCTTATATTCTTTTCTCTTCCGGTTTTCCCATAGTCCATATTTTACTACCATACCACTCTAGGCTCCAAAAGTGCATTCTCAGAAACTTATTCCTCAAATTGAGTGTTATGTTTGATACTAACAGACTTCTCCAAAAGTACATTCTCAGAAACTTATTTCTCAAATTGAGTGTTATGTTTGATACTAATAGACTTCTCTTGGCCAGTAAGGCTCTTTTTGCCAGTGCTAGTGTGCTTTTGATGTCTTCCGTGCTCTGTCCGTCATTGGTTATTTTGCTGCCTAGGTAGCACAATTACTTAACTTCATCTCCTTCGTGACTGTCAATCCTGATAGTAATTTTCTCGCTGTTCTCATATCTGCTACTTCTATTATTTTTGTCGTTCTACGATGTATTCTCAATTCATATTCTGTAATCATCAGATTGTTCGTCCCATTCAGCAGATCATGTGATTCTTCTTCACTTTCTCTCAGGATAGCAATGTCATCACTGAATCGTATCATAGATATCCTTTCACCGTGAATTTTAATTCCACTCCTGAACCTTCCTTTCATTTCCACCATTGGTTCTTCGATGTTAAGATTACACAGTAGGGGCTATAGTCTACAACACTGCCTTACACCATTTTTAATCCGAGCACTTCGTTCTTGGCTGTCCACTCGTATTATTCCCTCTCGGCTCTTGTACGTATTGTGTATTACCCGCCGCTACTTGTAGCTTCCCCTTATTTTGCTCAGAATTTTGAATATCTTTCTCCAGTTCATGCTTTTGAAGGCTTTTTGCTGGTAGACTAATCCTATGAACGTGTCTTGATTTTTCTTTAGTCTCTGCTCTGTTATCAACCTCGACGTCTGGTGCCTTTACCTTTCCTAAAGCCGAACTGATCGTCATCTAACACATCCTCTGTTTTCTTTTCCATTCTTCTGTGTATTCTTCTTCTCAGCAACTTGGATGCACTAGCTGTTAAGCTGATTGTGCGATATTTCTCTCACTTGTCAGTTCTTCCAGTCTTATTAATTGTGTGGATGACATTTTTCCGAAAGTCAGAGGGTATATTGCCAGACTCATACATTCTACACACTAATGTGAATAATGGGTTTCTTGTCACTTCCCCTAATGATTTTAGAAATTCTGATGGAATGTTACCGATTCCTTCTGCTGTATTTGATCTTAAGACCCCAAAAGCCATCTTAACTTCTGTTTCTAATACTGCATCCCTATCTCTTCTAAATCGACTCCTGTTCCTCTTTCTATCACATCAGACAAATCTTCTCCCTCATGTACTCTTTCCACCTACCGTTCTCTCCGCTGCATTTAACAACGGAATTCCCTTTGCACTCTTGGTGTTATCATACCGACTTATACTTTCACCGAAGGTTGTTTTGACTTTTCTATATGCTGAGTGAGTCCTTCCGACTATCATTTCTTTTTCGATTTCTTCAAATTTTTCATGCAGCCATTTTGCTTTAGCTTCCCTACACTTCCTGTTTATTTCATTCCTCATCAACTTGTATTTATGTACTCCTGAATTTCCCTGAACATTTTTGTACTTCCTTCTTTCTTCTATCAACTGTAGGATTTCTTCTGTTGCCCATAGCTTCATCGTAATTACTTTCTTTATACCTGCGATTTCCTTTCAAACTCCTGTGAGTGCCCTTTTTAGAGGTGCCCATTCCTCTTAAGCTGTGATGCCTACTGAGTATCCTTTATTGCTGTATCTATAGACTTAGAGAACTTCAAGCGTACCTTGTCATTCCTTAGAACTTCCTTATTCCAGTTGTTTGCTTAATGATTCTTGATGACTAAGCTCTTAAATTTCAATCTACTCTTTATCACTACTAAATTGCGATCAGAGTCTACGTCTGCTCTTGGGAGCTCCTTTCAGTTTCGGAATCTCTTTCTGACCATGACGTATTCTAACTGAAATCTGCCCGCATGACTCAGCCTTTTCCAAGTATACCTTCACCTTTTATGATTTCTGAACAACGTATATGCTTTTAGTAGCTGAAATTTATCACAGAATTCAACTAGTCTTTCTCGTCTATCATTCCTTGTCCCAAGCCCATATTCTCCTGTAACTTATTCTTCTACTACTTCCCTGCAACTGTATTCCAGCCCCTATAACTATTAGATTTTCTTCTCCCTTTATGTACTGTATTACCTTTTCAATATCCTCAAATACTTTCTCTATCTCATCATCTGTAATAGCTTGAGACGTCGGCATGTATAACTGAACCATCGGTGTCGATGTTGGTTTGCTGTTAATTCTGAAAAGAATGATCCTATCACTGAACTGTTCGCAATAACACGCTCTCCGCCCAACTTTCCTGTTCATAACTAATACTTTTCCTGTAATACCATTTTTCGCTTGTGTTGATATTACTCTGTACTCACCTCACCAAAGAATCTTTTCATATTGCATTTCACTTAACTGACCTTTACCATATCTTGATTTACCCTTTGAATTTCCCTTTTCACATATTCTAGCTTCACATTTTAGCTCCCGACGTTCCACGTCCCATTCGTAGAACGTTAGCCTTTCGTTTGTTATTCATACTTTTTCTCATGGTCACCTCCCCATTGACAGTCTCCTCCTGGAGATACGAATGGGGAACTACTGTTGGTCAAAACTAGGAACATTTGCCATAATGATTTGAACAGAAAACTGTACATTTTGAGATGCTGATCAGTCTATCCTCTCATTACCATCTGTCTGCTAGTAGAAGTCGACACAACAGGCAGTGCTGCATGTGGTTACCATGCAGCCTGACACATCCCTCAACTCCTTTTCTCAGTGAATCACTCACTCTTTCAGATGCATGTGGTTCCATTCAGATTGGGTTCACGCACTGATAATTTCCGCACAATGTCGATTGGATGGGCTTACACCAACATCTTTAAATGTCACCAAAGCGAGAAATACGAAGGTTTCACGTCTGGTGAATGTGAAGGTAATGCTTCCCCGAGAAATCCATTGCTTATAACATTCTACGCTGGACTACTGTTGCATGAACTGTACCAAATGGACTGGCATTCCGTTGTGTCTTTCTCCTAGGGTAACATTCTCCAAATGTGCTGATAATTCCTCAAGCCGAAATTGATGACACTCAGTACCTGTTAATCTATTTATCAAAGGGCATCTGACACTGACATCTGAAAGGCGGCAAGCCACTCTCTCACTTTAAGTACTTAGATTAATATGCGTATTTGAGGGCATGATCTCTATGATGCCCAATTCTACATTTGGTATGTGTGGCCACTTGATTTTTTTGCATGAGGAAATTCGGAGGAGAATGTTCTTATAACTGCATGTGTAGTCTTTAGATAACTTGTACCCAAGGCACGGTGGTGGGACGACGGAGAACAGGGAGAAAGATGGATTGTGGGCCATAAATGTTGTGTCCAGCGCCTGTTTGAGCGATTGATTCGAGGGAAGTAGAGCTCTGAGAACTGTACGTCTGTTCACACACCAGTTATTACAAGTATTAAATAATAAAATAGCACCGGTAGGTACTTTCTGTTACCTACCCAAGACATTTGATTGTGTGAATCATAGTGTACTCCTAGATAAACTGAAGTTTTATGGGATTGATTGTTTAGCCAAGCAGTGGATCATGTCATATCTAACCAAACGAATGCAGAAAGTTGTACTTAGTAGTAAGTCTACCAACAGAATCCTGGGACACAATGCTGACTGGGGAGAAATTGAGGGGTTCCCCAAGACTCAATATTAGCTCCACTAGTGTTCCTCATATACATAAATGATCTACCGTGTCATGTACAGCAAGGATAATTAGTTCTTCTTTCAGATGACACCTGAATTATAATCACTCCAAGTAGACATACAGAAATGGAAGAAATGCTGAACAAAGTTCTCAAAATTATTAATGACTTGTTTTGTCACCTTGAATTTTACAAAGACACACCATATGTAGTTTTGCACCTCTGGGGGTACTGCACCAGTGATAAGTGTAACACATGGTGAAGAAATAATACATAAGGTGGAATCTTCCATATTAATGAGGATTTAAATTGGAAAAAACACATTTTGGAACTCTTAAAACAACTGAGTACACCTACATTTTCAATTGCAATAATAGCAAATTTTGGGGAGAGAGAAATCAGTAAGTTGACATATTTTGCTTATTTTCATTCAGTAATGTCACAAGGGATAATGTTCTGGGGTAACTCACCTTTAAGAAAGGAGGTTTTCATTGCCCAAAAACGTGGTGTAAGAATAATATGTGGTACTCACCTCTGATCATCTTGTAGACATCTATTTAAGGAGTTGGGCATTCCGACAACCGTTTCGCAGTGTATTTATTCCCTCATGAAGTTTTTTGTAAATAATCCACTACAGTTCAAGAGGAACAATAAAATACATAATTACAATACCAGGAGAAACAAGACTTTCATACCCAACAGTAAGGTTGTCTTGTTGTCTTTAGGTGCACAACGATGCAACAAAAATTTTTGATCACTTACCTGTTGATATCAGATGTCTACGAGACCGCAAGGTAACTATTGAAAAAGAATTGAAAAAGTTTCTCCTTGACAACTCCTTCTATTCCGTAGCAGAATTTCTATGTTTGTAATATGTAAAAGGAGGTGAGTAGAACTGCTGACATGGAACATGATACTAACTAACCAAGTAACTGTAGAGGGACCTTGGGCCACGCCACTCCACTCTTCTCACTTAGAGTCGGAGCAGGAGTGCGCCAGCTCGCAAATCACTTTAAATGAGGCAGGCGACAGTCTGTCAGGGACGCAGCCATATGTCAGAAAGTGGATGGAGCAAGCCATTTAAGAGATATTGCTGTGAAATGACCTTTTATGCAAACCGCGGGGCGGTCATAAAACGATAAGCATTCGCTTGTTAGAAGCTGGGATGATATGATCAGAGTGGCTGGTTCACGTGTTTTGTGGAGGCAAGACTGTAATTCCTCCGACTCCAGGAAGCCGTCAGGTTCTTTTAGCGAACGCAAACAACATATACTTGACAGGCATGACTGCCTGTGAAGTTCAAGTGCCTTCTTTCAGAAGTTGGAAATGGTCTCTTCATAAATGAGGGTCTGTGGTCTCGTCCAGGTAAACCTTTTTTGCCAAAACATGGCAATGCTTACCGTGAGAACGACGTTTTACTAGTCTAAAATCATCTTTTTCCAAAAATGGTTCAAATGGCTCTAAGCACTAAGGGACTTAACTGCAGTGGTCATCAGTCCCCTAGAACTTAGAACTACCTAAACCTAACTAAGGACTTCACACACATCCATGCCCGATGCAGGTTTCGAACCTGCGACCGTAGCGGTCGCGCGGTTCCAGACTGTAGCGCCTAGAACGGCTCGGCAACTCCGGCCGGCCATCTTTTTCCAGAACAGATTTTGAGTCATTGATAGGTTGTCCTGAGATGGAAATCAGGGGCTGTCTATGGATTGGCTACCAGGCCAGCAGAACAGTCAAGAGGGGAGAGTCAATGAGTGGAGAATAGTTCGCTTGTTTTGTTCAACGTGGAGGCGGTTCTTTTCTGCTAATTCGGCTCATGTAGGAGGCTTGGTTCAAAGTGATTGTGATTTTTGGCCTTCTTGATCGTATGGTCCTCCCCTGGTGGAGAGCTTCAGGTCTTTCCCCGGTAAGTGAAACTTGTGGTGGACTGAGAACAAGTAGCGGTTCCTAACTGTACCGACATTGGAACTGCGAATAATCTAGAAACGTATCGTGTGTCACGAGGGTGAACTTATTCGTCCTGAGTCGGACGTATGACGTTTGACAATTCAAGTAAACGGCGTCATACCTGTGAGTTAAACTGGTTCAGCAGACCAGCGAATGGGTGCACCTCACACTGAAATCTGCCGGGATTTCAGGGCTCTGACGGGGAAGTTTGCTGCATTCTAATAATCAGAAAGTCAGTCCGCGTAGTTTGCAGGTACTCGTCGACGAGTCAGAACATTACAGCTGCTGCCACGCTCCGCCCTCGCCACAGTGTGCCATTTTCTGCTGACACCTGGATCCAGGTGAAATGTAAAGTACTGCTCCACCGACGTAGGACTGTTAAATGATTTTCACAGCTCACTGTTCTCGTGAAACATAGTTTGTGGTATACCTGATTTTAACTGATTCCATGTGAACAGAATTTGGCCTCACACTGGATTCATAGAAACGAGGGCTGTTTGTGTCGTAAAAGAGATTAATTCAGGACAGAACTTTTATAGTTTCCAACCCAATGAATGATTTGCCAATCAAGCAGCATTTCTTATCTGATGTTTGTTTCTCATTTCTTTTGTTAAGATTGATCAGCTCTACTGTAGTTATAAAAGGATAAATAAAAATTAGTCTTTATTTTTGTAAACTAAAATACGCCAGTTGTCTCATTCATGTTCCTCCATCCTTTCACTGTTTACATTTTCTTACGGCGATACATGGATATACCAGCAATTAAGAAGCAGTCGCACTAAATTAGTTAACTTGGTGATTAATTTGAATTCTGGAAGTGACTGAAACAAAGGTAATAAAATGGCATGAGTTAATTCACTGATTTAATATACACTCATGGAAATTGAAATAAGAACACCGTGAATTCATTGTCCCAGGAAGGGGAAACTTTATTGACACATTCCTGGGGTCAGATACATGATCACACCGACAGAACCATAGGCACATAGACACAGGCAACAGAGCATGCACAATGTCGGCACTAGTACAGTGTATATCCACCTTTCGCAGCAATGCAGGCTGCTATTCTCCCATGGAGACGATCGTAGAGATGCCAGATGTAGTCCTGTGGAACGGCTTCCCATGCCATTTCCACCTGGCGCCTCAGTTGGACCAGCGCTCGTGCTGGACGTGCAGACCGCGTGAGACGACGCTTCATCCAGTCCCAAACATGCTCAATGGGGGACAGAGCCGGAGATCTTGCTGGCCAGGGTAGTTGACTTACACCTTCTAGAGCACGTTGGGTGGCACGGGATACATGCGGACGGGCATTGTCCTGTTGGAACAGCAAGTTCCTTTGCCGGTCTAGGAATGATAGAACTATGGGTTCGATGACGGTTTGGATGTACGGTGCACTATTCAGCGTCCCCTCGACGATCACCAGAGGTGTACGGCCATTGTAGGAGATCGCTCCCCACACCATGATGCCGGGTGTTGGCCCTGTGTGCCTCGGTCGTATGCAGTCCTGATTGTGGCGCGCACACCTGCACGGCGCCAAACACGCATAAGACCATCATTGGCACCAAGGCAGAAGCGACTCTCACCGCTGAAGACGACACGTCTCCATTCGTCCCTCCATTCACACCTGTCGCGACACCACTGGAGGCGGGCTGCACGATGTTGGGGCGTGAGCGGAAGACGGCCTAACGGTGTGCGGGACTGTAGCCCAGCTTCATGGAGACGGTTGCGAATGGTCCTCGCCGATACCCCAGGAGCAACAGTGTCCCTAATTTGCTGGGAAGTGGCAGGGCGGTCCCCTACGGCATTGCGTAGGATCCTAGGGTCTTGGCGTGCATCCGTGCGTCACTGCGGTCCGGTCCCAGGTCGACGGGCACGTGCACCTTCCGCCGACCACTGGCGACAATATCGATGTACTGTGGAAACCTCACGCCCCAAGTGTTGAGCAATTCGGCGGTACGTCCACCCGTCCTCCCGCATGCCCACTATACGCCCTCGCTCAAAGTCCGTCAACTGCACATACGGTTCACATCCACGCTGTCGCGGCATGCTACCAGTGATAAAGACTGCGATGGAGCTCCGTATGCCACGGCAAACTGGCTGACACTGACGGCGGCGGTGCACAAATGCTGCGCAGCTAGCGCCATTCGACAGCCAACACCGCGGTTCCTGGTGTGTCCGCTGTGCCGTGCGTGTGATCATTGCTCGTACAGCCCTCTCGCATTGTCCGGAGCAAGTATGATGGGTCGACACACCGTTGTCAATGTGTTCTTTTTTCCATTTCCAGGAGTGTATATAAAATTAACGGTGTAGCTCATGATTTGAAGATAACTGAGAAGGTATTTATTTCCTTTATGTAAAGATAGTAACATTTGCATCACTTCGACATATATTTTTGATGAAGCAAGCTATCGCTTTTACGTCTCTTTCCCATACATTCAGACGATCCAGGTGACACATCTCTATGACTGCTTGAGCGTTTGCAACTGCCCACATATGGGTATTGTAGTAATGTAATACGCCATGTCCGTCCCCGGTAGCTGAGTGGTCGCTGGCACGGTAGCTCAGCGTGTTCGGTCAGAGAGCTGCGTTGTCTCCGTAATTAAAAAAAAAAAAAAAAACTGAATCAACGAATCAACGATGAATTTGAACGGATGTCTTGTGACGTCCGCCCAGACCAAACGCAACAAAATATATCGAACAAAAAGAAAAAAATAGTGGTTATCACGACAGAGGGTAAATCCTAAGGGCCCAGGTTTGAATCCCGTCTGGGTCAGAGATTTTCTCCACTCAGGGACTGGGTGTTGTCTTGTCCTACTCATCATCATTTCATCCCTATCGACGCGCAAGTCTCCGAGATGGCGTCAAATCTAAAGACGTGCACGCGGTGAACGTGTAAATAGGCTGTTTAGGTTTTTCATATTGGTAACGCCACATAGTGCTCTGTATGAAAATCACTGGCTGTCCTGTGTGCAGTCAGTGGATCGTTGGCATTGTTGTAATACTCGCCATTGTAGTGTTGGGCAGTTGGCTGTAAACAGCTCGTAGCGTTGCGCAGTTGGAGGTGAGCTGCCAGCCGTGGTGGATGTGGGAAGAGAAATGTCGGAGTTTTGAAATTTGTAAGACTGGATGTCATGAACAGATATATATAATATGACTTTTGAACAATATTAAGGTAAATACATTGTGTGTTCTCTATTAAAATGTTTTATTTGCTAACTATCCCTATCAATATTTAGTGCCTTCCGTAGTTTGAATCTTTTATTTAGTTGGCCATAGTGGCGCTCGCTATATTGCAGTAGTTCGAGTAACCAAGATTATTTTTTAGGTAAGTGATTTGTGAAACGTATAGGTTAATGTTAGTCAGGGCCATTCTTTTGTAGGGATTTTTGAAAGTCAGATTGCGTTGCGCCAAAAATATTGTGTGTCAGTTTAAGCACAGTCATGTACAGTCATGTACAATTTTTCTAAGAGGACGTTTCATATGGCGACCCTGCCACGATTCGAACCTATGAAACATCCCCTTAGTAACCAAGATGTGATATAGGTATTAAACATGACCATCTTTACTGTAATATTTTTTCTGCTTGAGCTTTGTCATGTTTAGATATATGTTATTGCATTTGCTGCTGCTGTTTGCCAGGCATAGTGCTACTAAATTTCACTTTGTATTACTCTGTTAAGCTGGTTTTACTACTGATTTATTTTTCTTGTTGCTGCACATTGGCTCATATTAGTTGTAATGTTGCATTGCTTGGTAATTTAGATTTACTCTAGCTTGCTTTGCCAATTTCCATTTTTTGTCATTGCTGTTTGTGTTAATTCTTTTGTGCTGCATTGCCTCATCCTTTAGTTTATGCATCTGAGCTCAGTAGATTTAAGTTAGCTTAAGAGGGGTAGCCTATATAAGAGAATGAGTTGCGATGAATTGGAAGAAATGCACTGAGAGGTTATACGAGAAAAGTACAGAAAGCAGGTATGGATAGGACTTTTTGGAAATAATGAAGAACGAAAGGAGATCTCTGGGAAGTGAAGAAAGTTTTGTTTGCAAAATACTGCAGTAACACAAACCCTGTCCTTACCTTGTGTTATCCCACTATGTATTTGTTTACCCTTGTGTATTTATGTTCTTCCTGTCTTTATATGTTTATCTGATAAGACTTATGTTGTAGAATTTTTCTAATACTCAGCTACATGAAGTATGATGAGGAATACTGTTATCTTCAAATATAATTTGCATTAATAATATGTTATTTACTTTGTAAAGATGTTGGACATTATTAATTCCGTTCTGTTTTAATGCTCATGTGTGAAGTTGATTTTTCAATAGTTATTCTGATCTTTTATGTATTTACTTATGTAATAATTCCTCTGACACTGATGTATATGTTTATTTCCATTCTTCTGTAAAGCCTGTTTTACTACAAACGTTATCTGCATTGTTGTGTCCTTTAATGTTGTATTTTGTACCTTTGTTATTGTATTCTTATGTTATAACATTGTAATTGCTACCAGTTCATCAAATTAAGTAACTTGTAAGTTACATTTCACTGCACACGTTTCTGTTGGTCACAGTATATGGACAATATGTGAGAAATAGGGACTGATAGTGTTTGCACGTGTGTTGATAATTCAGCAAGGGACTGGTTAACAGCATTGCTGGTTCTAAGGATATTCCAAAAAGTTTTGTGAGTACACAGGTGGTGGCTTATGGACTTGCTATATTCTCTGCAAGACTCTTCGATGGTGGTTGTGCACCTGCACAGTCGCTACAGATGGCTGCTCGCCATCTATACAAGGACTAAGTGGGTATACACCTTTGATGACCCACCAATACCATTATTTCTACAAGGACTGCAGTGGGTCTGCACCTCTGATGGCCCACCAATACCGTAATCTCTACCAGGACTACAGTGGGTCTGCTCTGTGACGACCTACCTACCGATAGTCTTCAACGTCGACTGACTCTGCTGTGGCCCATTACCTGTCTGCATGTCAAGAGTCAGCACTGTCTTTCCGTTGGAAGGACAACGCTACTTCTTCAAGATTGCACGGAAATCCACTACTTCCGTGTGCATTCTCTTTTACTGCTCAGACTTTGAGCGAAAAAAAACCCCGCAATTTTACTATGATGAATAATCAGGACTGTCTTTATAGACAGTGAGAAAATTTTAGGTTTTGACCAACATTGTATCAATAAGTGTGTGCATTTGATTTCTTTGTTATTGTAATTAGGAAAAATGTTATCAAATCGTTATTGGACACTGCTCAAAACAATTTGTAAATTTTTTTGTGGGGTGCATGATGGCTATGTAAATAGGCTGCTTAGGGTTTGATATTGGTAACGGCACGTAGCGCTCTGTATGAAAACCACTAGCTGTGCTGTGTGCCGTCAGTGGCTCGTTGGCATTGTTGTGATACTCACCATTGTAGTGTTGGGCAGTTGGCTGTTAACAGCTCGTAGCGTTGCGCAGTTGGAGGTGAGCCGCCAGCAGTGGTGGATGTGGGGAAAGAAATGGCGGAGTTTTGAAATTTGTAAGACTTGATGTCATGAACTGATATATATATATATATATATGACTTTTGAACAATATCGAGGTAAATACATTGTTTGTTCTCTATGAAAATGTTTCATTTGCTAACTATCCCTATCAGTAGTTAGTGCCTTCCGTAGTTTGAATCTTTTATTATGTGGCCGTAGTGGCGCTCGCTGTATTGCAGTAGTTCCAGTAACCAAGATTTTTTTGAGGTAAGTGATTTGTGAAACGTATAGGTTAATGTTAGTCAGGGCCATTCTTTTGTACTGATTTTTGAAAGTCAGACTGCGTTGCGCCAAAAATATTGTGTGTCAGTTTAAGCACAGTCATGTACAATTTTTCTAAGGGGTCGTTTCAAGCAGTCTACCCGACGGGAGGCCCTAGTCACACGACATTTATTTTTAGTACGCCATACTTTGTGTATCCTATCTCATGTGTAAATAAACAGCGGGCTGTGAAATACTTATCTTCAGCGACCCAGATATCAACTGTTACTTATTTCCAATCATTACTAGAAATTTTCCTTAACTTCTGACCAATACTACCCCTTATAAAAATGTGTGACACACTGCATTTCTCATAATGACTCACTTTTATAGTAATTTACTGAATGTCAGCAGTAAAATTGTTCTGAGATGCAGTGTTAGCATTGGTAGACAACTTCCTTTAAGTCTCTCCTATAGTCTGTAGTTTTTGTTCTCTTCTTACACTTTATAACGTGCTACTTTTTACTTACTTGTCTGCGGAGAACACATGGAATTTGCTGTCGACATATATCTTATGACGAAATTCTTGTTGATTATTGCCTTTGGTTCCTACATTATTTCGTCCAGCTGTCGTTCAGCATGGCTAGTGTGCTATAGAACAATAGATCCATCACGTTCTTCCACCGATCCACGATATTGATCAGTTCTAAAAATGGTCCTGTGGGAGGTAGTAACTATTGTAATCTGATATCGTCTATGAAATAAGTGTCTTTCACGAGTTCATATGTAACTCAGCATGCTACTGTTTTCCCATTGGTAGCATCTATTTCATGAACTTCGTATTAACCATTTCCATTCTTTCTATTTCAGCGATCTTAAGTTTTTCCCAGATGATATCTATTATATACGTTACGACTGACTCGACTGTTACTTCAAATAATGTTATCGCTTTGTTTGTCGATGGATTGGTTATGTTTGGCAAATAGAATAAGGCCTTGATAACGACTGCTGCTGCTCTACCTGACAAAAAGATGTTGCTGATGTCTGTACTGAACTGCCACGTATTTCTGTTTCCCTGCTATCTGTAGTGAATGATTCTATAGAATTACACGGTCTTTGAGTGGTGTTTTCCACATTTGAACAATTTTCTCTTGAATTATTATTAGGTCATTTTCCTTTGCCCGAGTTTACAGTCTTTGTAATGGGTTTTAAGCGTCCCCCTTTACTGCTGATCTTATCAAAATATAGCATGAATGGTTTCCAGTGTCTACGATTCTGAAAACATTGTCCTTGTCAAACAGTAGTTACCCCTTTTTTCTCAAGAAGTAATTAGTGCTGTCGACTTGGGATGTCAAATTGATTCAATGTTTTTAGATTTAGAAGATTTTTAATACGTTCCGCACAAGCAACTTATAATCAAATTCCGTGGCTACGGAGTAATGTCTCAGTTGTGCGACTGGATTCGTGGTTTCCTGTTAGAAGTGTCACAGGTTATAGTAACTGACGGAAAGACATCGAATAAACCAGAAGTAATATCTAGCATTCCCCAATTAAGTGTTATAGCCACGTTCTGCTGCTGATCCTTATAAACAGTTTATGAGCCGTCCTAGTTTGTTTTTTTACTGTCTTGTGAAGTCATCAGTTGATCCAAACCTACTGAAACTGGTTTATACAAGATACATGTATGGTGTGGAAATGACAATTGACTCTAAATAATGAAAAGCGTGAAATAATTCACATGAGTACAAAAGGAATCCGCTAAATTTCAGTTACGCGATAAATCACACAGATATAAAGGCTGTGAATTCAACTAAATGCTTGGAGATTACAATGAACAATAACTTAATGTAAAACGATCACAAAGAAAATGTCGTGGGAAAGTAAGTTAGAGACTGCAATTTGTTGGCAGAAAACTTAGAAAATGCAACAGACCTAATACAGAGACTGCTTACAATACGTGTGTCCGTCCTCTTCTAGTGTACTACTGTGTACTAATGTGGGATTCGCATTAGGTGGGGTAGACGGAGAACACCATAAAAGTTCAAAGAATGTAAGCTCGTTTTGTATTACCCTGAAACAGGGGACAGAATGCCACAGTTGTGGTACGCGAATTGGGATGGAAATCGTTAAAACAAAGACTATTTTCGTTATGGCAGGATCTTCTCATGAAATTTCAATCACTAACTTACTCTTCCGAATATGGAAATATTTTGTTTGCGTCCTCCTACATTGGGAAAAATAATCATCTTAGTAAAATTAGAGGAGGCAAAGCACGCACGAAAAGAAAGTGTTTGTTTTTACCGCAGGCTCTTCGAGAGCAGAAAGGCAGAGAAGTAGCTTGATAGTGGTCGATGAACCGTCTCCCAGGTACGTAATTGTGAACTGTGGCGTAATCTTGTAGATGTAGATATAGACGAAGAAGTAACTTGTCTAGTAGTGAACAAATTAATTGTAAGAAAAACATTAAACTTTAACTGTGCACATTTATTAGTACGTGTATAAATAGCTAGTAGCTTATTGAATGCATGTATATGCTCAAGTTAGACTGCAAAATGTGTCGTTATAATTACGTTCTGACTATGAGACTACTTACAACGCAATGATGATATCTGCACTGTCAGTTGAAACCTAGATCTGCAGTGATATGAAACAGACTGCTGACTTTACGGCCGATGCCGACCTTTCCTTTCTGTCTCAGATTACATCAGCATCGTGTGGGACAATTATTCCCACGGAATCGAAGATTATGAAGTTGCTAGCCAATGAGTCCTCCTTTTACTTTAACGAGTCTCTGAACATATTTTAACATAGAGGCACCCATGTTAGGGCAAATATTTCGTAGTTCATCGTCATGAAGCCACACTTCTAACAAATTTACTAACATGTACTCTTTTGTTGAAGAGTGCGTTTGACCAAGAAGCCTTCTTGCAGCACTCCAAAAAATACTGCATGCGATTTAAGTCTAGTTATTAGGTCACTTAAGCACATTCTTATTTGCAGAATGAGGTCCCGAGTTCTAGTCTCGGTCTGACACACAGTTTTAACCTGCCAGGAAGTTTCACATTCTTGATGTTTTCTTCCATTAACGTGTTGACTGCTTTGGAAATGTGACACGAAGCCACATGAATTAGAAACGTTTTTCACTGTCTGTGAAGGTCTGCATTAATGACACAGTCCAAATTTAATTGAATTCATTAGGCCATCAACTAGAACTAGTGTGTCAGGCTCACTTGCTGTGAAGAATCAAAAAAGAACTCTGTTTTAAGAGTATTTTGCAGTCTGTTTAAGACGCACAGCTCTCACTGCCTCCCAGATTTTTCGCAGGATAACTCTTGCTCCTGTATCCTCATACACTTTCCAGTCATTCGAGGTCCAAAGTTTATTTATTTTAGCCCATCCAAAACTTCTTTCCTTCGTGCAGGTAATAACTATTGCTTCTGCTTCTTTTTTGGCTTTAGTGCCTTCTGGGCATATCCAAGGAGCCTACGCCTTACCGTTTGAGAAGGTACAGTTTCACCCCTCATATATTATTAATATCGTTGTTCTTGTTAGTACACTATTTTGAAATATTTAATTAATACTTGGTTACCGGTGGTCGAAGTAGAGAAGAATGATTATGTGGATTCTTTGACTTAAATGTTTATGTCCTATCCCAATTGATCCTTACCTTCTCATGTGTACCCCTTTATGATTTATTCAAAAATGGTTCAAATGGCTCTGAGCACTGTGGGACTTAACATCTATGGTCATCAGTCCCCTAGAACTTAGAACTGCTTAAACCTAACCAACCTAAGGACATCACACAACACCCATTCATCACGAGACAGAGAAAATCCCTGATCCCGCCGGGAATCAAACCCAGGCGCGGGAAGAGAGAATGTAACCGCACGACCACGAGCTGTGGACTACGATTTATTAATGGTCGGATTGTATGTGTGTGTCATCTGCATGGAGACAAGTGCAGGTGACCATAGATAGCGCATCTGTGGTCACTTATAACCTTTGACCAGTCTCATGCTCATCTAAAGTAAACCAAAGTAATTAAAAAGTAGTGGAGAGTCTGGACTATGGCTACTGTTGCAAGAGGATGACTCTACTTATGACCGGATGGAGGTCTCCTTCCTTATTACGGAATTCTGGTGCTAGTTCGTGATCTTGACTTTTCTCTGTGCTCCGAATATTCTTCTACAGACAGGTATGTGAGTCGTGGCGAGGCAGTTCGAAGTGGTCAACTCTGGTTGCGACCAGAGGAACGGAGGATCAGTAATGCTCACTTTGTGAGCGACCAGCAGAGAAAAACGCGACTGGTTGGCTTTCGTTCAAACGGTGTGAGCTCTGGTGCGCTCCTAGTGGCAGTTTTGCACTTTCTACGGACTGAAGTGGCGAACATATAGAGCATGCCATGGGGTTTTGAAGCGCATCGCGGAGAGAGGGTCCACTGGCGTGGGGTATAAC
The DNA here is from genome assembly GCF_023897955.1 of Schistocerca gregaria. Lineage (NCBI taxonomy): Eukaryota > Metazoa > Arthropoda > Insecta > Orthoptera > Acrididae > Schistocerca > Schistocerca gregaria. The sequence goes on from NC_064926.1 coordinate 429,059,609, forward strand.
GGATGGAAACTTCTACTCCTCACCTTGGGAGGAACCATGGCTGTTGTAATACGGCAGTGCGATAGTGACTTCTCATCTGGATCGTGAACATCCTGTGGATGAGGCTCGATTTGTTGGTTTATTGTGGAGAGTTCCTTTGTTTAATGGTGAGCTGATACAAATTTCATTCAGAAATTTTTATTCTTATGCGGAAACCACGAGCCTTATCGCACTCTTGTAGCCTGCTACTTAGAAGCTTTTTCAGTCTTTCTTTTAATAAACGAAAAAGGAAGAGATCGCGGGAACGAGTTCATTGTAGTTATTCGGACTGAGATAAAATTTGTCATTAAAATTCGTCATTGTGACATTCGTTAATTACCTAATTATTTAAGATACTCAGGGCGCAGTTCATTTAATAGAACGCTGTGTAATGTTTTAACTGGTTTTTAATTTTGTTAGCATCTTGCAATTTTATTATGGTTCCTACTAAATGTGGTCACTGTAAGAGATTTTTGGTTTGTAGCCACAATAATTTTCTGGAGTTTAAGGTTAATTGTTTCTAGGTTTAAAAGAGAAGTTGCGATTGAGTTTTCTTCTATAGTGCTCGTTTGATTAAGTCCATTGTGGCCGTTCTCAATTAAAGGCGTAATTAAGATCTTGTTTTCCCTCTACGAAATTTATCAGTAATAAATGTGTCCTAAAATCATACCTTTACCAGCTAATCCCACGTCTACCGCACATTACAGTTTGGATGAGAAGTACTGAAGTCTGCACTTAGAAATAATGTTTCTTATTTTCAGAACAGTCACGACATATACATTTACATTTAAAAGGATATTCTGCGAAACACGTTTAAGTACCTGGCAGAGGGTTCATCGAACCACCTACACAGTAATTCTCTATTATTACGATCTCGTACAACACGCGGAAAGAAAGAACACCTGTATCTTTCCGTACGAGCTCTAAATTCGTTTCTATTATGGTGATGGTTTCTCCCTGTGTAGGTCGGGATCAAAAAAATATTTTCGCGTTCGGAGGAGAAAGTTGGTGATTCACATTTCGTGAGAAGATTCCACCTTTTTTCAAATGATTTCCACCCCAAACCCTGCATCATTTCAGTGACACTCTCTCCTCTATTTTGCGATAGTACAATACCTGCTGCGCTTCTTTGGACTTTTCCGATGTACTCCCATAAATCCTATCTTGTAAGGATCCCATACATTGCAGCAGTATTTTAAAAGAGGAGGGACAGTCGAAGTGTTCGCAGTCTCTTTTGTAGATATGTTACATTTTGTAAAAATCCTACCAATAAAAAGCAGTCTTTGTTTTGCCTCGGCCACAACATTTCCCATGTGTTCTTTCCAATCCAAGTTGATCGTAATTATAATTCCTGAGTACTTGATAAAATTTACGACCTTTAGATATGACAGAGTTAACGTTTAATCGAAGTTTAGCGGATTCCTTTTAGCACGCTTGTGTTTGATCTCACACTTTTCGGGGTCGATTGCCAATTTTCGCACCATACCGATGTCTTCTCTAAATCGTTTAGCAATTTGTTTTGATCTTCTGATGACTTTAGTAGTCGATAAACGACAGCGTCACCTACAAACAATCCAAGACAACCTCTCAGATTGTCTCCTAAACCGCTTATGTGGAGAAGGACAAGCAAAGGGCCTACAACACTACATTAGAGAACGCCAGAAATCACTTCTCTCATATTCGATGACTTTCCATCAGTTACGGCAAACTGAGACCTCTCTGACAGGAAATCAAGAATGCAGTCACAAAACGGAGACGATAGTTCATAAGCACGCAGTTTCACTGTAAGGCTCTTGTGTCGTACAGTGTTAAAAGCCTTCTGGAAATCTTGAAACACGAAATCAACTTGACATCCCTTTTCAATAGCACTCAACACTTCGTATGAGTGAAGAGCTAGTTGCGTTTCACAAGAATGATTTTTTCCAAATCCGTGTTGGCTGTGTGTCAATTGACCGAGTTCTTCGAGATAGTTCATTATGTTCGAACATAATATATGTTCTAAAATCTTGTTGCATATCGGCATTAATGATAAGGGCCTGTAATTTAGTGGAATACTCCTACTACTTTTCTTGAATATAGGTGTGACCTGTGCAAACTTTTCAGTCTTTGGGTAAGGATCTTTCGTCAAGCGAACGGTTGTATATGATTGTTAGGTATGCACCTATTGTATCACCATAGGTCGAACGGAGCTTACCTGGTGTACCTGGTGCACAATTTGGACCGGAAGAAATGGTTGAAATGGCTCTGAGCACTATGGGACTTAACATCTGAAGTCATCAGTCCCCTAAACCTTAGATCTTCTCAAACCTAACTATCCTAAGGACAACACACACATCCATGCCCGAGGCAGGATTCGAGGAGGAAGAGGTTAGTGTTTAACGTCCCGTCGACAGCGAGGTCATTAGAGACGGAGCGCAAGCTCGGGTTAGGGAAGGATGGGGAAGGAAATCGGACGTGCCCTTTCAAAGGAACCATCCCGGGATATGCCTGAAACGATTTAGGGAAATCACGGGAAACCTAAATCAGGATGGCTGGAGACGGGATTGAACCGTCCTCCTCCCGAATGCGAGTCCAGTATGCTAACCACTGTGCCAACTCGCTCGGTAGGCAAGATTCGAACCTGCGACCGCAGCGGTCGCGCGGTTCCAGACTGAAGCGCCTAGAATCGCTCGGCCACACTGGCCGTCGGACCGGAAGATTTGCTTATTTTATGTGATTTAAATAGCCTCACTATTCCCATGACAAAAAGACGGGGAGAGATTTCCACTAATGTGATACAATTATAGGGAGATAAATCTGGGATGAGACCAAAAGTCCACCTTTGTTTGACGTTATTAAAAAATAATACAACTGCATCTGTTAGATGAGAGTTGGGGTATTATCGTGTGTTACTTTGTAAGATGAGGTTACTTAAGAAAGCCGTGCAAAGATTTTTTATTAGGTCAGGGCCACCACAAATTCCGTCTTTATGCCACCCTCTTCATCTCATAGTAGCACTTACAACATTTGTCCGCATTTATTTGCTTCCTCAACAGTTTTTGCCCTCTACAGCACCCTCTAGTAACGTGGAAGACATTCCCTCGCGTCTTAAGAAATGTCCTATCATCCTGCCCGTTCTCATTGTCAGTGATTTCCACATATTCCTTTCCTCTCCAGTTCTGCGCAGAACCTCCTCATTCCATCCCTTATCAATCTACCTCATTTTCACATTCGTCTGTAGCACCAAATCTCAAATGCTTTGATTCTCTTCTGCGTCGGTTTTCGCACAGTCCATGTTTCACTACCATACAACGCTGTGCTACAAGCGCACATTCTCAGAAATTTCTTCTTAAAATTAAGACCCCCATGAACCATGGACCTTGCCGTTGGTGGGGAGGCTTGCGTGCCTCAGCGATACAGATGGCCGTACCGTAGGTGCAACCACAACGGAGGGGTATCTGTTGAGAGGCCAGACAAACATGTGGTTCCTGAAGAGGGGCAGCAGCCTTTTCAGTAGTTGCAGGGGCAACAGTCTGGATGATTGACTGATCTGGCCTTGCAACATTAACCAAAACGGCCTTGCTGTGCTGGTACTGCGAACGGCTGAAAGCAAGGGGAAACTACAGCCGTAATTTTTCCCGAGGACATGCAGCTTTACTGTATGGTTAAATGATGATGACGTCCTCTTGGGTAAAATATTCCGGAGGTAAAATAGTCCCCCATTCGGATCTTCGGGCGGGGACTACTCAGGAGGACATCGTTATCAGGAGAAAGAAAACTGGCGTTCTACGTATCGAAGCGTGGAATGTCAGATCCCTTAATCGGGCAGGTAGGTTAGAAAATTTAAAAACGGAAATGGATAGGTTAAAGTTAGATATAGTGGGAATTAGTGAAGTTCGGTGGCAGGAGGAACAAGACTTCTGGTCAGGTGAATACAGGATTATAAATACAAAATAAAATAGGGGTAATGCAGGAGTAGGTTTAATAATGAATAAAAAAATAGGAGTGCGGGTAATCTACTACAAACAGCATAGTGAACGCATTATTGTGGCCAAGATAGACACAAAGCCCATGCCTACTACAGCAGTACAACTTTATATGCCAACTAACTCTGCAGATGATGAAGAAATTTATGAAATGTATGATGAGATAAAAGAAATTATTCAGGTAGTGAAGGGAGACGAAAATTTAATAGTCATGGGTGACTGGAATTCGTCAGTAGGAAAAGGGAGAAAAGGAAACATAGTAGGTGATTATGGATTGGGGCTAAGAAATGAAAGAAGAAGCCGTCTGGTAGAATTTTGCACAGAGCATAACTTAATCATAGCTAACACTTGGTTCAAGAATCATAAAAGAAGGGTGTATACATGGAAGAATCCTGGAGATACTAAAAGGTATCAGATAGATTATATAATGGTAAGACAGAGATTAAGGAATCAGGTTTTAAATTGTAGGACATTTCCAGGGGCAGATGTGGACTCTGACCACAATCTATTGGTTATGACTGAAGAAACTGCAAAAAGGTGGGAATTTAAGGACATGGGATCTGGATAAGCTGAAAGAACCAGAGGTTGTACAGAGTTTCAAGGAGAGCATAAGGGAACAATTGACAGCAATGGGGGAAAGAAACACAGTAGAAGAAGAATGGGTAGCTCTGAGGGATGAAGTAGTGAAGGCAGCATAGGATAAAGTAGGTAAAAAGACGAGGGCTGCTAGAAATCCTTAGGTAACAGAATAAATATTGAATTTATTTGATGAAAGGAGAAAATATAAAAATGCAGTAAATGAAGCAGGCAAAAAGGAATACAAACGTCTCAAAAATGCGATCGACAGGAAGTACAAAATGGCTAAGCAGGGATGGCTAGAGGACAAATGTAAGGATGTAGAAGCTTATCTCACTAGGGGTAAGATAGATACTGCCTACAGGAAAATTAAACAGACCTTTGGTGAGAAGAGAACCACGTGTATGAATATCAAGAGCTCAGACGGCAACCCAGTTCTAAGCAAAGAAGGGAAGGCAGAAAGGTGGAAGTAGTATATAGAAGGTTTATACAAGGGCGATGTACTTGAGGACAATATTATGGAAATAGAAGAGGATGTAGATGAAGATGAAATGGTAGATACGATACTGCGTGAAGAGTTCCATTAGAACTACTGACGGCCTTGGGAGAGCCAGTCATGACAAAACTCTACTAGCTGGTGAGCAAGATGTATGAGACAGGTGAAATACCCTCAGACTTCAAGAAGAATATAATAATTCCAATCCCAAATAAGCAGGTGCTGACAGATGTGAAAATTACCGAACTATCAGTTTAATAAGACACAGCTGCAAAATACTAACGCGAATTCTTTACAGACGAATGGAAAAACTGGTAGATGCGGACCTCGGGGAGGATCAGTTTGGATTCCGTCGAAATGTTGGAACCTTACGACTTATCTTAGAAGAAAGATTAAGAAAAGGCAAACCTACGTTTCTAGCATTTGTAGACTTAGAGAAAGCTTTTGATAATGTTGACTGGAAAATTCTCTTTCAAATTGTGAAGGTGGCAGGAGTAAAATACAGGGAGCGAAAGGCTATTTACAATTTGTGCAGAAACCAGATGGCAGTAATTAGAGTCGAGGGGCATAAAAGGGAAGCAGTGGTTGGGAAAGGAGTGAGACAGGGTTGTAACCTCTCCCCGATGTTATTCAATCTGTATATTGAGCAAGCAGTAAAGGAAACAAAAAAAAAATTCGGATTAGGTATTAAAATTCATGGAGGAGAAGTAAAAACTTTGAGATTCGCCGATGACATTGTAATTCTGTCAGAGACCGCAAAGGACGTGGAAGAGCAGTTGAACGGAATGGACAGTGTCTTGAAAAGAGGATATAAGATGAACATCAACAAAAGCAAAACGAGGATAATGGAATGTAATCAAATTAAATCGGGTGGTGCTGAGGGAATTAGATTAGGAAATGAGACACTTAAAGTAGTAAAGAAGTTTTGCTATTTAGGAAGTAAAATAACTGATGATGGTCGAAGTAGAGAGGATATAAAATGTAGACTGGCAATGGCAAGGAAAGCGTTTCTGAAGAAGAGAAATTTGTTAACATGGAATATAGATTTATCTATCAGGAAGTCGTTTCTGAAAGTATTTGTTTGGAGTGTAGCCATGTATGGAAGTGAAACATGGACGATAACTAGTTTGGACAAGAAGAGAATAGAAGCTTTCGAAATGTGGTGCTACAGAAGAATGCTGAAGATTAGATGGGTAGATCAGAGGAAGTATTGAATAGGATTGGGGAGAAGAGAAGTTTGTGGCACAACTTGACTAGAAGAAGGGATCGGTTGGTAGGACATGTTTTGAGGCATCAAGGGATCACAAATTTAGCATTGGAGGGGAGCGTGGAGGGTAAAAATCGTAGAGGGAGACCAAGAGATGAATACACTAAGCAGAGTCAGAAGGATGTAGGTTGCAGTAGGTACTGGGAGATGAAGCAGCTTGCACAGGATAGAGTAGCATGGAGAGCTGCATCAAACCAGTTTCAGGACTGAAGACAACAACAACAACAGAGTTTGATACCAGTAGCTCGACCTCACTTGGCGAATAATGCACTTTTTGGAAGTGGTCTGGTTTTGATGTCCTTCTTGCTCCGTCCGTCATCGGTTATTTTCCAGCCTAGGTAGCAGAGCTTCTTAGCTTCGTTTACTTCGTGCCATCAGTCTTGATGTTAACTTCCTCTCTGTTCTCACTTCTGCTTCTTCTCATAATTTTCGTCTTTCTTCGATTTACTCTCAATCCGTACTCTGTACTCATTACATTGTTAATTCCATTCAGCAACTCAGGCAATTCTTCTTCACTTTTACTTAGGATAGCAATGTCATCAGTGAATCGTATCATTGATATCCTTTCACCTTGAAATTTAATTCCTCTCCTGAACCTTTCTTTTATTTCTGTCATTGCTTCTTTGATGTACAGATTGAACAGTAGTGGTGAAAGACTACATCCTTGTTTTGCACCCTTATTAATTCGAGCACTTCGTTGTTGGCCGTCCACTCTTATTATTCCCTCTTGGCTCTTGTACATATAATTCATTACACGTTTCTCCCTATTTTCCTCAGAATTTCGAACATCTTTCACCTTTTTACGTTGTCGAACGCTTTTTCCAGGTCGACAAATTCTTTGAACGTGTCTTAATTTTTCTTTGGTCTTGCTTCCACTATAAGCCGCAACGTCAGAATTGCCTCTCTCGTGCCTTTACCTTTTCTAAAGCCAAACTGATCGTCATCTGGCGTGTCCTCAATTTTCTTTTCCAGTTTTCTCTATTCTCGTCAGCAACTTGGAAGCATGAGCTGTTAAGCTAATTGTGCGGTAATTCTGGCACAGTAAGGGAGATTATTGAATGTGTTAGAGAGATCGGTAGCAGTGAAATAAATACCTTCAGATTAGTTTCTGTTGATTTTATATGTCTTCAGACGAGATTATTCATGGAAATACTCAGGTATAGTTTTCTTGCTAGGCAGTCGGTTGGAATGAGATGTTCTAGTGGATGAGTAGGCGCGCTGATAGAGTATGTGTTTGAAATCGTAGTTAATAGAGGACATATGGTAAGGTAGACTTTGATATTATGAGAAGTTAAGCTTAAACTGTAATCTCAAAGAAAAATTATGCTAGCTGGTAGCAGTAAATAATGGACAAAATAGATCGATTTAGGGATGTGTAAATTGTGCAAATCATAAATAAAAATCAGTGAGCTGAGATAGTTGAGCTTGTCAGTTCTAGTCAGTAACCATTTTCTTCCCGCCAATTACGTTTTCCTTGCTCATCCATAACCTAATGATATGAAATAGTGACATGAAAAATGTAGTATGACGACACCTCGGTGTCGAAATTTTGCGCTGTGATTTGATCACAGCTGATATAGTACAGCAGAGATGTCATGAGAGACTGTTTGTCGGGTATAGTTGGTCGCAGCAGTGACTCTGTTGCTCAGATTAGCAGTAAAATTACAGACTATAATTAACAGGCCATTTGTCTGGAGCATTATTAACAGAAAATCTGTTGTTCCCAGTGACGCAATGTCCGAAAGATCGGTATGATATATTATCGCTGCTACTACTAGTATAAATATTATTCAGTTGTCACGTCAGGTATCTATTAGTTGTCCGTTAGATACGCAAGCGGTTCAGGATGGTAAACTCTAACGTTTAAGAGGCGATTTCAAGCCTAGTAGCCAATAAACCTCTCCGAAAGTTCATAGTTATCTTGTGAGGTTGAATTCTGCTGTTTGTAAGTAGATTTTTTTCACCTCTAGGGATGGTTTTTCGTTTTTGTTCATACCTGCTTTTCTATTTGGAAATAATGAGGCAGTGCCAGTATATGCCCTAATTAGTCTTGAAACACTAGGTTTCTCCCACGCCAACAGAATCATAGACGGGAGTTTGTGAAGGACAACTATTTTTGGCCTCTTTTTAGGTGAATGTCAGTTTTAATGCAACCACTACGTTTTCTATTGAAAAAAAAATAAAAATGAAACGCCTACAGCTGCCCTTACGATCTTATTTATTACGTAGGTGTCAGTTTCGGCGCTTCAATGCGCCATTTTCAGGGTTTAGTTGATGCTGAAGGGATTATCACCACATATATAGTCTGCATCAGTTGCTGGTTGAAGGTTGGTGTGCTGACATCACAGTTACAGATAATACGGGTAAACCAGTTGAGTTGGCCACCAATGAGCGTTTTCATGGCTCGTGATAATCCCTTCGGCATCAGCTAAGGCCACAAGATGGCGCAGTGAATTGCCGAAACTGCTAGCTACACAGTAAAAAAGATATTGAGGCCGGCTGTAGGTATTCCATTTTCTTACAATTGTGAACGGCCGTGGCCACCAAGACCACCAGTCAAAAGGATGGACATGCAAAAACAAAGTTCTCTGTCGAGAACGCAGAAATAACACAAACTGTTGCCACACATACAAGCACTCAACTGTACTGGAGGGGACCTGCGAGGTGAAAGCAGCCCGCCATGATTCCAACAACTGGGCGGATAATATTGGTTACAGCTAACGTGCTTCAATTCCTTATAAGATAACAGCTGGTGGGATCAAATCTGTGCTTTACGGTAGTTAGATTCTACTCAGTGACAGAAATATTTCCCGTGAATTCTACAGGCTTTTGAGAAGTTCTGTGGAAGATGCTCGAGGGAAAAATGTTGCCCCGAGAAAACATAACACGAACTTGGCTCGAGGGTAAAAGGCGGTCGTCGACTCATCTAGCTGGCTGATGCAGGCACTGCTACGGGCACTGCGCGGGAGGAGATACTGAAAACTTCGCTATCAGTATGGACGGCGCCGGGAGCCAACTTGCAGCGTATTTCCAAATCTGAGAGGGGAGCCGTCGCGACGCCCTGGAGCCGCTCCGCTCGTCGCGTAGTATCGGCCTGGGCTGTGCGGAGCGATGCGGCGGATAGCGGGGGTGGGGGGGTGAGGGGGCGGGGGTGCAGGGGGCGCAGTCCGTAACCGCACTTCTCCTCCCCCTCTCCCCCCACCCCATTGCTGCAGCGACCGTCCACCACCCCGGCCGCTACGCTTTACGGCGGCAATTTCCACTGGGGGTGCGCCGGGCCGGGCGCTTTATCTGCGAGCCACCAAATTGGCCGACGCACCGCACCGCGCTCGCAGCGAAAACTGTCCCTCCCAGCTGATTGGGAGCGCGGCCACTGTCTGCAGCGGTCACCCCGGCATCTGTCCCACAGACTGCTGCTACATTGTCCCTTCTGGACACCCTCTGTCAGATTGCTCGCCCATTCCACACTGGGTCTTTCTCTGCGATACGGCGTTTTAGCAAGTCAAAAAAGCGCTCTTGATTATAAAAATATAAATATAAATTGTGGCGCTCAGGAGACATTACGATAAAACTACCATCCTATACTCTTGACATCCATTTGTTGCCGAATCTACGAACTTTTAGCTCAGACATAATGAGGTAGACAGCCGGATGAGAGTACTAAAAGTCGAAGACGTTTCCACGAGTGACAATCATCATCTTCGGGCGAAATTTCGAGATCGATTTCTGTGACATTTATGCTAGCGACGCGTCCCCTTCCTCCTTGCGACAGGCAGCCGTGTTGTGTCCAGCCGGCTACGGTTGTCAGGGGCAGGAGGCTGCAGCAGTGAGGATAGTGGATACCCCGCTCGCATCTCTGTGTGGGCGTTCAAGACACTTCTTGTGAATTGGGCGGTGCTAGTGATACTGACTTCGTTTCGTCGCTAACGCCGCATTTCATGCCATGCTTTGTCGATATCCCCTGACTCTTTCATATTTACTAAAATACCAGAAGCTCGTTAGAATGAAATTACAATGAATTGAACAACCTTAGCTGCTTACAAGCGTTGAGATATGTCAACGGAGACAGATGAAAATGTGTGCTCCACCCGGGACTCGAACCCGGTATCTCCTGCTTACATGGCAGACGCTCTATCCATCTGAGCAACCGAGGGCACAGAGGATTGCGCGACTGCAGGGATTTATCTCTGGCATGCCTCCTGCGAAACGCAAATTCTCAACGTATTGTCCAGCACTACATTCGTAGTGCCCCAGTCCATTATAATCATTACTCGCAGCGCATTGCCGATTCCCGTAAGAGTTCGGGCAGTGTTTGTGCATTCGCACAGAAGAAGAAGATGGTCAAGTGGCCGGTGAGCCTTAACTATATATTTACTAAGATGGCAATGCGCCGCGAGTAATGAATATAATAGGCGGGAGCACTAGAAATATAGTCCAGTACAATAAGATTAGAATGTGCGTTTCGTGGGAGGCATGCCAGAGAAAAATCCCTGCAATCACGCTATCCCCTGTATCCTCGGTGGCTCAGATATGCCGGCACGGGAGCTCAGCGCGTTCGGTCAGAGGGTTAGCTGCCCTCTGTAATAAAAAAACGAAAACTGAGTTAATCGATGACCAACGAACTTATACGGATGTCTTACGACGTCCGCCCCGAGTAGACGCAAAAAAAAAAAAAAAAAAAAAAAAATATGGACATAGCGTCTGCCATGTAAGCAGGAGATCCCAGGTTCGAGTCCCGGTAGGGGCACACATTTTCATCTGTCCCCATTGACATATGTCAACGCCTGTAAGCAGCTAAGGTTGTTCATTTCATTGTGAAAACACGTTTTTGCCGTGAAGGTCTAAGGTGTGGGCTACTTTGATGCTATGCTCAACTATCGCTGACTCCTTTGTCTGTCCCAGTCGCACATCCCTCTGTGGTGCTAGCAGCGCTTCGAAATTCTTCGCTGCATTTGCTAAAGATTGGTTGCCAAATTCGCCGGCGTTGCTGTATATTCCGGGTACCGCCCTCACGCACAAATGAGAGGCTTCTCGAAAACTTCAATATAAGTACTGCCTGCCGAATACTGCTGAAGGCTTCGCTCTGCGAAACCCCCACTAAAACTGAACATAGGGAATACAAAGCTCTGCCTGCGTATGTGGTCAACAGTACATTTAAACGCATCACTGTATTGCGAAACACTGTGAGGAGCACATAAGGCATGTGCGTTGTGATAGACGAATCAGCGACAGCAGAACATAGTGAAACATCCCCTTTGAAAATTTTATGAATGACTGTGCTCGTAAACCTCTACGTCATTTGATTTTCAAACAGCTGGGCAAAGCTGAACGAGCTCAGACATTACTCTCTTTACTTATTATGATCAACAGTAAACTGACACACAATAGTTTTACCTAACGCAATCTGACTTTCAAAAATCCCAACAAAAGAATGGCCCTGACTAACAATAACCTATACTGACAATAACCTATACCTTTCATGAATCACTTACCTCACAAAAATCTTCGTTACTCGAACTACTGCAATTCAGTGAGCGCCACTACTGCCAGCTAAATAAAAGATTCTAACTACTGAAGGCACTAACTACTGATCGGCATAGTTAGCAAATGAAAGATTTTGATAGAGAACAAACAATGTATTTACCTTAATAATGTTAAAAAGTCATTATATATAAGTTCATGATATCCAGTATTACAAATTTACTCTTTCTGACGGACACACGTACAGATCGTCCGCTCTTGAAATTCTGACATCTCTCTCCCCACATCCACCACTGCTAGCTGCTCACCTCCAACTGCTCAACACTATGCGCTGTTCACATCCAACTGCCCAACACTACAATAGCGAATATTCCATCAATGCTAACCAGCCACAGACTGCACACAGCACACTCAGTGATTTTTATACAGATTGCTACGTGACGATACCAACATAAAAACCTAAACAGCCTACTTACAATAGCAACAAGGAAAACGACACCTTTGACTTTTGGAACGCCAAGACACTTTGCCGAGCAACCCGCAGTTGGAACATCGACATAAAGGAATTTCAGTCAACTACTGCCTCGCGGAAATTTTCTCAACATTGACTATGAATACCACCTAGACGTGGCATGGAACCCGACGCTAGCGGCAATACGGCGAGCGACCAACCACGCCCCACTCTCAATACGCAGCCAGAACGCCCACACAGAGGTGCGAATGAAGCACACTCTTACAGTCTCCACTACAGCCTAACCTTCCTCCTTGTCCGCCCCCCTGACAGTACACAACGGCCCGTAGCTAGGTTCAAGGTGGCACTCCACTAGATCACAAACATTAGAACCTGGGAGAGCCTACATTCACTTATAATGAGGTACCTGGAAAATAATGACGTACATGCCAAGCAGCAGGGATTTCCAAAACATCGATCATATGAAACCCAACTCGCACTTTTCTCGCATGACACATTGGGAACCTTCGATCAAGACGTACATTATATATTGATTTCCGAAAAGCATTTCACTCAGTACTACATGAACTCTGATTATCACAAGTACCCTCGCACGCGGTCTTGGATGGAGAGTTATCGACAGATACAGATCTAACTTAGTGTGTAAACCAGGAAAGTGTGTTGGATCCCTTAACTTCATGCTCTACACTGAGAAAAATACACTCCTGGAAATTGAAATAAGAACACCGTGAATTCATTGTCCCAGGAAGGGGAAACTTTATTGACACATTCCTGGGGTCAGATACATCACATGATCACACTGACAGAACCACAGGCACATAGACACAGGCAACAGAGCATGCACAATGTCGGCACTGGTACAGTGTATATCCACCTTTCGCAGCAATGCAGGCTGCTATTCTCCCATGGAGACGATCATAGAGATGCTGGATGTAGTCCTGTGGAACGGCTTGCCATGCCATTTCCACCTGGCGCCTCAGTTGGACCAGAGTTCGTGCTGGACGTGCAGACCGCGTGAGACGACGCTTCATCCAGTCCCAAACATGCTCAATGGGGGACAGATCCGGAGATCTTGCTGGCCAGGGTAGTTGACTTACACCTTCTAGAGCACGTTGGGTGGCACGAGATACATGCTGACGTGCACTGTCCTGTTGGAACAGCAAGTTCCCTTGCCGGTCTAGGAATGGTAGAACGATGGGTTCGATGACGGTTTGGATGTACCGTGCACTATTCAGTGTCCCCTCGACGATCACCAGAGGTGTACGGCCAGTGTAGGAGATCGCTCCCCACATCATGATGCCGGGTGTTGGCCCTGTGTGCCTCGGTCGTATGCAGTCCTGATTGTGGCGCTAATCTGCACGGCGCCAAACACGCATACGACCATCATTGGCACCAAGGCAGAAGCGACTCTCATCGCTGAAGACGACACGTCTCCATTCGTCCCTCCATTCACGCCTGTCGCGACACCACTGGAGGCGGGCTGCACGATGTTGGGGCGTGAGCGGAAGACGGCCTAACGGTGTGCGGGACCGTAGCCCAGCTTCATGGAGACGGTTGCAAATGGTCCTCGCCGATACCCCAGGAGCAACAGTGTCCCTAATTTGCTGGGAAGTGGTGGTGCGGTCCCCTACGGCACTGCGTAGGATCCTACGGTCTTGGCATGCATCCGTGCATCGCTGCGGTTCGGTCGCAGGTCGACGGGCACGTGCACCTTCCGCTGACCACTGGCGACAACATCGATGTACTGTGGAGACCTCATGCCCCACGTGTTGAGCAATTCGGCGGTACGTCCACCCGGCCTCCCGCATGCCCACTACACGCCCTCGCTCAAAGTCCGTCAACTGCTCGTACGGTTCACGTCCACGCTGTCGCGGCATGCTAGCAGTGTTAAAGACTGCGATGGAGCTCCGTATGCCACGGCAAACTGGCTGACACTGACGGCGGCGGTGCACAAATTCTGCGCAGCTAGCGCATGGGACGGCCAACACCGCGGTTCCTGCTGTGTCCGCTGTGCCGTGCATGTGATCATTGTTTGTACAGCCCTCTCGCAGTGTCCGGAGCAAGTATGGTGGGCCTGACACACGGGTGTCAATGTGTTCTTTTTTCCATTTCCAGGAGTGTAATTAAAGTATCGCTTTTTCGAAGTCACGTAACTATCTCCGATTGCGGCGCATATGTCCGAAATTCGAACCTAAGCTATCTACAACCGAAACGTTCTGCGACTTTACTCGCGTGTTCAGCGACGCTTCAAACAGCAAGCTGAAGACTCGTGCGAAGAAAAGGTCACGGCTAGAAAGTTCATGTGCGCTGTAAGGTGGGTTAATGACGCCACACTGACGCAAAATTCACCACATTTCTAACGCCACCGTCGACATGTCACGCGATACGAAGGCCGTCACGGCGCCTATTATTCGCATTTCACACCTTCTTTTGACGTCTCCGTAATGGAGATCAGAACCGCAACAACTAGGGCTGCAATCACGCGGTTCTCTTAGGGGTTGCCGAGGAAAACATTTCAGACACACAGCGGCTCAGAGTCGACAAGACAAAGCCTCAATGGGTGCCATAATGGCGTTGGTGAAACCACCCTTTTCCCCAGGACATTGATTCCCACATTTTGAAGTCGAATACGACAGTGTGCCGTCCGATGAGCAGACAGACGTTCTTGACAATCTTTTGACATTGCTGACACCTTCGGGCACGTCAACCCTTCTCTAACGACATCGTGGGGCTACATCTCCATTGAATGTCATCGCACCCCTACGAAGTGCACCGCGACCGAACTTTTTGCTCTCTTGTACAGGGTGGAACTGATAAAGACTGTTCAGAACCGTTCGACGATATATGAACATGATCCAAAGAACCAAAGTCTACTTATGGTTGTTCAACGTTTCTCTTTTGCGTCTTCCTGTGACCTCATCATGCAAGGGTGCAACATTAAACGTGCGTAAATAGAACCACAAAGAACTCTTTAATTCCCACACCCGGGTACCCGGGTTCGATTCCCGGCGGGGTCAGGGATTTTCTCTGCCTCGTGATGGCTGGGTGTTGTGTGATATCCTTAGGTTAGTTAGGTTTAACTAGTTCTAAGTTCTAGGGGACTGATGACCATAGATGTTAAGTCCCATAGTGCTCAGAGCCATTTGAACCATTTTGAACCATTTCTTTTGAACTCTTCAAAGACCACCGCCCCCCCCCCCCTCCCCCTCTATCCTCCAGTTCAGCAACACACTCAGTGTCACATATTGACCACGTTGCAAATGTAAGTGCCACAAACTACTAAGAGGGCTGAAGGCCTTATCTTGAAAATATTTGACATAAAAGCTCTGCTAAAGGCAACATACTGAACATAGAAAACTCATGGCTTAATGCCTGGATAACAAGAATAACAAGAATTTGCAATGGAGCAAAATTCCTTTTTTTTAAAAAAAAAAGTTTTAATTTACGACTGCGAAAGGCCTTATTTTAAAATTAAAACAAACTAAATTAATAGGCGGCTGAAGGCCTCGCACCGTACTTGAGACAAAAATCACAATCTAAAAACAACAGAACAATGGTGCTCAGAAGTGCTCCAGGGGTCGCCCTGAGGAGGTAACTCGAACGTAAGGTTAGGTGAGATAGGCAGCCTAGAATAAGAATAAGTAATCAGATGGCAACTCGACACAGGGACGGCTGAAGGACCGACCAACAACTTAATCAATTCCGTTGCGCCGACCAGCGTTACGACAACGTATATCAGCCGAGGACGAAGATACCAGCGGTAGTAGGTCTTCAAAAGTGGCGTCGACAACCAGCTGAGGCACAATAACCACTCAAAAATATGAACAACACCGAAGGCTGTAAAACTACTCGCGGTACGGACAGCACCAACAAGGCGAGGAAAAACACAATGCGGCTTACTACCCTAATGCCCTTGCTGCGGAAACTTCCTCGCTGCACTGTCCCAACCGACCGACTGCCTATTCCAGTACGCAGACAGCATTAACATAATTTCTCAGTCGAAATTACACAAACTAGACAGTTCCACGAAAACACTTCCACGAGAACTCGAACAATCGTAAAAGCAATCACTGAGGAACAACCAGGACGAATGACATCGACACATACAGAGGACCCGAAGAGGTCGGCGACCAAATATACGTCGTCCGATGAGACGACCGACCGAACGACCAACCAATGTCGTCCACACTCAGGTCATGTGTGTCAGCAACAGTCGGGCGAGTCTTGGCTGTCCGAACCTCACTGCAGCCCCATTCCGACTCAACGCCATGTCCGTTTGGAACTCTGAGATGCGGTGGCTCGGGCACACTGGCTCGGACCCAACCATGCACAGGTAACACTGGCCCATTGGCCACCCGACATCTCTGATCAAGGAAGGAACCGACTCACGCGAGGCAAGATGAACAATTGACGAGTCCCAGAAACGGTCAAATGATCAAATACACGTTGGCCGATGAGGCGACCGAACGAAAGACCAACTAACGGTCGTTCCCGGTACAGCCCCCTTCCATGGGACAGTTCATGTGTGTCGCAAGTGATCTGAGAGTACTGGCTGTCCGGACCTCACTGGCGCTGCGACCCAACTGAACCCCAGACACACGACGAGCCGGAAATACTAGCGGTCGCTTCAAAGATAATACGTGCTCTTATCGATGCGTTCTGCTGCTGCTGCCACTCACGGGCAGGAAAGCCAGCAACTTAGTGAAGCCAGTAAATCGGATAAGAAACGAAGCGACAGTTCCCCTAAAGAGAAGATGTCAACCAAGAAACAGCATGAACACGGGCCGTGCACGGCTCAATTGCGACAATAGCCTGACCTTGCTCTTGCGCCTGAAAGTAGGCAAAACTCTCCCATGGTGTTTCTTAGGGGTTACCTAACACTCAGGGGCTAGAGCGGCCGCCTGGTTCATTGTTGTTGATATTTTTGGAGGTACATTTCTTACTGAACAAAGGTGCATAGGTGGAACTGAAGGTGTTGCCGAAACTAGAGTTCTTAGCGGGAGATATTCCCGTTCTATTCATGTACACGTTAATCTTGCACTCACGTGATCATGCCACAGGAAGGCGGAAAAGAGAAGGGTTATAAAAAAATACCCTTTGCTGCTCCGGCTCTGTATCAAATATCTTCATATGGTTTTGAACGGTCCCTAGCATTCCAGTATGTACACGAGAACATAAATCGTGAGCGAGACCCTACAATCTAAATGGGTGCAATCGTGTTCAGTGGAGATGCAGCACCACAGTGCGCTTAGAGAAAGGTTGAAACATCCGTGAATATCAGCAGTGTCAAAAGTTGTCCGAAGCATCTTCTAGCTGGTGATGGCAATGCGAACAGCGTTTTCGACCGTGAAATGTGTGGAAATCAACGCCCCAGGGAAAGGAGAAATTTTATTGACACTCTCATGCCACCTCCTGACGCTCTATCGTCACAGTTGTGAGCGGTAGTATGTCTGAAGCGTTTCCCTCGATTACCGAGAAGAAAATCATGTAATTTCAACGCTGGGTGTAGAGGTTTTGAGCTCCATTGCAAACATGCTAAAGAAGGGGTGAAATATGGCTAAGAGGGACAGTGACGACTTTCACATTGTGTGGCAGGTCAACGGTGGCGTTGGACAGAGGTGTGGTGAAATTTGGTGCTAATGTGACGTCATTAACTCACGTTACAGCTCACGTGATCTTCCCACCTGTGGTCGTTTCTTCGCATGTGTTGATACTTTGCTGTGTGAAGCGTCGGCGATCCTGAGAGTTACGTTGCAGTTCACCGCGCTTTTACACCGTTACAGAGGAAAGCTATTGGTACCTTTTAGCCAAATTTCAAACGTATGCGTTGCAATGGCACGGAATTACGTTGTTTCGAAAGAGTAATAATGAACTGAATTAAACTAAAACTAAATTTAACTCCGTACGAACAGCCCTTGGAAGGCCCAATGGTACCTACCGGCCGCCGTGTCATCCACAGCACATAGGCGTCACTGGATGCGGATATGGAGGGGCAAGTGGTCAGCACACCATTCTCCCTGACGGAAGTCAGTCTACGACACCAGTGCACCCACTTCTCAATCAAGTGGCTCCTCAGTTTTCCTCACAAGGGTTGAGTGCACGGTGCTACCCAATAGCGCTCGGCAGACCGGATGGCCAGCTATCCAAGTACTAGCTCAGCGCAACAGCGCTTAACTTGAGTGATCTGACGGTAATCGGTCTCAACACTGAGGCAAGGCCTTTGGCTCCTTAATTAAATTGCGCAGTGTATATTAATGACCGTGAGGACAACGTTGCTAGTACCCTCAAATTTTTCACTTATAATGCAGTTACCTAGAATGAATTACAGTCTGAAAGAAGCTGCACAGATATTCAGTCAGACGTTAATTAGATTTCAAAGTGGGGTAAATACTGAAATTTTTAAAATGTTCAGTAAAATAAAACTACAAACTTTGTAGCCTGTGTCGTTGAGTGAATAACTGTAGTTGTGACTGGAGTCTTTGCCTTATCTTAAGAGTCTGAGTTAGTACAGATTATCGAAGATGTATGAAATGGACAGTGTCTTGAAAGGAGGATATAAGATGAACATCAACAAAAGATAAACGACGATAATGGAATGTAATCGAATTAAGTCGGGTGATGCTGAGGGAATTAGACTAGGAAATGAGGCACTTAAAGCAGTAAAGGAGTTTTGCTATTTGGGGAGCAAAATATCTGATGATGGTCGAAGTAGAGAGGATATAAAATGTAGACTGGCAATGGCAAGGAAAGCGTTTCTGAAGAAGAGAAATTTGTTAACATCGAGTATAGATTTAAGTGTCAGGAAGTCGTTTCTGAAAGTATTTGTATGGAGTGTAGCCATGTATGGAAATGAAACATGGACAATAAATAGTTTGGACAAGAAGAGAATAGAAGCTTTCGAAATGTGGTGCTACAGAAGAAGTTGATGATTAGGTGGGTAGATCACGTAACTAATAAGGAGGTATTGAGTAGGATTGGGGAGAAGAGAAGTTTGCGGCTACAAGAAGGGATCGGCTGTTAGGACATGTCCTGAGGCATCAAGGGATCACAAATTTAGCATTGGAGGGCAGCGTGGAGGGTAAAAATCGTAGAGGGAGACCAAGAGATGAATAGACTAAGCAGATTCAGAAGGATGAAGGTAGCAGTAGGTACTGGGAGATGAAGGAGCTTGCACAGGATAGATTAGCATGGAGAGCTGCATCAAACTAGTCTCAGGACTGAAGACCACAACAACACAACAACAAGAAATGGCCTTTGGAGGTGTACCAACTATCATTGTTCCCTAGCAGATCACTCACCTGCTGACCTTCTGCCCCAGGCGTATGGCTTATTTCCTTAAAGCCGGAGATTGATCGCATAGTAAAGCACTGGTTAATAAAAGGGATAGTAAGGAAAATACAGACCAATGAACGCCAATATAATATGGAAATGTATCTGTTTAATACTGATTTCATGTATGAGAGAGAGAGCCCTGATGTATTCTTTTCGGGTTATCATTCGAGTGTGTGGCGTCGTCTTGTCGCAACGTTTCAATGAGTTTCGTACCTATAATCTTCTGGCGAAGTTATCACTTATATCTCAATTCTCGGAGCTGCCACCATCCAGCACAACGTAACTCAGTACTACACACCGCAGTACAAAGAGCCAGGTCGATCTGAGACAGCGAGAGTTTGCCGCATGAATTAGACCATCTGCGGGAAACGTTCAGAAAGAACGACTACACCGAGACACAAATAAGACACGTTTGGGTGCAGACAAGAGGCGGGTGGAGAAATCAGAACAAGATGAAGCAAAATGTGTGGCGTTCCTACCGTTTGCTGGACCGCCAACAGCCAAGTTCGCAAAAATATTAAAAAAGCACGAAATAACGACCATCTTTCGCGCGCCGAAAAATGTTAAAGATACACTTGGCTCAACCAAAGACCAGCAGGGGTTGCAAACGCCGGGCATTTACAGTATTGAGGGCGAATGTTGGATGGAATATATCAGACATCTACACCTACATCTACATCTACATCTACATCTACATCCATACTCCGCAAGTTACCTGACGGTGTGTGGCGGAGGGTACCCTGAGTACCTCTATCGGTTCTCCCTTCAGTTCCAGTCTCGTATTGTACGTGGAAAGAAGGACTGTCGGTATGCTTCTGTGTGGGCTCTAATCTCTCTGATTTTATCCTCATGGTCTCTTCGCGAGATATACGTAGGAGGGAGCAATAGACTGCTTGACTCTTTGGTGAAGGTATGTTCTCGAAACTTTAACAAAAGCCCGTACCGAGCTACTGAGCGTCTCTCCTGCAGAGTCTTCCACTGGAGTTTATCTATCATCTCCGTAACGCTTTGGCGATTACTAAATGATCCTGTAACGAAGCCCGCTGCTCTCCGTTGGATCTTCTCTATCTCTTCTATCAACCCTATCTGGTACGGATCTCACACTGCTGAGCAGTATTCAAGCAGTGGGCGAACAAGCGTACTGTAACCTACTTCCTTTGTTGTCGGATTGCATTTCCTTAGGATTCTTCCAATGAATCTCAGTCTGGCATCTAAATGATAAGGGACCTATCTTTCTATGTATTTGCATCACATTACACTTGTCTACATTGAGATTCAATTGCCATTCCGTGCACCATGCGTCAATTCTCTGCAGATCCTCCTGCATTTCAGTACCATTTTCCATTGTTGCAACCTCTCGATACACCACAGCATCATCTGCAAAAAGCCTCAGTGAACTTCCGATGTCATCCACCAGGTCATTTATGTATATTGTGAATAGCAACGGTCCTATGACACTCCCCTGCGGCACACCTCATACAGACACAACGATGTACCTCCCAGCGCTGTACTGATCAGGAACGTACGACTTGAAGAGACAAACAAGTCAGCAGTAGCGGAACATAGCATTACCGAGGAACACACCTTTGAAATCGAAAAACGAAGAAGCTGTTCAGCGCCTACGGTTTCTGGGACTCGATCTTCAAAGAAGCGGTGGAGATACATCTGCACAAAAATTTAGTAAACAGGGATAACGGTTTTCAACTCACTTCGACAGAAGATGATGGGTACAAAACTCATTGAAACGTTGCGACAAGACGACGCCACCACTCGGCTGAAAACCCGAGAGAATTCATCAGTGGAATACGCCGAGAAGGAGAAAGACCTCTCACAACATTCCTACACAACACTACTGCCCATTAAAATTGCTACATCACGAAGATGACGTGCTACAGACGCGTAATTTAACCGACAGGAAGAAAAGGCTGTGATATGCAAATGATTAGCTTTTCAGAGCATTGACATAAGGTTGGCGCCGATGGTGCTACCTGCAACGTGCTGACATGAAGAAAGTTTCCAACAGATTTCTCATACACAAACAGTAGTTGACCGGCGTTGCTTGGTGACACGGTGTTGTGATGCCTCGTGTAAAGAGGACAAATACGTACCATCACGTTTCTGACTTTGACAAAGGTCGAATTGTAGCCTATCACGATTGCGGTTTATCATATCGCGACATTGCTGCTAGCGTTGGTCGAGATCCAATGACTGTTAGCAGAATATGGAATCGATTGGTTCAGGAGGGTTCAGGCTGGATCCCAACGGCCTCGTATCACTAGCAGTCGAGATGACAGGCATCTTATCCTAATGACTGTAACGGATCGTGCAGTCACGTCTCGATACCTGAGTCCACAAATGGGGACGTTTGCAACACGACCGCCATCTGCACGAACAGTTCGACGTTTGCAGCAGCATGGACTATCATCTCGGAGACCATGGCTGCGGTTACCCTTGACACTGCACCACAGACAGGAGCGCCTTCGATAGTTTACTCA
Source organism: Schistocerca gregaria (assembly GCF_023897955.1). Classification (NCBI taxonomy): domain Eukaryota; kingdom Metazoa; phylum Arthropoda; class Insecta; order Orthoptera; family Acrididae; genus Schistocerca; species Schistocerca gregaria. The sequence continues at coordinate 429,081,711 of NC_064926.1, forward strand.
ACGACGAACCTGGACGCACGAATGACAAAACGTAATTTTTTCGGATGAATCCAGGTTCTGTTTACAGCATCATGATGGTCGCATCCGTGATTGGCGACATCGCGGTAAACGCACATTGGAAGCGTGTATTCGTCATCGCCATACCGGCGTGTTGGTATAGCGTGCCATTGGTTACACGTCTCGGCCACCTCTTGTTCGCATTGACGGCATTTTGAGCAGTGGACGTTACATTTCAGATGTGATACGACCCGTGGCTCTACCCTTGATTCGATCAATGCGAAACCCTACATTTTAGGAGGATAGATCCTGTACCGGCCTTTCTAGATACAGAAAATGTTCGACTACTGACCTGGCCAGCACATTCTCCAGATCTCTCACCAACTGAAAACGTCTGGTCAATGGTGGCCGAGCAACTAGCTCGTCACAATACGCCAGTCACTACTCTTGATGAACTGTGGTATCGTGTTGAAGCTGCATGAGCGGCTGTACCTGTACACGCTATCCAAGCTCTGTTTGACTCAATGCCCAGGCGTATCAAGGCCAGTATTACGGCCAGAGATGGTGGTTCTGGGTACTGATTTCTCAGGATCTCTGCACTCAAATTGCGTGAAAATGTAACCACATGTCAGTTATAGTATAATATATTTGTCCAATGAATAGCTGTTTATCATCTGCATTTCTTCTTGGTGTAGCAATTTTAATGGCCAGTAGTGTATCACTCACAATAAAGCAGTCACTGGGCGAGCAAAGAACTTGCTCTAGGACAGGTCGACAGAACAATAGTTCACACAGATATTCAAGTCATCAGAATAAAGAGCAGTCCCTAGACAGATAGCTAAAATGAATCACTAGGACGAACGGAGTTAACCATGGGTGAAGAGTGCAGTCGTAGTAACAGGTATCGTACAACAGAGCTTAGAACTTTACGTGTCGTCATCTCGCAATGCAGAGGTAGCAAAAGCACAGACGCTATCGCAGTAGTTGTAGTGTGCTTCCTACAGCTAAACATCGCGAGTAACTCACGGGTGACTAACACGACATTGCTCCCAAGATGACACTTGTCACAAAATGGCAGTAACTGCTGCGCGATGAACCTCGCGATGTGGACCTCTTTAGTAACTGCAAACGGAGTATGCCGGAGAGATGCTCTCTGGGATACTTAAGGCAGTGCACCTCCACGGTATACGAAAAGCTCCCTGTAGACAAACCAACACAGACCGGAGGTGTAAATGTGCAATTAAGGCAGACGACTTGTCAAATATTAACGTGATCACTCTGAGTATGGTATCAAATTACTCGGAATTTTATTGGAAGATAAAATCTGTGATCAGAATTAATGGGGCAATTTTATTACTATCTCCACCTTTGTGGTGCTAACTGGTCTGAAGAGACGCGGCGACATCACCATGCGAGTTAGTTACCTGACAAAGTTACGGCTTTATAAACATTACAAAAGGAAAGAAAGTGGTATCCTATGTCTATAGTCTCAACGAATTACAGCAGATTTCGCTTTATTGATCAAGTACCAGGGAAATTCAATGTGTCTATAAAGGAGACTACTTTCAAATCACTCGTGCCATCCATGCTATAATATGGAACCCATACCAACTAGGAATGACAAAGGATATTCAACAAATAGAGGGGCATCACTAATGATCACAGATTTCTTTGACCCGGGGGCGAATGTCATATATGTTGAAAGAACTGAAATGGTGGACGCTGAAGATAGGTGTCAACTATCCCTCTGAAGCCTTCTTACGATGTCCTAAGAACCGACTTTAAACGGTAAGTCCCCTGCAAATTTTTCCAATACGGATCATGAGATCAAGATTAGATACAGCACGATCCGATGCACTGAAATAGTCATTCATCTCGGGTGATACAAGTCAATGGAATGAAAAAAACATATTAATTTGTGCAATGGGACTTGCCCTCTGCCACGCGCTCAACTGTGGTGTAGACATAGATGTAGGCACCAATTAACACCGCTTCCAGTCTTTACACTAGCCTCAATTCGGCAAGGAAGAGAGATAGTTTCTACACGTATGCTACATACAGCTGATGACTGGAGACCATAAAGCTACCAGATTTCAGAGATATCGAGTGCTACGTTCCAGGTACCTTTTCGAACATCTTAGATATTTTCTATGTGCTCAACATTTAATTTAGCGGACCACTCGGGAAGCGGTAGGCAGTCCGTGTGTACATCACAATGTTCGGCATGTCTAATCTTGAAAAATGCAAGTGTCAACAGCCATAGACAACCAATTCATGAAGGTAATGTCTTAGACCGCCTAGCAAAAAAACAGACCTGAACTTATCAAATCGGTTAACGTTGAGGATAGCTTCAGTGGTCATAAGACTGTGATATCATCCATAACTACGAGTTTGACCAGGAAAGGCAGGAAAAAGTTTTTGTTTAGGAAACAGGATACATACTACAGATACCAGACAGAGAAGTATGAAACCGGAATTTCCCTATAGATGCTGCAGCGTCATCTGCTTCCTGTAACGGCTGACGACGAATGTCAACACAGAGTGAACCATGTTCCACACCTCGGTATCTGTTTCAAACCCGAGTTCTGTGCCTACGAACTCCGATTTGCGGACAGCATTGGTTTTCTGTTACCATTGGAAGAAAACTGCTGCAAAAGCGAATGGAATACTTGTCGAAGCTTTCGGCGAACATGTTTTTGGGAAAACACAGTTTTTTCGGTGGTTCAAAAACACAAAAGTGGTGATTTTGACGTGAGAAACAACGAGCGCGGAAAACCACTGAAGAGGTTCGAAGACAACGAATTGCAGGCATTATTGGATGAAGATGATACTTAGACTCAACAGGAACTCGCGGAACTGTTGAATGTGACACAGAAAGCTGTTTATCTTCAGTTGAAATCAACGGGAAAGATGCAGTAAGTGGGAAAATGGGTTCCGCATGAACTGAATGAAAGACAGCAAGCAAATCAAAAGACCACTTGTGAAATGCTCCTCGCCAGATACAGAAAGTCGTTTCTTCATCGAATGTTGACATGTATGAAGAATGGATGTATTTTCAGAATCCTTAGCGTCGTAAATATTGGATGAATCTGGTAGACCATCGACATCCCGTGCAAGATCAAATAGCTTTGGAAAGAAGACAACGCTCGTGTTTGGTGGGATCAGATGGATGTCATCTGTTATGAGCTGCTGAAACTTGGTGAAACCGTTAACACTGATAGCTACCAACAGAAAATGATCGACTTTAATCAAGCACTACATAAAAAACGACCGGAATATGGAAACAGGCAACACAGTCATATTACTCCATTATAACGCCCCATCACACACAGCAAAACGGGTCAGGGAAACAATCGAGGCGTTCAGTTGGGAAATATTTGGCCATGCGACTTATTCTCCGGACTGGGCTCTGTCTGATTATCATCTATTTGCATCACTGGGACATGCTCTCACGGTATAACGCTTAAATTTCTATGAAAATGTATGAAAATGGCTCGCTGACTGTTTCGCTTCAAAACAAGAACTTTTTTTTTGTGTGGTATTCATAGCCTGCCGGAGAGATGGGAGAAATGTATAAATATCAAAGGAGATTATTTATGAATAAAACATTGTTTATCTGTGTCGAATTAAATCGGGCGATGCTGCGGGGATTAGATTAGGAAATGAGACGCTTGAAGTAGTAAATGAGTTTTGCTGTTTGGGGAGCAACATAACTGATGATGGTTGAAGTAGAGAGGATATATAATGTAGACTGGCAATGGCAAAGAAAGCGTTTCTGAAGAAGAGAAATTTGTTAACATCGAGTATAGAGTTAAGCGTCAGGAAGCCGTTTCTGAAAGTATTTGTATGGAGTGTAGCCATGTATGGAAGTGAAACATGGACGATAAATAGTTTAGACAAGGTAGGGCATATTCTGAGCATCAAGGGATCACCAATTTAGTATTGGAGGGCAGTGTGGAGGGTAAAAATCGAAGAGGGAGACCAAGAGATGAATACACTTAGCAGATTCAGAACGACGTAGGTTGCAGTAGGTACTGGGAGATGAAGAAGCTTGCACAGGATGGAGTAGGATGGAGAGCTGCATCAAACCATTCTCTGGACTGAAGACCACCACAACAAAATCTGTTTAAAATAGTAGAAATGTAATTGTTGCAACCATATTCTGGTTTCATACTTCTACGTCTAGTATTCAGTGGTGAGGATGAAGATATGGCACACAAAAAAGATTCTAATGCATCGTTAAATACACCTCAGAGAAGTATGCTCCGAACGAGATAAGAAATGGGGAGAACCCAGCGTGGTTTAGCAGCAGTGTCAGAGAACTTGTACGTATACAAGGGGAACTTCATCACAGATACAAAAGAAGTCAAAACATAACTCACAAACAAAAGCCGAGGGAAGCTAAAATGCGCGTAAGGAGAGTACTGACAGAAGCGGTTAGTGACTTCGAAAGTAAAATATTGTTAATCTATCTAAGTATAACCCCAAAGAGATTTTGGTCTTAGGTAAAATCAGTAAAAATTCTAAATCCTCTGTTCATTCACTTAGTGACCTTATTGTCACCTAAACTAAAGATGAGGCCCAATTCTTTCATCTCACAATATTGTAACACAGTAAGTCCTTTCAATCATCATATGAAATGGCAGATTCTGCGATAGCTGATGGCGGAATAGGAAAGCAACTACAATCGATTAATAGTGGAAAGGCATCAAGACCGGATGAGATACCTATAAGATTTTACAAATATTGCCCGAAAGAGCTTACTCCTATTCTACCAGAAGTTTACCGTAGATCGCTGGAGCAGCCAAGGGTACCAAATGAGTCAAAAGAAAAGTGCAGGTAATTCCAGTTCTCAAGAAGGTTCGTAGCAAATCTGCAAATAAGTATAGGACTATGTCGCTGACATCAATATGTTGTATAACTGTGGAACATGTTTAACAAAATTCGTCTGAGCTGTTGACCGCGTTGTCAGTATATAAAACTGTCCGACGCTTCGGCAACCATTGTAAGTGGTTTATCTCAGGGCTTGTGCTGAGTTGACTCAGTACAAGCCCTGAGGAAGTACACTTTCAATATTAGCTGAAACGTCGGACAATTTTATATATTGACAATGCGTTCAACGGTCCAAAAGCATTTTATTGATATTGACAAAAGGCCTCGGTAGCCCGCGCTTATTTAACTGTGGAATATGTTAACGTACAATGGGAGACAAAAGTTCTTTATAACTTTGGGATGATACAGAAATATATTTCTATAACTTGCAGAATCGGTATATGTGTGATTTTATAGCAAACAATTACAAGTTTCACATAAAAGTATCGTCATTTGGGTTCTTATGTGGCCACCATTTGTGATGTGGCAAACATCTCACCGGTAATCAGTTTCTTCCCATACTCGTTGCAGTAAATCGGGCGTAACTTGAGCAACGGAATCGTAGATCGGATTTTTCAGTTCGGCTTAATTGTTTGGTAGAGGAGGAACATACACACGGTCTATAATGAAACCTCAGAGAAAGAAATCTGGTGGTGTCAAGTCTGGGGAGCGGTTGTTGTTGTTGTTGTTGTCTTCAGTCCTGAGACTGGTTTGATGCAGCTCTCCATGCTACTCTATCCTGTGCAAGCTGCTTCATCTCCCAGTACCTACTGCAACCTACATCCTTCTGAATCTGCTTAGTGTACTCATCTCTCGGTCTCCCTCTACGATTTTTACCCTCCACGCTGCCCTCCAATGCTAAATTTGTGATCCCTTGATGCCTCAAAACATGTCCTACCAACCGATCCCTTCTTCTAGTCAAGTTGTGCCACAAACTTCTCTTCTCCCCAATCCTATTCAATACCTCCTCATTAGTTACGTGATCTATCCACCTTATCTTCAGTATTCTTCTGTAGCACCACATTTCGAAAGCTTCTATTCTCTTCTTGTCCAAACTAGTTATTGTCCATGTTTCACTTCCATACATGGCTACACTCCAAACAAATACTTTCAGAAACGACTTCCTGATACCTAAATCTATATTCGATGTTAACAAATTTCTCTTCTTCAGAAACGCTTTCCTTGCCATTGCCAGTCTACATTTTATATCCTCTCTACTTCGACCATCATCAGTGTGGTCGTGTAATTGACCCTTCACGGCCAATCCACTGACCTCGGAAGCGATTATCGAGTAACCGTTCAACATCCGTGAGGAAATAAGGTGGTGTACTGTCTCGCAGGTAGTAAACCATCCCATCTCCGTCATCTTTATCTATCTTTGGAATTAAACTTCGTTTCATGAAACCAAAACACACAGCAAACACGTAGAAAGTAGACATTTTACCTGTGCACTCCGGTGGCATATCTACATCATTTCAAAGTTGTAAGGCCCTTTTTCAATCGACCGATATTATGATGTTTTTGGAGAGTTAAAATCTCGTCTGTAACAACCAACATCGATTCCGCAAACAGAGACCTTGAGTAATTCAACTCGCTCTGTTCCTCCACCAGATACATACCGCTGTTGAAAACGGCGCTCCGGTTGATGCTATGTTCCTTGACCTCAGGAAGGTGTTTCATACCGACAAGCTTATTCGTTACGTGAAAAAAAAAATGCGAGCTTAGGAGTATCGGATCAGACTTGCGGCTGGATTTAAAACTACCTTCCAGATAGAAATCAACACGCCAATCTCAGTGGAACAAAATCGACAGATGTAAAGATGGTATCTGGATACCTAAGGGTCTGTGATAGGACCGTTACTGTTTACAATGTACATAAGTGATCTAGTAGAAAGCGTCGGAAGCTCTTTAACACTGTTCACATGGCCGATGATCAGGTTGATTGCACGAAAGTAGCAACGCCAAAAGACGATAACGATTTGCAGGATGGCCTCAGACTATTCTCGCAGTTGATGTAAATGTAACATACCGCACACACATAGGAAAAGAAATTCGCTACTCTACATCTACACTATTGGTGACAAGTTGCTGAAAACTGTAACTTCTGTAAAACATCTGGGAGGATTTATGCAGACCGATCTTAAGTGGAATGGCCACATAAAACAAATACTAAGGAAAAGAGAGAACAGACGAGCTGGCTGCTGTGACAGAGCGGTTCTAGGCGCTTCAGTCCGGAACCGCGCTGCTGCAACGTTCGCAGGTTCGAATCCTGCCTCCGGCAGGGATGTGTGTGATGTCCTTAGGTTAGTTAGGTTTAAGTAGTCCTAAGTCTATGGGACTGATGACCTCAGATGTTAAGTCCCATAGTGCTTAGAGCCATTTGATTTTTTTCAGATGACAGACAGAGAATGCTAGGAATGATCTTAAGGGAACGTAATTCATCCACGAAGAAAATGGCTTACAACGCGTTTATTGTTCAGATTTTTGGATACTGATAATCCTTACCAGGTAGGACTGAGAGAAGAGGTAGAAAAGGACGACGAAGAGTGGCGCGTTACCTCACGGATCAGTTTAGTTTGTGCGAGAGCGTTACGGAGATGCTCAACAGAATCCAGAGGCAGACGTTACAAGAGAGGTGTTGTGAGTGGCGGAGAGGTTCACTACTGAAATTTCGAGTGAGCAATTTCCGGGAAGGATTAGACGTCATACTACTTACTCTTGCATACGTCTCATGAAATGGGAAGACGAGAAAATTCGAGAAATTGGAGGTAATACAGAGGCTTACCAACAATCATTCTTCCCACGTGCCATTCGTATGTGGAACAGGGAAGGGGGGGGGGGGGGGAGGGATCTGTTAGTGATACCAGAAGTACCCTCCCCTGCACACCAATCGGAGGCTTGTCGAGTATGATGTAGATGAGCCTGTCGAAGATATAGAAGAAAGGCAACACCTACTCACCGAGTAAGTTGACATTAACACCGTGGTTCACGTTCAAGACTGAATGATTGGGTTAAAGTTATGGTAGCCTAAACAGTCCAGAAACATCACATCTGGCCTGACATTAAGCCTTTAAACAGCATGGATTGAGAGCCTCATTGGACTTCCACGCTACTCGACGACTTGTATCACTTGAAAAGAAGCCAAAGAGCCAAGAGAGGCTATATCGTAACTACCACACTACATACGTCGTAGGGGATACTGCTAAATTTCTGTTGTTTCGCCCACTAAAAACGATATATTTTGAGGTGGATCCACATTCACTGACAACAGCGCTTCCTGTAGCTTAATCACCTCATGTACCCTCTGCGGCACTCGATGTAGTCAGTTATTTGAAACGAGTCTAAATCGCAACCCTTCATAGTGCGTTCCACGCATCCAGTCTGTTTGGCCAGTTTAAGACGAGCAACAAATTACCTGTTGCCAGATTCCTGTCATTCCATGCAATTTGTTGGAAACTGGTTGCCATGGAAATACATTCACTGACAGCGGCAAATGCACACTGATCTGAAATGGATTGTCATCGACAAATAGTACACTCTAACCCATATCAGAGAGGATATTGTTGTTATAAAGACTTTCGTCTATGGCACATATAATAGCGATAGCTGGTTTCTGTTATTCTGACACGATTCCACGTCGACCCATACTACTGCATTGGTTCCATAGAATAGATTGTGACATACACACCAAATCAATGGCATGTGTTGCATCACATGTGGAAAGTCACACGATAGCCTAGTTCTACACTAGTTTTACACCACCTACACCGAGCGAGGTGGCGCAATGGTTAGCACACTCGACTCGCATTCGGGAGGACGACGGTTCAATCCCGTCTCCGGCCATCCTGATTTAGGTTTTCCGTGATTTCCCTAAATCGTTTCAGGCAAATGCCGGGATGGTTCCTTTGAAAGAGCACGGCCGATTTCCTTCCCAATCCTTCCCTAACCCGAGCTTGCGCTCCGTCTCTAATGACCTCGTTGTCGACGGGTCGTTAGACACTAACCACCACCACCACCACCTACAGTGGCCTGAAATGGTTGTGTACTTCTTCAACGATATAACTAATATTACATGGTGTTAGGGGTAGACGGAGTTATTTCTATTAATAACTGTGTACAGTATACTGAAGAACAATACATCAATATTTACTTCATTTGCAGACTAATTATTAAAGCTATTATGAGTAATATGTATTTAGGTTGGTTAGAACCACCAGGTAAGCATGGCACAACCGACAACCGAACCATTCATGTCTGTTCTCGCCTGGACAGTAGGTCAGTTATTACAGTGTGGACGCGTGAATGTAAAACGGTTACTCTATACTGGCAGGCCTAGTCCACTTCGACGTACAGTTACGGGCACAGCACCGAATCCTCCATTGGTCAGAAAAATGGTACCGAATCCTTCCAAGCCCGCAATGGTCTGAAAAACGAAGGACCGAACCCTCCCGTTTGAAGCAGGTAACAGTTCTAAACGTTATGAATACTCCAAGCAGGCAAATGAAAGCATATGAAGTTACAGTAGAAGATGTAAAAAATTTTCTCGTGCATTGTGAGTATGTTTAAAAGTTTTATCTTTTATCTCATTTAGATATTTGTTTTCAGACACTGGAATCATTTATAGCCTTGATTTCTTCAAAATTAATTTATGAATTATTGCAATTTTATGAATTATGGTTTCATTTCCAGCAAATCTATACATACAACAAATTGATAATTGTCCGATGTCTGAATATAGGTGATGGTTAAGAAAAAGTAATTTGAATATTCTATAGAAGCTCAATAGACGGCAAAAAATAATTTTATAATTTCTTCTGCATGCCTCGCATTATGCAAACATTAAGGCACGAAGTTGAATTCTTTTTTGACACTTACGTTGTTGCGGGTCTAATCTAAAATCTGGTACATATTTCTTCTTTATAAGCAGCCTAGAAACAGAGCGGATGCCAGTGTCGTAGCTAGGGGTTGGCCAGAGGGTCGGCACTTGGCACCCGCAACCAGCACACCACAGGGCACAAGCAAAAAATTATTGTGATTGAACAATATATTGCAAAAAGCATAAAAGTTGTTCTTGTAATTGATAAATTAGATTAAGAAAAAGCACGAAGTCTGTAGGCCTACTTTGATGAAAGCTCCTAGTTCTTGGAAATAAGCTTTAAAGAAAATGCATGTGGAAAATATCAGTTCGTTTAGCGATACCCCGGGTGTCAGGACTGGAGGAGTAGAAGTATTATATTTGCTATGGAAACTTTCGCAAGCATTAGTTGTGCGCTGTCTGTTACAACTTAGTTCTGCCCACATGGATGGGGGAAAGAGTGCATTATCTTCTATGTACGTTTCTACTAAATAGTCTCAAAAGGCTTGCAATTGCTATGATGCAAATATGTCTGCCATGAGATCGTCAACAAAACAGTCGCCAACCATATCAGGAGCCAGTATGGGCAAACCAAATATGTACGGCAGAAACTTTCCAATTAAATTTTTTCGCGTTGTAGTCATGTGCAAGCCCCAATGTTTATATTTTCCGCCACCAGCTCTGTGTTAAATGAAATTTGCATCCTTGAATGCGAATATCAGGCCAGACCTCACTTCCAGCTTTCATTACGTTCTCTTCAAAGTCAGAAAACATTCTTGATGACGAAAGGTTCAAACCCATATCACTACAGTTATCAGCAACGCTTTGAAATACATACTGATACGACGATATTTTCTTGTCGTTCAATAAAGAGAAGACCAATAGAATGCAATGGCCATTAACTAACCCAAGTATTGTAAACAGCTGACAAAAAACTTTCGACAGCATTTGAACGTACCATCATCATATATAGATTCACACTGTGTTAATGTTTTGAGGTTTGCAGAGTCACAAAATATGATCACCTTTTTCTCGGTGTTATTTTCTAGTAAACACTCCGTCCCGTCTGTGGTTTTCACATTCAGCGTGTTGATAACATCATGAACACCTGCAGCATTCGTGGGCAGTTTTGGCAGAATTTTGCCAATAGATTCGTAATTAGATTTACGAAAATTGCTGACATCTCTCGTAGTTATATCTTGCGTATCTTCCCCTTTTAACTTCTGGTAAATTACTTTGACGGTCTCTCCCAAATATTTTCTACGGCTTTTCTCTTTAGGTCAAAAATGATTTCTTGCCTCTGCATTTTGTTATGAGGCATTTATTCGTGATTTTGCTCTTCTTGACACTCCACGACATCCAGCTCCTCAACAGAAATAGTTTTAACAAAATTTCTGCAGCTATTAATATTGCTCGTCTATCGCGCTAGACCACCTTTCAGCAGCTTTTGAAAACCGAAGGTGTTACTTTTCAAAACCAACATTTTCCTTCCCTTCCTACTTGTATTGTATTGTGTAGTATTGTATGTGAACTGTGGACCTAGAAACGACGGAGAGGCACCGTCTCCGCCAGCATCCGCTGTGGTCCGCAACCCCACGACTACTACCGCAGTGCACTTCACCCCTCCGCCGCTCCACACCGAACCCTGGGTTACTGTGCGGTTCGGCCTCCGGTAGACCCCCCCCCCCCCCCCTCAGGGAACGTCTCACACCACTCGGGTGTAACCCCTATGTTTGCGTGGTAGAGTAATGGTGGCATAAGCGTACGTGGAGAACTTGTTTGCGCAGCAATCGCTGACATAGTGTAACGGAGGTGGAATAAGGGGAACCAGTCCGCATCCACCGAGGCAGATGGAAAACCGCCTAAAACCATTCACAAACTGGCCGGTTCTCCGGACCTCGACACAAATCCGCCGGGCTGATTCGTGCCGGGGACCAGGCGCTCCTTCCCGCCCAGAAAGCCGTTCGTTAGACCGCACAGCCAACCGGCCGGGCTCCCTTCCTACTTACTGAAACTGTAAGCTCGTCTGAGGGCCTGTTCACTCTACAACGATCTGCCGCGAACTGCGAAGTGGCCGCAGACAGCTGTGGTCACTAACGCAAACAACGCTCTGTCACCCTGTCAGTTTGGGAGGATTCAGTCATGTTACCTGCTTACCTACCTGGTTTCGGGAGGACCGTTCAGAAAATATAAAGTAGTAAATTATGTGATGTGTTTGCATGAGGTCTCTAATGTGCGGAGAAAAACCATTAACACACAGAATTGTGTGTATATTAAGATACAATTTATCGCAATCTGTACCCAAGCCCCTAAAACCCTGTATGTACAATGAGTTTACGTCGAATTTGGTTGCTTGGCAGATCTGGGAAGAGTGGACCAAATAACGAGGTCATTGGTCCCGTCGAATTAGGGAAGGAAGTCAGCCATGCCCTATTAAAGAAACCATTTTCCTGAAACGATTTAGGGAAATCACGGAAAATCGAATTCAGGATGGCAGGATATGGGTTTGAACCGTCGTCCTCCAGAATGTGAGTCCAGTAACCTAACCACTGCGTCACCTCGCTCGGATGACGAATTTCAATGTGTTCTCAGTAGCTATCTCAATGATAGTTCAGCATTCCATTTTCCTCTGTAATAGCCTCAAATACACTCCTGGAAATGGAAAAAAGAACACATTGACACCGGTGTGTCAGACCCACCATACTTGCTCCGGACACTGCGAGAGGGCTGTACAAGCAATGAACACACGCACGGCACAGCGGACACACCAGGAACCGCGGTGTTGGCCGTCGAATGACGCTAGCTGCGAAGCATTTGTGCACCGCCGCCGTCAGTGTCAGCCAGTTTGCCGTGGCATACGGAGCTCCATCGCAGTCTTTAACACTGGTAGCATGCCACGACAGCGTGGACGTGAACCGTATGTGCAGTTGACGGACTTTGAGCGATGGCGTATAGTGGGCATGCGGGAGGCCGGGTGGACGTACCGCCGAATTGCTCAACACGTGGGGCGTGAGGTCTCCACAGTACATCGATGTTGTCGCCAGTGGTCGGCGGAAGGTGCACGTGCCCGTCGACCTGGGACCGGACCGCAGCGACGCATGGATGCACGCCAAGACCGTAGGATCCTACGCAGTGCCGTAGGGGACTGCACCGCCACTTCCCAGCAAATTAGGGACACTGTTGCTCCTGGGGTATCGGCGAGGACCATTCGCAACCGTCTCCATGAAGCTGGGCTACGGTCCCGCACACCGTTAGGCCGTGTTCCGCTCACGCCCCAACATCGTGCAACCCGCCTCCAGTAGTGTCGCGACAGGCGTGAATGGAGGGACGAATGGAGACGTTTCGTCTTCAGCGATGAGAATCGCTTCTGCCTTGGTGCCAGTGATGGTCGTATGCGTGTTTGGCGCCGTGCAGGTGAGCGCCACAATCAGGACTGCATACAACCGAGGCACACAGGGCCAACACCCGGCATCATGGTGTGGGGAGCGATCTCCTACACTGGCCGTACACCTCTGGTGATCGTCGAGGGGACACTGAATAGTGCACGGTACATCCAAACCGTCATCGAACCCACCGTTCTACCATTCCTAGACCGGCAAGGGAACTTGCTGTTCCAACAGGACAATGCACGTCCGCATGTATCCCGTGCCACCCAACGTGCTCTAGAAGGTGTAAGTCAACTACCCTGGCCAGCAAGATCTCCGGATCTGTCCCCCAATGAGCATGTTTGGGAGTGGATGAAGCGTCGTCTCACGCGGTTTGCACGTCCAGCACGAACGCTGGTCCAACTGAGGCGCCAGGTGGAAATGGCATGGCAAGCCGTTCCACAGGACTACATCCAGCATCTCTTCGATCGTCTCCATGGGAGAATAGCAGCCTGCATTGCTGCGAAAGGTGGATATACACTGTACTAGTACCGACATTGTGCATGCTCTGTTGCCTGTGTCTATGTGCCTGTGGTTCTGTCAGTGTGATCATGTGATGTATCTGACCCCAGGAATGTGTCAATAAAGTTTCCCCTTCCTGGGACAATGAATTCACGGTGTTCTTATTTCAATTTCCAGGAGTGTATATGTACTATACCTAATAACCGAGATGGCACGGTGTTTCTGACAGTATGAGCCCTCTAAAGAAGGCTGGTGCAAATCTCCTTCTGATCTTTATGGCTAAGGGTTCCATAGTTCACTAAACGAAGTTAAGACAACTGACAGTATGGGTCCTTCCAAAGTGATTTAGCAGATTTTCCACATATCCTTTCTCTTCGCCAACGAGACGTGGAACCAAGATCGTCCTAGTAAAGACATATAAATTCCCTGATTGACTTATGAGCACTATCTGCCACTGGATGAATTAAAATACACTTCAGACTTGCTTTAACTGCTGTTCAGTTTCAAATTATTGAAATATCGTTAAAGTGCAACATAGTTAACATACCAAACAATATTTTGTTGTTAAGCCGATAGGACTGCAAAAGATGCTACATGGTAGAATTTATCAAAATAGACCTATTTTGTTCTTAAAAGCATATATCGTTTGATTTTTATTTTCAGCTGAACACCAGTCAAGGAGATAGAAACCAGTCATACTGTATAATAAACGAGCAATTGGGAACGAAAAATAAAAGATGTATTAAAACTGTTTGAAATTATGCTGCAAATGCGGTTTCCGTCAGTGAAAAATATGTGGTCTATAGCGAGACATATTTGGATTAGTGTCCAAAAGCTCAACAAATCACGTATAATGAGGGAGTTTCTAAAAACAAAATCTGGAAAAGACATCCACGTCTGCCGCAAAGGAAATTGATGTTTTGACCACAGCGTCTACGGAAAAGCCTACAAGCACCGATCTGCACATGTACGCCATCAGCCATCACCATTCAGTCCCGAAGCGCACTGTGTTACATGGGTACAGCGAGCAAGAATGATAGCAGCCGCATCAGCTTGGTCACCCACATGAGGTCCTCAGGAACAATGGATACAACGATCACCAAAACAATTAAGTGCTCTGAGGCAGGAGACACATTAGGATCATCGACGAGGAGCAGGAAAAGAAACTGCTTCTTTGTCGTCTTGTTGGTCCATGTGGGACATGGTTAGCCATCTGTTGAGAACACGCAAAATTAAGTCAACCTCCAGGCCTCCCTCAAAAATCTAGCAGTCACTGAGAACAATTATAGCTGCAGAAGGTCTCAGCACATCAGTCACCATTCTTATGTCAGACAGACAGTGCTCATTGTGGAACAAGCATGATGGAGCATGAGACATTGTATCGCCAACGCTGCCCCGTAAACTTCGCTTTAGCTGAGCATGCTCTAGAAAACGGTCATTGAATAAAATCTCACGAAACCTTTGTCGTGGTTTGCACATAGGCTTTTGGGTCTCTGCAATTAAAGAAGCCATCGAAACAAAAATGAATGATAACGCCGTTCATTGACAAGGCGGCCTGCAGTTCAGCGTTGTTTGGGATCCAGCAATAATAAGGAAGGTTAAAGCGTGCGTGTCGAACGCTGTATGAACGCATGTCACTTTATTTTTTTAAGTCAACTGTCCTGTGACTGGTTTGATGTGACCCGCCACGAATTTGTCTCCTAACCAGCTTCTTCATTACAGAGTAGTTTGTCTCCTAACCAGTCTCTTCATCTCAGAGTAGCATTTTCAACCTACGTTTTCAGTTACCTGTTTAATGTATTCCAATCTCTGTCTTCCTCTAAAAGAGAGCCAGCCAGGGCGTGTCAAACTTCACGTTTTATGTGTGTGTGTGTGTGTGTGTGTGTGTGTGTGTGTGTGTGTGTGTGTGTGTGCATGCGTGCGTGCCGCGTGCGGACCAAGATTCGACCTGCCTCGTCTGTGCCCGGTCCATATTGGAAATAACCGCTTAGAGCGCGACATTGCATTTAGTACGGCGGTCCACTATTTTTCTGTCGGCGTAACACTCTTTAATTTCGTAGAATCGTGATTCAGAGCAGTTTGCTTTTCGCTATTTTTTTGTGGTATGGAAAACGTAACAGTTTTGTGTCTGTCTGCACTAAAAGAGGCAGTATAACGTTATGTCGTCACAATCCTTTAAAAATGAATGAAGATTTTGGAAATACATGGTATCCTTAGTAACTTGCCACCTCATGTTTAAAAAATGAAACCAAATGGTGAAAAATGCAATTGTCAGGGGCACACACAATGGGCAGGAACGCGTAATTGCTAAAGGTCAGCAAACACAGCTTAAAAAAAAAATTTAACATGTAGTTTATCTACATAAATGAAAGTTAGAGATAAAATTAATGACGGCAGATCTGATTTCACTTTTCTAAACCTTATACAATCTGAAATATTAGACTTTCCGTGCTGGCAACGGCGCCGCGGTTTCAGCCTTAATGCGCAGGGTAACGGTTGCCTGCACTCTCCTGCAACTGCTAAAATCAGACAACCATTACGCACGTTCTACCTACACTATTCAGCCTACTAGTGTCTCCCGACTGGAACTGATCGGCTGTCGGACCCCCTCCGTCTAACAGGCGCTGCTCATGTATGGTTGTTTACATCTCTGAACAGTCAAAGAGACTGTGTCTGTGATACAATATCCACAGTCAACACCTATCTTCAGAAGTTCTGGGAACTAGGGCGATGGAAATTTTTTTTAAATGTGTGTATATGCTGGATGTATTTCAATCTTTGTCTTTCTCTAAGGTTTTTACCCGCTACAGCTCACTGTAGTGCCGTGAAAGTTATTATGTGATTTCTTAACACATGTCCTATCATCCTGCCACTCCTTGTATCAGTATTTTCCACGTATTTCTTTCCTGTCTGATTCTGCAGAGAACCTCCTCATTCCTTAGTTTATCACTCCACGTAATTTTCAACATTTATCTGTAGCACAACAGCTAAAATGCCTCGAAGGTCTTCAGTTTCGGTTTCCCACAGCCCATATTTCACTGTCATACAATGGTGCTCTAAACGTAAGTTCTCAAAAATCTCTTCCTCAAACTATGGCCATGAACGGCCATTTTGTCAGTGCTAGTCAGCGTTTAATGTATCCCTTGTTTCGTTCATTACGAGTTAATTTGCGGCGTAGGTAGTAGAATTCCTTAACTTCACCTACTGAAGTTCCTCGCAGTTCTCATTTATGCTACTTGTCATTATTTTTGTCTTTCTTCGACTTACTCTCAGCCATTTTTCTGTACTTACTAGACTTTTCATTCCATTCAGTAAATCCTGTAATTCTTTCTTCACATTCACTGAGGAATGCAATGCAACAGGCGAATCTCGTCATTAATATCTTTGCATGTTGAATTTTAAATTTTGAACCTTTCGTTTATTTCCATTATCGCTACTTCGATGTGTAGACCGAGTGATAGGGACGAAAGGTTATAGTCGTGCCTCAAACCCTTTCCAGTCCGAGCATTTCGTTCTTGGTCCTCCACTTTTGTTGTTCTCTCTTGGCTCTCGCACATATTGTATAATATCCGTCTCTCCCTACAGCTTATCCCTCTTTTTCCCAGAATTTCTAACGTATTGCAGCTTTTGACATAGTCGTACACACTTTCCAGGTTGACAAATCCTATGAATGTGTCTTCATTTTTCTTTAATCTTTCTTGCATTGTCAACCACAACGTGAAAATCGGTTCTCTGTTGCCTTTGACTTTCCTAAAGTCAAGCTGATTGTCATCTAACACGTCTCCGGTTTTATTTTCCATTCTTCTCTGTCATCAACTTGGATGAGTGAGCTGTTAAGCTGACTGCGTGATAATGCTCTCATTTACCAGCTCTTCCAGTCTTCTGAATTGTTTGGATGATGTTCCATCATCTTTCGGGCGTGCACTCGGGACATCGACAATTCTTCTTGCGATATTTCGGCTAGAAACCTCCCAACCATCTCGGAGGTTTCTAGTCGAAATATTGCAAGAAGAATTGTCGCTGTCCCTAGTGCACGCCCGAAAGATGATGGAACATTATGTCCGCTGGGAAAACTTCAAGAATCACATGTTTGGATGACATTTTCCCGAAAGTCCAATGGCATATCGCCAGACCATTCACCTCACACACCAACGTAATAGTCGTTTTGCTGCCACTTCCAACGATGGTTTTGGAAATTCTGATGGACCGTCATCTATTCCTTCTGCCTCTCTTGATCTTAAGTCTTCCAAAGCTTTTTATATTCTGAATGTGGCTCTTCTATACTGAATCATCTTTCTTCCCACATCAAAAAGAACCTTCTCTACTCCCAGAAGAATTCGTTATATTCTTTCCAGCCATCGACTCTCTCCCCTCGATTTAATATTTGAATGCCCATTGCGCTCTAATGTTACCACTTTTGCTTTTAATTTCACAGAACACTGTTTTGAGGTTTCTGTATGTTGAATCAGTCCTTCCGACAGACATTTCTTTTCCGATTTCTTCTCAGTTCTTATACATCCATTTCGCCTTAAATTCCCTATACTTCCTATTTATTTCACTCGTATGTGACTCCTGTATTCCCGAATATGTCTGAAAATATTTATTTACTCCTTTGATTGATAAATTAAAGTATTTCTTCCGTCTACCCATGGCTTTCGCAGGTTTTTCGTTGTACTCACGTGTTTCTTTACAAATTCTGTGACTGCCCTTTTTAGAGATGTCCATTCAGCTCAAGCGCCTACTGAGCTGCTATTCCTTATCGCAGTATCTATAGGCTTAAATAACTTTATGCTTACGTCTTCATTCTTTAGTACTTCCATAACCCATTTCTTCGCGAACTGAGTCTTCCTGACTAATTTCATAAACTTCAGTCTGCTCTTCATCACGGTTCATTTGCGATCTCAGTGTATATTTGCTCCTTGCTACACTTTATAATCCGTTATTTGATTTCAGAATCTCTGTCTGACCTTGAGGTAATAAAACTGAAATCTCCCAGTATGTCCCAGCCGTTTCCAAGTATACCTCCTCCTCTTCCGGGATTCTCGAACAGAGTATTCGCTGTTACTAGCTGAAATTTGTTGCAGAACTTAATTAGTCATTCTGCTGTCCCTTTTCTGGTACGATGTCCGTATTGTCCCGTAATCCCTTCTTCTGTTCCTTCCTCTGGTGCCGCATTCCAGTCTCCGATAACTATTAGATTTTCATCTCCTTTTACGTACTGAACTAACCTTTAAATATCCTCAAATACGTTCTCTATCTCGTCGTCTTCTAGTCGGGACATCAGCATGTATACCTTAATTATCGTTGTTAATGTTGCTTTACCGCCGATTCTAAGTAGAACAACTCTGTCACTGAACTGTTCACAGTTCTCTGACCTGCCTCCCTGTTCATAACTATTCCTACTCCTGTTATACCATTTTCTTCTGCTGTTGACGTTGTACTATACTCATCCGACCAGTAATCTTTGTCTTCTCTTCATTTCACTTGCGGCTGGTCCTCCCACGGGCATGGGTGTGTGTGTTTGGCCTTAGGATAATTTATGCTAACTAGTGTGTAAGCTTATGGGCTGATGACCTTAGCAGTTAAGTCCCACAAGATTTCACGCACACATTTCACTTGACTGACCTCCACTATAACTAGACTGAACTTTACAGATTTTCTAGCTTCCCTATCGCGTTCAGAGTTCTGACATTCCACATCCCAACTCGTAGAACGTTATCCTTTTGTTGTTTATTCAGTTCTTTTACAATTGTCACCTGCTCGTTGACCGACCACTCCCAGTGCTCCGAATGGGGCACTATCCGTAATAGATGTCCTGTGGTTACACATTGTGTCTTTAACGGAGTGATTTATATTGTCTTCTGTATCCTCATACCGTTGATCCTTGATGATTCTTCCATCTTTAAGAGCTGTTTCCCTCACCGAAGGTAAGACTGTGCCCTGAACCTCTGTCCGCTACTCCGCCATTTTTGACAAGGCCGTTGGTGGTACTTGGATGACATCGTACGCCGGAACTCTTGGCTGCCAATTCTGATTCAAAATTTAAGGGATGCTGGCGGTTCGAACCGGGCTGTGACTACATACAACTAATAATGGTGTTTAGTATAACAGAAACACATCCTATCGCTAAATTGTACCTCTAGTTTTCATTTCTGTAGAAAAAAACATACATGTGCGTTTTAAATAAACATAACTGTACATGTTATATATGTTTACTTTATGAAATGTGCGTTCCTGCCCATTGTGTGAGCCCCTGACAGCAGGCTGTCGAGGCGTGCAGGCAAACCTTGCCCTGCGCATTACGGAAAGAACCACGGCACTGACACCATGCTTTAAAGTTTTAAATTTAGTAAGATAAGAGGTTTAGAACAGTGGAACCACGTCTGCCTCACTAATTGTACCTCTAGCTTTCATTTCTGTGGAGAAAAACATAGGTGTGCCGTTTACAAACCTAACTTTGTGTTGAAAGTTTTATTCGTTGACCATTGTGGACTAAGCATGCATGCCCATTGTGTGTAGCCCTTAGCGTAGGTGCATCCATGGCTAACTGCATTTTTTACATTTTATTTCATTTCGTAAGTAAATGAGGTGGTAGATTCAAATGTGGCATCTGTGTATTATGCAGTCACATAAACAGCGGGTACTTCAAATTTGTTATCACCCGACGTTACAGTACCGTACAGAACGAATTGAAAGATATAATTGACTACGACAGCGAAAAATTTACTATGGTCGAGAGACGGGACTGATTGCTCCGAGCATCGAGAAGCAGTTTATGCTAAATTTACGGACGTACAGCACATGAATAATCGATGGTACGAATAGTAAAATTTGTGACGTTACACTCATTGTTCCACTGTCAGTTGTAGTATTTTTGGAACAAGCAGTATGGAGATTTATATACTGTCGCAAAGTACGTTGGTTAAGTTAAGAGCCTTCCTTGGAACTATTTTTGGTCTTAACACCAGCTATTGTTAAGCTTATGAAAGAAAAAAGGGGTGCAGGGACGCAAATTATAATATCCGAATAGGATTGTGGACCTTGCGTTAAGCGGAAACATTGTTCACATTAAGGCCTTGCAACGTAAGATAGAACTTTATCATAATTTGAATGGGACTGGTTAGAAGTTGGGATGGAGTGGATGGGTTGGACGAACTGACCGAATGGACACATTCGGACAAGCGTAGTCCATTTTCCTAAGCTCACTGGCGTTCAAGAAACACGAGGTCTGAAGAATTAATTGTGACCTTGAAAGAACTGCAAGAATAGTTTTTGTATACGCATTGAGGACACGAGTAAGCTTACATCTGCATTAGAGCTGCTTTCGAGACCGTTTGCCGTTTCTGCTAAAAGCCATCCATCGCATGTGCAGATGTAACTGGTTGATCTGCAAGCTAACTGCCGCTTTAAAGACGAATCCCCTTACGTTAAAATGGTCCGAGCAGTGTACATTGCTTTCTTATGATATTGCAAAAGTACTACAATATTTTTATCAACATAAGTGTTTGAAAGACTTCTTTTCGATTATGAAACTAAATAAGTCACAATTACGTGGAAACCTGAGTGCGAAAATCTGTTAAACTGCTGTCTCTTGCCATATCAGATAAAATTTGGATTGTGTCTTCAGTCCACCAAAAAATAAATAAATAATATTGAAAATTAGTTTCATTTGTATAAGTAGTTTAGTAATTTGAAATGTAAAAAAAAAATCGTATGCAGTGTGAATGAGAAGGTTGTCTGCAGAATCGGCGAAGAAAGGAGTATATGGTGAACACTGAGAAGAAGAAAGGGCAGGATGATAGGACACCGTTAAGCCACCAGGGAATAACTTCGATGAGAGATCTGTGGAGGGTGAAAACTGCACAGGATGAGAGAGTTTGGGATGTACCCGCCAGTATTTGGAGACATTGGTTGCAAGTGGGACCGTCAGGTGCAGAGGCCGCCACTGGAGAGGAATTGGTGGCAGGCCAAATAAAGCCAGTCAGAAGACTCTGATTCAATAAAGGAAAGAAAAAAATCAGTGTGGTTGCGCTGTCATTAAAATGCGGCACCTTCGCAGTTTCCCCTTATCCCCTCGTCATGTTCACACCCTCAGACAGCATGGAGTAGTGGTGAGGGAAGTTAGCACCGAGGTTGAGTGCTATGGCACTCGTGTTAGAGCAAGGCCCGCCTTTCTTTGCCAGTTGTGAGGAAAATACCTAAAAGATGCTAGTTGTTTCTTGGCTATAGTGAAATAATTCAAATATTAGTTAGAAAAAGTCCTGCAGGGAGAACATCCGCAACGAAAGATCGTAATAGACATGTATATCACGACTTCAGTGGAGAGGCGGTTATTTTTAAATTCATGACCGGTTTTGGGCTTGCAAATGCCCATCATCAAGTGCAATTGCTGGGAAAAGAACAATAGAAGTTCGCTAAAAATAATTTTTGCATGCGCTTGTATGCATAAAATAATGAAAACTAATGAGAATTAACGTTTATAAAACTCTAACAGCGGTAGGCAGTGCCATAGTAATAAAACAGAGAAACAGCCTACCTGAAAAGGCACGTTGTAAGATAAGAACCAGAACAATTACGTCGTGTGATGTGACCCCAGTGTCTTGAGGCTGGGTACGGTGGAGGCGAGAGCACGGAGTGGCACACACCAAGGAGGGAGCCAGAGGGTGTCAAATTGAAAGCCTTTCAGCCGTTAATCGTCAATCATATTTTATTGAGCAACCGGTTTTCTCCGTTTTACTACGCCATCTTCAGGCCCCTGACCGACGTATAGCAATAATCTACCTCGCTTGTGATTAAAATAGGGACCAGTTGATGGTTGAAGTGGAAACTGCTACAAATATCTACTAATACCGGTATTGCTGGCCCCTGTTTTGATCACAAGCAAAGTAGATTATTCCTGTAGCTCCGTCAGGGGCCTGAAAATGGCATAGTAAAACGGTGAAACTGGTTGCTCAATAATATAAGGTTGAAAATTGATGGCTGAAAGGCGTTTAATTTGACGTCCTCTAACGAACAGCCGAGTCCAATAACCATCGCCAAAAAGATGGACACAGAGAGAAGGAGGGAGCTAAGTTGGTACTATGGCCATCTGTTAGGGTGGCTGCAAGTGAATGGAATGAGGGCAAATACCCCCGGCTGTTCACATTTAAACTGACAATTTTAAATTTAGAATAGGAGAGAAAATATGATAAAGTAATGTAAATGAGGCGCTAGGTGCGCAGAAAAGTCCAATAAAAGTAATTTTCAAGAATTAATGACCATAATAATGAAACAGCCGGTCGCTGTGACGGTTCGGCTCTAGGCTCTTCAGTCCGGAACCGCAATGCTGCTGTGGTCACAGGTTCGAATCCAGCCACGGACATAGATGTGTGATATGTTCTTATGTTAGTTAGGTTTAAGTAGTTCTAAGATGACCTCAGATGTTAAGTCCCATAGTGCTTGGAGCCATTTGAATCATTTAAAGTAATGAAAGAAAACGTGTAGGTGATAAAAGCAACTAAATAAAAGCTCATAGCTTAAAGACACCTGTCCAGAATACTACTAAAATGCACAATAAAGTGTTTCACATAAGTGATAGGCACATTCTGTTTAGTGTCTATGCATTTAGCAAGGTTCCAGTAGTTTACCATCATCAGAAGTTCAACATATCCTGTAGCTCTGTTTCAACTTCACTCAGGCTAGCAAGGCCAGCAGTGAATCTCCTCATTGACGTCATTCTCGATTTTAATCTCACTCTTGAGTCCTTCTTCCAATTCCGTCATTGCTTCTCTAGAACGGTAGGACTGAAACACCTCTTCCCGGGCTTACACCGCTTTTAATCTGAGCACTTCGTCTCCGGCCTACCAGTCATTCTTCCTTCACGTCCCCTCTACATCTGTATATAACAAGTCTTTCCCCATACTTCGTTGCTGTTTTCCTCGGAATTATTAATATCTTGGGCCATTTCACATTGTCGAGCGCTTTTTACAAATTGACAAATCCTATAAAAGTGTCTTGGTTTTCCCTCAGCCTTGCTTTCATTTTCAAGCCTAACGTCAAGGCTGCAGCTCTCGTACCTTTGCCTTCCCTGAAGCCAAACTCTATGTCCTCTAACAGATCCTCAATTTACTTTTCTCTTCTTTTGTATATTATTCTCATCAGCAGCTAGCGTGCATGAGCTGTCAAGTTGGTCGTGCGATAGCTCTGCATTTATCAGCTGTTGCTACCTTCGGAATCGCGTGGACGACGTTTGTCGGAAAGTCTGAGGGTACGTCGCCTGTTTCATAGACTCTACACAATAATTGGAATAGTGCTTTGGGTATCGTTCCCCAATGTTAAGTAATTCCGAGGGGATGTCAACTGCCACATCCGCCTTGTTTGATCTTACGTATTTCAAAGCTCTTTTAAATTCTGACTCGTATATTGTATCCGCTCTTTCTTCCTCATTGATTCCAGGGTCCTCTTCTGTGACGTTGTCGGACAATTCCTCTCAGTCATAGAGGCCTTCATTGTACTCTTATCGGCTCTTACTGGCTCTCCCCTCTCCATTTAGCCAAGGATTCTCGTTGCATTCATAACTTTTCCCGCTTTGTATTTAATTTCACGGAAGGCTGATTTCACTTTTCTGAGTGCTCAGTCAATTCTTCCATGATCATTTCTTTTCCATTTCCGAACCATTTTCTTGCATCCATTTCGCTTTGGTTTCTTTGCACTTTCTGTTTATATCATTCCTAAGCGATTTATATGGCTGTATTCCTCTCTTACACTGAGCATTACTGTGACGCCTTCTTTACTGCAGAATTCAATTAGCCTTTCGCCTCGCTGATTCCTACAAATAAATTCATATTCTTCCGTAACTCCTTCTTTCTCTCCTTCCCTACAACCGTATTCCAATCTCAAACGGTTATTAACTTTTCATCTCCCTTTACCTAATGATTTACCCGTTCACTATCCTTACAAACTTTTTCTGTCTATTCATCTTCTGATTGCGACGTCGGCATGTATAACTGGACTATCGTAGTAGGCGTTGGTTTGCTATCGATCCTGATGGGAACATGCCTATCACTAACCTGTTCAGAGAAGCTAACTCTCCGTTTTACCTTCATATTCATAATGAATTCTATTATCTTTATAGCATTTTCTGCTGCTGTTGATATTACTGCATGTTTGTTGGATGGGATATCCTTACATTCTTGCCATTTTCCTTCACTGACCCTCGTTATACAAGACTGAGCCTCAGCATTTTTCTATTCATATTTTATAGCTTTCCTACTACATTCAGATTTGTAACTCTCCACGCACAGACCCATAGAATGGTATCCTTTCGTTCGTTGTTGCATCTTTCCTGTCATGGACATGCGTCTTTCTCATGGACGCCTCTCCCTTGGCACTCCCTAAAAGAGATCCGAATAAGGGACTAATGTGGAATATTTTGCTAGCAGGGAAATCATCACAACGCTTTTCAATTAATGGCCACATATCTTGTGGCCTTCAATGCAGTAGTTCCTGTTACCTTCTACATCCTCATGCTATTGGTCATTGCTGATTCATCCGCCTTTTAAGGGCAGTTTCCGACCCCAAGGGTTAGAGAGTACCCTGAAATTCTGTCTGCTCCTTCGCTCTCTTTGAAAAGACCGTTGGCATAACGAAGGTGTCTTATTTTGCAGGAAGTCTTCATCCGACACTGCTGATGATTTTTATTCGAAATTTATCCAGTTGGTAGATTCGAAACCGGGTTACAGATTATTTTTATTACTAGTCAAAGATGCTACCCCTAGACGATGGAATTGTAGCTTTTCAATAGTGTTATTAAAATAAAACAACGGATCGTTAGAAAGCGTTTTGCTTAGCAAGAGTTATTACGCCATAGAATGATTTTGTCAAGCTGTAATCGTTAAACTAAACTAGTTGGTAGTTGTGGTTTTTTATTTTGACGTAAAACTGAAAAAAAAAAATCAGTTCTGCTTTGTTGGCTAGTATCGTCCTTACAACTACTCCAAAACACTCTCATCAGATGCCACGAAGGAAGATAATTCACGGTAATGATTTGTGTTCCTACAGCAAAAAAAGCGACAGTTACGAATTTATTGAACAACCTTTCTGTAAGAAACGCAATAAAATGGTTGATGAAATAAATGCCCAGAAATGAAATAAATTGATCCATGAAGATGGACTCAGAGAAGATTGAGCAGGGTAAAAGATATTTAATACATGAAGAAACAGTTTAAATATGTACCAGGTCCAGATTTGATCCTTGATATGCTGTTTATCATACTTGCCATGAGAAGGAAATCTGTGATGCGTTCAGTAAAAGTTTTGAAACTTTAAACAATATCTTTACGTCAGTATATACGTCTAAAAGACCACTGTGCAATTCACAATTACCTGAAAGAGATTTAAAAGCGAGAACTGCGAATCTGAAGACATTCATCACACCATACAGTGATATTAGTGTCAATAAGAACAAGTGCAAACCTGCACAAATATCAGATTAAATGTTATTATGGTTTGAAGAAAACTCCACAATTTACACATAGCTAAAGAAAATAGTGTTTTGGATAAGGTGCCCATCATAAGAAGTGAAGAAAGGTTGCGAAGAATGAACAGTAATAGTGTTTTGGAGGAATGTCTAGTTTTTCAAGTAAATTAAAAAGACAATCATGCAATTTGACCACTATTTACAAAGTGTGACGCATTTATAAACTGTGAGGGACAACTAGTGGATGTTACATGAACTACACTTTGTCCAGTCAAGCTAATGTGACCGCCTACCAAAAGGCTGAATAACCACGTTTTGCTGCGTGGACCACTGGGAGAATAGCAAGATGATAGTCAGTGATGTTCTGAATGGCACCAACAGTTATGGTTCAAATGGCTCTAAGCACTATGGAACATCTGAAGTCATCAGTCTCCTAGACCTAGAACTACTTAAACCTAACTAAACTAAGGAAATCCCACACATCCATGCCCGAGGCAGGATTCGAGCCTGCGACCGTAGCAGCAGCGCGGTTCCGGACTGAAGAGCCTAGAGCCGCTCGGCCACAGCGGCCGGCTGCACCCACAGGTATGTGGTGCCGTGGCCAGCTGCAGGGGGTTTCTGGGTTAAGGAACCATGGTGCAAACAGCTCGACTGAGATGGTTCCAGAGATTCTTGATTGGGTTCAATCCGAGGAGTTTGGTGGTGGCCTGGGGAGTAGGGTAAACTCATCGTGGGGCTCTTCAAACCACTCATGTACGAGTACACTGTGTGACACGTTGCATTGCCCTGGCATCGTTCCAATGAAAAGCAAGCGGCATATAGGGGAGAACATAGTTCTTGAGAAAAGATGCGAGAAGTGTTTATCAATTGTGCCTTCTAGAATGACGAGACCACCCATGCAACACCATGAAAAGATTCCCCAGATCACGATGCTCCAGTCCACGTCCAGCCGACGACTTGCTTCCAGACACTTCACGACAAACGCCGTCTATCCGACGGAGCGTAAAACGTGAGTGGCCACGTTCCGCCACTCACAAGGGGACACTCCATACTGTAAATCACGGATTTTGAGGCGCTACAAACATGTTGTAGAAGTACTTATCCTGATTACCTGGCTATTCTGGTTTTTAGCGACGGGCCTTGGTTTTTGAGAAAATAAGTTTTGAAGTTTATTGCGGAGTGTGTATACCCGTAACATTAAATCTGTTCCGAGCAAATCAGCGTAGCGCAGCCGTGTTCACGTCTACCGCGCTACAGGTACCGTGTTCGAATCCTGCTCTTGCACTTTCGTTTTTTTTAATAGCGACCGAATTTTTCAATTTCATTTCAAAGAATATCAACAAACGGTGTAAGGTGTGCGAAATTATAAAGATATATTCAGTTATTAATTTTTTGTGTCATTAAACATTACGAAATCTTATATTTCATCGTCCGCATTGCTTGATGTGCCAGAACAGTATTGTGGGTGGTACTTACCATAGAAACAACCGAAGCACTAAGTTTCGCAGCACCACGTTCATTCTATGAAGGCAACCGTCTTGCAGGCGCACGGTTCTTCTTCTCCATTCAAAAAGACTTCTCTTTCATCCGCTAATTTCAATGCGAACCATGCGTATCTAAATGGTTCAAATGGCTCTGAGCACTATGGGACTTAACATCTGTGGTCATCAGTCCCCTAGAACTTAGAACTACTTAAACTTTACCTAACGACATCGCACACATCCATGCCCGAGGCAGGATTCGAACATGCGACCGTAGCAGTATCGCATTTCCGGACTGAGCGCCTAGAACCGCTCGGCGCCTCTGGCCGGCATGCGTATCTAACCGTGCGTTCAAAATTAGGTGCACTGAATTGATGTAGGATTAGCTAATGTAATTTTATCGAATCTTCCCTAGACGCAATCTCTCTATTGTCTTTCATCAAGTCGGGAACATTCTGAATAACTTTCGTGAAGATTTCCAACTGTCGGTAAAAATGAACATCGCAGGGCTGGCAATAAGGAGTGCACTTTGGTGTGACAACTTTTACGGTGCCGGTGTTCGCTTTCCTTTCATCAGTGAATAGATGATCGTATGAAGTTGAATCGGTTTGCCCTCCTCACGAATCGATAATGTACCAAATTTTTTTCTGTCCCACGGTCGGAAGAATTACAGAACCCAAAAATTCTTCGTACTCCAGTTTCGTGAACTTTCCGGATTTTTGTGTTTTGCAGTTGATTCGTCTACTTGGTTTTGAAGGTTAGGGCCAAATTTTCCGGAAGATTCTCGCATACATAAAAAAAAAAAAAATGGGAGCAGTATTCGAACACGGTTCCTCCAGCGTGGTAGACGTGAACCTTTACCGCTGCGCTACGCTGACTTGCTAGGAATATATGTAACATTACAGGTATCTCGTACAAAGCGCGCAATGAACATCAAAATCGATTTTCTCGAAAACCAAGGCCCGTCGTTCACTCCTGTCATTATAGCCCATAAAGCACCACACCTGCATCGGCGTCGATCTTCTGTAGCGCCATTTTTCTATGCGTGGTATATTTTAACCACGACGGCACGCAGACGAATTATAAACTAAATCGTTTCGGAAACGCTTCCATCCTTGGCACGAAAGTCAATGATCAACTCATTTTGTACGTCACATAAATCGCTCCGTTTCCGATTTACGCAAACGACTGTCTGTTTACTGCGTCCCTCCTCTCCCAAAAAATCTAATGGTTCAAATGGCTCCAGCTGAGGTCATCAGTCCCCTGGAACTTAGAATTACTCAAACCTAACTAACCTAAGGACATCACACACATCCATGCCCGAGGCAGGATTCGAACCTGCGACCGTATCAGTCGCGTACCGCCTCTCCCCCTCCCCGACACCTTTCATTTACCTTATACTACTAGTGCTGCTACCTGCTGTCTGTGACTGGTACTACATGTTGGCGTCGAAAACAGACAATGATCTGATAAATCTGACGGACAATTCATAACGAAAGAACCCTGCAATAATCAAAGTCCTCTGACTATAGCAACAAATGGAGATCTGCAGTGGAATAATGTAATTTGTTATACGATATTATATAGGTATCTAACAGAGAGGTTATAATCAGAAGGGTAAATATGAGAGATTAATTAACGTTCTTATTTGACGGCAGGAGGCATTTTTTGCAGTGACATTTGATATTCAGTAGGTTCAGTTTGTGTGTAAATTATTTACTCTATCTGAACAAGCGGAAATTGGGAAATTGAAGACGTTCCTTACACAGTACAATGGTATTAGCAGCAATAAGAGCGACTACAAAATTGTAAAGCTTACAAGGAAATTATTACAATGGATGAGATGTAGATAAACTATACTGTGTCGTGGCAGGACACTTAGAAGATGCAACAAGTCCACTAAAGAGACAGCTTACACTACACTCATTCGTCCTCTGTTAGAATATTGCTGCGCGGTGTGGGATCCTTACCAGGTGGGATTGACGGAGGACATCGAAATGGTATAAAAAAGGGCAGCTCGATTTGTATTATCACGTAATAGTGAAGAGAGTGTAGCAGATATGATACGCGAGTTGGGATGGAAGCCATTAAAGCAAAGACTTTTTCGTCGCCGCGAGATCTATTTACGAAATTTCAGTCACCAACTTTCTCTTCCGTATGCGAAAATAATATGAGCGAAATCAGAGCTCGAACAGAAAGGTTTAGGTGTTCGTTTTTCCCGCGCACTGTTCGGGAGTGGAATGGCAGGGAAATAGTATGATTGTGGTTCGATGAACCCTCTTCCAAGCACTTATATGTGAATTGTAGAGCAATCTTGTGGATGTAGATGTAGATTTAGATGGATAAGGTATCCTACATAAAGTGAGGAAAGTAAGAACGATGACGAGAAATAGGCCTTCTGCCTCATGAGGAGGTGGGCACAAGTGTCTGAAGTCCTGTTGACAACGAGGGGTCATTAAAGACGGAGCACAAGCTCGGATTAGTGAAGGATGGGGAAGGAAATCCGCAGTGCCGTTTCAAAGGGAACATCCTGGCATTTTCCCGAAGCGATTTAGGGAAATCACGGAAAACATAAATAAGGAAAGCCGGAAACCTGATTGAACAGCCGTCCTTCAAAGGACTAGTCCAGTGAGCTCACCATTGCTTCACCCTTCTCGATAGACTGCTTCATGGTTCTGAAAGTTTTGAGTCTGAAGTAAAATCAAGAAATGATTAGACGTATTTGAGCCTGTTTGTAAATTGTAAACTGTTCATAGGAAAGCCAAACATGTTTATAGAATTAGAGTGGATATCGTAATTATGAGCTGTAGCGGAAACCTAAGGTAAGGGGCTGTGACTTCAAAAATAAATGGCATCTGATGCAGGAGAAAATACCCTCCTGGAAATGGAAAAAAGAACACATTGACAATGGTGTGTCAGACCCACCATACTTGCTCCGGACACTGCGAGAGGGCTGTACAAGCATTGATCACACGCACGGCACAGCGGACACACCAGGAACCGCGGTGTTGGCCGTCGAATGGCGCTAGCTGCGCAGCATTTGTGCACCGCCGCCGTCAGTGTCAGCCAGTTTGCCGTGGCATACGGAGCTCCATCGCAGTCTTTAACACTGGTAGCATGCCACGACAGCGTGGACGTGAACCGTATGTGCAGTTGACGGACTTTGAGCGAGGGCGTATAGTGGGCATGCGGGAGGCCGGGTGGACGTACCGCCGAATTGCTCAACACGTGGGTCGTGAGGTCTCCACAGTACATTGATGTTGTCGCCAGTGGTCGGCGGAAGGTGCACGTGCCCGTCGACCTGGGACCGGACCGCAGCGACGCACGGATGCACGCCAAGACCGTAGGATACTACACAGTGCCGTAGAGGACCGCACCGCCACTTCCCAGCAAATTAGAGACACTGTTGCTCCTGGGGTATCGGCGAGGACCATTCGCAACCGTCTCCATGAAGCTGGGCTACGGTCCCGCACACCGTTAGGCCGTCTTCCGCTCACGCCCCAACATCGTGCAGCCCGCCTCCAGTGGTGTCGCGACAGGCGTGAATGGAGGGACGAATGGAGACGTGTCGTCTTCAGCGATGAGAGTCGCTTCTGCCTTGGTGTGGGGAGCGATCTCCTACACTGGCCGTACACCTCTGGTGATCGTCGAGGGGACACTGAATAGTGCACGGTACATCTAAACCGTCATCGAATCCATTGTTCTACCATTCCTAGACCGGCAAGGGAATTTGCTGTTCCAACAGGACAATGCACGTCCGCATGTATCCCGTGCCACCCAACGTGCTCTAGAAGGTGTAAGTCAACTACCCTGGCCGGCAAGATCTCCGGATCTGTCCCCCATTGAGCACGTTTGGGACTGGATGAAGCGTCGTCTCACGCGGTCTGCACATCCAGCACGAACGCTGGTCCAACTGAGGCACCAGGTGGAAATGGCATGACAAGCCGTTCCACAGGACTACATCCAGCATCTCTACGATCGTCTCCATGGGAGAATAGCAGCCTGCATTGCTGCGAAAGGTGGATATACACTGTACTAGTGCAGACATTGTGCATGCTCTGTTGCCTGTGTCTATGTGCCTGTGGTTCTGTCAGTGTGATCATGTGATGTATCTGACCACAGGAATGTGTCAATAAAGTTTCCCCTTCCTGGGACAATGAATTCACAGTGTTCTTATATCAATTTCCAGGAGTGTAGCTCAGGTCTTGTTACGTTGCCATTTGTTATAGGGTGTCCCAGCTACCTTGTCCACCCAAAATATCTCTGGAACAATAACAGCTATTGGAAAACGACTTTCATCGGTATCAATGTAGGGCTGGGGCTCATGAATGTACATATTTGGAAACATTGTAAAACGAAAGCATATGTGTTTTTTAAGTCAAACTTATGTTTTTTGTTAATGGACTTCCTATATTTTATCTTCAGCAATCCATAGTATGACTAAGCACATACACAACAGCGTTGATTGCATAGCAATATTCCAATTACATCCCGAGATATTGAGACGCGAAATTGACGCTTGAAACACCCGACATCGTACGTCCTGAGGCTCAGGCGTGAACCCCATGCTGCCCGTAATCGCGATGTGATTGACGAGTAAGTCTCCCGCAGATAATCCTAAGATATTTTGGTCCTATGTCAAAGCGGTAGGTGGATCAAAACAAAATGTCCAGACACTCGGTGACCAAAATGGTACTGAAACAGAGGATGACAGACTAAAGGCCGAAATACTAAATGTCTTCTTTCAAAGCTGTTTCACACAGGAAGACTGCACTTTAGTTCCTTCTCTAGATTGTCGCACAGATGACAAAATGGTAGATATCGAAATAGATGACAGAGGGATAGAGAAACAATTAAAATCGCTCCAAAGAGGAAAGGCCGCTGGACCTGATGGGATACGAGTTCGATTTTAAACAGAGTGCGCGAAGGAACTTACCCCCCTTCTAGCAGCGGTGTACCGTAGGTCTCTAGAAGATCGAAGCGTTCCAAAGGATTGGAAAAGGGCACAGGTCATCCCCGTTTTCAAGAAGGGACGTCGAACAGATGTGCAGATCTATAGACCTATATCTCTTACGTCGATCAGTTGTAGAATTTTGGAACACGTATTATGTTCGAGTATAACGACTTTTCTGGAGACTAGAGATCTACTCTGTGGGAATCAGCATGGGTTCCAAAAAAGACGGTCGTGTGAAACCCAGCTCGCGCTATTCGTCCACGAGACTGAGAGGACCATAGACACGGGTTCACAGGTAGATGCCGTGTTTCTTGACTTCCGCAAGGCGTTTGACACAGTTCCCCACAGTCGTTTAATGATTAAAGTAAGAGCATACGAACTATCAGACTAATTGTGTGATTGGATTGAGGAGTCCCTAGATAACAGAACGCAGCATGTCATTCTCAGTGGAGAGAAGTCTTCCGAAGTAAGAGTGATTTCAGGTGTGCCGCAAGGGAGTGTCATAGGACCGTTGCTATTCACAATATACATAAATGACCAGGTGGATGACATCGGAAGTTCACTGAGGGTTTTTGCAGATGATGCTGTGGTGTATCGAGAGGTTGCAACAATGAAAGTTGTACTGAAATGCAGGAGGATCTGCAGCGAATTGACGCATGATGCAGGGAATGGCAATTGAATCTCAATCTAGACAAGTGTAATGTGCTGCGAGTACATAGAAAAATAGATCCCTTATCATTTAGCTACAAAATAGCAGGTCAGCAACTGGAAGCAGTTAATTCCATAAATTATCTGGGAGTACGCGTTAGGAGTGATTTAAAATGGAATGATCATATAAAGTTGATCGTTGGTAAAGCAGATGCCAGATTGAGATTCATTGGAAGAATCGTAAGGAAATGCAATCCGAAAACAAAGGAAGTAGGTTACAGTACGCTTGGTCGCACACTGCTTGAATACTACTCAACAGTGTGGGATCCGTACCAGATAGGGTTGATAGAAGAGATAGAGAAGATCCAAAGGAGAGCAGCGCGCTTCGTTACAGGATCATTTAGTAATCGCGAAAGCGTTACGGAGATGATAGAAAAACTCCAGTGGAAGACTCTGCAGGAGAGACGCTCAGTAGCTCGGTACGGGCTTTTGTTAAAGTTTAGAGAACATGCCTTCACCGAAGAGTCAAGCAGTATATTGCTCCCTCTTACGTGTATCTCGCGAAGGGACCATGAGGATAAAATCAGAGAGATTAGAGCCCACACAGAAGCATACCGACAATCCTTCTTTCCATGAACTATACGAGATTGGAATAGAAGGGAGAACCGATAGAGGTACTCAGGGTACCGTCCGCCACACACCGTCAGTTGGCTTGCGGAGTATGGATGTAGATGTATATGTAGATGATAAGTATGGAGGTGTGATTACACATGTCAATCACGTCGAGATTACGGGCAGCATTGGGTTCATGCCTGAGCCTCAGGACGTGCGCTAGCAGCGCATGTCGGGTGTTTCAATCGTCAATTTCGCGTCTCAATATTTCGGGATGTAATGGCAATATTGCGATGCAATCAACGCCATTGTTTATGTGAATTGTCGTATTATGGCTTTCTGAAAAAAATATAGGAGGTCCATTTAAAAAAAAAACATAAGTTTGTCTTAAAAAACACATATGCTTTCGATCAAAATATCCACGGGTGGACTGCCGGTCTATAGTGTCCAACGGGCACAATATTTCGGCGATCAAACATGTCGCCATCATCAGGTGAAGTGACGGACTGAGCTCCTGTGAACGCGCCGGCACGGAGAAGCAGGCGCGTTCACACCGGCACGGAGAAGCAGGCGCGTTCACAGGAGCTCAGTCCGTCAGTTCACCTGATGATGGCGACATGTTTGATCGCCGAAATATTGTGCCCGTTGGACACTATAGACCGGCAGTACACCCGTGGATATTTTGATCATCAAACACGCCGGGAGAAACTCAAAATCACACATATGCTTTCGTTTTAGAATGTTTCCAAATATGTATATTCATGGGCCCTAGCCCTACATTGGTACCGGTGAAAGTGGTTTTCCAATAGCTGTTATTGTTCCAGAGATATTTTGGGTGGACAAGACAGCTGATATATATATATATATATATATATATATATATATATATATATATATATATATATATGGCGTTTCAAAAAGGTACTGCCAAATTTCAGGAAACATTCCTCACACACAAAGAAAGAAAATATGTTATGTGGACATGTGTCCGGAAACGCTTACTTTCCATGTTGGAGCTCATATTATTAGTTCTCTTCAAATCACATTATTCATGGATTGGAAACACACAGCAACAGAACGTACCAGCGTGACTCCAAACACTTTGTTATAGGAAATGTTCAAAATGTCCTCCGTTAGCGAGGATACATGCATCCACCCTCCGTCATATGGAATCGCTGATGCGCTGATGCAGCTCTGGAGAATGGCGTGTTGTATCACAGCCGTCCACAATACCAGCACGAAGAGTCTCTACATTTGGTACCGGGGTTGCGTAGACTAGAGCTTTCAAATGCCCCCATAAATGAAAGTCAAGAGGGTTGAGGTCAGGAGAGCGTGGAAGCCATGGAATTGGTCCGCCTCTACCAATCCATCGTTCACTGAATCTGTTGTTGAGAAGCGTACGAACACTTCGACTGAAATGTGCAGGAGCTCCATCGTGGATGAACCACATGTTGGGTCGTACTTGTAAAGGCCCATGTTCTAGCAGCACAAGTAGAGTATACCGTATGAAATCATGATAACGTGCTTCATTGAGCTTAGGTGGAAGAACATGGGGCCCAATCAAGACATCACCAACAATGCCTGCCCAAACGTTCACAGAAAGTCTGTGTTGATGACGTGATTGCACAACTGCATGTCAACACAAGCACCGAAGTCAACATTACGTTCCTAATATTGGGCCAACTGGCGGTGAATCGAGGAAGTACAGTACATACTGACGAAACTAAAATGAGCTCTAACATGGAAATTAAGCATTTCCGGACACATGTCCACATAACATCTTTTCTTTATTTGTGTGGCCGTACCTTTTTGTAACACCCTTTATGTATATATATTAAAGGCATGAATTTTTCTTTTGTTAGAGCACGATTCTTTCTCTCAGGGATATTATCTTTTCATATAACTTTTACTTACGTGCATAAGTAAATATGAAACGGGTTCTTGAAGGGCCGCTATTATTCATGTATCAACTTTAGATTTTGAAAGTGATGACTAAAATATAATTGCCGTTAACTGAATTGAATGTAATTTTGTTAATTTCTATTTACTGATTGCAAAGCAAGGCTCGAGAGAATTTCGATTGTTCAGTGGAGCGGCCAAGATAAAACTTACTGAACTCGTGGAATCTGTATAATTTTAAAAATGAACTTTAACATAATTAATTATCTTTTGCAATTCAAAAAGGTTCTTACAGCGAAATCTCTCGCATTTACAGTTACTGTTAACACTTTGAAAAATAAATTAATACTTCGGCGCGTAAAGGCCGACCAGAGGCTACACCGGAAGACGAGCTTCTTGCAGCACTGAAAAAAAAATGCTTATTAAAAATAATTAGCTGCTGCGACCATTTGAGGTGACAACTATTACAAAGAAATTCATTTTTTGATAATAATAATTAGTTTATTTTACCAGAATACCGAATAACTTACATAAAATATGTGTAGCCGCTCAATGG
Organism: Schistocerca gregaria; assembly: GCF_023897955.1. Classification (NCBI taxonomy): domain Eukaryota; kingdom Metazoa; phylum Arthropoda; class Insecta; order Orthoptera; family Acrididae; genus Schistocerca; species Schistocerca gregaria. The sequence continues at coordinate 429,117,929 of NC_064926.1, forward strand.
CTGCCTTCTGTATCGCGAAACAAAGTAGGGCGTGTACCATAAAGTATATCCTGCCTTGTCGGCCATAAAATCGCGTCCCTTTACGACCCTTTTTTGTTTTCATACACATGTTTTAAACAAAAATGCTTCTTTTAAATTATCGCTGCATATCAATTCTTTCAGGAACGTTAACTGTATCTTTTATACTAATTATATTCACAAAATAGAAATTCACAAAATAAAAATAATTTTTGGTTCACCCTTAGCAACATTGTTCACTGTTTAAAACGTCAATATTTATGTAACATACTGTCACAGTCTACATGAAGATCTAAAAATGCAAACAACGTAACTGTAGTAGTTATCGTATTTTAGTTTTTTTCGTAGTTTACTTTTCCCACTGTAAAACTCGTGTAGGTACGTGAAGCTAAAGGTATAAACCCATGTCTGAGTTTACCAGATTAATAAAAGTTCTCGTCTGATTGAAGGATTGTAGCTCGTTATCAGAACAAAGCACTATAATTAAAAGTAATGAGTATATTGAAAATACGACTGTGATATCTCATTTCCATTACTTACATTGTCAGACGCTGTACCACGTCCACAAGGAGGATGCACTTTCAAAAATTAAATCCTGCCCTAAGAGAACTTCAACAATGAGGAACGAAAGTGTTTGTGCGTGCAGGGAAATGTGATAAAAGGTTAAGGAATGCAGCGGCGATGAAACAAAGACACTGGAGTCTGTGCGATGAGAGGTGAGGAAACAAAATATTTCCCGCCAGCGCCAGAAAGAGTTATTACCCTGATTCTGCAGAAAATATCTGCCTTCCCTTTACGACGTGATATACCGCTGCACTCTGACAGAACTGGGGCGGCGAAGTTATTTATCTCATTTGCTTGATACCCCACAGGAGCCGGCCAGAGCTTGTGAGTCCGTAATAAGATCCGCGGTCGCCTTAGCAATTTAGCGTCCTGCGTAGGTTGTTAATAAGTGAGACATACGAGTCGGTTTACTGTTCATCCATTCCTAACATTTATGAGACAGGAAGGAAGGAACGAGGCAAAATTAATGTTTAATGTTCCGTCGACGACATGGTCAACAGGGGCTGAATAAAAGCTTGGAATGGGCAAAGATCGCATGTGGCCTTTGCCAGACACAGATGTAGCGGAATTAAACGTGGACCCTAAGGCAGGTTTTACGCAATCTCCTCCCGAATTCAGACCTGTTTCCGTTTTATTATTTCGAGAATTGGTCGTATGAGCATTAAAGCACTATCAGTACTTTTCATCGTAGAATTCTCTGGTCACAGAATGAAGAATATTTTAATTCATCTACATCTACATCTACATGACTACTCTGCAATTCACATTTAAGTGCTTGGCAGAGGGTTCATCGAACCACAATCATACTATCTCTCTACTATTCCACTCCCGAACAGCGAGCGGGAAAAACGAACACCTAAACCTTTCTGTTCGAGCTCTGATTTCTCTTATTTTATTTTGATGATCATTCCTACCTATGTAGGTTGGGCTCAACAAAATATTTTCGCATTCGGAAGAGAAAGTTGGTGACTGAAATTTCGTAAAAAGGTCTCGCCGCGACGAAAAACGTCTATGCTGTAATGACTTCCATCCCAACTCGTGTATCATATCTGCCACACTCTCTCCCCTATAACGCGATAATACAAAACGAGCTGCCCTTCTTTGCACCCTCTCGATGTCCTCCGTCAATCCCACCTGGTAAGGATCCCACACCGCGCAGCAATATTCTAACAGAGGACGAACGAGTGTAGTGTAAGCTGTCTCTTTAGTGGACTTGTTGCATCTTCTAAGTGTCCTGCCAATGAAACGCAACCTTTGTCTCGCCTTCCCGACAATATTATCTATGTGGTCCTTCCAACTGAAGTTATTCGTAATTTTAACACCCAGGTACTTAGTTGAATTGACAGCCTTGAGAATTGTACTATTTATCGAGTAATCGAATTCCAACGGATTTCTTTTGGAACTCATGTGGATCATCTCACACTTTTCGTTATTTAGCGTCAACTGCCACCTGACACACCATACAGCAATCTTTTCTAAATCGCTTTGCAGCTGATACTGGTCTTCGGATGACCTTACTAGACGGTAAATTACAGCATCATCTGCGAACAACCTAGGAGAACTGCTCAGATTGTCACCCAGGTCATTTATATAGATCAGGAACAGTAGAGGTCCCAGGACGCTTCCCTGGGGAACACCTGATATCACTTCAGTTTTACTCGATGATTTGCCGTCTATTACTACGAACTGCGACCTTCCTGACTGGAAATCACGAATCCAGTCGCACAACTGAGACGATACCCCATAGCTCCGCAGCTTGATTAGAAGTCGCTTGTGAGGAACGGTGTCAAAAGCTTTCCGGAAATCTAGAAATACGGAATCAACTTGAGATCCCCTGTCGATAGCGGCCATTACTTCGTGCGAATAAAGAGCTAGCTGCGTTGCACAAGAGCGATGTTTTCTGAAGCCATGCTGATTACGTGTCAATAGATCGTTCCCTTCGAGGTGATTCATAATGTTTGAATACAGTATATGCTCCAAAACCCTACTGCAAACCGACGTCAATGATATAGGTCTGTAGTTAAATGGATTACTCCTACTACCCTTCTTGAACACTGGTGCGACCTGCGCAATTTTCCAATCTGTAGGTACAGATCTATCGGTGAGCGAGCGGTTGTATATGAGTGCTAAGTAGGGAGCTATAGTATCAGCGTAATCTGAAAGGAACCTAATCGGTATACAATCTGGACCTGAAGACTTGCCCGTATCAAGCGATTTGAGTTGCTTCGCAACCCCTAAGGTATCTACTTCTAAGAAACTCATGCTAGCAGATGTTCGTGTTTCAAATTCTGGAATATTCCATTCGTCTTCCCTGGTGAAGGAATTTCGGAAAACTGCGTTCAATAACTCCGCTTTAGCGGCACAGTCGTCGGTAACAGTACCATCGGCACTGCGCAGCGAAGGTATTGACTGCGTCTTGCCGCTTGTGTACTTTACATACGACCAGAATTTCTTCGGATTTTCTACCAAATTTCGAGACAATGTTTCGTTGTGGAACCTATTAAAGGCATCTCGCATCGAAGTACGTGCCAAATTTCGCGCGTCTGTAAATTTTAGCGTTCTTTTGAACTTCGCATGCTTTTTCCGTTGCCTCTGCAACAGCGTTCGGACCTTTTTTGTGTACCACGGGGGATCCGTTCCATCTCTTACCAATTTATGAGGTATGGATATCTCAATTGCTGTTGCTACTATATCTTTGAATTTGAGCCACATCTCGTCTACATTCGCATAGTCAGTTCGGAAGGAATGGAAATTGTCTTTTAGGAAGGCTTCTAGTGGCACTTTATCCGCTTTTTTAAATAAAATTATTTTGCGTTTGTTTCTGACGGATTTGGAAGAAACGGTATTGAGCCTAGCTACAATGACCTTGTGATCACTAATTCGTGTATCAGTCATGATGCTCTCTATCAGCTCTGGATTGTTTGTGGCCAAGAGGTCAAGTGTGTTTTCGCAACCATTTACAATTCGCGTGGGTTCGTGGACTAACTGCTCTAAATAATTTTCGGAGAATGCATTTAGGACAATCTCGGAAGACGTTTTCTGCCTACCACCGGTTTTGAACAAGTATTTTTGCCAACATACCGAGGGTAGGTTGAAGTCCCCACCAACTATAACCGTATGAGTGGGGTATTTATTTGTTACGAGACTCAAACTTTCTCTGAACTGTTCCGCAACTGTATCATCGGAGTCTGGGGGTCGGTAGAAGGAGCCAATTATTAACTTAATTCGGCTGTTAAGTATAACCTCCACCCACACCAATTCGCACGGAGTATCTACTTCGACTTCACTACAAGATAAACCACTACTGACAGACACCAACACTCCACCACCAATTCTGCCTAATCTATCTTTCCTGAACACCGTCTGAGACTTCGTAAAAATTTCTGCAGAACTTATTTCAGGCTTTAGCCAGCTTTCTGTACCTATAACGATATCAGCTTCTGTGCTTTCTATTAGCGCTTGAAGCTCAGGGACTTTTCCAGCGCAACTACAACAGTTTACAACTATAATTCCGACTGTTCCTTGATCCAAGCACGTCCTGTAATTGCCAAGCACCCTTTGACATGGCAGCCCATCCCGCACTTTCCCGAGGCCTTCTAACCTAAAAAACCGCCCAGTCCACGCCACACAGCCTCCGCTACCCGTGTAGCCGCCAGCTGAGTGTAGTGAACTCCTGACCTATTCAGCGGAACCCGAAACCCCACCACCCTATGGCGCAAGTCAAGGAATCTGCAGCCAATACGGTCGCAAAACCGTCTGAGCCTCTGATTCAGACCCTCCACCCGGCTCTGCACCAAAGGTACGCAGTCGGTTCTGTCAACGATGCTGCAGATGGTGAGCTCTGCCTTCATCTCGTAAGCAAGACCGGCAGCCTTCACCAAATCAGATAGCCGCTGGAATCCAGAGAGAATTTCCTCAGATCCAAAGCGACACACGTCATTAGTGCCGACATGTGCCACCACCTGCAGCTGGCTGCACCCTGTGCTCTTCATGGCATCCGGAAGGACCCTTTCCACATCAGGAATGACTCCTCCCGGAATGCACACGGAGTGCACACTGGATTTCTTCCCCTCCTTAGCCGCCATATCCCTAAGGGGCCCCATTACGCGCCTGACATTGGAGCTCCCAACTACCAGTAAGTCCAACCTCTGCGATTGCCCGGACCTTGAAGGCTGAGAATGATCCTCTGAAACAGGGCAGGCAGCTGCATCTGGCTCAGCCAGAGACAGTGCCTGAAACCGGTTTGTCAGACGCACCGGGGAGGCTTTCTGATCAGCCTCCGGGGACGCCTTTCGCTGCCTGCCACGCCTTGGAACGACCTCCCAATCAACCACAGGCGAGGGCTCAGCCCCACTGCGGGCAGCAACCGGGGCAACCACAGCGGCAGACCGATCTGGGGACAGACGGGATGAGGTTGACATCCCCGTGATACCCGAGTCCGGCTCCCCACAGTGGTGCCCATTGGCAACAGCCTCAAGCTGCGCGACCGAAGTCAGCGCCGATTGCAGCTGTGAGCGAAGGGATGCCAAGTCAGCCCTCAGCCGAACACAGCAATCGCAGTCCCTGTCCATTCTAATCGATGTTTAACAACAGTTACCGAAACACGAGTCCGTGCCTAGATAACGCAAGCGGAACATGCAAAGAATGTATCAACTAACCTGTACAAATGCCTAACGACTGCGCTACAATCTGCTGAATTTACGATTACAGTAACTAAAACTCGAAATTGCACCTCCTATACGAAACTCACACGCAATTTAAATAAGAATCTACGAAGTAAACACTAAAGCGCGATGCTACAACTGTCAAATACTATTTTCCCCCTGAAATATATGAATTAAACAATGCAAGTACCCAAAAACACGCAAAGAAATTAATTAAACTATCTAACAAATAAGTAAGCTAGGGTTATACGACTTGCTGCTGCAGCTGCTTATCCAACGGCGGCAGGGAGCACATTCATACGTTACTTAATACGTTGATAAAAAATAAATTAATTGCCCTTAGAGAAACGCTTGACAGAATGAAGACCACCATGATTATGGTACAAGGGTTGTTCGTTTGACGGCTTTTCTCACCCTAATAGTTGTACGTTCACTGAGTGTTGGTTGATTGGTTGGGCCGATATGTTGCTATGATGTGTCTAGGCAGGGTAAATTATTAGTGGCCCTGAAGAACACAGTCAAACATATGTGGCCAGCCGTGAGCATGCAGTGGCTGGCTGCTTGGTTACAGGAAGCGGACAGCGTGGCAGCGGGTCGGGAGAGATGAAGGAAGCATCGACCTTCTTGCGGAAGAGAGCAAACATGGCCACGTGAATGAGTGTCTACAAGAGAACTTGGAACATTCTCTGAAAATATCAGACTGGAGTTTCCTGAAGATCGAATCGTGTTTGTTAAAAAAATTTTGGCAACGTCATTAACATCTCAAATTATTATTGTTTATAAAATCCATAGCTAACAATCGAAACCGTAACGTTCTACGGATCGGGGCATGTAATGTCAGAAGTTTGAAAGTGGTAGGGAAGTTACAAAATCTATTTGGTGAAATATTAAGGTTCAGTGTAGATATAAGTGGGTTCAGTGAAGTGAAAAGAAAAGAAGAGGAGTTCTGGTCAGATGAGAATAGCGTAGTATCGACAGCAGCAAAAAATGGTATAACGGGAGTAGGATTCGAAATGAATAGGAAGGTAGTGCAGGGAGAACAGTTGAGTTCACCTCAGAATCGACAGCAAGACAATAGCTCAGGTGTACATGTTGCTATTTCAAGCTGAAGATGAAGAGATAGAGGGAGCATATGGTGATACTAAATGGTTATTTCAGTACGTATAGGCCGACGGGGGATTGGAATGTGGTTGTAGGGGAAGGAGTAGAAGAAATTGTTATATGAGAATACGGGTTTCGTAATAGGTAAGGGGCTGGGAGAGACGAAGTGAGTTCTGCAACAAATTCCAGCTAATAACAGTGAATACTCTGTTCAAGAACCACAAGAGGAAGAGATCGAAAAATCCTAGAGATGCACGCAGATTCCAGTTAGCCTACATGATGTGCAGGCAGAGATTCTAAAATCAGATATAGCTTTGCAACACGTACCCAGAACCAGATATAGACTCAGATCCCATTTAGTAATGATGAAGAGCAGGCTGAAGTCTAGGATACTACTCAGGAGGAATCAATGCGCAAAGAAGTTGGATATGGTAGTGCTAAGAAATGAAGACATACGTTTGAACATCTCTGAGGCTATAAATACTGCGATTATGATTAGCTCAGCAGGCATTTCAGCTGAAAAGGAATGGACGTCTCTAAAAACGACACTCACAGGAGTTGTAATGAAAAACATAGGTACAATGGTGGTTATTGTAAAGGAACCATAGGTACCAGACAAAATACTTCAGCTGTTGGACGGAAAAATGAAGTACAAAAGTGTTCAGGGAAATTCACGAACATGAAAATGCAAACTACTTAGGTATGAAATAAACAGGAAGTGCACTGATGCTAGTTCTACAGTACTACATGAAAAATGTGAAGAAATCAAGAGAGAAATGACTGTTAAGGACTGACGTAGTACACACGAAGATCAATAAACCTTTCTTGAAATCAAAAGAAAGAGCGATATCATGAAGAGTGCAGTGATAATTTCAGTGTGAAACGCAGAGGGGAGCGCAGACAAGTGTGAAGACTATGACGCGGTTCGCCCATTTCTCGGTTGGAAACTCCTACTGAAGGCCGAAGAATTTGTGTGGTGTTGTCGGACGATATGAAACAGGATTAAATATTACATTTACATCTCTGAATACATCGTGTCGCCGCATCTTCGGGGGCGACTGGTGGCTTAACAAGTCGGCGACGAAGCTGTTGAGCTGTTGAACCATTGGCTGGCTCAGGCTACTGTACCTCGGTGCATCAGCCCTGCGCTCCGGCCGGTGACGTATCAAACTGGTTGCGTCTTGTGGTGCGGAAGGCGCGTTTCAATGGAGGTCTGCTCAGAGAAGACCTCGACAAAGGCTCGAGTGTGCTGTGTCTCACACTCCGTTCTGGAAGTACTCAGTCTCTACCACGTAACTGCTCGCTTTGTCTAACAGATGGTCCATGACGTCTGATACCATGAGGTCATGCTGAATGCAGATCTAACCCCAGTAGACTCTGACTCAAGTGATGCTGGAGTTTAGAGCAATTTGTGCCCCATGCTGGAAAGATGTAAGCTCCTGGACTACCTGTCAGTTGCGACTGGCGATGGAGGCTAAAGATTGATGGTAATCTTGTATGATGGCAGGAGTATGACTTATCGCAAAATATCACACACACAAGATGTTACAATGCAATATACATAGAATTAAGTGCTATCGCCATCGATTCAACTGATAGACTGACAAGTGAAGTGAAGTATTTATGGCATAGAGGAGAGGCACTGTTTTTTTTTATGTCGTTCCTCATGACCGAGTCGGTTCTCTTGCTTACACGTTGTCAGTGACCGACCTTCCATTCTGCTACAACTACATCTACTTCTACATCTACTCGATTACTCTGCTATTTACAATAAAGTGCCTGGCAGAGGGTTCAATGAACCACATTCAAGCTGTCTCTCAACCGTTCCACTGTCGAACGGTGCGGGGGAAAAACGAGCACTTAAATTTTTCTGTGCGAATCCTGATTTCTCTTATTTTATCGTGATGAAAATATCTCCCTATGTAGGTGGGTGCCAACAGAATGTTTTCGCAATCTGAGGAGAATACGGGCGATTGAAATTTCATTAGAAGATCCAGTCGCAATGAAAAACGCTTTTGTTTTAATGATTGTCACTCGAATTCACGTATCATTTCTGTAGCACTATCTCCCCTTCTTCACAATAATACGTAATGAGCTGCCATTTTTTGTACGTTTTCGGTGTCACCCGTCAGTCCCATCTGATGCGGATCCCACACCGCACAGCAGTACTTCAGAATAGGGCGGACAATCGTGGCGTAAGCAATCTCTTTCGTAAGCCTTTTGCACCTTCTAAGTTTTCTGCCAATTAATCGCAGTCTTTGGCTGGCTCTATCCACAACATTATGTGATCGTTCCAATTTAGGGTATTTGTAATTGTATTCCCTAAGTATTTTGTTGAATTTACAGCCTTCAGTTTTGTGTGACTTATCGCGTAATCGAAATTTAACCGATTTATTTTAGTACTCATGTGAATAACTCCACACTTTTCTTTATTCGGGGTCAATTGCCACTTTTCGCACCACAAAGATATCTTGTCTAAATCATTTTACAGTTCGTTTTGGACATCTCATGACTTCAAAAGACGGTAAATGACAGCATAATCTGCACACAGTCTAGGATGGCTACTCAGATTGTCTCCTATGTCGGTAATATATATCAATAACAATAGAGGGCCTATAACACTTCCTTGAGGAACGCCGCATATTATTTCTGTTCTACTCGATCACTTTCAGTCTATTACTACGAACTGTGACCTTTCTGCCAGCAAATCACGAATCTACTCGCTCAAGTGAGGTGATATTCCACAGGCACGGAGTTTGGTTAGAAGACGCTTGTGAGGAACATTTGCTTAACAAATTTAAACATGGCTGCCAACAGCAGCTGTAAGTAAATTTTAGATATTTAAAGTATACAGAGAATTTGTTCCACTGTCTTAGCTGCAATGTAGAGCATCTGAAAGGCTTTGTTTGTCCTCCTTAATGCTTTTCAGTAATGTTACGAGAGTAACAGAGGTGTGCTGCTTCGACTCCATTTAACCTTTCTGCACTGAGCTCAGTCGAACTCATACATAGATGTGTCTTTATCGTACTCTTGGTTTCACCCATGACTAACCACACGGTAAAATTTACACCTAGAGGCTGGCAAATGCTTGAGCAATGGTGTTCTCTACGGACTTGGACAATTTCCTGTAGCCTTCCTTTCATGATGTGAGCAGCAAGTGGGTATGGTGAGCACAATTGGCATTTTTATATTGCACAACTCTTTCATAAATTAGTTATATTAAATATAACATTATTAATGTACTTAATTTGATAAAAATTTTGGGCATTAAAAACATACCATGTGCGCTCAGTGTACCCACTTTTTTCTTATATATACATGTATAAAATCGCATCAATTCAGAGTGCACTAGAGTGAAATAAAACTTAAATGAAAATATTGGACAGTTTGAGCCCACTAGAAGTAATTCAAAAAAGCTTTTTCATTCCTAATTAAAATCCATATAGAATGAAATAAAATATTAGCTTAAAGTAATGGGAATTGTGAGTGCATTACAACTAATTTGAAAGCATAAACAATTTGGGATACAAAATTGTACAAATTTTCACCAAAACCTTTAAGTGAAATTGGATAAAAAACTCAAAATTTTCAGTCAAATAATGAAAAAGGAATAAATTGAAAAACAAAAAATTTAATCAAAAACTTCAACCAGAATCTAAGTAATGTTTATAAAATGTGTGTGTAGGATTAAAATCATTAGCAGATGGAAAAGCAGAGAGTGTAATTAAGCAATTTCAAAATGAATTTAGTGACATTTGTGAAGTTTCTAAAGGCTATATTCATTTTAAAGGTAGAAGACAAGTAGATACAAAAGATCCTGTAAATGTTTATGATGTTATGAAACAATGTTTACAAAATGAGTTAGGCACTCTTGTTACAAAATCTGAAGACACGAAGAGATTCAGACATTCGAAGCAAAGGAATAGGATTTATGATCACAGTAAGGGACATCATAATAAAGAAACAAAGACCATAAAAACATGATTCCATCAAGAATTAGAATATGTTGTTGTTGTGGTCTTCAGTCCTGAGACTGGTTTGATGCAGCTTTCCTTGCTACTCTATCCTGTGCAAGCTTCTTCATCTCCCAGTAGCTACTGCAGCCTACATCCTTCTGAATCTGCTTAGTGTATTCATCTCTTGGTCTCCCTATACGATTTTTACCATCCTCGTTGCCCTCCAATACTAAATTGGTGATCCCTCGATGACTCAGAACATGTCCTATCAACCGATCCCTTCTTCTAGTCAATTTGTGTCACAAGCTCCTCTTCTCCCCAATTCTATTCAATACATCCTCATTAGTTATGTGATCTACCCATCTAATTTTCAGCATTCTTCTGTAGCACAACATTTCGAAAGCTTCTATTCTCTTCTTGTCTAAACTATTTACTGTCCACGTTTCCCTTCCATACATGGCTACGCTACATATAAGTTCTTTCAGAATCGACTTCCTGACACCTAAATCAATACTGGATGTTAGCAAATTTTTCTTCTTCAGAAACGCTTTCCTTACCATTGATAGTCTACATTTTATATCCTCTCTATTTCGACCATCATCAGTTATTTTGCTCCCCAAATAACAAAACTCCTTTACTACTTTAAGTGTCTCATTTCCTAATCTAATACCCACAGCATCACCCGACTTAATTCGACTACATTCCATTGTCATCGTTTTGCTTTTGTTGATGTTCATCTTATATCCTCCTTTCAAGACACTGTCCATTCCGTTCAATTGCTCTTCCAAGTCCTTTGCTGCCTCTGACAGAATTACAATGTCAACCGCGAACCTCAAAGTTTTTATTACTTTTCCATGGACTTTTAATACCTACTCCAAATTTTTCTTTTGTTTACTTTATTGCTTGCTCAACATACAGATTGAATTACATCAGGGATAGTCTACAACCTTGTCTCACACCCTTGCCAACCACTGCCTCCTATTCATACCCCTCGACTCTTATAACTGCCATCTGGTTTCTGTACAAATTGTAAATAGCCTTTCACTCCCTGTATTTTACCCCTGCCACCTTCAGAATTTGAAAGAGAGTATTCCATTCAACATTGTCAAAAGCTTTCTCCAAGTCTACAAATGCTAGAAACGTAGGTTTGCCTTTCCTTAATCTATTTTCTAAGATAATTCGTAGGGTCAGCATTGCCTCACGTGTTCCAACATTTCTAAGGAATCCTAACTGATCTTCCCTGAGGTCGGCTTCTATCAGTTTTTCGATTCGTCTGTAAAGAATTCGCGTTAGTATTTTGCAGCTGTGACTTATGAAACTGATAGTTCGTTAATTTTCACATCTGTCAACACCTGCTTTCTTTGGTATTGGAATTGTCATATTCTTCTTGAGGTCTGAGGGTATTTCGCTTGTCTCATACATCTTGCTCACCAGATGGTATAGTGTGGTCACGGCTGGTTCTCCCACGGCTGTCGGTACTTCTAATGGAATGTTGTCTACTCCGAGGGCCTTGTTTCGACTCAGGTCTTTCAGTGCTCTGTCAAACTCTTTACTCATTATCATATTTCCCATTTCATCTTCATCTACTTCCTCTTCCATTTCCATAATATTGTCCTTAAGTACGTCACCCTTGTACAGAACCTCTAATACTCCTTCCACCTTTCTGATTTCCCTGCTTTGCTTAGAACTCGGTTTCCATCAAAGCTCTTGATATTAATGCAAGTGGTTCTCCTTTCTCCAAAGGCCTCTAATTTTCCTGTAAGCCGTGTCTATCTTACGCCTAGTGAGATAAGCCTCTACATCCTTACATTTGTCCTCTAGCCATCCCTGCTTATCCATTTTGCACTTCCTGTCGATCTGATGTTTGAGACGTTTGTATTACTTTTTGCCTGCTTCATTTACTGCATTTTTATATTTTCTCCTTTCATCAATTAAATTCAATATTTATTCTGTTACCCAAGGGTTTCTACTAGCCCTCATCATTCTACCTATTTGATTCTTTGCTGCCTTCACTGTTTCATCCCTCATAGCTAACCATTCTTCTTCTACTGTATTTCTTTCTCCCAGTCCTGTCAATTGTTCCCTTGGGCTCTCCCTGAAACTCTGTACTACCTGTGGTTCTTTCAGTTTATCCAGGTCCCATCTTCTTAAATTCCCACCTTTTTGCAGTTTCTTCAATTTTAATCTACAGTTCATAACCAATAAATTGTGGTCAGAGCCCACATCTGCCCTTGGAAATATATTACAATTTAAAACCTGGTTCCTAAATCTCTGTCTTACCATTATGTAATCTATCTGATATCTTTTACTATCTCCAGGCTTCTTCCATGTATACAACCTTCTTTCATGATTCTTGAACCAAGTGTTAGCTATGATTAAGTTATGCTCTGCGCAAAATTCTACCAAGCGGTTTCCTCTTTCATTTCTTAGCCTCAATCCATATTCACCTACTATGTTTCATTCTCTCCCTTTTCCAACTGACGAATTTCAGTCACCCACGACTATTAAATTTTCGTCTCCCTTCATTACCTGAATAATTTCTTTTGTCTCATCATACATTTCATCAATCTGTTCATCATCTGCGGAGCTAGTTGGCATATAAACTTGTAGTACTGTGGTAGGCGTGGGCTTCGTATATATTTGGCCACAATAATCCGTTTACTATGCTGTTTGTAGTAGCTTACCTGTACTCCTTTTTTTTATTCACTATTGAACCTACACCTGCATTACCCCTATTTGATTTTGTATTTATAACCCTGTATTCACCTGACCAAAAGTCTTGTTCCTCCTGCCACTGAACTTCACTAATTCCCACTATATCTAACTTTAACCTACCCATTTCCCTTTTTAAATTTTCTAACCTACCTCTCCGATTAAGGGATCTGACATTCCAAGCTCCGATCCGTAGAATGCCAGTTTTCTATCTCCTCTTGAGTAGTCCCCGCCCGGAGATCCGAATGGGGGACTATTTTACCTCCGGAATATTTCACCCAAGAGGACGCCGTCATCATATAACCATACAGTAAAGCTGCATGCCCTCGGGAAAAATTACGGCTGTAGTTTCCCCTTGCTTTCAGCCGTTTGCTGTACCAGCACATCAAGGCCATTTTGGTTAGTGTTACAAGGCCAGATCAGTCAATCATCCAGACTGTGGCCCCTGCAACTACTGTAAAGGCTGCTGCCCCTCTTCAGGAACTTCACGTTTGTCTGGCCTCTCAACAGATACCCCTCCATTGTTGTTGCACCTACGGTACGGCTATCTGTATTGTTGAGGCACGCAAGCCTCCCCACCAACGGCAAGGTCCATGGTTCATGGGGAATATATACATTCATTAGAAAGTCAGCTTAAGAATTCTTCTTCATTAGAAATTTCACACCGAAGTTGATGAAGACCCAGAGAAATTGAACTCTTTACAATAAAACAATTAAAATTTAAACCTTAGTACATTTAATCTTACGCAAATGAAATGCCTTTCAGACAATCTATTTGGTGTATTAATGCACAAAATTAACATAAACATAACTTCCAAAATGAACCACAACAAATAATCGAAGAAAAACAATTGAATGTATTGTCTATATGTAAAAGTACGAAGAGTAAATTCATTAAAAAAATTGAAGATCATGGGAGGCAGTCCAACAAAAGCTTTAGCAGTTGCTATCTGCATACGTGTGTAGAAATTATTAATGAATAGCATGAACTGTTGAGAAAAACCTTTTAAAGGAGAAATGTTATCTCTCTTAGCATAGATCATCTAAGGAAATCTGTTATAGTAGCAATGGATTCTAGTAAACTCAACGGAATTTTATAAATAATTGAAAGACACAAATAGTTATTGACTGTAACTTTTTTTTTCAAACTATATCTCGTCTATTCCATGTAAAACGAAACTAGTAGAAATGTAGTTAATACTTTTGAAAATAAGATTAGTGGTAGAATAGATAAAAGTAAGGAATTCTGTTATAAAGATTTCCAATAATTTATGAAAAATAATATTAATTTTTATATACCTTTTACTGAATTAAAATCATCAGTTGTTGAAAGATGTAATAGAACAGTTAAAAATTTGGGAAAAATTTGTTCATCAAGGTAATTACAAATGGATTGGACACAGTCCAGAGTCTGCCTCAGATAACCTTGAACTAGTGGAAAACGCAAAGAAAGTGGTGGTGTGAATAGAAAATTTTTGATGTTGCACGAATTATTGCACTGACTTGTTGAAGTCTGTTCAATGGAACTAAACAAAGATTATTTAGACTTTACATATTACTGTAAAGTAAGTTGTTTAAGTCAAGGGGCATACCTGGAACAATTTGTGTACTTAGAACTCGCTATTGTTGAATTTATGAAGCAAACAGGACTACATGAATGAACATTGTTGTATCCGGAATGTACTGCAGTCTTTGCATTTTAAGTGGACTTGACTAGACACTGCCCACAGTAAGACATTGCGAGGTAATTTCTTTCTCATTTTTATGGGTATTCATTTAAAAAGAATTTCAAGTTGTACAAGTGGCACACTCTGACAAAGACGGTAGAGTCCCCTAACCTCACTGGAGTTACAGAAAACGCGAGGTTTGAAGAACTCCTGTCTCTGTGTTCCTCTACAGCCGGATGGCATTTCTGACGATATTGGACAAGTAATTTTTCCTTTTTTTGGTCCGATCAATACTTTTTGAGATATTTCGTTTTCTCAGGATAAAATCTCCGTGCTGTATATTGTCTCGGGGTTTTACGAAGATGTATCAAATCTGTGGCTTCCTTTTACGAAAATATCGTGTGAGAAAGTGAAGTTCATTAAATAACACCGGAAGACTAACCATTGCTGCAGTATTGTTATAGTAATAGTAAAAAATGAATACCAAATAGAAAGTAAAAATAAGATCATTTACAGAAGTCGAAGCATTATTTGTATACGCAGTGGTAAGCCTTGATAAAGTGTGAAGAAAAGTTCTTATTAAAGCACGATCGGCGGAGCCTCCTTCAATACCACAATTTCCTTTAACGGTCGGAAAATGTACGGCGAAAATATGTGTGGTCGGAAACACCACGTTGACCTCAAGGATCGCAAATCCCAAGGGCGGAAAAGTCCACGACGCCCATCTGTACCAATGGAACGAAGAAAGGTTAGCGTTTAACGTCACGCGAACGACGAGGTCATTGGTGACAGACCACGAGCTCGGTTTGCTGAAGTCTGGAGAACGTAGTCAGTCATACCGTCTCAAGGAAATCATCTGTGCATTTGCCCTAGAAGATTGAGGGATATGATGGAAAACCAAAAAAACTGTGTGGTCAAACGAGGGTTTAACCCACAATCCCCAGAATATGAGCCTAGAGCTTATCATTTACCTACCTCCCTCGTTTGCTCGAAGCAATTTGGAATCTCTAGTTTAACAGCAGTTCTATAGCTTAGATTACCTGGACGGCTGCAGAAATACTCCAGAAAAGTGTGTACGACACTACGTTACTATTAATCATGGCGATTTGAAGTACAGACTTTCCCTGTAGGCAGCGCTAATGCTGCACGTGCGGTCTACACGTTTCCGAGGCGCCTACTTCCTTTCCGGACGATGCGGCCCCTTGTGAACTCCGCTGTCGGCGAAAGATCATTTGTCTACGTCGGTGTCGGCGGCGCTGACCACAGACACTCTCCACTCCTCACTTAAAGCGATATATCTCAAAGGGGAAGCGCGGACTGTAAACCTGCTGCAGAGTTCCGAGGGAAATCTGCCAGGCACAGTAGCGAGTGGCATAGTCAGTTGAAATGTCTTTTCACCTGAGTAATGTGTGTTATAGTGCTTTTCGACAGCACGTTCCGATTGAGTATTTAATAGAGCAGCGGGTTAGATGACGATAGAAAACGACTGGTATGACTCACCACACAGTAGCGCCAACTAACTTTATCTAGTCATGACACTTTCCGAGCTAGTGTAACAAGTCCTGTCTCCGACTGTAACAACAATAAACCACAAATCTACAGTCTACCATACTGACAGCCATCTTTAATATACGCATAGAAAATGAGTTCGTAGTTAATATAGGCGACAATGTACAGCTGAGAAATAATGATTTTTACTCGCTAAAAATGCTGCTGAAACTGTTTTAATGCTGAAAACAGCGTACCAAGATGACGCTAAAGGAAAAACTCAAGTGTAAGAGTGGTTTACTCGATTTAAAAATGGCGACATGTCAACTGATGACAAACCTCGTTCTGGACGTCGACCGACTGCCCTAATCGACGAACATATTGAAAACTTCGAAAGCTTGTGCTCACAGGCCGTCTACAGACAACTGATCTACTGTCAGGGATTAGTGGGTTAACTTGAAGCTTGGTTTAAAGAATTTTAACCCGATTTGTGGCAGAGAGGAGATAACAACGCAACTGCAGACATAGCCACCTCTGTAAGTTTTTGGCTAATAGTGGTATGGTTTCACTGCCCCACCAACGTACTCGCCTGACGTGGCTCCATACGACTTTTTCATGTTTCCACACATGAAGAGGGTCATGAAAGGACACCGATTTAACATCATTAAAAAAAGTCAACAAGGAAACGAGGGAGGCATTGTCAGCCATTTCTAAACATGACTATCAAAAACATTTCGAACAGCGGAAGCATCGGTGGGACAACTGAATTAGTTGGAATGGCGAGTATATTGAAGTTGATAAGGTTGATTTGCAAACAATTTGAAAATATATAGCTTTTAGAAATTACTTCAGTTTTTTTGGGTAACCCCCCACCCCCCCGCTATATATAAACGTAATCCATTTTGACAAGATTCCCCAGAAAACGGTTGTGTGAAACCTACCCAACTTTCCCCGTATGACATCTAGAAACCCACGAATTAAGGCAACCAGGAGAATGCAGTTTTTTCTTAAAGTTCTAAAAGCATCTTAATCAGTATCACATCAACATTAATTATCAAAAATGTGGTTATATAGTGCATCAAACGACACTGTGAAATTTCTTTATACACAGAAAGCGGCAAGGCATGTTTGACGTACAGTCATCGATGTGTTTTAGAAGTAACTTCAAGCACCGGCCAGTGAAGAGTACTGAAACCGTTGCTGTTCATTTTGGGCAAGAATAATATAATTGATAATATTAAGGCTCAGCTATGGCTTTTTGTGCACACTGTACAGTCATCCGTGATGAAGAACTGATAAAAATCAGCACAAATAATCACCGAAATCTCAAAAAAAATATTGAAATTTTTGTGAATTTAAAATTCGGAAATGTAAAATTGTGCACCTCACAAAACCAAAATTTGCGGTATGGTACTACTAACTCGTCCTTAAGTCAAAATAGCAATCGGTCAGCCCATAACAGTACCTTACCGCAGACCAATTACACCGCACGCCGAGGCTTTTAACCATTAATACGTTAACCGTACACGAGGAGGTACTAATAAATGGTTCAGGTGGAAGAACCCTTCACAATGGTTTCCAGAATATGGATGTGAGTATAGAAGATCTTCCTTTTTATTGCCTTGGAGACGAAATGCGACGGCTTGAAAGTTACTGCATGTGTTTTCGCAACTGGTTTGGTCCAGACGTCCTATGAAACAGAAAAAGTGTAGCGCTAGCACAGAACAGAGTTAACTAAATTTGTAGAGCGTAACTGGCGTAGAGGCGAATGGGATTTACACAACAGTATATTTCTAATACGTTATTTCTGTGATTATTATAACCGCTGAATGTGAACGCTGCAGTATTCCTTGTACATGCCGCCATTTTCTGAAGACTAATTTGCAGATCAGAAGAAACAGGAGCAAGTACAGCATGGAGAGAGAGAGAGAGAGAGAGAGAGAGAGAGAGAGAGAGAGAGAGAGAGAGCGAGAGACAGAATGAATAATACGCGAGGTGTCACAATAGTTAAGACATTGGAGACGTAGTCCGAAGGAGGGAAATTCAATTCTGAGGGCAGAAAAGCTAATTTAGGTTTCCTGGGAATTCAGTGTGCAACATCTGATGAATTTTGAGTTGGTCGCAGCGGTTCCCTCAACTCCGCATTTTTCAGCTCTGCCTCTCTTTTAAAAGTGGTTCATGATTCTCCAAAGACTTTAAATGAGAGATCCGTCAAATGCGTTGATCAATAGATTCTACAAATTATGAACCGAATCGTGGTATGGCTGATTCTTTTGGTAGAGCTCCAGATCTTCCAGCTAGCGTACATTGTATTAAACAGCTCTATTATAGACGTTGGGTATGCACCTGCACCCATGGTCTAGAGGTAACAAGTAATCAAAGCCTTGTCGGCTCGAGTTAGAACATAACTGATTCCGTTTTGAACAAAAATCATCAAAAATGGTGGCCGAAAATTTCCGGGAGAAAAAGTAACCCCAGTCCTGCCAACAGGCTTGACGAAAATGGTCGATGTTGGGACAGAGGTATCTCGGGGAGGGAAATAGCCCCTAAAGCGGAAGAATGGTCACTGCATTACAGAGACATAATGTGTACCCATTTGACATGTTGTCCGTAGCAGAAAAAGTGTCATGATGATCTCTCCATTGACAAAAGATTCCGGAATAGTCCCCCATCCATATCTCCGGGAAGGCACTACCAAGCAGGAGGTGGCCATGAGAAAAAGACTGAATAATCAACGAAAGGACAACGTTCTACCAGTCGGGGCGTGGAATGTCCGATGCTTGAACGTGGAAGGGAAACTAGAAAATCTGAAAAGGGAAATGGAAAGGCTTAATTTACGTATAGTAGAGGTTGGTGAAGCTATATGGAACGAAGACAAGCATTTATGGTCAGAAGAGTATAGGGTAATATCAGTTGCAAAACAGAAAATGGTGGAAGGGGGGTAGGATTGATTATGAATAGGAAGGTAGGCCAGAGAGTGTGTAATGTGAAGAGTTCAGTGATAGGATTGTTCTTACCAGAATCGACAGCAAACCATGACCGACAGCAACAATTCAGGTATACATGACGACGTCGCAAGCTGAAAATTAGGCAGGATATTGAAAAGGTAATAGAGTACCTAAAGGAAGATGAAAATCTAATAGTGTGGGGGAAACAATAGAAGAAACGTTTACGAGAATATGGGCTTGGGACAAGGAGTGAGAGAGGAGAAAGACAAATTGAGTTCTGTAATAAATTTCACCAAGTAATAGCGAATACTCTGCTCAAGAATCACAAGAGTAGGGGGTATACTTGGAAAAGGCCGGCTGATACGGGAAGATTTCAGTTAGATTACATCATGGTCAGACAGAGATTACGAAATCACTTAGGGGACTGTGAGGCGTACTCAGGAGCAGATACAGACTCAGATCACAATTGAGTAGTGATGAAGAGTAGGTGTAAAGAATACGTTTACAGATTGCATGAGCGAGAAAAATTGTAATAAAAGAAGAGTCAGCAGTAGAAGAGGTAGTGGGAGAATTTAAAAGAGCTAAGTGTGATTCAAGGTCCTGAATGTAAGTGAAGAAGAATTACATGGTCTGGTGAATGGAATGGACAGTTTCATGAGCAAAGAATATGAACTGAAAAGCAAACAAAGAAAAGTAATGAGAAGTAACAGAAGTGAGAACAGCGAGAAACTGAACACTACGGCTGATAGTGACGAAGTAGATGAAGTTAAGAAACTCTTATTCCCAGGTAACAGAATAACCCATGCCGGACGGAGGAGTGAGGACATCAAAAGCTGAGTAGCACTGGCAAAACGGGCATTTATGGCCAAGAGAAGTCTACTTAATTTGAGGAAGAAATTTCAGGATTGACAATCACGACGCTGATGAAGTTACGGAATTCTGCTGTATAAGCTCCAAGTTAACCAATGACGTACGGAGCAATAAGGACATCAAAAACAGAATACCACTGGCAAAATGGGTATTTCTGGTCAAGAGGAAGCAATTTCTGAGAATGGACGTTTGGCGTACAGCATTGTATGCTAGTGAAACATGGACTGTGGGAAAACTGGAACAGAAAAGAATCGAAGCATTTGACGTGTGGTGCCACATAAGAATGTAGAAACTTATGTGGCCTGATAAGATATGAATGAGGAGGTTTCCCATAATATCGGCTAGGAAAGGAATATGAGGAAAGCATTGACAAGGGAAGAACACCTGTTGAGACATCAGGAATCAATTCTATGGTACTAGAGGGAGCTAGAGGGTAAAACCAATGAGAATGACGTAATTGGAATATAGCAAAGAAAAGAAAAAAAGGAAATTAGACCAACATCTGATGTTTCATCGTGTGGGGTGGACTTCTATCTTCGTTACCAGGCAAGTGATAAGTCGCAAAAGCGTTGCGGGAGACATTAGATTTATTATGGTTGAGTGTATGGTTTCTCAGCACAAAATTGATACATTTTTTCCTTATGTTGATATGAGGTGATGTTGTAAATACAGATGGATACGGCAGAGACTGTTTTCTAATAACGTAAAATTATAACAATTTCCACGTCCTATGAATAGCATCTTACTCTTATTGGGCACACAGAAAATCGTCATTGCAATTTTAGTACTTGTTAACTATTCATTCGCTAAGCGAAACATACATATAACGATGTGTGTTCTTGGGCCACGCAACTTTTTCTGAAAGCATCACTCTGGCGGGTGTCACACCGTAACTACTCGTATCTACTTCAGTTTTTTTTTATTCTTTGGTGTCAAATGGTCCTCGTCATGTATCGCTGTAGCTGTAATGTATTTGAAACATCAGTATTCCGAGATGACAGCTGTAATCGCTGGGATGCTGCCGTCGTGAATAGCTATGCCCCTGTATTCGTGTATGATCTCTTAAGTTGAAGACTAGAAATTTGTGGATAGATTATAGCGCTTTAGCCTCGGATAGATACGTGGATAACACAGAGAAAATACGTATCGCCTACTGTGAGTCCTTTGTTGATAATATACTTCGTGATTTTAAGATGATGGCCACTTAACAGTATCCGTTTAATAAATGGGTTTAAATTTAAAAAGAAGACTCTCGTAACAATCGCAGGGTTGCTTATGATATTATAGTACACCATGAAAGCGGTATTTCGTGAAAATGGGAACTGCGCGCACACAAACACACACACACACACACACACACACACTCACACACACAGGATTTTCATCTAACGTAGGGAACTCGAAAAATAAGCTTCAGAACAGAGCTAGAGGAGATGGTTTAGACAATGATGGAAAAGGTAAATGTAAGCCGCTCGAATTATATTATTTAGAAGTGTTGTATTTGCACAGATCACTAACTTTCTTTTTCTTCTTCTCCTTCACGTCCGTTGCCATTTATTGCGTGTTATGGTCTCGGTTTTTTGATTAATCCTCCAGAAATTCCTTGCCATTTTTGTAAAATTCGTAGCTAGGCGCTCTTATTATCTTATTAGAGCTTATAGGTGCAGTTGTTCAATCTGTCTTACAAGGAACAGACAGATGATTTCAACGCAATGTTTCGGAGTGTCATATCGTGGACAGAGATTCGTGCACTGAGCAAGTAGTTGGGAACCTAAAGTCTGTACTAGAGTGTCTAAAGAGCTTTATATATCCTGAATGAGATTTTTTACCCTGCAGCGGAGTGTGCCCTGATATGAAAGTTCCTGAGAGATTAAAATTGTGCGCTGGGCCGAGTCGCGAACTCTGGACCTTTGGCTTTCACGGGCAAGTGCTCTACCTCCTGAGCTACCCAAACACGACTTACAACCCGCCTTCACAGCCTCAAATGTGCCAGCTTCAGCTTTAGATATTTTCGATCACCTTAGTGGATGATTAAATGGTGTAGACACACGAGAATGGCGCTGACAGTTAACAACTGACTGAATTTAAACGAAATCGCGTTTGCTTTTAGAACATCTGAGAAAATTTCCAAAGAACTCTTTCCGAAGACCTTCCCAGCACACTGGCCATTCAATAGCAGCTTACAGTCGGTTGTTGATGTTACTGTTTTCTTCAGTCCAGAGACTTGTTTGATGCAGCTCTCCATGCTACCCTATCCTGGGCAAGCCTCTTCAAGTATCTACTGCAACATACATCCTTCTGAATCTGTTTAGTGTATTCATCTCTTGGTTTCCTTCTATAATTTTTGCTCCCCACGATGTCCTCCGACACTAAATCAGAGATCCATTCATGGCTCAGAGCATGCCCAACCAACCGATCCCTTCTTCTGTTGAAGTTGTGCCACAAATTCCTCTTCTCCCCAATTTTATTCAGTAGCTCCTCACTAGTTACGTAATCTATCCGCCTAATCTTCATCATTCTTCTGTTGCACTACATTTCGAAAGACTCTATTCTATTCTTGTCTAAACTATTTATCGTCTATGTTTCACTTCTATACAAGGCTAAACTGCATACAAATACTTTCAGAAAAGTTTTCCTGTCACTTGAATCTATACTCGATGTTAACAAATTTCTATTCTTCAGAAACGCTTTCTTTGCCATTTCAAGTCTACATTTTATATCCTCTCTACTTCCACTATCATCATGTATTTTGATTGCGGTTGATAACAGACAGAAATAATAAAATGGTATTGTTGGCTAGGATATGATGGTTTGTAGGTTTATGACCAAAGTAGGAAACAATTTTTTTTTCCTTGCGCTCACTGCTTCGTTTCCATGCCAAAAGCATAAATTACCTTAATGGATGTCTACATAGTGTCATGTAGTGACTGTGTTGTATGATGATGATAATGATGAAGATGACGATGGTGGAGGGAGAGAGAGAGAGAGAGAGAGAGAGAGAGAGAGAGAGAGAGAGAGAGGGGGGGGGGGGGGGGGATAGATTCGGACATGTATACTACTGGCCATTAAAACTGCTACACCACGAACGTGACGTACTGCTGTTGTTCTGGTCTTCAGTCCTGAGACTGGTTTGATGCAGCTCTCCATGCTACTCTATCCTGTGCAAGCTTCTTCATCTCCCAGTACTTGCTGCAACATACATCCTTCTGAATCTGCTTAGTGTATTCATCTCTTGGTCTCCCTATACGATTTTTATCCTCCACGCTGCCCTACAATGCTAAATTTGTGATCCCTTGATGCCTCAAAACATGTCCTACCAACCGGTCCCTTCTTTTTGTCAGGTTGTGCCACAATCTTCTCTTCTCCCCTATTCTATTCAATACCTCCTCAATAGTTATGTGATCTACCCATCTAATCTTCAGCATTCTACTGTAGCACCACATTTCGAAAGCTTCTATTCTCTTCTTGTCCAAACTATCTATCGTCCATGTTTCACTTCCATACATGGCTACACTCCATACAAATACTTTCAGAAATGAGTTCCTGACACTTAAGTCTATACTCCATGTTAACAAATTTCTCTTCTTCAGAAACGCTTTCCTTGCCATTGCCAGTCTACATTTTATATCGTCTCTACTTCGACCATCGTCATTTATTTTGCTCCCCAAATAGCAAACAGCTTTACTACATTAAGTGTATCATTTCCTAATCTAATTCCCTCAGCATTACCCGACTTAATTCGACTACATTCCATTATACTCGTTTTGCTTTTGTTGATGTTCATCTTATATCCTCCTTTCAAGACACTATCCATTCCGTTCAACAGCTCTTCCATGTCCTTTGCTGTCTCTGACAGAGTTACGATGTCATCGGCGAACCTCAACATTTTTATTTCTTCTCCATTGATTTTAATACCTACTCCGAATTTTTCTTTTGTTTCCTTCACTGCTTGCTCAATATACAGATTGAATAACATCGGGGAGAGGCTACAACCCTGTCTCAATCCCTTCCCAACCACTGCTTCCCTTTCATGTCCCTCGATTCTTATAACTGCCATCTGGTTTCTGTACAAATTGTAAATAGCCTTTCGCTCCCTGTATTTTACCCCTGCTACCTTCAGAACTTGAAACAGAGTATTCCAATCAACATTGTCAAAAGCTTTCTCTAAGTCTACGAATGCTAGAAACGTAGGTTTGCCTTTCCTTAATCTTTCTGCTAAGATAAGTCGTAAGGTCAGTATTGCCTCACGTGTTCCAACATTTCTACGGAATCCAAACTGATCTTCCCCGAGGTCGGCATCTACTAGTTTTTCCATTCGTGTGTAAAGAATTCGTGTTAGTACTTTGCAGCTGTGGCTTATTAAACTGATTGTTCGGTAATTTTCAAAACTGTCAACACCTGCTTTCTTTGGGATTGGAATTATTATATTCTTCATGAAGTCTGAGGGTATTTCGCCTGTCTCATACATCTTCCTCACCAGATGGTAGAGTTTTGTCATGACTGGCTCTCCCAAGGCCGTCAGTAGTTCCAATGGAATGTTGTCTACTTCGGGGGCCTTGTTTCGACTCAGGTCTTTCAGTGCTCTGTCAAACTCTTCACGCAGTATCGTATCTCCCATTTCATCTTCATCTACATCCTCTTCCATTTCCATAATATTGTCCTCAAGTACATCGCCGTTGTATAGACCCTCTATATACTCCTACCTCTTTCTGCTTTCCCTTCTTTGCTTAGAACTGGGTTTCCATCTTATCTCTTGATGTTCATACAGGTGATTCTCTTATCTCCAAAGGTCTCTTTAATTCCTATGTTGGCAGTATCTACCTTACTCCGAGTGAGATAAGCCTCTACATCCTTACGTTTGTCCTCTAGCCATCGCTGCTTAACCATTTTGCACTTTCTGTCGATCTCATTTTTTAGACGTCTGTATTCCTTTTTGCCTGCTTCATTTACTGCATTACCCGTTTATAATCTGCATTTCTTCTTGGTGTAGTAATTTTAATGGCAGGAAAGCAATATGCCGTCACCAAGCCTGTAATGCCAATCCGACGAAGGGATCAACATTGTCCCACGCTCTCACTCCTTGAGACACTGCGGAGATGTTGGAAATTTAATCCAACTCACTGACGCAAAGTCATGCGGTCAGTTTACGCCACCAACTGTCTTATCATTGTGGGCAAGAGTGTCTCACTGAAACTAGGGTCGCAACCGTCGACTCGACGGCCATACTCGCAGACTTCAGACACTGGTGTTACTGACTGTGCTGCGGGACAAGGCATGTCCGTTCGCGGTAGATACTGTGTCCTACTGCCTCTTCAGACAAGCGGAAACCACAGCACAATTTATGACCACCATTCAGAGCGCTAGCTGGGACCATCACGAACCGTTTTATGGACTTGGGTGTGTGAACGTGTGTGCCGCTTGCCGCATGTTCTCATCAATGCGCAACACTACTCCGCCGGCGTCTGTTAACGATATGTTTTAACGACTTAGTTCATTAGGCACTTGGAACCTGAAGTAACGAGGAACTGTCTGTCGCAAGATGATATTACTCACCTCTATGACCGTCCCAGCGGCGTAATTCAGTTCCCAGCGGCTTAATTCAGTTCTGTCCTCTAGCTGTAAGACTCTATATAAGGTACAGAATTTGTTGTAGAAACTACTCTGTCCGACGCTGTATACAACCAGTATAACGGGTGAACAGAGGGAAACTATAGCTGGAGGCCTGTCAGTTGTTACCTTCCACTGGATCTAATGCACGGCAAAACCCTATGAAGAGCTTCGTTTAACGCGATAAGCGGGAGATCGAGGTGCGAGTCGCAGTCAGACACAAACTTTCGTTTATCACCAACAGATTATATTTTCATACCTGATACAGCTGATATCAAAAGAATTAGAAACTGCGGATACATTTCTTAATATTAATACAGCTGCAGACTTTCAACAATATCTATTCCTCCAGACATACATTTTTATTTCAAGGAACACACACTGTAACACTAGTTATACTGTACCGTTTCAATAAAATCTCAAGCGCATGTAATATGCATTTTTTATTGAGATAAACCGTTGTTTATTTTTAAATGTATATGAAAACAATAAAGTACCTGAATAAAAAGGACCAAGACAAGGATCGGGAGTAATTTAAGGAAAACAGATGGAATGGCGGTCCAACCTGATGCGTCATTTATCATTCCGAAACGAAAATTTTTATTTAATAACAATTCTATCAAGCTGCCAAGATTCTTGTAAATACATACAGATAGATAATGTTTTTAATTTAAAATCACAATGCATAAAGACAATTGCATGATACATAAAATCAGAAATGCTACTAGAAGAATATGTAGACTGAACATTACATTCGCGGCCTGATTACAAACAGTTAATCGATGAAAAACATTCAGCGGCACTCTCTCCGCGCGACTCGCATCATAACTGTGGGCCGATCGCACAAAGGACTTTAATATATGTTGCACAAACGTTAAATAGAAGACGTTAAAATGCATATATCACCACTGTTTATTTTGATCTATGCTCCAATGACGTTGGAGACAACACACTATCCAGTGCAAAGTCCAGATGAAAGCTTGCCCACGTGTGCTAGTAACAACGATCCCACTGTAATGTGCCTAGGAAACTAAACACTTTTTTCGCAGTGGCTCGGCTGAGGTTGGTGGTAATGTGCCGCCGAAACTAGTCGTGAAATAGAAGAAAGATATTCTCAAGATACAGCTGTGGTGGTACTTTTTCTCATATATCTACCTTTGACTTCAGGTACTAGATTAAAAATTGCAAAATACTAGCTTGGCACTTACAGAAACCTCCAGATTGACACACACTGAAAGCCGTAAAGGGACCGGATTCCTGACCAGCTCACACCATAACAACCTTTAAGTGCAGTACTTGTGGAACAGTCTCCATACGTAATTTCTAATACATGCCAAGGAGGCCAATAGCTTCAGGACTCCAGATAGGATGTTACTGCCCTCGTGTTCGTAGCTGCTGACATGTTGTTCAATACATGTCGGCGTACTTAGCATACCGTACTTGACTTATAAATTTGGTAACCAAGTTCTAGGCGCTTCAGTCCGTAACCGCGATGCTGGTACTGTCGCAGGTTCGAATCCTGCCTCGGGCATGTATGTGTGATGTCCTTATGTTAATTACGTTTAAGTAGTTCTAAGTCTAGGGGACTGATGGCCTCAGATGTTAAGTTCCATAGTGCTTAGAGGCATCTGAACTATTTTTGTTAACCAGGTTGCACGCAACAAGGGACGCTCCTTGCACGGTGACTGCAGGAGCAAGCGCGCACCCTCACAGAAGCTGACACGCGTTGACAGTGAGTACATATTTTTAAAATGGCAAATTCTATCCAAAATTTGATTGTTTAAGAAATCTGCGATAGTTACTTAACATTGTTTACTTGCAAACTGAGTGCACTTAACAAGGATTAGCACCGATTTACTACTGCTTGCCTGCTGGGCAAATAAACGAAACGTTACTGTGAAATACAGGAGCGGACAAAAGTATTCGGACACAGGTCAAACGCGTATCCCACGGATACATACAGGGATGCATACAGGGAATGTGTATCTGCGTATGTGCCATAATGCAGGGACTATTTCGAAAGACGTCGACTATGCAAATGTTACCGTACCCTCTACCTGGAACGATTAGTTCTGTGTTACCATCATAGGATTGAGTTTCACGCGGGACAGAAATAATCAGACACCACCCCACCTGCCAAGCTAACCGCAGTCCGAAGCACAACTCGGCGGCAGCAAGCAGTCTGTATACGCAAGGCAGCCTTCTCTTACTACAGGAAAGCACAGGTCTCGTCAAAAAAGACCAACGAAGCGTCATGCCGCGTAGGGCAGGGAAACGACAGTGGAAGAGCGAAGGCTTATTGTGCGGCTGCATAGTGAAGGAAAATCATATGCAAAAATAGGGAAGGTCATCAACTGAGTCGTGTGCAGCTATCGCTCATGCCGTTTGTTCTTTGGCATTTTGTCACATAGAGTGGAGTTTTGTTTCTTCCTCACTTACTGGCGTAAAAAAGTCGCCGGCTTGCCTCCTTGAGTGGCAGCAGCAGCAGCGCTTATCGATACTAGTACTGTTGTACTATCTTTGGTGTGACCACTAGTATTTTCGGGTGGTGGTGGTGTGTGAGGTGGCCAGTCGGTTGGGACCGAGCAGTGAGGAAGTCTCTGTGGCGAGGCCAGGCCTGGACCACTGGCGGCGTGCTTGTGCTGTTGGATCGTGGTGGTTGGTGGTTGTTGGGATGTTGAAGGGGGACTAAACAGCTAAGGTCATGAGTCCCCCAGTTGGATCGTGAGGCGCTAGTTGCGAGAGCGACAAAGTTCGTTGCCCACCAAACCTGGACGCTGAAGTTGAATGATCAGTTAACCTGTTATGAAACCTCAACTATTGTGACATCTCTTTGTCCATTTGCGGGCTGTTGCTCCCTGGGCCGTTTCGGCTAGCAGCAACGTGTGATGTGTTG
The DNA here is from genome assembly GCF_023897955.1 of Schistocerca gregaria. Classification (NCBI taxonomy): domain Eukaryota; kingdom Metazoa; phylum Arthropoda; class Insecta; order Orthoptera; family Acrididae; genus Schistocerca; species Schistocerca gregaria. The sequence continues at coordinate 429,146,420 of NC_064926.1, forward strand.
GAGTTGGCGAAATCTTGCAGCCATCTTCCTGTATTGTGATTAATTGTTGAATGTTACTTGCCAGTAACGTACACCAGCAGTATTTTCTGCCCTGTGGCCGTTAACGCCCCACTTACCTGCCCTGGTCGTGAGCGTACTTTTACAGAAGTGTGCCTTTCCTCGACGTGTTGATGCCGTCCGGCACGGCGTGTATTTCGACAGCCTTTTAAGTTGTTTTTTGCTTAGAGTGGTTATTGTTCCCTTGGCTGCTTTTAGATGCCCATTTATGATGATGTAATGCTGTTCGTATCCTTGGCCGATATTTTCCATCGTTGTGCCGTTTATCGGATGGAAGGGAATTGATTATATTGTTGGTCGATCCTTGGGCCATCCCTAGTTTATGTTGCCATCCGATTATTTAACTTCAGTTCTTGGCTACCTGCCTCACCTCACCTTACGTTGCAGCTACCTTCTCAGGCCGGCCCTTGGAATACTTCTGAGCACCACTTGCTCTGTTTGTTTTAGATTGTGATTTTCATTTTAGTTTGAAATATTGTGCGAGGCCTTCGGTCAAGTATTAATTCAGTTCCTTTTAAATTTCACATAAAGGCCATCAGCCATGTTAAATTAAAATTTTAAAGATTGATTTTTTTACAGAAATATTTTTCCATAAAATATGTTCTATCTGAGATTGTTTGTAATCCAGGCCTTCAGCGTAAGATTTAGGTGAACCCCTTTTAATAAGGCCTTCAGTAGTGTGTATTCTTTAAAGGAAAATTTTTTATAAGAAAGAAGGAGTTTTTTTAAATTGTTTGTCTGGCTTGTTGTTCAGGCCTTCAGCCGTTGTTTCAAATTTGTTTGTGGCCTTCAGCATTGCAGGAAGGTAATATTTTTTTCAATTAGGCTTTCGGCCGTTCTGTTTTAAGTTCAAAAAGAAATTTCTTGGTTAGAAAATTGTTTATTAATGTGTTTTAATTATAGTTGACCCTCAGGCGTGTACTTAGGGCTTCACCTGCTAATTATTGTCAATTGCATGTTTTTTTAAATTTTTACCTTCTATTTTTAATTGCTTTTGATTTCTAAGCCAGGCCTTCAGCCGTTCTTGTTGTTGGTGTGGTTATGAGCCTTCAGCCCAGAAAGCACCACAAGTTTTCTTTAACTAGGCCTTCAGTCGTATTGTCTTTTTTTGATCTTTTAAAGGAGTGTGTAGAGGTCCGTCAGTAAGCAAAAAAGCGGATGATTTTTGCAGAAGACTTTGTCCGCAAATTCTGTGGAGTGATGAGTGCAAATTTACTTTGAGCCACGTGGATGACCGCAGTTTAGTGTGGCGTCATGCAAATACAGAGTGGGAACCAAATAACATGCAAGCAACCATCAAACATGGAGGCGGCAGTGTAATGTTATGGGGATGCAGGTCTTCCAGAGCTGTTGGCAACCTCTTCTTTACTGAAGGCAGCGTGTACAAATTTGTGTACCTCGATACACTCAAACATAATCTGACGAAAATTGCTGCGAAGTTGGATCTAGGAGGTGAATTTTATTTCCAACAGGACAACGATCCTAAGCATAGGAAGGAAATTGTCAAACTTTGGATCCTATAGAACATGCCCCATTGCCTCATTACCCCACCGCAGTCTTCGGACCTCAGTCCCATCGAAAACATCTGGAATATACTGAGAACGAGACTACACAAACGACATGTCTGCAGTTTCAAACATTTGCATGTATTGATAGGAGAGACATGGGTGAATACCGGTTCGGATAGAACGAAAAAGTTTTTTTACGCCATGCCACAAAAACTGAGGGCTGTAATACATAGAAAGGGACGCATTACTTAACACTGGCTGCTGAGTATCCGAATACTTTTGCCCATTATATATATATATATATATATATATATATATATATATATATATATATATATATATATATATATATATATATATCAATTTTTTGTACATAAGGCCTGTCTTGTTACTTGTTGTTCTGCCTAAGTTCAGATTGACATATGTATTACACATAAAATACAGTTAAGGTTTGCGTCTCTGATTGCTCCCAGTGTTGGGTTGGATCGTTTTGGGGAAGGAGACCAGACAGCGAGGTCATTGGTCTCATCGGATTAGCGAAGGACGGGGGAAGGCAGACAGCCGTGCGCTTTCAAAGGAACCATCCCGGCATTTGCCTACAGTGATTCAGGGAAATCACGGAAAACCTAAATCGGAATGGCCGGACGCGGGGTTGAACCGCCGTTCTCCCAAAAGCGAGTCCAGTGTCTAACCACTGCGCCACCTCGCTCCGTATTACCAGTGTCTGAATACTTTTTTCCACCTCTGTATGTCGAAATACATAGTTAAAAGTTCCAACCCTTTTCAGTTTTCGATATTAAGACTTATATTCACGAGCACTGCAGTAATAAAGTGTAACAGCCTCAAACATTAATCTATGACACAGCACAAAATAAATTTTGAAAGACATCAGGTCCTTTAGCCAGCCTTTGCTCCACTTAATTTAGTTAATCATACTGATATTTACAAGCTCTATGGTCAATGAGGTTATTAGAGAGGGTTGCAGTTCGTTGCTATGTTGAATTCAATGTCGTCTGCATGCATGTAGTTTCCTGTGGTGTAAGAGACGAGCACCTGTTTTTGGTCCAGCAGCCACGGCTGCCGTAGGTGAGGGCTTAATGACGCCATTTCTGAGAAGAGCATCCAGGCCGGCGCTTTTGCGTGACAGAATCCGACGAGAGGACGCGACCCGAGCCACATGGGGTCACTGATTACAGGGAGCGAGGAACCGGGAGCAGGGAGCCTCGGCGTATTGTCCCTGTAGCCAGAAAGGAAAACGAAAAGAAACAAAGTCCTCAGAACTTCTTTTGCAGAGGGACAGGATTGTGAGAGCGGTAATGTTTTGTGGACGTGGCGAACCGCAGTTCACTTTATGTTGTTACCTGCTTGCAATAAGATCGGTATCAGCCTGACTGACGAAAATATTTCGTAGAAACACTGCTAGTGGGCGGACACTGAGTGGCCGAGAATATTGTGCGGTTTTGTGTTGGTCACATTGACACTCCAGGACCCACGCTTTCCTGCGCGTACAAATTAACAGTGTGTTGATTGGACTGCGGGTCCAAAACGCCTGACGATGTACTGGGATTGGAGGTACAATTTTCTCCCGCTCTTATGGAGGGAGGCTGTACGAAACGTGAAGTATGCGAGACTGGCATATGAGTGTTTTCCGAGTTTTGAATTGGCAGTTTTACTTTTCTTGGCGAAATCTTCACGAGGAGTTCTCCGCGGCTTGGCAGATAGTGTGAGGAGGAACTTTCGATGGCGAACCCCGAAGAAGTGGGAAGTACATTTGGTCGCAACTACCAGAGGAGATTTTTTTTGTATGTGCTGAGAACTTCGCAGCTTCGCAGAGACAGCAGTAGCAGTTGTTGTCCGATTCAAAAGTGCGTTGCGGTAGTTTTATTCCGCGTTCAGTTCACAAGAACTGTCACTCTTGTTAATTGCAGTCAGACTCCGCTATCCATTTAAAGTCAAAGTTAAAGTCGAGTCATAAGCCTAGATTCAAGTTTGTTAACTGCCTATCAAAGTATTTTACTTTACTAATATGAGACTGAGTACAATAAAGCTTAGAAAATATTCACATTTATATGATTAGCAACAACTTTTTAGACGCACTTGTTTGCAGGAACTTATTCATGATCTTTAACTGAATCGTAGTTATCATCACCATCAGTAGCGTAAAACTCACCCTGCACAAAGACCACATGCGTTACTTCAGTTGGCAGCTATTTTCCTAGCAGTTACATTCATTTACATGCAAACACCCTAAAATATCTCCATTAACGAGAATCTGACATTAGAGATAAAAGTGTTATATCTCGGTTGATCGTGGACCTGGCAAATAATATGACAAACGAAAATCACGTAGCGTGTTTTACATGCAACGACTATGATTCTGGTGTGCTGTCTCTTATTACTGTTTACAACTGAGGACTTCAAATATCTGGCTCAGATACAACGTAACAGCAGCTATTGAGTAGAAGTCTCTTATTCGCTTGTATCAATGTCAGAGTACCATTTCAACTACTCTCCCGTGTTTCGCATATCAGAGGTATGAAGGTAAGATTAAGGCAAACAAAGAACGAAAACAGAGATAGATGTAAAGACATAGTGTGGAAACATGTATATAATCTGAAATAACTAGAGTAATAAATACACAGGATTGAAAACATTTTTTGTGCTTGATATTTTTTCCTGATCTCTTAATGATGTCCTATCATCCTGACAGTGTTTTCCACATATTCCTTTCCTCTCTTCTGTCCCGGATTTCCCACAGTCCGTGTTTCACTACCATACAATGCTGGGCTCCAAACGTACAGTCTCAGAAACTCGTTCCACAATTTAAGAACTGTGTTTGACACTAAGACTTCTCTTGGCCTGGAATGACCTTTTGCCATTGCGAGTCTACTTTCGCTATCTTCCTTGCTTCGTCCTTTTTGGTTATTTTGCTGCCTAGTTAACAGAGTTCCTTAACTTTAAATTACTTAGCTACATCTAGCCTGATGTTAAGTTTCTCACTGCTCTCTTTTCTACTATTTCTCATTAGCTTCATCTTTCTTCGATGCGCTCTTAATCCTTATTCTGTACTCATTAGACTCTTCATTCCATTCAGCAGTTCATGAAATTCTTCTTCATTTTAACTCATGACAGCAAGTCATTAGCAAATCGTATCATTGACATTCTTTAACTTCCAATTTTAATTCCTCTCCCGAACATGTCTTTTATTTCCATCGTTGCTTCTTCGATGTACAGATTGAAAAGTAGAGGAGATAGACTGCATCCCTATCTTACATCATTTTTAAACCGAGTACTTCGCTCTTGGTCGTCCACTCTTATTATTCTTTACTGGCTCTTGTATATACTGTATTTAACCGTCTCTCCATATAGCTTACCCCCACAAACCCTATGAACGTCTCTTGATTTTTCTTTAGTCTTGCTTCCATTATCAACCGCAATGTCAGAATGCCTCCCTGCTGCTTTTATCTTTCCTAGAGCCAAAGTGAATGTCATCTAACACATTCTCAATTTTCTTTTCCATTCTTCTGTATGTTATTTGGGTCAGCAACTTGGGTGCATGAGCTGTTAATCTGATTGTGCGATAATTCTCGCACTTGTCAGCTCTTGCAGTCTTAGCAATTCTGTGGATGATACCTTTCCGAAAGTCAGATGGTATGTCGCCAGACTCATACATTCTACACGCCAACGTGAATAGTTCCCCATTACTTTAAAATCTAGTAGGAACACTATGAACTCCACATGTGGTTAGGGACCCCCTTCCGGAAACCATACTTTTAGGGCCTAGATGCTACATTTAAACTAATGTTTTCATTTTGTTTATTTTCTTCATTTTTTTATTTTACATTTTTTTATTCTTTTGGAGCTTGTCCAGCACATTCCGTAGAAAGGTATCTCTTGCCTCTGAAGCCGACGGTGTTTCCAAGTTTTCTGAGCAACTAGTAATGTATTGTCGAAGTATCAAGCGAAAGCGATGACATCATAATAAAACTGCTGTTTAATCAATTGTGAGTTTCTCTTGAGAGTCATTCCCTTCTCGCACACGTACCACAAAGTTGCCACTACAGCTGGAAGAAGGATATTTTTCAATTGCATTGTGAAGGAAATCAGTTAAGAAAATGCTCAACAAAGCTAAATCTGCTTTAGTGAGAGACATTTGCGATATTTAATAAATTCTCTCTCTGGCAAATATAGGAACTAGACATCGTTGTATATATCTGGCGGAATAGGCAGCATAAAGCCTAAATAACATAATATGATTTTTGAGAAGGCGATGATTTACAGGTCCTAAATGTTGGTGAAAAATCACCCCTGCTTACAATTTATTACACGATCAGTTTCAATCATAAAGAGTCACCTTCACATTCAGTGTTACACTATTATCAGATGTGTGTCAGCCCGTAAGCTGTGTGAAGCGTCGTTTATGACGTACAGTACATCTGTGGCACTGAACATGATGATACAAACTATGGATCTCCAGCAAGAATAATGGTTAGGAGCTGACACTTGTTTAAGTTATTACTTGTAATTTGGTCAAATTCGTGGAGAGAAAAATGCTTTTTTTGTGGTGGCTCGTTTCGAACACGACGTCCATTATCGAACCATGGCTTTCATCGGAAGTATTGACACGTAACACAATCAGTACGCTTGCAAGTAACAAGAAAGGGCAACGGTGATTAACATGTACAAACTCGTCTGCAGTATATTATCAAGGCCAGAAGCGCTGTTGTAGATGGGTTCGTACACATTACTCGAAGTTGCCGATTGTGGCTCTTTGCAAATGTACGTATCAATATTTGTGATAAGGGCGACAGCATGGTAGCGGACATCGTGTCAGAAACTAGTAACTGCACATAAAAGTTTTTGCTCCCGCAACTTCGACAGATTATACAAAACCGTCTAAGGTGATAAGCAAAATTACTTTTCCGTCCGAAGGACTCGACGTATCAGTCCACTGATGAATATTCCATTAGGAGGGACAGTTCATCATATGGCTGAGTAATGAAGAAAAGTTCGTTTCAGGAGGATTTCAAAATACAAGTGAAACACTACGTGTTTAAAGAGCGAGCATGACGCACACTAACAAAAAAGTCGTTCAAATAGCTTTGAGCACTGTGGGACGAAACATCTGAGGTCATCAGTTCCCTAGAACTTTTTTTTTTTTTTTTGGTCATCATTCTACTGACTGGTTTGATGCGGCCCGCCACGAATTCCTTTCCTGTGCTAACCTCTTCATCTCATAGTAGCACTTGCAACCTACGTCCTCAATTACTTGCTTGACGTATTCCAATCTCTGTCTTCCTCTACAGATTTTGCCCTCTACAGCTCCCTCTAGTACCATGGAAGTCATTCCCTCATGTCTTAGCAGATGTCCTATCATCCTGTCCCTTCTCCTTATCAGTGTTTTCCACATATTCCTTTCCTCTCCGATTCTGCGTAGAACCTCCTCATTCCTTACCTTATCAGTCCACCTAATTTTCAACATTCGTCTATAGCACCACATCTCAAATACTTCGATTCTCTTCTCTTCCGGTTTTCCCATAGTCCATGTTTCACTACCATAAATGCTGTACTCCAGACGTACATCCTCAGAAATTTCTTCCTCAAATTAAGGCCGGTATTTGATATTAGTAGACTTCTCTTGGCCAGAAATGCCTTTTTTGCCATAGCGAGTCTGCTTTCGATGTCCTCCTAGCTCCGTCCATCATTGGTTATTTTACTGCCTAGGTAGCAGAATTCCTTAACTTCATTGACTTCGTTACCATCAATCCTGATGTTAAGTTTCTCGCTGTTCTCATTTCTACTATTTCTCATTACCTTCGTCTTTCTCCGATTTACTCTCAAACCATACTGTGTACTCATTAGACTGTTCATTCCGTTCAGCAGATCATTTAATTCTTCTTCACATTCACTCAGGATAGCAATGTCATCAGCGAATCGTATCACTGATATCCTTTCACCTTGTATTTTAATTCCACTTCTGAACCTTTCTTTTATTTCTATCATTGATTCCTCGATGTACAGATTGAAGAGTAGGGGCGAAATGCTACAGCCTTGTCTTACTCCCCTCTTAATACGAGAACATCGTTCTTGATCGTCCACTCTTATTATTCCCTCTTGTTTGTTGTACATATTGTATATGACCCGTCTCCCCCTATAGCTTACCCCTACTTTTTTCAGAATCTTGAACAGCTTGCACCGTTTTATATTGTCGAACGCTTTTTCCAGATCGACAAATCCTATGAACGTGTCTTGATTTTTCTTTAGCCTTACATCCATTGTTAACCGTAACGTCAGAATTCCCTCTCTCGTGCCTTTAATTTTCCTAAAGCCAAACTGATCGTCACCTAGCGCATTCATAATTTTCTTTTCCATTCTTCTGTATATTATTTTTGTAAGCAGCTTCGATGCATGAGCTGTTAAGCTGATTGTGCGATAATTCTCGCACTTGTCAGCTCTTGCCGACTTCGGCTTTGTGTGGATGATGCTTTTCCGAAAGTCAGATGGTATGTCGCCAGACTCATATATTCTACACACCAACGTGAATAGTCGTTTTGTTGCCACTTTCCCCAATGATTTTCGAAATTCTGATGGAATGTTATCTATCCCTTCTGCCTTATTTGACCGTAAGTCCTCCAAAGCTCTTTTAAATTCCAATTCTAATACTGGATCCCCTGTCTCTTCTAAAGCGACTCCTGTTTCTTCTTCTATCACATCAGACAAATCTTCACCCTCATAGAGGCTTTCATTGTATTCTTTCCACCTATCTGCTCTCTCCTCTGCATTTAACAGTGGAATCCCGTTGCACTCTTAATGTTACCACCGTTGCTTTTAATGTCACCAAAGGTTGTTTTGACTTTCCTGTATGCTGAGTCTGTCTTTCCGACAATCATACCTTTTTCGATGTCTTCGCACTTTTCCTGCAGCGATTTCGTCTTAGATTCCCTGCACTTCCTATTTATTTCATTCCTCAGCGACTCGTATTTCTGTATTCCTGATTTTCCCGGAACATGTTTGTACTTCCTCCTTTCATCAATCAGCTAAAGTATTTCTTCTGTTACCCATGGTTTCTTCGCAGCTACCATCTTTGTACCTATGTTTTCCTTCCCAACTTCTGTGATGGCCCTTTTTAGAGACCTCCATTCCTCTTCAACTGTGTTGCCTACTGCGCTATTCCTTATTGCTGTATCTATAGCGTTAGAGAACTTCAAACGTATCTCGTCATTCCTTAGAACTTCCGTATCCCACTTCGTTGCGTATTGATTCTTCCCGACTAATGTCTTGAACTTCAGCCTACTCTTCATCACTACCATATTGTGATCTGAGTTTATATCTGCTCCTGGGTACGCCTTACAATCCAGTATCTGATTTCGGAATCTCTTTCAGACCATGACGTAATCTAATTGAAATCTTCCCGTATCTCCCAGCCATTTCCAAGTATACCTCCTCCTCTTGTGATTCTTGAACAGGGTATTCGCTGTTACTAGCTGAAACTTATTAAAGAACTCAGTCTTTCTCCTCTTTCATTCCTTGTCCCAAGGCCCTATTCTCCTGTGACCTTTTCTTCTAGTTCTTCCCCTACAATTGCGTTCCAGTCGCCCATGACTATTAGATTTTCGTCCACCTTTACATACTGCATTACCCTTTCAATATCCTCATACACTTTCTCTATCTGTTCATCTTCAACTTGCGACGTCGGCATGTATACCTGAACTATCGTTGTCGGTGTTGGTCTGCTGTCGATTCTGATTAGAACAATCCGGTCTCTGAACTGTTCACAGTAACACACCCTCTGCCCTACCTTCCTATTCATAACGAATCCTACACCTGTTATACCATTTTCTGCTGCTGGTGATATTACCCGATACTCATCTGACCAGAAATCCTTGTCTTCCTTCCACTTCACTTCACTGACCCCTACTATATCTAGATTGAGCCTTTGCATTTCCCTTTTCAGATTTTCTTATTTCCCTACCACGTTCAAGGTTCTGACATTCCACGTCCCGACTCGTAGAACATTATCCTTTCGTTGATTATTCAATGTTTTTCTCATGGTAACCTCCCCCTTGGCAGTCCCCGCCCGGAGATCCGAATGGGGGACTATTCCGGAATCTTTTTTTCAATGGAGAGATCATCATGACACTTCTTCAGCTACAGGCCACATGTCCTGTGGATACACGTTACGTGTCTTTAATGCAGTGGTTTCCATTGCCTTCTGCATCCTCATGTCGTTGATCATTGCTGATTTCTCACCCCTAGGACAAGAGAGTGCCCTGAACCTCTATCCGCTCCTCCGCCCTCTTTGACAAGGCCGTTGGCAGAATGAGGCTGGCTTCTTATGCCGGAAGTCTTCGGCCGCCAATGCTGATTACTTATCAAAATTTAGGCAGTGGCGGTGATCGAACCCGGACCGAAGACGTTTCGATTATGAATCAAAGACACTACCCCTAGACCACGTGTTAGTCCGCCCTAGAGCTTACAACTATTTAAACCTAACTAAACTAAAGACATCACGCGCATCCATGCCCGAGGCAGGATTCGAACCTGCGGCCGTAGCGTTCGCTCGCTTCCAGGCTGCAGCGCCTAGAACCGATCGGCCACATCTGCCGGCGCACACTAACAACTTACAGAATTTTGATCACGCAAAGCTATGTTCAAATTTGTGTGAAATCTTATGCGACTGAACTGCTAAGGTAATCAGTCCCTAAGCTTACACACTATTTAACCTAAATTATCCCAAGGACTAACACACACACCCATGCCCGAGGGAGGACTCGAACCTCCGCCGGGACCAGCCGCACAGTCCATGACTGCAGCGCCTGAGATCGCTAGGCTAATCCCGCGCGGCCACAACGCTATATTGCAACATACGTGATAGGTCCCCGGATTTCTGTTTCTCTCCGCAACAGCCGCGGAACTTTACAACCACTACCCTGTAATGACACGCGTACCACCTACCCGAATCCCTCCCTCTCACTCTTTGCAGTTTGGTCGACCCTGCGCATATGACCTCCCTCCTTCCGCTCCCTCTGCGCGCCTATTCGTCTCGCTGGCTGCGAGGCCGGCCTGCGTGCTCCAGATTATCTGTAATCACAAACGAAAGCAAATTAGCGGACGCTTTCGCCGTGCCGGCTGGCGTATCGATTCCCTCCGACGGTGAACTTAGTAATTAGCAGCCGGAGGGAAGCGCGGCGCTGCGCCTCGCGCCCAGTGGCAAAAACGGACCCCCTGCGGCAGCTCCAGTTGTCTGGTTCATGGCTACCACTGTCTGCTCAGAGCCAACACAGCTCTACAGCGTCGCAAAGTAGAGCGCCACCCGCATTTCCTTCCTACCTACAAACACTATAAGAATATCAGAGTTCCTTTTCATTACCTGTCTTAATCAAATATTCCGTTTTTAAATCAGACACAGAGTGAACAAAGGTCAATATGGTTCAACATGTTTGAAGTTTGAGTTCACCTCTAGCACATCTACGTTCTATATGAAAAAAAGTATTACCACATCTTTATCGCCGACCGCAGTGACCGAGCGGTTCTAGGCGCTACAGTCTGGAGCTGCGCGACCGCTACGGTCGCAAGTTCAAATCCTACCTCGGGCATGGATGTGTCTGATGTCCTTAGGTTAGTTAGGTTTAAGTAGTTCCAAGTTCTAGGGTACTGATGACCTCAGCTGTTAAGTCCCATATCCCATAGAGCTCAGAGCTCTTTTTTTTCTTTTTGATTGAATGTTATCGATCCCTTCTGCCTTACTTGAAAAGTTGAGTTCACCTCTTGCACATCTACATTCTATATTTTCACAGTTGGTTCACCTTGTGGCCATTAGATGACGGTAATCCATGTCCTGGAGGTTAGGTATTTTCATTTTCCAAAAGTTAGTACTATTCGAGACTTGTTGGGGATAGAGATACCTCATGCATAATAGGCGTAGCGACTGGACAAGACCATCGTTCGGTAGCCATCAATTTTTATACAAGATCTTGTGACAGATACATGCGATCCCGTCAGCTCATGAAATGGCTGGTACGATCCGTGTCTAGAGCTGTCTCTGTGCATCTTCTCCCACATGGAACGTAGGTGAAGACCTTGGATCATTGTACCCAGGTCTTGAAAAGGTGTATAATGGGGGATTTGGTCTTGGGATTAGGAAGGACGCAAGAGAAATCGCTAGCAAAGATAACATCCTAGGAAAACGGGGACGACGTCTGGGCCATTCATGATATTTGGTGCTTCCTGACAATGCATGCACATCAGAGACATATACATTATACAGAGTTATGAATACATTACTTTTTATTCAAAACTTGGTCACTTATACTGCATGTTCTGTTCCTTGATGAAGTTATCTGCTGTCTAGGAGGCTGGCCACAGTCGGCATTGAAGCATACCATGAACAATATGGTCTTGTCCATAGTCACACCATAAGTATCTAAATTATTAAAATTGGAAAAATGGAAATGAGCATTTGGCGTCATTGGCCGGGAGGCCCCTTGCGGGCAGGTCCGGCCGCCTTGGTGCAGGTCTTATTATATTCGACGCCACATAGGGCTACCTGCGCACCGCATGGGGACGAAGTGATGATGAAGACAACACAACACCCAGTCCCTGAGCGGAGAAAATCTCCGACCCAGCCGGGAATCGAACCCCGGCCCGTACGACGGCAATCCGTCACGCTGACCACTCAGTTACCGGGGCGGACAGTTATTAACATTTACTTTAATTCAGAGCAGAACACTAGAGATGAAAAACACATAATTGAAGTTTACCTTAGTTTTTAACATCTGTTTTGCCCTATACGACATATATTAAATTATTGCCTGCACTCCTGATCTAACCGTGTAATGAATAGATTCTGACTTTCTGTACAATCGAGTTATCTTATACAACGATGGCGACATCTACCCTGTTCTCTCCAGTGCCTACTCAAGAAGAAGAACCATCATATCAATGAAATAAAATTGGAACAAGATCCGTAGAGAAACTACATGTAAAACGTTTACATGTCCTTGGTCTTTGACAATGAGTCTCTTGACTCAGATATAGTTTAATGAATCTTAGCACTGATGTTAAATTCCATCCAAGGGCTATATATATCACATTTATTAGGCATATAGAACTTGGATCTAAATTCGACACATGAAGTTTCTAGGTGCAATACTACCAGTTTTCATTTCTTAAATGAGAATTGCAAAAGTCACTTAAGACTATTTACACGCACTCTGAATTATAGTTTTTCATGCATGCGTTTGTCCTACAGGCAAATCGAACACGTTAGAAAGGGTAACTGGCAATGTTGCAAGTGGTGTTCTGTACCTGCCTTAGTGGAAAAATTATCACTCATCTTCAGCAGTTAATTTTTTTAGTGCTGATTGACACAAAATTTTCTTAGAGGTAAAACGAAGGTGTTACACAACATTTGAGCACTATATCATGAGGTGTAATTACATTGGGCACTTATCTGAATTGAAAAATACACGTAAAACGTAAGAATAGCACATACACAAAACATTTATATTTCTGATAAAACAGAAACAGCTGGAAGGGTGAGGGTGAGTATCAAATGAAGCATCTCTTACAATACTATAGGAGGCATCGTTATAACTTACTTTTCCGTACGTTTAAAGTATCTGGAAACCTACTGGACCTGGTCATTACAAAGTCGCTTTTACTCACACCGCCATACATTGTGAACGCTTGGAAATAGTGGTTACACTAGCTACGTCCTAGTGTTTGCCCAAGTCCCAAAAGGAACCAACTGAAACCTGAGAAAGGTCGCCACCATCCGTGTCTAACGACTATAGTGTTTAAATAATTACGTTGATCTGGAGATATTCCAGAGGCTTTCATTGACACACTAGGAGGAGTCACATCACCTTTTGAATGTGACTGAGTGGTCTGCTTATGTCCAGGAATGTTGCAAAAATGAAACATAAGAATAGTAATACAACAAATATTAGACGATTCATTTAAATTGTTTTTCCTGAAAAAAAAAGTTAATTTGGTTAGAACACAGTTTCTTATAGTGAGAGCAGCTCGAACGATATTCAGAAAAATGTAGTAAATATGTAAAGGCGTACAAATGTTCCCCTGTCCTAACTGGTGCAATATTAACTACATGATATATATTTTAAAAATATTGTTATTCGCTGCTAGCATCTGCGTTCAATTTGTTTAATTTGTCACCGGCTCTGGGATTTTGATTTATGTTCGAGGAATGGTACTAACTTTTTCTATACTCTACCATACCGCATAACATTCTAAGTTAATGGCACCCTTCATGACGATCATGTTCCTGATTTCACTGGCACTTTTCAGCTAGATAATGCGCCATGGCACAAAGCTAGGAGTGTGTCTAGGAGTGTGATGGAGTGGTTCGACGCGTAAAATGGCGAGTTCCCATTGATTTGGTGGCCCCTCAACTCACCAGATCTGAACATGATCAGACACATCTGTGATGTGGTTAAATATGGCACCAGAGATCATCACTCCCTCAAATAATTTACAAGAATTAGGTGTCATGTATATGCAGATGTGGTGTTAGCTCCCTCGAGCGACCAGGCAAGTCCTCATTGCTTCCATGTCGCTGTTATTCGTGCCGAAGCTGGAAATAGCAACTAATAGGTACGTGGTCAAAATTTACTGGCTGATAAGAGTACATAGTGAATATTTCAAACTCTCAGATATTAATTATCACTGAGTTACGAAGCAAAATTAAAGTGGCAAATAAAATACGTCATATTATACTACACACATAGAGATAAAAAATTCATTTACGTATGTACGCTTATTTATATTCTATACAGTTAGTTACTTGTGGAATGGTTTTAAATCATGGAACGGACAGAGTCATTTTACCAACTGACGGTGTAGGCTGGCAAATAGTAGCCGGCGTTTGGTGTTCTGGCGATGACATAAGGTCCAGACTATAGTACTTACCATTTTCTACCTCGTTTTCATGAGGACTTTCGGTCTGCAATGACATCAGATTTGAACCTTGTCACCTGGCTGACAGGTACATTTCTGATCTATTGTCCTGTTACCACATTGTTTTTCGCTGCGTAGCTTTCTCACGCATATCTTGGGGATAGAAGAGAACCATTCTTTGTTCTCTTGCTGGTTTGACATTAGTTCCTATAGCGTGAAGTTAGCAGATATATGTAGTTGATCATCTACAATTTCTTCCAGTTTTCCAAGGCATTGCAACCAGCTAGTGTTTCTGTTGGTTATAGGTCGGTGTGAATCAGTTAAATGATCATCCTGTCCCAGAATTTATTGGAATGAGGTGACATGTATGTGTAGCTGTGGTGCAAGATATCCGCAGCTTTACAGGTGTGATTTTTGCAAGAGTTGCTTAACTCATTATCGGTTTAAATCAGCATCTTGCATCTGTGACATATTTCTGCCCAGATGTAATTTCATCTGTCATTAGATAAATATTAATATCACATCATTGACTGGTGACAAGAGACACAGGTCCTAAACCTTTAGGTAGCTGAGACAATCCATGAACGACAACAATACCTTGGCCTCTGACATAATTTCGAAACTATGTGCCTACAGGACTGCAGCCATTTAGCAAGCCTTGCATGCTGCTATTTTCAGCTCAGTAGAATATAGATCACCTAGTGTTTGAAATACGTTTTACTGTGGTGGCCATACTGACAGTAATGGAAATGTATGATTGCCCAGATTACAGCGAAGACTTCAGGTTTTGTAATGGTGTAGGATATCATAAAATTTCAGAGTACCCTACTTGAAAACTCGAAGGTGCTAATTGTGGGTTTACCTTATACATTATACACTTGGAATAGAACCGCACCATGACAAAATTAGAAAGACCTGTATACGAGCCGAAAACTTTAGTTCTATTTGGATGCTATAAATTGTTGGCTTGACAAAACGCTTATTTTATGTCCTCAAAATCTCGATGATGTTTCCTTGACCAGTACCATTGCATATTTGTGTTCATCACCTGCGTCTATGATTCACTGTCCAATAACCGGTCGGATATTATACATTAATGAAATGATACCAAGCTCAACATTAATTTTAATTGCTATCGTGTTTGAGGTGCAAGAATATTCTGTAGCACACTATATTTTGATTTGTTTGGTATAATTCCCTTTAGTTAAGCAATTTGACCTTCTGCGTCCTAACTTTGATTGCTCTAAGTTAGCAGTAACAACGGTAACTATGAACGCTTGAAGCACTATTACAAGATGTGAATGTGCTGTTCCCTGGTGAGAGTGGCAATTACCAAATCGTCTACAAGTAGGGTGACCACATCTAGCAATTCCAGTCGTAGTAACTAACTAGGGCAGAGATAAAAACTCCAGAACTCACGTTAAGAGCGAAGGTTTGCCCTATAAGGGATAACTGTGAACCATTGATATAAACTCTGTATATTTTTGATGACGCTTTGGCGATCAGAGGCCTGTTCTAGACAGATAATTAACACCGTGAGATCACTAGAGTTTTCCTTTAATATTTCTCGTGGGGTTCTGGGGGGATTAAGGTTAGATTTATGGCTGTGACGTCAAGTGATAGTGGTATGTTGCCAGCCGGTTTGATGACAGCTAAGAGCGTACTGCTACAGGGACTTCTGTGAAGGCTCCACAATGTACCAGTGAAGCATCTTAAGTATTTCCTCGATAACAGGCAGCCATTTACCCGAAGAGACACAGTATGAAGTGTGGCAATATGTTACTTATGAGGAAAAATCAAGTTTACATTCATTATCTCGGATAATTCCGGGACACATATCAAGTGCTGTGGCATAGACGGATAATATCTGCTCCAAGTCTGCTTGTTTGATGGCATTAAGATAAAATGAATTTTGGTGCCTCACCTTTACAACTTCCTTTCCATTGTCGTGCTGATTTTCATTGCACAGCTCGCCAGGGTTTGTGATCTCGCCCCCAAATTGTATTTCTGTCCCTTGGCGGAATTTGACCCATGGCTGTAGAACTAAGTCCATGGCCACGTAATTACGACTTACTCAGGCATGCAGCAGATAGACCTATTATTGTGTCACTCCCAGCCAAAAATCTACGATTGCAATGCATTCACTTATTAGTCTGTTTACTACAAGAAACGAGTGTGCACTCTTCATTTTCCCCAGAGTGACTTCCATCAAGGATTGGAGGTATATGGGCTCAAAGAATCTTACACTCACTTCCCTTAGCACCTGTATTTGAGTAAGCTTACAAATTGTGTGGAACAGTCTGGCCAATACCGTACTCTATTACATGCCAGTATCTAAATTGATAGTTACAGGTAAATAAATTACTGTAGTGTGAATGGAGGCATGCACGTCACATGTACTTAGCTACTGAACCAGTACTGGTCTTGGCACAACTCTTCCATCATGCAAATCCCATCACTAAACTTTAGTGATGGAAACCATGTTCCACACTCCTATGGTTCGCCAAGCACGAGCCAGCAGGGCTACCCTGTTTCCTCTGCTGTTTTGGTGTGACATCCTCAGAGTGGTCCCAAATAATGTTCACTCCACATTCATTCATGGATAAATGACCAGTTTCCATGCCTGTAGAATCGCTCGTTGTACAACTGTCAGTTTGGCTATCTAAAATACATATTTCGATTATGCCTATCTCCAGAATCGAGGTCATCAAGATTTTCATTCCTCGTGTGACACTTTGGATTGTGACTGCATGACCTTAACCTCTTATTGATCTATGCCGCTCACACCTGTTGTGGCAGTTTTCCACCTGGTCACAGTGATAACTGTTAACAGTACGAGATCACAATCTGGATTTTGGTTGCTAAGTCCACACCCTCTGCGCTGCTCTCACATCCATATATTTAAAATCAATATTGTCAATCACGGACTGCGTCCAGATCTTCATCCGCTGCATCCAGCAATTTATCCTGTTTGGCAACCGGCAGCTTGGCTTTCAAAATTCGCCATAGGTCACGTGTGTTACTGTCTCAGTGCCTCTTCCTATTCCAGCATTTTTTAATGTACTGGTGTCAGCTTCCTCGCAGTTCGTTGTTAGGTTGTGCGTCAAAATCTTCCTTCCACAACATTTCTTGTATGCCTCCTTACTTGTACTTTGCTAAAATTACTCAAATTCCTCATCAGATATATTTCTGCAGCTTCTGAGTCCCAGAGAGCTGTGTCGTTTTTCATAAACACACCCACAAATTTCATCTCCTGTATTTCACTCCATCAGTGTTTCAGTACATGAAAGCATAAATATTGTGAGATGGATACTTTTTATTTCTGATGGAGACACTATAAATATCCACTGTCGAATCATGTTTTCGTCTGAAACTGCATTGGGAATGAGAGGAGTGGTACTAATGCTTACAGTATGTTAGTTGCAATGGTACGTTTCTGCACTATACGTGGCCCAGTGCATAGCATAGAAATAACTAATGGTGAGTACCAGTACATTGTTGACTGAAAAACTAGACAATTTATCACTTTCTATTATCTGATTAGTTTTTTGTATGTCTTGCTTAATGGTGGTAACTTCTTTCACAACAGATTCGTGACAGTCTTCGATCTTTCATATTATTTACTTTTGCTGGAAGGTTTCCACACAAATCTCATGCTACCTTTCTGGGTATTTTAGCTCATAAGAAATGATTCTTCCATAGCACTTGTCGGGCTCTTATATGAATGTTCGGAACGCAGATGCATTTCTAGATTGTTTTCTGTTGTCCCCATGGAGACATTTTTGAATGTTTGGTCTAATTTTTCATCTTTTTCTTGCGGGCAGTTGGCTATTTCTTGTTTTACTTTCTGTTGGTGACGACGTAACTGTTGTGTGGTTCGTTTCTCCACTTCGGTGACGAACCTTTCTTGTTTTCTTCTTAATTCAGCTTGCTTCTTTTCGTTTCCGCGTTTGATCTATTCCTGTTAGCTTGTGGCTCGTTTGTAATTTCCTCGCTTCATAAAAGAAGGTAGTATACGTGGAAGAGGCCTGGAGATACTGGAAGGTTTCAGGTAGATTATATAACGGTAAGACAGAGATTTAGGAAACAGGTTTTAAATTGTAAGACAATTCCAGATTCTGGCCACAATATGTTGGTTAATAACTGTAGATTAAATCTGAAGAATATGTAAAAAGGTGGGAATTGAAGGAGATGGGACCTGGATAAACTGAAAGAAACAGAGATTGTAGAGAGTTTCAGAGAGAACATTAGGGAACGATTGACAAGAACGGGGAAAAGAAATGCAGTAGAAGAAGAATGGGTAGCTTTGAGAGGTGAACTAGTAAAGGTAGCAGAGGATCAAGTAGATAAAAAGACGAGTGCTAGTAGAAATCCTTTGGTAACAGAAGAGATACAGCATTTTAATTCAAGAAAAAAGAAAATATAAAAAAGAAGTACCTGAAACACGCAAAGAGGAATACAAACGTCTCGAAAATGAGATCTACAAGAAGTGCAAAATGGCTATGCAGGGACGTCTACAGGACAAATGTAAGAATGTAAAGGCATATACCACTAGGGGTAAGATGGACACTGCCTACAGGAAAATTAAAGAGACCTTTGAAGAAAAGAGAACCACTTGTGTGAATATCAAAAGCTCGGATGGGAAAGCAGCTCTAAGTAAAGAAGGGAAAGCACAAAGGTGAAAAGAGTGTATATAGATCTATACAAGGACGATGTACTTGAGGACATTACCGTGGAAATAGAAGAGGACGTAAATGAAGATGAAATGGGTGATATGGTATTGCGTGAAGAGTTTCACAGAGCACTAAAAGACCTGAGTCGAAACCAGGCCCCGGTAGTAGACAACAATCTATTAGAAGTACTGATAGCCTTGGGAGAGCAATCCCTGAGAAAACTTCACCATCTGGTGAGCACGATGTGTGAGACAAGCGAAATAGCCTCAGACTTCAAGGCAAATACTATAATTCCAATCCCAAAGTCAGTAGGTGTTGACAGATGTGAAAATTACCGAACTATCAGTTTAATAAGTAACGGCTGGAAAAGACTAACACGAATTCTTCACAGACGAATGGACAAACTTGTAGAAGCCGACCTCGGGAAAGATCAGTTAGGATTCCGTAGAAATGTGGGAACACGTGAGGCAATAATGACCCTACGACTTATCTTAGAAAATAGATTAAGGAAAGGCAAACCTACGTTTCTAGCATTTGTAGACTTAGGGAAAGCTTTTGACAATGTGGACTGCAATACTCTCTTTGAAATTCTGAAAGTGGCAGAGGTCAAATACAGGGCGCGAATGGCCAATAACAATTTGTACCGAAGCTAGATGGAAGTTATAAGAGTCTTGGGGCATGATAAGCAAGCACTGGTTTGGAAGGGTGTGACATCCCTCCAAATATGCAATAATGTCATATAGTGCCATACATCCCTTGATAGGAAGTCCTTATGGGACCTGTAGATGACATAGTGGAATGTTGAAACTCGTAGCCTTCAAAATAGAATAAAATAACATCTCAGCTAGACGGCTGTTGGAGAATTTCATTGATGTTGACAATAACGTAGAACAAGGACTAAATGTATACTCTCCGAAGTGTCACTAAAACAAGTATTCATTGCAAGAGAAACGTAGAAACAGAGGACAGAACTAGCCGCAACAAAAAATAACCATAAGTAGAAGTGGGATTTCGCCATCTGAGGGCGAGAGGTTCAAAGTACTGCTGAGGTCCTCGCCGTCGTATGGCGAGTAGTAGTAGATGGGGCGTTGGCTGCCACGGAACGCGAGACTGAATGGCTTTTTGCAGTACTCGCTGCTGTACAGCGTCGGTGGTGGCATTCTATAGATCTAGCCAACGTTCTATCTTCTTCATTCTTTTTATCTTCTTAGTACCTAACTATTTAATTTTAAATGTTTCGATTTCCGAATTAGCTTTAAGTTTACAAGTATATAAAGCTGCGAAACGGGTATACTTTTTTAAAATAAGAAGGAGTCAAATACGCAACATATGCTGTATAAGTACAATTTAATATTGTGGAAAGGCGACCTGTCTTATCAACTAAGTGGCCGCTCACTTGTCAATGGCAGCAATATATTTCTCTGCAGCCTGCAAGGAAATTAATTGAATACTGACAGCTGAAACCAACAGCTGTATTGTAATCCAACATCATTTACTCAATACGTGCTACTAGTTTCCTCAGGCCACAAGCGTAGCCTCCCATCAAAGTAGGAACAACAATAACAAAGACCAACGGAATCTCTAAACGAAAACTGGGCGACTTATTAACCATGCTACGCCAACATGTGCAACCAACAAAGTCGAGTGCAGCGGGGTCAAAATCAACTGCACTCGTTACCTTAGTAGCAGTAACAAGCCTACCAATAAATGTTCTTCATCCCTGTGATTCGGCCGATTACGCTTGGTGGTTAAATATAAAGATCTACACTTTCCTTTACACCACAGCAGCATCAATGAACAACAGCAGATCGCTGTCCACCTTGTCTACCAGACCATTTATGTAAACAGAAAATAGCAACGGTCTTAGCGCATTGTGGTGGGGCACTCATGACATCCTTATCTCCGATGAACACTCGCCGTCGAGGGTTCTGTTAATTAAGAAGTCTTCCAGGCAGTCAGACATCGGCGAGCCTATTCCATGTGCTCGTTAATAATCTACAGTGGGGTATCGTGTCCAACGCTTCTCGGAAATCTGGAAATATGGAATCTGACTTTTGCCCTTCAGCCATTATCCGCAGTATTTCATGATAGAAAAAAGAAAGTTGTGTTTCACGTGCAGATTCGTGGACATGAGCTTTTCGGTCTATAGAAAATATAATCGATCTCAGAATATGCTTTGGAATTCTGCAGCAAACCGATGTTAAGCGTACTGCTCTGTAATTCTGCGGGTCCGTTTGTGCACCCTTCTTAAATAGTGGAGCCACCTGCACTTTTCTCCCGTCGCTTGGCGCTTTGCATTGGTCGAGAGATTCGCAATAAATGCAAACGAAGCATGACATATAGTACTCTTTGTAATAACCAAACTGGGTTTCAATAACGACCTGGTGGCTTATCTGCTTTAAGCTCCTTCAGTTGTTTCTCTACGCCAGGGACGCTTATTACTACGTCTTTCATGCGGGACTGTGCGGTAGTCAAATGAAGGTATGTTTATACCATTCTCCTGCATGAACGATTTCTCAAACGTGGAAATTAAAACTCCGTCTTTTCTCTTGCTATATTCTGCTGCTAAACTAGACTGCTCAGCGAATGAATGGATGGAACCCTTATACTCGCTTAGAGATGATACACAGGACCACAAATTTTTTTCGGGTTCTCTGCCAGATCTTTATCCAAGGAATGGCGGTGGTTGTATGCTTGGTACATAGATCTTTCTACAGACGTACAATCGGTGGGTTCAGGGGGGTAATACGGAAAGCCGTACTGGATGCCCACGGCCTCGTATCACTAGCAGTCGAGATGACAGGCATCTTATCCGCATGCCTGTAAGGGATCGTGCAGCCACGTCCCGATCCCAGAGTCAACAGATGGGGACGTTTGCAAGACAACAACCATCTGCACGAACAGTTCGGCGACATTTGCAGCAGCATGGACTATCAGCTCGGAAACCATGGCTGCTGTTACCCTTGACACTGCATCACAGACAGGAGGGCCTGCGGTGGTGAACTCAACGACGAACGTGGGTGCACGAATGGCAAAACTTCAATTTTTCGGATGAATCATGCTAGTCGCATCCGTGTTTGGCGACATCGTGGTGAACTCACATTGGAATGTTGTATTAGTCATCGCCATACTGGCATATCACCCGGCGTGATAGTATGGTGTGCTATAGGACTCGGTCACCTCTTCTTCGCATTGATAGCTGTTTGAACAGTGGACCTTACATTCCATATGTGTTACGACCCGTGACTCTACCCTTCATTCGATCCCAGCGAAGCACTACATTTTTGCAAGATAATGCTGGACCTCATATTGGAGGTCTTGTACGGGCCTTTCTGGATACAGAAAATGTTCGACTGCTGTCCTGGACAGCACATTCTCAAGATCTCTCACCAATTGAAAACGTCTGGTCAATGGTGGCCGAGCAACTGGATCGTCACAATACGCCAGTCACTACTCTTGATCAACTGTGATATCGTGTTGAAGCTGCATGGGCAGCTGTACCTGCACACGCCATCCAAACTATGTTTGACTCAATGCCCAGTCGTATCAAGGCCGTTATAACGGCCAGAGGTGGTTATTCTGGGTACAGATATCTCAGGATCTATGCACCCAAATTGCGTGAAAATGTAATCACGTGTCTGTTTTAGTATAATATATTTGTCCAATGAATACCCGTTTATCACCTGCATTCCTTTTTGGTGTAGTAATTTTAATGGCCATTAGTGTAGCAACAGTCTCCGCGAGATCTTTATCCAACGCCACCCATGGCAGCTGTTGTTTGCTTCGCACATAGATCTTTCTGCATACGTAAAAATCTCTGTTAATCGCTGCCTGTCGTCATTTGCATGCCCTCTGCGAACCGACAGTATTACAGTCTTTGTTTCATCAACATTTACAGAATTTCGTTATTTAACCACAGTGTACCTTCACCGTCCTTAGTTCACCAACTACGCACATACTTGTCCGAGCACGATTTACAACCTTTTTAAACTCTGCCCATAATTCTTCTATGGCCATCATTCTGGAAATAATGACTGCAGTTCATTGCGTAAGAGAGATGCTAACAACTGCTTATCTGTTCTTTCTTGCAGGAACACTATCGTAGCTCTCTTGACTTTCGTAATAATAGTCGCTATGATGACATCAAGATCAGTAATCTTCATCTCTAAACTAAAAGCATCGATAAGTTCCTGCCTGATTGTATCTACAAGGACCAATTTACTTTCATTTCGTGTGGGCAGCCGAACTAGCTGCTCAAGACTGTTTTTGAAAAAGTGTTCAAAAGTACTTCACAAGGCTGTCTGTCTGTACCCCCTGCAATGAATCCTTACACGTCCCAATCTAAACTCGGTACATTAAAGTCACCAGCAGTTAGAAGTTGGGTATTACGCAACTGACCAGACACTTTCTTTGAATTATAAAGCGGAGGTGGATAGTCGGTGAAAAAATCCAACAATTGACTTGGTTTCACGTAGACCTGTTATATGTGACCAGGAACTTTACTATCATACTCAATTTCAACCTAAGCAGAAACAATATTTCTGTCGACTGCAATGGACACTCCCCCTTCCAAGGCGTCTAATCTGTCTTTCCGATAAACATCCCAAGACTCGATAAATAGCTGTGAGCTTTTTATTTCTCGCTTTAGCCAGCTCTCAGTCCCAACAATAATTTGAGGTCGACAGCTTCCCTGGAAGGTACTAAATTCTGGAACTTTGTTACGAATATTTCGACACTTTACTGACAAAAATGATTACAGTCGAACTGTCCATATTATAGATGCCGTCTGATTTCTGTATATGCATATCGACTGCCGAGTGTTCATGAGAGTACGTCAACCTAACGCCCAGTCTAAAAAACCGTCATTTGCCCTCCACAATTACTCTGATATGTAAAGGGGTGTGCTACAAATCCTCACCCGAAAATCTACAGCAAGACCATCACGGAGACGACGAAGCCTTTGGTTGAGACCTCGACTCGGCTCCAAACCAGAGGACCCCTATCAACTCTGGGAACGATGCTCGAAATTGCGAGTTCTACTTGCACGCCACGTGCGACGCCAGCAGCCCACGCCATCCATGCCAGCCTCCTGTAAGAACTGAGGATGGCCTCAGAACCCATGCGACAGGCATCGTTGGTGGAGACGTGAGCCACAACTTGCAGACGACTGCACCCTCTACGCTCGATAGCCGCAGACAAAGCCGCCTCCACATTGGCTTTATTTCCATCCCTGAACCCTATCTTCCAAAGGTGCTCCATAATGCACCTAAGAATGGAGTTCCCAATAACTAGAAAAACCTCGCCAATGTGTTCATGCTCGACCCTGCTAAAGGAACGAACACCTGTTCACTCACAGAGTGATTACACAAGGATTTGGGGCCTGCCTCCACATTGGCCCTCCATCTCGAGCAAAGCGAAAGCGTTACCACCTGTGACTCACCCTGTGGGTCCACTGCGTCGGGTACACTAGAAGGCGTCTTGGGAGTAGAACCCTTGGACGAAACAAGAGACACCTGAAGTGTTCCACGCGACGCTCTAGACTCTCCACCACCGCTGCACCCCGAGGCGGTAGCCTGAAGGCAAGTGATCGCAGGCAAAACCACATTCAACTCTTCTAAAACTGCGACAGGCTTCTTCTGTCTCCCCACACAGCAGGCATGCATCCTACCCATCCTAGCAAGACTAACTGAAGAGGAAACAGTAAAAGTTGGCAGAAACCTTCAGAAGAAACTTGTCACTATCCTGACATGTAACCAGTGATGCTCAAACCTCAATGAACGTTTTAGTTGTCTGTCCAAAAGAAGTAACAACTGAGCAACAGATTGCCTCATTTTTCACTCACAGCCAACAAAAAAGCGGACTGAACTTCCTAAATACTAAAACACACAAGCAATTAAAGAAATATATGCTACAGAGAAAACACAGGAAAAGCTAAATACATAACTTGATGCCCATGAGTTGTGTCACCGGAGATAACTGGCATAGAACTGAAAGGCTCAATACGCTGGTTATAGCGGTTACTAGTCTCAAAACAAACAGCTAACTACCGTGTTACTGACTATTTGTATGTACTCTTAAAAACACTTGATTTAACTCCGGGCCGGCCGCGGTGGTCTAGCGGTTCAGGCGCTCAGTCCGGAACCGCGGGACTGCTACGGTCGCAGGTTCGAATCCTGCCTCGGGCATGGATGTGTGTGATGTCCTTAGGTTAGTTAGGTTTAAGTAGTTCTAAGTTCTAGGGGACTGATGACCACAGATGTTAAGTCCCATAGTGCTCAGAGCCATTTAACTCCGAGAATCTGAGGCTGGAAGTCTACTGAATATTTACTATTCGCAAGGGTCTTGGAATCAATTAAACAAAGCGGTACTAGTGACTTTTGCGGCGGAAAACTACAGTAGAAGGCCTCACTCAAGGCAAAACATCGAAATATACGCAGATTCTCGTAACAAAAATATACAGCGCTACTATTAACAGCTAAATAATCAGCTACTGTTCACTTCCGCTCAGAAGGAGGTCGGAATAACGTTAAACTGACCGATGTAAACAAACGGTATACAACCGATAAACTGCTGCTGCTGCTAATCTCGGTTCTGCTCTGCGGCTGGAGATCACCTCACTGAGTTTTCAATCCGTCATAAGGACGAAGGGTGACACATCTCATTTTAGTGTCAACTAGGAGGTGCCCGAATAGTATTCTAGCGAAGATCTATTTGCCAATTTTTTTTCTGTCAGGAGCCAAGCCGTTGCAGTGGAGTGGTATTTCAGGTGATACTATTTTTCAACTGAAAATAAAACGTTAGACAGTGGCTTAGTTAAAAAAATTCCAGTCTAGGAACATTTCAGCTTGCCCTGTTTCCGATTTCCGACATATAATCATTATTAGTTGCTTATTCCCCGTTGCATCTTAGGCTGCTTATTCGTTTATTGAGACCAAAATGACTTTATAGCGACGTGCATTTCAAAAGCTATATTTTTGAATGAGGAATTCAAACCATGGAACAATACACAGTACAAAGACACATAGTCGCAACATTAACCTGATCTCTTTTCGCTTTGCCATTATCGATGAAAATAAAATTGAGACAGATGAAATTACGAACTCAGAAATTATTTCAAATGGCAGTGGCAAGAGAAACGAGCGTCCCTATACTAGGGAAAGGCAGGTTTTAAAACTTTATACGTGGCTGGAGCAGCAACTGTAGAATGAAATCTTCTTGTAGAATTAGTAAATGGATGAAATGGCTCTGAGTACTATGAGACTTAAGATCTGAGGCCATCAGTCCCCTAGAACTCTTAGAACTACTTAAACCTAACTAACCTAGGGACATCATACACATCCATGCCCGATGCAGGATTCGAACTTGCGACCGTAGCAGTCGCGCGTTTCGGACTGGATATAATAGTAAACAGCCAATCATTTGCGAAATGGAAGGTTTATTAAAATTCCTTTACCATGGTTTAAACTTTTATAAAAACGTCTCCTTGAGAAAAAAATACTGACAATACATGTTGAGGCTATATTTAACGTACCTCTGCCATTATATGTAATCCACGTATCAATATTTCCTTCTGAAGCAGGCTTTTTACAAACGTTGAAACTACGATAAAGGAGAGTTAGTAAACCGTCTATTTTGCTGGTGATTTCCGATTTCTGTAAGGAAGAGGGTTAGGTATTATATGGCACAGTTCAATAACACACCAAGCCGAAGCCCCTTAAATCCGCCTTTCAGGTAACTAAGTCCCTTTCCGATTTCAAAGTTCTTCATTCAGTTCCTATCCCCTTCTCGTTCTTTTTATCCTTCCTGCTTCACCCTCATTCTTCCCCTTTTCTTTGTTCTCTTTCGTCCGCACAGGACTGGGCACCCTTAGAAACGATAGCAAACTAACGCTCCCTGGTTGCCATAAACCGTTTTAAAGTTGGTGGGAATGACTTACAAAAATAAAGACGTAAACGAGTCCGACAGTGGTATTATTACTGAAAGTGGTATTCAATTAGAATTGTGCAATTCTGTGAGTAAAGTTGGCTGAGTTTTGCTGTCAAGAGTCAAGAAATTGCGAAAGAAAACGTTGCAGTCTGCAGCGTGGCCTGGAATTATTTAGAGATGAGTGGATGGACGAATGCACGTAGCGGGCGAAGGGACGTAGACGGATGGGCAGAGCGAGCGTTGATGAAGCTGCTCGCGTGGGGGCGGGAATTACTTGACGAGCACCGACATAAAAGTCGACGTGCGCGGCAGGACAAGGGAGGAGCGCATTTTGGGCTGAGTGCCCGAATAGTTTACGTGGTGAGCTCGTGTATAATGCAAGCGACAGTGTTCAACAAAACGCGGCCTAAAAGCCGAAGTTTTGTCAGGAACAGAAAGTTTATTATGCAAGAGAGTGTATATCACCCGCTCAGAATGTTACGTTCTACCAGAGAGTATTAGTGAGATTCAGTTTAGAAGACAATGAAATGCAGAGGTACTAGTAAGAGGCTGACTACAAGAAATACCGGTGTGATACGGTAATCAGAAGTACTTTTAAGACAGGGGATAAAGTACTAAATATCTGGTAGACCTGAAAGTAAAATACGCATGAAAGTAACGATTTTTCATGTTAATTTTACACTATTTGTTGAAGAATAATTTGAAAGAATTTTTGATGCTTTAGACAAGTATATGATAAATATTATTAAGTTCTAGTACCAATTGATACATTTGATCACAATGTAGTCACATTTTTGTATATGGATAATTACCATATTGTGCCCTGCACATACGAGTGCGTGCTAGTAGGTAATGCCTCGGTGTTTTTAATATTGCCACTCTTAAATCCTTTTAAATAAAACAAACTTTTTTAACATTGCGCATCATTATTCCTCATGAAATGTTTACATGATTGATTCAGCGGAAAAATCATTTTACCTGACGCCTTTGGAATTAGCCAATTGTTATAGTGATCGCTAATTTCCTTTTGTAGTTATACGAGTCCCTTCGTTAATATATTCATTTGAGTGGTAGTAACCTACTTTCATGCTTAACTGGACCACCCCCAATAGTTTTCATTTAATATGATAGTGATTTACGACGATGTTTCTCTTGGATTTGAATGAGTATATGGGAAGTTTCCCTTTCCTGCACATCGCCAGGGATCGAACTTGTGACATCTTAATCGTATGCTAAACAACTGAACGGACATCTCACGTACCCTAACCGCATACTACGGTAAAAATAAAAAATAAAACTGTTACAAAAATTCATACAGGCTCTGTGTAAACGTCAATGGCAACATAGCCAGCGGACAGAATAACAGGTTTCATTGCAGGAAATGGAAGGCTAATTACAAAGGTCTACATACGTTCGTAGCAGAGTGTAACAGCTGAAATGTCAGATGTCGCTGTAGATACACCATGAATGTTAATGTTTACTCTGCAAAGGTCGAAGGTCGTTAATAACCTAGAATTCTAAATTAGTGCCACTGGTTATGTCATAGAAGGTAACAACAGTTATCGAAATGACGTACTTTGTTACACAACTCTACTCGAGCATTTCAGCAAAACTGTTACAAATATAAACACCGAAAATAAATTTGCTAAGGGGCTGAACTAACGTGGCGTTTACCAAAATACATCACAAACTATTCAAACGGCAGCAGATGGATGTGATGCAGAGGATGCATTTGAGAGAAGTCACTAAAGGGCTGTTAATCTAGTTTTCCCGATAGAGACTCATAGCTGCGTGACTCCTGTAGAAAGGCAATATACCGAAAACTAAAATACGAGGCTGGGCTCCTGTATGGCAGTTTACATGATCAAATGAGGAATGTACATTTTTCAGATCCTACAATGTCACTCTATAACATAGGCCGTGGACTAATAATTTTGCTTGAGCAGATTTTGCAGTGTTGTTCATTAAAACGTACAACAATGCCAATCTCGTTCATGAAAATACTCCGTTCTTTCTTGTAATTTAATTCTGTTAACGCATAAATGTATCAAACTTCACGTTGTACTGAAATAAAAGGGTATATGTTTCTCCGGGCATACATAGTATGAAGAAAAAATGCTGCACTTGGTGTTCGATATCCGATTTCTCACCCAGATTCAAGATTATATGGTTTATACAGCAAATCAGGTTGAATGCTTTCTGAAAAAAACATAAATGAAAACAAGGAACTGTTAACACTCATAGATTATGCAGCGTTTCGGAATGTACTCTGAAATGTATACCACCCCGCACTATGGCACCAGGTGTCCTAGCACAATGAGCGGACTGTTGGGACATTAAAGTTGCGGTTCGAATTCTCGGTAGGTTCCACTTCTTTTTATTTAATTTTTTTTGGCTTTGTTCCATAGTTCTTGTCATTTATAAGCAGAAAATAGTTTTGCCAGATGACAATACCGTATCACATGACAGTGGGGTCCATTAAACAACATGCACGTGTCTACTAACGGTACAGTGCAGAACCAAAACTGGTGCTATCCGCTTCATAAAGGGTGGCTTCCCGATAGACCACACATACCATGAATACGACGATATCCTTCTGGTACTGGGTGCATCCCATAGCCAAGCTGCTGCTGCTTCTGCTCGTGCGTATGTTGCACGGTTTCCTCAAAGGCGTCATCCTGATGAGAATGGTTTTTGTCGTCTGGGGGAACGCGTTCGAGAAACCTGTAATCTTTATCCATAAGCAATGGACAGGTTGTCCAAGGACTAGATGTACTCCACAGAGGGTGCGGTTCTTGAAACCATCCAGCAGTCACCTCGGCCTAGTGGCCGTGATACTGTTGCAAGAAAGTCTCAGATGTCTCAAAGACTGGTTGCTGAAGTGTTGCAGAATGAAGAGCTGCATCCATATCACTTCAACACCAGCAGCCAGAAGAACGCATTTGACGAAAACAGTCCTGTGAATGGCTTTTGCACCAAATAGAACATAACGAAAATTTTGCTAATATATGATCTGACGAATCTAGCTTCAATCCGTAGAACTGACAGTAGTGGTTGAAGGGCAACCCACATGTCCTCCGTGAACGTGGCTTTCAGGCACGCTTTGGCATAACCCTATCGGCTGGAATCGGGGGAGGAGCGTTATGAGCTTGTACTTACTGCTGAAAAAGTTGAATGCACATATGAAAGGTACGTTTCTTTGCAATAATTTGCTTCATGCGCTGGATAACGTTGTACTTGGCCTTCGGCGACAGCCATGGTTTCCTAATTATGGTACATTGACACATTTTTTATTGCTTTCCGAGAAAATGGATCAGTCGAGGAGGTCAAATTTTCTGACCTCCACGTTCCCCGACCTTAATCCACTACATTTCTATTTGTGGAGACACTTAAAGGAGCAACATTATAGTCCTCCACCCATGCACCATACACAACATAACAGCTCACTTGCATACCGCTTCGGCAATGATGAATGCAGGTGTGTTGCATCGGGTCCTGCAAAGTAAAATCCAGCGAGTGTCTGCAAATGTAAGGTGGTCACTTTGAATACCTCCTCCAAAGTGAACAACCAGCTCTGTGAAGATAAGCCTGGACGTCAAACGTAAAGAACTGAGTTAATGTGCTTAACATAATGTGCAAACTAGTGTAGCCCACCTATCGTGTTTTTTGTACCTCTTTGGATACAGATGATATTACTGTATCCACAAATTTTTTCTCTTGGCTTTTTCTGTGTCATGGATCAATCAAAGTTGTCTTTTATGTCCACATTGTGGAGGTTAAATTGGTTACAGTTTGATCTTTAACTGAATAAAAGTGTCTGGCGCGAACATCGGCGAACTACATATCCGTCCCTCACAACACTGCCTCGTCTCACAGACCTGATGAGACAGCTGTGACACAGCTCAGAGTTCATCCTATCTAATTTGGCCACACTGCATGCTGTTTCAGCGTTACTTAAGCCTGTTTTTCTTTTTTTAATTGCATTTTTATTAAATCTGTCGGTGGGACTAAGAACTAGGAGGTGGTTCTGCCCACCGCCAAGATTGGCATTTTTTTCACTTCATCGCTGCCACCTGCTTAGTATACCCACTTGATTCTTACGTTGAGTAGTGTACATACTCAACGTGCTCCTGGTTGCATACTCACCGGCAGTGGTTCTGTATAAGTAAGAGTAAGTTCTGTGTGGTACACGTTCGACCTTTGATTCAAGATTTGACGACGCTTTGAGGAAGCAGCACGATCGTGCAGCATGGGCCATTCTCATATCGGCAGACTTTTGCGAGTCGGGAGAGGCTCATGCAATGTTCAAGTGGAAGACGGTGTCTCACACTGAAAGCATGATGGAAAACTCTGACTTCTCTCTATCTCGTGCCCAGTTACAGACGTAACACGGTTACGCTGTGGCCATACTGAATATAAATTTTATTTTCAATAATGGTACGAAAATAACTCATTCTCGAATTTTGTCTTCACTGTTCAGCTTTAGCATATTAATCTAGGAAATACCGTCCCAAGTAATCCTTCTGTACTGCGAAAGCGTCAGTGGCTAGTGAACGTATTAATTATTTCTGACTTACTCAACACCCGTAGTGTTTACGTATCTCACAGCCTGTGTCACAGCTTAAACATGTGGCATTGTGTCAGGTCGTTGGTGAATGCATAAACTCGCCTTTCCTGTCACCCAGATGGGCCTCCACTGGGTATTATATAAAAATCAGTTTTGGGTTCGGAGAATTACATTTTGTGACATGGTGCACTTTGTCTTTATTAGTTTGGATTGTTTATTACAAAAGTGAACTAACCTAGGAGCTGTAGTGCCTGAAAGATTAGCTGAACTCAGCTATTTTCTGCCATTGCGTTCAGAATTATCAGCACATAAGTATCATAGTGCAGGAGATCTTGGGAATATGTCCAAATGCGAAACCTCTTCTTGTAATCCCAATCTCATGAAATTTCGGTCAAGAGAAGTGTACAGTTCTACGTCGTGAAGATCCCACTCTAATGAACAAGGAAACTACTTCCAGACATAGAATAGAATTATGTTATTTATAAATGGGATCGATAAACTGAGAGCGTTAATAAGAGAGAAAAGTCGCCTCTATCCTCATAGCGTGCCGAATTACGTAACATTCCTTTTTAACGGAGTAGGTTGTTACCTGTCGTCCGACGGGTATGTGAGCTGTGAGCAGTAGTCTTGTATTACGTACGTAGGTCGATACACATTCACACAGCAAATCTTACGGAGAGAGTAATAGGACAGAGAACACAGCTTTGACTGTTACCTGTAACACAAAAAGTTGCAGAGAAAGACGTCTAGATCTACCTAACTATACATGTTAGTCGAGCTTATGTGCGCACAATTACGCCCTCTATACGAAAATTTACAGAGATTTCTCAGGTCGGTATTCCATCTTGTAAAGTCGATAAAAATAATAATTGGATTGTAGGTCATGTTTATGTACATTACCACTATACTCACTATATATCTAATAAGCAAAAATAAATTGAATCTCCATGCACTGAACAGAACGTACTCTTATACGGAATGTTCTCTATCACTTACAAGGGGAGCCGGCCCGAGGGGCTACAATCTGGAACCACGCGACCGTTATGGTCGCCGGTTCGAATCCTGCCTTGGGCATGGATGTGTTTGATGTCCTCAGGTTAGTTAGGTTTAAATAATTCTAAGTTCCCGTAGTCTAGGGGTAGCATCTTTAATTCATAATCAAAAACGTCTTCGGTCCCGGGTTCGATCCCCGCCACTGCCTAAATTTTGATAAATAATCAGCATTGGCGGCCGAAGACTTCCGGCATAAGAGGTAAGCCTCATTCTGCCAACGGCCTTGTCAAAGAGGGCGGAGGAGCGGATAGAGGTTCAGGGCACTCTCTTGTCCTAGGGGTGGGAAATTGCCCCAAAAGGCGGAAGAATCAGCAATGATCAACGACATGAGGATGCAGAAGGCAATTGAAGCCACTGCATTAAAGACACGTAACGTGTATCCACAGGACATGTGGCCTGTAGTTGAAGAAGTGTCATGATAATCTCTCCATTGGCAAAAGATTCCGGAATAGTCCCCCATTCGGATCTCCGGGCGGGGACTGCCAAGGGGGAGGTTACCATAAGAAAAACATTGAATAATCAACGAAAGGATAATGTTCTACGACTCGGGGCGTGGAATGTCAGAAACTTGAACGTGGTAGGAAAACTAGAAAATCTGAAAAGAGAAATGCAAAGGCTCAATCTAGATATAGTAGGGGTCAGTGAAGTGAAGTGGAAGGAAGACAAGGATTTCTGGTCAGATGAGAATCGGGTAAAATCAAGAGCAGCAGAAAATGGTATAACAGGTGTAGGATTCGTTATGAATAGGAAGGTAGGGCAGAGGGTGTGTTACTGTGAACAGTTCAGTGACCGGGTTGTTCTAATCAGAATCGACAGCAGACCAACACCGACAACGATAGTTCAAGTATACATGCCAACGTCCCAAGCTGAATATGAACAGATAGAGAAAGTGTATGAGGATATTGAAAGGGTAATGCAGTATGCAAAGGGGGACGAGAATCTAATAGTCATGGGCGACTGGAACGCAGTTGTAGGGGAAGGACTAGAAGAAAAGGTTAAAGGAGAATATGGGCTTGGGGCAAGGAATGAAAGAGGAGAAATATTACATCATGGTCAGACAGAGATTCCGAAATCAGATACTGGATTGTAAGTCGTACCCAGGAGCAGATATAGACTCAGATCACAGTATGGTAGTGATGAAGAGTAGGCTGAAGTTCAAGACATTAGTCAGGATGAACCAATACGCTAAGAAGTGGGGTACGGAAGTTCTAAGGAATGACGAGATACGTTTGAAGTTCTCTAACGCTATAGATACAGCAGTAAGGAATAGCGCAGTAGGCAACACAGTTGAAGAGGAATGGACGTCTCTAAAATGGGCCATCACAGAAGTTGGGAAGGAAAACATAGGTACACAGAAGGTAGCTGCGAAGAAACCATAGGTAACAGAAGATAGATGAAAGGAGGAAGTACAGACATGTTCCGGGAAAATCAGGAATACAGAAATACAAGTCGCGGAAGAATGAAACAAATAGGAAGTGCAGGGAAGCTAAGATGAAATGGCTGCCGGAAAATGTGAAGACATCGAAAAAGATATGATTGTCGGAACGACAGACTCACCATACAGGTAAGTCAAAACAACCTTTGGTGACATGAAAAGCAACGGTGGTAACATTAAGAGTGCAACGGGAATTCCACTGTTAAATGCAGAGGAGAGAGCAGAAAGGTGGAAAGAATACATTGAAAGCCTCTACGAGGGTGAAGATTTGTCTGATGTGATAGAAGAAGAAACAGGAGTCGATTTAGAAGAGATAGGGGATCCAGTATTGGAATCGTTATTTAAAAGAGCTTTGGAGGACTTACGGTCAAATAAGGCAGAAGGGATAGTTAACATTCTATCAGAATTTCTAAAATCATTAGGGGAAGTGGCAACAAAACGACTATTCACGTTGGTGTGTAGAATATATGAGTCTGGCGACATACCATCTGACTTTCGGAAAAGCATCATGTACACAATTCCGAAGACGGCAAGAGCTGAGAAGTGCGAGAATTATCGCACAACCAGCTTAACAGCTCATGCAACGAAGATGCTTACTAGAATAATATACAGAAGAATGGAAAAGAAAATTGAGAATGCGCTAGGTGACGATCAGTTTGGCTTTAGGAAAAGTAAAGGCACGAGAGAGGCAATTGTGTCTTTACGGCTAATATTGGAAGCAAGGCTAAAGAAAAATCAAGACACGTTCATAGGATTTGTCGACCTGGAAAAAGCGTTCGACAATATAAAATGGTGCAAGCTGGTCAAGATTCTGAAAAAAGTACGGGTAACCTATAAGGAGGGACGGGTCATATACAATATGTACAACAAACAAGAGGGAATAATAAGAGTGGACGATCAAGAACGATGTGTCCGTATCAACAAGGGAGTAAGACATGGCTGTAGCCCTTCGCCCCTACTCTTCAATCTGTACATCGAGGAAGCAATGTTGGAAATAAAGGAAATGTTCAAGAGTGGAATTAAAATACAAGGTGAAAGGATTTCAATGATACGATTCGCTGATGATATTGCTATCCTGAGTGAAAGTAAAGAAGAATTAAATGATCTACTGAACGGAATGAACAGTCTAATGAGTACACAGTATGGTTTGAGAGTAAATCGGAGAAAGACGAAGGTAATGAGAAGTAGTAGAAATGAGAACAGCGAGAAACTTAACATCAGGATTGATGGTCACGAAGTCAATGAAGTGAAGGAATTCTGCTACCTAGGCAGTAAAATAATCAATGACGGACGGAGCAAGGAGGACATCAAAAGCAGACTGGCTATGGCAAAAAAGGCATTTCTGGCCAAGAGAAGTCTACTAATATCATATACCGGCCTCAATTTGAGGAAGAAATTTCTGAGGATGTACGTCTGGAGTACAGCATTGTATGGTAGTGAAACATGGACTGTGGGAAAACCATAACAGAAGAGAATCGAAGCATTTGAGATGTGGTGCTATAGACGAATGTTGAAAATGAGGTGGACTGATAAGGTAAGGAATGTAGAGGGTTTACGCAGAATCGGAGAGGAAAGGAATATGTGGAAAACACTGATAAGGAGAAGGGACAGGATGATAGGACATCTGCTAAGACATGAGGGAATGACTTCCATGGTACCAGAGGGAGCTGTACAGGGCAAAAACTGTAGAGGAAGACATAGATTGGAATACGTGAAGCAAATAACTGAGGACGTAGGTTGCAAGTGCTACTCTGAGATGAGGAGGTTAGCACAGGAAAGGAATTCGTGGCGGGCCGCATCAAACCGGTCAGTAGACTGATGACAAAAAAAAAAAAAAAAAAAAAAAAAAAAAAAGAAAAAAAAAATGGACAACTATCAGCTGGAGAATGGGATAACGGGAGCGAAAATTTGTGCCGGAGTTGGGCTCGAATCCGGATTTCCCGTTTATCACAAGCGGTCGCCTTACCATATTCTCCCCCTGAGGCGTCGTGATCGCCAGTTTGTCTATTAAAGCTTTCTTGTATGAATTTGTGTGACTCAAGTGTAAGAAGTCAGAATCTTATACGATATGCAACGGCAGAGCTGTGTCCTGCAGATGTGCGTCATGACTGTATGGCTGTGACTGCAGCGTGTGAAAGTAGCGGAGAGGCGCTTACAGAGTAGTTACATTCTCGGGAACTACAAAAATTAATAACTGATCTGTAAATAGCCTGAGGAACTTCATATTAGGTACATAATCTTCTGTTGTGTAAAGAAACAATCTGTCAAAATATGAAGTCATAATTTGGAAGTAACCAAAAAAAAAAGAAAAGTAATTATCCGACAATTAAAAAACTAAAACAATATATATGTGTGTATGTGTGTTAATAGTTCACCAACTGTGACCATTTGAAAAGATATAATACCTCTCATTTTAGAAAACCTTTCGTAATTTTTGCTGTAGTAATAACTTTAAAAATTTCAAGTAGATATTTATGTTTTGTGTCAGGATGAGTGTGAAAGAGAGTACTGGTGTGAGTGTATGTGTGACATTTTCCAATATTAAATTTTCAGTTTGTAATTCTCTATAGGATCTTGCAGGTGTTCCAGCTTTGTATCGTGGGAACGAATCCACCAGTGGTTCCCCTACTAGTGGATGACGGGTGTCCAGGCATGTTTGAATATGTAAGAGACAGTCCGAACGTTCGCGAGTATATGTACACTCCTGGAAATGGAAAAAAGAACACATTGACACCGGTGTGTCAGACCCACCATACTTGCTCCGGACACTGCGAGAGGGCTGTACAAGCAATGATCACACGCACGGCACAGTGGACACACCAGGACCACGGTGTTGGCCGTCGATTGGCGCCAGCTGCGCAGCATTTGTGCACCGCTGCCGTCAGTGTCAGCCAGTTTGCCGTGGCATACGGAGCTCCATCGCAGTCTTTAACACTGGTAGCATGCCGCGACAGCGTGGACGTGAACCGTATGTGCAGTTGACGGACTTTGAGCGAGGGCGTATAGTGGGCATGCGAGAGGCCGGGTGGACGTACCGCCGAATTGCTCAACAAGTGGGGCGTGAGGTCTCCACAGTACATCGATGTTGTCGCCAGTGGTCGGCGGAAGGTGCACGTGGCCGTCGACGTGGGACCGGACCGCAGCGACGCACGGATGCACGGCAAGATCGTAGGATCCTACGCAGTTCCGTAGGGGACCGCACCGCCACTTCCCAGCAAATTAGGGACACTGTTGCTCCTGGGGTATCAGCGAGGACCATTCGCAACCGTCTCCATGAAGCTGGGCTACGGTCCCGCACACCGTTAGGCCGTCTTCCGCTCACGCCCCAACATCGTGCAGCCCGCCTCCAGTGGTGTCGCGACAGGCGTGAATGGAGGGACGAATGGAGACGTGTCGTCTTCAGCGATGTGAGTCGCTTCTGCCTTGGTGCCAATGATGGTCGTATGCGTGTTTGGCGCCGTGCAGGTAAGCGCCACAATCAGGACTGCATACGACCGAGGCACACAGGGCCAACACCCGGAATCATGGTGTGGGGAGCGATCTCCTACACTGGCCATACACCTCTGGTGATCGTCGAGGGGACACTGAATAGTGCACGGTAAATCCAAACCGTCATCGAACCCATAGTTCTACCATTCGTAGACCGGCAAGGGAACGAGCTGTTCCAACAGGACAATGCACGTCCGCATGTATCCCGTGCCACCCAACGTGCTCTAGAAGGTGTAAGTCAACTACCCTGGCCAGCAAGATCACCGGATCTGTCCCCCATTGAGCATGTTTGGGACTGGATGAAGCGTCGTCTCACGCGGTCTGCACGTCCAGCACGAACGCTGGTCCAACTGAGGCGCCAGGTGGAAATGGCATGGCAAACCTTTCCACAGGACTACATCCAGCATCTCTACGATCGTCTCCATGGGAGAATAGCAGCCTGCATTGCTGCGAAAGGTGGATATACACTGTACTAGTGCCGACATTGTGCATGCTCTGTTGCCTGTGTCTATGTGCCTGTGGTTCTGTCAGTGTGATCATGTGATGTATCTGACCCCAGGAATGTGTCCATAAAGTTTCCCCTTCCTGGGACAATGAATTCACGGTGTTCTTATTTCAATTTCCAGGAGTGTAGTTAAGTTCCAGGCGTAGAGCGCATCACGTCGCACCCCCTCTCTTCATTTTGTTCGGTATTGTTCGTTGCCGTTGGTCTGGGCGGGCGTAGTATGACACCCCTTCAAGTTCATTGTAGACCCATTCACTGAGTTGTCGTTTTTTTTTTTATTATTATTACAGAGGGCAGCTATCCCTCTGATCGAACACGCTGAGCTATCGTGCCGGCTAATTTGGCTATACGTGCACGATTCAAGGCAATACCCCAATTTCCTTATTCTCCCTGCCCTAGGTCGACA
Organism: Schistocerca gregaria; assembly: GCF_023897955.1. Taxonomy (NCBI): domain Eukaryota; kingdom Metazoa; phylum Arthropoda; class Insecta; order Orthoptera; family Acrididae; genus Schistocerca; species Schistocerca gregaria. Next base: position 429,184,957 of record NC_064926.1, read on the forward strand.
ATCTGTACTCGTACATCCATTATGTATACACCACCAATGGCAAGACGTTTTACTTGAAAGTCACTTTCCTGGTACGTATGTCCAGAGGAACTTGGAACCGTGATTGGGAATAACACAGGCAATGAAATATATTTATCCGCCGAAACCGGGCAAGCGACATTCAAGTATAATGTCTAGCCTGTACGGGAATATACATAGTGGATGTACGAGTACGGGTTGTGGACAAAAGGTTGGCGACGTATGGAAGTTTCAGTCTGACTGTGAGTATTGCACGGAAAGCTAAAAAATTAAGGTGACCGCTCCCGATAAGCGGGGAATCCGGTGTAGAGTCCTGGTCTGGCACAAATTTTCATTGTCGTCATTCCATTCTACATCTGAGAGTTGTCTATAATCGCAATTGCGAGTACAATTTATACATGGTCCACTAATATAATATTCTTAAGACTTGTAGGCCAAATGTCTGAAATTTAGAGTTTCAGCACGGAGTACTTGCTTCAAGTGTTCAAATGTGTGTGAATTCCTAAGGGACCAAACTGGTGACGTCATGGGTCCCTTGATTTACACACTATTTAAACTAACTTATGCTAAGAGCAACACACACACGTATGTCGGTGGAAGGACTTGAACCTCCGGCGGGAGGGGCATCGCAATCCGTGACAGGGTGCCCTAAACCGCCCGGCCACTCCGCGCGGCCTACTTGCTTGTTGGAGCCATATTTTCAGTTACGGGTTGTGTGTGTTGACTTTATTATAGTTTTTATCTAACTTTATGTGTAGATGGCGAAGAGAATAATCTTTACTAGGTGTTAATATTCAACTAATGAATGAATGAGAGTGAAATAATCTTAGTTTTCATACAGTCTTGACTCTTTATTCGTTGTTCTTCGCCTGTAGGACATTGATAAAAAGTAATCGGCCTCGTCGGCTGTAACGAACCGCTATACGTTTCCGACGCTGTATTGATACGATTTAAGAAAGTTGCTGATATAGTAGCACTGAAAGTATATTTAGCACAATTAGCGCAAAATAATATTTAGAAATAATGGGGTTAATTTTCTAACGCATTGTTCATCCTAGTTTAGTTATTATATAACTACATGCTATTACAGCATGACAACAGAAAGGCGTTATGGAAAGGGGAGTACAGATTAACAGCCTTTAGCCCGAAACAATCTATCTAAGTGAGTATCGTGGATCAACTGGATGTGTACGTATATAAATTATGCTAAAGCCAACAAGTGAAAGGCATTGTAAAATAAATAAGCCGAGGATATTCGAGGATATTCGAATTTTTGAGTGCAGTTAAGTGTTTTCCATCGAAATTGAAAACAAACTGGAAAAGCAAACAACTTTCTGGGAGGAGCAAACACAGCTCACAGACATTGTGGATAACAATAAACAACACTGAACACGCAACAACCATTGAAATTATAAACAATATAACAATTTAAAAAGCCAAGAACGGTGAGCTGTTTCCGAAAGCCACACGGCTGCATGAAGCTGTTTCATTCGCAACTACCGGTTTCACATTGGTGTAGACGAATCTTGACATTTTGTACCAAAAATACAAATCACTGTCAAGCTTTATTAAATTTTACAAGTACTGAACCATAGATAGTGTCGACATTCAACAAATAATAATGACAAGTACTCACAACTGGTTATAGTTTCATAATGTATAAAGACACTAGCATTCAGGAAGTTATCGGTGTTAGCACTCAAACACTATTATCGACTGGAAGTGGGTTTATATTATGGAATTGTGTATCTGCAATTATAGACTGTGTATTCTTTGTTATTTAAAGTCCTTGATTTGTGACAGGAAAATTAGAGGTTTGTAATGTACACTCCTGGAAATGCAAAAAAGAACACATTGACACCGGTGTGTCAGACCCACCATACTTGCTCCGGACACTGCGAGAGGGCTGTACAAGCAATGATCACACGCACGGCACAGCGGACACACCAGGAACCGCAGTGTTGGCCGTCGAATGGCGCTAGCTGCCCAGCATTTGTGCACCGCCGCCGTCAGTGTCAGCCAGTTTGCCGTGGCATACGGAGCTCCATCGCAGTCTTTAACACTGGTAGCATGCCGCGACAGCGTGGACGTGAACCGTATGTGCAGTTGACGGACTTTGAGCGAGGGCGTATAGTGGGCATGCGGGAGGCCGGGTGGACGTACCGCCGAATTGCTCAACAAGTGGGGCGTGAGGTCTCCACAGTACATCGATGTTGTCGCCAGTGATCGGCGGAAGGTGCACGTGCCCGTCGACCTAGGACCGGACCGCAGCGACGCACGGATGCACGGCAAGACCGTAGGATCCTACGCAGTGCCGTAGGGGACCGCACCGCCACTTCCCAGCAAATTAGGGACACTGTTGCTCCTGGGGTATCGGCGAGGACCATTCGCAACCGTCTCCATGAAGCTGGGCTACGGTCCCGCACACCGTTAGGCCGTCTTCCGCTCACGTCCCAACATCGTGCAGCCCGCCTCCAGTGGTGTCGCGACAGGCGTGAATGGAAGGACGAATGGAGACGTGTCGTCTTCAGCGATGAGAGTCGCTTCTGCCTTGGTGCCAATGATGGTCGTATGCGTGTTTGGCGCCGTGCAGGTGAGCGCCACAATCAGGACTGCATACGACCGAGGCACACAGGGCCAACACCCGGCATCATGGTGTGGGGAGCGATCTCCTACACTGGCCGTACACCTCTGGTGATCGTCGAGGGGACACTGAATAATGCACGGTACATCCAAACGGTCATCGAACCCTTCGTTTTACCACTCCTAGACCGGCAAGAGAACTTGCTGTTCCAACAGGACAATGCACGTCCGCATGTATCCCGTGCCACCCAACGTGCTCTAGAAGGTGTAAGTCAACTACCCTGGCCAGCAATATCACCGGATCTGTCCCCCATTGAGCATGTTTGGGACTGGATGAAGCGTCGTCTCACGCGGTCTGCACGTCCAGCACGAACGCTGGTCCAACTGTGGCGCCAGGTGGAAATGGCATGGCAAGCCGTTCCACAGGACTACATCCAGCATCTCTACGATCGTCTCCATGGGAGAATAGCAGCCTACATTGCTGCGAAAGTTGGATATACACTGTACTAGTGCCGACATTGTGCCTGCTCTGTTCCCTGTGTCTATGTGCCTGTGGTTCTGTCAGTGTGATCATGTGATGTATCTGACCCCAGGAATGTGTCAATAAAGTTTCCCCTTCCTGGGACAATGAATTCACGGTGTTCTTATTTCAATTTCCAGGAGTGTAAATACACGGTGTTCTTATTTCAATTTCCAGGAGATCGCTCCCCACACCATGATGCCGGGTGTTGGCCCTGTGTGCCTCGGTCGTATGTAGTCCTGATTGTGGCGCTCACCTGCACGGCGCCAAACACGCATACGACCATCATTGGCACCAAGGCAGAGGCGACTCTCATCGCTGAAGACGACACGTCTCCATTCGTCCCTCCATTCACGCCTGTCGCGACACCACTGGAGGCGGGCTGCACGATGTTGGGGCGTGAGCGGAAGACGGCCTAACGGTGTGTGGGACCGTAGCCCAGCTTCATGGAGACGGTTGCGAATGGTCCTCGCCGATACCCCAGGAGCAACAGTGTCCCTAATTTGCTGGGAAGTGGCGGTGCTGTCCCCTACGGCACTGCGTAGGATCCTACGGTCTTGGCGTGCATCCGTGCGTCGCTGCGGTCTGGTCGCAGGTCGACGGGCATGTGCACCTTCCGCCGACCACTGGCGACAACATCGATGTACTGTGGAGACCTCACGCCCCACGTGTTGAGCAATTCGGCGGTACGTCCACCCGGCCTCCCGCATGCCCACTATACGCCCTCGCTCAAAGTCCGTCAACTGCACATACGGTTTACTTCCACGCTGTCGCGGCATGCTACCAGTGTTAAAGACTGCGATGGAGCTCCGTATGCCACGGCAAACTGGCTGACACTGACGGCGGCGGTGCACAAATGCTGCGCAGCTGGCGCCATTCGACGGCCAACACCGCGGTTCCATGTGTGTCCGCTGTGCCGTGCGTGTGATCATTGCTTGTAGAGCCCTCTCGCAATGTCCGGAGCAAGTATGGTGGGTTCTTTTTTCCATTTCCAGGAGTATATGTTGTTGTTTGGTCTTCAGTCGTGAGACTGGTTTGATGCATCTCTCCATGCTACCCTATCTTGCGCAAGCTTCTTCATCTCCCAATACCTACTGCAACCTACATCCATCTGATCCTGATTAGTGTAGTCATGTCTTGGTCTCCCTCTACGATTTTTACCCTCCACGCTGCCCTCCAATACTAAATTGTTGATGCCTTGATGCCTCAGAACATATCCTACCAACCGATCCCTTCTTCTGGTCAAGTTGTGACACAAACTTCTCTTCTCCCCAATCCTATTCAATACTTCCTCATTAGTTATGTGATCTACCCATCTAATCTTCAGCAAAATGATATGTCAAAATGAGAAATTATTAGAACATGTGTATGTTCATAAAAACAAAATGTTTATTGAAAGCTGGTTCATGCTTAGGGCACTTGTATTTGTAATGTATATGAAAGATGTAGGGAAGTCCCTCCGCAACGGAAGTGGCATGGCGCGATGTAAAAGGTGGTTTTGGTGGGTTAATGAGCGGCTCCTTGGTGTGAATTGTACGCGGTATGTGACTAGCAGTAGCACAGGACACGTTGATGGTGCTAAGAGATGGAATTGGAAGCTGCTCTAGAATGGATTTGCCTCGGATATGGATCAGGCTATTATTTTGTGTTCTCGGCAAAAAGGAATGGCCCTAATATGGTGAAAATCCGGGGCCAAGAAGAGATTTTAAAGAGCATTAGAACACTGAGACCAATGAGTACAGTTAGCCACCATGTCGCTTGCCACTAATCTTCGCCACTGCTTCATTAACTTCATACATTCAGTAGTGTATATGGGCATGGACCAGTTAATTAGTGTGTGGTTTGAATAATAATCACAAAAACAAATTGGTGTCCAGAACCACTTTTCTTTATCCTGATAATGAACCTTTGCATGGCCCTCACATAAGTGCTACTAATACTGAGTACACTGATTTAAATGAACAATTCTTGCATTCAAATGTTTTAAAGTGATTATTGGCCTAATGTAAAATGAGCAGTAAAAATTAAAGGTAAAACCACAAAAGTGAAGTTAGATATAATTTTACTGAAGTATCCTTAGTTTATTACAAAGTATAGTTTTGTAGGAATACAGTGCAAGATTGTGTAAATATTATTGTCTAAAATACCTGCTTCACAAGTGATAAAAATGCAGATAAGTTAGGCTCATTTTCAAAAATAGTGTGGTTTTGATTTCTATCATGAATGGTTTTTTTTAAGTTAATTAAGCCCGTGTTGTGGTTTATTATCTTACAAAGTAAATTATGAACTACTCCAACTGAAGTGAATGATTATCTTTCTGAATTAGTCTTTTTTTTACCGTAATAATCAGAGAGTTGACTAGAGAAACTATATTAGTTTATAAATCCCGATCATATTCTCCACTTATTAGGAGAAATTGAACTATTACTGTTGCTAAGGAAAACTGATGTATATAGAGGAGTTTAAAAAGTTTATTTGTGAGATTATTCATCTTTATTGATTTTATTTATGTCAGTTCATGTAAAACCCCTCATGTCCAATTTTAGTTCTGCACTTCATGCAGTAACATTTCACTATATGTTTAAGTAACGCTCACGAGTGTAGCTGTAATAGGTATGAGCTTAGTGCAAGATTACTTCTTATAACTTACTGATGTGTGAGTTATTGGTAACTGCTGCTACACCCAGTTCAGAGTGCATTGCGTCAATTTGTACCCTGTTTGCTATTCGTAGGGAAACCTCAATGAAAGTAACTTCAATAACCAATATTCAGTTTTCTTAAATGTATATTTCCAGATTAATTTGCCTAATTGGACTGGCGACCGTTCATCTTTTTTCACTCACTTATGATTTCATTACTTCCATTAACTCCCAAAGTTAATGTCTGTTTGGTTTCTTTCTGTTACTTTCACCAAATTCAAAATTATGGTCAGATACCTTTGTCCATTAGACATACACGCAGTCAGCCTTAAAAATCCTTCCAGATGGTAACATTAGCTTGTTTCACGGCAAGTTAGTATTATAGAACGTCACAACAAAACTGAATGCACCCAAAACATATTTGTAAAAAGTATACAAAGCACGACTGCTGAAGAGTCAGGCTTAGAAGAAAACTGTAAAAAATATATATCTTTTTCGATTATTATAACTGAGACGCCTTGCTAAACCTGCAGGGCAGCACGGGTAGTTTAAATTGTGGAAAGGGGCCAAAATAAGGGTCTGTCAGTTACACTTGCACATACAACTTTATTATTTTATCAAACATTGCAAGAGGCCAAAATCTTTTTTTAAATACATAGATTTAATCATTGGGACTTAATTACCGGATGAAAGCCACTTTAATTTAAAAACGACTGAAGGCCAATAACTTAAAACGCATGCTTAATCAGAAATTTAAAAGGCAAAGCCTAATCTGACGACAGTTCTTTATTTAGGCTTAAGGTACAAGTAGTCTGATATTTTCAGAGCATACAATTTGAACTCAAAATCGGATGAAATCGCAACACTTATGGCTAAACAACGTTAAATATTTTAAAAAAATCAAAGGCTTTACGTGAAACAAAGCGCAACCAAAATAGAAATTTCAAAGGCAGGACCTTATCTTAAACAGTTCATTAGATAGGCTGAAGGCCCTAAGAATGAGACACTTCAAGAGCAAACAGGATAAATTCAAATCAGCTGAAGGTCTAACACTAAAATCTCCATAACATTATTTTTTTTTTAATTCCGAAGGCCTTATGTGAAAAAGTTCTCTAAATTAGGCTGAAGGCCTAAAGAATCTTCCACCTTAAGCGCAAAACAATCTTAATCTTAAAAAAATCGGCTAGAAGCCAAACAAGTACAAACGACAAGAACAAATTATTAAAAATGGCAGTACACCCAATGGCGGTCAGATGCTCGAGGATCGGATTGGAATCCAAACACTAACGCTCGCTTAGGTGAGACAGGCAGTCGGACCAACCATTAACGATCCGACGACAACCCAACCCACTGACAGTCAACGGACCCACCGACAGGATAACTTCCATCTCACCCGACCACGGCACAACAGGGAGTTCAATGGAACAACGTAGAACATATTGGCGCCCACAACCAATCATACATGTAGCTTTCAAACTGCACACCATGCTGGGCAGCAACAGTACGATGAGGAAACTACCCAGCCTGAAATTTATGTCGACACGCACGGCAGGTAGTCAGAACGTTAATGGCCACACGGCAGGAGATTCCGCTGGTGCACTGCAATTCAAATAACCAAATACAGTGAAACTCCACCGGAGGCTGGCTAGAATTTTCCAACTTCAAAACCACGTTGTTGCTCGCGGGAATATCCCAACAGCTGACAATGAACTCCAAACGACAAAAAGTAAACAGTCTTGACTTGCTGATAGATTAAATCAAACCTCAAATTTCATGTCCAGGGTCTGCGAACCACGGACCTCGTAACAATGCGAACAGCCCCACACACTCCGACACGCGTAGAGATCGCCAGCGGCCCTGGCCAAACTACGTCCCGCGGAGAATTCCTCGTTGCTCCACACCAACCGACCGATTCCCACGTCTGGAAACGGTGAGTCGGTCGATGAGATGACTAACCGAACGACCAACCAACGGTCGTCCCGCTTCAATCTCCCTCGGTCGGATAGTTCATCTGTGTCCGTCCACGGTTATTTTGCTGCTACTGATGTTAAGTTTCTCGCTATTCTTCTACTTCTGGCTGTAGGCTACTTCTGCTACTTCTGGCTGTAGGCGCCTCATCGGCGCTCCGAACCCCGACTTCACTGCTGCTGCGTTCCGACTGCACTGCTGGTCCGTGCCGAACTGACTGCCAGACACACGAAGACCCGGAAATACTATCGGTCGCTCCAGAGATGGTACGAAAAAAATTGTTCAGATGGCTCTGAGCACTATGGGACTCAACTTCTCAGGTCATCAGTCCCCTAGAAGTTAGAACTATTTAAACCTAACTAACTTAAGGACATCACACACATCTATGCCCGAGCCAGGATTCGAACCTGCGACCGTAGTGGTCGCGCGATTCCAGACTGTAGCGCTTAGAACCACTCGGCCACTACGGCCGGCAGATGGTACGACAGTGCACTTATCGATACGCGCTGCTGATGCCGTTCAAGGGCAAGTAACGGAGGAAGTTAGTGACACAAGTAAATAGAATGAGAAAACGAGGCGGCAGTACCGTACTAGAAGATGACAAACAATAAATGGGACAAACGCGAGCCGTGGACGGCTCAATAACTTTTTGATAATTTGAACTGTTATTAAGTACAGAGTGTTTATTTTATTGTTATCCACAGGCAAAGAGAGCATAATCTTAGATTTAAAGAGAGTATGATCAGTTTAAGCATGTCAGATCTAAGGCCTTCTACATCTTCCTGAACGAAACCGATCGTCCCCTGATTTCAATGTAGACCAAGCCATAGCAGGCAAGAAGGGGGCTGAAGTTGTCCATCCAAGGAATGTCACCGAATCCTAGGGACCTGATGATAGCTCCAAGCAAAATTTCAATTCTGAAGTGTTTTGGAGACTCAGAGAAGCCACTGCAGAAACTAATTTGTAAAGTAGACGAATGGTATAGCGAGTTGTGTGAAGAAAGTGGAATGGAAGAAAATGCATGATATTCAAAATGTGGATTCATGTAGAGTGTGCAGGGTGAGGAGGGTGTGGGGAAGAGATGAAAAGACATATTACTATATCATGTGAACAATGTTCTAAAAACTGAAGTATAAAATTTTTTGTGCACTTAGACTAGTAAATATCTTTCAACTCAGGGCAATAATAATTTTCTGAATGCTGCAGTTCTTCTTACTACCGTGCTACTAAGATAATTGGAGAGAAATTCCACCGTATGCAAAACACTTTTGTAAATTCGTTTTCATCCAGATATGTTTCAGAGCTGTTTGTGCTCTTGTCGGTGGGTTTTCTTCTCTTCTGCAGAATTATGTTAACCTTTAAAGAAACTTTTGGCGCAAGTATTTACATTTTAAAATGAGCGAATATTATCAAATATTTTACATTGGTTTGCATACATGACAGAAATGAGTCACACATAATTGGGATGAAGCATTCTACGCTGTTTATTTACGATATGTCTAAAGGTTTCAGTTTTGAAGTACATCTGGAAATAATGTGGATGTATGCATATGTTTATGCCGGCCGCTGGTGGCCGAGCGGTTCTGGCGCTACAGTCCTGAAACGCACGACCGCTACGGTAGCAGGTTCGAATCCTGCCTCGGGCATGGATGTGTGTGTTGTCCTTAGGTTAGTTAGGTTTAAGTAGTTCTAAGTTCTAGGGGACTTATGACCTCAGCAGTTGAGTCCCATAGTGCTCAGAGCCACTTTCTTTTTGTTTTTTGCATTTGTTTACATATCTCACACGAAGGTTTGGGAAGTTTATGATGCGAGCAGCTCCACGTCTACTACACAGTCTACAGCTACTCATCCTCAAAATGCAACACGTTATTATTATTATTATTATTATTATTATTATTATTATTTGGAGTCGTCAGTCTTTATCTCAGAGTAGCACTTGAATTCTACGTCCTCAATTATTGGCTTCATGTATTCCAGTCTCGGTCTTCTTATACAGTTTTTGCCTGCTTCTGCTCCCTCTAGTGCCATGGAAGTCATTCGCTGATGTCTTAACATAGGTCCTATCATTCTGTCCCTTCTCCTTGTCAGACATCTTCTTTTGCTTGCGCCTATGTCACGTATGGCCACTGGGCCATACGGGACATAGGCATGGTTATTAGCGGATTAGGCGTGGTTAGTGTAAGGGGTGACCGGATGCCCTTCCTGACACCACCCCTGGATTATGAGGACAAACACCCAGTGCCTGGGCAGAGAAAATCTCCAACACGCCCAGGAATCGAACCAAGGACCCCATGATCCAGAGGGAGCAACGCTAGCCACTAAACCACGACCTGCGGATCTCTTCTCCTATCCTCTAAGATTCTGCGTAGAATCTCCTTATTCCCTACCTTATCAGTCAACCTAATTTTCAACATTCGTCTGTAGCACAAGTACTCAAATGATTCGATTCTCTTATGTTCTGGTTTTCCCACACTCCATGTTACACAGCCGTACAATGCTGTGCTCCAAACGAACATTCTCAGAAATTTCTTCCTCAAGTGAAGGCCTGTTTTTGATACTAGTAGACTTCTCTTCGTCAGCAGTGCCCTTGTATCCTGTAGTAGTCAGCATTTGATGTTTCCATCCATGGTTATTTTGCTGCTACTGATGTTACGTTTCTCGCTATTCTCATTTCTGCTACTTCTCATGACTATCGCCTTTCTTCGATTCGCTCTCAATCCATATTCTGTACTCATTAGATTGTTCATACCATTCAGCAGATCCTGCAATTCTTCTTCATAGTAATGTCATCAGCGATTCGTATCAGTGATATCACTTCACCTTCCTTTTATTTCCACCATTGTACAGATTGAACAGGAGTGAAAGACTACACCCCTTCTTAGTACATTTGTAATCCGAGCACTAAGTTCTTGGTTGTCTGCTCTCGTTATACCCTCTTGGCTCTTGTACATATTTTATATTAACCGTCACCCCTAGAGCTTATCTCTATTTTTTCAGAGTTTCGATCATCTTGCACCATTTTACATTGTCGAACGCCTTTTCCAAGTCGACAAATCCTATGTGCGTGTCGTGATTTTTCTTTAGTCTTGCATCCATTGTCAACAACAACATCGGAATTCTCACCTTCCCTAAAGCCAAACTGATCGTCATCTAACACATCCTTAATTTCTTTTCCATTCTCCTGTACATTATTCTTGTCAGCAACTTGGGTGCATCACGTTTATCAGATCTTGGAGTCTTAGGAACTGTGTGGATGATCTTTTCCCGAAAGTCAGATAGTATGTCGCCAGACTCATACATTCTACACACCAACGTCAATATTCGTTTCCTTGCCCGTTCTTCCAATGATTTTATAAATTCTGATGAATGTTATCTATCTCTTCTGCTTTATTAGATGTTAAGCCCTCCAAAGCTCTTTTAAATTCTGATTCTGATGCTGAATCCCCCAAATCGACTCCTGTTTCTTCGTCTATCACATCAGATAAATCATTCTCCTCATAGAGACCTTCAGTGCGCTCTTTCCACCTATCCGCTCTCTCTTCTGCATTTAATAATAGGATTCCCGTTGCACTCTGCATGTTATGGACATTGCTTTTACTTTCATCGAAGGTTGTTTTGACTTTCCTATATGCTGAGTCAGTCCTTCCGACAGTCATTTCTGTTTCTATTTCTTAACATTTCTCACGCAGCCATTTCGTCTTAGCTCCTCTACTCTTCCTATTTATCTCATTCTTCAGCTACTTGTACTTCTGTTTACCTGAATTTCCCTGAACATTTCTGTACTTCCTACTTTCAACGATCAGCTGAAGTATTTCATCGGTTACCCATGGTTTCTTCGCAGTTACTTTATTTGTACCTATGTTTTCTTTTCCAGCTTCTGTGATTGCCCTTTTTAAAGATATCTATTGCTCTTCAACTCTATTGAGCTATCCTTTATTTCTCTATCTACAGCCTTAGAGAATCTTAAGCATATCTCGTCGTTCCTTTGTACTTATGTATCCCACTTCTTTGCGTGTTGATTCTTCCTGACTAATCTCTTAAACTTCAGCCTATTCTTCATGACTGCTACATTATGATCTGAGTCTATGTCTGCCCCTGGGTACGCCTTATAATCCCGAATCTGGTTTTTGAATCTCTGTCTGACCATAATGTAATCTAACTGAAATCTTTCCGTATCACCCAGCCTTCTCCAAGTATACCTTCTCTTCTTGTGATTCGTGAACAGAGTATTCGCTATTACCAGCTGAAATTTATCACAGAACTCAATCTTTCTCGTCTCTCAGTCCTTGTCCGAGTCCATACTCTCCTGTGCCGTTTCTTCTACTCCTTCCCCTGGAATCGCATTCGAGTTCTCTATGACTATACGTACTGTATTAGCTTTTCATTATCTTCATATACTTTGTCTTTTTATCTTCAGATTGAGACGCCCATGTAGATAGTGCAGTAATCCTAGAGCTACTGGATTAAAGATTCAATAGCATCATATGAGATATGTAAACAAATGCATACATCGACTTTATTTCCAAAGGCACTTCAAAACTATACATTTAGGCGTATCGTAAATCGACAACATAGAAGGATTCAGCTCAGTAATACATGTCTCAAGAAGAAAACGTGAACACATGGAGTGCTGACACTATTCTGTAGTAAAACAATACCACAAATGTGCATCGGAATTCCTCTCCAACTCATGGGTGTAGTTAACAAGGTCGTAAATTTATGCATCAACTGATAAAAATTAGGAAATGAGATTCTTAATCTGTACCACGGACACATGTTTAGAAAATTATCTGTAGTATGCTTATTTTTCTTAGTAATTCCACAATTCCAATCAGATACCGATAACAACACCCGGCAGTTAAGGATGGCCTTACTTTGATAGTTTTGTAACTTAAATTTTAAGCGTTAATAAACAAAAGCTCAAAAAGTGGTACAATTTAGGCGTCTATACAGTATATAACCTCGAAAGGTTGGCTTTTGAATCAAAAATTACCGCTCATGACCTGATCGGAATGGTTGGATTCATGTGGTCTTCCACGAAAGCCGAATTTTTGCGGCTGAAAAGAGACGTCAGTCTCGGTAGGCTGTATGGGGCGAACGCCGTGTCAGGAGATCAAATAAGAGGATATCCCGAGCGTGAAACGCCGCCAGACCCGGTAATCGCGGATCAGCCGCCACTTGCCTGGCTGGCTGCTGCTTCTTCCGCCTGTCGCACAAACTTCAAATGCAATTCTCCGACTTCCCCGAATCAGCCTCCTTACTTCTGCTTTCTTCGTTCCAGAAATATTCTGGCACAACCACCGTACACCGTTAGCGGTTCTGTTAGTTTCTTAATCGCAACAATATATCTTTTACGTATCTTGTGCTTCATTGGCCAAGCATTTCACAAAACTTGTTATTTCGCCATATCGGTACTAATGAATTCTTAATGGTTGGGGTTAACAGTTACTTAATTTTTTTTTTTAACTGTAGAAAAAAATCTTTGTTCAAATATTAGTTATGGCAATATCAGCGATTTTTAAAGGACGTATACTGCGAGAAATATGACATGTTACGACGCACAAAATTTTCACCGTTCTCAACTTGACATTGGCCTAACGCGTGAAACTGTAGTTGATGTTATAAATGGTCAGTGGCTGTTGCAGTCAACGGCGACCGTGATATCCCAAAATATTTCTTTACACGATGTTTGTTACAATATTTGTTGCAAATATTTGTCCACACACTATCTTATACAAAATGAGACAGTAGCTTTCTCTGAAATTTTCTTGTAGAAAAAAGAGAAAGAATTTCGTTGGAGATGCTTCCAGTAACCTGATTTGAAAGCAGTTTAACTCCTCTTGAGATATTGTAAGCTGAACGCTAATTCATCTACTTGATCGTTATAGTAAGAGGGCACTGAAGTTTTACATTGTTTACCCCAAAAACACAGTGTGTCCCAGAAGGAGCGTTCAATATTCGGGCATATGACAGAAATGATAATTCGAAGCAATAAATATTGTAAACTTGGGATCTAAAAGCTTAGGAGCTGTGGCCACCTCTTCATCTACCATACTGTGGAACAAATCTCTTCTACTCCAAACTGCTGTATTGGCAACTAATATTCGCATAACCATCCACGGTGTCTGTTGAAGATGCACACAGGACAAAAAGTTCGCAGCAGTGAGAACAAAATATCGCTGACTCGGAGGGCTTCATATTTCTTGTGAGTATCATTGCCCATCCAAGGACGAAACGTAAAACCTGTTGCAGAAAGCAGTATAGGGTTTTGACGTTGCTTGAGAACACTGCCCCGTAGAGGGTGGCGACCCGCCTCTGAATAGGCTGTGCTTTTAGTATCCTCGCTCGCCTTCACCACACACACACACACACACACACACACACACACACACACACACAATACACACAGTATTACACATCTATAAAGCAGAGGTAGCTCAAAATTGGCACAAACGATTGAAGTTATTTCTGAGAAAATCAATTAGCTATTATCGTGTTGACAAAACTATTTATATGACTAAAAAGCAGATCACTTTTTAACTATATTGCCTTCTGCTTTGGTACCATTGACTGAACAACCTATAAAAACAGTCACAATACAGACAACAGTCACGGAAGTACATTAGGCTCCCACTCTCCTATTCTGACGTCCATCTCCGAAAAATAAACAAAATTTATTTGACACTGGGAAACACATTTCAAAATTCGATCAGCGATAAAACACATCATGATCACGTCGCATAATTTTCAGGAAACATGAGAAAGGAACGTAGAGAACGTTATTGTAACTATACGTAACAATTTTGGTGATCTCAGCTTCAGTATTTTATGCGAAAAGGTGCCATAAAAATTTGAAACTCAGGTTTTCGATACACCTTGAAAGATTTACAAACGTATTAGCTTTTTACTATGCATGTATGGAATATTTCCATTTCCATGTTGCTGTTGACCACCTTTCTTTAGCCTTCATACTCTTTCTCTTCATTCTTTTATTTGTCCTAGCCTTCTTGATAGCACCTTTTGTAATTCTCTCTGCTTCGGTTACTTTCAGCCGATCAATAACAGAACTGAAACGATGTTCCTTCCAGTGTGGATATTTATTTTTCTCTTCAAGGTAAGAATTCTAGAGAACCACTATCATTTAATGTTATTACTGGTTCCAGCACACCTGAATGAAATTGTGTCAGCCCGGAAAATACACTTTTCGAGACTCACTTGCACAAATATATCGTAAGATCTTTGGTTGGAGCTCAGCCAGAACTTTCTTGATATTCTTTTACTTAGGTTTCGGTAGTTAGAGCCTTCTAGAACACACTTATGCTTCACGATTCATAACAAATAGATGAAAACAGTAGGGCAAAGAACATATACCGTAGATAACACAGGCTGCGCATGACATCATTTTACTGAAACCAACATCTAAGTTACGTGACTTGAGGCACGATGCCGAGCATGTCATTATGCATTTACAGTGCATAATTTATGATATTTTTGTTACAGATCAAATGTTGTGCTTTTTACTAGATTCACATATGCTCAGTTTAGTCTTGTTTTGTATCCTACAGATTAGGTAAAGTCAAGAACATCTCAGTTGTGTAAGTGAATTACTTTAAAATACTTGCAGATGTATTTTCATAAGTTGGAAGTTAGGATAGATGTTGGTCGTTGGATGTAAAATTTGGTGAATGACTGAGATTTTGAGACGACATATGGATAATATGTAGCTCGCTACACCAGTACGATCAACATTTTGTAGTACCTTACGCTTCCTATCTTTATATCGAGTCGGTATCTGTGCTGAATTAAGCAAAAGTCAGGGAACATAGGTGTTTATTTTGTGTAAATATCTGACATTATGCACGTAAACGAATTTCCTTTCTTACAAAAGTTTACTATAACAAAACATTTCACACATATTCATTGCCGGCCGGAGTGGCCGAGCGGTTCTAGGTGCTACAGTCTGGAACCACGCGATAGCTACGGTCGCAGGTTCAAATCCTGCCTCGGGCATGGATGTGTGTGATGGCCTTAGGTTAGTTAGGTTTAAGTAGTTCTAGATTCTAGGGGACTGATGACCTCAGCAGTTAAGTCCCATAGTGCTCAGAGCCATTTGAACCAACCAACACATATTCATTAGAAAACTAATTCTGCGTTCTAAATTGTTATTTGGTCTTCCACTCCTGTGGAAGGGACGAGCTACAAGAATACACAGTAAAAAGAACAAAAGAAAAAAAGACGAATGGAAACGAGTTTTTACGAAAGAATAGTCATCTGTCGCTTTTTAAAAGAACTATCAATATGTTTCAATTTGATCACATGTAAAAAGGATAACCACTGCGTTTTTATCACGAATTTCGGAGAAACTAGAGTAACTGTACTACTACATGTGAAAGAGTGGTACTACACTTCGTTGAATTGCCAAAATCAATGCTTGATTTCAGGTATAAATGAGAGAAACTGCAACTGTCAGCTCCACTTCACACAGAGCTTGATGAGAGGAACTCGGCTTTCTGCAAGAGTCACGTGACTTAGATGTTGGTTTCAAGGTATAACAAGGCAGAGATAGGGATACGCGTGGTCTATGTTAAATGTGGTCTAAGGACAAGAAGAATACATCATAGATACTGATGCACTTTAAAATGACAGAAGGGCTTGGCACCTGTGGAGCATTACGTTCAAACTAAATTTAGGAACTAACTGAAAATGAAAATATCAATAAACTACACATACTTGTAATCAGCATGAAACAAAGTTTTCTGTAGAACAAAAATATGTTTTCTTCCTCAAAATTTCGGTTATTTTTCACGAACAGGTCCCATTAAACAGGCCATCTATACTCTTTTGGTCATAAATTAATAATGAATAATATCAAACACCTGTTTCATTTACGAGTAATTGATGAATGGCAGCAGACATAAGACCATTGAACTGGTCGTTTGGTATTCCACTCTATGCAAAGCAGGCTTCTCCCCCATCCGCCCACCACTCCAGACTCCGATACGGCATTCGACAGGAATTCGCTGCACACCAATATCCCGCGGATGTGGGACGAGGCTTATCACGTGACTCGTCCCACGCAGGGGTGCAGTCGTCACCAATCACCAGCTGACGGCTGACCCCCGCGTCAGCTCACCGGAAACGGCTCTGGTCGATGTGAGCGAGTGTGTGACGCGAATGCGCAAGCCCGTGCTCGCGAGCGCTCCCGTGTTCTCGACGTGCGCGGGTTCAAGGGTCACGCGTGACGTCAGAGCACGCCACCCACGCAAGCGTGTGTGCAGGGCACCGGCTCTGGCCGAACCGGCCAGGGTCGGGCCCCAGGTCACCTCACCTTTAGGAAGCTGACCTCTGGCCCGGCCGCGTCGCTCTAGGCTGATTCCTGGGAGAGCTATTCCGGAAACGTGAGAATCAGACACGGAGCTCTTGTGGCACCGAGGTATTCGCGCACGCGATAAACTAGCTCAGCGTGGATGCGGTTGCGGATGGGTGCGGTGTATGATGAAGGAATTGTCTTGACAGTAAAGGAATGGTAATTTGCAGGTTACTAATTAGCTACCTCAAGTACAGCGCTAGATGGAGCTCGACTGCCATGAACTATGTCCATAACAATGCGGCAAATTCCATCAAAATCGAGCAGCTCACACAGGATGGAGCAGCTTACATGTGTTTCTGCGAAATAGATGTTTCATTTGTCACGCCGTCTTGTGGCTGCAAGTGGCTGAAGGTGCTGTCAATACTTCTCCATGACAGTAATTGTCTACGAGAAAGTCTGCAGTTCTCCCGAACACTACAACATAGTTAGAAAAACAGTGTGAATTATTTCTTTCTTACTGTTGTAATTCTCGTTTATCTTGGTGCGAACGCGCCTTCAAAGTCGACTTGAACATTTTCATACAGTTCACTTACTCAACACAAAGTATGGTTCCAACTGCTTTTAGCTGTCCCTTATTTTCACTTAACAATTCTGTCTACAGCTACACATCGAAAGTCACTTTTGCACTGCTTCCACATAACTCAGTACAACCTAATTTAGCGCCGTGACGAGAGGGCAACACTGGATTTAATCTGGACCTCGCCCTGTTTTTTAGCTGAGGGCGAGGAAATGTTGGCGATTTAAACTTGTGTTGTATGTAATCCAGTCTAAAATCTTACCAGGGAGATTTTAGTATGTTGTATACTGCTCGCTCATACCTTTTACGTCCAGCGATCAACCGACCTCGATTTCTGTCCTAATAGGTCGTATCTAAAATTATGTGAATCTCTTTTAATCTAACTTATTGGAACGGGTGAGTGTATTTAACTGTGTGTGTGTGTGTGTGTGTGTGTGTGTGTGTGTGTGTGTGTGTGTGTGCGTGCGTGTGTGTGTGTCTATGCGTGTGTGCGGAAAGGGGTGTTGTCTTGAAATCTATGGGAATAGCTTACTTTAATTTAAGTGCAAAAACTATAGCTGTCCATGTGTTACGCTGTATAAAGAATCTGCTGATAAAACGACAAAGATGAAATCTTGTTTTTGACTTAGAAGTCCTTTAGAGGCAGGATAGTAATTTCAAAGTCAGTTGACATTCCTGCTTTTAGACTGCAATTCTGATGTTATTTCAGTTAAAATACTTACTACACTGAGGTAACTGCACTGAGTGGACAACACGTAACTAAGTCTTACAAGTGTTTTATAAAAAGGAAAATGTGTTTCCGAAAATTAATACCTCTAAATTCGTGGCGTTGTACGATCTTTCGTTTTAGGAACGTCTAATAATGTTATCTATGAAAAAAGCTACTTTAGGCTGTTTCCTTCTTCTTCTATTTCTGACAACTGTGCAATACAGATGTGAGTGCATCCACTGTAACACTTTACCAATAATAATTGGATAAGTATATTTAAAAACTGTGACTCATTTTGTAAAATCATCAGTCTTTCAACAATTCTCCTGCTCAAATAACATAATGCAAACCATTTCTGGTCGATTAATTTAATTAGAAGCGATTTACTTTGTCATGGAACGATCGACCACCGTAGGCTCTCTATCGTTAGATATTTTATCGTTTGAAGGTCGAACCAGCATCTTATTTTTTCAAAAGAAATTGTTTTGTTAACTACGCTCAGAGTAATTCGTCCGATAGTGCGCCGTTAACCAACAATTACCATTTTGGCCTGAATTTTTCATTTAATTTAATGAAGATAATGTACGTAACATTAATCAAACTGAAAAAAGTCAGTATTTGCAACAATTCCAGTTGAAAGAGAAAACAGTTATGGCTCCCCCTATTTTACTGCCTATGAAGTGCTTCCATTTGATTTGACCTTAAGGTGTATATGACCAGGAAATTTAATGCTCTTTTGGGAAGGCAGCCACTTCAGCTGACATAACATCATCAGTGGACCAAAAAGAAGGGTGAGAAGAAGAAGGCTACATTGAAAACCAAGGAAGAGAGCTACTACCCTGGACATTAAATCATAAAGTAATCATTCATACGGCTCCAAAACGTCTTTGTATAGGGTTAGTTGGCCTTCGATTAGGTGCATTTATATAGTCTTGGTTAGTACTAATACTCCAGTACCACGACCTACATCTACATGGATACTCTGAAAATCCCATTTAAGTGCCTGGCAGAGGGCTCATTGAACCACTTTCACAATTCTCTATATTCCAATCTCGTGTAGCGCGCGGGAAGAATGAGTTTGAAGTTGAATTGGGAACAAAACTATTACTTAAATACACTCCTGCAAATGGGAAAAAAGAACACATTGACACCGGTGTGTCAGACCCACCATACTTGCTCCGGACACTGCGAGAGGGCTGTACAAGCAATGATCACACACACGGCACAGCGGACACACCAGGAACCGCGGTGTTGGCCGTCGAATGGCGCTAGCTGCGTAGCATTTGTGTACCGCCGCCGTCAGTGTCAGCCAGTTTGCCGTGGCGTACGGAGCTCCATCGCAGTCTTTAACACTGGTAGCATGCCGCGACAGCGTGGACGTGAACCGTATGTGCAGTTGACGGACTTTGAGCGAGGGCGTATAGTGGGCATGCGGGAGGCCGGGTGGACATACCGCCGAATTGCCCAACACGTGAGGCGTGAGGTCTCCACAGTACATCGATGTTGTCGCCAGTGGTCGGCGGAAGGTGCACGTGCCCGTCGACCTGGGACCGAACCGCAGCGACGCATGGATGCACGCCAAGACCGTAGGATCCTACGCAGTGTCGTAGGGGACCGCACCGCCACTTCCCAGCAAATCAGGGACACTGTTGCTCCTGGGGTATCGGCGAGGACCATTCGCAACCGTCTCCATGAAGCTGGGCTACGGTCCCGCACACCGTTAGGCCGTCTTCCGCTCACGCCCCAACATCGTGCAGCCCGCCTCCAGTGGCGTCGCGACAGGCGTGAATGGAGGGACGAATGGAGACGTGTCGTCTTCAGCGATGAGAGTCGCTTCTGCCTTGGTGCCAATGATGGTCGTATGCGTGTTTGGCGCCGTGCAGGTGAGCGCCACAATCAGGACTGCATACGACCGAGGCACACAGGGCCAACACCCGGCATCATGGTGTGGGGAGCGATCTCCTACACTGGCCGTACACCTCTGGTGATCGTCGAGGGGACACTGAATAGTGCACGGTACATCCATACCGTCATCGAACCCATCGTTCTACCATTCCTAGACCGGAAAGGTAACTTGCTGTTCCAACAGGACAATGCACGTCCGCATGTATCCCTTGCCACCCAACGTGCTCTAGAAGGTGTAAGTCAACTACCCTGGCCAGCAAGAATTCCGGATCTGTCCCCCATTGAGCATGTTTGGGACTGGATGAAGCGACGTCTCACGCGGTCTGCACGTCCAGCACGAACGCTGGTCCAACAGAGGCGGCAGGTGGAAATGGCATGGCAAGCCGTTCCACAGGACTACATCCAGCATCTCTACGATCGTCTCCATGGGAGAATAGCAGCCTGCATTGCTGCGAAAGGTGGATGTTCACTGTACTAGTGCCGACATTGTGCATGCTCTGTTGCCTGTGTCTATGTGCCTGTGGTTCTGTCAGTGTGATCATGTGATGTATCTGACCCCAGGAATGTGTCAATAAAGTTTCCCCTTCCTGGGACAATGAATTCACGGTGTTCTTATTTCAATTTCCAGGAGTGTATATGGAGGGCTGGAGAGTGATGTAAGTAGATTACTCAGTGCGTTAATGAAATTAACTCATCACCTCCAAACTTTTTTTAAAATGACCATGTTTCACTACATTTATATGTGATGTCAGATAACATAAATAAATCTTTATTTACTTTTTAAACTCAGACTTTTTTACTCAGACGAACAGAATCTATAAATATATCACTCGGATGGTACAGTACCTGAGTTTTTACAAACATTTAGATTTTGGTATTTCTGTCGATTATTCATGTTAATAAGTCGGTTATTACACCTTCATTATACGTAAAGGTATATTACGTTTACTACATGAAACTACGTTGAATCAAGGTATTCTTCATTTTTACGCAAGTTACACAAGAGAAATTTTTGTTATTTTCAAAAGTTACTTTGCGTGCTCTGATCACTGCAAAACCAATGGTTTTCTGTTCCTACCACCTATTTATGCTTTTAAGATGTTACATCGTGTTTTGTGCCTAAGGTTCAAACCAGTCAGAAGACTGACAACTCAAGGAAAAAGAAATGTCAGTGGTCTGCACGTGCAACCAGCAAACTGACAACTTCTTTGGGAATTACTGACATAAAGTAGTCCTTTCCGTTATATCGAACATCATGCTGTGCTTTTCTTGGTGTTGATCAGGGACGTCCCATTCTGCGATTGGTAGACAATTTCAGATACTGAACAGCAAAACAATGTCGGAAATCAAATAAGTCCATAGATCTTGATCCATGTACCATGCGGTATTTGAAGGGCTTATTTCAATAGTGGAACAAGTCCATTTTTGGTCATTTTGGGAAACAGAGTCCTAAAGTTAAATGAGCGCTGAAAAATCTGCAGTTGAGATACCAGGAATATTCAAGCATATGACTTTTTGCTAAAGATTAAATTTTCTTTCTATTTCTTTGGATCATTAAGTTCAGAAGCGTTATAGACAGAAAAGTGGAGGTAATGGACTTTACCACTATTGAAATAAGCCCTTCATTTGATCCAGCTGTACACAAAAATCATATCAATTATTCTTGTAAAGAGAGCTCATTACTATTTGTTAGCACGTTAAAGAAGTGGCATATTTCTCAACAAGCAAGTCATGTTGGTGTACTCCTCCCATTTTTATATTGTAATTCCTTACAATCTGTGGCTGTTGAATGTTGGTTTTCGCCTATGTTTTCCATTCCTACTACTTGCAAAAATGAATGGCTCCACAGTACCAAAAATTGTGCCCATACTGTTGTGGTTGGTAGGAGAGGCAACACCCTGTTACTCGAGGAAGCCGAAAGATACGCGTTTTAGCTCATGCAGGCTGGCGTGTGGTCTGGAACATAATAAGGAAGTTAGACATCAGAAAAACGGACGTAGCTGGTGGAATACGTAACTTTAATCCATTAATGACGAACGTCGGTCTTGACGGTACATGATTCAATATCAATAATAACTGATAATGGCGCCTTGCTAGGTCGTAGCAAATAACGTAGCTGAAGGCTATGCTAACTATAGTCTCGGCAAATGAGAGCGTATTTCGTCAGTGAACCATCGCTATCAAAGTCGGTTGTACAACTGGGGAGAGTGCTAAAAAGTCTCTTTAGATCTGCCGTGTGGCGGCGCTCGGTCTGCAATCATTGATAGTGGCGACACGCGGGTCCGACGTATACTACCGGACCGCGGCCGATTTAAAGGCTACCACCTAGCAAGTGTGGTGTCTGGCGGTGACACCACACATACAGATGCATTTATTATCACTACATTTGACAAACAGGATTTCACCACTTGTATTGAAGGCAAAGTCGCGAGTTCCAAGAGGCATTTCTTCCATTGCTTTATCTCTTTCTCGCATTGTACTTGCTTCCCTAAATCCGATGTTTCGCAGATGCAGCAAGAGACCTCGTCTAGTGAAATAGTATGCGGCGTAAATAGTGTCACTCTGACGTTTTTCATTACACTCTAGCATATTTACCATTCTCATAGTTCCAGCATCAAGATCATTATCTTTATTTGTCACTTCGTTGTCACAGTACAAATCAAAATTGAAACAGTAACCATTATAAGTATACAGTGCCCATAGTTTATAGGCAGATCAAAATAGGTTGCCTCGAACGAATCCTTTTAGTATATGAAGGTCTTAACACTTCTCAATCATTTAATTGACACTCAGTTTTTCGAAAATATACCAAACTACTGCATAGACTTGTTCATCTTCGTAATTAGTGGCCTAATCGTGAACCCACTATCATGTGTGTTATCATTAAAGTGGGTTAAAGATTATTCTGTCTTCTCATATCTATTCCGTGACGTAGCTTTCTTGACAATTTCCAGTCCTGAGTCATTGTCTTGAGACCAGAACACGTTCCTGGTTGAAAACTGTCATACCCTGACAAAAGTACTAAGCCTAGCAATACTCTCAGTTCTTCTGTGTCGAAAGACAATCCTATACGTTTTTAGGACAACTTGCATGCTGCACTGGACACTCACGATAAAATTAAATGCGTTATTGATACTCAAGGTATTTCCTCCAACTTGCAGTAGTGTGAGATAATTTTTTTTATTTCCTCCAGAGCTGCATTAATTGGAACCTCATTTTTAGGAGTTGCAGTATATATTGTCTTCATGTTTCTACAAGTTAACAGTTGGCTGAAAAGTTTCTTCTATTTTCTTGAGTTAGTCTTCAGTGACCATTGCCTGTACTTCATTGCCCACAGTCTCCAAATATATATTTTAAGTACTTTGATAATGAACTTCCAACGATCCAGGAATATCCAGAACATTCACAGTACCTGATACACTACCATCTGCCCCACATTTATATAACAGAGCATCAGTAACCGGAAGAACAACAACCGCGTCAACAGTTTCATCGTCTTTATCACTCAGCCCTTCAAAATATCATTATGTATATTGTCTAAAACTTCATCCATTGTAATGTTTTTAAAATTACGTCATGGTTTTCTTGCATTTTCTCTGTGTAATTGTGCTACACTAAACAAGAGAACTTCACTCATCATCTCCACTAGTAGAACTGTTACTGCGTTGCTTTTATTCCATCTGTCACCAGACGACAGTGTTCTTCCCAGTGACCTGAAGTGAGATATTCCGTCTTTACACTTTGCTAAACAAGAATGCAGGCCAAAAATGGTGAATTACTGCCTCTTACATACAGAAAAGAAACTTGCCGTCTGCATCGCAGCTAGTAACGTTGTATTATTCAACTACACGTAACGTTACATTATTAGAAATAGCCGAATAATGCGGAAGTTCAGTATTGCAGCGCACTGGAATATTACGTCCGTGGTCAAATTTTGATTAAAACTGCTTTCGTTTATTGCCCGTAATGAAACACTGAATTATATTTGGTATGTAGCAGTGCAAAACAAAGACAAAAAGGGGACAATTAATAAAATATTTCGGGAAAGACAGAGAAAGGCAGAAAACTATTAATGTTTATTTGCAAGCAATACAAGAAATGGAACAGTGTAATAATTTTGACTTGCATTTTGTCATTTTATGAGCGTTAATGATGAAAACAAATAATCTGGATACGGCATGGCACAAAAGAAAACACAAAGTAAAGACTAGCAAACAAAACGTTTTTCTTTGCACCAGTATGAAGGAAAACGAGGGAAGAAATAGGCAACAGATATGGAAAAATCAGAATAACCTTTTTGTTGTACAATTGTTTTCTTGTGTGGATGGCACTCATAAACAATGAGAAATATGTTGTAGGAGTACACACTAATTTAGAAACCGGACGTATTTATAGAATGCCTAAAGGACCAACAAGATGAAGGGTAAACTCAGGACCAATTGTGACAGCGTTTGGCACCATCTTTCACAATGGCGATGGCGGCTGCCTCAGCTTCGTGAGACACTGAAAGCATTGGGGGGTCATCCTGACCATGATGCATGATAACCAAATCGCCATCCAAAACTAAGGTGACTGATTGAAGCTGTGTCAAAGATAAGGTAAACATGTAGGTGGATGGTGTCTGTTCCTCAAGGGAGAGCGTTGTGGATGGTATGGAATTTCGTCACTTTCTTCTGCGCTGATATAGTCAATGAACTACTTAACCGTAGCCTGTCTGATAGTCTATGATAACCCGCAAAAACCGGAGAGACCGCTCCCTTCGTCAAGTTGTTGCCTTGGCAGTTCGCTCTGGTGGCTGCTGTTTCTCCTATATTCAGGTACTCACTTTACATTCTCGAAATAGGGAGACGTACTATGGAGAGTACCTACGATATTCCTGTGGGTTCTATAATTCTGGAAATCACATTCAGCCCTCAAACAAATGCTCTCCTGGCACGCTTCTGGCCGATCTTGCACTCAGATATCACGAGCGTGGAGAATATATAATCTGACATGAATCATGCCAAACGAACTAGCCAGTTGACGATGATTATTAATTATAATAACTGCATCTCTTGACGAGCTACAGGGACCTATACATCTGCGCAATGAAAGCTAATCTGAATTGACAAATGGGCATAACAATGGGATATGGATGATGTTTTTAACCTTCTTCCAGTAGAAACTATAATCTTAGGAAATTAGATGATTCTTCTTGGTTGGTTGTTTGGTTTGGGGGAGGAAACCAAACAGCGAGGTCATCGGTTTGCATCGAATTAGGGAAGGATGAGCCTTTTCAAAGGAACCATCTGGACTCTTTTTAAACATCGTGTACGGCAAGTTCACAGTGTATTATTGAAACGGCTTTTAGGTTTCCTATGTAAAAAGAGTTAAAAGCAAAATGGCCAAGGGGAAATTAAAAATGTAAACAATAATATCAACATCGCCTGCAGTGCTTTCGATAAACTAAGTCGACTTTTTCTGAATTATGTCCCCAATGTTTCCATAATGAAATTGTCACAATCGGAATGTATTTTTGATTTTAACTATAGGCAGTGATACACGGAGTTATAATGTGAAAATTGTCCAAAACTGCGATTTAGTCAGAGAGAAAGGGGGAAATGCTTATTGGGTTTTACAGTTAAGGACATGAAAACCATTACTGAACAGACCAGCGAAGAATACATTATTTGATCAGTAGATCTATTTGTGGAATTAATATGCGGTGTGTCTACACCTCGCCTTTGCAGGGCCTTTCAACTCTGCTGACGACACATCATATGAGGTGTCTGTATATCTGTGGAGGATTTGCCACCCAGACTTCCTCAAGAGCCGAAACTAGAGATGTTAATACTGGATGCTGAGGTCTGGAACTGTTCGACGTTCTAACTTATCCTAAAGATGTTCGAAGTGGATGCTAGGCAGGCCAATCCGTTTCGGGTGTGTTATTGTACTATTTTGTGACATGGTACAGTCTCATGTTAAGGCATCGTCTCAGAGCTGTTCCTCGGCTGTACACAGCAAATAATGCTGTAAATGTGTTCTTTTTTGGGGAGGAAGGGGGTGGGGTATTAGTCTTCTGACTAGTTTGATGCAGCCCACCACGATTTTCTCTCCTGTGCTAACCTCTTCATCTCAGAGTAGCACTTGCAACCTACGTCCTCTATTATTTTCTGGATGTCTTCCAGTCTCTGTTTTCATCTATAGTTTTTGCTTTCTACAGCTCCCTCTAGTACCATGGAAGTCATTCCCTCATGTCTTAACAGATGTCTTATCATCCTGTCCCATCTAATTATCAGTGTTTTCCACATATTCCTTTCCTCTCCTATTCTGCGCAGAACTTCCTCATTCCGTACCTTATCAGTCCATCTAGTTTTCAACATTCGCTTGTAGCACCATATCTCAAATGGTTAGATTCTCTTCTGTTCCTGTTTTCCCTCACTCCCTGTTTCATGGTTCTGAGCACTATGGGACTCAACTGCTGTGGTCGTCAGTCCCCTAGAACTTAGAACTACTTAAACCTAACTAACCTAAGGACATCACACACATCCATGCCCGAGGCAGGATTCGAACCTGCGACAGTAGCAGTCGCACGGTTCCGGACTGCGCGCCTAGAACCGCGATACCACCGCGGCCGGCTCCTGTTTCAATACTATACAATGCTGTATCCCAGATGTACTCTTGACAGCAAAAAAGTGGGTTACTGCCGAATACAACAAACATAACGTAGCTGTGTTGCAGGTCCTGTAAACACCAAAGCCCCTGGGGAACAGTCGTTTGACTACACACAATGGGTACAACAAGAGACTACTAGAGAACAAAGGTCTTTATGGCAGTCAGTCTAAGTGTCAACTAATATCGTCATGCAAAACACGTTGTTAGCGATGAAACACCCCATAACACTCCTAAACTACCCTTAATTACAACAAGTGACATTCCAAAAGTTCTGAGAAAGTGGATGATTTTACAAATACCGTACAGTAATCCTTAGTCAAAATTAAATAATTGAGACAATATATGGAGTAACAAAGCTGTACGGCAGTTGGAAAAAGGTTTTCGCTCTCGAAAAGGTTTTCCATCCACGTGCTGAACGTCGCTCAACGGCGAGTAGCTCTGAAAGCTAGATATTGGACGAACTAGTAAAAAAACGCGACTAACGGCAACAAGCACTCTACGGAAATCTCAACATTAACAGCGAATCACCGGTAATATCATTGTTATAGTAACACATCAACAGCTACGTGTACACAAATTTGAACTTTAAATGACATGACGAACGTCGTCGTTCTGAACCTGGATTCAAACCCAGCAACTATAGCCATTGCTGGCCAAGCTAAGCTTTGTTAGTGCCTTATTGAGACACGATCACTAGGCATAAAGATACGTGAAGTATTGACGATTGAACCAGTTGTCAATTCAGATCCTGAAAGTATATGACAAAACTGTTTGTACTGAACTGGGAATCCTGTCATAACATTTACCTTCCTGGTAGCTACCCCCAACGACGTTTAATATGGTGTCATTCACAAAGAACAAGGTATGCTCATGTTTAAAACTGAAATGCCATCATCTAAAGCTTGTGACAGGGATGCGAACCCAGCACCTAATAGGATTGTTAACGAAGTACGTAAAATCAGAAGTTAAATAACAAATGTTTCCACCAATAGCGAGATATTGGAACCAAAAATTACAATAGAATTGGTTTTGCCTGACTGGGATTCAAACCCAGCACTAGCGCCGTTGTTTTCTAGCCATGAACAGATGATAAATACTGTGTACCCGCCCGAGACTCGAACTCGGGACCTTTGCCTTTCGCGGGCAAGTGCTCTACCATCTGAGCTACCGAAGCACGACTCACGCCCGGTACTCACAGCTTTTTCTTCTGCCAGTACCTCGACTCCTACCATCCATACTTTACAGAAGCCCTCCTGCGAACCTTGCAGAACTAGCACTCCTGAAAGAAAGGATATTACGGAGACATGGCTTAGCCACAGCCTAGGGGATGTTTCCCGAATGAGATTGTCACTCTGCAGCAGAGTGTGCGCTGATCTGAAACTTCCTGGCAGATTAAAACTGTGTGCCCGACCGAGACTCGAAATCGGGACCCTTGCCTTTCGCGGGCAAATGCTCTACCATCTGAGCTACCGAGGAACGACTCACGGCCAGTACTCACAACTTTACTTCTGCCAGTGCCCCGTCTCCTACCTTCCAAACTTTACAGAAACTCTCCTGCGAACCTTGCAGAACTAGCACTCCTAGAAGAAAGGCTAAACCATGTCTCCGCAATATCCTTTCTTTCAGGGGCGCTAGTTCTGCAAGGTTCTCAGGAGGGCATCTGTAAAGTTAGGAAGGTAGGTGACGGGGTACTGGCAGAAGTAAAGCTGTGAGTACCGGGCGTGAGTCGTGCTTCGGTAGCTCAGATGGTCATAGTTGTGTTCAGGCACTCGGCCAGTGCACATCGCGCGGTGACGGGCGGTAGCGCGGGCCAGTGTTTGCATCGCGAGCGGTGCTGAGATGGAGAGCTGAGCAGCGCGTGAGAGCGCTGTTAACGTTTGTTTCTGTATAACTGTTGTAAGTAAGATGTCGACAATTAACAGAGCGAAGAGCGTTCAGTGTGTTTTCGATAGCGCTGCCTTGCGACCGCGGCTTTTGAAATTCATGAGTGGATCTTTGAGGATCTGAAATTGCCTGAAGATATAGTCAACACATTCCAGTTGGACTTTGTGCAGTACTCGTTATTTATCAAATTTATTTCGAGTGATACTTATGAGAAATTCGTTGAGGATCATGCTGGTGTGAGACCATTTCGTCAAAATGATGGCAATATTAGTAATGTCCAAATCGTGCCTTCGGGATACGGAGTGAGAACCGTCAGGGTATTTAATGTGCCACCTGAGTGCCCTAATGACCTGACTGCACGTTCTCTGTCACTGTACGGCGCTGTTTTGTCAGCTACAAATGGAAAATGGTCGAGTGCATATCGCTACCAAGTTAACAGCGGGGTTCGGAATGTACGTGTAGACTTAAAAAAGCCTATACCTTCGTATATTGCCATTAGCGTCTGTCGTGCACAGGTAACTTACATTGGACAACCCCCTACCTGTTCGATCTGCCATTCAACAGTCCACCTGCGGATGAACAGTACACGCCGACGTCCATTTCAACTTCCACGGGAACATCCTGCAGACGGTAGTGAAAAGCTTGTTCCGCTATTGAGTGAGGTAGTCGCGGGGACTGAACCACCACCCCGGCAGCCGGAACGTGTTAGCAAGGCGGAGAAGCCAGTTCAGGTGTAATGCAGTGCCAGAGACATTCGCGATAGGACGGACGTAGATTCGGCACCGCGAGGCAAGAACGCATCCGTGAACAAACCAAACACCTGAAGGCACTACTGAGCGCTGAGAGGGAACAAGCACCGTACCGGCGAAGAGGAAGAGCGAGCAGAGCAGCGAGAAGCTGCAGCAGCGCTCCCGCAGGAACTCGCTGACGTCAGTCGTAGCCCCGTGTGGTGGCCAGGCAAATGCGACCACGGTGACAGACTCAGCCGGCGGTGGCGGGCAGGGCGGCGCGCGCACCGCGCAGCACCCCGACAGCAATGAGCGGTGGTGGCGGTAGGACGAGGAGATGCAGCAGTAGCTGCTCTCGCGCATGACCATCACGCTGCGACATTTCCACTCCCTGATCCGTTATTGGTTTTGACATTTCGTTTCGTACTCCATACGTTCCCAACGAATTTGGTTCAAAGCCGTCGAGAAGGACGATCCAACACACAGAGCTCATTGTCCTCTGAACCATCATCTACGATAGTCAAACCTACAACCTTACCACACTTAACGTCAATAGAATTCAAAGTGCGGTGAAACTCCGTTCGCTAACTGATTTCTTGTATGGTACCAGCGTTGACATTGCCCTCCTACAGGAGGTAGTCACGGTCTTAGAAGTGCCCGGTTACGTTCTCATTGATAACATCAATCTCGAGGATGCTGTAGGCACTGCCATACTTCTGCGCGACGGTATACCCTCTACGGATGTGCAGCGGCTGCCCAGTGGTCGTGGCATTTCTCTTCCAGTGAATGGTGTGCAGATTGTTAACGTGTACGCCCCCTCAGGTAGCACTCATAAGAGAGGTCGTTCAAAATTTTATAAAAACGTGGTTCCCATTCTTCTTAGTGCTTATCGTGCACATCTGATCCTCGGTGGTGACTTCAATTGTGTGCTTAACGACAGAGACCAATCTCCTAATACGAACAGATGTATCTAACTTGAACATTTAATTCATGGCATGCGTCTTCACGATGCATGGCAACAACTGCACGGTGAACGGGTAGCATACACCTTCGTAACCAGTCATTCTGCCAGTCGGCTGGATAGGATCTCTGTGTCCGATGCCCTCCAGCAACACACTGTGAACTGTGACATAGCTCCTGTCAGCATCTCCGACCATTGTGTGTATCAGTGTTACCTCAACCTACAACGCCAGCAAATATACCGCGGGAAAGGCTACTGGAAATTGAATGTCAGCCTTCTGCAGGATGCCCAACCTGAAGAGGAGGTGAACATAACGTGGCAACATCTCCAGCGGCACCGACGTCGTTACGATAGCGTTCTCCAGTGGTGGATTCAGTATGCTGAGCCTAAATTACGCCTCACCCTCATGAGCTACGCCCGACAAAAAAGCTTTTGGCAGAAACAGACTATTGAGTTTTATTATCGCTGTTTGAGAGAACTGTGCAGTCGCACTAACAATCCTTCTCGCGATATCGACGTAAAGATCAAACGATATAAAGCGAAAATCACGGCGATACAACGCCAACGAATGCAAGGCATCATCGTGCGAGCCCACCCCAAGGACGTTGCCGCCGAAGAACGGGCCTCTCTGTACCACATCCTGAGAACGACGAAACGGTGTAAAGCCATGATGATTGAAGCTGTCGTTGATGACGCTGAGAATGCCATCACGAAGCAACGTGACATAATCTCGCACGTCTACGACTATTATAGTCAACTTTACAAGAAGCAATTCGTTGATGAACACTCGTGCGACGATTTTCTTAAGACCTTGAGCTGTCGCTTGTCACAACAGGATATTACTAATCTGGAATCTCTTTTCACAGAAGACGAAATCCGACTGGCGGTCCACAGTGCAAAGAAAGGGAAGTCACCAGGACCCGACGGTCTCAGCGCTGAGTTTTACCAGCGTTACTGGAACCTCCTCGGTCCGACACTCCTCGAGATAGCGAATGAACTCTGGCACCTGGACGTTATACCCAAGGCATTTACGGAAGGTGTCATCCTGCCCTTACCGAACAAAGGGAACAGCAGGAAGGTCGAAAACATGCGACCCATCACACTCCTGAATGCCGATATCAAAATCATCACCAGATCGATTAAGCTAAGGATGCAAACCGCTATGTACAAGGTTTTGGGCAGTTATCAGTACAGTGCAGTGAAAGGCCGAAGTGCAATCTCAGCTGCCTACGATTTGAGGGACATGATCTGTTCTTATGCTGAAACCAAAGGACAGGGCGCTCTGATCTTTCTGGATTTTGAGAAGGCTTATGACCTTGTACGTCATGTCTTCCTCTTTAAAAGCATGAAGAAACTAGGATTTGGACCTCATCTCATAGAATTAATTCGCAAACTTACTACAAACGCCTCTTCACGGATTCTCATTAATGTTCATTTTATAAAAGAAGTTTCCATTGAGCAATCCATCCGCCAAGGATGTCCTCTGTCAATGATTTAGTACGCCATTGCAGTAGAGCCGCTCCTGACCAACGTAGCGCATAGCGGGATCGGGATTAGCGTCGAGTCTGTCACTAACCCTTGCATTGCGTATGCTGTCGATATATGCGTAACTGTGTCATCATCGTAACAAATTCTGTCAGCGGAAACTCTTTTACAAACATTAACATTTCTTTCAAGAACAATACTAAATAGAACTAAAACCACAGCTTTGCAGATCGGTGGCGGTATCGGAGACATATCCCATGTTACCTCCTGCAAGGTCAAGGATTATCACACAACCATCGGTGTTACCTTTGAGGCCAAACCAGAGAAATTCCTGACGAAGGACTGGTCACACATGCTTAATCAATTACGTGATGGTTTGATACTTCACTCCAACCGTGACTTGAACATACTACAGAAAGTTAAGACCATCGAGATCGCCATTACGAGCAAGATGAATTATTTGGCGCAAATTCTTCCAATCTCCGACCATCTAGCCAAGAGTATACAACAAGCGTTATGTTGCTTTCTTTTTAGGGGGCACATTTTCAAAGTTCAATTCGATATCTTAACCTTACCTTCGTTCATAGGTGGCCTTAAACTCATTAAAGTACACGAAAGGATAGAGGTTGAATCCACAACATATCGTCGTTGGTGATCACGACGAACACACCGTCAAATCCAAATCCGTTTTCGCCAGTAGGAGGGAGAGGAATGTTTGAACTTGAAAAGATGTAAGGAAACGTTTGATCTTTTAATGTTGTGGTAAAAAGCTCATCATGTTGGTGTGAGCTGAAACGAACACGCTACAGCTGACAACACGCGAAGAGACGTTGAAAATGCAACTATTTTTCACTAGTAGTTCGGAGTGCACATACTAGGGCTTGAAATGAAATAATGAACATTTTGTACTGATCAGGATTCGAAATCATGTAGGTGCCTTTCGAGGAGGCCTAGAAGAGTTGGCAGTCTAGGGGAACACTGTGAAATCTAATTCGAATCCCAGTCCAGCACCACAATTTTCAACGTCTCAGTTTCAAATAAAATAAGAGAGTTGTGAACTTTCATGTTCGTTGGTTAATTAAATGAAATACGTTTTCTAGTTTACGACGGCTTGCTGGTGACAGTCTCTGCCTTCCGGGGTTTCCCCATCTGACACAGCTCAAACGAATGCCGCTCTGTCCCAGTCGGCTGCGAAGGGATGTTATCTCTACTGCTGATATTGAGCTACGGAGCTTACTGGCGTTCTGCACTTGGCGTTACTAGGGGTGAAGGAGAGTTACTTGTGTGTGCTAAAAATTTACGCCTGACGTGAGATGTGAACCTACAAGTTTTATACATCAATACAAGATTAATCCACCAGACTACAGAGCACTCTGCCAAGCACATAATTATGAATTGCAGAGTATTCATTTAGATGTAGATGCAGATGTCAAGGGACGGGTAACAGGGGAACAGCTGGGAATGGATAGAAGTACACAAGTGCAAAATATAAGTGTGAAATGCTTGCAAGGTATTGCTTACTTAGATGTGTGCCACAGTTCGTTTTATCTTAGGACCGAGAGATAAGGAAGGACTGTTTTCAGAACTAAGAATGCGTTAAAGGGAAGGAGAGATCAAAGAATACGGTAACATAGGTGTTAAGACGAATGATAGAGAGTAAAGACAGCAGCAATTAAAAAATGTAGCGCCAATGAAAACCGCTAGATTTGTTTATGAAGTTTTGCGGGAATGGAATAGAGGGGCACTTGCAGCGATAGTGTCAGAGAGAGAGTGAGAGAGAATAGAGGAGATATTAACAACGAATAAACATAATATGAAATCGTTTGCGTATTGTGTGGCAGACGGAGGGTGTATTCATGGATGGAGGGGAAGAGAGACATGTATTTGAAAAAAACAAAAACTACTGTTACAGAGACCATCTACGCTGATTAGTTTCTAAGTATCTAGACAGTGTATAAATGAAATCAAAATAGAATATTTAACAAATTGTATATTCAAAAGATACCCTCTTGAATTAAAAAGGCAACTCAAAGGAAAGCTAACACATATTATATCTTTTCTGTTGCCACGCGATCTTCCACTAGCTCCCAATGAGGAAAAATGACGAAAAAGAAGACAAACCAAAACATTTTAAGGATTCTAATATTTTAACCAGAATCCTTCATTGTATTGTACTTCTATCATGCGTCTTGGTCCAAGCCGTCGGAAGTAACAACCTGAAGAAGCAACTACCTCTCAGGCTTCCAGGACGCAGTCCCAAAGAGCGTCCGCAGTAGTTGGTCGGTTTCGTGGTCAGTTCTCTGTTAATGTTCTGGCCACTTCTGCCCACATGTTTTCCATGGGATTCATATCAGCCGCCTGTGGCGGCCAGTCCATTACGTTGACGCCAATCGTGGAGAGTCGCTGCTGAACAAATGTAGTCTTGGGAATGGGAGAATGGTCCTCTTGTAATGTGACGTTCCCTTCTGCGTACAGCATTCGCACTGACGGAAGCATCACATTTTCCAATATGTGGGCATACTGCACGCTCTCCAGAGTTCCTTCTATCCTGTGAAGAATTCCCGCCCCTTTCGTAGAAATCCAACCCCAGCAGGTAACAGATAGACGGCCACTTCTTCTCGTCGTGGTTACATAGTCGCGTCGATGGCGAGTCCCTTGCGGCCTGTAAACGATTCGTGGACCGTCGTTACTGGCGTAAAACACCTTCTCATCAGTGAAAATAACGTCGTCCCACGACGCCCTCAGATGGAGCTCCGCAAATGCTAGGCGGCATAAAACGTTGTTTTCGCTGAGCTCTTGTTTCACGGTGGATCGTCGTGCATGCGTCCTTCAGCCTTCGGCGAATCGTGTCACTGGAGTCGGGGAAGTTGGTCTCCCGCCGCAACTGCTTCGAGTTCAGAAAGGGATTTTCTCTGCTCCTAGATAATAGGTCCCTGTCTTCCTGCTGTGAGCTCACTCTCTTCCAGCCTGAGCCAGCAGCCTTGTTGGTGGGGCCTCTTTCAAGGCAGATCCTCCACCATCTTTGAAGTGGTATGTGGTACGCCATACCGTCTGCCAGCTTCTCTGATAGAACATCCTCCTTCTTCAATGAGAGCGACGACTCTCTCTGAAATAGACCTCTCCCAGTGAGCCATTACGGCAGGCAGCCTGATGTGTATTTCTGCTTGCCGTTCTTATACTAATAGTCCAGCGAAACTCAGAAAACAAGACTGTACCTTACAAAAAGGTGGGGTGGAAGATTTTATTTTTTCAACTCGTTCATATTGTTGGAAATGTTAGAAAACAAAGTTTTGCCAACAAAATTTGTCTTCGGGAAACTATCTGCAGTAAAAAAAAACTTCAAAAATTTCGGACTTCTTTCAGTTTTTTCAAAATATCTCAGTTTCATTTGCTCCTACCGCTTTGACGTCTATCTTCTTCTTTAAAGAG
Organism: Schistocerca gregaria; assembly: GCF_023897955.1. Classification (NCBI taxonomy): domain Eukaryota; kingdom Metazoa; phylum Arthropoda; class Insecta; order Orthoptera; family Acrididae; genus Schistocerca; species Schistocerca gregaria. The sequence continues at coordinate 429,220,327 of NC_064926.1, forward strand.
CACAAAATTCTCTACAAATTTAATTTTTACCATTTTTTTCTACTGCCAATATATAAGGCGCTACAGCGCGTAAAAAAATGCCAATTTTTCAAATTTCGAGCAAAGTGGCAAATTGCCTAATTTTTGAACACTGTTATTTCAGTTTCTGTTTGCGTGGAATAAACATATTACTCATCGTGTTATTCACTGGAATTTACCATCTCACTCTGCTGCAGGGCCAGGACAAACAGCATCATATTCAGTAACTACGAACACATTCACGTCGGATTGAGTGAAGTTTGTGTTACAATATGTGATACGATTGTATGCTGGTGCCGTACATTTTATACAGTTGATTGACGTTAATGATCAGTTATAAGAAAAAGTATGTTGGAATGGTTCTTTAGCGGACAAAAGCGTATTTATTCTTTGGCGGGCGGAAGGCAATTATCTCCAGTGATCGTTCACAGAGCGCTGACAGCAATTAGCACACAACAATAAGGGTCCTACAGTTGGGAGTCGCTTCCATTGAGTACATGTTGTGGTGCTGAAAATGAGTATGTCTGACATGAATTTGTGTTTCATTTGCGAAAAAACTGTGGTGAGTGGTGGATACAATGTGAAAAAGAAAGGACTGAGCACACTTATCGATTGTAGTGCTAAACGCAGGGAGTCTGCTCACACCCGTTTTTTGAAAACGCTCAGTGAAGTGATGGTGCATGAAGCATGCTACAAGAAGTGCATTAATGAGAGAATGATAGCAGCTTGCCTTCGACATCCTCAGGAACCAACAGGAGTGCTACGTTTTTGTACAACGAACAAAACAAGGTGCGTTTGGTCACACTTCTTAAAAAGGAATTTCTGGAGTGTACCGTTGAAGTGCACCAGGCACAAGAAGATGCTGACGTTATGATTGTAACATCTGTCATTTCAAGAACAAAATATTTTGGAAGTGTTGTCATTGTTCAAAAATGGGTCTGAGCACTATGGGACTCAACATCTGTGGTCATCAGTCCCCTAGAACTTACAACTACTTAAACCTAACTAACCTAAGGACATCACACACATCCATGCCCGAGGCAGGATTCGAACCGGCGACCGTAGCGGTCGCGCGGTTCCGGACTGAGCGCCTAGAACCGCGAGACCACCGCAGCCGGCTGTTGTCATTGTAGGAGAAGATGTTGACGTGCTTGTGCTCAAGACTGGTTTGGGGCAAGGCATTGAAAACTTATTTTTCTTAAAGCCAGGAAGAGGAAATTCAGAAGACAAGTGGTTTTCTACTGCATCTTACAAGTTTGACAGTGAATATATTCTGTTCACTCACGCCTTTAGCTGATGTATACAACATCCGCTTTTTTGGTCAAGGAAAAATTAAGTGCTGCAATATTGTTGCGAAAAATGAACACCTAACCTCAGCACGTTCAATAAACCACATGCTACCCGTGAAGAAATAATAACAGCAACGGAACAGGTTCCTATCGCATTGTATAGTGGAGCTGTCAGCAGTTCCCACACACTAGACCATTTGCGGTACCAGCTGTTCGCCAAGTCTGCCACAAAAAGCAAACTGAATCTTGCACGGTTGCCACCTACACTAGATGCTGCACAACATCATTCGTTGCTGACTTACCAACAAGTCCAAAGTTGGATGGGAAACTGGAAACCTCCTGAGAAATCACAGTGGCTGGATTCACAGTGACCACGGTCCAGTACCCGTTGTAATGAGCCAAGATCCAGCACCTCAAGCATTTCTTCACATTGTCTCATGCTCATGCAAGCTGAACTGTGGAGGAGCGTGCTCCTGCAGAAAAGCGGGTTTCAAATGTTCTTCAATTTGCAAGAAATGTATTGGGGTCAACTGTGAAAACGTGCAAAAATTTTTATATGAAGACAGTGAAGAAGATGTTACGAAGGATGTTGAGGAAACCGCTGATGAAACCAACGAAGTCGCTGAGGCTGACTCGCTGTTTAAAGACGAGGTCAATCTGTGATCAACTCTAGGTATAGACACTGAATCCGTAACTCAAGGTATTTCTGGTGACACTGAGGAACCTGGCCCATCAAAACGTTGGAAGTGATGCTCATCTCTCTGTCAAGTGCGCTAATGTGCGATATTTCAAGTATTACACACCCAGAACTGTCAACATTTTTTAGTAACTGACAATGCATTTTAATTGTAATAAAGCTACTTATTTTTAGTGTCAACTGTGTGGCTTTTATACACAAGAATAATTACTTACCTAATTAGTTTGCCTATTGCAGCTAACAATAGTTCAGTTTCCTGAGACAATTTATTTTGTGTGCGTGTGTGTTTGTGTGTGTGTGTGTGTGTGTGTGTGTGTGTGTGTGTGTGTGTTTTAATGGTGTATTTTTATGTTTATAGTTTTACAAATACCAGGACTGAGGTGGCCCATAGTGAACTTCAGATAGTGATGTAAGAATCACAATAGTTGGGTGCCCAGCAATCCTCATGTTGCATACAGAGAAATTGAATACTTGCTAGTGACATATAACGTGATGGTCTAGTGTGTGGTAACTGCTGACACGTCCACTATACTACAAAAACGGAAACTAGTAGAAAGTGTTAAAAATAAGGTATCTTGCAACTATGGTCAAAATTTGAAAAATTGGTATTTTTTGAGGCGCTGTATCGATTTTGATATTGGGAGTAGAAAAAAATGGCAAAAATCTAATTTGTAGAGAATTGTGTGCTCTTTAAAGAAGATAATAGACGTTAAAGCGATAGGAGCAAATGAAACTGAATTATTTTGGAAAAAAAACTGAAAAAGGCCGAAATGTTTCACGTTTTTTGACTGCAGAAAGTTTTCCCAAGCGAAATTTTGTTAGCAAAACTCGGTTTTCTAATATTTCCAACCATATGAACGAGTTGTAAAAATAAACTCTTCTACCCCACCCTTTGCAAAGTATTTCTGCAACTTGACTGGACTATAATGCCAGGAGAGGAGGTAAACATATTTACGTGAAATGGAGCGGCAGAGGCAGAGGCATGCGGCGCAGCCGTGCTCGCTCGTCCCGGGCTGATGGCCCAACAACGCCACCGCCAGATCGCTCAGTTCCGTCTCGTCTGAGCCAGCCTGGCTGGCCCGTAGCTCACGAGCCGCGGCTAGTACAGACACAGGCCGCAAGGCCACGGTCATCCCGTGAAGGATCAAAAGTTACAACTAACCTAACGCACTTACAGCTATTACACTATAACATGTGCAGACACACCTATTGTTGACGATTCACTCAAATATTTGACGAACAATACGTTTAAAAAAAAAATCCATTTTAAACATAGCTACCACAAAATATTCCACCTAGTTAGCAATAGCATGACGAAGGAAACTATTCTTTCTTGTAAGCGTTCTGCAATAGATGTAGCCTTAAGAAAACGTGTATTCAACCACGACAACTAAGCGGAATGTGAAAGTAAACAGGTTTGGCGGCAGCTTCTCCAAATAATAGTATATACGTAGTATATAATGCACGTTATGTGCTCTTATAACATTTACTCAATGTCTCTGAAACAATACGTGCTGCACGACGGAAATTACTTTCTGCTCAGGCACTTCATTTACATCTCAAAGATACACGATTACTGGAGAATATTGTTCTTTACGGCATTCAATCCACTTGTAAATTAACACCATGATATCGCAGATATTAGGCAACACGTTACTAGGAATGAGAAAAGTCTTACGGTTTGCAACTAAACATGCTACTCCCAGCTGCTACTGAACAAGTATTTGATTATTAACGTGTTTTATAACCATGTGTGCGTCGTTCGACTCTGAGTCAGCATAGATGTTTTCGTCGCCTTATTTCCAGTTAAACGTGCGCACATCTCGTTAATGGTGGACCAACATTGGACATTTCTCGTCTGTTCCTGGTTAGACAGTGACGGTGGTAGGCGCCGGGTTCGAATCCTGGTCAGGCAATACAACTTCAGTCGTCATGTAGGATTCCTGCCTCGCTACTGGTGACAAGCAGTGATATCTACGTTGTGATTTTACGTACTTACTCAAAATCCGATTAGGTGCTGAGTTCGCATCGTTGTCACCAGCATTACATGATGGCATTTCTATTTTAAACATGTGCATCCTTTGTTCCTTGACAATGAAAAAATATATAACGTCTGTCGGGGTTAATTACTAAGAAGGTAATTGTCATGTTAGGGTTCCTGGTTTCGTACAAACGTTATCGTCATTTACGTTCAAGTTGACAACTGATAACTGATACTGGTGCAAACGTCAATATTTGACATCTCTTTCTGCCTAGTGATCAAGTCTCGATAAGGCACAAAGCTTTGCTTGGTTAACGATGGCTTTACGTTCTGGGTTTGCATCCTGATCCAGAACGAAGACGTTGGTCATGTCATTTAAAGTACAATTTTGTGTACAAGTAACTGTTGATGAGTAATATGAACAGTGATGTCACTTGTGATTCGTTGTTAATGTTGGAATTTCCGTTGAGTGCTTGCTGCCGTTAATCATGTTTCCTTTTAACTGCGTAGTATTACATCAAGTTCATGCGAAACCACTCCCAAATGAACGTTGAACGACGTTCAGCATGTGTTGAGTAAACCTTTTAGACAGCAAAGAACTTGTTTCCAATTGCCATAGATCTTTGTAAATCCATGTACTGTCCCAAATATTTAATTGTGCCTAAGGATTACTGAACGATTTACTGTATGTGACAAAATTAGTTGTCCCGTAACGTTTGAAATGTCACTTATTGTTATTAAGTTTCGTTTAGAAACGTTAAGTACTGTCTGATCTCTTCTGTTCTATTGTGGTATTACTTTACATCTGGATGGACTGTCATAAAGATCGGTATTCTCTAGTAGTCTCTGGCGGTACCCATTGCGTATCTTACAACGACTGTACTGTGGAGGGTTGTGACAATGTGCAACACAGCTATGCTATGTTTGTTGCATACAATCAGGTGCAGCCTACACGTTGGAGTTCAGGTGTGACCCACTTTTGTTGCTGTCGAATGTGCATTCTCAGAAATTTATTCCTCAAATTAAGACCAATATTTGATATTAGTAGACTTCTATTGGCCAGGAATGCCCTTTTTGTCATTGCTAGTATGCTTTTGATGTCCTCCTTGCTCCATCCTTCATTCGTTATTTTACTGCCCATGTAGCAGAATTCCTTAACTTCATCTATTTTGTGACGATCGATCCTGATATGAAATTTCTCGCTGTTCTCGTTTCTATTACATCTCATTACCTTCATCTGTATCCGACTTTCAATCCATATAATGTACTCTTTAGACTGTTCATTCCAGTCAGCAGACCATGTAATTCTTCTTCACTTTCACTCAGGATGGTAATGTCACCAGTGAACCTATCTTGATATCCTTTCACCTTGAATTTTAATTCCACTCCTGAACGTTTGTTATTTTTTTTATCATTACTTCCTCAATGTATAGATTATTGGACAGTTCAGGAGAAAGATTACTTCCTTGTTTTACACCCTTTTTGATCGTCCACTCTTATTATTCCCTCTTGGCTGTTGTACATATTGTATATGACCAGTCTCTCCCTATAGCTTACCCCTATTTTTCTCAGAATTTCGAATATCTTGCACCATTTTATGCTGTCGAACGCTTTTTCTGGGTCGACAAATACTGTGAACGTGTCTTCATTTTTCTTTAGTCTTGCTCCCATTATTAACCGCAACGCCAGAATTGCCTCTCTCGTTCCTTTACCTTTCCTAAAGCCAAAACTGATTGTCATCTAGCGCATTCTCAATTTTCTTTTCCATTCTTCTGTATATTATTCTTGTCAACAACTTGGATGCATGAGCTGTTAAGGTGACTGTGCGATAATTCTCGCACTTGTCCGCTCTTGCCGTCTTCGGGATTGTGTGGATGATGTTTCTCCGAAAGTCAGATGATATGTCGCCAAACTCTTACATTCTACTCACCAAAGTGAATAGTCGTTTAGTCATTTTGGTGTCACTTCCCCCAACGATTTTAGAACTTCTGATGGAATGTTGTCTTTGTATTTGCCTTATTTGATCTCAAGTCCTCCAAAGATCTTTTATATTCTGATTCTAATACCGGGTCCCCTATCTCTTCTAAATCGACTACCGTGTCTTCTTCTATCACATCAGACCAATCTTCCCCCTCGTAGTGGTTTTCAGTGTATTCTTCCATCCTGTCCGCTCATACCCTCCTAAATTTAGCGTTTTCCTAATCGCATTAAGGGTACCACACCCTAACCACGAAAAACACTCCATTTTCGTAACACGATCTCTTCTGTACTCATTGTAGCCACCGCACATGACGGCATACAACATTCTCCAGGAATTCGCCTAAGCCAAGTCCAACTATCGGATTGACTCATTATTGTTTTCCATTCTTCCTCCCTGCAGTGACGTTGCTTATTGTAGCATTTCAAGAGTCGCTTAGCGTCGACTACGGAAATCTGTGGCTTATGACGAGGTATTCGGTTATTTTACCCTATTCCATTTTAACTTCCTATGCACAGTCATTATGCTAGCTGCTGGCACTTTAGAATTAACGAAATAATTCTTCCGGTGATTTAATGCGATATTTTACCACCACTCTCCACAGTCGTCGGCGGTCCCTGTCTATCAGGTAACGAGGTCTGTCTGGTATAGGTTTTGCAGTGATCGTTCCTTCGTTTTTCCACTCCAATCACATCACAACAGTCGATGTGGAGAGCTGTCGAAGGATTCAGGTCTCTGGACATGCTAGGCAGGTGGCATCCAATGATTAGTCTACGATCTAAGTCACTAAGTGTGAGGTCTCCTGACAGACGCATTCTGCTTCTACTGACAGTACAGTACTACCCACCTTCTTTTACACTGGCGGATCGCTCTCGTGTTCTTGATTCCGCGTTACATAGCGGTGTCCACATACTTCTGGTCAGATAGCATAAGTGCCTATGACTCTAATGTAAATGAAAAGAAGGTGTGTCGCACATTAAGCACTCTAATAGTTAGTGGATACACCAAGGAAGATATCTGCCTTATGCTGAGAGAAGAGAATAGACGAAACCGACTGCCTAACGATAACAAAATTATAATGATCTTAATCTGTGACAAAGTCGAGTGGATGCTTTGTCCAACATTTGACGTCAGTTGGTAAGGACAGTAAAATAGTTTTATTTGTATGGGCCAATTCGGCGTTTTCTTGCTTTATTCGTTGTTATTTTAGCCACATTAGTTGTTACTTTTGCCAAAGTCCATGTTTTTGAAAAATTTGGTTTTTCACATACTTTTCATTCTTTTGCCAATTCCTATGTGCTTTTTTTGGCTGAAATTTATATTGTGGTTTTGCCAAACTCGGGTTATTTTTTGTTGAATTTGGTGTTATTTTTTGTGAAATTAAGTGTAATTTTTGTCAAATTTTGTGTTTTATTTTGCCAAATTTCGTGTTATATTTTGCCAAACCTTAATTTTTTTTTTACTAAATTCGATGTGATTTTCTCGCCAAATAATGTACTTTTTTCTTGCCAAGTTTTGAGTTTCTTTCTTTTCTTTTTTTTTTTGCTACATTCAGTGTTTCTCCTAATTCGGCGTAGATTTTTGTCAAATTCGGTGTTATCTCCAAATTCAGTATTAAAAATTTGTAAGAACATTTTTCGTGGAAGATAGCGGATTTTTAGTACTTGAAAATGAACACATAAACAGTTTCGACCACAAGAAACATTTATTTTCTGTTTATAGGTTTCACTAAGTAATTCTAAGTGACGCCTCCTCCATTCACCACCACCGCCTACCAGCATGGTATTTCTGAAGACATTTGCGATCTCTTGCGCTAGAGACTGTTTACGTTCTTTTAAAATGCAGTGTTGTTTGTTGCCAAATTCTGTGTTTTCTGCCAAAATCGCCGTCATCTTTTGCCAAAGTCGGCGCTGTTTTCTTCGTCCCATCGATGTTCGTAACATGGGAAATTAACTGTTATTTTATAAGTATACAGTTCATTCAAAGGATTGGAAGTCAAATTGCAGTTTCAACATTCAATAACAGTCACTTCCGTACATCTATTATTACATTGCTGTCATCAGATTTATAGCATTATTGTACAGCAGAACTAGGAAGAACCATTACCTTCCCATTATTTTTTGCGTTATAATTTCCACAAAATTTTGCTGTCCCCAAAAATTGGATAATGATGATGAAGATGATTATGATTATGACTTGTATCTGAAAGAAACTTTAGTTATCTTCATTTTTCTGGCTTTTTTGGGCCATTTATGATCGTGTTTTTTCATTTTATTTTATTTTCTCATCTTTACTTTATTAGTTGACATTTCAGAGCCTTTTTCTAAACTTATTTTTCACATCATTTAGTTTGGAAGAGTACGTCAAATTATTTTTTTTTTACCAGAAGCAAACCTTTTAAATCATTGTTGTGTAAGTAGTATAAGTTACCAGGATTTATCCTATGTTTCACTGTATTTGTTGCATTTTACGTTGCGGTAAGAAGCGGAGCAATGTCGCAAGGACTATCAAGCGATGAGGCAGACCTATTTGTCTGAGGCTAATCAATTAAAAGGACCGACACGTCAGATGTTTCCCACACAGTAGTTTCCGAAGTAGACGGGAGATCTTGACAAAGATAATCCGATCGTTTTATCTTTAGCTACACGAATCGTCTTTATCGTAGCTTCGATAGTGCAGTGTCTGCGTTATTCTGAATTAAGATTTAAAGTTCCTTTGGACATGCACACATTGGAATTAACATCGTAATTCGGAATAGATCAGGCACTAAAATATCGTATTTATCCGCCGACAGCGAGCAAAGGACTTTTGAGTAATATATCTCTTCTGTACGAGAACATGCATAATGGATGTACGAGTACTGGTTTTAGAGACGTGGTTGACGACATACGGAAGTTTGGGTCTAGCCGAAAGTTGTGCGCGGGTATCCAGAGCGTAAACCGACGGCTCGCGGTCAGCGAAAAATCCGGATTCGAGTCCCCGTCTGGCACATATTTTCACTTTTGAATGTTGAGCTCCATAAGGTTCCCTTTGTGTGTGCGACTGTGGAATATAAAATTATAAAGGATGTAGCAACTAGTCGCGGAAACATAATTTATTTATCTTGTTGCAAATCGATTTCGACTGATATCATTCATCATCGGTGCATTTTTCTAATCGATACAAGGCATAAGTAGAAGTACTGTCCTTGGCAGATGTCTATCATGAAGTGACACAGCATAGGTCAACACTACCTATGATGTGTCACTTCATGACTGATACCAGCCGAAATCGACTTGCAACGAGATAAATAAATTATGTTTCTTCGACTGGTTGCTACATCCTTTACAATTTTACAAATTTTAATTGTTGTCATTCTGTGTTATATAGCTGATGGTAACCCATCTCCGCATTTGCGAACACATTTCATGTATTTCATGTGTATAACGTATCTGCCTATGTCGTTTCTCTCTATTTCCTTATGGGATGTATTTCCGCTTTCTCCTGGTCATTCTAGAGCGGAAACGGCTCAGGATGCTCATATTGACAACATCATAGAAATTGTGTCTATAGCCCAGATTTAGAACACATGTAACAGCTCGAATGTAGGCTAAAACCAGTGCGTAAATTTTACGTTAGTTAGAACGAAAAGTAGAAGCTATTAAAACTAAAGACATGGTGAAAGTTAATATTAATCTTAGTGCAATTTATCAATAGAAGACTATTTACAAAAACAAAAAATATATGAAATAATATGAATGCATGCCTGTAAAGGTTATTATGATTATGACATTTACCTGAACAAAACATTAGCTACTTTCTGAAGTAGATGAAGTCTCGAGCACGGCACTTGCAACCAGGAAGTATAATTACAGTTTTTCTAAAAGCGAACAGCAGAATATGCATGACTTTGGATGTGTTGAGGAAGGAGAAAGACAGTTTATATTACTATAACCTACACGCTAGAAAAGTGAATACAGATTGCGCCAACGTATTGCTCCGGCGCTGGTGTGACGAGCCACTGCTGGAGTTCACCCTGTGCTTGCTACAAATTAGCACGAGTGTATGATTGCATACCGCACCAGCGGAGATCCCGCACTCACAGCTCCACAAAACACCTGTATAAGCTCTGCGGTCAGTAAAGGTCCGGAAACTTGGCGGCCCCGCGAAATTTAATCCGGAGGAGAGCAGCAGGTGCAATGAATCATACGAAATCAGCGTCCGGAGACTATCGAGCGGCAGGAACTTGCGGTATATATATATATATAGAGCGGAGCGGCGCGCATCTGCGCGAGGCCAGAGCGTGGAGCGGCGCGCGCGGCTGGAGGTCGTGATGTATGGTGCGCGGTCACGTGCTGGGGATTGCAGGCGCCGGCTCATCCATCATGGCAGAGGACTCTCCTCTCGGCACCCTGGGAGCACGCGCAGCATCCATCAAGATCCTGGCCTCGCCGGCAGGCACCAGCCAGCAGGTAGCGGGCGCGCTCGCGCCTCGCTAGCGCCGCCTCGTGCGCCGCTACTGTGCTTACCGCTGTATCCGATTATTGCCCTCCCCGCCACCCCTCTTTCCGCTCCCGCCATGACGGAGAAAACTGTTTCACCAATTCAACTGAAGCAACTTCTGCCTCCACCGCTCTTCTGCCGTCACCACCGTCTGTGGTGTGCCCATTCCGTGGGAAACAATTCCCACTAAAAAACGGTTTGTGGCTCTCATCACGTTCGTATCAAAAAGAATAGAGATACTAAAGAGGTTACTCTCCAAATCTCTCTCTCGATTACGCTCACGCGAAGAAGTTTAGTCACCCCACCTACACTAGTAGCGTGGCTGGTATACACTGAGGTGGCTGAGCCGTGCGTGGCTCATGTTCGTGCCATATCTCAGTTGACATCTTGTTTTTACTGTACTACCACCCCGTTATGTTAATTTCAATTACTGGTGTCACTGAGTTGCCGCGTTGCCTGCCCGTGAGCGGCAGCAGCCACGCTTATCGATTGGGAGGCACCAGCACTGCAGTTCGGATCTGATAGTGTTTGACTTAGGATGAGGCAGAAGTTCAGTCGGGGCGCAGCGCAAAGCGCAAAGCGTTGCGCAGTTGGAGGTGAGCCGCCAGCAGTGGTGGATGTGATATATATATATATATATATATATATATATATATATATATATATATATATATATATATAATGACTATTGAACACTATTAAGGTAAATACAATTGTTTGTTCTCTATCAAAATCTCTCATTTGCTAACTATGCCTATCAGTAGTTAGTGCCTTCAGTAGTTAGAATCCTTTATTTAGCTGGCAGTTTTGGCGCTCGCTGTATTGCAGTAGTTCGACTAACGAAGATTTTTGTGAGGTAAGTGATTCATGAAAGGTATAGGTTATTATTATATTATAGTAGTCAGGGCCATTCTTTTGTACGGTTTATTGAAAGTCAGATTGCATTGCGCTGAAAATATTGTGTGTCAGTTTAGTGTTCATCACAATAAGTAAAGAGACAAATGTCTGAGTACGTTCAGTTCTGCTCAGCTGTTTGAAAATGAAATGATGTTACCAGCACGGTAATTTTTCTAAGGGGACGTTTCCAGCGTGTGCCGACTTGTAGTTCGTCCTTGCTTCTGCACAGTCGCTACCGTTAGTATTGGCTTGGTTGAAATCGCTCTGAGCACTATGGGACTTAACCTCGTAGGTCATCAGTCCCCTAGAACTTAGAACTAACTAACCTAAGGACATCACACACATCCATGCCCGAGGCAGGATTCGAACCTGCGACCGTAGCGGTCGCGCGGTTCCAGACTGAAGCTCCTAGAACCGCTCGGCCACCCCCGCCGGCGCCGTTAGTATTGCCTAGTCCTTCGTGCAAGTGTTCGTGAAACTGTCTGTAGCTTGTGATGTCGACTGCTCAGTCATTTTAGTGCTGTCTCCGTGCTGATGTGTGGCAGTCGGTCGGTTGACTTGGACCAGTGAGGAAATCTTCCCAGGGTGTCGTTTGGCCTGGCCCGCTGGCAGTCTCTATGTCGTGTCGGAGTGTGTGGGGCTGTTTCCATTGCTACGAGGACCGTGGCTCACCGACCCTGGATACGAACGTTGAGTTTGGATTTAATTTACCAGCAAGTCAAGACTGTACACATTCCCGCGAGCAAAAACGTTTGTGTTCGAGTTGGCGAAGACTTAGTCACCATCCGATGGAGTCTAACTGTATTAGGTTATTTCTAATTGAAGTACACCAGCGGAGTTTTCTGTCTTGTAGCTGTTAACGTTCCCATTACCTGCACCTGCCATTGAAGTAAATTTAGGCAGTGCCCTTTCCTCACCGTGTTGTCACTGTCCAGCACGATGTGTAGTTCAACAGCTTAATTTATGCTTGGTTGTAGGCGTCCAATCCTTTTACGTTTGCGTTGAACTCCCGGTTGGTCGAGTGGAGCGCAAGTTACCTTGTCGGTGGGTCCGTTGGCTGTCTGCTGGTTTGGTTGTCGTCGGATAGAGAATGGTTGTGCCGATTGTCTGCCTCACCTAAGTGAACGTTAGCATTTCAAGTGCTGACCGACCCCCGACACTTCTGAGCACCGTTAGCTGCACTCCCTTTTCTTATTCCGTGTTGTGTGTATTTGTATGGCTCATAGCCGATGGACTTGAATCAAACTTGAATTGTTTTAAGTGGTATTTTAAGCCATGGGCCTTCAGCCGCTTTAAAATTAAAGTTCCTCGCTTGTCAAGTGTTAGATTGTTGGGGACCTAAAGCCTATTTTAAGATAAGTCTTTGTTGTTTAAATTTATATTACTTTGAGTCTTAAGTCATTGGGCCTTCAGCCGTTTCTGCATTAAGGACCTTTGTCTTTCGAGCATCAGACTGTTTGGGGCCTTCAGCTTCATTGAAGATAAGGCCTTCTGCCTTGTGTTTTTTTTTATTTAATTTTACCTTGAGTCTTAAATCATCGGCCTTCAGCCGTCTTTAAATTAAGGTTGTTGCTATTCAAGTGTTAGATTTTTGGGCCTTCAGCCAAATTATAGAACTCATTTAACGTGAGGCCTACTGCCTTCTAAATATTCTTTTTGGCGTCTGAATTTTGAGTTACGGGCTTTCAGCCGTTTTGTTAAATTAAAGTGGTTGTGTCCTTAAGCCGTAAGATAATGTGGCGTATTCAGCCGATAGCTATTTTCAAGAATTTCTACTGTAACGTTTGGTCAAATAAATAATGTTATACGTATTCGAGTGTAACTGACAGCCGCTCATTTGGGTCCTTTTCCTCAATTCCAACTGCCTGTCCTGTCCTGCGGGTTTAGCAGGGCGTTTCAGTCACTAAAGCCATGGGATAGCAATAGGCACGTATACAGATGGCGGTAGTATTCTGTACACAAAGTATAAAGGGGCTGTGCATTGACGGATCTCATTTCCACTCATTTGAGTCATGTGATAAGGTTTTCGACGTGGTTATGACCGCACGACTGGAGTTAACAGAATTTTAACGCGCAATTGTAATTGGAGCTAGACGCATAGAACATTCCATTTCGGATTTCATTAAGGAATTCAATATGCCGAGATCTACACTGTCAACAGTGTGCCGTGAATACCACATTTCGAGCATTATCTCTCCCCACGGACAACGCTGTGGCCAACGGCTTTCACTACGCATAGCAGTAGCTTTGCATAGAGCTGTCATCGCTAAAAGACAAGCGACACTGTGTGGAATAACCTCACGAAACAGAGCGGGACACACGACGTATGTATCCGTTAGGAATTTGGCGTTAATGGGCTGTGGCGACAGATGATCGACACCAGTACCTTTGCCAACAGCGCGATATTGCCTGCAGCGCCTCTCCTGGGTTCTTGACCATGTCGGTTCTACCATAGACGAATGGAAAGCGGTGGCCTGGTCACATGGGTCCCCATTTCAGTTGTCAAGAGCTGATGGTCGCGTGCGTGTGTTTCGTAGCCCCCACGAAGCCATGGCCCCAAGTTACCAAGCAAGGCACTGTGCAAGCTGGTGATGGCTTCGTAGAGATGTGGGATGTGTTACATGGAGTGGACTGCGTCCTCTGGACCTACTGAATCGACGATGGAAATGTTTACGTTTTGCTATTGCTACTTTTATAGCCATTCATGGACTTCATGTCATCATTCAACGATGGAGTTTTTATGGATGACAGTTTCGCCATGTCACCAGCTCACAATTAGTCGCCAGTGGTATGAAGAACATTCTGGACAGTTTGAGTGCATGATTTAGCTACTAAGGTCACCCGGCAAGTGCCCCACCGAAACATTCAAGGGACATAATCGAGAGGTCAATTCATGCACATCAAACTGCACCGGCAACAGTTTCGCAATTATGAACGACTATAGAAGCAATATTTCTACAGGGGAATTCCAACGACTTGTTGCTACGACGAGTTGCTACACTAAACTAGGCCTGACACGATATTAGGACGTATCTCACGACTTTTGTCAACTCAGCGTAGAACATAGAAGAAGTGATCCAGATTTCAGGTAGAATTTCAGTTTGGGCCAAGCATGTATTTTCAGATCGGAGCAGCAGCAGCCTAGGAGAAACCCTGCAAATTGGCGCTTCATTTCACGTCAGTTGTTCTGTTAAACAGCGACAACAGTTCATCGTCTCATGCGACAGCACAGCGTAAACTCGATTTCGACCATGCATTCATTATATGGTCATACAGTTTCCGTGCCTGCGAATTGTATTATCTCTGGTACATAGTATTGAGAGTAATGTTAATTTCTTTTAGTTGTAATACCTTCTATTTTTATTGGCTTGTAACTAACGTAAGACTAATATTATTATCGCTCTAAATTCGATATATTACGAATGGTCTAGCTTTTATCTATAGCAAGGATTAAGATCATTTCGTCAAATAACAATGCTGCGCCGTTTTCATTCTAGAATTCCTGGAAGAAAATGGAAATACATCGCGCATGGACAGAGGTAGAAATAAAACGAAAATGATATGATCAAGGCTCTTCGTGAAACCAGAGATAAAATAATGACAACCTTGTCAAGACCTCCTGTCTACTTTTGAAAGTCTTTTGCTTGGAAACAACTGACGTGTCCGTTCCTTTAGTTCATTAGCTTCAGTCATGCAGGTCTACCTGATCTGCTGTTAGTCCTTACTACATTGCTCCTGTTGCTACCACAAACAAAGTAAAACACAAGAAAGGGCGTAAAACCGTAGGATCTGTTCCGATAACTTATACTCCTTACATGACAATGTTACTAAAGGTTGCTACTGAAAGCATAATTCTGCGTACTCTTTCAAACGAAACGCTCTGAAAAATTAAGTATGAAAAAGACGTTAAATCTCATCCAAAAAAGTGAACGCTGAGAAGTACAAAAGAAAAAAGAATACGATCAGAAATGAATGAAAACAGCAAGAAGATAGACTAGATGGTTCATAAATAGTTGAAACGACTACGCCACTCGTTCATGATGTCTTGAGTGATTTAGACTTTCCTCATGCAAAAACCGAGGGAGACACAGATGACAAAGAATGCATTTTTGCGAAGGAATCTTTTCTGATGACGTGCAAGGAGAGCTGTCTATTATATGCATAATGTGTAACATGTGGGTACACAACGAAAGTGCAGAGGCTGATACAAATATTTTCATTTGTGACTTATGTCAAGAAAATAGAATTGTTTACATGGTGTGATCACATTTTTTAATATAGCAAAGTAACTGAAAAACAAAAATATGCGTTATATATTTTTCAATCACTTTATAAAATGTTTCTAATTTTGTATTCCCTAAAAAATAATTTTCTTTCATTTTACTGCTTTCTTTCAACGATATTTCAATATTTCCATGACTAGCCCAAGCTCACAATACACCAATAACTTGTGCTAACATGCTAATACCCATTATAAATAAAAATAAGAAAATATTATGAGATAACTTACAATTCACCCTAATGGTGTAATGTTGAACATTTTAGAGTATTGTTTACTGCAACATTCTTTAATTTTTTTCAACAGAATTCGAGTTATGTCTTAAAAAGTAAATGGTAGCTCAACTTTAGACAACTGCCTCCACCCAGTGGTCATTTGACACTCCTCACCGCTAAGAAGTGATGGTTCTTTGTATGAGATAACTGATTGTATGGAGTCGACGCGGTAAGAATTATCGATGTCAATACATGACGAAATGGTAGAAATCGAAAGTTGCCTATTTGTTTTACGCTTATTATCCTGCAGAAGATTGCTAAAATGTAAGTACGCCATTAGTGATAACCATGTGTTTCCCCTTTTGCATACCTTTCCTGTAACAATATTATTACAAATTTGAACATTCAAAAATATAGTAATTTCTATATTCTTCATTAGCACAATAATCATTACTGTTATGTCTTAGAAAGCCTTTGACTATATATGCTTTGAAACTTTTTGTTCATGCACACATCCCTTCTGCATTTTATATTGCATGTAATATTGATTAATTTTAATTTCTACTTCCTGATCATAGTTTATACACCATACAAAGCCACATTTATCTACTTTAGAACTCAAATAAATCCTTCTACATTCTTCACATTTATTTTTCACAGTAATATGTTCTGTACCGTTCCACGATATACACATTTCCTTTCAATATTTCATTTATGTTCACTCTTATTCTTTTTTGTTACATTTATCATTTAACTATGATTATATGAAGAATGATGTGATACTGTCAAGTACATCAAAATTGTTGCGACTTTTTACAGGTTTATTTTTAATGCTTTCTAAGGACAAAGATAGATAACTGAATTAAAAGTTTCAGTGCATACAACATTTATTCGAATATACAGTAGTTGCTCAACATCTTAATACCATCTAGTGCACATCCTTCATTGTATTCCCCAAATGGTTACATAATAACCAGTTAATTCTCTTCGCAATTTCTATTTATTTTCTTTTCTAATTTTCTTAATTTCAGAAGGAGATTGTTCTCTGCCTAAGATAAAATGTATTTGACATCTCAGTGCAGCTGTTATTGCTTTAAGGAAACACATGTTATAACTGTTTGTAATTCCAGTAATGCATCTTTAGTTTTTATTATCAACTAAATTTATTAATTTCTTATCTTTGCTACCACTTGGAATTGCTAATATTCAAATATTAAATGTAGTATTTCCTTCGTCAGTAGACTCATCAGATGTCAATATATATCTCATTTTATTGTACAAAACTTGAACAGATAGTTACGTATTTATTGATGCTAAACATCCTGTAAATTTGGATAAAACATTTTTGGATTAGCTTTTATCATATCCAACTGTTCTGCTTTTCTGAAGTTAGTTATCTTTTTAGGTACTTTTACTATAGAATTAAGACTTTAGTTGTATAATCTGTTCTGTGACTGATGGTATCGAGTTTACTAATATTAGCATCATTAAATATAATTTTACAGTTAACAGACCAAGCTTTAATTATTCATTAAATTTAAATTTCATTTCTTTAATCTCAAATAAATCGATTACCAACAGTTTGTTTTCTCTTTCAGGTCAAATTGTTTACTACTGATTGGATAAATATCGTATAGCCTCATTATTTCTTGTTGTCTCAGTGATGAAGTTGTTCAAAGACACCATTGTCAAATTAGTAAAACTAATTAGTATTGACTACACACTTCGGTATTGTTTTAGTGCTTTGGGATAATTTTTGATGAAACTAAAATGTTGTAAAATAATGATTTACTTAACTCTGCTTTCGTTAATTTACCACAGCCTCGTATCTACCTACTCCAAGCGATACATCAGAACTGTGCGTTCTTTCTTTTGCTAGTTGAAGTTCTTTATCTGCTTCATGTCTTTTTCCTAAATGTTCATTATCTCTATATGCAATGTCATGTTTCTTGCAAGATTTACACAGTGGATTTACACCTTGATCTGCTCTAGCTCATCATTCATCTAATTAAATTCGCAGAGCACAAAACTGGAGCCTGATAGATGCATTTCAAATGGTAGTTTGTTATTCAAAGTGGTACCTAGGTCTATCCCATAATTTTCACTTTTGCCAAAATGTGTGAGGAAGGTTACTGGGAAATCTAATTACATATTGATCTGCTTTAGGATTACTCATAATGAAATCACTAAATTTATTCGTTAACACGAGTGTTATTCCAAAATTCTGTCGATTAACTATCTAACATAAATAAAAATGTGTAGAATTTGAAGATAAAAGTAATGAGAGCATTAATATATTTATTGAGAATGATGATGAATTTATAGTAGATTAATGTGAAGCTATTTCATTAGTATATTAAATGCTTTCATTCTTGAAAATCAATATGTAGTTAAAGAATATTTTACTAGAGGGAGACATAAACGAATAGATGATGTTTATTAAGTCCATTGATAATCAAAAACACCAAGACATTTAGTCAGAGATAATTTAATTTTTTAAAGTACTTTCTGACAGGGTTGTACAAATTTAAATCATATCTACCATGAGTTTGTTGCTTTTGCAAATTTGATGGTATTAAAGAAGTATGAAGTAACTGGTGGAATGATCAGTTTGCTTTTTGTATGATCGGGTACCTAAAACAAAAAAGGAAGTAACATTGCCATGGATGGAGCTTGTGCAGTATGCATTTCTGCCACTAGGCGTGTATAGTGCAAGTCAATGCCAGTTTAGTGCCATCTTTGTTGTCGACCTGGCTTATTCTGTTGATCTACAGTAACTGTTTTTGCTAACGTTGTTTTATTGCTGTTTCGTTTCTTATGTGACAAATTTAAGTGGACAACATGCAGCTGTGACATTTTGTTTTCTCCTTGCTAAAAGTGGCAGTGGAGACATTTTTATGTAGAAAACAGCTGACCAAGATGATGTAATGGGAAAAAGTCAAGTATATGAGAGGTTTTCTCGATTTACAAATGGCGATATATCGTTTCATGTCAAACCTTGTTCTGGATGCAATCAACTGCCTACTGCCGGAAATACTTAAAAATTCCAGAGGTTTTTTCACAAACTGTCGACAGACGATTGGTGAACTATCATGTATTAGTGGGTTATCTTGGAGTTTGAATCAGTGAATTTTATTGAAAGATTTAAAAATGAAAAGGTTTGCTGCAGAGTTTGTTTCTTGGCTTCTGATTGACAATCAAAAGGAATGCAAGTTGAAATATGTTGTGCTTTGTAACTGATCCAGGTTTTCTGTCAAGGATTATTACTGGTGATAAGTCATAGTACTATTATACGACACAAAAACCAAGCAACAAACAAACTAATTGTAGACATCATCATCCCACCATCAAAAAAAAATGTCATAAAGTGAAATTAGACATCAAAACCAGTTTTTTTATTCCATGTATGTAGTTCATTCAGAGTTTGTTACACTGGGTTAGACCATCAATCAGAGCTTTTATTTGGAAGCTTTAATAAGACTGCACAACAGTGTTCATAAAAAAGACGCGATTTGTGCCAAACAGGAGACAGAGCAACGACAATGCCTCTGAACACACAGACATGTCTGTTCTGCTGCCCCACACACCATACACCATGTGACTTTTCTTATTTCCACAAATGAAAAGCGGCATGAAAAGACACCGATTTGACAACACTGAAGAAATCAAATGGAAACTGGTGTAGGAGCTCTCAGCCACTTCTAAAGATGACTACAAAAAATTTTTAACAGTGGAAATACCATTGGGAAAATTTTTTGATTGTAATGGAAAGTATTTAGGACAGGATAAGGTTGTTTTCTAAACAATTTGAAAATATATGGCTTTGAAAACATAATTATGGTCTTATTGGGTACTTATTGAGCAACTTCATGAAGGGAAATATAAATGTATAAAAATATTTTTAACATAATGTTTCGTTCTGCTTCATAAGTGAGCACTTTAAGAGATGATATTGCATATCTACTAGACCATGATGATGATATTTTACTTGAACGTATAAACCAATTGATAAGAGCTCTTGACTATATAATAGAATATGAAAAATGAGAAAAAATAGGACAAATTAGAATAATTGTACACAGGCCAGTAAAGAAGCTAAATGTGTTCCAGATGCATGTGGCTGCTGTTTTTGACAGGCATAAAAGTATAAGGCATTATCTTATTAAATTTTATACATCTACACATAACAAGACTTTTTCATAAATGCTTTTTTACCCTGAGTAAATAATTTCGTAGTATGATGATGAGGTTCTTAAGGAATATAAACCAAATAGAAAAAAATGAAGATTTGGAAGAACGATTCAATTTTGGGAAAAACAACCAAAAACAGAACATAAAAAATATAAAAAGGAGATCAAACTGTTATTGCTGCAATCGAAAGAGCTACAGAAGGAACTGAAGGATTTGGTGATACCCTACTGAAAGATATTGAAGAAAATATATAAGTTGAATAACAAATTTTCCTATGCTCAAGAAGAATTTGGAGATTTACCACAAATCAAAAAAGATAAATGTTCATATATAATAAGTGTATCAGAAATACAAGACTTACTTACAAAATAAAGATGGAAAACGTAAAGCTCAAGCAAAGGGCTCTGTTGAAAATCTAAAGGAGGTTGATAGGAAAATACACTCCTGGAAATTGAAATAAGAACACCGTGAATTCATTGTCCCAGGAAGGGGAAACTTTATTGACACATTCCTGGGGTCAGATACATTACATGATCACACTGACAGAACCACAGGCACATAGACACAGGCAACAGAGCATGCACAATGTCGGCACTAGTACAGTACCTTTCGCAGCATTGCAGGCTGCTATTCTCCCATGGAGACGATCGGAGAGATGCTGGATGTAGTCCTGTGGAACGGCTTGCCATGCCATTTCCAACTGGCGCCTCAGTTGGACCAGCGTTCGTGCTGGACGTGCAGACACCGTGAGACGACGCTTCATCCAGTCCCAAACATGCTCAATGGGGGACAGATACGGAGATCTTGCTGGCCAGGGTAGTTGACTTACACCTCCTAGAGCACGTTGGGTGGCACGGGATACATGCGGACGTGCATTGTCCTGTTGGAACAGCAAGTTCCCTTGCCGGTCTAGTAATGGTAGAACGATGGGTTCGATGACGGTTTGGATGTACCGTGCACTATTCAGTGTCCCCTCGACGATCACCAGAGGTGTACGGCCAGTGTAGGAGATCGCTCTCCACACCATGATGCCGGGTGTTGGCCCTGTGCGCCTCGGTCGTATGCAGTCCAGATTGTGGCGCTCACCTGCACGGCGCCAAACACGCATACGACCATCATTGGCACCAAGGCAGAAGTGACTCTCATCGCTGAAGACGACACGTCTCCATTCGTCCCTCCATTCACGCCTGTAGCGACACCACTGGAGGCGGGCTGCACGATGTTGGGGCGTGAGCGGAAGACGGCCTAACGGTGTGCGGGACCGTAGCCCAGCTTCATGGAGACGGTAGCGAATGGTCCTCGCCGATACCCCAGGAGCAACAGTGTCCCTAATTTGATGGGAAGTGGCGGTGCGGTCCCCTACGGCACAGCGTAGGATCCTACGGTGTTGGCGTGCATCCGTGCGTCGCTGCGGTCCGGTCCCAGGTCTACGGGCACGTGCACCTTCCGCCGACCACTGGCGACAACATCGATGTACTGTGGAGACCTCACGCCACACGTGTTGATTAATCCGCGGTACGTCCACCAGGCCTCCCGCATGCCCACTATACGCCCTCGCTCAAAGTCCGTCAACTGCACATACGGTTCACGTCCACGCTGTCGCGGCATGCTACCAGTGTTAAAGACTGCGATGGAGCTCCGTATGCCACGGCAAACTGGCTGACACTGATGGCGGCGGTGCACAAATGCTGCGCAGCTAGCGCCATTCGACGGCCAACACCGCGGTTCCTGGTGTGTCCGCTGTGCCGTACGTGTGATCATTGCTTGTACAGCCCTCTCGCAGTGTCCAGAGCAAGTATGGTGGTTCTGACACACCGGTGTCAATGTGTTCTTTTTTCCATTTCCAGGAGTATATATATATAGGTGAGAGACTGTCAAGGTATAACAGGCATAGTGAAGACAAAGCCTTTGGATTTAAACCTGTTGGCAATTTTAAATATATTGGTCATGAACTAGTGAAAGTTAATGGAAATAAGTTAATGATCAACAGAAAGAAATATGAAGGAACAGACAGACTAATGGATGTGTTAACTAAAAATACATTAGTGAAGATTATATGTGTTTGAAATTTGAAGTTGTTGATTTATCAAACTACAGAGAAATTATTTCCTTCAAATGTATTACATTCAGGAAAAAAATTAGTTGCGATATTAAATACAGTACTTTGAAAAAAAAGGTTGTTTACAACTACTTCTCAAAATGAAGGTGAGTACAGTCAATTATTAAGAAGTAGTTGATTTCCGAAACATAGAATTAGATTTTTTCAAGTGAAGATAAGAAGCCAGGTAAAGGTTTAATACGTAAAATTTAAATACGTAAAATTTACATTTTTAGGATACCCTATTTCCCTGGTAGCCAGAGAATTCATTTGCCTTGCTGACAACGCTCTATTCTCTTGTGCAGCTTCTCTTGATAAAAGCATTTCTGGTTTATTATGATTCTCGTTAACTTTTGAAAGAAAACGAAAATTATTTGTATGCATTTCTTTCGCAGTTACTTCCACTTGCTTGAAAGAGAGAAAGTCGTATTGACACAACCATGCCTTCAAGAAAAATTAATAAAAAACGATATAGGAACAGCTGCTGATTACAAGGCGACTAGGTTGAGTCGTTTGTCGGAGTGGCCCACGATATGAACGACTGATGATGGGATGTACCCAAAAAGTTCGATGTTTTACTGTCAGTTTTTTAGTGTGCATTTTGCATAATGACGTTAGCAACTCGTTAAAGATTAGTGAACCCTGACAGTCTCTTTGCTTCCAGTCTAAATGTCGTTAATTTGTAGTTGCCTATTAGTTATCAATGTGGTGCTAGACATTTAATTTCCCATTGTGTTTCTTTCGGAAAATTTCACCAATAGCCTGCCGACCAGGCGACAGTTTGTATTTACAGATCAGCAAGGTATCACTAATACCATGTGCAATATTTTTCAGGTTTTAGACCAATGACAGCCTTCATAACATAAGAGCTGTGATTGTCTTTAGGGAGTAATTTCTTGCTAAACAACGATCATAAAGGATTGTGTAACATGCTATAATCAATATAGAAACACTGCAAGGGACAAATCTTTTACATAGAGAATAAAAAGGAAAATCCTACATGTACCTTCTAATACGCTTGTAAAGAGCATGATACATCAAAGATGGAATATTATAAAGGCATACATCCACACAACGAAAAAAAGAATTTCAGAACTTAGTCCTTCAGATTTCTGCTACATGTAAATATGTTCAGAAGAGTCTTTTAGTAAAAAATGTTAACGCTTTTTCTATGTATCACCAGACGTTCGAAGTACACTGTTGGATGAGAGCTTCGTCAAAAGTTTCCCATGTATTTCAGCCTTCAGCCCCTAAAAGAAATGCCGCTGCTGTATGTTTTTTACTATCCTTCAATTTGATCGTCCTCTTGACGTGTTAGTATCTGTTGGAATTTCGCAAAGAACTTTGTTGTCCTATCTGCCACCTATTCACCCGGCTACATGTCACAATCATCATAATTCCATTTTCAAGTCATAATTACTAGCACCTCTCGAGTCTGTCACCTAACTTTTTCGTTTCTTCTCCCAAAAAACACTACTTCAGTACTTCATGAACAGCAGTAAGTTTCTGAACGGATTCTTCTTTAATAATCTATTTCTAGTTGCTGAAGTCCAACTGGCTTTAAGTTTTGATTAAAGCATTATGTTCCAGTTATGTTAAAAGCTTTATTTTGCAAATTTTGTGAAGCTTACCAAACATACTCCATGCCGGTTGTACTCTTATGTATATGTCTTTTGCTTTACATACTATCATTGTGCTAAACTACTTTAACCACATAAACTCAGATCCTATAATTTTAGAATTAACATGTAAATTATTCAATTTGATATGTTCATTGTCAATTTTATATCTGCACATTAATCAATTAGATTCCTCTAAGAGCTTAAATTCTTCGATGTTTCCTTTTTTCCAATACTTTTACATCTTCTCCTCATTTGTATTATGCATTCATCCGCGTATCTCCTGAGTCTTAATTATTCTGCCTTAAAAGACTTCTAAATTTACTAATTTATTCTGAAAACGATTTATTTTTGTTACTTCCAGTAATCTGATATTGTTCCTTGCTAGCTTTTCCTTTTCTGTTTTTTCATCCATACTACTAATGATTTCTCAGATATTGAAGGATATTTCACTCGTTAGCCGATTCTCACTCATTAATGTCCAAAGAAGACTGATCTTTGCCACTACTTCGGATACTTTCTCTATATATTGGGTACACAACTTCGTCACTTCTCATGTTCAAATCAACTGTAATTTGTATTACATCCTTTACCCTTATCTCAAACCCATCATGCTTATAACTCATCGTTATGTACTCATAGTGGTTTCTTAAGGTAGATAATTTAGACATATTTTGTCCATCCATTTGTTAACTCATAAATACTAAAGTAAATTCTATCCCATTCTACTGTATAGTTTCTGCAAGATATGTAAATAACTGGCTCTATTTAACTTATCTGAGTTTCTATTTATTTTAGAGCGTTTTGTACATCTGCGTTAGTTGTTCTTACAGCTCTAATCCTGAAACCAGTTTTATTCGATATTATTCCCAAAAATTTGACTTAAGTCAATTTTCAAAATTCCTGTACTGAGGTGCATTACATCTTCACTCTTTTAATGCTACTATGAGGTTTTCTTATAGGACTGATTAACTTCAACAATCAATGGAAGAACTGTATGCACGTACGTATGTATACGTGTATATCCACGCTAAACACTAGTTTCGTTGAAGTTACTTATTAGCATTACTATTATTAGGAACATATTTACACAGTGTTGTCTTCAAGAAGCCAGATTTCGAGTATTAGCGTTTAAATATATGTAACATTTGAGGCACAGGGCGATCGAATGATGCTATAGGAATCTCACTCTACACAGCGACTGACTGTACCGTGACGAGAAATCACGATTAATCGCAACGTTCGATAATCAGATTCCGATTCACTCGCCGGCTTCGCTGTCACATCGGCTCGATTAGTCAGCTAATCACAGCGGTGACAGCAACGCCAAATTTGGGGCCGTCAGCGTATTCTCTCTCAACACTCGTAGAAGCCACCTGCAAACGAGTTGCCGTTCCGCTCTCAGCGTGGGGAACTGCCTGGCCAGTGCGAATAGTTGTTAGCGTGGTGTATTTAGAAAATTAATTAACTAATCCAGGACTTATTATCAGCTGGCTTAACACACTACTGCATAATGTGAGTAATAATTCGAGGAAGACAATTTTCCGAAAAGGCACAGCATGAAAAGAACGAAGAGTTCCATTTATGAGCTGATTAAAATGGAATTATTCGCTGATACTCAGTTATTCTCTAACAGACGTCAGACAAAGTGATGAAATGACTATTATCTTATTTGTACACAGAAGTATTTCTAGTGATTTACTATTTGTCCAACTGGTAATCGTTGCACAATGTAATACACTAATCTTCTTGCTTAATTTCGATGCTCTGGAAAGCAGTTCCTTAACTTTTGACAATTAGAGGTGGTTTTCTAACTCTGCATTGCAGCCGATTATAGAGTGCGACCCCATGTGAAAATGCTGTTCATTCTATGGATTATAGCCAGCCTCCATAGCCGAGCAGTCAACGTGGTAGAATGCCATGCAAGGAGCCCGAGTTTGTTTGTTGTCTGTGTCAGAGATTTTCTCCGAACGAGGACTGTGTGGCGAAGTGGCGTCAACTGAAAGGACCTGCACCAGGGGCCGGTCTACCCTACGGTATGCCCTGGGACTATCATAAAACTGGTGGAGCTAGTGGTATCGTGTGAAAATGTTGTACGCTTGGAATCGCCATGTAAATGGACTGAAAGGAAAAATATGATTTCTAACAAAAAGAAAAAAAATATTTAAAGCAAAAACTTCGCATTCTGCGAGTAAATGAGGGACATAGGAAATACAATTGGGAGGAAAGTAATTAATTTTGAATTTTTGAACATATTTTGTGGTCAATATCATAGACTTCAAAGTGATCGCGATGTGTATATTATGTGCCGATAGAGGCGTTGTTTTCCGTATCGATTAGATTTTGGACAGTATCCGCATTGAGCACACACAGTTTTTTGTCTTCTGTTCACCCAGATATATTTCGCTGACATTAAATCTTCAATTACATAGTTATTACTTTTTCTTTTCTGTTACCACAAGCTGTAGTCTTACAGTTGTATATATTTTGCGTCGCAGTACGTTTTCTATCAGAGTACCTTTTTTGGTTTCTCAGTTATCTGCACCGTTAAAAACGTCACTTTTAAACTATGTTACTGTTTTCACAATACGGTAGCAGAGAAAATATTGCTCAGGTGTGCCATATAACGAACCACTGTGCACTGTGCACGTAATGTCAGTGACAGCATCACTTTCAGGTTACAGCAGAACGTATATGTGTGAAATGTAACATATCCACGATGAATTTTCGTTCACCTTTTGATTGATATAATCAATGTACTGACTTAACTTTTCTTCCTGGTAGCCTTTTTGTCTCAGGCCTCCAGTCAGAGAGGCTCTGAATATTTTATTCTTTGTAAATATACACTGAAGAGCCAAAGAAACTGGTATACCTGCCTAATATCGTGTAGGGCCCCCGCGAGCACGCGAAAGTGCCGCATCAAGACGTGGTATGGACGCGACTAATGTCTGAAGTAGTGCTGGAGGGAATTCACACCATGAATTCTGCAGGGCTGTCCACAAATTCATAAGAGTACCAAGGGGCGGTGATCTCTTCTCAGCACCACATTCGAATGCTCCCCACATATGCTCAGTAATGTTCATGTCTAGAGAGTTTGATGGACAGCAGAAGTGTTTAAACAGAGAAGAGTGTTGCTGGAACCACACTGTAGCAATTCTGGACGTATGGGGTGTCGCATTGTCCTGCTGGAATTGCCCAAGTCCCTCGGAATGTGCAATGGACATTAATGGATACAGCTGAACAGACAGGGTGCTTACGTACGTGTGACCTGTCAGAGTCGTATCTAGGCGTATCAGGGGTCCAACTGCACACATCCCACGCCATTATGGAGCCTCCACCAGCTTGAACCGTCTCCTGCTAACATGCAGCGTCAGTGTGTTCAAGAGATTGTCTCTATACCCGTACACGTCCATCCGCTCGATACAATTTGAAGCGAGTCTCGTCCGACCGAGCAATACGTTTCCCGTCATCAACAGTCCAATGTCGGCGGTGACGGGCCCAGGCGAGGAGTAAAGCTTTGCGCCCTGCAGTCATCAAGGGTACACTAGTGGGCCATCGGCTCCGAAAGCCCAAATCGACGATGTTTCATTGAATGGTTCGCACACTGAGACTTAATGGCCCAGCATTGAAATATTCAGGTATTTGCGGAAGGGTTGCACTTCTGTCACGCTGAACGATTCTCTTCAGTCGTCGTTGGTCCGTTCTTGCAGGATACTTTTGCGGCCGCAGCGATGTCGGAGATTTGATGTTTTACCGGAATCCTGACATGCACGGTACACTTGTGAAATAGCTGTAGGGGAAAATCGCCACTTGTTCGCTACCTCGGAGATTCTGTCTGCCATCGCTTTTCATTCACCTTGTACGTTACAGTAAAATATCGAAGTCAATGACAATGGAAACAAAAACGCATAACAATGAAGTTAATACAGCCACCACCTCCCATGCCCTCAAGCTACAGCAAAGTTTCCCAGTTTGACACTTATGCTAAAGGAAATGTACACTAAAATGATGAATTCTCTAATGAAATATGTAACGTAGTTTCAACTAACGATGATGAAATGCTTAATGAAATGTCACCTAAATGTCAGCGCTTAACTTCGGTGATCTCACGGGAACCGGTGTATCCACTGCGGCAAGGCCGTTTCCGTATGAATAAGAACAGTGCCATATTTAAGTTTCCAAAACTTTTATTAGTCCTTTTCCATGCTGGAATTGTCAAACGTCAGATGGTTGACACAGGACGAATAAGTATACCCTCGTGATACATGATACGACCAAGATGATATGCAGTTCCACTACTGGTACGGTTGGAAACTGCCACTGGCGCTTAGTCCACCACGACATACAGACCACAAGTCTCACCAATAGGGAGAGACTTGAAGTTCTCCAGCTGGAGAGGGCCTGAAGAGTAAGAAGCAAAGAATCACAACCACTTTTGATCAAGCCTTGGTAGAGGAGCCCAATTAGCAAAAATGAAACCGCCCTCACATTACACAAACCAATCGAACCATCTTCTACTCTGTTCATTGAATCTCCCCTCTTGACAGCTCTGTTAGCCTTGTAGCCGATCCAGACACAGCACCAGGGTTCCCATGCTGGGGGAGGAAGCCTCTACTTTGTATATCCTCAGAGTAAGTGATCAGGGACTGCAAATCTCACTCGTCTGAAAAAAAAAAAATATTTTACACTGGGACGGTGTTTTGGTAAAAAAACATCTAACCAGCTGGGCCGCAGTCCCTCATTTATGAAGAGATCTAATCTGTCCAGTACAACCATTTCCAGTTTCTTTTTCTTTCTTTTTTTGTCGCTCGTTAAAAGAACCTAGCGAATTCTTGGTGTCAGGCGGGAATGGGGGCTACAGTCTCGCATGCACTAAATATGTACACCAGCCACTCCGCCCGGATCGTCCCGCCTTCTAACATGAGAAACCGTGGAGTCTTATGACCTTCCCACCATTCGCACAAAGGCTCTTTTTGAGAAGTGTCTCTTCGATGACCCCCTCCACCCACTTTTTTCCAATCGACTGCCTTTGCGATGGACTACTGCCTTTCTGGGTAAAATGTCTTGTGAACTGGCACCCTTCTGTCTGACCTTAAACAAGAAGGAGACGAGGGCTTTGGCCAGAAGAACCTCTGCAAGCACAATCCACTGAACGCTGCATCCCAGAATCACTCACACAGTTAAGGTCACTGCCCTCGGAATTTATGGCTCCCAATTAATTTCTCCCTCTCCTCTCCATAATGTCCTCTAAGGCCACTCTCGTACCAGTTCTCCAAAGTTTACACATTCTATTCACAATTTCCCCATAAACCACTCGTACCAAATGTAGTACTGTAGACCACCGAGATATGAACGTTAATCTTAATGACAGCGTTGTTAAAGTGAGAGTGTGGCGTGCTACAAGTCACTAGCTCCCCTTTAGCCGATAATTTCTGCTTAAGCAGTGTCACACTTCAATAAAGAAGTTGATGTGACACAGAGCAGAAGAAGTTATTAAACTTTACCTGTGTGTTGGAGAATAACATGCCTGGCCTCGACAGCTTGACCAACCAAAAACCAAATATTACCACACCATGTCTTGCCCTCATTCATTCAGGTTTCATGCACACACTCACTGCTGCGTACCTGCAAAAGTTTTCTGATTTTCTGGTGTCACAATTGTTCCTGTGTACCGTCAGGTCTCGGACACACACTCCTGACTCTAAATACATAACGTCCGGGAACACATTTAGTTATTTATTGCACAATAACAAAAGAATGTACAGATATCATACATATGTCATTCTGAAGAGAAACCCTGAAAGGTTTTCTTCTTGAATACGGCCAAAGTGTAGTTTGGTAATTTGCCGATAGCGCTAGTCACAAACATGGTGGGTTCAGGTGCGGAGCGAGCTTTCTGTGTGTTGAAGTTAGGCAAAAACAAGTGTACTACAGCTGTTCAACGGATGTTTAGAAATAAGTACGGTAAGAAGCCATCTACAAGGGAGGCTTGTGCCTGGCAAAGAGAAGCGGACGTCCCAGTGTGAGTGAAGTGAATGTGGAGCATGTACAAGAGACATTCATAAGGAGTCCAAAGAAATCGGTGCGTCGTGCATCTCGTGAACTCGAAATGGCTCCATTGACAATGTGGAAAGTCCTGCGACAGAAGCTGTCTATGAAACAATTCAAATTGGAGCCAGTGCAGAAGCTTAATGATGACGATGCCGTACTGGGACAGGTATGGCAAGGACTCGATTACCGTATTGACGTCTGCCGGGGCCCTCATGGTTCGCATATCAAATGTTTGAGAAAGAAAAACCTTTCAGACTTTCGCTTCAAAATGCAATATGTATTAAAACGGCACAATGTTTATTTCTCGCGGAAAAAATAATTGAAAATATTCCCAGACTTCTTGTGCACAATGTATGACGATTGAATATACTTGTTACCTCTGGCCAAGCGTTCCTGGTGATTCAGTCTTCTGAAGAGACAAATAAGTGACTAATTCTTTCCAAGCATTCAGCAAATCTAGGCAAGTCACATGCTTCTTGTTGTGGTTTTTATCATCGTTAATCATGTTTAGGTTCTTTTATTACAATACAGTAAATGGTGTTAACACAAAATAAACAATAATTAAATGACATTTGAACAAAAGTGAGACTTCCAACAAATGACAAAGACAAAACAAAGCCATGAGTTAGTTTGAAAAGTTGTTTTATTATAGTGTACTTTTGTGCACGTGCTCTTTTATCAATCTTAGATTATAGGCCAGGGTGATCTGGTACCACAGTATAGATCTGAATATGCTGCTGTATCTCACGACAAACTTAATAGGAAAGTAAACGGAAAAATTGCATCTAACCAAATAAAATAAATACAGCAAGGCACAGAAAAATAAGAATAAAAAAAACACGAACTTATTTCAAGTCTCCTATTGATCCCTCCCCAAAGGTTGAAATGTGTATTGTTATAGGACTAGTATCCAAGGAGTTCTGCCCAATAATATCCAAACAGCAGACTCTGTACACAATTTATTAAATGGCCAATACTAAACTGTTTTAAATAAAAACAAATTCATATAAGTTACCGAAACTTAACAAATGGTTAAAGAGTGAGCTTTAAAAACTATAACGGCGGCTTGCCACCATAGAATCAAAGAACCTTAGAATAGTGCTTTTAGAGTTTACCCAAAAGACAAAATCCAATATCAAGTTAACTTGGCATTACAATTTGAAATGATTTGTATAAAAAACTTTGAGAAAGATAATGGCGCTTGGCACTATAAAATGAATGAAGTGCAACACACAACCAATAAATATAATAAAAAAGTAATAATTTGATACAACCAAAGGGAGAGGGCAACGTCCAACACAATCACAGACGAGCGATCTCTCAACATTTCGAAGTCTTTCCACTACAAACGGTCCCCGAAGTAAACCGCTGATGGCTCCCCGACATGTCTCATCTATATCTACATCTACATCTACATCTACATGACTACTCTGCAATTCACATTTAAGTGCTTGGCAGAGGGTTCATCGAACCATAATCATACTATCTCTCTACAATTCCACTCCCGAACAGCGAGCGGGAAAAACGAACACCTAAACCTTTCTGTTCGAGCTCTGATTTCTCTTATTTTATTTTGATGATCATTCCTACCTATGTAGATTGGGCTCAACAAAATATTTTCGCATTCGGAAGAGAAAGTTGGTGACTGAAATTCGTAAAAAGGTCTCGCCGCGACGAAAAACGTCTATGCTGTAATGACTTCCATCCCAACTCGTGTATCATATCTGCCACACTCTCTGCCCTATAACGCGGCAATACAAAACGAGCTGCCCTTTTTTGCACCCTTTCGACGTCCTCCGTCAATCCCACCTGGTAAGGATCCCACACCGCGCAGCAATATTCTAACAGAGAACGAACGAGTGTAGTGTAAGCTGTCTCTTTAGTGGACTTGTTGCGTCTTCTAAGTGTCCTGCCAATGAAACGCAACCTTTGGCTCGCCTTCCCGACAATATTATCTATGTGGTCCTTCCAACTGAAGTTGTTCGTAATTTTAACACCCAGGTACTTAGTTGAATTGACAGCCTTGAGAATTGTACTATTTATCGAGTAATCGAATTCCAACGGATTTCTTTTGGAACTCATGTGGATCATCTCACACGTTTCGTTATTTAGCGTCAGCTGCCGCCTGACACACCATACAGCAATCTTTTCTAAATCGCTTTGCAGCTGATACTGGTCTTCGGATTACCTTACTAGACGGTAAATTACAGCATCATCTGCGAACAGTCTAAGAGAACTGCTCAGATTGTCACCCAGGTCATTTATATAGATCAGGAACAGTAAAGGTCCCAGGACGCTTCCCTGGGGAACACCTGATATCACTTCAGTTTTACTCGATGATTTGCCGTCTATTACTACGAATTGCGACCTTCCTGACAGGAAATCACGAATCCAGTCGCACAACTGAGACGATACCCCATAGCTCCGCAGCTTGATTAGAAGTCGCTTGTGAGGAACGGTGTCAAAAGCTTTCCGGAAATCTAGAAATCTCCCACAACTGCTCATCACTTACGCACCTTAGTTATGTTCTGAAACACGCGACAGATAATATCAACACAAGATAAAATTCGAAAATACAGTATAACATCCCGACAGCACATGATAACCACGGCGTCGTTAACTCGGGCGCTCTTAATAAGTGCCGGAAGCCAACACACAAATCTCAAACAATTCTCGCTTCTTAAAAATAAACAATTACAGCCAAGCCCACATGAATAGCCAAACCATAGCCTTAGAAGTGCCTTAATGACACCAAACGCATCTATTCCACCAATTTAATAATAACACAGTAAAAAAAACTACATAACATACCACTAAATGGTGTTACAATACCAAATGGACGAGGTCGTGATATTCAGGTCCCAGAAGACTACATATACCAAGCAGCAGTAATTCACTATGCATATACTCTACAAAACTGCCCTTCTTAGGCAGACTTTACCTAACACATCGAATGCCAAATATACCATACATGAATGCAACTCCGGGCAGGATTCCAAGTGAGGAAATAAATTAGTAGCAACAAGTATCGAAACGAGCCACACTCACAGAAAAAAGTTCCGACAACACCGTCCCACATCAGAAAAGTTCAGAAACCTCTGCTGGAGCTTCCAGAGAAAAATCCGAACAGCCAACCGAGCCCACACCCTAACCTGGCAGACGACTCCAAAATTCAGCAACTCTGGGCCAGAGTATCACAGGACCCCACCAGACTTCCACATCAGACAGGCAGGAAGAACAAGTATGCAGACTCCAATTAATCACCACAGCATGGCCAGCACAGCGGCGAGTCGCCTCCGCCCCAGACCACACTGCTCATATCGCGAGGCACAACTACCTTAGCGCTAGTCATTAGCAGGTCAGGCAGAGCGAACTTCACATTCCGTGTAATACCCGGAAAACCAAATACCCTCTCGGTTTCCGCCGGTCACCGTAAACACAGGCCACCGGGGCGTCACCCGCACCAGGACAGCGAACTATAATCGATTACAGTGCGCGCTCTGAACTACACTCCTGGAAATGGAAGAAAGAACACATTGACACCGGTGTGTCAGACCCACCATACTTGCTCCGGACACTGCAAGAGGGCTGTACAAGCAATGATCACACGCACGGCACAGCGGACACACCAGGAACCGCGGTGTTGGCCGTCGAATGGCGCTAGCTGCGCAGCATTTGTGCACCGCCGCCGTCAGTGTCAGCCAGTTTGCCGTGGCATACGGAGGTCCATCGCAGTCTTTAACACTGGTAGCATGCCGCGAGAGCGTGGACGTGAACCGTATGTGCAGTTGACGGACTTTGAGCGAGGGCGTATAGTAGGCATTCTGGAGGCCTGGTGGACGTACCGCCGAATTGCTCAACACGTGGGGCTTGAGGTCTCCACAGTACATCGATGTTGTCGCCAGTGGTCGGCGGAAGGTGCACGTGCCCGTCGACCTGGGACCGGACCGCAGCGACGCACAGATGCACGCCAAGACCGTAGGATCCTGCGCAGTGCCGTAGGGCACTGCACCGCCACTTCCCAGCAAATTAGGGACACAGTTGCTCCTGGGGTATCGGCGAGGACCATTCGCAACCGTCTCCATGAAGCTGGGCTACGGTCTCGCACACCGTTAGGCCGTCTTCCGCTCACGCCCCAACATCGTGCAGCCCGCCTCCAGTGGTGTCGCGACAGGCGTGAATGGAGGGACGAATGGAGACATGTCGTCTTCAGCGATGAGAGTCGCTTCTGCCTTGGTGGCAATGATGGTCGTATGCGTGTTTGGCGCCGTGCAGGTGAGCGCCACAATCAGGACTGCATACGACCGACGCACACAGGGTCAACACCCGGCATCATGGTGTGGGGAGCGATCTCCTACACTGGCCGTACACCTCTGGTGATCGTCGAGGGGACACTGAATAGTGCACGGTACATCCAAACCGTCATCGAACCCATCGTTCTACCATTCCTAGACCGGCAAGGGAACTTTCTGTTCCAACAGGACAATGCACGTCCGCATGTATCCCGTGCCACCAAACGTGCTCTAGAAGGTGTAAGGCAACTACCCTGGCCAGCAAGATCTCCGGATCTGTCCCCCATTGAGCATGTTTGGGACTGGATGAAGCGTCGTCTCACGCGGTCTGCACGTCCAGCACGAACGCTGGTCCATCTGAGGCGCCAGGTGGAAATGGCATGGCAAGCCGTTCCACAGGACTACATCCAGCATCTCTACGATCGTCTCCATGGGAGAATAGCAGCCTGCATTGCTGCGAAAGGTGGATATACACTGTACTAGTGCCGACATTGTGCATGCTCTGTTGCCTGTGTCTATGTGCCTGTGGTTCTGTTAGTGTGATCATGTGATGTATCTGACCCCAGGAATGTGTCAATAAAGTTCCCCCTTCCTGGGACAATGAATTCATGGTGTTCTTATTTCAATTTCCAGGATTGTGGATCACAGGATAGCGGCGCGCGCTATATCAAGCGTCTTTAGGGAATCCATAAAGAAAGTTTACTTTGGACACATGAGTAAACACAGCACTACAGTCATGAGACTTGTAACGGTTTGCATGTGGCAGATGTAGGGGTTGGGATGGTGCGAAGAGAGAGGTTAAGCCTCAACTTAACAGCATCAGTGGTGGCAATGGTGTCGGTGGCAGGACCTGTCTCCGTCTATGGCAACAATCTATTGACAGACCAGAGATTGGTCAGCAGCAGTAGTTGTCGGTGTTCTAACAAGTGCCCAGAGACGTCAGTCGCTTGGTTCGGCGCTCACTAATCCCTCCTTTCTCGTCGTCAGCGGCGTTGAATTCGGAACAGATCCCTCGAGGCTCTTGCATGAAAATCTGTGCCCCCAAGTGATCACATGGCGTTAGGGGCAAGCCTCTGTTACTTGCGGGCTGCAGGCGAGGCACCCTTGCTGATGCATTTAGCAGCGCGTGGAATTCCTTTCACTCTCCGGAGATGATCGGGACTCCATGTGCGTCACTGGCGCCCTTGAGCAACCCTAGTCTCATCATCATGTCAGCCAGCTGCATGTCCTTTACCTCAAAGGGCAGGACCGCCTGTAACTGAGAGCTGGCGATGTTGCCATGATGTGACAACACGTCAGCTGCTCGCTCGCCCAGTTTTGTCGCCCTGCTGTGACGCCATGCCAGCATCTGCGCCCAAAGTTGCGCTGTGTTGTACCAGCCCCATTAACCGTGTTGCGATATGTAGCACCCAGCCTACAATGAAAGCTTACAAAACGCATATATAGATTGGTTCAAATGGCTCTAAGCACTATGGCACTTAACATTTGAGGTCATTAGTCCCCTAGACTTAGAACTACTTAAACCTAACTAACCTAAGGACATCACACACATCCATGCCCGAGGCAGGTTTCGATCCTGCGATGGTAGCAACAGCGTGGTTCGGGACTGAAACGTC
This sequence comes from Schistocerca gregaria, assembly GCF_023897955.1. Classification (NCBI taxonomy): domain Eukaryota; kingdom Metazoa; phylum Arthropoda; class Insecta; order Orthoptera; family Acrididae; genus Schistocerca; species Schistocerca gregaria. Next base: position 429,256,030 of record NC_064926.1, read on the forward strand.
TAGAACCGCTCAGCCACAATGACCGCCACATTCATAGAAAAACACAACAAAAATATTAGCTGTTCGTAGTCTAAACATTACAATATGATTAATGCAAAAAGTGCCCTACTGCTTTCATTTTAAAAGTATTATAATTACTAAGGTTTTGAAAAAATCGCAGTATCATCTACAGTTAATCACTTATCTGAAAGACATATACTTATCATTTTCTAGTGGCGAAGCCGTGTTGCTGTTGTGTATGTCAGGGTTTTCTTAGTTTTCCAACACCACTCATGCACCCCAGTGGGCTAAGCTGGCACAGCTTACACATTCATACTTGAAGCACTCTCACACCATGTAACATTTACTTCTAATTATATTCTACTCATTCACATGTCTAGCTACTTCTGTCTCTTTGTACTTTACGCAAATCTGGACTCTGATTCTTCTCGTAATGCCAACTTATTGGATGTTGATGCTGATTTTTATGCCTGGTGATGACTGGGTGTTGTGTGATGTCCTTAGTTTACTTAGGTTTAAGTAGTTCTAAGTTCTAGGGGACTCATGACCTCAGATGTTAAGTCCCATACTGCTCAGAGCCATTTTTTTGTTGATGCTGATGCGGATATCTGGCGCTGAAAGTGGGTCCAACACGGCTCATTGCCATCTACACACTACTTACGGTGCTGTCAGGATAGAAACTGACCAATAACTATCAAAAATCAACACACGGGTACCACCAAATAACAGCTGTTGCAAAGACATAAAATACCAGTTTTTTTCTTTTTTTGTAATTTGTAGCACAGAAGGATTTGTGAGTATCTTCCGTTGTCATGTGTTCCCACTGATCACTCCTTCCTATCCATTTATAAATGTAGCACCGCGAATCGCACTCCACGTCTTCACCCCATTTAATACAAAACTTCGCTGGTGCCAGCAATCCATAAACGGAATATCACAAGGCAAACGCCACCGAACTACTAGCGAAAATTCATAAGCGATAACCACAGACGAAGAGGTACCACCCGTGAAAAATATTGCCCTACAGGCGATTGTCCATAAGTGTAACCACAGTCTAAAACCACTAACGAGAACACATCGCTCCACTGCGGATATCACTGCTCGTTCCACAACGAGGAAAAAACCGCACTCGAACGTAGGCACGGCTGTAGCAAGACAGTTCATGTCCATGGCCCAAGATACTCAATCGGATTCGATGGCATGATCAAAATCATTCCAAGATCCACTACTGTATCGCAAATCAATTTCTATGACACTACTATCGCCCCCATGCTATGAATGGAGGAACAAATCGTGCATACGGCCCACCTGCAATGCGCACAATATCAACGGAAGTCACTAAACATTTACTACTCTCCAAGTAAGATTCTGAGAAGAATTCTGACTCTAAGACATTTGAAATTAGTCCTGAACCAAAAATGCAGTTTTAGGCGCTGTTCGAACACATACCATTGCTTTGGTGTGACAAGCTACGAATACAACAATTTCACAGACGAGTTTTATCATAAAACGAAGAGGTTCCCTGCAACACACATCTCCTGCGGTATTCCGTAAGGTTACCGCCCCTCGATTGTGCAGTTCCCGCACTAATCGAAATGCTATGGTTTCAGGTGCCAGCCAGCCTACCAGCCGAGCTGCAGCGGTCCAGCCGTGCAGTAGCAGTCCAGCCGTGCAGCAGCAGCAGCAGCGGTCCCGGCCAGCAGCAGCGGTCCAGCCGGCAGCAGCCAGCCAGCCCTCCAGCAGCAGCAGCAGCAGCGGCAGCAGCAGCGGCCGCCCCGGCCCCGTCTGCGGCAGCAGCAGCTGCGGCGGCATTCCTGCCAGCCGTCGTCGGCGTCAGCGCCAGCAGCTCGGGATTATGGTCCTCCTCCGTCTTCGTCTCCTTCCGTCTTCGTCTTCTTCCGTCTCCGTCTTCGTCTCCATCTGTTCCCTGTTTTTTCGTCGTCATCACAGCCTCTACCACCATTACGACCACTACCACCACAGCCATAGTTTATTACACTTCCCCCTCTGCCGCCATCACCACCATTACATGGTGTGCCCAGTCTCACCCCCCTCTTTCCATCCCTCCCCTTCTTACTCTCCCTTCGCCCTCGCTCTTTGTCGCCTCCTCTCCAGCTTCTTCCTCCCACTCCTGTCCCTCTGATCCTTTCCCCCCACTCCCCCAGCCTGTCACTGCAGCTCCAGCTAGGGTGGTGGCCCATTGGGCCACTGCCCATGCCCCACTCTCCCCATCGCCTTCGCCATCGCCATCGCCATCGCCGCCGCCGTCGCCGTCGCCTTCACCGTCACTTTCACCATCTCCGGCGCCGACTGCTGCGTCCACGCCGTGACCTGCCCCTTCCCGCCACCTCCCTATAGCTCCCGTTCCTCATATGACCACCCACCCTTCTGCCGCCGTTAAGCGCCCTAGTGGCACCACCACCTCCTCCGCTCCCAAAAAGGCCCCGCCCTGTCCTCCTTCCCATCCCCCCCCCCCCCCAGGATGCCATGGATGTCTCCCCGCCTGGCCATGCTCCCGCCGCCTCCTCCTCCACCTCCCCCCCCCCCCTCTTTATACAAATACCTCCTCTCCCGTCCCGATCCTTCCCTTCTTGAGGCCCGGAATCTCTACCTCCTCCTCCGCCAACACTTTCCTGGTGCTCCCATCTCTCTCTTCACTCCCAGACAGGATTCCATTCTCATTTCCTCCCCCCAGCACTCCCTCCATATTGACATCCTCTCCCGCCTCCCCGTCACCCGTTTTGTCCCCCATGCTTCCCTCACCCCTGCTCCTTCTCCATCTCACACCCACCAGCCCCAAACCCCGTGTCGCCCGCCGACCGTCACTGCTGTGATCACTTGGCTTAGTCTGTCGATCACAAAGGAGGAGGTGTTGGCGGAGCTCAAGGCCCATCCCACGCTGGAGGTGCGGACGGTCAGCCGACCCCACTCGGGTTTCTCCGAGGACGCCCCCTCCATTGACCGTCTCCTGAAGGAGGGTGCCCTCCTCTTCCACCAGCGCTACAAGGTCGACCTCTCCCATTCCCCTCCTCAATCCCTGCGCTGCCAGAGTTGTCTGCACTGTAATGCACACCCGACAGCTGGGTGCCGCAAGGCTCCCACCTGGCCGCATTGTAGACAAGCGCACTTCCTCTTGCAGTGCCCCAACCTCCAATCCCCTCCCTCCTGCAATACCTGCAATCTCCCGCATCCCAGTTACTCTCAAAAGTGTAAAGCCCGACCCCCTCCGACCACTCCTGAACTCACTGTACCTGTCCGTCCTCTGGACTCCCCCACCCCTCCTGGCAATTCCCTTCATCCCCCCCCCCCCACCGCTGAGGACATCATCAGGTTCCTCACCATTGTCCTACAAAACGTCCACCCTTTCCAGCGACCTCACACCCTCCAACAGGTTTCCCTCGCTGCCCGTTCCATTTTACACTTGAAAATGTATGCCACCTACTCCAACAACCAGACCTATTTCACCTTCTCCCGCCTTGACACCCTTGTCTAAATCCCTGTCATGGCGCGTCAGCACCGTATCCCTCCCAATTGCCCGTGGCGGAGTTGCCATTGGTCACCACCACCAGATCCCTGTTCGGCTCCAACCTCTCCTTCCCGACCCCACCGAGCACCTTCTCCTTAGTCTCTTTTTCCCCAGCCTTACCGTTACCTGCGCCACCATCTATGTCCGCCCTAACGCCCCTATTCCCTTCCACCTCCTCTCTCACATTGACCGTACCTTCTCCTCCTACATGATCGCCGCCAACCTCAACATCCACAGTCGTTCCGCCACCCAGTTATGGTGGTGGCATCGGTTCCTCTCCTCCCTTCAAGGCGACCTCATCCCCGTCCCGCAGCACACCCGTCCTGAATCCAACTCCACACCTGATGTTGTCCTTTGCTCTGCTAACCTCCTTAGCCACATAACGGTGGATGTCCTGCAACCTATTGGTAGCGACCATCTCTCTGTCCTCCTCACTGTTTCAGATGGTCGTCGCCCCCGCCCCGACCCTTGTCATGACCCTCCCCCTAAGTATGTCCATGACTATTCCCCTGCCAACTGGAATGTCTACTGGGATACCCTCTCCACCCAGGTGTATAGCCACACCTTCACCTACCGTCACCCTGACGATATAACCCATGCCACCACCTTTCTCCAGCAGACCATGTCTGAGGCCGTGGAGGCCCACGTCCCTACTGATGCCATCCACCCCCTTCATCCTACCTTACCCCCACAGGCTGTCCTCCTCCTCCGGGAATCCCGCCATCTCTACCATGCCTTCCTCCACACGGGTGACCCGGACACACTACGATGCCACTGGCAACTCCAACGACACATTCGTAATTTGCTCGCGACCAAGAAACGCCGGGACTGGCGACAGACATGCACCCATTTAAATGCTACCCTACCTATCAACTCGTCCAAGTTCTGGTCCGCCTTCTGTCGCCTTACTGGAACTAAACCCTGCCCCTACTATCCTCTTCTCCATGATGATCATCCCTTCCCTCACACTCTTAGTAAGGCCAATCACTTTGCCTCCTACCTGTCTGATGTCTTTTCCATCCCCGATGATCCCCAGTTCTATTACTGGCTCTTTCCAGATGTCCGCGATCGAACTGACACCTCTGTCCCTCCCCTCGCGCCTGGTTTCCAGTACTTGGACAACATTACACACATGGAACTCAATGCCACAATCACTACACAGGATCTCATTGCTAGACTCCGCACAAAACGCACGACCGCTCCTGGTCACAGCCGTGTCACCTATCGTCATCTTCGTGAAGCTCCTGCCTCTTTCCTCTCCACCTTGGCCAGGTTCTACAATGTAGTCCTGTCCACCGGTTACTACCCCGACCTGTGGAAAACCTCCCATATCCTGATGTTCCTTAAACCTGGCAAACCGCCATCCGCCGTCTCTTCCTACCATCCCATCAGCCTTACCTCGGTCTTCAGCAAGGTCCTGGAATCTATCCTCACCCGCCGCATCCACCAGCATCTCCGCCAGCACCGCCTCCTTCCAGTTACCCAGTGTGGCTTTTGGCTGTCCTTCTCTTCCGCCGACCTTCTCCTTCACCTCACTCATCACTTTTCCAATCAGCTTAATTCCCTGTCGCTCCCCTATCTACCTCTCCCTGGACCTCGAACGAGCTTATGACCGCGTATGGCATTCCGGTCTCCTCTTCAAGCTCTAAACCTTCCCATTAACTACGTCCGTCTGAACGGCTCCTTTCTCTCCCACCGTCCTTCCTACGTCACCATCCATAACACGGATTCCTACATCTTTTTTCCCTCCGCCAGTGTGCCCCAAGGCTCCGTCCTTTCCCCCCCTCTGTACCTTTTGTATACGGCGGACATGTTGCCGCCGTCATCCCCCCCGTCCACCTTCTCCAGTTTGCCGATGACGTCGCCTTCCTTGGCCTTGCCCCCACCTTGCAGCGCTCCCAACACCTTCTCCAATCCCATCTTGACCGGTTCACTGCTTGGTGCAACCAGTTGTTGCTCAAGGTCAATCCCTCCAAAACCCAGGCGAACATTGTAGGCAAAACCACCCCTTCCTTCCGCCTCCTTGATTTCTATCTCACCATCTATGGCCGTCCTATCGCCCTGAGTCCCACCCTCAAGTATCCTGGCGTCACCCTCGACCGTCGCCTGTCCTGGACCCCCCCATCTCCGGACAATCCAAACCAAGGCACATTCCCGACTCCGTCTCCTCAAGCTCCTTTCAGGCCATACGTGGAGCCTGGACCCCTCTACCATCCTCCACACCTATAAATCACTTATCCGCCCTATCCTTTGCTACGCCCATCCGGCCTGGATCTCCGCCCCCCCCCCCCTACCTTTTATAAATCCCTTCAAATCCTTGAACGCCATGCTCTCCGCCTCGCCTATCGCATCCGTCTCCCCTCCCCCATGCGGATCCTGTACGATCTCATTCCTCCCCCCCCCCTCCTCCTTTTCCTTGAAAGGATACGGATCCTGTACACCTCCCGCAACCTCGACTGTCCCCACCCGCTGGTCTCACACATCCTCTCCCACCCCCGCCCACTGCCGAGCCTGTATTCCCACGTCCCACCCAGTCTCCATCTCTCCACCCTCCTAACCCTCTCCCAAGGTGGCTTCCGCCAGCGCCCCCTCTCTGATGATGTCTTCCTCCCCTCCATATACCTCTCCTACCAACTTTGATCCTCCTTTCCTGTTCCTGAGTCTGTTCCTTTGGGCACCCTCCCTTCCTCCTCCCTTTCTCCCAACTCCTCCCCCGGGCTTCCCTTCCCCTGTCCCTCTCCTCCTCCTCCCATCTCCTCAGCTATTGGCGTCTTTATTCTCCCCTCTCCCCCCCCCCCCGCCCTTCTCCCCCTCTTGGCAGGTCCCCAGACTCGCACACGCTACGTGGACTTTCACGAGCCGCAGATCATCGCCATCAGTGTCTCGTGTGTGCCGTCGTGTTTAGTGTTCAGTGTTCACCGTCACACTCCATCGTTCATCTGTGCCATCGCCGTCTTCAGTGTTTGTGCGTCGTATCAACAGTTTCAAGTGTGGATTATCGTCGAGTGTGATCGCCTCCGTGTTTGTCTTTCTGTGTCAACTGTTTTCTTGCCCACCGTTCTGTAACCTATGTGTAATCTTTCTGTTTTTTCTCATTGTGTATCCTATGGCTGAAGAGCAGCATAGAACGCTGCTGACAGCCTGCCTGTTGTACAGGCTTTAAAATAAGAATAAAGAAAAAAAAAGTTCCTTGCAAGAAATCGTCACACTCCAATCCACAAAATAAATTTCTATCTGTGAAATATGAGAGGACAGTAGTGCGTCTGAGTTTTGCGGTAAATTACAAAGTGCAAATGCTGGCCAGAAAACTACAGACACCAAACTCATTGATCAGATGTCACAGGAGAAGGTCTTATCCATTAATTATAGTAATAAATCATCCAAAATTGTAAATGCAAACAAATAAAGACCAATACCTTAAATGACTACATAAATGAACTGGATACAAACTATTCTTAAGACCAACTTAATAATATAGCAAGGCTGCAGCGGCCGGCTGTCAATTCCTACGCGGACTTCTGCTGCCGATTGTGTTTGAGGAGCAAGGTGGTCGGAGTTCCACTACGTTATTCCGGTTATCATGTTGCGGGCTTGGTCTACCAGTCCCTCCATTAAGTTTCAAACCGGCAGCATGAAGTGGTTAAAATCTTGAATTTTCCTCCTCTCGTTATTTCGGTTTTCTGGAAAATTACAGCCATGCTTTCCCCGTCAGCTTCTGTCATTCCTCTGAGGCTCGTTGCTATATCCTTGGTCTTGATATTGGGTTCTGTTCGTGTTTTGTCCGTCATTATTTCTACCTGATGCACATTGCGAATTTCCTTCATTATGTCTAATTCGGTCCCTCGTTTTCTGTGATCCCTTGACGAAGTCTTACTCTCGGAAAGCACTTTTTAATGACTCTGTAGTGTCACTACATTTGTCAGTGAACAGTTCCTGATACGTCAATGGCAGTTTCATGTAGCAGTGTCGCATTATCTCTTTATCACTAAAACGTTTGTTTCAGGTAACCATTCTTTTTGACAAGCGCCTCGGAAACTTTACCACACTACGGCAACCTGATTCTTCGTAATCCTTCCCTGACACAATCTCCTGTTTAATCCTTTGTTTGCTGTCCTGTGACCAGAAAGTCTTTAGGAAAGCCACTCTGAATTCGCCATAGCCGGGGCAGTTTGCTGCAACATTACTCATGTGCTCTGCTGTTGAACGTTCCAGGTTCCCGCAAAAAATTTCCAATTTGTATATTAACGGTCTTGACTCGGGTAGCACCCTATAATGCTAAGCGAATCATGACGTGGGATGTAATGAATTATGGTTCCCTCGGCAAACCTGAAAATTTTAATTTGAGGAAAATGTTTTAAGTCGAAATATAATTTTGCGCCTACGAACTTTCTATAATGCCTGGCATGCGTGTCCCCAAGATTTCGAGGTAGACCGATCCCTGAATGCTGTTGTACCCTCCTCTCGTGCCATGAGAGTCATGCAGTAACGTTTCCCTCAGTCAGAGTCGTGCACAGTTGCGGTCCGGCTCGCTACTCTGTGCACTACGTGCCACTGATTGCGCGCACTCGGCCGAGAGCATTACCCCGTTAAGCGGGCGCTGCTGCCGTATATCGGCCTATGCCGGGAATGTGGCTACAGGTTGAGTTGCAAAATTTTGCCTTCTGGTGACCAAGAACTCAAGGCGAAGAGCTGTTTCTTCTCGCTGAATTTCTACACGAACGACCCCTACCCATATTTATCTCGTCTCATCTGCCAGCTCAATCTGCTGAGTAGTGAGACGTATTTGATTTCTAACATTTCTTACTGGGTCTTTTCAACTACTCTCTGTGCCTGTGTTATAAGAGCAGAAATAGCCTTCTTGGTTGAGCTCACTCCGACCTTTTCCAGCGCTGTCTGATCTCACGCAATTTGGGCATTTTTTTCCCTCACATCTTGCTATTATTCTGACTGTCGTAGCCTCAAATTTGGAGTCTATCTCTACTCCTTTCGTCTCATCTGCTGTTTTCCTAATGTCTTCAGCCTCTAACTGTACACTTACCTGATTTACGTTCTCGACAAAATAATTGGAGTCTACTGCTTTCCTCTCACCTCCTGTTTTCCTAATGTTATCAGCCCCTACCTGAACACTACCTGATTTACGTTTTCGGTACACTAATCAGCCCTCCTTTGAATCTCATTAATTTCTTTCATGACTTTAACCCGTCTCTCTTCCTCCTTGTCTAATCGCTTCTCAATTTCCCTATTCTCATTAATGAGGATCTCCTGTATTTGGTCTTATTCCAGCTGCCTCGTTTCTTCCCTTTCCTGTGGTCTCTTCTGTGCCTCTTCCATACATTGAATGATCGACTCTAATTGCGCACTTCCAGTAACTTACCCAGGCCTAGACGTACGTAATTCACCTGCTCTACGACGCCTTGTTCGCGAAATTAGTCTGTTACTTTCTCCGTCTGTACCACTTTATGTATTTACAGAACCTACATAACCTGCCACCCTGGCATCATTTTCACTTTCGTTTCCTTAGAAGAGTGAATCGTAATCTCAGCATTCTACATTTGAAATTTTCGCCCTGTTTGCAAATTGATTTAAATTTTGACTCACTGGCACGACGGTATATTCTGGAATTGTCAAACGCCAGACAGTCGATGCTGCACCAATAAGTCCACCCTCTTGACACGTCATGTAACCAAGATAAAGGCAGTTCCACTGTCGTCACTGTTGGAAACTGTCACTGGCTATTACTCCAACACAAGATACGGACCACAAATCTCACCTGAAGGGAGAGACCTAATGTTCTCCACCAACGGAGGACCTGAAGAAGAAGTAGCAAAGAACTGCAAGTCTGGACTACACCCTTGTATGGGAGCCGAATTACCAAAAACGAAACCACCCACCCACACCTTGCACAAACCAATCGAACTATCTTCTAATGAAGTCTCCCCTTTTGACTGTTCTGTTGGCCCAGTAGCCATCCCAGACACAGCACTAGCGTTCCCACGCTGGGGCACAAGCCTCGACCTTGCATATTCTCAGAGGACTCCAAACATCACTTGTTGAAAAAACGGATTTTAGACTAAGAAGGCGTCATTCTCTCAGTAGGCATGGCCATGTTTTGGCAAAAAAAAACCACTACCTAGATAAGTCCACAGTCCCTCGTTTATGGACAGATCCAATCTTTCTGGGAGGACCACTTCGAATTTCTGAAACAAGGCTTTCCTGACAGTCGAGCCCTGTGTTTCTGCCTGGCGCCAGGTAGTTACACTCATGCCTCCACTAAACATATACCCCAGCCACTCTGATTCGTCCCAGTTTGTAGAATGAGAGTGCATGGAGTCATGAACTTCCCATCATTTGCATAAAGGCCCAATTTGCGGCAGTCTCTTTTAAATGGCTTGTTCTGCCAAGTTTTCGCCAACTGGGTGCCCTCGTGACGGACTTCAGCCTGCCCAGATACAATGTTTCGCCAACCAGCGCCCTTCTGTCTGACTCTAAACGGGAAGAAGGAGAGGGCTTTGGCCAGAAGCTCCTCTGCTGGTACAATCCCCTGAGGGCTGCTTCCCAGAATCAAACACACAGCCAGGTAGTCAATGATTGGAGGAGTAGCTGTTGAGTCGTTTCCAAGGTTCTTCAGCGGTTTCCATGTGTTTCAACTGTTTTGTTTCATATCTAGCTGCATCATTAGGTCGCGCCACTTTTCTTTCCTTCTATCTAATGTGATTAGTGTAAGTCAATATCAACCTGTGTAGTTTCTTCAAAAAATGGGACGTCTTCTAAGAGGTGTTCATACCTATTAGGAAGTATTTTTGAATATTTGTTCAGCCCTGGTATATAGGTTAATCCTCATCCTCAAGGTATGGGCCCACTGCAAGATACCACAGATAACAGAGGGAATAGTACAGCTGATCTACGGAAGAAAGAAGTACAAGAACGTTAAAGAAATTTTAGGAATACAGAAATTCAAGTAACTTGGGAATGAAATGAACAGAAAGTACAAGGGGCTGGAGTTGAAATGGCTTCATGAACAATTTTAAAAATAGGAAAAGAAATGTATGTCCGAAGGACTGACACAGCTTACAGAAAAGTCAAGACACCCTTCGGTGAAATTAAAAGCAAGGGTAGCAATATTAAAAGCGCAACGAGAATTCCACTGTTAAGTGCAGATGAGAGACCGAATAGATGAAAAGTATACTTTGAAGGCATCTGTGATGGTGAGGACTAGTCTGAGGACATTATAGAAGAAGAAATCTAAGTCGATAGAGAACAGGTACAGGATACACTATTAAGATCAGAATTTAAAAAAGCTTCCCAACACTAAATGAAATAAGGCAGAAGGGAATTTATAATATCACCAGCAGAAGTGGCAAGCAAACGACTATTCATGTTGGTGTGCAGTACGTATGAGACTGGCGATATAGCATCAGAATTACAGAAAAACGTCATCCACAGAATTCCGAAGATTCCAAGAGCTGATAAGTGCAATAATTATCGCACAGTTAGCCTAACAGCTCAGGCATTTGAGCTGCTTATAAGAATAACATACAGAAGATAGGAAATGAAGACTAAGGATGCGCTAGATGGCGATCAGTTTCCCTTTAGGAAAGGTAAAGGCACCAGAGTGGTAGTTGTGACGTGCGTTTGATAATGGAAGCTAGACTGAAGGAAAATCAAGAAACGTCCTTATGATTTGTCGATCTGGAAAAAGCGTACAACAATGTAAAATATTGCAAAATGTTCTAAATTTTGCGAAAAATTGGGATAGATATAGGGAAAGGAGGGTGATATACGATACGTATAAGAACCAAGAGTGTACAATAAGAGTGGAGGACCAAGTACAAAGTGCTCTGCTTAGTTTGGGAATAAGAGGGTGATGTAGTCTTTGAACCTACTGATGGAATGTTGGAAATAAAAGAAAGGTTCAAGGTTGGGGTTAAAATTGAAGCTGAAAGTTTGTCGATGATAGGATTTCCTGATGACGTTTTTGTCCTCAGTGAATATGTAGAAGAATAGACTAAACAGTCTAGTAAGTATAGAACATGGACTGAGAGCAAATCGAAGGAAGCCGAAGGTAATGGAAAGTAACAGTAATGAGAAAAGCCTCAAAGTTAACATAAGGTTTGGTGATTATGAAGTAAATGAAGTTAAGTTATTCTGCTACTTAAACAGCAAAATAACCCATGATCGACGGAGTGAGAACAATACAAAAAGCAGAGAATCACAGGCATTCCTGGTCAAGAGAAATCAGCTAATAGCGAACAGATGCCGTAATTTGAGGAAGAAGTTCCTGAGAATGTACCTTTGGAGCACAGTATTGATGGTAGTGGAGTATGGTCTGTGGGAAAACAGGAAAGGAAGAGAATCGAAGCATTTCAGATGTGGGGGTACAGAAGAATGTTGAAAATCAGGTGCACTGATAATCGAGGAGGAAAGGATTACATGTAAAATGCGGACAAGACGATGGCACAGGACGATAGGACAGTTATGAAGACATCAGGGAATAATGTTCAGGGTACTGGAGGAAGCTATAGAGGGTAAAAACTGTAGAGGAGTGTAGATACTGGAATATACTCAGCAAATAACTGAGGACGTACGCTGCAAGTATGATTCTGAAATGAGAAGGTAGGCAAACAACAGGATTTTGTGGCTGGCCGCTTAAAATCAGTCACAAGCCTCATGACTCTAAAGTAGAACAATTTCAACGCGAACATTAGTGCAATAAATTATACCTGTTCTTGGCCCTTTTATGCTCCTACTATCTACAATGTGACGTGTCTCAACTCTCAAACAACTAACACCAAAAATTTCATTTAATCGGTTTATTTATGCACTTCTCATTTTATGGGAGGCATTAAAGCGTCCAGTCGACAGTAAAGGATATCTGACAAGAAAACTGAGATGAAAATATTCCTATAAAACTACGAAACTAAACGGAAAGATATAGCAAAGACAGTCAGTCCATAACGCAACAATATTTATTTATTCCGATTACTGTTTTCAGTAGAAAATGACGATCTTAGGACCACGAACTGTGAAACTGGTAGATTATGATACAGCTATACACCATACAAACTAATATACAAGCAACATAGTTACACGACATAGTATGTACATGCTTTTGATTATGGATGGAGCCCACTACGCACAGGGAGGCTGCTGACTAGCACGTAGTCGCTAGAAATTATGAGGATACTGCGCCGCCAACCAATCCACACGTGACTGATTTAGTGAACCAACGAGAGAAAAAAGTTCCAAATAACGTGCGTACAGTAGGAAAAAAAGCTCATATTGTTCATGCAACCATAGTACAAAGATAACTACAATCCACAAACATACATAAAATATTTAACAAGTATTAAAAATTTGAGAAGCCTCTGTGTGCATGAAATAGAGCTATTACATGGTCTAAACCTTCCGTATAGTCAGAAGTGTAGCATTGGCGATACAAACAGCCAAGCCAACGTTCCTAGAGCTCCCATGGCAACATTTTGCGCCTGTTCTACGTATCAGCTTTACCCAAATGAGAAGCTAGGATCTACAAATTTTCTTATGAGCTTTTCCTTGATAGGTACTTAATGTCGATTAGTGTCTTTCACTGAAGTCCGTTGAAGTTTTTATCATGAGTTTATACTGATTCGTAAGCCCATGAACGTAGAGCCCTTCTTTGAAGATTCCGCTTAATTTCTGCTTAGTGTGCATAGTATAAGGGAATCAGAAGCAAGGATGTGTTGAAAGGAGAAAGAGACTTCTTTTATAGATGAATTACTAAAATTTAGTATTGTGGATTACATTGCATGTCATTATCAGCATAATTTTTGTGCTACTGTTTCCACAAATTCCAGTCTGTGCCATTTGTATGAAAAATATTTTTCACCTATTGTTAAATGATAGACGACATTTTGGTTAATGAGCGTATAGCTTTTTTATTACATATATCAGTTATGTTAGTAGCCATAGAGTGGCAAAATGAGCTTGATTCATGTTTATGAAAATAACGAACAGACTGAAGACATTCACTATGGTTCATGTTATTCTGATGTCATCCATTAGTATTTAAAGAGGCTTGAAACGAAACGCCACTTCTTGAAACTGCTGGGCCAGTTTGTAACGTACAGTTTTGTTTTTACATCCGTCAAACGTTTCTCCCATAAACGTCCTACTATTGATTTTAGTTTCGCTTAGGCTTTCTTTGTTAGCAGTGCAGCATCGTTTTATAAATCAACTGTACGCATTGATGTACTCTGTAGGTAACCAAGTGACGTTACTACAAAGCACTATACTTCCCATCTCTGTAACAGAGACGAAACATTTTATGCTTTATCATTAGAATAGAAACCACACTGCAGGAAGTCCTCCGCAGATAAGGCAACAAACGCTTCTGCAGACATCCCACTTCTTGTGATAGTGCTTTGTGAAAACATTGTCGTTAATTAACTCTATGAAATACTAAACACTGAACACTGTGGGTTATAACTGAAAGTAAGAAACAGCATGTTTGAAAATTGTAAAAATCTAAAATACACTTTGTCTTGAAGTTAGTTCAAATGGTTCAAATGACTAAGCACTATGGTACTTGACATCTGAGGTCATCAATGTCCTAGTCTTGAGAGTACCTAAACCTAACTAACCTAAAGACATCACACACATCCATGCCCGAGACAGGATTCGAACCTTCCACCGCATCAGCAGCGCTGTTCCGGACTGAATCGCCTAGAACCGCTCAGCCACGGTGGCCGGCTTGAAGTTAGTAATGAGTAACGATTTAATGATCCGGATGCAACTTGCATGACAAAATACGAGAGAAATACTAAAGGGTGCTTTCTTTGCATTTGACAAGCTTTTCCAATATATAATAGGTACTTGTACAGGGTACTAAATGTGCTGTTGGTCATGTAGCATCATAAAAAGGTGTCACAACGTGCTACGAAAGAAGTCGCACAAAATGCCCATGGAATTTCTGTGTTTGATTAGTAGGTACCAGTATGTCATACGAGTTAATGGATAACATCGTAGGCAGTTTAACCTAACACGGAACCCTTAAGATCACCGTAAGTTACAGTTCACTTTCTCCTAAATTCTCGCATAGGAATAAAATCAACTGATGGAATTAGGGATATGATGGATAAATCACTACCATTCTGAAGGAGTGTGGTTCATATCTCGAGCCAGCAAGCCACAGAAGTATTTGACGGTTTTTTCAAATCATTGAAAGTCAGTGGCGAAATTATTCCTTTCCAAAGAAGTCCTCTTGTTTTATTCCCCATTCTAGTGTAATCCTAGCGTATGTTTTGTCTATAATGACACAGTCATTGATGAGATGTTGAACAATAAACTTCTTTATTTGGGAACATAAATGGCGGAGATATTAGTAGACACTATTAAGTAGTGGTTAAAACTGGAGTAACCTTATATTATAAAACTATTTCCATGAAACAGTGAAAACTTAGGGCAAACTTTGTCATTATCATATTCATAAATGAAGGTCATTTTAAATATCTCACCTTCGTCTTAGTGATACAAGCAGCAAAGGAATTGATAATTCAATAATCGCACAAAAGGAAATGTAGATCTCATAATACACTCCTGGAAATTGAAATAAGAACACCGTGAATTCATTGTCCCAGGAAGGGGAAACTTTATTGACACATTCCTGGGGTCAGATACATCACAAGATCACACTGACAGAACCACAGGCACATAGACGCAGGCAACAGAGCATGCACAATGTCGGCACTAGTACAGTGTATATCCACCTTTCGCAGCAATGCAGGCTGCTATTCTCCCATGGAGACGATCGTAGAGATGCTGGATGTAGTCCTGTGGAACTGCTTGCCATGCCATTTCCACCTGGCGCCTCAGTTGGACCAGCGTTCGTGCTGGACGTGCAGACCGCGTGAGACGACGCTTCATCCAGTCCCAAACATGCTCAATGGGGGACAGATCCGGAGATCTTGCTGGCCAGGGTAGCTGACTTACACCTTCTAGAGCACGTTGGGTGGCACAGGATACATGCCGACGTGCATTGTCCTGTTGGAACAGCAAGTTCCCTTGCCGGTCTAGGAATGGTAGAACGATGGGTTCGATGACGGTTTGATGTGCCGTGCACTATTCAGTGTCCCCTCGACGATCACCAGAGGTGTACGGCCAGTGTAGGAGATCGCTCCCCACACCATGATTCCGAGTGTTGGCCCTGTGTGCCTCGGTCGTATGCAGTCCTGATTGTGGCGCTCACCTGCACGGCGCCAAAGACGCATACGACCATCATTGACACCAAGGCAGAAGCGACTCTCATCGCTGAAAACGACACGTCTCCATTCGTCCCTCCATTCACGCCTGTCGCGACACCACTGGAGGCGGACTGCACGATGTTGGGGCGTGAGCGGAAGACGGCCTAACGGTGTGCGGGACCGTAGCCCAGCTTCATGGAGACGGTTGCGAATGGTCCTCGCTGATACCCCAGGAGCAACAGTGTCCCTAATTTGCTGGGAAGTGGCGGTGCGGTCCCCTATGGCACTGCGTAGGATCCTACGGTCTTTGCGTGCATCCGTGCGTCGCTGCGGTCCGGTCCCTGGTCGACGGGCACGTGCACCTTCCGCCGACCACTGGCGACAACATCGATATACTGTGGAGACCTCACGCCCCACGTGTTGAGCAATTCGGCGGTACGTCCACCCGGCCTCCCGCATGCCCACTATACGCCCTCACTCAAAGTCCGACAACTGCACATACGGTTCACGTCTACGATGTCGCGGCATGCTACCAGTGTTAAAGACTGCGATGGAGCTCCGTATGCCACGGCAAACTGGCTGACACTGACGGCGGCGGTGCACAAATGCTGCGCAGCTAGCGCCATTCACGGCCAACACCGCGGTTGCTGGTGTGTCCGCTGTGCCGTGCGTGTGATCATTGCTTGTACAGCCCTCTCGCAGTGTCCGGAGCAAGTATGGTGGGTCTGACACACCGGTGTCAATGTGTTCTTTTTTCCATTTCCAGGAGTGTATTATTCGAGGAACTCTTCTTTTAGATACAAGTAGGAAGCCAGTCAGAAGACGGAATGTTCCTTCTCTCATTTCTTCCGTCTTCGTCATATACCTAATAAACGTGCAACACATTTATATCACCCCAAGTTTCACTGGAGTGCCGTGGATGCCAGGAAACGTCTAAAGGTTAGATTCTGAGTAAAACAGAAGAGCGCCCATGCCATCATTTCCGTCTGACGATTTCGTCGGTTCTGGTGTCATGTGACAGAGTGCATGGCTTCAACAGATGCAGACTAGTGTGCGCATGAAAACAACTGACCTATCAGATATATGTTTGAGAGATAATAATTCTTAAACAGGCAGAAAGGATAGGTCGTTATCAGGAAGGAGAGAGTCAGAGCACACTTAAGTCAGCAAAACATTTCTTTTTCAGTTTTGATTACACGCAAATATAAAACAATAAACCTCTAAGGTACATCAAATGGTTCAAATGGTTCTGAGCACTGTGGGACTTAATATCTGAGGTCATGAGTCCCTTAGAGCGTAGAAGTACTTAAACCTACTTAACCTAAGGGCATCACAGACAGCCATGCCCGAAGCAGGATTCGAACCTGCGACCGTAGCGGTCCCGCAGTTCCGTACTGAAGTGCCTAGAACCGCTCGGCCGCATTGGCCGGCTAAGGTACATCGGTTCAATTTCTGGGATAATAGTGCCGATGTATAAATTAATGACACCAGCAAAAATCTCATGAACTCAGCTTGAAAGAGTCGAAAGCAGTATAAGAGTTTTGTTATCAGTCTGCAGCGGTTTCTGTCCCATGTACCGGATCAGTTTTGAGACGTTTTTGGCACACATAGGGACATACGTCGTAAACAGTACAAATGAAGATCTGCACAGTGTTCTTCATTACGCTGTTTGAAATTCTGACATTAGAACATGTAGAGCTCGAGCGAAAGGATATATACAACTTGTAGAGAAACCGGACTGCAGTTACAAAACTCGAAGCACATAAAAGGAAATGCAGTAGATGAGAGTGAAACGGATTTGTAGTGTTTCCACATTATTGCTCATTCTGTACAATAAACAAGCTGTGAAGGAATACAGACGGAAAATTTGGAAAGACAATTTTAGTTCAAAATTTAATAGTTGGCCGATTACATTCTAACTGCGTCGGTGGAGGACTCTGAAGAAGAGTTTAACAGTATGGATAGTTATATAAAACATCAGCAAAACTAAAACAAAGGTAATGGAAAGTAGTCGAATTTCATCTCGCGTTGCTGAGGGAATTAGATTACGAAGTGAGACACTGAAAGATGTAGACGAGCTCTGTTTGTTTGATCAGAAAAATGACTGATAATAACAGAAGTAATGCGTATAAAAGGATGTAAGCTGTAGAACTGGTAATAGTACGAAAAGCATTTCTCAGAAAGAGAAATTTGTCAACAGTGAATATTAAATGTTAGGAATCTTTTTTTTTTAAAATTGATAAATTACGCGACTGAAGTATGCCACTATTAAAGTGATTACAAAATAATTTATACATCAAGATGGGTTAATACTTCAAATGTTCTGGCATCTACATATGTGATTAACCCACTTTTCCGTTGGGCGGCCGTTCTTCCTGTCTTGTCCTGATCCTCTCCCTAGGGTGAAGAGCTCGATCTATTTCCTTGTTAGAAGTAGGCACTCCGTCTTGTGAATAAAACGGTTCACAAACTTTGTTCGCCCTGTCCTTTTCACAACACCTTCCGTTTGTCTGGGATGTCGGTGAGAATTTTTATCAAGGTGATAATCAGCATCCGCGGCTTTACTATACACCTGATGGCCCATCGTTCCGTACACTGGTCTGATTACAGACACATCCATAAAATTGACATTAGAATTTTCGGAACCGACAAAGTGCCCCTGCAACGTGAAGAGGATGTTTCGATCGACACAAGCTCATCGCATTTACAATCGTACGTGATTAGCGATGTTACGAGAGCGTATTCATCAGACGCAACGAGTGTTGGTGAAAAATAACATTAATCTATTACGGATTCACTTATTTATTAGTAATAATATGCATTGTTGTGGATGGAATGAAGTTAACGGTCTAACGCTCAGGACTATTGAAATGAGCGTAGAGAGATCAGATAATAGACAGAAGAAGAAGTATGCTAGCCTACAGAAAAACACAGTAAGAACGTCACTTGAGGATACTTTTCGAAATGTATTAGCCTGTCTGTTAAAGATTTGACTGAAATTTGTACTATCCAAAGGAGAAAAATTTGCTCTGACACCTCTAACAGGATATTACAGCGGTTATTGAGGCATGTGTCCCACTGTTTCCACAGCAATTCGATGATGTGATTAGGATGGAAACGTGTCGAATCTTATGTAAGTGTAAGCCACCTGACAGGCACAAAGGAGCGCACTGACAAGTTTAATGCTACTGTGGTGATTAAGGGCGAGGGCAATCACGAAAAAATTAATTGTATTTTGGGTTCCACTAATAGTAAAACAACAGAAGAATGGAACTAAGAAGGTTTAAGAATTACCAGTCAATTCGTAAAAGCGCCTGCCTTCACCTTTAACGATAAGTAGCTACTTTGTAAAACGGAAGCGTTACCGCCTGGACTTGATGCTTTACCCGAAGTGGGTAAACTACAGATTCATATTAGGCCTAATGTGAGTGATATAGGGTCGCCCATCAAAAATGTTCAAATGTGTGTGAAATCCTATGGGACTTAACTGGTAAGGTCATCAGTCCCTAAACTTACACACTACTTAAGCCAAAATTATCCTAAGGACAAACACACACACCCATGCCCGAGGGACGGCTTGAACCTCCGCCGGGACCAGCCACACAGTCCATGACTGCAGCGCCTAAGACCGCTCGGCTAATCCCGCGAGGCGGTCGCCCATCCACGAACTAGCTAGGTATGTACCCAAACTGTTGCAAAATCATGATGATTGAATTTGCAGTTATATTAAAACTACAGCTCACTTCGTTGGCCCAAGCGATGTTCTTGACAGTTTTCATAATGTGTCATATTTACCATGAGTCCAGTGAATGAAAGTATCTCGTGCATAGCGAATATTTTTCCAACTGATACAGCAGGATTATTCAGACAATACCTTATCACACTTTATTTCCAATACAGGAATGATTTTTATGGACATATTGAGTGGGTGGCTATGGCAAGTCCTGTCAGTACAGCCGTGGCCATTTTGTTTACGGAACAACTGGCACTGCTGACTGCCAGTAAAAGAGAAGCTAGGAGCACCCCTATGCTGATTGTATTCCCCTAGTATGGACACATAGTGAGGAAGACGTGGATGCCTTCTGCTACATCTTAATAGTTGTTGTTGTAGTTGTGGTCTTCAGTCCTGAGACTGGTTTGATGCAGCTCTCCATGCTACTCTATCCTGTGCAAGCTTCTTCATCTCCCAGTACTTGCTGCAACCTAAATCCTTCTGAATCTGCTTTGTGTATTCATCTCTGGGTCTCCCTCTACGATTTTTACCCTCCACGCTGCCCTCCAATGCTAAATTTGTGATCCCCTGATGCCTCAAAACATGTCCTACCAACCGGTCCCTTCTTTTTGTCAAGTTGTGCCACAAACTCCTCTTCTCCCCAATTCTATTCAATACCTCTTCATTAGATATGTGATCTACCCATCTAATCTTCAGCATTCTTCTGTAGCACCACATTTCGAAAGCTTCTATTCTCTTCTTGTCGAAACTAGTTATCGTCCATGTTTCACTTCCATACATGGCTACACTCCAAACAAATACTTTCAAAAACGACTTCCTGATACATAAATCTATATTCGATGTTAACAAATTTCTCTTCTTCAGACACGCTTTCCTTGCCATTGCCAGTTTATATTTTATATCCTCTCTACTTCGACCATCAGCAGTTATTTTACTCCGTAAATAGCAAAACTCCTTTACTACTTTAAGTGTCTCATTTCCTAATGTAATTCCCTCAGCATCACCCGATTTAATTTGACTACATTCCATTATCCTCGTTTTGCTTTTCTTGATGTTCATCTTATATCCTCCTTTTAAGACACTGTCCATTCCATTCAACTGCTCTTCCAAGTCCTTTGCTGTCTCTGACAGAATTACAATGTCATCGGCGAACCTCAAAGTTTTTATTTCTTCTCCGTGAATTTTAATACCTACTCCAAATTTTTCTTTTGTTTCCTTTACTGGTTGCTCAATATACAGATTGAATAACATCAGGGAGAGGCTACAACCCTGTCTCACTTCCTTCCCAAACACTGCTTCCCTTTCATGTCCTCTTATAATTGTACAAATTGTAAATAGCCTTACGCTGCCTGTATTTTACCAATGCCACCTTCAGAATTTGAAAGAGAGATTTCCAGTCAACATTGTCAAAAGCTTTCTCTAAGTCTACAAATGCTAGAAACGTAGGTTTGCCTTTTCTTAATCTTTCTTCTAAGATAAGTCGTAAGGTTTGTATTGCCTCACGTGTTCCAACATTTCTGCGGAAACCAAACTGATCTTCCGCAAGGTCCGCTTCTACCAGTTTTTCCATTCGTCTGTAAAGAATTCGTGTTAGTATTTTGCAGCTGTGACTTATTAAACTGATAGTTCGTTAATTTTCACATCTGCCAACACCTGCTTTCTTTGGGATTGGAATTATTATATTCTTCTTGAAGTCTGAGGGTATTTCGCTGTCTCATAAATCTTGCTCACTAGATGGTAGAGTTTTGTCATGACTGGCTCTCCCAAGGCCGTCAGTAGTTCTAATGGAATGTTGTCTACTCCCGGTGCCTTGTTTCGACTCAGGTCTTTCAGTGCTCTGTCAAACTCTTCCCGCAGTATTGTATCTCCCATTTCATCTTCATCTGCATCCTCTTCCATTTCCAGTACATCGCCCTTGTATAAACCTTCTATATACTCCTTCCACCTTTCCGCCTTCCCTTCTTTGCTTAGAACTGTGTTTCCATCTGAGCTCTTGATATTCATACAATTGGCTCTCTTTTCTCCAAAGATCTCTTTAATTTTCCTGTAGGCAGTATCTATCTTACCCCTAGTGAGATAAGCCTCTACATCCTTACATTTGTCCTCTAGCCATCCCTGCTTAGCCATTTTGCACTTCCTGTCGATCTCATTTTTGAGACATTTGTAATCCTTTTTGCCTGCTTTATTTACTGCATTTTTATATTTTCTGCTTTCATCAATTAAATTCAATATTTCTTCTGTTACCCACGGATTTCTATTAGCCCGCGTCTTTTTACCTACTTTATCTTCTGCTGACTTCACTACTTCATCCCTCAGAGCTACCCATTCTTCTTCTACTGTATTTCTTTCCTCCATTCCTGTCAATTGTTCCCTTATGCTCTCCCTGAAACACTCTACAACCTTTGGTTCTTTCAGTTTATCCAGGTCCCATCTCCTTAAATTAGCACCTTTTTGTAGTTTTTTCAGTTTTAATCTACAGTTCATAACCAATAGATTGTGGTCAGAGTCCACATCTGCCCCTGGAAATGATTTACAATTTAAAACCTGATTCCTAAATCTCTGTCTTACCATTATATAATCTATCTGATACCTTTTAGTATCACCAGGATTCTTCCATGTATACATCCTCCTTTTATGATTCTTGAACCAAGTATTAGCTATGATTAACTTATGCTCTGTGCAAAATTCTACAAGACCTCTTCCTCTTTCAATTTTTCTCCCCAATCCATATTCACCTACTATCTTTCCTTCTCTCCCTTTTCCTACACTCGAATTCCAGTCACCCATGACTATTAAGTATTCGTCTCCCTTCACTACCTGAATAATTTCTTTTATCTCATCATACATTTCATCAACTTCTTCATCATCTGCAGAGCTAGTTGGCATATAAACTTGTACAACTTTAGTGGTGGTGGGCTTCGTGTCTATCTTGGCCACAATAATGCGTTCACTGTGCTGTTTGTGGTAGCTTACCCGCACGCCTATTTTTTTAATCATTATTAAACTTACTCCTGCATTACCACTATTTGATTTTGTATTTATAACCCTGTATTTACCTGACCAAAAGTCTTGTTCCTCCTGCCACCGAACTTCACTAATTCCCACTATATCTAACTTTAACCTATCCATTTCCCTTTTGAAATTTTGTAACCTACCTGCCCGATTAACTGATCTGACATTCCATGCTCCGATCCGTAGAACGCCAGTTTTCTTTCTCCTGATAACGACGTTCTCTTGGGTAGTCCCCGCCCGGAGATCCGAATTGGGGATTATTTCACCTCCGGAATATTTTACCCTAGAGGACGACATCATCATTTATTCATACAGTAAAGCTGCATGCCCTCGGGAAAGATTACGGCTGAAAAATGAAGTGATATCAGGTGTTCCCCAGGGAAGCGTCCTGGGACCTTTACTGTTCCTGATCTATATAAATGACCTGGGTGACAATCTGGGCAGTTCTCTTAGACTGTTCGCAGATGATGCTGTAATTTACCGTCTAGTAAGGTCATCCGAAGACCAGTATCAGCTGCAAGGCGATTTAGAAAAGATTGCTGTATGGTGTGTCAGGTGGCAGCTGACGCTAAATAACGAAAAGTGTGAGATGATCCACATGAGTTCCAAAAGAAATCCGTTGGAATTCGATTACTCGATAAATAGTACAATTCTCAAGGCTGTCAATTCAACTAAGTACCTGGGTGTTAAAATTACGAACAACTTCAGTTGGAAGGACCACATAGATAATATTGTCGGGAAGGCGAGCCAAAGGTTGCGTTTCATTGGCAGGACACTTAGAAGATGCAACAAGTCCATTAAAGAGACAGCTTACACTACGCTCGTTCGTCCTCTGTTAGAATATTGCTGCGCGGTGTGGGATCCTTACCAGGTGGGATTGACGGAGGACATCGAAAGTGTGCAAAAAAGGGCAGCTCGTCTTGTATTATCACGTTATAGGGGAGAGAGTGTGGCAGATATGATACACGAGTTAGGATGGAAGTCATTACAGCATAGACGTTTTTCGTCGCGGCGAGACCTTTTTACGAAATTTCAGTCACCAACTTTCTCTTCCGAATGCGAAAATATTTTGTTGAGCCCAACCTACATAGGTAGGAATGATCATCAAAATAAAATAAGAGAAATCAGAGCTCGAACAGAAAGGTTTAGATGTTCGTTTTTCCCGCTCGCTGTGTGGGAGTGGAATAGTAAAGAGATAGTATGATTGTGGTTCGATGAACCCTCTGCCAAGCACTTAAATGTGAATTGCAGAGTAGTCATGTAGATGTAGTTTCCCCTTACTTTCAGCCGTTCGCAGTACCAGCAGAGCAAGTCCGTTTTGGTTAATGTTAGAAGGCCAGATCAGTCAATCATCCAGACTGTTGCCCCTGCACCTACTGAAATGGCTGCTACCCCTCTTCAGGAACCACACGTTTGTCTGGCCTCTCAACAGATACCCCTCCGTTGTGGTTGCACCTACGGTACGGCTATCTGTATAGCTGAGGCACGCAAGGTCCATGGTTCATGGGGGGAGGATCTTAATAGTATAAAACAAAAAATTCAATTTACTGTGGAGGCAGAGGGTAATGTGTAACTTAATTTTGTGGATTTATCTATAATCAAACAAGTGATGTTTATGCTGCCCACATGCTGTAGAGGAAAGCTACGGATAATGGTCTTTACCTTGGTGTATATTCTGACCACCAACCACACCAGAAAAGAGAGGTTGTAAAAAAACTTGGTGGACAGGCCAAGAAAATTTGTGAACCGTTTAATTTACAAGAACAAGTCGACATTTAAGAATAGTGGCTAATACAACATGGAGATAGATCGAGCTCTTCGCCCTAGGGAGATAATCTGAATCATGCCCACCAAAACGGCGTTAGTAAGATTACAAACAGCATCGGAAAACTGTTGGGCAAGTATTCATTTGAAATGATTTTCAGACCCACCAGGAAGATAAAAGAATATTTATGAACAGCAAGAAATATTAGAAAACAGCAAAAAGTATCCGACATTCTTCGGTTACGTCAGATATATATAGAATTCCTTGTAGTTGTGTACTACTATATATTGATACAACGAAAAGAAGTGTTGAAAACTTTTTAGTTGAACACAAGAGGAATTGCCCTCTGGGACATTCGGGTACATCGGCCATTGTGGATCAAGTGTTCCAAGAGGGTAAGAAAGAAGCAAAATTCAGTGAGACGAGCGTCATATCGACAAAATGGCATTATCATGAGCGTATGTATAGAAGGCCTATTAAGATTTACAAACACTGTAATAATTTTAGCAGGAAAGAGGAAAGGGAATCATACAAAATATAGATGTCGGCTTTGTACCTGCGGAATAACGATCGACTGCTTTCAGCCGAGTACGTTGGCACTACCAGAGACTGTCTCGTACGCTACTGTGGTGATGAAAAGTGATAACAAACACGAAAAGATTAATTGTATTTAGGATTACACCAATTGCAAAACTTCAGTAGAATGTCACTAAGAATTCGTGAAAGCGTATTCCTTCACCTCTGCCGATAAGTAGCTACTTTGTGAAACGGGAGCGTTCCCGCCTAGGCTCGATGCCTTACCCAAAGTGTACAAACCATAAATCCTTTTCAGGCCTATGGTGTCACGTGATGGACTGTGATACCCTCTATACTGCCGATATACTCGAGGATGCCTCCCAGAGCAGGAGACAAAACATTAGGTGAAAATTTAACATCTGAGCACGGCACTTCAACCCGGTAATTTGAAGTGAAAATTGCATGACAGTACGGAAGTTCCATGTGAGTATAAATAGTACCCTTCCAGCCGGCAAAGGGTATCAAGTTGGCAGCCACTGCTGGGTGTGCAATCGCCTTGGCATCTGGAAATGAATCGTTGCTTAACCATCGTGCGCTGCAGCAGCCGCCACCATCAATCAGAATCATTCAGCTGGACAGCTTGGCATTAGTCCTGCGTCTATCACAGATGGGCCAGAGTATCGAAATGGGACACAACTAGCCGCTGCCCGTTTAGCGACTGCTGCCTCCCGAGTGCTGCTAAACCAGACATTGGGGGCCGAGCTTCGCTCTCCGGACGGCTCCGCCTTCGCTTGCGTGAATAAATTCCCAAGAGTGCTGAAAAAGTAGTACTAAATATTTTTCAAAACACACCCTCATCAACCCCGAGAGTATGACGAACTGCTGATTTAAAAGCGAAATATGAGCTCAAGGCGCCAGTATTTAAGCTAATGACGCATATATTCAGCAGTGTTCGTTAAGTTGTCTTATCAACAAAAGTGTCAACTGGTTTCACCTGTCAGTCTCTTATTAGAAAGGGTGGGCAGACTTTCTAAAAAACGAATTAAAGCGGTGAAACCTCCCCTTAGAAAAATTTATGAATTAATGTGCTGATAAACCTCTTACATTATTTGATTTTCAAACAGCTGAGCGCAACTGAACGTACTCAGACATTTCTCTCTTTACTTAGTCTGTTCATCACTAAACTTACACACAATATTTTTAGCGGAACGCAATCTGACTTTTAATCCCTACAAAAGAATGGCCCTGACTAACAATAACCTATACCTTTCATGAATCACATAGCTCAAACAAATCTTCATTACTCGAACTACTGCAACACAGCGAGCGCCAATACTGTCAGCTAACTAAAAGATTCTAACTACTGAAGTCACTAACTACTTATAGGCATAGTTAGCAAATGAAAGATTATCATAGAGAACAAACAATGTATTTACCTTAATAATGCTCCAAAGTCAACATATATATACATTTCAGTACGTGACATCCAGTATTACAAATTTACTGTCTCTGATGGACACACGTCCAGATTATCAGCTGTCAAAACTCCGCCATCTCTCTCCCCACATCGACCACTGCTGGCAGCTCACCTCCAACTGCGCAACGCTATGCGGTGTTAACAGCCTGCTGCCCAACACTACAATAGCAAATTCCAACAATGCAAACGAGCCACAGACTGCACACAGCACAGTCAGTGATTTTCATATAGAGCTACCAACATAAAAACCTAAACAGCCTATTTACAGCGGCAGTTCATTTAACTTGTGT
Organism: Schistocerca gregaria; assembly: GCF_023897955.1. Taxonomy (NCBI): domain Eukaryota; kingdom Metazoa; phylum Arthropoda; class Insecta; order Orthoptera; family Acrididae; genus Schistocerca; species Schistocerca gregaria. Next base: position 429,282,567 of record NC_064926.1, read on the forward strand.
TCTTTGAATAAATGCTGTTTCAAAACACCGGCACATTGAGGATCCCTCGGAAACATGTACAATTTGTTTTAATAAAACAACTAAAAATACAAACAGGCGATGAAATGAGTAATTCAGTGTAAGACGTTCTTGTTAAGGAAAAGAAATGTTCCGAACGAAGTATCCCAAAAATTATATTTTATGCTATGTAGATCAATGCAACTATCATACAAGTCTTTTATAAATGTGTCATTTTGTAATCCTCTTATTCTGAATGATAGTTGTAGACTATTTCACCAGATTGTCAACGGTGTTTTCAATATTTCTTCGTATTTCTATGTTTGGTGCTTAAGTGATTAGCTATTGACAACGACAGCTCACTCGCTCGCTCGCTCGAGAGAAAGAGAGAGAGAGAAGCCTAAAACCAGAATGAGATTTTCACTCTGCAGCGTATGTACGCTGACATGAAACTTCCTGGCAGATTAAAACTGTTTGCCGGACCGAGACTCGAACTCGAGACCTTTGCCTTTCGCGGGCAAATGCTCTACCATCTGAGCTACCCAAGCACGACTCACTCCCGGTCATCACAGCTTTACTTCTAACAGTATCTCGTCTCCTACCTTCCAGGCTTTACGGAAGCTCTCCTGTTGATGGAGATGGTAGAGCACTTGCTCGCGGAAGGCAAGGTCCCGAGTTCGAGTCTCGGTCCAGCACGCAATCTCCCAGGAAATTTCATTTCAGCGTACACACCGCTGCAAAGTGAAAATCTCATTCTGGAAACATCCCCTAGGTCATGGCTAATCCGTGTCTCAAGTTCGAGTCTCGGTCCGGCACACATGTTTAATCTTCCAGGAAGTTTCAAGGCTTTAACCGTTGCCTATAAATGGTTACATTCATAACACCCACCTTACGATAAAAAATCAGGTACGAAATCCAACATGGAGTCCCCCAAGCAACTACCATCGAACGCCAACGAATATCGACAGCAATTCATATGATCTATGAAACTGAGTCTGACTACAAAACGACGTCACATATGCCTCAAATCTGGCGAATCACCACCCCGCTCTTCCTGCTAGAAAGGTGCAGACACGAAGTGTCGCTGCACCGTAACCAAATGTAATGTATGTATACAGATGCAACGTGAACTTTGTTGAAGTTGCTGCTTCTCCCAGCTGGTGTGACCGCACGTTTGCGGTGAAGAAGTCCGAATGACCAGCTGAGATGCCTACATAGGCTACCCCAGACTTGAGAGGCGTCGACACAGAATCTTAAAAAGAAGGTCCCGGGAAGGGGCGGGAGTAATCCGTTATGCACAGCGCGCCCAAGGACAGAGGATGCATTATCTGCCATTCCTCCAGAACAGATACGATAGTTTTTAAGGTAAAAAAGACCATTTCTTCGGCTTATGCACTATTTACGCTGTTGGTTGTAAATTCCAGAATTTTCACGACTGCGGACAGTAGCGATGCAGGCGTGAAGGCGAAAGATTTCTTGACCGATTAACTAAGTTTCTACTTAAGTTTTCTATGTGTATGTTTCAAGAGGTCTGAGACACTCCTGGTCTGGGCGCTTCGATGTAGGGCATCTGCAAACAGACGAGTTGGTGAATTCTGGAGGTCTTTGCAGGACATATTGTCTCTTCTGGGCACCCTTATTATTCGCATTTGATAGCTTATATTTTAAGTCTTACGTTTTAGGTGAACTACAACTTTTCCAGTAGGCTCCTACGAGCTTGCGCAAATATGTCCACAATAAAAAGACCCTACATTCTCGAGTTGTTAGTTGTTGGGTGCATTAGAGTTAATCTCCAAGGATTTAATATTTTGTGAAGCAGATTGGCACCTATTCTTTATTTCCTTCTCTCAGTTCAATAAAATCGTCGTAACTATAAGTTTTGTGAGATAGAAAGTATTATAAGAAATTTTTTCTACGAAAAATTAATTTAGAGGTTATTATAATTTTAGGTTTTCATGCATAACAAGCAATGTAATTACATAAGCAAACGGTAAAATGTAAACTCACTGACGGAAGTCGTTAATAAAGATGATTATTAGCTCTTCAGACCACTGTAAAGGATACATGAAGCTTCTGCCGAGCACACTCTTAGTTTGAAACATACATTGATAATACATCTAGTTTCATGACATCAGACACTTTAAACAAAATTGCGTATTGCAGAAAGAGAACAATACTTCTTAATGTCTCAGTAGTTTAGGCCTACAGTAGAATAAAGGAGCGTCGTTTAATCTTCCGATAGGTGAACTTATGCAAAGCGTATCGTCTTTGACACTGAGTAGAAACCGTCTTCACCAGAGGATAATAGGGGTGAGTCGTCTGAGGTTTAACTTTATATTTGAGTATCCAATAACAGTTTAAACATCAGCTTAAGAGATTAGGCTTAAGTTTAAAGGAAATAAACTTCTTTTATTGGGGTAATTAAGCCAGTTTAGAGATAGTGTAAAGAGAAGGTGTTTGGCTTCAGTGATTATTGGAAGATTACGTGATCTGTATGAAAGTTCAGAGACAATGCGAAGACACAGAATAGGGGCGCTAGAGGCTAGCGTGGAAAAGGAGTCGCTCATTAGTGAAAGAATAACGAGGGATGCCATTGTGAGTCTGCTTTTCTAGCAGAGTATCTCTTTACATTTCAGAGATGAGTAATAATGAGGTGAACCGGTAATTGGGAAAAATTAACCTTTTTCAAAACTTTTCGTTAAGAAAGGAAATTCGATATCAACAACGCCAATTGTTTGGATTTTCTATTTCGTACGAACGACATGGATAGGCTTTTAATTGGTTTAAGTTTGTTAAATAACAGATTGCACGGTAATTACCAAGTGAAAACACTATTTAGTTAATTTTTAGAAATTCGATTATTCCTAAGTTTTAGAGTCAGCTGCCTTCACAGATGAGTCTGACGAACATAGAGGATATTTTGTGGATTTACGAAAGAATGATAGGGACGGAACGGTCGTTATTCTTTCCAGTACTGGCGAAGAGGATCACCAAAGAAAATATTCATACTTTAGATAAAACATGAAAGTGATGTTTCGATTCTCATCGCTGTTTCCGAATTAGTGTGCAAATCTTAGATGCCAGAATGCGTTGTAAGATTTCTACTCCTGTCTCTTTAGTTCGTTACATATGACAAACCCAGCGTTGTCCAGGTATTCATTTCACCAATTTTCTGTTAGAAACGAAAGCAAAAAGATGAACTGTGTTTGTAATGTAATATCGGGAAACATTCATTTCCATTTATTGGTGAAATAACACCTATGAAATTAAGAAAAAGTCTTAAATAGCTGCTGGACAATATCTAAACGGTGCATCAGCCACTCTGCTTGTCTACAACGCCATTTTGCAAAAGTCTCTCTGACAACACCACTCCATAGCTCTTTATGCAGCTGTTGTTTTCACGTACAGCCTTTTATTCTTTACAGTTGAAATCTGTCAAAAACGCTGCCAGGCTTCAAGGCTTTCGTTAAGTTGATTCGATTGTAAGAGTGCTTTAGTAATAAACATTAAATGTATTAAAACGTCAGACATGACGTGGCATTTTTTTATGAATCTCACTGTTTACAGCGTCATATCTCGTCGTGATATAATTCTATAGCTAAATTCAGCGGCATATGTGGGCACTGTTTGAAAAATTTATTGCGAATAAAAGTAGTAGAAAAGTAGTAATACATGTAAACGTCATTAACAATGCGGCAGGTTTTCATGCATCTCTGTGTTTATAATCCTATATTCCTTGAACCATCTGTGGCAGCACAATATAACATTGTAGCTGCATTTATCGGCATGTGTAGATATTATCTGCTGTATTTATTGTTAACAGAGTTAGTAACACACAAGTGCCCGCAGCTCGTGGTCGTGTGGTAGCGTTCTCGCTTCCCACGCCCGGGTTCCCGGGTTCGATTCCCGGCGGGGTCAGGGATTTTCTCTGCCTCTTGATGGCTGGGTGTTGTGTGATGTCCTTAGGTTAGTTAGGTTTAAGTAGTTCTAAGTTCTAGGGGACTGATGACCATAGATGTTAAGTCCCATAGTGCTCAGAGCCATCTGAACCATTTGAACACACAAGTAATAAGTTTAAACGTCATGTATGTTGGGGCAGTATTTCAAGCATTTCATTCTTTATGGCGCCATATTTGCTGAACTACGATAGGTACTTAGTTCTCAATCCCACAGCGAATGTTGCCTGTAATTAAGGGACATATGTGCCATGTTTGTATGAAACCATTCCCGCGGTTTAGGAGCAGACGTGCAACAAACACACATACGTACATCCACTTTTATAATATCTGTGGATATACTGGATCATTAAGCTGCCCCTGCAGTTTGGGTTTTATGCAACTCCCAGTGCCTTCAAATACCACGCGAATGATCGTTATCTCTGTCTGGCTACACGCAAACTGCAAGTCTTACACAAAAATGAACAGGACCTTATAGTAGTAAATTTGGTGTAGTTAAATTTTGTGCGGGGATGCGTTTAGTTAGAGGCAGTAGTTTTCGAATTACGAGAATCTAAATATGTCGTCAGTTTTACGGCATAAACTTATTGTAATTTCACTGAAGAGCCAAAGAAACTGGTGCACCTACCTAATATCGTGTAGGTCCCCCCGCGGGCACGCTGAAATGCCGCAGCACGAATGGAATGGACTCAACTAACGTCTGACGTATTGCTGGAGGGAAATGACACAATGAATCCTGCAGGCCTGTCCATAAATCCGTAACGGTAGGGTGTGGTGGGATGGAGATCTCTCTTCTGAACCGCATGTTGGGAGGCGTCCCGGATGTGCTCAATATTGTTTATGTCTGGAGAGTTTGGTGACCAGCGGAAGTGTTTAAACTAAGAAGAATGTTCCTGGAACTACTCTCTAGCAATTCCGACTTGTGGGATGTATTGACCTGCTGGAATTGTCCAGGTTCTTCGGAATGCGCAATGTACATGAATGGATGAAGGTGATTAGACAGGATGCTTACGTACGTGTCACCTGTCAGAGTCGTATCTATACGTATCGGGGGTCCCATATCACTCCAGCTGAACACGCTCCACTCTTTTACATAGCCTATTCCAGCTTGAGCAGTCACATGTCCGGCCCCGGTAGCTGAGTGGTCAGCGTGACGGAATGTCAATCCTAAGGTCCCGGGTTCGTTTCCCGGCCGGATCGGAGATTTTCTCCGGCAAGGGACTGGGTTTTGTGTTGTCCTAATCATCATCATTTCATCCCCATCGACTCGCAGGTCGCCTAAGTGGCGTCAACTCGAAAGACTTGCACCAGGCGAGCGGTCTACCCTACGGAAGGCCCTAGCCTCACGACATTTAAGCAGTCACATGATGACATGCTGGGTCCATCTATTCATAAAGTTGTATCCATACCCGTGCACGTCCATCCGCTCGATACCATTTGAAACGAGACCCGTCCGGCCAGGCAACATGTTTCCAGTGATCAAACACCCAATGGCGGTGTTGATGGGCCGAGGTGACGAGTAAAGCTTTGTGTCGCGCAGTCATCAAGTATACACGAGTGGGCCTTCGGCTCCGAAAGGCCAAATCTATGATGCCTCGTTATGTGGTTCGCTCGCTCACACTTGCTGATCACCCGGCATTGAAATCTGCAGCAATTTGCGGGAGGGCTGCCCTTCTCCACGTCGAACGATTCTTTTCAGTCTCCGTTAGTCCCGTTCTTACAGGATCTTTTTCCGGCCACAGCGAATCGGAGATTTGATGTTTTACCGGATTTCTGATATTCACGGTACACTCGTGAAATGGTCGTACGGGAAAATCTCACTTCGGCGCTTCCTAAGAGTTGTGTCCGTCCGCTCGTTCGCCGACTGTAGCACCATGTTCAAACTCACTTAAATTATAATAACCTGCCCTTGTAGCAGCCGTAACCTGTTAAACAACTGCGCCAATTAGATGCTGTCTTATTTACGCGTTGCCGACGGCAGCGCCGTATTCCGCCTGTTTACATGTCTCTGTATTTGAATGCACATGCATATTCTAGTTTCTTTGGCACTGCTTTTGTACAATTGTACAATTGTACAGTTTGTAGACTGCAGTAATTTATGAGTTATTTATTGATAATTTTGAGAACGTTAGATTATATCTACATTGTTCAAATAACATACGGGTTTGCTGCTGGGTGACGTCGTCGACCACCGCGGTTATTTCGACAAGAGCGCACCCTGCCAGTCTCAAGGCACAAATGCAAGGAAGAAGAAATGTGGAAGGGAATTGTATACCTCAGTTCACAGAGGAGAAACATGGAAGATACCACACACAGAACAAGTGTCAACACAAAGACAACCAACATCAGAAATATCGATAGTGACTATTAATCAAAAGTTGAGATAGCATTAATTCTGTCCCTCTGTTTTTTATGAGACACAGAGCCGGATTTCAAGCAGCATTTAAACAAAATCCACTATCTCTGTATATAAGGTTGCTTAATAGTTTGATTTCAACAGCTTCCTTCATAACACTATCCCAATAGCTGGACGTGCAAGCCAGAATCTCCGTGTTGTTGTATCCCATGGGATGACCGGTGTCAGGGCAATGTTCTGCAATAGCGAATTTGCTCGGCTATTGTAAGCGTGTGTGACGCTTATGTTCAAGACACCGGTCTTCCACAGACCAGATCGTCTGACCAATATATGACATGCCACAACTGCAAGGAATACGATAGACACCAGCCTTACGCAAACCTAGATCATCTATAACGGACGCCAACAGGTCCTTAATCTTAGAAGGTGGTCGAAAAACACATTTCACATCATATTTCCAAAAAATACGGCCAATCCAGTTGGAAATGTTTCCTGCGTAAGGCAAAAAGGCCGTAGACTTAGGTCCCACTTCGCTGCTATTGTCAGTCACCCGTTGCACAGAAGGCTGATAGCGTAACGCACGTTTGATCTGCCTCTCACTATAACCATTCTGACGAAAGGTGACCTCGAGATTTGATAGCTCACCAGCCAAACTTTTTAACTGATTATGTAAGAGTTTCAAGAGCATGTTTCATTTTATTTTTAATCTTTATGTGTAATACACTATTTAAAACTAAATGTAATTTTCAGCAGGGTTGTATGAACTGACACGCGTGAGTGATATCGTAACTGAAGTCGGTTAGTGAAAGTCAATCAGGACGTGTGCAGTGTTACGGCGTAAACGTATTTATGCTGTCTTATAGCCCTAGACAGAAACACGCGAATTTTTTTTTATTTCGGTCACAGATGAAACTAAACTTCAATTTGTGGAGTACAACAAACAGCAACAACAATGCTTGTGCGAGTAGACTATTAATGCCGTGGAAACTAAACTGTGATTCGCGATTGGTGTATATTACATGTTTTAAAACTGTGAACGGGATGTTGTTAATGGACGGTAAGGGACGTCGTATTGGCACACATTCAAGCTTGGATTTCATGCAGCAGCTACTACGTCCGGGTGGCCTGTGATTAAATGACAGCAAGGGGGTAATATTGCTGTCTGGCGGAGTCTGGGCTAAACAAAAGGACGTATTGAAAGTAGTTTCATGACTAATAGTACCATAATAATTACGAAGCCAATACCAACGAGCTGCCGCTGACGTCACGGCGCATCGTCTACAAAAAGATAATCTGCAAAGCTAAGCGCTCTTCTGTACAAAGACAAAAAACATGTTACTCTGTTTCAAATATTTGTTTTTGTTTTGTAGTGAACGTTTCTCAGTATTTGCTTTCCTTAAATAAACATAGTCCGTTTAAAGTGAACTTGCAACTAATGTTGGGATTGTTAATTTCACCACAAAGGGTAGTTGCTGTTATTCGCTGCCTCTGTCTTTGACCATTAATCCACTGTATCTCTTCTTTAATGTGTTTTCATACACTCTTTTCGAGGGTCTGTTTTTCTACGTACGTTAGTGTTTTAATCGAGCTTATTTTCGTGTTTGTTATACACTAAAGCTCCAAAGAATATGATATAGGAATGGGGATTCAAATACAGAGATATTTAAACAGACAGACTGCGGTTTGAAACGACTACATAAGATTACAAGTATCTGGTGCAGTTGTCAGATCGGTTACTGCTGGTTCAGTGGCAGGTTATCAAGATTTAAGTGAGTTTGAACGTGGTGGCATTGTCAGCGTACGAGCGATGAGACGCAGCATCTACGAGGTAGCGATGAAATGGTATTTTGCCAGACGACCATTTCGGGAACGTACCGTGAAATCAAAATCTGGTAAAACATCAAATCTCCGACATCCATGCGGCAGGAGAAAGATCCTGCAAGAACGGGATCAACGATGACTTAAGAGAATCGTTCAGCGTGACAGAAGTGCAACCCTTCTGCAAATTTCTGCAGATTTCATTGCTGGGCCATCTACAAGTGCCAGTGTGCGAACCATTCAACGCAACATCATCGATATGTGCTTCCGGAGCCGAAGGGCCACTGTTGTGCACAGCATGACACAAAGCGTTATGCCTCGCCTTGACTCGTCAACAGCGACATTGGTCGGACGAGTATCGTTTCAAATTGTATCGAGCAGATGGACGAGAACGGATGTGGAGACTGCCTTCTGAATCCATGGACCCTGCATGTCAGCAGGGAACTGTTTAAGCTGGTGGAGGTTCTATAATGGTGTGGGGCGTGTGCAGTTGGAATGATTTGGGATCCCTGGTACGTCTAGATACGACTCTATTAGGTGACACGTACGTAGGCATCCTGTCTGATCACCTCTATCCATTCATGTCCATTGTGCAATCCGAAGAACTTGGGCAATTCCAGCAGGACAATGAGTCACTCCAAACGTCAAGAACTGCTACAGAGTAACTCCAGTAACACTATTTAGAGATTCAACACTTCCGCTGTCCACCAAACTCCCCAGACATGAAAATTATAGAGCATATCTGAGATGCCTAGCAACGTGCTGCTCAGAAGTGATCTCCATCCTCTCGTATTCTTACGGTTTTATGGACAGCCCTATAGGATTCATGGTGTCAGTTCCCTCCAGCACTACCTCAGACATTAGTCGAGTCCATGACATGTCGTGTTGCAGCATTTCTGTGTGCTTGCGGGGGGCCTACATGACATTAGGTAGGTGTGTCATTTTCTTTGACTCTTCAGTTAGTATCAAACACAGGATTTAATCTGAGGCAGAAATTCCATGTGGTGGCACATCTGCTTGCTGGTGGCGACAGTGCACAACTTTAGGAGGATGTACCAGTTGTTTTGGCTCTTGTGTGCAGTATGTGCTATCCCACATAAGTTTTGGCGACCGCCATTGAATTCTGAGATCCGATAGATCACAGTTAGGTAGCTGGTCCGCTACTGGAGCAAGACACTCTACAGATGCACACTTTGAATCTGACATCTGTCAGCTACGAGAAATGTGTTTGCACTCAATAATTAGTCATATTACGACATTGTCGTTACGAAGTGGCAATTTATTTGGCTTTCAGAGTTATAAATAAACGAAACTAAAGCAGTTTCCTTGTCATTTCTTTTCATACCACGACCGCTTTCGCTGTCATTCTGGGCACCCTCGCAGCGCAGTGGTACGTCGTCGATATTTTACTCCCCGTTATTTTGCCCTTCATGGCAAGCCCTCCAGGTCTTACATTTCAACACCATATGCCCTCCTGCACTCGGCGAGGGTTTGTTCTGCTTGCTTTCGCGCTAGCCCCGCCCTAACTTGGCCAGCCAAGTCGCGGGAGCTTTCCCCACTTGAGAACGTTTCGAGCACTGAGGCCACGGCGAATATTCTCGAATTTTGGAGAATCTATTGCACCAAGTGCATAGAATTTGGCATGATGTCCCTCACTCTGTCAGTGAATGACAAGCCGAAAAACATGGTTGCGCATGGCCAAGAGGTGGACCAACTCTTTGTTGACTTGATTAGTTTGTGAAGCCTTTCCTCTTGAATAAATCATCCATTTGTTCCGAAACTGCAGTTATTTGTTTGTCTGTATATGTACATTCCGCCCTATTCCGATAAATTCTCGGTAGCGAGCCGTATTCTTATTTTTGTTTCAATTTGTTGTCATTTTCAGCCAAATTACAGTGAGCTGATAGTGGTGCACAGTATATTGTAATACCGCAGGGGGAGAAGGGGATTTTGAGATTGGGTATATGTTTTTCATCTAAAGGAAACATACCGAAAAGTTTGGTAGGGATTGCGTTTATGAGACATTTTAATTTGTTCTTGTGACAGACTGTTCCAGACTAAAATTAGGACTTTACATTCCTAGTGATGACAGCATGGCCGGCTGTTATGAAACTCACTTCTCTTCAGTCAAATCTTGGCCAGCTACGAGTGAAGCCTATCGAACTCGTTGGGAATATGTAGGAGTTTCATCGTTTGTCTTATAGACAACGGACGCTTCCCAAGAACCGAAGTAATTTTTATTTTATCAGATAGCCTAATAACAATTATAAAAGTAATGTGTGACATTATTATAAATATAATTTGCATCTAAAATCTGTACCATCACGAAAGTCAGTCTGCCTCATTTGGTCATTCTTTCGGATCTTTCGTCATTCTCTAATTTTTTTCTCGTGGAGGCTTCAGGCTATATTTATACCCCGTCAGTGGCTAACATAACTGGTTACGCTGACTAACAGCAAATTTTGGTATCTGCACTCCAACAGTTGGCCGTTGATGGTCTGAGTGCTGACACCAAAGATTTCAGATAGTCTGCGTAATGAGTTACGTTGGCCACTGATGCGGTATACATACGGATCGTGTCAACCCCTTCAGTATTAACTACAGCCTGAAGAAGGCGCATTGAAGCACCGAAACTTGCAGCTACAAAATAAATAAAATCATAAGGATGTAGGCCTTTCATTTTCTCACAACATCTCGGAAGTGTTTTGTCCTGCCCTCTGCAAATTGAAAAATCGACTTCAGACTGTTATTCGGAACAAAAATGTAAATGAACTTCTCCTTTTCCATGACAACGCAAGGCCGCACACAAGTCCGCACGCCCTAGTAGAACTCTCAAAATTTCGTTTCAATGTTCTTCCTCATTCACCACACAGCCCAGATCTCACACTTTACGACTTTAATGCGGTTGGCCCAACGAAGGAAGTTCTCCGCTGGAAGCAGTACATGGTTGGACAGGTTAGTGATGCAGCAAGGGCTTGGCTCCGATGTCGACCAGAAGAGTGGAAGCGCGTGTGCATCCAGGTCCTCCCACGATGGGGGCATAATGCCGTCGCATTCAACTGAGATTGTGTTGAAAAATAGGGTTTTGTAGGCAAAAGCGTGGGGAATAATATGGTGTATTGGCATCCTGTATAAAAGCGACCTTCATTCAGAAACAAAAATGTGTAGCTTTACGTATTGAACATTCCTAGCGATTCAGACAAAGTGAAAGTAAAATTCAAACCCCTCTCGAACTGAATATTTGAAATGAAATCACTCTCTTTTTGCCAGGAGTTTCTGGTGATTTCACAATTATCTTTTCAATACTACCGAATTCTTCTTGCAGTTCTGAAGCTTGTTTTGTATACGCCACTGTACGTGCCATCTGCTGAGAGAGAGGGAGGAGGAATTATTGACTTCTGCTCCGCTACTCGCAACATTTGGTGGCATTACTGTATTAATCATTTTCTTGTATCACTCCGTAAAGAAACACCGCTTGCCTTTCTCCTAGGAACAGAAAACGCATCTGGTGCCTCCCTTGATGGGCCAAAAAACGCTTCGTCACTCATCAGTCGGTGTATTAATGGGCGACACAGCACTACTCGGCACAACAATCACATCGAAACGGCTACATACGCGCGGTTGTGCTCCAGTACGCTTAGGGTGGCAACTGCCGGCCATTAAACATAATCTGCTCGAAGTCGATTACCTTTTCCTGTCTTCTGCCGATTCAGAACTTAGGAGCCCTCGTTCTTCTCTTCGTGAACATTTTATCGAGGTTCCTAAATGGTTTGGATTCCAGTTGTGCGCACACCATGTTGAACATGAGTTTCAACACATTTTCTGTATACCCCTTTACGAACTGACACTCTCCCACGTCGCCAAGCTTACCCACCATAATGGCCTTGTTGTCAACATATTGTAAAGTCAACACCGATGTTTCCCCGTGCAGGACATTTTGGCAATTGTGAAATGATATTCAGATTTCAGAGGGCACAGTATGATGGATAAAACATGAAATACAACTGGTTCTCTTGTAACTACGTAACGACTTCATTAGCTGCTTCAATTACCATCCTGTATTATATTCCTTACACATAGCAAAACTAAAGCCGGACTGAAGCCATCTACAAGGCATGTACAATACTTGTTAAATGTTACACATTGTGTTCCGGTATTCAGTTAACTAGAGTTAGAGAGGCGACATACTATCTTGTAATGCGTCGCACTACATTCTACACCATTTCTAGATTATCTTTTGTCGAGTCACTCTTTAGTGAAATTGCAAATATTAAAAGTATTGCCAACTTTTGTTTAAATTTGTAGGTTGTACTGAACTGTGAACTACTCCACGTTAGACCGAGCGAGGTGGCGCAGTGGTTAGACACTCGACTCGCATTCGGGAGGACGAGGGTTCAATCCTGCGTCCGGCCATCCTGATTTAGGTTTTCCGTGATTTCACTAAATCACTCCAGACACATGCCGGGATGGTTCCTTTCAAAGGGCACGGCCGACTTCCTTCCCTGTCCTTCCCTAATCCGATGAGACCGATGACCTCGCTGTCTGGTCTCCTTCCCCAAAACAACCAACCAACCAACCTACTCCATGTTATTTCGTGGTAATTCTCAAAAAGTGTTGCAGTGTTCTTTACACTCTAAAAAAATAACGAAGCCATGGCATAAACAGCTTCTTAACAATAGAGTTTTTTTTTCAGAATCGCCTAACATCATTTTTTGCATTTCTACTTCATGTCTGTATTATCCAAAATGGGTGTGTGTAAGGATGCTCCATATCTCATACAGATTAGTTACTACGTAGGGATGATTTACAGACGGAGGAAGTCATGAGAACATCATGTAAAGGACTGGTTGTACTGCAATCCATGCATACATTATCATTTTAATTGATGCTGAAACATTCTCGAAGTGATTTCATGGAGCAATTTAAGTATATGAAGCTTAGTTCTTGAGTTTCATTTGTGCTGTTCTATTAATTATGCGACATCTCGAGAATCAGTGATGGCAGACATGTCGCCTCACGTTTACCCGCACAACAAAGGGCTTCCCTGATTTTACATTATAACTGATTGCTACCAGCGGGAGCCTCAGTATTCAGCTAGCTTGACTATCTCCTCAAATTTAGTAACCTGTGCTTTCTGTTGATATGTAGCTATTTGTAAGGGCTTTTAAAGAAGACAATCTTGTGGGACACTGTCTGGGAAGACATGTTAACAGGTAGGTGGTAAATGTAGGCAGTGTGTGCTAAAATCGAGAAGACTCTGTGATTAACTCGGGAGGTAGGCGTGAGTTTAACATAAAAGAGATCAGTTTTCTCAGAAAGCTGCAGATTTGTATTATGTACACACCTACTTCCCTTGAGTTTGTTAACTGTATTCAGACTATATGACCTTGCTGAAGTTCTGGTTGAGTGGACGACTTGCCCGTCGAAGCTCCACTAGCAGCTAAAACTCTGACCATCGGGTAACGGTGAGATGGCAAAAAATACAATGTCAGCAGATCTGATTCGCCAATATCCCCAATTAACAGCTAAACATAGTGGCAGACAAAGTAACTGAAACGCACAGGTGTATACATGGACACCATCGGTGGGTATGTAAATCATTAGAGTTTATGTTCTCCGTGGATGGTAGAATGGTCACTGCCACGCGGGATTAGCCGAGCGGTCTAAGGCCCTGTGGTCATGTACTGTGCGGCTGGTCCTCGCGGAGGTCAGGGTCCTCCCTCACGCATGGGTGTGTGTGTGTGTGTTTGTCCTTAGGATAATTTAGGTTAAGTAGTGTGTAAGCTTAGGGACTGATGACGTTAGCAGTTAAGTCCCATAAAATTTAACAGACATTTGAACATTTTTGAATGGTCACCAGATCGCGTTAGTTTTGTTGCTTAGTTCTATTACAGGCCTGGTAGTGCAAATGAGGGTTGTGAACAGGGCCAGATGTTCAGTGGTCAGACACGAAGGTACTGCATACTCATATGAGACAGCGTCGTCAGGATCTGATAGAGCGTGAAAGTGCCTCGTTGTGGGTCTCCAATTGGGAAACTGGGCGAATCACTGAATTATTAGATTTCTGAGGCATTCGGATGTGACAGTGGCCCGGTGTCGTACTGCGTGGGAACTTGAGGGCAAGCGTACTAGTCGTCAAACATCCAGTCGACTGCGTCTATCACCACAAGGAAATTTTGCAGGATGCAGATCGTAACCTCATCACACCTGGATCTGAGATCGAGAACAGGTAATAGACTCCGTACAACATTCTGTCACCAAGCACCACTGGTCGGGGAGAAGGAGTAGCTGGACGAGGGAATTACAGCTCGAAGAACAGGCTGCCGTTAACACCGTACATCGAACAGCACCGCTCAGAATGATGAAGTGACTGGAAAGCATGGACTTCTGACGAATGACGTCGCATTGTTTTCAATGATAATCGCGGTTCGCGACTATCTTGGTCGTAAACGTAGATGAAACATTGAACTTGCGTGAACACATTAGAATAACAACAGACAAGGCAGAAAAAATACTGCACAAACTGGCAAGGATAACTTCAAGACAATATAGACTTCCTTTGTCAGTCACACTGCGCACTCTTAGGATCAGTACTAAGCTTTGCGGCCTGTACATGGTTGCATAGGCTGAACCTCGTCACAAACTGCACAGCGGCTGGACGAGGAGAGAGAAGTGCACTATTGCGACTATCTGGAGCTTTCGGCATGACATCGGTCGAGGTGCTGTGTTTTGTGCTTGGAATCTTCCTGATAGATATTACAATCAGATATCGGGCCGCTCTGTCCTGGTTAAACATGGGTAGATTAGACCAGGGTAATACAGTAACTGGTTCACCGCTGAAGAACAAGCGGGCCCTCCGAAAATAGAAAACAGACACATGTCAGGAAGAATAGGGCACAAGTGATAAGTGACGGACAGTACACACATTTCTTTCCGATATAACGGAACGGTTAAGAATTAAACATGCCGAGCCTAGCTGCGGCATGGTGCACTTCTTGACTTGGGACAAACCTTATCCCACGCGCTTGAACCGCCTGAGTTCAAGAGACACATCTACACTACTCGACTTTAAATTGTTACACCACAAAGATGACGTGCTACAGACGTGAAATTTAACCGACAGGAAGAAGATGCTGAGATATGCAAATGATAAGCTTTTCAGAGTATTCGCACAAGGTTGGCGCGGTGGCAACATCTACAACGTTCTGACATGAGCAAAGTTTCCAACCGATTTCTCATACACAAACAGCAGTTGACCGGCGTTTCCTGGTGAAACGTTGTTGTGATGCCTCGTGTAAGGAGGAAAAATGCGTACCATCACGTTTCCGACTTTGATAAAGGTCGGATTGTAGCCTATCGCGATTGCGGTTTATCGTATCGCGACGTTGCTGCTCACGTTGGTCGAGATGCAATGACTGTCAGCAGAATATGGAATCTGTGGGTTCAGGATGGTAATACGGAACGCCGTGCTGCATCCCAAGGGTCTCGTATCACTAGCAGTCGAGATGACAGGCATCATATCCGCATGGCTGTAACGGATCGTGCAGCCAGCTCTCGACCCATGATTCAACAGATGGGGACGTTTGCAAGACAATAACCATCTGCACGAACAGTTCTACGACGTTTGCAGCAGCATGGTCTATCAGATCGGAGACCATCGCTGCGGGTACCCTTGACACTGCATCACACATAGGAGCTCCTGCGATGGTGTACTCAACGACGAACCTGGGTGCACGAATGGCAAAACGTCATTTTTTCACATGAATCAAGGTTCGGTTTACAGCATAATGATGGTCGCATCCGTGTTTGTCAACATCGCGGTGAACGCACATTGGAAGTGTGTATTCGTCATCGCCATACTGGCGTATCACCCGGCGTGTGCTATGGGGTGCCATTGGTTACAATTCTCGGTCACCTCTTGTAGGCAGTTACGGCACTTTGAACAGTGGACGTTACATTTCAGATGTGTTACGACCCGTGGCTCTACCCTTCATTCGATCCCTCCGATACCCTACATTTCAACAGAATAATGCACGACCGCATGTTGCAAGTCCTGTACGGGCCTTTCTGGATACAGAAAATGTTCGACTGCTACCCTGGTCAGCACATGCTCCAGATCTCTCACCAATTGAAAACGTATGGTCAATGGTGGCCGAGCAACTGGCTCGTCACAATACGTCAGTCACTACTCTTGATGAACTGTGGTATCGTGTTGAAGCTGCATAGGCAGCTGTACCTGTACACGCCATCCAAGCTCTGTTTGACTCAATGCCCAGGCGTATCAAGGCCGTTATTACGGCCAGAGGTGGCTGTTCGGGGTACTGATTTCTCAGGATCTATGCACCCAAATTGCGTGAAAATGTAATCACATGTTAGTCCTAGTATATAATATATTTGTCCAACGAATACCCGTTTATCATCTGCATTTCTTCTTGGTGTAGCAATTTTAATGGCCAGTAGTGTAGATATACACGCGGAGGTATCGGAACCGCCGATGACACAATCCTATTCTGCGGGAAATACAGACACCACAGTAGCACACCTGGGATAGAACACCTGCAAACTGAGAAAGACATATAAGACGCAATCAGAACACCAGAATAATGGGACCAACTAAACGTACCAACAGAAAAAATTTCACACCGATGCCAAAAAAAAATACAGAGGCGAGAGGCCGTACAGTCGACAAACTTGTATGCAGTACCTAGACATACACCACAGTGTGGAGGATGAAAACTAAGCCAGAATAAAAGACCTGACAGAAATACACTACACGTAACGTAAGTATAGCTATTACAATCGATGAAATTTAATTAGACCCATACATGAACATTGATGTAAACAGTCTCGGCGCAGAGTCGCAGTTGCCACAGGGAAACATGGTACTTTCGACCTGTCAATAGTGTAATTATTTTAGTACTAGGTCTAGTAACTAGCTTAGTAGTAGCTATAGTATAGCATCGATCTAAGTCTCAGGGTTAAATCAAAAGGTATTGGAGCCTGAGGATCAATGGCTACACGACGAATGACAAGGCGTTCATCCTCAGTACCCCAGGGTGGCGGGACTGTAAACGTCTTCTTTTCCTATCTTCTTCCCTCTTCTTCTTTCTTAACTATTTAGTTGTATTTCTTTTTTAAATTTTCAAAATTCCGTGTTAATTTTTTGTTAAAGGGTTTTGAGAAAGCTACCAAAAGAAAGAAGACAAAGAAACAAAGTAAACAAAGGAAACAAGTGAAGAAAATAAAAATAAAAGATAAAAATGAGATAAAAACAACTACGACCCGCCTCCACGTGGGGGACACGTGTAGCGGTGCGAGCGGATGCTGGTGTGGAGGTTGAAGCCACATCTGCGCCCATACACCGGTCGCAGCTTCTAAGTGGTCAATAAAGACTCACCTCAAGCAATTAGGTGGAGGATCGTAAAATCAGGGTGGCAAATAAAAAAAAAACTACCTTGGATTACCTTCATCGGTAAGGGAAGAGGTCCCCTTCTTCCAATGTTTTGAGAGGCACAGCAATGTTACTCCTGGCGTGATGGTGTAGAGAGCCATCTGTCATGACTTCTGGTCATAGCTGGTAGTGAATCAGAGAACCTTGGCGACGCAACTACACTTCAAGGACCTTCTGTGTTCTCATGTGTTACCTCTCATGCATTAGTATGGTGGTGACAGGTTTCATCACGGCAATTCTCCTCCGTACATAACGCGTGACCCTATGAACTACCTGCGTGAGGCCGAGGCACTCCAAAGGTCAGTAAGTTCACCAGATCCTCCCCTCATAAAGTATGTGTGGAACGAGCTCGGACGTAAGGTCCTCCCCAGAGCCAGGATCAGTTACCGTAGCGATGGACCAACATGTCCCAGGAGAGGATACAATGGCCTTGTGATTGCATTAGCAACCGAATCCAGACCCAAGGGAGTGCCACGTCCAGCTGATAAGAGGCCCCATACTGCCTAGTAACTTTGTAACTTTGACTCTATACTGTAGCCACTGAAATACGAGTAACATTACATACTCTCACAACAAGTGAAGTTTAATTTCGCTATTTCATCCTCGCTGGTTGTTTTACTTCTTTTGTCAGGCTGTGTAGGGTATCACACATGTCTGGAGGAGAATAATAACATAATTTTAGTGTGAAACAGCATTCTGAATATGTAAAGGGAAACTTCTTGAACAGTATTTATTGATTCCCAGACTGCTTAAGAAAAAGTTTAATCAACACAACAGTTCAAAAGGGCCACCCGTTATCGTTGGTGTTGTGTGTGTACAAGTGAAGCCTTCACCCGATTCGCCACTCATTTTGCTTCAAAGGACAAGGGATCCAAATGGAAAGGAAGTTGCAAGGGCTATGAAGGTGGCGGAGGCGATCTTGAGGGAGAATGATGACGACGGCACTTTATAAGCCATCCTTTGACTGTGGAAGGAAGCAACAGGTGCAACAGTGAATGCCAAGACGACTTAACTGCCGCTTGAAAACAATAAGTGGAATATACAGCGCAGTTTGTATTTCATAAAGTACCAACATAAATTGCTGTGAACAATACTGACAAATAACCCGAAAAAATGGAGGCGCTGTGCTGCTACTCGACACCACGTAAGAATAGAACCACAGGAGAAACTTTACGTGGGAATGTATCCGCCACTTCTAAGAAAGACACAACTCAAAAATAAGCATATACTAGTAGAAGGATGGTATATAGCCCCGAACCAGTCGGTGACCAAAGAAATGGTTCAAATGGCTCTGAGCACTATGGGACTTAACATTTGAGGTCATCAGTCCCCGAGAACTGTGAACTACTTAAACCTAAGGACATCACACATATCCATTCCCTAGGCAGGATTCGAACATGCAACCGTAGCTGTCTCGCGGTTCCAGGCGGAAGCGCCTAGAACCGCTCGGCCACACTTGCCGGCAATCCAAAGAATTAAAAGCATCAGTAAAACAGGCACTATACTGAATTTTAGGGACGGGAATATTCCTTAACGTATCCACAAAAATTTGAAATTCACCCTAAAAGGGGATTTACTATACGTAACGGATTTTTATCTAAAATGGCAACACTACACGTAAGCAGATGAAATAGTCTAATAGAAAGGGGCCCTCATACACCAGCCACATTAGTATTCACTAAAATCGGTCGAAATCACAGATTGCACAGGTTAAGGACGTCCAATTCCTGATAAAATTTTAGGTTCATATATCCCTTAACTTCCCCCATGAACCATGGACTTTGCCGTTGGTGAGGAGGCTTGCGTGCCTCAGCGATACAGATGGACGTACCGTAGGTGCAACCACAACGGAGGGGTATCTCGTGAGAGGCCAGACAAACGTGTGGTTCCTGAAGAGGGGCAGAAGGCTCTTCAGTAGTTGCAGGGGCAACAGTCTCGATGATTGACTGATCTGGCCTTGTAACAATAACCAAAACGGCCTTGATGTGCTGGTACTGCGAACGGCTGAAAGTAAGGGGAAACTACAGCCGTAATTTTTCCCGAGGGCATGCAGCTTTACTGTGTGGTTAAATGATGATGGCGTCCTCTTGGGTAAAATATTCTGGAGGTAAAATAGTCCCCCATTCGCATCTCCGGGCGGGGACAACTCAAGAGGACGTTGCTATCACGAGAAAGAAAACTGGCGTTCTATGGATCAGAGCATGGAAAGTCAGATCCCTTAATCCAGCAGGTAGGTTAGAAAATTTGAAAAGGGAAATGGATAGGTTAAAGTTAGATATATTGTGGCAGAAGGAACAAGACTTTTGGTCAGGTAAATACAGGGTTATAAATTCAAAATCAAATAGGAGTAGGTTTAATAATGATTAAAAAAATAGGCGTGCTGGTAAGCTACTACAAACAGCACAGTGAACGCATTATTGTGGCCAAGATAGACACGAAGCCCACCACCACTAAAGTTGTACAAGTTTATACGCCAACTAGCTCTGCAGATGATGAAGAAGTTGATGAAATATATGATAAGATAAAAGAAACTATTCAGATTGTGAAGAGAGACGAAAATTTAATAGTCATGGGTGACTGGAATTCGAGTGTAGGAAAAGGGAGAGAAGGAAACATACACTCGTGGAAATTGAAAAAAGAACACCGTGAATTCATTGTCCCAGGAAGAGGAAACTTTATTGACACACTCCTCGGGTCAGATACATCACATGATCACACTGACAGAACCACAGGCACATAGGCATAGGCAACAGAGCGTGCACAATGTCGGCACTACTACAGTGTATATCCACCTTTCGCAGCAATGCAGGCTGCAATTCTCCCATGGACACGATCGTAGAGATGCTGGATGTAGTCCTGTGGAACGGCTTGCCATGCCATTTCCACCTGGCGCCTCAGTTGGACCAGCGTTCGTGCTGGACGTGCAGATCGCGTGAGACGACGCTTCATCCAGTCCCAAACATGCTCAATGGGGGACAGATCCGGAGATCTTGCTGACCAGGGTAGTTGACTTACACCTTCTAGAGCACGTTGGGTGGCACGGGATACATGCGGACGTGCATTGTCCTGTTGGAACAGCAAGTTCCCTTGCCGGTCTAGGAATGGTAGAACGATGGGTTCGATGACGGTTTGGATGTACCGTGCACTATTCAGTGTCCCCTCGACGATCACCAGAGGTGTACGGCCAGTGTAGGAGATCGCTCCCCACACCATGATGCCGGGTGTTGGCCCTGTGTGCCTCGGTCGTATGCAGTCCTGATTGTGGCGCTCACCTGCACGGCGCCAAACACGCAAACGTCCATCATTGGCACCAAGGCAGAAGCGACTCTCATCGCTGAAGAAGACACGTCTCCATTCGTCCCTCCATTCACGCCTGTCGCGACTCCACTGGAGGCGGGCTGCATGATGTTGGGGCGTGAGCGGAAGACGGCCTAACGGTGTGCGGGACCGTAGCCCAGCTTCATGGAGACGGTTGCGAATGGTCCTCGCCGATACCCCAGGAGCAACAGTGTCCCTAATTTGCTGGGAAGTGGCGGTGCGGTCCCCTACGGCACTGCGTAGAATCCTACGGTGTTGGCGTGCATCCGTGCGTCGCTGCGGTCCGGTCCCAGGTCGACGGGCACGTGCACCTTCCGCTGACCACTGGCGACAACATCGATGTACTGTGGAGATCTCACGCCCCACCCGGCCTCCCGCATGCCCACTATACGCCCTCGCTCAAATTCCGTCAACTGCACATACGGTTCACGTCCACGCTGTCGCGGCATGCTACCAGTGTTAAAGACTGCGATGGAGCTCCGTATGCCACGGCAAACTGGCTGACACTGACGGCGGCGGTGCACAAATGCTGCGCAGCTAGCGCCATTCGACGGCCAACACCGCGGTTCCTGGTGTGTCCGCTGTGCCGTGCGTGTGATCATTGCTTGTACAGCCCTCTCGCAGTTTCCGGAGCAAGTATGGTGGGTCTGACACACCAGTGTCAATGTGTTCTTTTTTCCATTTCCAGGAGTGTAGTAGGTGACTATGGATTGTGGCTAATAAATGAAAGAGAGAGTCTGGTAGAATTTTGCACAGAGCATAACTTAATCATAGCTAACATTTGGTTCAAGAATTATAGAAGAAGGTTGTATACTTGGAAGAATCCCGGAGATACTAAAACGTATCAGAGAGATTACATAATGGTAAGACAGAGATTTAGGAACCAGGTTTTAAACTGTAAGAAATTCCAGGGGCAGATGTGGACGCCGACCACAATCTATTGGTTATGAACTGCAGATTAAAATTGAAGGAACTGCAAAAAGTTGGGAATTTAAGGAGATGGGACGTGGATAAACTGAAAGAACCAGAGGTTGGACAAAGTTTCAGGGAGAGCATAAGGGAACAATTGACAGGAATGGGGGAAATAAATACAGTAGAAGAAGAATGGGTATCTTTGAGGAATGAGATAGTGAAGGCTGCAGTGGATCAAGTAGGTAAAAAGACGATGGCTAGTAGATATCCTTGGGTAACACAAGAAATATTGGATTTAATTGATGAAAGGAGAAAATATAAAAATGCAATAAATGAAGCAGGCAAAAAGGAATACAATCGTCTGAAAAATGAGATCGACAGGAAGTGCAAAATGGCTAAGCAGGTATTGCTAGAGGACAAATGTAACGTTGTAGAGGCTTAACTCACTAGGGGTAAGATAGATACTGCCTACAGGAAAATTAAAGAGACCTTTGGAGAAAAGAGAACCACTTGTACAAATATCAAGAGCTCAGATAGAAACCCAGTTCTAACCAAAGAAGGAAAAGCAGAAAGATGGAAGGAGTATATAGAGGGTATATACAAGGGCGATGTACTTCAGGACAATATTAGAGAAATTGAAGAGAATGTAGATGAAGATGAAATGGGAGATACGATACTGCGTGAAGAGTTTGACAAAGCACTGAAAGACCTGAGCCGAAACAAGGCCCCAGGAGTAGACAACATTCCATTAGAACTACTTATGGCCTTGGGAGAGCCAGTCCTGACAAAACTCTATCATCTGGTGAGGAAGATGTATGAGACACGTGAAGTACCCTCAGACTTCAAGAAGAATATAATAATTTCAATCCCAAGGAAAGCAGGTGTTGACAAATGTGAAAATTACAGAACTGTCAGATTAATAAGTCACAGCTGCAAAATACTATTCTTTACAGACGAATGGAAAAACTGGTTGAAGCCGACATCGGGGAAGATCAGTTTGGATTCCGTAGAAATATTGGCAGTACTGACCTTACGACTTATCTTAGAAGAAAGTTTAAGGAAAGACAAACCTACGTTTCTAGCATTTGTAGACCTACAGAAAGCTCTTGACAATGTTGACTGGAATACTCTCTTCCAAATTCTAATGGTGGCAGGGGTAAAATACAGGGAGCGAAAGTCTATTTCCAATTTGTATAGAAAGCAGATGGCAGTTATAAGAGTCGAGGGTCATGAAAGGGAAGCAGTGGTTGGGAAGGTAGTGAGACAGGGTTGTAGCCTCTCACCGATGTTATTCAATCTGTATATTGAGCGAGTAGTAAAGGAAACAAAAGAAAAATTCGGAGTAGGTACTAAAATCCATGTAAAAGAAATAAACACGTTGAGGTTCGCCAATGACATTGTAATTCTGTCAGGGACAACAAAGGACTTGGAAGAGCAGTTGAACGGAATGGACAGTGTCTTGAAAGCAGGATATATGATGAACATCAAAACAGCAAAACGAGGATAAAGGAATGTAGTTAATTAAGTCAGATGATGCTGAGGGAATTAGATTAGGATATGAGACACTTAAAGCAGTAAAGGAGTTTTGCTATTTGGGGAGCAAAATAACTGATGATGGTCGAAGTAGAGAGAATATAAAATGTAGACTGGCAATGGCAAGGAAAGCGTTTCTGAAGAAGAGAAATTTGTTAACATCGAGTATAGATTTAAGTGTCAGGAAGTCGATTCTGAAAGTATTTGAATGGAGTGTAGCCATGTATGGAAGTTAAACATGGACGATAAATAATTCGGACGGGAGGAGAATAGAAGCTTTCGAAATGTGGAGCAGTACAATTAGAAATATTAATCTATATCTCAATAGCTTACAAAAATACCGAAACGGTCAAATAGTTGTTTAAGAGCAATAATGAAATTACTGTCCAGAGTACGCTGAGCTCAGCTTTCGGGATAAGAAGGATACTAAGATTAATTAAATTGAACTACCTTCACATAAATATTTATTGCACATTTAACATCCAGTCCGTGGAATACCATGTGGCCCTTCCTGAGAAGCTCCCTCAAATAATAATTCGGTACAAACCCGTTTACTTTTTACATTTTTTAAAATTAAAAAATTAAAAACAATCAATTTAAAAGAATTTAAAACCAAAATTAACTGATTTAATCTAATAAAATTCTTAAAAGTCGGTATTAGTTTTCAATAGGTACATTCCATAATGGAATTTTACGCAAACGTCTATGAAAGTCCAACACCTAAAATAATTCAATCAATCAAAACTCAGTGCCACATGCTCAGGCAGGCGAAACTTAACCTCGTGAAGACCGAGTTACATTGTGATCCAACGAAACTGTTAGCCTGCCATGCACCTACATGACCACGGACTACACACAACATTAACTCAATAGTAAATATCATAGAATACAGTACGGATTCTTGCAACACATGAAAACTACTTAAGCTAATACATGCAGTAAATAAATGGATTAAAGTGACGCCTGCTTGTTTTTAAATTTTAAACAGAATCACACAATATGGAATAGACATATCTTCCATAACAGAAACACAGAAAAAGTTAAAGAGAAATCAGTATGTAGCTGAATCTTTTATGTTATATAGCAAGACACGAGAACAGGAAAGTTGAAACAAAGAGGCGCCATTTACATACATAAAAATGGGAAAAGAGAATTATAGGTTACAGTTATATAAAAGAATGAATTATAGTTTTAACTGTCAAATAACAGAGTGAAAGCTTGACTATAATTGCAGATCACGCACTTGATGAACGGAAAAGAAACATCTATAGTACTGTGTTACAAACTGCAGTCGTTATGAATAAGTATAGCAATAAGCTACAAATAATATTGACAGGAGATTTAGACGCAAGGGTGGGGAACAAACCTATTCGAAAGATTGTGGGAACGATGGGAGAGAACGTCACAAACAACAATGGAAGTTTGCTTAGATATTTTGTTTCTATTAAAAAAACTAGTGATAACCAATACATTCTTCTGCAAAAAAATCTAAAAACACACTATGTGATCAAAAGTATCCGGACACCCCAAAAACAAACGTTTTTCATATTAGGTGCATTGTAGTGCCACCTGCCACCTGTACTCCATAACAACGAATTCAGTAGTCACTATACATCGTGAGGGAGCAGAATGGGGCGCTCCGCGGAACTCAAAGACTTCGAACGTGGTCAGATGATTAGGTGTCACTTGTATCATACGCCTGTACGCGAGATTTCCACACTCTGAAACATTCCTAGGTATGTGTGCAGACCGATCTCGTCTATTGACTGACAGAGACCGCTGACAGTTGAAGAGGGTAGTAATTCCAAACTGCTTCAGGATCCACAGCAAGTACTGCGACAGTTAGGGGGACAGTGAGAACACTTGGATTTCATTGTCGAGTGGCTGCTCATAAGCCACACAAAACGCCGGTAAATGCCAAACGACTCCTCGCTTGATGTAAGGAACGTAAACATTGGACGATTGAACAGTGGAAAAACGTTGTGTGGGGCGACGAACCATGGTACACAATGTGGCGATCCGATGGCAGGGTGTGAGTATGGCAAATTCCCGGCGAACGTCATCTGCCAGCGTGTGTAGTACAAACAGTAAAATACGGAGGCGGTGGTGTTTTGGTGTGGTTATATTTTTCATGTGTTGTTGTTTGCTTGGAACTATGCCATCTCAGACCTACATTGATGTTTTAAGCACCTTCTTGCTTCCCAATGTTCAAGAGCGATTCGTGGATGGCGATTGCATCTTTCACCACGATGGAGCACCTATTCATAATGAACAGCATGCGGCGGAGTGTTGCACGACAATAACAACCCTGTAATGGACTGGCCTGCACGCAGTCCTGACCTGAATCCTACAGAACACCTTTGGGATGTTTTGGAACGTTGACCAGGCCAGGCCTCACCGACCGACATCGTTACCTTTCCATCGTACAGCACTCCGTGAAGAATGGGCTGTCATTCCTCAAAAAATCTTTCAACACTTGCCTGCGAGAGTGGAAGCAGTCACCAAGGCTAAGGGTGGGCCAACACCATATTGAATTCCAACATCACCTATGGAAGGCGCCACGAACATCTAGGTTATTTTCAGCCAGGTGTCTGGATGCTTTTGATCACATAGTGTATACATTAAGATATCTTATCGACGCCATTATCATTGACGAAAAATTGTTAGGCAAAGTAAAAGACACAAGAATATACGGTGGATATAGCATAGGTTATGACGATTTTTCGGTGTTATCACCAATAGACATGTAAAGAAAATGGGGAGATAACAAACAGTTCACTAAAGAATAGATAAACAAGAAAATCTGTTAAACACACACATCAAAAAAAGTTTTGCAACACCCCAGTTCCCAGAACTCCTGCAGATAGACGTTGACTGTGGATATTGTATCACAGACACAGTCCCTTTGAATGTTCAGAGATGTCACTAAACCCACCCAAAGATGTAAACAACCACGCATAGGCAGCGCCGTTTACGCGGAAAGGGTTCCGATAGCTGATCAGCTCCAGTCATTCCGCCAGGAAGGTGGTACACAGCTCGTGTTCTCAGTAGTTCAAAATGCCTAGACAGTCAATGACCCGCTTCGGTCGCGTCCGCATTGCTGCTTTGTTCCAGGACGGGCACTCAACACAGGAAGTTTCCAGGCGTCTCGGAGTGAATCAAAGCGATTTTGTTCGGACATGGAGGAGATACAGAGAGATAGGAACTGTCGACGACATGCTTCGCTCAGGCCGCCCAAGGGCTACAACTGCAGTGGATGACCGCTGCCCCACGGATATGGCTATGACGGACACTGACAGCGACGCCACCATGTTGAATAATGCTTTTTTGCAGCCACAGGACGTCGTGTTACGACTCAAACTGTGCATAATAGGTTGCAACTTCACTCTCGACGTCCATGGTGAGGTGCATCTTTTGCAATCACGATACCATGCAGCGCAGTAGAGATGGGCCCAACAACTTGTCGAGTGGACAGGTCAGGATTGGCATCACGTTCTCTTCACCGATGAGTGTCGCATATGCCTTCAACAGGACAATCGTCGGGGACGTGTTTGGAAGCTGAACGCCTTAGACACACCGTCCAGCGAGTGCAGCAAGGTGGAGGTTCCCAGCTGTTTTGGGGTGGCATTATGTGGGGCCGACGTACGCCGCTGGTGGTCATGGAAGGCGCCGTAACGGCTGTACGATACGTGAATGCCATCCTCCCACCGACAGTGCAACCGTTTGTGCAGCATAATGGTGAAGCTTGCGTCTTCATGGACGGCACTTCACGTCCACATCGTGCACAATTTGCGAATGACTTCCTTCAGGATAACAACATCGCTCGACTAGAGTGAGCAGCATGTTCTCCAGGCATGAACTTTATCTAACGTTCCTGGGATAGATTTGAAAGGGCTGTTTATGGATGACGTGACCCACCAAACACTCTGAGGAATGTATGTTGAATCACCGTTGAGGAGTGGGACAACAGTGCATAGATGGACTCATGGATAGTATGCCACAACGAATAAAGGCATTCATCAATGTAAGAGGACCTGCTACTGGGTATTAGAGGTACCGACGTGTACAGCAATCTCGACCACCACCTCTGAAATTCTCGCTGTATGGTAGAACGTAATGCAATGTGTGGTTTTGATGAGCAATAAGAAGGGAAGAAATGATGTTTATGTTGATTTCTATTCCAATTTTCTGTACAGGTTCCGGAACTCTCGGAAGCGAGGTGTTGATGTGTTTATATCTGCTAAATGAACTAAGGATACGATATCTGTGCCGGAGGAGAGTTCACCCAGAAGTAGAGAACAAACAAGGATACGATATCTGTGCCGGAGGAGAGTTTACACAGAAGTAGAGAACAAACATGTAGCGGAATAAATAGAGAAGTAAAGGGAAAATATAGAAACTGTTATGAAAGCTGCTGAAGAAAATTTATGAAAAGAGAAATAGATAAGATTGAAAGAATGGGTTAGAGTGTAAAGAAAACACAAAACACCTTAGCTTCAGTATCTCAAGTACCAAAAGAGGATAATCATTAAATTTACAAACAAGACAGAAATACAGCAAATCGAGCTGTGAAACGAGCTTTTCATGAATTTTGGGATAGGTTTGTAAACGTAATAGAGGACGATATTCACGGCAGGCAAATGATAGCTTATAAAACAGTAACATGCTAAACCGAACAAAACAGAAGTTGCTAAAATAAATAACATGCAACAAGCAAAATGATTAGAATAGTTCGACAACTTGTGGTATGAAGTAAATTGCACCACAGAGAATGCAGAGGATGATCTTGAAATAGTGTGTATAGTATGTGTGGACGATTTGTGCATGGATGACTTCGATTCCACAAAAACAGAAAAGTCACTAGTGTAGATGATATAATTGCTGAACTCTACCACAACCTAAAGGCACAAACAGCGTAGTAAGACAATGATGTAGCATTTCACTCACACTTTTTAACATTTATTTAGATGACGCAATTCGGAAATTAAAAGGGATTTTTAAGGGGATCTAAGGTTAAGAGTATATCCACCTTTCATTTTCTTTTATATGCAGGTGACGCCACATTGATGGCGGATAATAAAGAAAAATGGTTCAAATGGCTCTGAGCACTATGGGACTTAACATCTATGGTCATCAGTCCCCTAGAACTTAGAACTACTTAAACCTAACTAACCTAAGGGCCTCACGCAACACCCAGCCATCACGAGGCAGAGAAAATCCCTGACACAGCCGGGAATCGAACCCAGGAACCCGGACGTGGGAAGCGAAAACGCTACCGCACGACCACGAGATACGGGCTAATAAAGAAAGACTACGAAGGAAAATAAAGTTATTGGGGAAGTTTGTGAAGAGTATAATTTGACGATTTCAGAAAAGAAGACAAAATCAGTAGCTTTCAAAGGGAAATATCCTGAACCGACAAAAATTGTGATCCACAGTAGAACAATGTAACAGGTAATTTTTACTTAATTAAGTTGTAATGTGACATATCATTATGACGAAGACATAGAGAAGAAATTAGCACAGTGATGTATTATATGCGGAACAACAAAAGATTTATAAGAAATAAATTGAGGAAAGGAACAAGATCGAAATTTGGTAAGAAAATGGGAGGGCCAATGGTTATTGAGTGAATTGGATCGTAGGATAAAAGTGAAGGTCAAGAAAGTCGCATACAAGCAAAAGAAACGAAGATTCTCAGAGCAATAAAGAGATGCACAAGGTACAACAGATTTAAAAATTCGTAAAGTAGGGAAGAGTCGCATATTTTTAATATCCTCAGTAAGATACAAGAAAACCGTAGAAACTGGAATGAACTTCTGGATCCAGTGAATGGAGATGGTCTCTCTAGATAAGGTTTAACTCAGTCGGGAGAAGAAGTCAAGGAAGGGGAAAAAAACACGCCTAATGCTTGAAGTGATGATGATGAGGTCAGGGTGAGGGTGACCCAAAGTTAACAATTACCTCTTAAAGTATTCTTAACTGCACACAATTTGTCTGTGATCATAATTGCCCCAACATAAACTGGTAATACCAGGGAAAGTACCGAATTGAATAATCGTCTTTTGACAACACATTAATGACACAATAATATACAAGTTGGTTCAAATGGCTCTGAGCACTATGGGACTTAACTTCTGAGGTCATCAGTCCCCTAGAACTTGGAACTGATTAAACCTAACTAACCTAAGAATATCACACACATCCATGCCCTAGGCAGGATTCGAACCTGCGACCGTAGCGGTCACGCGGTTCCAGACTGTAGCGCCTACAACCGCTCGGCCACTTCAGCCGGCTAATTTACAAGTATCTGAACTTACCAACGACAAGTAGTTCCTGCCATACAGTTTCTAGTTCAGTTCACTTGATAACGTCTTCAGCTTATTTGTATTTTTAAGAGATTCTCCACTCTTCGGCAATTGCCCTCTATCCCCATTCGACAGTAGTTTTCATGATCATATTAATCCTCCTCTTCCATATCTGTCTTCCTCATCCTTCCAGTTACTCTTGCTCTCCATACTAAACTCGGCCATCCACGCTTCCTCCTTGCCGGCGGCGATCATTCCAAGATTGCTTGTGGTCATTGTCCTTGCTCCATTCGCCATACATGGGCATACATTTGAAGAACTCTGATCGTAATTCTTTGCACGACTTGTTACTCCATATCCATTATCTCCCTAATTTCCTCACTTCTCTCCTCTCTATTATGGATATCCTGGCTACCCTCCGTATTCCATCCCTCTCCAACGACCGTAATCTGCTTCTCTGTCGCTCCCCCAAGGTCCATCCTTTTGCATCATATGTTAGTATACTTACCATTACGTTTTCGGAATCCTCTGCTTTGTTTCTTTTAATATTTTCCTGCTCCGCGTAACCCCATTTAACATCTTAATTGCTCCTCATGCATGCTGGATCCTGTATTCCACATCTGCTTCACGACTTCTCAAGTAGTGGATAATCGACAACATCTTCTAAAGATAATAATATTTTTAAGAAATACAAGCATGCAATTTTGCACAGTGCGTTAATTGACATTAGTCTGAGCTTTAGATTCCGCAACACAATATGTAATGCCAACATAAGGTGTAAAATTATAAATACAAAATTTAGCACTGAAATCCAGGACGGGGATGATAAGAATTTTGCATTTGCAGACCGTGTTGACTGATTCACACGTAACTAGCAAAAGGCAAGTTCTCACCAAACTAAATAAATCCGCATCACATTTACAACTTCTGCCAATTGCTATCTGTACTCTCTCCACCGCTTTTCTCTATCTCTCTCTCTCTGTGTCTCGGCACTTGCGGAAGGACATCCCTATACTCGCTCTTTGTCACTGACCCAACTGCCACACACAAACAGCCGTCTGATCACCATCCAACCAGCTCACTTTCTTCCCTCCGCTTACACCACAAATTCACCCGATCTTCAATTTGACTGCGAGAGTGTCCACTCTGGTAAGAACCTCCGTAAGAATAACGTGCGCTCATCACCCTAGGATCATCTATACCAAACGACCACATTCATACGGACCAAACCATGGCTCAGTTCTCCTCTCCTTTAAAATAAACTGTTGGGGTATGAGGAACTGGGGACACTAAGTAAGCGGCATAGCCAATTTATCCTTGTTGCCAGAACTATTTGCAATTAACTTTTAGCGCACACTCACCTACCTCTAAGTGCCGTGGTCCTAGATGAACCAGATTATCTGGGAAATACTTGCATCATATCAAAAGGCCCCAGAAATCTTGGATGCATCTCCACTGTAATTTTCTGACTATTTTACTGTAGTGTATTGTATGGAAATTTTTCCTAGCAGGCTTTCAGTTTTTTAATAACATCTGGACTGCCATTTTCCAGAAACAAATCATTTATAGACCAAAGATTCGACAGTAGTGAACTAATCTGGAAGGTAAACATTAATTTAGCCATTGTGGTTTTACAGAACTCGTGAACCACCACGTAAACTGAAAAGTTAATCCAGGAAATATAATTATTTAACTTTCTATCTGAGCCACTATGGTGAATTATTATAGCCGATTCAAGTTCCTATTGACCCTCTCCGCAAACGGTGATTGGAGATAATATGGGATTGTGATATCGTGTGAAATCGCAATGTTAAAACAAAACTTCCTTTATGCTTTAGACACAAAGGTTCACAAGAATATTCGGTGCACCAAATATGTAGCCATATCCTACTGAAGATGTGACATGAGGACTCGTGCACTTATAAGGCAACAGCCACACAAACCTGGAAAGTGTGTCCTACTGTATGAGAATATAACAGTTGAATCATTTCTTATGGGGTAATGGACCCAAACAATCGATAAGTATCTTATCCATCGGGCATTCTACTCTACTAGACTGAACCTATCCCTGCCAAATAGTTTGGTTCAGTGTTCTTCTCTTATGGTCAATACTCCTTTCATTAAGGCTTGGCCATGTTAGATGCTCTTTGAATTTGATTATCTTATTACAGATGCCAAGTGACCCCCAAACACAGGCTCATGAAAATAATTAGAGGATGCAGTATTTCCTTACAGGGACGGATCTTACTTTCATTATCATGCCCATCATGTCTTTTCCTGTTACATAAGATTGTAGTCGAATTAAGTCGGGTGATGCTGAGGGAATTAGATTAGGAAATGAGATACTTAAAGCAGTAAATGAGTTTAGCTATTTGGGGAGCAAATTAACTGATTTTGGTCGAAGTAGAGAGGATATAAAATGTATACTGGCAATGGCAAGGAAAGCGTTTCTGAAGAAGAGAAATTTCTTAACATCGAGTATTGATTTAAGTCTCAGGAAGTCGTTTCTTAAAGTATTTGTATGGAGTGTAGCCATGTATGGAAGTGAAACATGGACGATAAATAGTTTGGACAAAAAGAGAATAGAAGCTTTCGAAATGTGGTACTACAGAAGAATGCTGAAGATTAGATGGGTAGATCACATAACTGATGAGGAGGTATTGAATAGAATTGGGGAGGAGAGAAATTTGTGGCACAACTTGGCTAAAAGAAGGGATCGGTTGGTAGGACATGTTCTGAGGCATCAAGGGATCACATATTTAGCATTGTAAGTCAGTGTGGAGGGTAAAAATCGTAGAGGGAGACCAAGAGATGAATACACTAAACAGATTCAGAAGGATGTAGGTTGCAGCGAGTACTGGGAGATGAATAGGCTTGCACAGGATAGAGTAGCATGGAGAGCTGCGTCAAACCAGTCTCAGGACTGAAGACCACGACAAAAACAACAACAGGAGGCCCCTTTGAAAAGAATACCCCTCAGCCGTTGCAAGACTCTTAAGTCTTGGATCCGCCTCTTTCTTCTCACAAAAATTCCCAAAAAGGACCGTGATATCCATAAAGCCTGCGTTTGCCTGGACGTGCTCCTCTCATTCAGATCTCGTCTCCTGAGTGTCAGGCAACTTTTGAGACATTAGACACACTGCATTCGACATAACTGTCCGCGCCCCTAATACGGTTAACCTGGAGTTGGAAATCTGAGATCCATACGGTGCAGCGGGCGAGCCTACCAATTATACGGGGGAAAGCCAAGACCCATTAAAGAGCTTGTTTATCAGTCTCGAGAGCATGCCGTAAGTAAAACCGAAATTTTCCCAATTCAAACAAAACCGCTAAAGTCTCTAGTTCATAGTGGGAGTACCTCTACCGGCCTCTGTTAACGACCTTCAAAGCTAGACGATCGGCATTCTTTCCTCCACTTACTCCTACAGCAATACCGCGGCAATCGCAGTGGTGGACACATTAGCCTGGAGTACGAATCCGTGCTCAAAATTAGGCACACTTGCCAAGCCATGCTTCAGAGCATTTATGTTTTTTATTTGTTATCTGACTGGCCTTCTGTTAAGATCTCGGTTTCACAGGAACGAGTTTACCTATCAAATGGATATTTATGTCATATAGTAACTCCCACGTTTGCTTGGCAATTCAAAAAATTTCAACATTTAAGTCAATGCAAACAGAAGACATGGAAATTTATGTCAACTTATTTTTATCTCCGGAAACTCACTCATCAAGAACTATAGTGTACTTCCCACTGACCTAGAATCACGAAATTTGGCAGGAAGCAATGTTACACATAGAAGTAAAAGAAAAAACAGGAAAATTGTTAAATTGCAATTGTATGACACGAAAAAAGAAATTCTTGAAAGTCTTGGAATTTCCATGATCGGTGTCTTGCCAGTCTCGATGTCGAAAACGATAAAATCGTCAATGTTATCTATTCTCGCGATGGGCGAACTATCTATATAGATAATCATATTTGTGCACAGTGTACAGAGTGCAGATCTTGCTCGCAGTTCGCCAGTTTCTTTCGTAATACTTGTCTCTTTTAGCCAATGGTGCATTATGCAGTATATATTAAGCGTCGTTCCTCAGTTGGTTCTATATTCTTCAAGATATCGTTCGTCAAACGCAATGGCAGTTTCTATGTTGCCATAAGCCACTGGCTCCTTTTAATTTGTGAAGCATCATCAGTGGACTTTAATACAAGTACATTTTGTATATAATTTTGGAAATCTGTTACGATATTACACTTGTTATTCTCTCGTTGTCGTGAGAAACAACTTTTTGTAGCACGAGTCTTTTGAGTTCAAATTAGAGTCTTATTTTCATACCCCGTGGAGCATTACGCACAATAAATCCTAATGATGTGGAATGAGTCATTTTATGTTCACATCGCCAACGAACCTGGTAAATATGGCTGCATGCTGAACAAATTATAATTTTTTAATATGCAGATTCGAGTTTGTAATTACTAGCCACTGCCTTTTACACATTACAATAACAGAAATTCTTCTACGGAATAGAACTAGTCGTGAACAAAAAACATTCTCAGTTTGTGTTTAAATTTTACTTTGTTGTCTGTGTGACATTTTATATCACTGGGTAAGAGAAAAAAATTTTAGTTGCAGCGCGGTGCACCCCGTTTGGTGCTAATGTCATTTCTCCTTCCGGTACTGTAATCATGTACATCATTAATTCATTCGAATTGCAGTGGACCATTTACTGAAAAAATTCATGGGGAGATAAAGATACTGTGTAGGAGTAGTTGGAATGCGTATCTCCAATGCCGCATACTATAGTGGTTGGTCGCGCGGAGTGGCAAGCGGTTTGAGGCGCCATGTCACGGACTGCGCGGCCTCTCTTGCGGAGGTTCGAGTCCTCTCTCGGGCATGGGTGTATGTGTTATTCTTAGCGTAAGTTAATTTAAATAGTGTGTAAATCTAGGGTCCGATGACCTCAGCAGGAATTCACACACATTTTAACATTGTAGTGGTTGAATTACTAAGTACAACTTCTTGCATTATATTGGTTAGTTGTGACATTATCCATTGGTAGGGAATACCATCAATTACATAAAATTTCAGTCTATCTACGAGAGTACTATGATTCCCACAGTCAACTGCATTCCATAGGTTACAGGGAATACCAATCGGCCCCATTTCATTATTTAATGCTGGTAACAGTTGATGAGAGATCATGCAAAAGTCTTTCTCAGTAGAGCAACACTTCTGATATCCAAACTGTAATCTACTGTGGATATCATCGTCGCTCACGTGACTTACTACTCTAGAATATGCCACCTTCTCAAAAATTTTGGAAAATATCGTCAACAGTGAGACAGGTCAGTAGTTACTGACATCTCTCCTATCACCTTCATTAAACAGGCGTTTCAAAACGTTGTGTCTGTGGAAAAATGCTTTGGGTTGGTAATGAATTATGTATGTGAGATAAGAGTGGGCTTATTATATGGCAACAAATCTTTAGTAATCTATTCAAAACACCAGATGAACTTTATCTTGTATGTCAATCCCAGATGTTTACAAGGACTTGCAGTGTTCAAGATGAAATGAAAGTTGGAGCACCTGGTGCTATCTGTTTTGCATTTAATTCAAACAACAATCCTGTTTCGTTGTTCCATTACACCATCTTTAGAGCCGTTGACCAACGTAAAATGGGAGGAATCCAAAACTGCGTTCAGCCGTAACTGTAGCCAACACCGAATAATCTGCTTCTGTATTTTTCTTTCAACTGACAGATGATAGTTTTATACAGGGTGCACCATTGATAGTAACCGGGGCAAATATCTTAAGAAATAAGCGTCAAAGGAAAAAACTACAAAGAACGAAACTAGTCTAGCTTGAAGGGGGAAACCAGATGGCGTTATGGTTGTGCCGCTAGATGGCGCTGCCATAGGTCAAACGGATATCAACTGCGTTGTTTTAAATAGGAACCTCCATTTTTCATTACATATTCGTGTAGTACGTAAAGAAATATAAATGCTTTAGTTGGACACTTATTTCGCTTTGTGATAGATGGCGCTGTAATAGTGACAAACGTTTAAGTACGGGGTAAGACGTAACGTTCCGCCAGTGTGGACGGTATTTGCTCCGTCATACATTAGCCGTGTTAAAATGGACCGTTCACCAATTGCGGAAAAGGTTGATATCGTGTTGATGTATGGCTATTTTGATCAAAATGCCCAACGGGCATATGCTATGTATGCTGCTCGGTATCCTGGACGACATCATCCAAGTGTCCGGACCGTTAGTCGGATACTTACGTTATTTAAGGAAAGAGGAAGTGTTCAGCCATATGCGACGCGTCAACCACGAACTGCAACAAATGATGATGCCCAAGTAGGTGTTTTAGCTGCTGTCGCGCCTAATCCGCACATTAGTAGCAGACAAATTGCGCCAGAATTGGGAATCTCAAAAACGTCGGTGTTGAGAATGCTACAAGAACATCGATTGCATCCGTACCATATTTCTATGCACCAGGAATAGCATGGTGACGACTTTGAACGTCGTGTACATTTCTGCCACTGGGTACAAGAGAAATTACGGGACAATAAAAGATTTTTTTGCACGCGTTCTATTTAGCGACGAAGAGTTATTCACCAACAGCGGTAACGTAAACCGGCATAATATGCACTATTAGGCAACGGAAAATCCACGATGGCTGCGACAAGTGGAACATCAGCGACCTTGGCAGGTTAATGTATGGTGCTACATTATCGGAAGAAGGGTAACTGGCCTCCATTTTATCGATGGCGATCTAAATGGTGCAATGTATGCTGATTTCCTACGTAATGTTCTACCGATGTTACTACAAGATGTTTCACTGCATGACAGAATGGCGATGTACTTCCAACATGGTGGATGTCCGGCACATAGCTTGCGTGCGGTTGAAGCGGTATTGAACAGCATATTTTATGACAGGTGGATTGGTCGTCAAAGCACCATACCATGGCTCGCACGTTCCCCCGATATGACGTTCCCGGATTTCTTTCTGTGGGGAAACTTGAAGGATATTTGCTATCGTGATCCACCGACAACGCCTGACAACATGCGTCAGCGCATTGGCAATGCATGTGCGAACATTACGGAAGGCGAGCTACTCGCTGTTGAGAGGAATGTCGTTACACGTATTGCCAAATGCATTGAGGTTGACGGACATCATTTTGCGCATTTGTTGCATTAATGTTGTATTTACAGGTAATCACGCTGTAACAGCATGCGTTCTCCGAAATGATAAGTTCACAAAGGTACATGTATCACAATGGAACAACAGAAACAAAATGTTCAAACGTACCTACGTTCTGTATTTTAATTTAAAAAACCTACCTGTTACCAACTGTTCGTCAAAAATTGTGAGCCATATGTTTCTGACAATTACAGTGCCATCTATCACAAAGCGAAAAAAGTGGTCCAACTAAAACATTCATATTTCTTTCGTACTACACGAATATGTAATAAAAATGGGTGTTGCTATTGTGAAAATAGCTAAGTCGATATCCGTTTGACCTATGGCAGAGCCATCTGGCGGGCCAACCATAGCGCCATCTGGCTTCCGCCTTCAAACTAGACTAGTTTCGTTCTTTGTAGTTTTCTTCGTTTGGCGCTTATTTCGTGAGACATTTGGCCCGGTCACGATCAATGGAACACCCTGTATGTACTTTTGATGTCTGCGTGTGGTTGATTTATTGCACCTAGCATATGGTACAAGAAATGCATTCCAGTCACATGTAGAATATAAGAAAACTGGAAAATACCAAGGAGCTGTTATATACCACTTTGAATATCAAGACTGAATATTCATGTATATGGCAACATCAAAACTTCACTCGAACAAACCGACGGCCGCCGTATCATCCTCAGCTCACAGTCGTCACTGGATGCCAATATGGAGGGCATGTGATCAGCACACCGCTCTCCCGGCCGTATGTCAGTTTATGAGGCCGCAGCCGCTACAACAATTTTTTTTTTTTTGTAGTTATTCCTATCGTACCTTGGATCATCACAAACGTTAATCCTGATTCGAAACCAACAACTGAAAATAAACTAATGTTGCATCTGGAATTTAGATTTCATAAGGAAACGGGTCATAATGCTGTATAGTTTGGTGAGAAACACGTGATAATAAAGTTCTTGGCCGATTAAAACTTTGTGCCGGACCTAGACTCGAACTCGGGGCCTTTGCCTTTCGCGGGCAAGTGCTCTTCCATCTGAGCTACCCAAGGACGACTCACAGTGCGTCCACACAGCTTTACTTCTGCCAGTATCTCGTCTCGCACCTTCCAAACTTCACAGAAGCTCTTCTGCGAACTTTGCAGAACTAGCACTCCTGGAAGAAAGGATATTGTGTAGACACGGCTTAGCCACAGCCTGGGTGATGTTTCCAAAATGAGATTTTCACTCTGCAGCGGAATGTGCGCTGATATGAAAATTGGTAGAGCACTTGCCCGCGAAAGGCAAAGATCCCGAGTTAGATTCTCGGTCTGGCACACAGTTTTAATCTGCCAGGAAGTTTCATATCAGTTTACAGTCCGCTGCAGAGTGAAAATCTCATTCTGGAGACACGTGTTATCTTTACTGATTACCAATGGATCCAGGTCGTCCAGTTGCTGGGCTGTTACCGATCCTAATATAGCTATAAGGATACCTTAGGAAGGTATGTGTCAAAATCGTGGCAATCATGAATGTCGTAATTAAAATAATAGTATATAATATATATATATATATATATATATATATATATATATATATATATATATATATATATGCTTATATCACAGCTGAATACAGACATACGAATGTCCATTGTCTAAGTACATACTTTACCAGCGATCTTGGCTGTTCGGAGTTTTTTCGAAGTTCATTATAGATATTTCATTTCGCATTCCTCTAAACTGTCAAAGGCTTTCCCGAGGTGGATACACCTGTTCCGATTACATCAGGAAAGTTAAGCAATGTCGGGCGTGGCCAGTACTTGGATGGCTGACAGACCGTGGGCGCTGCGTGCTGTTGAAAGTTTCCTGTTTGCCTGTACGGCATGGGGGTATGCAGGAGTATTGGAATATAGTCTGTAAGTACCAGTCGTTAATGTCCTGGATTCAACTGCAAACCTGTCCGCAGGGTTTCTTGAAGTGAGGACATGTAACACTGTTGATGATAACCTGACCCTCTAATGGTGATGTTAAGCTCGGCGGCTATCTTATTGCTATTTGATAGGAATACCATTGTGCCAGTTTCACCTTCTCCTTTCTCTCACACCTTCAACACGAATACGATACTACACTCCACACACAAACACACACACACACACACACACACACACACACATTCCAGCAAGCTGCACGTCTCTCACACACTGAAGAGCCAAAAAAAACTGCTACTCCTGCCTAATATCGTGTAGGGCCCCAGCAACCATGCAGAACTGGCGCAACACGACCTGTACTAGAATAATGTCTGGAGTAATGCTGGAGGGAGCTGACACCATTAATCCTCCAGAGTATGAGGGGGCGCAGATCTCTCCTGAACAGCACGTTGCAAGTCATCCCAGATAGGCTCAATAATTTTCATGTCTGGGGAGTTTGGTGGCCATCGGAAGTGTGTGAACTAAGAAGAGTGTTCCTAGAGCCACTGTAAAGAAATTCTGGACGTATGCGGTATCGCATTGTCCTGCTGGAATTGCCCAAGTCCGTCGGAATGAACAACGTTCATGAATGGATGCAGGTCATCAGATAGTATGCTTACGTACGTCTCAACTGTCAGAGTCTTCTCTAGATTTATGAGACGTCCCACATCACTCCAACTTCAAACGCCCCACATCATAACAGAGCGTCCACCAGCTTGAACCGTCCCCTGCTGATATGCAGGGTCCATTGGTTCATGAGGTTGTTTCCATACCCGTACACGTCCATTCGCTCCATACAAATAGAAACTAGACTCGTCCGAGCAGGCAACACGTTTCGATTCATAATGTCGGTGTTGACGGGCCCAGGCCAGGCGTAAAGCTTTATGACGAGCAGTCATCAAGGGTACACGAGTGGGGTTTCAGCTCTAAAAACCGATATCGATTATGTTTCGTTTAAAGGTTCGCAGCTGGCACTTGTTGATGGC
Source organism: Schistocerca gregaria (assembly GCF_023897955.1). Classification (NCBI taxonomy): domain Eukaryota; kingdom Metazoa; phylum Arthropoda; class Insecta; order Orthoptera; family Acrididae; genus Schistocerca; species Schistocerca gregaria. The sequence continues at coordinate 429,322,337 of NC_064926.1, forward strand.
CCAGCATTGAAATCTGCAGGAATTTGCGGAAGGGTTGCACTTCTGTCACGTTGAACGATTCTCTTCAGTCGTTGTTGATCCTGTTCTCGCAGGATCTTTTCCCATCAGCAGCGATGTAGGAGATTGGATGTTTTACCGGAATCCTGATATTCACGGTACATTCGTGAAATGGTCGTACGAGAAAATCCCTACTTCAACGCTACCTCGGAGATGCTGTGTCCCATCGCTCATGCACGGACTATAACATCACGTCCAAACTCTCTTTAATCACGAAGACCTGCCATTGTACCAGCAGTAATCGCTCTAACACCATATATAGGCGTTGCCGACTGCAGTGTCATATTCTGCCTGTTTACAAATTTCTGTATTTGAATACGCAGGTCTGTACCAGTTTCTGTGGTGCTTCAGCGTACATCGCAAAGGAAAGGCGCCTGTAGTTGTAAAGTTAGGAAAACCTCTCGAATTAGACAGCTAAACCTGTCCATCGGCGTCTCCATGACATTCATGCCGTATGGCTTCACTTTACTTTGTTTCTTCTAAGGAAATCGTAATACAGCCTTCTCCGAGTTTGGGTAAGTAACCTAAAAGTTGCTGTAAATTTATTTGTTTGGTGAATATTTTCCTTATGCAGTTCAGGTTCTGGAGCAGATTTTCAGGGTCCAATATAACTTTTGCTCCATTTTGCATTTCACACGGTATCTGTATTGATGAGAAGGAAAGTAATTTGGATCCACCAGAGACAACAAAAAAATGGAAGAAAAAGTGGCTATTCCAGAGCCCTTTGAAAGGCGACGTGAGACTCTGGGCGTCATACATATGCAAAATACTACGCTTGTGTGGGCGTCATTACGCAGAGCTCCCAGTGAAGAGCAGAACTGGCCGTAACAAAAGAGTGTTACACTCCTCACCATCCCCATACAGCATCCTCAGCAGGAAGGTCTCCAGAAAAAGGACTGATTCACGTTCAGTAGTGCATGTGTATTAAAGAGCTAACCGTTTTATGGATTAGGTTATAAAAAATATAATACCCAGTACATATTACTCTATAATGAGTATGGAATACGCAACCCTAAACCCTTCACGGTTTGTCCACCACGACTTCTTAAACCGAATCGTAACATGATCATGGATTTTTTCTGTGGTGCATTTGATGGCCGAAAGTTATCCTGACGTACATTTTGTAATAGCACCAGCACTCCAGTCAGGTTCATGGTTGTCAGTGGTAGTCAGTAAGAAACATAAGAGCTGTTCTTACTTCTTTTTTAAGTAACCAGTTTTTCAGCTGGTTTAATACCATGTATAACTCTAATTTGTGCTAAAGTTTATACCTCGCTATACCTACTGCACGCACTAGGGTGCGACGTAGAACACTGATTACCACAATGGTATCTCATTTGGCAGAACTCCAGTTTATATCACCTTCCCGCCAGAGAGTTTAAGTCTTCAGTAATTTACCTAAATCTATTAAGCCCAATGCCCTTTGATGATAGAACGAACGATTTTATTCCCCATCTTTTCGTAATCCGAGTTTCTGCTCCGACTCTAATGACTTCATTGGCCGACGAGACATTAAACTCTACTTCGTTTCCTCTTTTACAATGATCATCTTCGACGACGTAATAAATTTTATGGATTGCGATAACCCTATACCCCTCCATCCCCTTACATTTGTGACATCTATTGCTCCTTCCAATACCTACTTTGCAATTTACACTTAATGGTAGGCAGAGGATTCTTCGAATCATCACAACGTATTTCTCTACCAACCCACCTTCTTAAAGCTCTGGGGAAAATGAACACTTGAATATTTCTCATTCGTCCCTATGTAGGATGGTGACAAGAAAACATTTTCATATTCAGAGAAGAAAGTTCGTGGCTGAAATTTCGTCAAAAGATCTCGCCGCAACGCAAATCGCCGTTGTTTCAATGAATGCCCCACCAACTTGCTTATGATGTGACACTTTCTCCCATATTTTGTGATAAAACAAAACTAGCTACCCTTCTTTGAACTTTTTCGATGTCGTCCGTCAATCTTGTCGTGTGGAGATCCGATACCGCGTTGCAGAACTCCAGCAGAGGACGCACAAGCGTAATGTAGGCAGCTACCTTCGTAGACCTGTTGCTTCTTCTATATATTCTACCTTAAAATGCAGTCATTGGTTTGCCTTCCCGGCAACATTGTCATGTAATCGTTTCATTTTAAGTTTTTCGCAATTGTGATTCCTAGGTGTATAGTTGAAGGACTGCCTTTAAATTTGTGTCATTTCCTTTTCTTTATTCAGAGACAATTACCACATTTCATACGATATAGGTTGCGTCTTTACGTCATTTTGCAGTTTGTTTCGATTTTCACTGGACGATAAATAACAGCATCATCTGCAAACAATGTTAGAGGGCTGGTCTGGTTGTTCAAATGGTTCAAATGGCTCCAAGCACTATGGGTCTTAACATCTCAGGTCATCAGTGCTATAGACTTAGAACTACTTAAGCCTAACTAACCTAAGGACATCACACACATCCATGCCCGAGGCAGGACTCGAACCTGCCACCGTAGCAGCAGCTCGGTTCCAGACTGAAGCGTCTAGAACCGCTCGCCACAGCAGCCGGTCGGTCAAGTTGTCTCCTTAGTCATCTACATACCTTCATTAGGAACAGCAGAACGCTATAACACTTCCTTTGGGAACGCTGGATATCACATCCGCTTTAATCGGTGATTTTCTCTCGATTGTTACGTACTGTGAAGTTTCTGACAGGAAATCAAGGGTCCAGTCGCACAAATGAAGCGATACTCCATAGGCGCGCAATTGTTTTAGTAGTCTCTCGTGAGGAACAGTGTCATTACTTCATGCGAATAAAGAGCTAATTGTGTTTCACGACAACGATGCTTTCTGAATTTGTGCCGTCTACTTGTGAACAGTTCTTTACATTCGAAGTAGTTCATAACAATCGAACACAATATATGTTGCAGAATCCTACTGCAAATCGGCATCATTAATATGGGTCTGCAATTCAACGGATTACTCCCATTTCCTTTTTTGAGTATTGGTGTGAATTGTGCATCTTTCCAGTCTTTGGCAGGGATCCTTCGTCGAGCGAATGGTTGTATGCTATTGTTAAGTACTGAGGTGTTATAATAGCATACTATCTGTATTTTACAGGTAGAACACATAGAGGACGCAACAGGTCTAGTAAGGACAGGGATATGTCTGGTATAATACGTGGACTGGAAGACTTGCCTTTATTAAGTGCTTTAAGCTGCTTAGCTACACCGAGGCTATCTACTTATAACTTAGTTATATTGGCTGTTGTTATGGATTCGAATTCATTCATGTTTGGTTGGGTTGTTTTGGGGGAGGAGACCAGCCAGTGAGGTCATCGGTCTCATCGGATTAAGGACGGATATAGAAGAAAGTCACCCGTGCCCTTTGAAAGGAATCATCACGGCATTTGGCTGGAGAGATTTAGGGAAATCATGGAAAACCAAAATCAGGATGTCCGGGCGCGGGATTGAACCCTCGTCCTATCGAATGCGAGTCCAGAGTGCAAACCACTGCGCCACCTCGCTCGATTGTCAAGTTTGGTGACGGAATTTCAGAAAACTGTGTTCAATAACTCCGCTTCAGTAGCACTGTGATCGGTAATGCTAACACTGCTGACCTGCAGTGAAGGTATTGACTTGTCTTGCTGCCTCTGTAGTTTTCATACGACCACAACCTCTTTTCGTTTTCTGTCTGATTTTGGGAATCTCGTTATGGGGGCTGTTAAAAGCATCACGCACTGAAGTCTGCGAAAAGTTTCAAGCTTCAACAGAACATCACCAATCTTGGAGATTTTGTGTTCCTTTGTATTTGGCAAATTTCATTCTTTATTTCTGCCACCGTGTTATGACTTTTCTTGTGTACCACCAGGGGTCAATACCATCTTTCCTTAATTTATTCGGTACAAGTGTCTCAGTTGCCTCAGATACTATTACTTCTCCTGGAAAGATTTTTTCTACACTACTTTCAATATACATTTTATCCAGTGTCTCTTCATATGGTACGCCACATCTCCACTTGGCTGTTAGTCAGTTCTGTTCCATTTCTACTGAGAGTATGTAGAACGTGTCAGTTCCCAGAAAAATATACATATTGCGTTTGTCTCAGCAGACCGATTATTTACACGTTCCTAAATAGCACAGAGACTTAGGGTTAGTGACGGCTTACGTACTGGTCTTCGACGTTACTGTTCAGCGGATACTAGAAAACTCCTGAAGAAGCTGAAAGCAGTGGTGTCAAAACGTCCGGTTTCGGAGACACTTGAAGAGGACAATGACGCAGCGTAACGGTGACGGCACGTAACGCCTCAGAAGACTTTGCCATAATTTTGTGATGTTGCTAACGAAATGTATTTCTGTTTAACAGTAAAACATGACCGTTTAGTGTCCTTTACTATATGTTCAAATTTTCCTTAATACACATTTCTTTTTTGGAATAAAGTGGTCGATGGGGATGGTCTTCACTTCCGGATGTACGCTTACAGCCCGCCCCGTCTTTACGAAAGCGATCCGTTTCGAGGAGAGCTTGAGTTTGAATTTATTTTCTGCTCTTTTACCCGTATTTAGCTTCATGATATTAGGAAATATGAGCAAAGGTATGTCATCATCTGACAGCTTTAAAGAGGAGCTACAGAAGCCTTATTTTCTGTTGGCGCATTAGACATGAAACTAATATCATAAAATATGTGTTGTTGGTTCTTTCTGACATGTCCAAAACAACAGAAACCACTTTCATGTTGCAGCCACTTTGAGCCAAGAGACAAGGGAAGTAAAGACATTACTGCCAACAGACAATGAATTAAGTCAAAGGGGATAGTTGATTTTGTGGCGGATCGGGATGCGAACCCGGATCTCCTGTTCACGACGCAAACGCTCTGACCACAGCGTCATCCGGCCAAAGTGTTCATCGCAACGGCATGGCCTACCCTAGCATGCCTCCCGACAAACACAAATTCTCAACCTATCCACACACTACTCATGTAGTGCCCTTTGCCCATTATCCTCATGACTTGCGGCATTCCGCCTCTTCCCGTAAGAGTTCTAGTTTGGTGTGCATCCGCAATGAAGCGTTTATTGATCAGCCTCGCTTTAATTATGTGAATGCGGTGTCTGTATTTTTAGACGTATTTGAAAGAACAGACACCACATACATAATTCAGAACGTGACGTATCTGCCCGCCTCTGTCTCTTGTCCACCTGCGGACGCAGATCTTCCCCCGCATGCGTCTGATGCAGGTAGCCTCCCTTTCTGTGCCTACACTACCTGTGGGCGCATCTCTGATAGTGTTCCACTGAATCGACTCGGTGACAAGTCTGTCTCGTGTCCTGAGGATGGAAGTCCTGGAGGTATACAGAGCAATGGAACTCCATTGGTGGGGTCAGCTTTCTCCCTGTCACTGTATGCCCTCCTGCGAGGCCGTAACAAGACGCTCCCTATGCTTGCCCCGTGTTTACATCAGCCGTCCTCCTGGCGATGGTAGCTCTTCAAGCTTATTGTATAGCCACGGTAAATGTCACTATCATTCGCGCATGCCACAAACTGGCTTTAATCTATGAAATTCTGTATGCTGCAGGCACTGACGTTGACCTCCTTCAGGAGACACGTAGTCCAACCATTTTGTACTCCCTATGGATTTACGGCACACGTTTCCCATGCTTCCCCTACTAGTAGTGGGGTAGAGATTCTCCTATGAGACGGTGTCCTTGGTGATAAAGTTACCTATTTCCCGGAAGCCAGAGGCCTGGCTATCAAGTTTAGTGGCGTCTGGACCACAACGTCTGTGCACCATCTGGTTCGCGTCCCCACTGCAAACGTTCCATTTTCTTCTCTGAGCCCGTTATGTCTCTCTTCTTGGGTCGGCAGATCCCATATACCATGGAAGGCGATTTCAACTCCACGCAGATGTCCAAAGACCAGGTGCCGCATCACTGTCCTTGTAGGTCGTAAGTGGCAATTCTTGTGGACTCTAGGGTGTATGTTCACGGTGTACGTCCGAGACTTTCGCATTTCACAAGCAAATCTTCCGGTCGCCTCGTTCTTGCTTATATCTCCTGCGATATTGTCGATGGGGCGCAGGCTGCTCAAATTTGGTCCGCAGCGTTCTCTGACCATGACACATACACTCCGGGAAATTGAAATAAGAACACCGTGAATTCATTGTCCCAGGAAGGGGAAACTTTATTGACACATTCCTGGGGTCAGATACATCACATGATCACACTGACAGAACCACAGGCACATAGACACAGGCAACAGAGCATGCACAATGTCGGCACTAGTACAGTGTATATCCACCTTTCGCAGCAATGCAGGCTGCTATTCACCCATGGAGACGATCGTAGAGATGCTGGAAGTAGTCCTGTGGAATGGCTTGCCATGCTATTTCCACCTGGCGCCTCAGTTGGACCAGCGTTCGTGCTGACCGCGTGAGACGACGCTTCATCCAGTCCCAAACATGCTCAATGGGGGACAGATCCGGAGATCTTGCTCGCCAGGGTAGTTGACTTACACCTTCTAGAGCACGTTGGGTGGCACGGGATACATGCGGACGTGCATTGTCCTGTTGGAACAGCAAGTTCCCTTGCCGGTCTAGGAATGGTAGAACGATGGGTTCGATGACGGTTTGGATGTACCGTGCACTATTCAGTGTCCCCTCGACGATCACCAGAGGTGTACGGCCAGTGTAGGAGATCGCTCCCCACACCATGATGCCGGGTGTTGGCCCTGTGTGCCTCGGTCGTATGCAGTGCTGATTGTGGCGCTCACCTGCACGGCGCCAAACATGCATACGACCATCATTGGCACCAAGGCAGAAGCGACTCTCATCGCTGAAGACGACACGTCTCCATTCGTCCCTCCATTCACGCCTGTCGCGACACCACTGGAGGCGGGCTGCATGATGTTGGGAAGTGAGCGGAAGACGGCCTAACGGTGTGCGGGACCGTAGCCCAGCTTCATGGAGACGGTTGCGAATGGTCCTCGCCGATACCCCAGGAACAACAGTGTCCCTAATTTGCTGGGTAGTGGCGGTGCGGTCCCCTACGGCACTGCGTAGTATCCTACGGTCTTGGCGTGCATCCGTGCGTCGCTGCGGTCCGGTCCCAGGTCGACGGGCACGTGCACCTTCCGCCGACCACTGGCGACAACATCGATGTACTGTGGAGACCTCACGCCCCACGTGTTGAGCAATTCGGTGGTACGTCCACCCGGCCTCCCGCATGCTCACTATACGCCCTCGCTCAAAGTCCGTCAACTGCACATACGGTTCACGTCCACGCTGTCGCGGCATGCTACCAGTGTTAAAGACTGCGATGGAGCACCGTATGCCACGGAAAACTGGCTGACACTGACGGCGGCGGTGCACAAATGCTGTGCAGATTGCGCCATTCGACGGCCAACACCGCGGTTGCTGGTGTGTCCGCTGTGCCGTGCGTGTGATCATTGCTTGTACAGCCCTCTCGCAGTGTCCGGAGCAAGTATGGTGGGTCTGACACACCGGTGTCAATGTGTTCTTTTTTCCATTTCCAGGAGTGTATATGTGTGCCACCAATCTGTGCCACCGAAGGATGTGGTGCGGCCGAGTACCATGGAAACTCACCATGTAACATCTTATCTCACCCGACTGCGGCCAGCTCTTCGAGACCACATGGAGAGCTTGTCGTCGACGTCGAGGTGCATATCGGTCTACCCTGTTATGGTGAATCCGCTGCACAAACTTGCCCTCCGCGAGGCCTTAATTGGTTATGGAATGGAGGTCGTGGCTTGGCAGCGACAAACCCATGATTTCTATTTCACCGTTCTCCGGGAATGTACTCTGATCGTACCAAGGCATAGCTCACGTCCCGCTCTCGATGTCACCTTGAAGAGCTTTGGTCAGGATGCGCACACACCATGGGTTAGTGCAGGAACATCCGTCTATGTACCTTGTGACAGCGGAACGGAGCCATCGTAGGAGGACTTCGATTGCCAGGGTACCTTCCATTCAGAAGGCTGTTGCACGCAACTACTGTTGTATTGACTTTTAAATAATAGATTTCAGCTATCAGTCGTCCTTTTTAAATTTTATTGGCAGATCTAGATTTCAGCTAGAAACTAGCCATTCCCAATGAACAAATCATTTTTGATTAATGCATGTAATACCTGTTGGTCGGGCTACATCCACAGTTCATTGGTATTTTGTTCCTCACATTACAAATCTTGGTCGACCATAAGATCTTCTCAAGACCTGTTGTTCACCTGCAAATCACGTATGTCTGGAGGGTTTTTCGATTTTCGGGTATAAAAGTCGTTTATGACATGAATACGTAATTGCTTAGGTACCATGTAATCTGGAGGTTCTTTCTTCCTCGGTTCTGTGTTTGCTTCCGTTTCTTGTTTTGAAGATGTTTCAACTGGTGTCACGCCTTCCTCGATTTCTGTTACTTCAATATATTCTTCATCCAAACTATCTTCTATATCTGCCATTCTCGGTGACTGGTAGATTTTCTCATCCGATCTTTTGTCAGGTCTTAAATACTAAAGAGTCATGATTTCCTACTAATGCTATTAGTTCTTATTCTTTCGCATCAGTCTCTTCGTCTGAACAGTCATTTACAGACGTCAAGCTTTACTTCATATTTTGTGTAGTCTTCGTGAATTTCGGTAATTCGTAAACAGTAGTATCTATCTATTACATACAGCCTACTGACAATGGTTCGTTGTGCTGCCGGTTTGTTAGGAAATAATGCCTCGTCAGTAACGCTCCTTCATTCTCCTCATTTCGACCTATTTCTGCTCTTACTATTAATCTCAGAAGTATTGGCAACTCGCGTACTTTGTGTAGTGTCCTTTCCCTCACTGCTTGGCACCTCTTTACTAATTCCTGCTCACGAACTTCGCGCGGTGCTAAATATTTCCATTGCCGCCTTACTATCGTGTCATGTCCTTTTGTCGACATCAATTTTTCTTCTTTCATTACTGCTTAACCTTTTGGCCGCGCAAACCGCCCTCCCGTGGATTTGCTTACAGTGACCTACAGTGCTTCGCATTCGCTCTCTCACATATTAGATTCATTATGTCTATGCCGATATTGTTTATACTGTTTGGGGCGTGAAAACCTGTCCGCATTAGTTTGGCCCTCAACATATGCGATTCTTAGTTTTCCGTGTGGTTGTTGTTATGGTTATGTTGCAGTGCAAATTCTCCTGTGAACGGCTGAAGTAATTCAGCCTCTGCACCTACCTCTGACCAATCTTAACGCGATACCTACCGCCTTCATTTTGTTCATTGCCATTGTTAATAATTATGTTGTTGTTATTATGGCGATAATCACGATTATTTCACCAATGGTTTCCACCCTCTAGTCTTTCTAAAAATGCGGAAAAGCTCTTATGATTGCTTCCCACGTATCTCTTTGAATCCTGTGGTAGCTTTTTCCACAGCTCCCATATAATCTAGAATTCGGATCGTCTATTTCTTAAGTGAGTCAGTTTTCGATACCAGGATTTACATAAACCTTTCGTAGAGTTTCTACCTCATTTGGCATATAATCTAGCCTTTATGAATTCTCGCCATAAACAGTCTTATTTTAGTTGTGACCAGTATTCCTCGATACTTTTGTCTGAATTTAACGTTATGAGATCAGTGTTCAAGTCTAGTCCCATCGTTTAGCATACCTACAAATGAACAGTTAACTACGTTAATATTTCTCTGATCTTTCAAATACTTAGGAAAATTCCTTTCACAATTTTTGAGAAAATACAGTGGGTGCCAGCCAGTGTGTCTTTTGGCAGGATCAAAGAGTTCTTCAGCATTTAACAGTTCATTATGAGCTATCCTATCATTGACACAACTGGACTTAAATCTTTTCTTCTTTTCAAGCTCATATATCTTGCCTTGAATGTGAAAAATGTTTGGGATGCCCTTCTGTTCTCAAAAATTAACTTGCATGCTTATTTCTTTCTCAACATCAACCACTGCCTCTCTAAAACGTGAGATTTCATTTCTCCATTCGTCAACAATTTCGGTTTTCAGAACGAAAACGTTTGCGTCCACTTTCATTAATACTAAATGTGCTGTCGTTTCTTGGACCTTTATGGTTTCTAAATTGAACCTTTCGTTGATTACGCCGGCCGCGATGGTCTCGCGGTTCTAGGCGCTCAGTCCGGAACCGCGCGACTGCTACTGTCGCAGGTTCGAATCCTGCCTCGGGCAAAGATGTGTGTGATGTCCTTAGGTTGGTTAGGTTTAATTAGTTCTAGGTGACTGATGACCACAGATGGTAAGTCGCATAGTGCTCAGAGCCATTTGAACCATTTCGTTGATTTCACTGATATGCCCCTGCATAATGGCCACGTTGGTATTTATGGTATTTGATTCAAGTATCATGTCCTTGATTGCAGTTCTCAAAACACCTGCTTTCTCGTTTACTTTTTCGATCTGGTTTTCATTTGATTATTTGGGCTATTAAGTTGTGTTTCGGATTAGTTACCAAGATCACTAACTTGTCCCTTAATTTTACTCTTAATTCCACCAATTTATGCTTTACTCTGATCTTTAATTTATATACATAAAAGTTTGAATGGGTCGTTCTTGCTTAATGGTTTTTCACTATCCAGCTCTATCACACCGTATCTTCATGGTCTGTTGATACAACACGTAATTCTGTCAGTTCTTTCTCTGTTTGTGACGAATTTAACGTATCAACGGATTCATTCCACCAACCACTATCTTCCACGTAATCTTTATCATTTGGTCGGTCCTTTAGTTCCTGTTTTCTTTGTGGCGGACTAATCATCTTTATTACGGATTATAAGCAACTGCACAATGGCGTTCATTAAGGAAGTGTCAAAAATGTAGGACATTTTTCTCGCCGTCAGCAAACAAGCAGTGATCTATGTGTCCACAAATCCACTCCTCTGTATGTATGGATGGTATTCTACGTAAGCCAATTGGCGTTTTGTGGTGGTACCTCTCTACTTAGTTCGGTAACTGCTATCGGTCACCATGAAGTTTCTTAGTACGATCTGTACTATCTCGTTCTGTTCACTTTGATATATGACTGTTTCTGTATCCATTTAATACTGCATATGAGCTACAGTTTAATTTCTAAGCTCGACTAATATTTGCTATCGTTTGTTTTATTGGATTTACTGAAAGGTCATGCCGCTGAACATACAGTAACCAGCTTTCTGTGCCCTTTCTTCCACCATTTTTTCCTTGAACTGAGCTGGGTCCGTAGTGCGGTACTTCCAACGCACTTCACGTCCACGGAGGCATTCTATGACTTTCTTCAGTAGCACAGGTCACCGAATGTGGTTGAGGGAAAGGATCCCCACATCGAACGGCATTCCGTCTGGCGACGATTGTGCGCTCCTTATCTTGACACTGTCAGCCAGTCTGCATGGTACATTACAGTAAATGACAAGCAAGTATGCCGATCACACCTTTTCGGAATTCACGAAGCAGACACCCCATTGTGTGTCGCGTGTGGTATTCTGGATACGGACGAGCTTCGCCTGGTTTCCGAATCGCCAATGGGTGTCTGGTTCTTGGTGTGACAGATGGTGGCCTTAATTACTCGTATAACACCTCATCAGATACCTCTTCACATGCACTTCTTCCCAGAGTCAATACACTACTTACAAACGAAGACGAACTCCGTGGAGTGGATTTGTGATCACTGCTTGTTTGCTGACGGCGAGAAAAATGTCCAACATTTTTGACACTTCCTTAATGAAAGCCATTGTGCAGTTGCTTATAATCCGTAATAAAGAAGATTTTTCTCCAATTTCTTTTGTAGTGTCTTTCTTAGCCCCACATAGAAGCAGGAGATCTACATCTACATCTACATCTACATTTATACTCCGCAAGCCACCCAACGATGTGTGGCGGAGGGCACTTTCATGTTCCAGTCGCTTATGATTCGAGGGAAGAACGACTGCCGGAAAGCCTCCATGCGCGCTCGAATCTCACTAATTTTACATTCGTGATCACCTCGGGAGATATAAGTAGGAGGAAGCAATATATTCGATACCTCATCCAGAAACTCACCCTCTATAAACATGGACAGCAAGCTACACCGCGATGCAGAGCGCCTCTCTTGCAGAGTCTGCCACTTGAGTTTGCTAAACATCTCCGTAACGCTATCACGCTTACCAAATAACCCTGTGACGAAACGCGCCGCTCTTCTTTGGGTCTTCTCTATCTCCTCTGTCAACCCGACCTCGTACGTACCACACACTGATGAGCAATACTCAAGTATAGGTCGAACGAGTGTTTTGTAAGCCACCTCCTTCGTTGATGGACTACATTTTCTAAGGACTCTCCTAATGAATCTCAACCTGGCACGCGCCTTACCAACAATTAATTTTAGATGATCATTCCACTGAAAGATGGCTGCACTGAGTCACAGCGCCAGAGATTGCGCCAAAGAGTATTATTCAGCCGCCTCCACAGGCAATTGCCCCTGAGAAGTTGGTGAGGGCAGTAGTAGTTCTGAGGTAGGCGTGATCTGTGCTCGTTCAGACGTCGATAGAGTACTAGTTGTTCTGTTGGGCAAGACACCATATGTTATTCGATTGGGGATGTTGTAATGATCAGAGTGTATTTTTCGTCAATATATATGAAGGTAAAGAAAATTTTTATTTTAGACGTCCTAAATAAGAATTCCTCTTGGTCACAGGTTCAGTCAACAAAGCATCTGGCTCGTGTTCTTTTATTTGACAATAATTTTGGTTTCTATGTGCAATCATAGTATTTCAGTTTTTTTAATTACTTCATTGTAAATGGCGTTTAAAGCATCTAGTCGTATTGAGGAAGAACCGTGCCAGTAGTGTACGTTGAATCACACTTTCACAGACAGAATAGTTATACTTGTGCTTTGTTGTTTCGTAGCTTTTATAGTTGCTGGGGACTTAATTAATTAATTAATTGTGTTAACGGAAATTTCCTTTCATTCTTTGTTGTGATTCTATGCAGTCAGATTGCGTACTAATATTATTCAGGGCCAACCGGTTACGAGACTGCATAACCGGACAAACAGCGACTAAAACCAAAAAATATTTCCATTTTATTTAATTAAGCCCCCACGCACTTGGCGACCGCTGCTTCGGATCGTCCCTTGGAATTCTTTTGATAGTAAAAATAGCAGACAGTAGTATTGTTGTAGTAATTTGTAGTTTAGTAACTGTAGTCTATATTGCACGTGTAGATTTGGTAACTGAACATTTTAATGGTATTTTGGCAGAATTTAATTTTTGGTGTCTTGTATACGGGTTTGACAATTTTGTGAAATTGTGAACGTTTTAAGTGTTCGTTAGGCGTGTTTGTCGGGAAGCATTTCGTGTGAATGGTATTGCTGGTGATAAAGTGTAATTTTAGTGTAATTTTCGTATAGTGACGAGTTTTGTATGTTTTGTAAATGATTACGCGATCGATGAAAAAAGCAAAAATGATCGGTAGTGAGAATGACGAAATTGTTAGCATGGCAAACTCGCCAACACAGGAAAACAGTATGATGAATAATGAAGTAGAAAACAATTTAATAAGTCGGGAAAATAGTCCGGAACCAGTTCAATATTTTTCTCAATCAAAAAAATTCACAGGATACGAGATTAACGATAGAAGATTCTGAAATAGTATCGAACACAGATAGCTTTACGGCTATGCCGAAGAAAGTTAGTTATACGGGAAATTTTAGGGCGAAAAAAATTTTGAACCAGTTAATATGGAGCAGTTGATGGGTGCTATATTAAATGTGACAACACGGTTAGAAACTGGTATGGGAACAATGTAAACACAGTTAAGATCTGAATTAAAAACAGTGGGATCACAAATAGGAAAAATTAAAACTGAGATGGGAACAATGGAAACACGTTTAGACTCATTGGGTTCACAGTTAGGATCTGAATTAAAAACAGAGATAGGAACGTTGGCTTCACGGTTAGTAACTGATATGGGAACAATGGAAACACGATTAGACTCACAAATAGGAACAATTAAAACCGAGATGGAAACAATGGAAACAAGGTTAGACTCACGAATAGGGACATTTTTTAAAAACATCAAAGATGAATTAAAGAAAGAAATTAGAGAAGAAGTACAGCCGATTTTAAATGCTCACAATAATAGATTAATTTCAATAGAAATCAGACAAAAGGAACAGAATAGAGAACAGGAAGAAAGAGAAGGCGTGATAGTACAAAAATTTTCAGAGTTAAATTTATAACGCGCACACGATAAGTAAGAAATATTTGAAAGAATCGAGGAATTGGTGCCAAATGACAGAATAAATAACCTAACACAACAGTATGAACAGTTAACTACTAAATGTGTCAATACTGAAACCCGAGTCGCGACACTTACGGAAGACGTAAATAAACAGAAAGAAAAAATAGGTGACTTATCGGAAAGAGTTGAGGAGATTTCAGATAAATTGACAAGTCTTAATTTAAATGGGGACAGAGATTCAGATGATACAGCTCCATTGCCATTTGCAGAAACAGAACAGTACCAGAATACAAATAAACATGTTAAAAATCAGGGAAAATTTAATGAACGCGTTAAAAGGGAATTTGAGGCGTTACGAGAGCAAGTCAAACAAATTGGAAGCGAAATCGTAGGGAAAGACAGCACAAGAAATTTAGAATCACAGATAGCAGAAGGCTTTCAAGAAAATAATTTATTTCCTTTACGAGAAGCAACAAGAGATCGCCAGGCGCGCGAACTTGACAATAATCGACATTGGGACTGGGACAGACGCGGTAGGTCTTTGTTGCCACGAGGCGAAAACTTTGATTATAAACACTTTTTAACTGTTCGGAAATTTAAAATCTTTCCCAATTCTAAGAATGACATACATCCATGTTCATGGTTAGATCAATTTATGCACGCACTTCCACCAAATTGGCCACTAAGTCACAAACTGGAATTTATGTGTGGATGTTTAGAAAACGAACCGGCGACGCGCATGCGCGCTCTTATTAGAGATTGTAATAATGTAAATGATTTTTATTATGCATTTCTATCGGCATATTGGTCCGAAAACACGCATGACAGAGTCAAACATAGTCTTATTATGCAGCGTAATTTTAAACAGTTCCGCACGCCGGCAGAATACTTTGAAGTCATGATTCGAAAGAATCAGTTCCTTTCCAACCCTTATAGCCCAACCGAATTAATTCGCATTTGTTTAACTAAGTTGCCAAAATCGATAAGACAAATTGCTTTAGCTGGGAGATGTAAAGACGACATTGAGACTTTTAAGACATTGCTACTAGAACTTGAGTATGACAACGACGACGGGACTTCTTGTAATTTTTTCAGTAACAGTAATTACAATAGATTTTCAGAGAAAAGGGATAGTGATCGGAACAGACGTTATAGCGGTAATTTTGAAAATGACAGACGTAACAGACAGGACAATAGATACTAGCCTTATGACAATAACAGACGGTCTAACAGAAAGTACACAGACAATTATAATAACGGAAATTTCTACCGGAATGATCAATCATACGGAAACAGTAATCGGTATCATCAAGACAGAAATTATTCATACAATAATAGAAATTCTTACTACAGAAATAACCAGAGTAGTAGATATAACAATAATTTCAGACGTGACAGTCGAAATTACTCACGAAGCAGTCATGCAGATAGACAGGAAAATAGAAATTTTAATAACAGACACAACCAAGAATATACATCTAACAGACAGGAGGGACCTAACTGGCAACCTCCGCGTGACAGAAATTCAGAGAGACAAGTGCAAATCGTAGAAATTGATGCGCGAAATGACGGGAATAATCATAGACATGACGCGAACAATCGACAATGACTTGTAGCTTCGGCTTCTGGCAGCAATATAGACGGTTCAGAAAGTAATGACACTACGAATTTACACTATGTACGCCTGGAAGACATGAAAGACATTTTGCTAGACGAAAAGGAAAATAATGTAGACGAATTTTTACATCCTGTTATTGAAGTATGCGTGGGTAAGAATAAGTTCACTGCAGTTTTAGATTCTGGGAGCCCACTGAATGTTATTAGTGAATCAGTTTTTCGTATATGTGTAAGAACTATTGCTTGTCCTGTGTTACCTATTTCTAAAACTACAATTCGAGGAGCTATTTCTGGAAAAATTGTGGAAGTCAAACAACAGACCAACTTAAATTTCATTTGTCAAGGATATGAATTTTCTGCTAATTTTATTATTGTTCCATTACTCAGTACACAAATTATATTAGGTATAGAGTTTATTATCACGCATAAGGCAATTTTAAACTTTAAGGGAGGAAGTGTGAACTTGACTTGTCGGAATGCCGAGATGTTTGAAAGTTTTCGAGTGTTTAACGAAATATGAATCAGACGCAAAGTGTTTAAGGTTTCTTACTTCTGATGTTTTCTCTGAGCATTATGACGACAATGTGTTCATTCATGACAACGACGATAGACACAGAGACGGGATGGTTGATGTAATTAATAGCGAAGAATTAATTAATGAAAAGGTTAACAAAGCTGAAGTGCCAGATGACGTTGCAAGAGAAGAACTGCACCAAATTTTGACGTCACATGCTACACTATTTAGTTATCACACAGGAACTATACAAGGCTTTCAATATTTATTTAAAGTAAAAGAACACACACCATTTCGAGGAAAAACGTACGCTTTACATTTGGCTTATAGAGACAAGGTTAAGAGTGAACTTCAATGCATGTTAGATCAAGGCATTATTGAGCCAGCAGTCAGTCCTTATACCAGCCCATTACACGTCATACTTAAAAAGGATGGGTCAATTTCTTTTTGTTCTGGATTCCAGACAGATAAATAATATCATCATTCCTGAAACTGACCGTCCACAAAATTTAGATGATCATGGAATTAAAGTTTTATGCACGATTCATATGCGCGCAAGTTTTTGGCAAATACAACTCCACCCGGATTGTATAAAATACACTGCCTTTTTAGCCTTTGGTAACTGTTGCCAGTTTCGGAAATTACCGTTTAGACTTACTGTATCTTCAGCAGCATTCATTCGTAGTTTAAACGAAATGTTACCTGTTTATATCCGTGACAATATTACTTCATATGTTGACGATATCCTTATTGATAAACGTTCTTGGAGTGAGCATAACAAAATTTTGGATTAATTATTACGTATTTTTGCAAGAGTTGGCATTACAGTGAACTTGGAAAAATCTGAATTTCGTCGTTCTCGGGTGAAATTTCTTGGTCATATTATTTCTACAGAATGTATTCTTCCTGATCCAGAGAAACTAGACGCTATTCGTAATTATGCTGTTCCTAATACAAAACGTGATGTTCGTAGTTTCCTTGGTGTCTGTAATTTTCTTAGACGCTTTGTTAGATTGGACAATTTGGCCACACCTCGTTTATGTGAACTATCTGGAAAGAATTCTAATTAGTGTTGGGATGAAGAAGCTCAAGCAGAATTTGAACAACTTCGTGATGCTTTAGTTGCTGCTCCACTTCTTTCAGATCCGGATTTATCTAAAGATTTTTGTTTGGCGACGGACTCATCATACAAAGAGCTAGGTGCACACTTATTTCAAGAGAAAACAGCGTTGTAGTACAGAAAACTGTTCCATTTGGAAGTCGTGTTCTCTCTAAATCAGAAAAGAATTATTCGATTACGGTACTTGTAGCTTTGGCTGTTGTTTGGGCTTTCACAAAATTTCGCATGTTTTTGTATGGCAGACATACTAAGGTTTACATCGATCATACAGCTCTGGAATTTCTTGTGTAAAAAAAATTAACACATGGAAGATTGTCACGATGGGCGCTGTGTCTACAGGAATTTGATTTTAGTATTGTTTACATACAGGGTTCTTCAAGTGTTATTGCTGATGCTTTATCACGTGCACCTATGAGTTTGAAACAAAGTGCTGAGAAGAAAACAATTATTGTTTGATGTATATTCAAGGTGTTGTGTTTGAAACTTTTATTTCGTCTTCGCTCCAGGACATCGCTAAGGACCAAAACAAGGATCCAATCTCGAACGACATTAAGGAGAAGTGGAGGAGAAAGGAAAGCTTAGCGATTAGACAGTATTATTTAGTTCGCAATGATATTCTTTTTAAACGAAAATCGGTCGACAACTCTGTTTGATTAGTTTGCATTCCTGATGAGTGGGTTAATAAATTGATTTGGTATACACATTTCAGTTATGCACACTTTGGTCCCAGAAAATGCTTCCATACATTACGAGAAAATTGGCACTTCAGTAATATGGAAAAACGTATTCGATCTGTTCTTGCCAAATGCAAATTATGTCAAAAGGCTAAGCCGCCAACTATTTCTCACAGAGCGCCGTTGTTTCCTATCATTCCAGCGAAATTAAAGGACATGGCTGCAGTCGATTTGTTCGGTCCAGTGGTTCGTTCTACTAATGGTTTTGAGTACATTTTGGTAGCAGTGGAATTGACATCAAAATATGTGTGTTTTACACCACGCAAACCAACAGCTCGTTCAGTATCTATTGCTTTCATCAAACATTTCCTGAAAGAAGTGGGACATGTTAATAAGGTTATATCAGATAACGGATCACAGTTTCGCTCTAAAATTTGGCTTCGTACTCTACGACGTCGTAAGATTAAACCAATTTTCATTTCACTTTTTTACCCTCAATCTAACGCTTCGGAGAGATGAAGGTAATCAATAAATTGTGTCGACTTTATTGTCATCAGAATCACAGAACGTGGGATCAGTATCTTCATATTTTTCAAAACATTCTGAATGAACTACCTAATGATTTAACTTCTTTACCTGCTATATTGATATTAAAAAATTAAACACCGACAAATCGCATTTCTGAAATCGTTCCTTTTCCGCCTTCACGGAAACTGCGGCATTCTGAAGTTGTCAATCTGGCTCTACAAAATATTGCATCTGCGGCTGCTAGAAGAGAGAAATCAGCTAAACGTCCTGGTCGTTTAAAAACGTTGTCAGTTCGTCAAATTGTGTTAATTAAGTCTCACCGTTTGTCTCACAAAGGAAATGGCTTCTGTCACAAATGTTTTCTGCTTTATAACGGTCCATATAGAGTTCGCAAAATTATTCATGATAACACTGTCGAAGTAGAAACTCTTAAATCACCGAGCTCTAAGGGAATACATCATATATCGAACGTTAAAATTTTTGTAGAATGACATACTTTTCAAAAACTAACAGTTATACGTAAACACACGGAGAGTACAAGGATACCGCGCCGTGTTCTGGCGGCTGCACATACTCAAAGCAACAGTCAAGTCTGCGCGCCGCACAAGGCAGTCGTTGACCGCAATTACTTCCTACGTCACGCGTACCTACAGCTGATCGAGCGCTCAGTGTGAATGCACTGACAGCCTTAAACAAATACACAGTCTAATTTTTCCGAATAAATTCAGTATAAAGCTATAGTGACTTGAATTATGTTATTAACGTTCAGTATTTTTCAGGATACGGTTGTATAAAATATTTAAGAACTTCAGGTAAATTTTGTGTGTGTCCGATGTTAAGAGGATTTGCGATCGAGAAAATTTCAGAAAGATTGTCATTTCAAAGAAGAAAGTAATAAACTAAAAAGGTAACTATTAATTGAGTTTATTTCTCATCTAACATATTTCCACTTAGGTACGTACTTAAGACGTAATTTGCTGCTCGCGATTACCTGATTTATACTTTGTGCTAAATTTTATGTTCTATGAATTTCCTTGTGAAGCGACGTGCTTGCGTACATTTGCTGATTTTTGGCAATGTTTTATTAATGAACCGGGTTGTTACTTATATATATTATGCATCGCTTGACTGCACTGCCTTTTCACTGATGGCATATTTTTTTGTTATACGTCTGCTGTACCTATTTATTTAAATAGTATTGTCACCTGGTTAGTTGTGCTGATATGGTTATGTATGTAAGTTATACTTTGTGATTCATCTGCTTGCTCCTTCATGTTTACTTATTAAGATTACATATGAACATTTATTTGCTTATGCTGGTATGATGCTAATGGCCTGTTTATTATGTGATATATATATTTGCTGCTTTGCGTATGGACTGCAAATTTACACATTTCTGTTTTGTTGTCATAACTACTCTTTAACTTAGTATATAGAAATGCTGATACACGGTGTACGAACATGGAGTTTAGGTCACACTATGGTATTAATTATAGATTATTCGCTTGGCAGACCCTCGTTATAGGGATTGTGCTACATCCACTTGTTGACTTTCTGCTCTCTAATGGTATATTTACTCGCTATTGCATGTTTTGCTTACGATCAGTGCCTTATATTTTAAGATAAGAAAATGAACTGCCATAATTCTACGAACGACGTTGGTACAAGGAATTTCATTGAAGTCACATGAGCTGGAGGTTTTATGGAAGCTGTATAAATTTATGCTAGTAGGAAGGAAGCTAACGACATGACATACAAATACTAGGTTTAGACCATTGAAAGTTATTACCCTGCATTCTTCGTGAGCAATTGAAATAGCAAAGGACACTTGACACAAGAAATACTCCACATGTTTGCTTCTGTTTCGCTTTGATTCTTGAAGCGATGTACACACTGTGAAATATTACAGTCATTCACACTCCGTACTCGTACTTACTTACTGAAAGTTATTCAAACTAAGGGCTGTTTCTCTAACAATGCATGCATTTCTTAATTATTTAATGATGGACAAGGTAACCAAAATGTATTTTGTAATTCATAATGAGTAGAAGGTTTGGGTCAGATGGATTACACAATGGTTGTGTGGACATTGTGTCTTCGGATTGTATGGGATGATGAATTGAAGTTTGCACTAGGATGTTATCTGTACTTGTTCGAGGAGACTAACTAGAGGAAAGAGTTGTTGTGGAAGTGAAATGATATTGGTGATAAGGTTTATATGTATCGACGTATTGAAGAGGTATTATTGAGGTATTGAGATTCTTTGAAGTTGATGATTACTGGAGTTTTGGTGGACAAGTGGTAAGATAAATGATACTGATAGTAAGGTTTATATGTATCGACGTAAGAGGTATTGTTGAGGTATTAAGAGTATGTGATGTTGATGATTATTGGAGTTTTGGTGGATAAGAGGTAAAGTAAGTGAGGAGCATTTTTTTGTGGGTTTATAGGGAACAAGGAGGATGAAGATGTCACACTAGAACACTAGAAGATTGTCTACACACACACACTTTGTTAAATCAAAAAACAGTATATACTTTTTTTTGGAGAAAGGAAGTATTAGCATATCTTGGCACACTGACAGTTGTTCCGCAACCGTACATTTTGATATGGCTTAGCAAACATTTGTCTTGACATGATGACTATGACGTTGACTAACTATTATTGACTGTTATACACTGTACCACTACTACATGATACACATATTGAGCATCAGATTTTGACAGAATTGCATTTACACAGTTAACACTATTCAATTACACAGTAGTACTTAAATGTGGATGAAAGATGAATGAGTGTGTTTTGTGTGTTTTCCCAAATAATTGGTACCGACCTACCTCCTAATATTATTTTACTTGTTTGTTGTGGCCTGCACTGACACCCATAAAAATAATAGGTTTACTGATATTTATGTATTTGTAATAGTTAATATGACAGTTTCTGATATCATTTGTGTGTTTATTATAATTTGTATGTTTAGTGTAAGAGCATTGATAGTGATTTTGTAAAAGCAATTGTGTCTGCATTCAAACTGTTGTTCGTGCTTGCACCTGTTCAACATTGATGGGTGCCACTTGGAAATGTTTAATTTCTGCTGGTGAATTCTGATGAACTGTTTCATTAGTGATAGTGAATATTATGGACTGTTACCTGCATTTGTTCAATACTGATGGGTGCCACTTGGAGAAATGTTTAATTTATACTAATGAACTCTGATGAACTGTCTGATTACTGATAGTGAGTGTTATGGACTGGTACCTGCACTTGTTCAACAATGATGGGTGCCACTTGGAAATGTTTTTTGCTGATGAACTCTAATGAACTGTGTAATTAGTGATAGTGAGTATTATGGACTGTTACCTGCACCTGTTGAACATTAGTAGGTGCCACAGATGGAACGGCTTCTACTGCAATAATGTCACGTGTTGGTGTCTGCATCTGCTCACCATTGCTGGGTGCCACTGATGGAACTGCGTCTACTGAAATGAAGTCACTTGGTGTGTGCACCTGTTCAGCATTGCTGAGTGCCACTGAAGGAACTGCTTCTACCGAGATAATGTCACTTGTTGGTGTCTGCACCTGCTCAGCATTGCTGGGTGCCACTGATGGAACTGCTTCTACTGAAATAATGTCACTTGTTGGTGTCTGCACCTGTTCAACATTACTGGGTGCCACTAATGGAACTGCTTCTACTAAAATGATGTCACTTGTTGGTGTCTGCACCTGTTCAACATTACTGGGTGCCACTAATGGAACTGCTTCTACTGAAATGATGTCACTTGTTGGTGTCTGCACCTGCTCAACATTGTTGGGTGTCACTGATGGAACTGCTTCTACTCAAATGATGTCACTTGTTGGTGTCTGCACCTGCTCAACATTGCTGCGTGACACTGATGGAACTGTTTCTACTGGAATGATCTCACTTGTTGGTTTCTGCACCTGTTCAACATAGCTGGGTGCCACTGATGGAACTGCTTCTACTGAAATGATGTCACTTGTAGCTGTCTGCACCTGTTCAACATTGCTGGGTGCCACTGATGGAACTGCTGCTACTGAAATAATGACTCTTGATGTTGTCTGCGCGTGCTCGCCATTTTTGGGTGCCATTGTTGGAGCTGTTTAAATACTGCCGATGAAATGTTATGACACTGCTATTTGCACCTGTTGACCATTGCTGGATGATACTGTTGGAACTGTCAAGTACTCTGAGGAGTCCAACTTGTTTATTAAACTACTGAAAGGATTTTATGTGAATATTTGTATAAACTGATTTTTTTGTGTGTCTACTGTTTAAGAAATGTTATTAGACTCTTACCTGCACCTATTCGTCATTGCTGACACTATTGATTGAATTGTTTAACCACATGATACTTGTGTAAACTATTATGTAAAATCATATGTATGCATGAATTTGTATTCCTTACTGTATTTTATACATTAGGTTACTGAAGGGTCAGAGCAAAGCCAAAATTTATTTCGTTATGTAATATTTACTTATTTAATATTATCTTTTATTTTTGTCTGTATTTTTGGGCGCATTTGGTGGTACCGTTTCGTATGCATACTCCCAGATATTTTACAGAATTAACTGCTACCATTGTTTGTTCCGCTATCTGGGTTCGAATGCTGATCTGACACAAGTTGTCAACATTCCCCATTGATTTAAATCTGTACCCTCTGTGACTTAATATCACAATAAAAAGCAGTGTCTGCTGCTCCAAGAGGAAAGGAATAGCTGCTCGTAAGAGATCTTTGCATGTTTCAGAGGCTCAGTTTTCCTCGATCATCTTTACCACCACCAATAATGAACTACGTGAAAAAACGAAAATTTAAATTTCAACCGAAATCAACAAATTCCCATTTGTGCCTTAACACGTCATTTTCGGACGTTAACGTGGAAATTTTTTATTTAGCCAACAGTTACGTGAGGTGCAAAAGATTACAGGGCGATAAATCTGCTGAAACAATTTACAGTGACTAACTTTGTGTAGGATATCGCACACTGTTAGGTGCCAAATGAAGAGAAATACGAAAAACATCACTAGCTAACTCTCACAATATAAAAATGTATACTGGAGCGGTTTTAAAGTGTAATTCTCGCTCATTAGACCAGCCCAATCCAATAGCAGCAAAAGAGAAAAGTGTCAAAGAGCAGACGGGGTGGAGTGCTGAAAACATCGTATGGCACAGCGTTGGTCGTAGACTGTCCCTGGGATTGTGAGTGGACGCCCAGGAAATAATGAATGGGGGAAAAGAAGGATCTACACCGCTTAGATACCGCTAGCGAGACTAAGTCATAATCTCCTTACCTCCATCCGGTCTTTAACCACAGTCGCCTTCCAGTTGATTTCGTAAAAGAGGCTCTGCTTTGTGTGTATGTGCGTGCATGAATGTCTGTCTGTGTGTGTGTGTGTGTGTGTGAGAGAGAGAGAGAGAGATAGAGAGAGAGAGAGAGAGAGAGAGAGTTCAGGGACGCAGGTTGCGGCTTCTATTCAGACGGAAGTTTAATCAATGATACAGAAAAGACGGTGGGCAGAACACGCCGTAGAAGCCTTTATACGCACCGCCGGTTGCGTGGGTGGGAGATTGGGGGGCGGGGCGGGAGGAATGATGCCCTGCGGGCGCAGGACCGCCAACTCTCTGATGAAAAACCTTTCTTTACGGAGTGAGAGAACTTCTGCAATTTGAATGTCGAAAGAAGAAAAAAATCCTTTAAATGGTAAAAACAAATTTGTGTGCTGAGCTCACGGGCATGCCCGCTTTTAACGCTCTGTTTACTGTCTTCGGAGATATTAGTTCATCTTTATGATGCCATAAAACATATTGGGGAAAAAAAAGCTTCGAGTTTCTTTCATTTATTCGCCGGTGGCACGGGGCGCCTAGGGGCCGTGCAGGAACCCAGAGCAGAATCGCCACGGTTTTTTTTTTTTTTTCAGCGGGAAGCCCCGGACTCCACTTTGTGGAACAGAAATCGCTCGAATGCTCCCTGTACGTTCCCCCGTCTTCAAATGTCGGCGCCGTCTGATCTTTTCGGAGTTTTGTTCCCGCTCTCTATCTCCCCTTTCACTTTTTTTTCCTTTTCTCGTCCTTCAGTTACAGTGCTCAGTACGGCTGTTGAGGTAGCCTGACAGGGAGTTCACTTCAGATGCAGTGAATAGTGTTGCAAGGGTACGGGGAATGTTCCGCTGCCACACGGCGCCTCGCATTTACATATTTTCCACCAGATGGCACGCAACATCAAACGACTGGGCTTCACGCTGTAGTGGGAATAACACGGCAGAGCTTTTCCCAACGCCGCGTTGTTAAAAATCTGTTTCCGTTAACTCTGACTCGAAAGACGTGCTATTCGTTAATATTGTCTTGTCACGAACATTTCTATCTTGCCAACAAGGACATTTCATGTCAAAAAGACTGATAGAAAAATTCGAAGCAGAATAAAAATACAAGAGAAGCTTACATATACACAGAGATTATAAAAGATTCATTTTACTTTACAAGGCTGTATCTTGTGTAAGAATGAAATTAAAAAACTTAAGGAGAAATTTAACTTGTGCATCTCAACTAAATTTTTATTTTGGCTCTAGTTGTAAGCTCCCGGCTCATGTGATTGTTAGTATGGTCGCCTGCGGTAGTTAGATGGCTGTTTATTTTGGACATCCGGCTTTTCCAACAATTGCCAAAATATAAGAAAAATTCATTTTTGAACAAGATACAGCACAACCTACTTTTAAGAGAGTTTCTTAACAAAAGTTGCCTCTCTGATGCACTATTGACCTCCGAGACTTTAAGAAGTATTTTTACAGGTGATTTTCTTTGGGGGGGTTGGGGGAGGATATCCTACAAACGGTGAGTATAAAGTCTCACGTGATGGCGCTAACTAGTCATTCACGCTCACAGGGGTAGGCTACCATCTTTTTGTGGCATCGTTGCTTTTTAGAATTCAGTCACTCACGAACGGATTCTGTACTCCTTCTTGACGAGTGGTTTCTTTCCTGAAACTTAGTCCCATTTCCTTCTATCATATTGGCAGTTTCATTTTATGGGTACTTTATGACATTGCCCAGCTGGCGTTAGCTGCAATAGATTCCGGGGAAAACAGACAACGCCCGAAGGCCATTACGTTGAATACGTGGAAATTGTAGGGAGTACGAGCAGGCACCGTTCCTCTAATAAAAGCTTTTTTTACCTTTACGATTTTGGAACTTTGTTAACTTGATTTTAAAATAGTAAGTGAACATTCTTTGTCATGAAGACCAAGATCCTCAACAAAATTTCTCAATGAAAGTTCGTGAAGCATTATTGTAATATATCGAAGAAGAGCTCTCAGAATCAATTTAGAACGCTTAAAACTCAAAATCTCTTTCCAAGCACAGGAAAAAAATACAAACTGCGTAATACAACTTTAAATAAAAGATGCTAACGCCACATTGCAATACCAAAATTTTCCTAGGTATCACCTGTGATGTCTAAAGTCAATAAAACACTGATCAGAAATTTTTAATTAAAACCATAATTTAAATACAATAAAACCTGATTACTATAATCGTACACTCAAACCCCGTAGCCTCTACGATGCACACCGTATCACAATATATTTTACTTCGTTTTGAACACTTTACACCGTAGGCCTCCATACCTGTGATGCATACTACAACCAACAAATTGTGATAAATAATTAAGCACAAATGTTATAATTAAGGTATCTAAATCTTTTCCTTTCAAAATAAATAAAAAAAAACACAAAATCAACTTTTATGCTCAGTGGTTACATCAGTTAAAAGAAATATATACTGATGATAAATGCTTCTCGGGTTGACAGCGGAGTCAATGCATTGTTCTCCAGCAACGTTTCAAAAAAAATTGTTCAGATGGCTCTGAGCACTATGGGACGCAACTGCTGTGGTCATTAGTCCCCTAGAACTTAGAAATATTTGAACTTAACTAACCTAAGGACATCACACACATCCATGCCTGAGGCAGGATTCGAACCTGCGACCGTAGCAGTCGCACGGTTCCGGACTACGCGCCTAGAACCGCGAGACCACCGCTGCCGGCAGCAACGTTTCAGCAAGTTTCTCACTTGCCATCTTCAGTCGAAGATGGCAAGTAAGAAACTTGCTGAAACGTTCCTGGAGAACAACGCATTGACTCGGCTGTCAACGCGAGAAGAATTTATCATCAAGACTCGCCGAGAAAGCCTGCATTCTCATATAAGAAATACACTCCTGGAAATTGAAATAAGAACACCGTGCATTCATTGTCCCAGGAAGGGGAAACTTTATTGACACATTCCTGGGGTCAGATACATCACATGATCACACTGACAGAACCACAGGCACATAGACACAGGCAACAGAGCATGCACAATGTCGGCACTAGTACAGTGTATATCCACCTTTCGCTGCAATGCAGGCTGCTATTCTCCCATGGAGACGATCGTAGAGATGCTGGAAGTAGTCCTGTGGAACGGCTTGCCATGCCATTTCCACCTGGCGCCTCAGTTGGACCAGCGTTCGTGCTGGACGTGCAGACCGCGTGAGACGACGCTTCATCCAGTCCCAAGCATGCTCAATGGGGGACAGATCCGGAGATCTTGCTGGCCAGGGTAGTTGACTTACACCTTCTAGAGCACATTGGGTGGCACGGGATACATGCGGATGTGCATTGTTCTGTTGGAACAGCAAGTTCCCTTGCCGGTCTAGGAATGGTAGAACGATCGGTTCGATGACGGTTTGGATGTACCGTGCACTATTCAGTGTCCCCTCGACGATCACCAGAGGTGTACGGCCAGTGTAGGAGATCGCTCCCCACACCTTGATGCCGGGTGTTGGCCCTGTGTGCCTCGGTCGTATGCAGTCCTGATTGTGGCGCTCACCTGCACGGCGCCAAACACGCATACGACCATCATTGGCACCAAGGCAGAAGCGACTCTCATCGCTGAAGACGACACGTCTCCATTCGTCTCTCCATTCACGCCTGTCGCAACACCACTGGAGGCGGGCTGCACGATGTTGGGGCGTGAGCGGAAGACGGCCTAACGGTGTGCGGGACCGTAGCCCAGCTTCATGGAGACGGTTGCGAATGGTCCTCGCCGATACTCCAGGAGCAACAGTGTCCCTAATTTGCTGGGAAGTGGCGGTGCGGTCCCCTACGGCACTGCGTAGGATCCGACGGTCTTGGCGTGCATCCGTGCGTCGCTGCGGTCCGGTCCCAGGTCGACGGGCACGTGCACCTTCCGCCGACCACTGGCGACAACATCGATGTACTGTGGAGACCTCACGCCCCACGTGTTGAGCAATTCGGCGGTACGTCCACCCGGCCTCCCGCATGTCCACTAAACGCCCTCGCTCAAAGTCCGTGAACTGCACATACGGTTCACGTCCACGCTGTCGCGGCATGCTACCAGTGTTGAAGACTGCGATGGAGCTCCGTATGAAACGGCAAACTGGCTGACACTGACGGCGGCGGTGCACAAATGCTGCGCAGCTAGCGCCATTCGACGGCCAACACCGCGGTTCCTGGTGTGTCCGCTGTGCCGTGTGTGTGATCATTGCTTGTACAGCCCTCTCGCAGTGTCCAGAGCAAGTATGGTGGGTCTGACACACCGGTGTCAATGTGTTCTTTTTTCCATTTCCAGGAGTGTATATACTGTACATATCTTTTGATTTCGTCGTGGTCGTGCGCTGTGGTCTCCTTCAGGGTAACTTGTGGCACGGGCGAGATTTTCTACGACGTACAGAATGTTGACGAGGAGCAGTCAACTTATACAAATTGCACAATTGGATTATACATCGATGTAGATGTGGCTCACAAATCTTAAAACGTGCGAGGGAGCAGATGAGGTACTACCGAACAGCATTACATGGGGTAGACAAGAGAGAAATCATCAACTGTTGCCAGGCGACCTCAGCAGGGCAGTAAGAAAATACGTGGCACCTGAAACGCGTGGGAGGGCCACCCCAAACCACACAATGGTGTCTGTAGCTAAATTAT
Organism: Schistocerca gregaria; assembly: GCF_023897955.1. Lineage (NCBI taxonomy): Eukaryota > Metazoa > Arthropoda > Insecta > Orthoptera > Acrididae > Schistocerca > Schistocerca gregaria. The sequence goes on from NC_064926.1 coordinate 429,351,029, forward strand.
GAAGATATGTTTGGCGATTCCTTTATGACAAATAGAACAGTAAAACACCATAAGAAGTGAACGTCAGCTAGCACGATTCATAAGCGTCCAACTGAAAAGCTCCATAGTCAACCTTTCTCTTACAACAAACACTTAACAGTAACTCGAAAGTTCACTCATGGGCACTACCGGACAGTCAGTTACTCTTTATAACTGTACATAACAGTTTAACACGCTGGGGGACCTACTTAGGTTTCTTAATAAGACAAGCAATGATTACGTCCCCCTTCACGACACAACAGTCATTTACTTTAAAGTAGCTAAATAGATGACAATGCAGATGTCAACTCTCTCCTCCCAAGCAGCGCTTTAACTGGAGAATGCAGTACCGAAGCAAAGCTTACACCACCCACAAGTCTGATATACGCGACACCAACGTGTATTTTTCAGAATTTTTATGTTCACCTTATGCACTAAACTTGCAGTAATTCTTCGTCGGAATCCAAGAGCAGAGCCAAGAAATAACTTCTCAGCCCCTGAATGACCACAATGGCCCCATCGGGACAACACTGGCCTTCCACACCGGTATCTTCGGGCCCACAGCGTTCCGTCCCACAGAGCCGGCCGATGTGGCCGAGCTGTTCTAGGCGCTTCAGTCCGGAACCGCGCTGCTGCTACGGCCGCAGGTTCGAATCCTGCCTCGGGCATGGATGTGTGTGATGTCCTTAGGTTAGTTACATTTAAGTAGTTCTAAGTTCTAGGGGAGTGATTACCTCAGATGTTAAGTCCCTTAGTGCTCGGAGCCATTTGAACCATTTTTCTAGGGAACGGATGACCTCAGATGTTGAAGTCCCACAGTGTTTAGAGCAATTTTCGTTCCTTTCCCTACCGACTGCATCCGCGGATCCCATCGACCAAACGGCCTGGCTCCGACACCAACGCACAGTCCAGAGCTCACTACCACTAACCCCCTTCTTCATCCTCCTGTCCCCTCGCGGTGAGCGGGAAGCCAACTCGTTAAAGATATGCGGCGACCAGAGGCTCCAGCCTGACCTCGATATTAGCATAGCGGAGAGTACTGAGAAGGCGGGTGGTTTCAGAAAACAAAAAGATTTAAATAGCGAACAGTACCGGCTCACTTCATAGTGGCAGTTTAAATAACACTAAGTATGTAGTATATCTAAACAAAAACCAAAAGTCTACTATCTCGTGCCCAACGTAGCAATACCCCCTTACTGTAAATGGGTTTCTTTCTTTGTGCAATGTTCAAAAATGGAAATATATCATAAACACGTGATGCTTCAAGAATGATAAAACATGCTTTCATACTTCGAGCATTACCATTCCATAAGAATTTCTAAAATCATTAGGGGAAGTGGCAACAAAACGACTATTCACGTTGGTGTCTAGAATATATGAGTCTGGCGACATACCATCTGACTTTCAGAAAAGCATCATCCACACAATTCCCAAGACGAGAAGCGCTGACAAGTGCGAGAATTATCGCACAATCAGCTTAACAGCTCATGCGTCGAAGCTGCTTACAAGAATAATATACAGAAGAATGGAAAAGAAAATTGAGAATGCGCTAGGTGACGATCAGTTTGGCTTTAGGAAAAGTAAAGGCACGAGAGAGGCAATTCTGACGTTACGGCTAATAAAGGAAGCAAGGCTAAAGAAAAATCAAGACACGTTCATAGGATTTGTCGACCTGAAAGAAGCGTTCGATAATATAAAATGGTGCAAGCTCTTCAAGATCCTGAAAAAATTTGGGGTAAGCTATAGGGAGAGACGGGTCATATACAATATGTACAACAACCAAGAGGGAATAATAAGAGTGGACGATCAAGAACGAAGTGCTCGTATTAGGAGGGGAGTAAGACAAGGCTGTAGCCTTTCGCCATTACTCTTCAATCTGTACATCGAGGAAGCAATGATGGAAATAAAAGGAAGGTTCAGGAGTGGAATTAAAATACAAGGTGAAAGAATATCAATGATACGATTCGCTGATGACATTGCTATCCTGAGTGAAAGTGAAGAAGAATTAAATGATCTGCTGAACGGAATGAACAATCTAATGAGTACACAGTATGGTTTGATAGTAAATCGGAGAAAGACGAAAGTAATGAGAAGTAGTAGAAATGAGAACAGCGTGAAACTTATCAGGATTGATGGTCACGAAGTCAATGAAGTTAAAGAATTCTACTACCTAGGCAGTAAAATAACCAATGACGGACGGAGCTCGGAGGACATCAAAAGCAGACTCGCTATGGCAAAAAAGGCATTTGTGCCCAAGAGAAGTCTACTAATATCAAATACCGGCCTTAATTTGAGGAAGAAATTTCTGAGGATGTACGTCTGGAGTACAGCATTGTATGGTAGTGAAACATGGACTGTGGGAAAACCGGAACAGAAGAGAATCGAAGCACTTGAGATGTGGTGCTACAGACGAATGTTGAAAATTTGGTGGACTGATAAGGAATGAGGCGGTTCTACGCAGAATCGGAGAGGAATATGTGGAAAACACTGATAAGGAGAAGGGACAGGATGATAGGACATCTGCTAAGACATGAGGGAATGACTTCCATGGTACTAGAGGGAGCTGTAGAGGGCAAAAACTGTAGAGGAAGACAGAGATTGGAATACGTCAAGCAAATAATTGAGGACGTAGGTTGCAAGTGCTACTCTGAGATGAAGAGGAAAGGAAATCGCGGCGGGCCGCATCAAACCAGTCAGTAGACCGATGACAAAAAAATAAAAAAAAAAATAAAATAAAAAATAAAAAAATAAAATAAAAAATAAATAAAAACGCAATGATATAGATACGGCGTGATCTGTAAGTATAGTCGTTAGCACGTAAAACTCCCAACTAAATTCTAGTTCATACGCAAACTATATCAAAGAGTTTATTTTTATCAGTTGCCCTGGTGTTTCTGGAGTCTTTCAGTATCGTTTCTTCACTAATGTATATGATATCACACAATTCGTTTGAAGTTGTGGCATAATAAAATCAAAAAATCGTAGCGGCTCCGAGGTCGCTTAGACAACTATCCAGCTACCTACTTGTCTACATCTACACCTATATATATACTCCACTAGCCACCAAGCGGTGTGTGGCGGAGGGCACTTTTCGCACCAAAGTAATAATCCCCCCCACCATGTTCCACTCGCGGATTGCGTGAGGGAAAAACGACTGTCTGAACGGCTCAGTACAAGCTATAATTTCCCTTACCTTTGAATGGTGATCATTGCGAGATTTAAAAATTGATGGGAATAATATATGATCTACATCCTCGGCGAAGATCGGATTTTGGAATTTAGTGAGCAGCCCCTTCCGGTTACCACGTCTTCTGTCTGCAAGTGTGTCCCACTTCCTACATCCTATGAGATCTGTAACGCTCTCGCGATGGCTAAATGTACCAGTGAAGAATCTTGCCTCTGCTCTTTGGACCTTCTCAATCTCTTGGGTCAGACCCATCTGGTAAGGGTCCAATACAGACGAACAATACTCTATAACTGGACGAAACAAAGTATAGTTAGCAATTTCCTTTGTTGAAGGACTGCATCGCTTTAGGATTCTACCAATAAACCGCAATCTAGAATTCGCCTTACCCGTTACTTGTTTAATCTGATGGCTACATTTGAGATCATTTCGAAAAGACACACCCAGATACTTGACGGATGTTTCCGCTTCCTGGGATTGGGCATTTATTTTGCACTAGAACATTAATGGGGATTTTCGCGTTGTTGTATGGAGTAGGTTCCACTTATTAATACTGAGAGATAACTGCCAGTCATTAGACCACGCCGGCCGAGTGGCCGAGCATTTCTAGGTGTTACAGTCTGGAACCGCGCGGCCACTACGGTCGCAGGTTCGAACCCTGCCTCGGGCATGAATGTTTGTGATATCCTTAGGTTAATTAGGTTTAAGTAGTTCTAAGTTCTAGGGGACTGATGACGTCAGAAGTTAAGTCCCATAGTGCTCAGAGCCATTTGAACCATTTTTTTAAACCACGCATTTATTTTCTGCAAATCCTCATTGATTTGTTCACAAATTTCGTGTGATACTACTTTCCCGTAGGCTACTGCATCATCAGTAAACAGTCGAATGCTGCTGTCAATACCCTCAACCAGATCGTTTATGTAAATCTTAAAGAGCAGCAGACCTATTACGCTACCCTGGGGCACATCTGCAGTTACGCTTGTTTCTGTTGAAGTCACCCCATTCAGGACGACGTACTGAGCTCTGACTGTAAGAAAACTTTCTAAAAGCATATGTCATCCGATAGACCGTAAGTGCACCCTTTTTAGAGCGAGCGACAGTGTGGAACTGAGTTGACGCCTTTCTTAAGTCGATGAATATGGCATCAACCTAGGGGCCGGTATCTAGAACCTGTTGTATATCATGCACATAAGATGGGAAGTTGTGTCTCGCAAGACCACTGTTTTCTGAAACCGTGCTGGTTTCTGCAGATGAGCATCTCAAAGTCTACAAAGATCATTATGCCTGAACGCAGAATATGTTCCATGATTGTACAACAAATCGATTTCAGTGAAGCTGGCCGGTAATTATGTGCATCTGATGTTCTACCCTTTTTATAGACTGCTATGACTGGGCCTTTTTCCAGTCCGTGGAACTTTCCGCTGTTCCGATGATCTCTGATAGATCATAGATAAGAATGGTGCCCAATTTGTAGCACAGTCAACATAAAATCTTATGGTGATGGCATCTGAATCAGATGCCTTCCTGACATCTAAGAATCTTAACTGTTTTACACTCCCAGATACACTAAACACTAAGTCAGACATCCGTGCGTTTGATCGATAACTGTAAGAGGGAATGGTGCTGCAGTCCTCTTCCGTTGACCAGTTTTTGAAAGCTAAGTTTAGAATTTCGGCCTTCAGTTTATCATCGTCTCTTACATTACGAGTAGTATCAGCAAGAGAAGGTATTGAATTATTTGTAGCATTCATAGATTTTACGTCCGACCAATATTTTTTGGGGTTATTTTTGGATTCTGCAGATAAAATATTGCTTCCAAATTCGTTAATAGAATCTTCGATGACTACATTTAAATCGACTGTACATAATTCTCAGATTTCTTAGTAACTTCCCAATATGTTTGTTGAACCAAGGTGGATTCTTTTCCTCCCCTGTATTTTTGCTAGGCACATATTTCTCTGACACGTGGAGGAGAATACCTTTAAATTCCGACCAAAGATGCTCAATATCTTTGTGTCCCGCAGTGAATGCTTGGAACTGACCATGAAGATATTCATTAATGACACTTTTATTTGCTTTCAAAAACAAGAAAACTAAACTTTTTATGGTCGCTAATGCCTTGTTCTAGATTAGTTTTCTCAAAAATATCAGATCTGTTTGTCACCAAGATATCTAATATGTTCCCATCTCGAGCTGGTTTTTTAACCAATTGCTCAAGGTTGTATGTTGAGAGCGATTCTAGAATAACTTCACATGAGTCTTTACTTCTGCCCCTGTCATAAATGTGTAATTTTCCCAGTCAATGGACGCCAGATTAACGTCTCCACATATACCTAATGGATAATTTATTTCCTATGTACTCAAGACTTTACGTGAAACGTTCTGCGACGTTTATTGCGGATGCTGGTGGTCTAACAGCCTAGTACAACGGTCACTCCTTGTCTGATTGACAGCTTTATCCAGACTATTTCACAGTTCGACCCAGTATCGATCACAACTGCGTACAAACAGCTTTTAACTGCAATGATCACACCACCTACCATAGCATCAGCCGTATCTATCATAAACATTGTCCAATCCGACTTCAAAATTTCGCTGCTATAAATGTCTAGTTTCAACCAGCTTTCGGTACCTAACACAATATCGGCATTACTACTGTTTATATTTGGGAGAGTAACAAGGGGATCTTGCTACAGACACTTCGACAGTTTACTAACTTGAGATTTTGCATATTTAAATCCTTTGGAATGACCTGTTTAGGCGATCTAACAATTTTTTCAGTTGGCACACCACATCAGGGTGATGAACAGGTGATATTTCAGGCCAACGGTTTGTTTCTCTTGGGGAGGAACCTAACCCATGTAGTTACTTCCTTTGTGTAATGCTCCGCTTATTTATCGAGGGAGTTCTACAACCTTCCACCACATAACGTAGGTCGAGGGATCTACAAACATTTTCGTCACAGAGTCGACGGAGCCTCTGATTTAGATTCTCCACTCGACTTGTAATGTCCAACCGATTAGCGAGTAGTTAAATATGGTTTAAATACCTGTGTGCATCTTGGCTTCGGTATCCCTCGATGTTTGCATACATGAGCTGAAATGTGCTTGTTCAATAAATACAGGATGGGACAATAAATTTTACTACAATGACGTAGGCCACAAGTCAAGTAAATTAAGTATATAGATTATATAGTATGTAATATAAAGATTATTGTTGAAGATGAAGACCGCAATGGACGGCCATCAACCTCACGGATGGATGTCAGCTTGGCCAGGGTGCGTGAACTCGTACGATCTGATCGAAGATTATACGTGTAAATGATTACAGAAGAACTAAACATGAATCGAGAAACGGTTCAAAAAAAATGTTTCAAATGGCTCTGAGCACTATGGGACTCAACTGCTGTGGTCATCAGTCCCCTAGAACTTAGAACTACTTAAACCTAACTAACCGAAGGACATCACACACATCCATGCCCGAGGCAGGATTCGAACCTGCGACCGCAGCAGTCGCACGGTTCCTGACTGCGCGCCTAGAACCGCGAGACCATGGCGGCCGGCGAGAAACGGTTCGTCTAGTAATAACTGAAGATCTTGGTATGAGAAAGATTTGTTCAAAAATGATCCCCAAAAATCTCACACCACAACAGCGAGAAACACGGAAAACTTTGGCAACCGATCTGTTAGAGGAAACGGAAATTAATCCAGAATCGATGAGCCGTGTTATCACTGGTGGTGAAAGTTGGTTTTTTCAGTACAATCCAGAGACAAAACGCCAAAGTTCGCAGTGTTGCTCAAAGGGATCACCCAGACCAAAAAAAGCTCACATGTCGAAGTCAGAAGTGAAATGCATGCTTATGTGCTTGTTTGTTTCCAAGGGCATTGTTCATAAAGAGTGGGTCCCTCATGGACAAACAGTTAACCAATACTACTACAAAGAAATTTTAGAAAGACTTCATAAAAGAGTTCTTCGTGTCAGTGCCAACATTGCAAATAATTGGATTCTGCCTCACGATAATGCTCCATCCCATACTGCTCTGACAGTACCACAATTTTTAACCTCAGAACAAATTTCAGTACTACCCCAGCCACCTTATTCACCAGATATCGCTTCGTGCGACTTTTTTCTGTTTCCAAAGGTCAAAACGGCGGTCAAAGAACACCATTTTCAAACAACACAAGATGTCCAAAAAGCTGTGACGAATGTCTTGAAGGATATTACAGAAGATGAGTTCCAGAATTGTCACAATCAATGGCAGAAATGCTGGAAAAAGTGTGTGCAGTCAGAAGGGAATTACTTTGAAGTACACAACCTCCGACTTTATTAAAATGGTAATGCAACATTTTTTTAACATCAGTCTTATTACTTTATTGTCACACCTCGTGTTCCTCTTAAATCAGGACAAGAATTACATTCAACTTCTTACAGTCAATATTTTTATATTGTTAGATACTGTGACTGCCAATACTCTTCTATTTACTCACTGAAGTTTCCATATCATTGCAATACAATAGAAACCTTGAGGTAACAACCCCCCCCCCCCCCCCCCATCCGCTTCTTCTATAGTTTCTTTTTGATATATTAAATGGAAAATTACAGTAATTCAATATGATAATAATGCCCTCCAGAAGTACATTCTTAGCCTAAAATAGCCACAAATTCAGCCCAGCACATTACAATATATGAATAAAACAATTATATACTATTTTTAATAGGCATGCATCTTCACCATAATATTAATCACTCTCCCTATTATCACAGTCCCAACACTCCTAGTTGCAGTCATATATAAACTTTAATACATTTCAGTATAGTAGAAGAGTTGTAGCCTCGAACAATCACAAAAACATTATACAATAACACACATTTCTCATTACTAATTACACTATACTAAGAAGAGAACACGAATTCTAGAAACAGATGTCAAGAGAGTGCATCAGAATAGAACTATGACAAACACTCAGCTAAGGAAAGGCACCAATTCGCGACATGGTGCATCAAAGTGTGATGCAATCCCTATCTACTCATTTTCCTCTATTTCCCTTTGTATTTCCTCTCCTTCGTTTAATCCATATACATTAATATTGGCCAGATATCTCAACGAACAACCTAAATTATTGTTCTCTTCATCAATAATTTTCTCTATGAAACGCATCTCCAATCGATTCCCACAACATACAACATTAAATTTACTGGCAGCAAAATCTATATTCACATTCCATTTACACAAGAATTCAGTCCCTAAAATCATATCCAGTCTGAGTTCTGGTACCACCAGACATCTACACTCAAGTAATTGATCACAATTTTCAACAGACAGAAACACTTCCAGCTTAATTGACTTAGTAATATTTCCAGTAGTACCAACTACCCTTATACCAGATACATGCATGACCACCACTTCTTTATTGTCTTCAATTGACTCAAAGAGTACCTGAGATATTGCATTCACTTCACTTCCACTGTCCAACAAGCATTTTGTTGGTGTACCTTGTAACTTAGCCCTTACTATAGGATGTCAATTAGTATAATTATTTTCTTTAGGGTCCTATTCATACAACACAACCTTATCGATTTTTCTCTTCCAAAAAAGTATCATTGGGTTCACCAAAAACATCATCTGCTACAGTCAAGTGACATACTACATGATCCCCTTCCTCAATTACATCACCCACAATACGTGCATCTTCCCCATCACTCACTTCTTCAACCATTATCCTCTCTTTGCAAATTAGGTTATCTCCCTCACCATACACAAATTCAAACATTTCATCTACTTCACTAGCATCAATGTTACTTGATGAATCAGAGTTCGACCCATCCTTGTTGTCACTATCCTCTCCTTCTAATGCCTGTCTAGCCAACTGTTCCCTGTCTTCCTTTTCAGACCATAATGCTAGACACTTAAATGGTTTTTCACACTGTAACCTATAACAACTTATATCATCATGCTGATCAACCCCTGAATTATACATGCTTTCTATGTTAGTTTCTATTACATCTGTGGGTTCCTGTTCTTTGGAAAACATTTCTACATTATCTACCTGTATTTTTGGTACCCGAATACCTTCACGATCCCTATTGTAAAGTTCATAGCTTATGCTTCGTTTGAACTGTCTAAATTTTGGCCCTGCTGAATCTCTTGGCCTAGTTTCGACAACGACCAGAGCAGAAGTCAGTTTAAATTGTAATGTCTCCCACTATTATTCCTATCCTCTCTGTTGTGTGACTTGGCATTCCTCTTCCTCCCTTGATCATCTGGTACTGCCTCATCCTGGGAATTTCCACCATTACTATAACCATTTTCGTTATTCTACACGTTTACTCTCTAAAACGCCTATCGTTACTACCCCTTCTTTGCTCATTTTGCCCCCTATCATTTCGGTAATTAATACTAAACCTTTACTGCTATAATTATTATAACATCTATGTTCCCTGGAATTCCTGTCTCATCTCTGTTCGTTCTGGAAATTCCAATTACTTCTATGACCATTGTCATAACTATAATTTCTCCCTTTTCCAGAATTTGTATAATTACTGTATCCTCTCTCCTCTCTGAAGTTTCTGTCCCTGTTAACATGGAGTTCACTGTTATGGTTATCCATCTATCCGCAATCCCTAGTTCCTTCCACTGCAACCTTTGCTCTCTCTATTCTTCACACGTAACCCAAAAATATACTAAGGTTGTCGCTAGGAGCTGGAATAAGCCATTCTTTTATTTTACTTGGCAACTTATTTTCCAGTCCTATTATAACTGCCTCACTACTAAGATCCAAATACTTCACTTTTCCAATCCATTTTTCACAAAACTCAGTAATCGTTCCCTTCCTATCAATATATCTGCCTCCTCCCCAGAAGTCATCGAATATCCTTTGCTGCTCGTCTTTAGCCTGAATTCTTCCCACGAAGCACATTTTTCTGAAGTCTCAGATACCCAAATGTAAGATTCAGATTTCATATGCCCCCTTACAAAAGACATTTTCTCTTGGTCATTCCAATTCTTTGACAAATAACTAAATTCCCTAATAAACTCTGAGGTACACACCTTACCATATTTCTCAAAACAATTAATACTCTAACAATTTACTAAAGAATTTAGATTATTACCACTACAATTTACACTTGGCACATTATCTACTTAATTTCAATTTCCAAGAATTTCTTAGCTATCTTTCTATTTTACTGTCAATATGGTCAAGCGCTTCCCTTCTAGGTTTTTTCCCACTAATTCCAACTCTCTTTTAAAATTATCTGCCGTTACTTGAATGTAAGATTCTACAGCCTTTCTGTTATCAGAACAATTAGCTTTCTTAATACAGGAATGTCCGCCCCCGGTAGCTGAATGGTCTGCGCGATAGAATGTCAATCAAAGGGCCTGGGTTCGATTTCCGGTTCAAAATGGTTCAAATGGCTCTGAGCACTATGGGACTCAACTGCTGTTGTCATTAGTTCCCTAGAACTTGGAACTACTTAAACCTAACTAACCTAAGGACATCACACACATCCATGCCCGAGGCAGGATTCGAACCTGCGCGCCTAGAACCGCGAGACCATCGGATCCGGCCCGATTTCCGGTTGGGCAGGAGATTTTCTCCGCTCAGGGACTGGGTATTGTGTTGCCCTAAACATCATCATTTCATCCCCATCGACGCGCAAGTCGCCGAAGTGGCGTCAAATCGAAAGACTTGCACCTGGCGAACGGTCTACCCGACGGGAGGCCCTAGTCATACGACATTTATTTAATACTGGAATCAACTGCTTCTTCCACTTTCATCGCAGTGTTCTACCTCACTATTAATTCTAGTAATACAATTGTTGTCTACTGCACTTATTTTCGCTTCCAAACTACTAATGACATTTTCAATGGTTGCATTAAGAGCCTTAGCAAGGTCCTGCGGACTTTCTTGTAAATTTAAGTCGAAACCTGATGCTAACTTGTTAATTTTGCTGTCAATAGTAGCACACATTTCACTTTTCGAACTACTCATGTTACTGTCAATATCACTCATGTTGCTAGCCAAATCACGGAATTTGTTGTCGATATCAGTAGCCAGACCCCTGATTTTACAGTCAATTGCAATCTTTAAACTACTTTTGTCGTTGTCAGTACACATATCACTTCTCAAACTGCTCATGTTACTGTTCTTGTTACTAGCTAGACCACTTATTTTGTTGACAATGTTATTATTGATCAGACTAGTCATCACCATTAACATTTCATTATTAACCAAACTTACCCTCATATCACTATGTGTCTGCGAGACGACTTTTTACTCTGTCACAAAATTACTACTTGTTTTACACTAGTTCCTTCAACTTTAATATTATGGATATCAAAATTATGAGGCATTACAACTGCAGCCTCACCCATTGCAGAACTGCTACTCGCTCCAATGTGAAACTTTTAATCATCTAATTTTACACCGCTATCGTCTCCACTCCCTTCTCCAGACAGTAATTTTTGTAAAGAATTAAAAACAGGCATATTTTCATTTATTTGAATGGTACATGTTCCATCTGCCCCTCTCTATATCAATGATTCTATATTAACACAAGTCAGCAATGTTTACACATAAAATTAATGTTTAACGCTATGTATACACCTGTTGTAGGCAGTCAATCTGCCTTCTTTATCCTTCAGATGACATCCGCCACTTCCAGGTATTTGGCTGCATCCACGTCGTAAACACACTGCGTTTTGCTACTACTGAAGTTCCAACGTACGTGGTTGTAGAACTTCCAAAAGGCTGCGTCTTCTGAACCGACGTCGTCCTATTTTTCCCTGTGGTGAACTTTGTAATTGTTCCTATTTTGAAGTAAATAGTCCCAAAAACTACACGCACCTCTATATATTTCCAAACGTTAATTTCAATAACAGCTTTTCACATGATGGAGCACTATATGCAATTTTTTTTTACGCACAATACAACAACAAATGTCATGGTTTTCCTTACCCGGGGCACTATATGTAACGTCCCAACGGTTAGTGAGTAGTTAAAAATGTTTTAAATACCTGTGAACATCGTGCCTTCGGTGTTCCTCGACGACTGCGCACATGAGCTAAAATATTCTTGTTCAATAAAAGCAGGACACCATAATCGATTTCACATCAATGATGTAGGCCACAAATGAAGTAAAGTAAATACGTAGTTTTATTCACTTCAAAACTTGTATCTTATGAGCTCATGATCAATCTTCGGTGTAATAAGCCTTGTTGTTACTACTACAGCTAACCGATGGTAGCACACACTACACTGTCGATATTAAATAGTCAAGATGCAGGGAATTGATAGAAATGCGTGTGTGAGGTCCATCGCATTGTTCAACACTAATACTCAACAAAATATGAATATAAAATCACATACCATTCTGCCTTTTGCGACATTAAATCGACTGTTTAACACTCTGAAAAAATCCTTCACTGCACTGTTCTAATAGTTTTGTTTTAGATAATGCCCAATACACGAGCTGCTCTAATGTATATCCAAACCTGAATCATGCACCAAGAACTTATCTCAACTGTACGCACAGATCTGTCCTCTAGTGGGTCCAACACTCATCCGTATTAACAATACTCGAGGCTGAGTATTTACCATCTTTCTACAATGTACTACTGGTTATAATAATGAAAACATAATTTATAATATGAAATAGTATAACAACATTATCAAACACTCTATAATATTCCCTACTTTGCCATAGCAAGTTGAAGACATTTTCTAAATACATAAAAATCACACTAATATTGAAATTTCTGAAATAAGCATTAACATTGCTACGTGATCAGTTATCTATATTTTGTTAATTACACTAGAGATTTAATTCCTACCATTTTCAGATGATGAGAAAGAAATATATTATTCTTTTATTTAAACATTTTCCATACATTAATTTCCTGAATCTGATTCTGATTGTTTATGGTACAAAGGGTATTGTAACTACTGCAGTTTTGTATTGCTATTTTTTCTTCTAAAAGCTGTTTTCCTTTTATCGACAAGTAAGTGAATTTAATTATAGCTGGAGATATAAGACTACACATCTAGTAATACATAATGTAGGGGTGGCAGCCGTAAGTCGGGGATGTTACAGAATCCAAACCAGTTGACCCTTGTCCACGCTGAGTACGATGCTGAAAATCGTCAACTTGGCTTCCACTCCTCGAGAGATGGAGGCCGCCTTCCCCACTTTAGCCAGTCGTCGAAAGGACCCAGGAATTTCTTCGGAATCCCGACGACTGGCATCATTGGTGCCAACATGGGCAACAATCTGCAGCTGGCTGCACCCCACACGCTCGATAGCTGCTGGAAGAGTCTCTTCCATATCCTGGGCAAGGACCCTGGCAAGCACACTGAGTGAAAGTCGGACTTCTCCCCGGCCCTAGGCGCTATGCTCCTGAGGGGCTCCATGGCTGGCTTAACATTGGAGCTCGCGATAACTAACAAACCTCTATCCCCACGTGCCTGTACAGACCTTGCTGCATGAGCGACCACTATACTGGCAGAAGGGGCATTCTTATCCGGCTCAGCCCCCCCTCCCCGTCCGCCCAGTATCAGGTAGCACACTGGATCAATTAGCAAAGTGCATGGTATTTGGCAGGAGCCTGCATCCCCCATGCAGCCTTCGCCTTGAGGTTTGATACTCGGCACAGTCCGTCAATCATGCTGATGTGAGAGTAGGCCTGCCGGCTCATTCGCAACTGAGGTCGGCTCAGTGCCAGAGAGCTGTGACATCCTCCCCCTGCACATCTAGTACAGCAGAGGCTGCCCTGGGCACCCCATCCCCACTGCATCTCAAGGTGGCACTCTGGAACCTGTTGACTGTGGCCAACAAAGCTTCCAGCTGCATTTGGACCTTAGCCAAATCCTCCAGCATCCGCACCCAACATACACAGTCCATATCCATCTAGCTAATATGTGATTTACAATGAAAAACTTAAGGAAACCTACTGCCACACAAGGTTAACAGGTATACCCTACTTGGCAGAAAGGACGCTCAACAATGAAAGTGAATAAAAATGTATGGTAGACGCTAAATCTGGTGCTTACTTTCCTGCTAGGGGCTATCTAGTGAATACTAAAGAAAAAAAAACAGTAACCTACAGTAAACTGCCAGGGGCTATCTAGTTAATATTATTAAAGAATTAAACAGTAACCTGCGGTCAGCTACACCTACTGATTATTCCCCGTATTTATAATGTAAACAAACGTTTACATACACGCGAAAATGAGTTGATAAAACTATGAAAACTGCTACCTTGAATGTATCGAGTCTAAATGACACTAATAAACGTAAATACTGAGTATAGTACACTAACAGATGCAAGTAGAAAACAAACCTTTAGCTAACAGTAAGAATTCAGAATGTAAAAAACAAATACGAACTCTAATTTATGATAATCGGTGAGCTTACAGTGCACGATCACTAAATCCCACAACAAGCTAAGGAATTTAAGCAAAGAAACAGGTGAGTTTTAGCTTTCAGCTAACTAAACCGTAGGTGATAAGGGTTCAGCGGTTGTATTATAACACTGTTTGACTCTGATATTATAGTGTAACACTAATTTACCATGTATTTTACGTTTGCTTAACTGTTAACACTCGCAGGTTGAGGTAGTCAAACGTATTTAAGTGAGGTTACAATTCACTGTAAGTTTCCTAATCAAACGTATAAAAACTGCTATCTTCAAAGTACCGTGTCTAAATGACATTTTAAACGTGAAAACTGAGTATTGTACACTAACTTAAACTGATTAATCCTTGTATTTATAACGTAAACAAATTTTTACGAACACGCGAAAAACTACCTAATAAAACGTATGAAAACTGCTAACTTTAATGTATAGAGTCAAAATGACACTAAGAAACGTAAATACCGAGTATTGTACACTGACGTAATTGATAATCCGGCGTATTTAATGCCAGTTAAGAATGTAAACAAACTTTCACGTACTCGCGAAGCTGTCCTAAATAGAAACTTCGCTTTTCCTATTCACACGCAAATAACAACTAAAACCTTCAATTTGTCAAGTTTATCTGACACTAATGCAGGTAAACTGTGGAATATATAGTAAAAACAATTAATTGCTAGCTAAATTACTTATCTTGTAACACAACAAGCGAAAAGCGCTCGTAACCAGTGTCACTTGAAACAAAATATCGGAATACTTTGGTTGACGAGCCAAGTGCCCCAGTGGTTAAAGGAATTGCTTAATGTCAAGTAGATAATGAAAATACGAGGTCGATAACAAGTTCTATTGAACAAGATTGGTAGAAAAAAAACCAGTCGCATCCCTTTATGAGGAACCATCCCAGCATTTGCCTTAAAGATTTAAGGAAGCCGTGGATGACTGGATGTGGAATTGAGTCCAGTTCCTACAGAATGAAAATACAGTATGTTACCACTGCGCAGTCTCGCTCGATGCGTTAAAATCGCTGATAATGTTGAGGAAAATTTACTATTAATTTACTATTAATTACTATTACTTGTAATCGACATCTACATTTGCCAAAGACCGTAAAGTACTATTTACTGATTCCGCCGCTGATTTATGGGACGCTTACGTCACGCCCCTGCGACTGGCATTTTCATGATGTATCAGTGCATGAGCCTAGCAGAGCCTTCTATAGGTAGCAAGTTAGTGTGTAGACTACCGCAAACTCATCCCGCTAATTGGGACCTCAACACTAACCTCCACTCTTGAAAGCGTTGTAGAACATATTATGCTGTTGTTCACGTATGACACCATACAAGGGTATCGCCACGGACCAACACTTTAACAATCAGGCGAAAGCACATGTTCATCTACAGCTGCAATCTGGAAGCCTTCATATGGCGTTTGGAGGAGTACACTTACTGTTCAAGTAACATATCCTTTTTTTCTTTTCCATTATCGGAATGAATTTAGTTGCACCTATGAATTTGCTCTAATTTCTGCAAATCTGGTGATGTAGCCAATAGGCGAGATGTATTTTGTAGATAGTAGAATGTGTCTCAGTACGTTCTAGGAAGTGAGGTTGTAGTGGTTCGCTGTTTTCCTCAAAATGTTGGACCATTGTCCACTTTTTAAAAGTCAGCTAACTTGAAAAAAGTTTAATCACCATTTTTCCATCACTATGATATAAACATCGGTACAGCTAATTTGGCTGATATAAATTTTGCTTTAACCTACCCCATATTCTTCTCAACGGAACTAATTTCTTAAATAAATTAGGCAGCTAAAGCTATTCCTAAAAATCCTTATGAAGAACAGTGTCTGCTCGGTGCCGTTGAGTTTGCCGTCTTAATATCTTTCTCCTGCGCGATAGGCATCAGAGCGCTTACTTTACAATTCATAGCTGACGAAATTCAGTCAACCGAAGCTCTCTCAGGCTCTAAGGGGAAAGTAAGTTTAAGTAAGTAAAACGACACACAACAGTCAGTCCCTATTAAAATCAATATTGAAATAATTGCGCATTAAAAGACAGTATGTATAAACTGTACACAGCGCAGCTAAATTCTACATTACCTGTAAATGTACCACCTGTAGAAGTGTGAACGTTAGGTCAGCAATTTTGTGACACTACAGCCTCCTAGATTTTTTATATTTTCAGCACTATGCATACCGTCTTTCTCAAACGTCTTCCACTGCAGTTATGTCACACGCCAACGCTTATTAGTGCCAACGGACTTGTTGCAAAGGTATCACTGGCTCCCGTCGGCTCAGCCAAGTTTAAGCGCCATCGGGCTGGGCTAGCACTTAGATGGGCCACTGTCCCGGTATGCCGAGTGCTGTTGGCAAGAAGGGTGCACTTGTCGTTGAGAGGTCAGTTGAGAAGTAGCTTCACCGGTCAGGAAAACTGAGAACGCCGGGGTGTGGTGTGCTGACCACATTACCCTCTCGCCCCACTCTGTTTCCGCCTGTCCTGAGGATGACACGGTGGCCGGTCGGTAACGATGGGCCTTTAAGGCCTGCTCGGACGGTATTTCTGTCAGATCGACTTGGTAATAGCCCCCACCAACGAATAATACTCGAGAATTTATTGTTATAGATAATGTCTTCCGGATGTGAATAATAAGGATTACAGTTGCTCAGAGTTCTTCAATAAATGTTACTCAATCATGTATCTTCCTAAAGTCTAAATTGTTCGGTTCAGAAATTTCTAGATGTTCGAAAGTTGCGACTTATTCCACCAAATGACAGCCGGCAGTTTCAGCTCTATATAAGACCATTACATTACTCTCATATCTATATGAACGATCACTTGCCAATCCTTACACCAGGTACTTACATCTTCGAGTCACTCCACTATTAGTATCAAGTTTATATCTATCGCATCACAAATACCCATGTTTTGTTTTTTTATCTCATATAGGACCTAACTACGGAGATCGTAGGTCGCTAAGCTTAAGCACTGCTTACTCTAACGTAAACTAACTTTCAATAAGGACAACACTCACCCATCCCCGAGGGAGGAGTCGAACCTCCGACGGGGGGAGCCGCGCGGACCGTGACAAGACGCCGGTGACCGTGCGGTTAGCCCCTGCGGCCGCATGGGGTTAAATTCATATAAATTGTGAACGGCAATGGACTATTCAAATAATACACCCTGCTGCATTACACTCTGACTCTATGAAGAAGGACATTTTAAGTACTGGTTGCTTAGAAGTCTTCGGTTCTGTCGGATATATACACTCCTGTAAATTGAAATAAGAACACCGTGAATTCATTGTCCCAGGAAGGGGAAACTTTATTGACACATTCCTGGGGTCAGTTACATCACATGATCACACTGACAGAACCACAGGCACATAGATACAGGCAACAGAGCATGCACAATGTCGGCACTAATACAGTGTATATCCACCTTTCGCAGCAATGCGGGCTGCTATTCTCCCATGGAGACGATCGTAGAGATGCTGGATGTAGTCCTGTGGAACGGCTTGCCATGCCATTTCCACCTGGCGCCCCAGTTGGACCAGCGTTCGTGCTGGACGTGCACACCGCGTGAGACGACGCTTCATCCAGTCGCAAACATGCTCAATGGGGGACAGATCCGGAGATCTTGCTGGCCAGGGTAGTTGACTTACACCTTCTAGAGCACGTTGGGTGGCACGGGATACATGCGGACGTGCATTGTCCTGTTGGAACAGCAAGTTCCCTTGCCGGTCTAGGAATGGTAGAACGATGGGTTCGATGACGGTTTGGATGTACCGTGCACTATTCAGTGTCCCCTCGACGATCACCAGAGGTTTACGGCCAGTGTAGGAGATCGCTCCCCACACCATGATGCCGGGTGTTGGCCCTGTGTGCCTCGGTCGTATGCTGTCCTGATTGTGGCGCTCACCTGCACGGCGCCAAACACGCATACGACCATCATTGGCACCATGGCAGAAGCGACTCTCATCGCTGTAGACGACACGTCTCCATTCGTCCCTCCATTCACGCCTGTCGCGACGCCACTGGAGGTGGGCTGCACGATGTTGGGGCGTGAGCAGAAGACGGCTTAACGGTGTGCGGGACCGTAGCCCAGCTTCATGGAGACGGTTGCGAATGGTCCTCGCCGATTCCCCAGGAGCAACAGTGTCCCTAATTTGCTGGGAAGTGGCGGTGCGGTCCCCTACGGCACTGCGTGGGATCCTACGGTCTTGGCGTGCATCCGTGCGTCGCTGCGGTCCGGTCCCAGGTCGACGGGCACGTGCACCTTCCGCCGACCACTGGCGACAACATCGATGTACTGTGGAGACCTCACGCCCCACGTGTTGAGCAATTCGGCGGTACGTCCACCCGGCCTCCCGCATGCCCACTATACGCCCCCGCTCAAAGTCCGTCAACTGCACATACGGTTCACGTCCACGCTGTCGCGGCATGCTAACAGTGTTAAAGACTGCGATGGAGCTCCGTATGCCACGCAAACTGGCTGACACTGACGGCGGCGGTGCACAAATGCTGCGCAGCTAGCACCATTCGACGGCCAACACCGCGGTTCCTGGTGTGTGCGCTGTGCCGTGCGTGTGATCATTGCTTGTACAGCCCTCTCGCAGTGTCCGGAGCAAGTATGGTGGGTCTGACACACCGGTGTCAATGTGTTCTTTTTTCCATTTCCAGGAGTGTATTTACATGTCTGAAGTTACCAGGTGCTGGAGCAGGACTGCATCTATGGCTTTCTGCACGTAGTGAAGCGCGCATCAATCTAAGACTCTCCCAGTAAAAACAACAAAAACAGATTATTCCGCGATCAGGCCCTGAAGATCGCGCGGTTATCGACCGACCGCCTTATCATCTCCAGTCATTCATAATCGAATGCGGTACGGTGGGGCATGGTGTTCACAGTCATGAAGAGAGCTAACTGAGTTTCGTACGATTGTTCATTAGATGATCAAATGTGTTCCATCATGACAGAAAACTCATCGTACAAGACCACAATATACAGCCGGCCGATGTGGCCGTGCGGTTCTAGGCGCTTCAGTCTGGAACCGCGTGACCGCTACGGTCGCAGGTTCGAATCCTACCTCGGGCATGGATGTGTGTGATGTCTTTAGTTTAGTTAGGTTTAAGCAGTTCTAAGTTCCAGGGGACTGATGACCTTAGATGTTAAGTCCCATAGTGCTCAGAGCCATTTGAACCAAAATAAACAGGCGTGGACAAAAATAAGGAAATACTAAGAATACATAACCACGCCTACTATGCTGTAGGAAAACCATTGGTATCCAAAACAGCTTCCAATAATCTCGGAATGGATAAATACAAGTCCTGTTTACTTTTCCAGCAAATAGCATAACATTTTTTCCTGCAATACAGTGGCTAGTTGTGGTGTCAATGGAGATGAATGGAGATGAATGGAGATCATGCATCTTTTTCTCCAGTGTAGACAACAAAGCCTCAGCGATATATGGTGACTGTCGTGGCGATGGGAGCTGAGACAACTCATTCTCGTAGTTACAAGTCCAGTCCCGGACGATGCGATGTGTGCAGGGATAGAGTCATCGTGGAATATAGCATCACCATTGGTAAGCAAAAACTAATTTGACCACAAATCCTTCTCTTCTTTCCAGTTCACTTCACTAACCCCCACTATACGCAATCGGGAGAAATATGGTTCAATCCCGCGTCTGGCTGTCCTGATTTAGGTTTTCCGTGATTTCTCTAAATCGCTCCAGACAGATGTCAGGATGGTTCCTTTGAAAGGGCACGGCCCACTTTCTTCCCCATCCTTCCCTAATATGACGCGACCGATGACCTTGCTGTCTGGTCTCCACACCCAAGCAACCCAACCCAACCCCCACTGTATCTGGATTGAGCCTTAGCATTTCCCTTTTCAGAGTTTCAAGTTTCCCTACCACGTTCAAGCTTCTGACATTCCACACCCCGACTCGTAGAACGTTATCCTGTCGTTGATTGTTCAATCTTTTTGTGTTGGTAACCTCCCCCTTGGCAGTCCCCTCCCGGAGACCTGAATGGGGGACTATTCCGGACTCTTTTGCCAATGGAGAGATCATAATTACATTTCTTCAGTTACAGGTCACATGTCCTGTGGATACACGTTAGGTCTCTTTAATGCAGTGGTTTCCAATGCCTTCTAAATCCTCTTGATGTTGATCATTGCTAATACTTCCGCCTTTAAAGGCAGTTTCCCACCACTAGGACAATAGAGTGCCCTGAACCTCTGTCCGCTCCTCCGCCTTCTTTGAAAAGGCCGTTGGCAGACTGAGGGTGACTTTTTTATGTCGGAAATCTTCGGTTGCCAATGCTGATTATTAATTACAATTTAACAAGTGGGGGGATTTAATCCCCGAACGCGTTTTTAATATGAATCTAAAAGGCTACCTTTCTTTTTCTTTTAATCTCATTTTGTTCGTTTTCGTTCGTTGCAACTGCTCGCGGCGGACATCGTGAGATACCCGTTTAAGTTCGTTGTTAATCGATTAACTCAGTTTTTTGTATTACAGAGGGCAGCTAACCCCCTGACCGAATACGCTGAGCTACCATGCCGGCATTCCTACACCACGAGCAAAACACAACTGTTTTCACACGTTGAATCAAACCTTAAGTTGTTGACTGGTTAAGAAAAGACGCATCAGTGTATGGGCTTACTGTAACAAATGCGAAAAATCTTTCATTTAACATGGGGCATATGACTCTAATATCATATTCTAAAGGGAAATCAGATATGAGTTTTCTTGAAATAAGATAGGACGGACCTTCCCTTAAAGACATTTTGTGATTCTGCAAATATTAATAAAACCGACAAACTTCAGGAACGGATTCCTTGCCGGAAATGGACGAAAAGAGGTCCTATGAACATGTGCCCGGAAATGATTCGTTGTCACGGTAGATAGCGTTGACAAATGACAGTTCCTCTCACCACGTGCTGTGTGTTCCCTCTGTGTTTCAGGCTGTGTGGCTGACGTAGCGTACTGTAAGCGGAAGAAAGGTCCGGTATTCATGTCAGCGACAATCAGAAATGGTGTTTCTTTACGGCCAATCAGAAGGAAACGGTCAAGAAGTAACGTGGCTATACCGGAACAAATACCCTTGCAGACACAAACCACATCACACATTATTTAAAGCCTTTTTTGGCCGTTTGTGCGGTCATGGATCCTTTCAGACGGACATGGTGTATACGTGGACGAGGAAAAAAATTCTCGTATTTTTTCCGGATTTCACGGTAAAAATAGACTTTCTCCTGGATGAAAATAAACTTTTTCCGCGTTAAGTAAAATTATACTCTTCCTCTGAAATGTAAAACTTACAAATTCTTTCAGTGGTTGTGGTTTTATATTATACCAGCGTAGAATTTCCCTGCACTTTATAATACCCAGGGGAAAAATACGTCTTAAAAGTTGTCTGATGTGCACCAACATTTACACTGCATATTTTCGTATTATGAAAGTATAAATTCGAATTCGAAATCGAGATTGCGATACGCTTTTTTAAACCAGCCGCAGCTCATAACAAGTGATCTCGCCAGCCGATGACAGAGGATATTCGGAGCATAGGACACGTGACGTAGACAGCCAATTGCGAGTAGCGCGAACACACAAATAGGAAAAGGTAATGGTTTAACTTTGCCTGGCACTGAAATGTGAATTAAAGAGTAGCATGTAGATTTATAATATTGGTCTGTCCAAGAGAAGCTAAGTACTCACACATGATGATATTTTTTGCGCGTGTTACGCTTTAAGATACATCACACAAATGTCCCAGTAAAATTTTTAACAACGACATAAATGTCTGATCTTCTGGGCTCGAAAATATTCTAAATGGTCGTCCTCAAAGATTTGATTTTTGAATGATAGTCGAACGCTCTGTGATTTAAGTAATTCATCGGACATTCGTGCACAGCGTTCATCTTGCGTAAAAGGAAATTTACTTTGAAAGTAATGATCTTCAAACAACCATTCGGAATATTTTTTCGCGACCTGTTAGAAATAGATTCGCTTCAGCAGTTGCCAGAGCGTTGCCGCGCTTGCGCAGCTGCGATGGCGTAGGAAGCCCGTATGTTCGTACGTCTAAAACATTAAAACATCTTACATTATGTCATAAAAGAATCAAGACATTAGAGGATACTCCAAGAGCATGGGAATTTTGTGGACCGTAATAAAATGCATAACTCGGCACAAAGTGCACATTCGTATGTCCCGATTCAGATATAAATTTTCTTGGAGTACCAATACTGTATTATCTCATGTTTGGTTCTTTATTATGGCATAATGCCATACGTGCTAGAAGATGAAAACGTGAACTTGAACAGCGAACAGTTGAAAGTAGTCAATATTATGGAATTAAACACTTCATTTCAAATAAATTGACTGCCTCAGCGGAAAAGATTAATAAAAGTCAAATTTCTTTAAAAAAAACGACAAAAAAATAACTTCATTGCTCTGCTTGACTGTCAGAAACGTGGAAACATTTTCATGATGATGATGATGATGAGGTGCCATACTCCGAGGAGCGTAGGGGACGATGCGGGAGACCCTTCTACACTCCTGGAAATTGAAATAAGAACACCGTGAATTCATTGTCCCAGGAAGGGGAAACTTTATTAACACATTCCTGGGGTCAGATACATCACATGATCACACTGACAGAACCACAGGCACATAGACACAGGCAACAGAGCATGCACAATGTCGGCACTAGTATAGTGTATATCCACCTTTCGCAGTAATGCAGGCTGCTATTCTCCCATGGAGACGATCGTAGAGATGCTGGATGTAGTCCTGTGGAACGGCTTGCCATGCCATTTCCACCTGGCGCCTCAGCTGGACCAGCGTTCGTGCTGGACGTGCAGACGGCGTGAGACAACGCTTCACCGAGTCCCAAACATGCTTAATGGGGGACAGATCCGGAGATCTTGCTGGCCAGGGTAGTTGCCATACACCTTCTAGAGCACGTTGGGTGGCACGGGATACATGCGGACGTGCATTGTCCTGTTGGAACAGCAAGCTCCCTTGCCGGTCTAGGAATGGTAGAACGATGGGTTCCATGACGGTTTGGATGTACCGTGCACTATTCAGTGTCCCCTCGACGATCGCTAGAGGTGTACGGCCAGTGTAGGAGTTCGCTCGCCACACCATGATGCCGGGTGTTGGCCCTGTGTGCCTTGGTCGTATGCAGTCCTGATTGTGGCGCTCACCTGCACGGCGCCAAGCACGCATACGTCCATCATTGGCACCAAGGCAGAAGCGACTCTCATCGCTGAAGACAATACGCCTCCATTCGTCCCTCCATTCACGCCTGTCGCGTCACCACTGGACGTGGGCTGCACGATGTTGGGGCGTGAGCGGAAGACGGCCTAACGGTGTGCGGGACCGTAGCCCAGCTTCATGGAGACGATTGCGAATGGTCCTCGCCGATTCCCCAGGAGCAACAGTGTCCCTAATTTGCTGGGAAGTGGCGGTGCGGTCCCCTACAGCACTGCGTGGGATCCTACGGTCTTGGCGTGCATCCGTGCGTCGCTGCGGTCCGGTCGCAGGTCGACGGGCACGTGCACCTTCCGCCGACCACTGGCGACAACATCGATGTACTGTGGAGACCTCACGCCCCACGTGTTGAGCAATTCGGCGGTACGTCCACCCGGCCTCCCGCATGCCCACTATATGCCCTCGCTCAAAGTCCATCAACTGCACGTACGGTTCACGTCCACGCTGTCGCGGCATGCTACCAGTGTTAAAGACAGCGATGGAGCTCCGTATGCCACGGCAAACTGGCTGACACTGACGGCGGCGGTGCACAAATGCTGCACAACTAACGCCATTCGACGGCCAACACCGCGGTTCCTGGTGTGTCCGCTGTGCCGTGCGTGTGATCATTGCTTGTACAGCCCTCTCGCAGTGTCCGGAGCAAGTATGGTGGGTCTGACACACCGGTGTCAATGTGTTCTTTTTTCCATTTCCAGGAGTGTATAATTATGTCTATGTATTTTAATTCACTTGATAGCTCCTGGCCACAGAAATAGTTTTTTTTTTCATTTGACGTGTGAGCAACAAAAGAAGAGGAAACAGCAAAACCACTTAACGTAAACACGGGCCACGTGGAGACTACAACCTCCCCACTACAACTCAGACTGCTCTGTGCATCAGCTCCGGATCTACGTTACTTCCGAACCGCGGTAATATTAGATATTGGCGTTCCCCTCCCTCGAGAGTTTGAGGTAGGACCCCAAAAACTTAAAAAAAATCGAATTTTCACAAATACCTTCATTTTGTTGCTCACATCTTTCTGAAGAGTCTAATACATAAAACATATATGTTCGAGGGAACGTAGGGCACGTTATTCGGTGTGCCGAAGTGCAATGCCACGCCTCTTCGCACAGCATTCTTCCGTCGCACGCCTCTGTATTTCACCTCTTCACACAGCATTCTTCCGTCGCACGCCTCTGTATTTCACTCTGTGGAATTCAAACGTGTAATATTTTGTAATGGGTGCCATCAAACTATATTCACGCCAGTGGAACTTAAAATCTCCTGTGGAGTCTCTCCTGCTCTCAGTCGGCCGGTTTGACAGCCTGCCCCCCTTTAAAAACAAATATTGCTTTCAATAACGAATGGGATTATTTGTAATCGGGAGAACAAGAACTCTTCAGAAAATATGCACATTTTACTGTCTGTTTTGTGTGACATAAAATTAAATATACGATACATAAAATGAGTGAAGACAAGAGATGAGTAAGACAGTATACATTCTTCAATCCTTAAGTCCTAGCTTTGTTTCTCTCTAATCTTGCCACAGCTTTATGTGGCGTACTTTTTCCTTTCTGGGGAAGAATCTATTACCTCATCAAAGTTCGTGAACGTTATATGTTAGGAAGTAGTTTCACGTTTCATTCATCCTCTCTAGCTTCTGAAGCATGATACCCAAGAGTAGTAGTACGAAATTTTTATGTAAATTTGGAATCGTCATATTCTTCCGTAATTTGTGTGAGTCCCCGTTTCTCCTCCTTCCCCTGTCTAACAAACCATCTTGTCATCACTAATTCTGCAACTATTCCTGCCAGGATCAAAACTTATCCTCTGGTTAACTTCACTAACCCTGCCACAATCACCGGTTTAGTATCCCGCATTTATTCTCCGGTTAGCCTTATTACCTCTTCGTACAACGCTTTTTCTGCGCTACTCCCAGAATAGAACTTTAGTGGCAGCTAGCCGGGAACTGTATGACTGGCCCTTACTAGTGTAGCGGTCTGGCCAAAAATTTTCTATCAGAATTTAAATCTCTTGGATACACGGAGAAGACAATACGTATTCCTGTTAGTCGTTTCTTTCCACTCTGGTAGTCCGAATCTACGGATTTCGCTAGTAATTATAACAAAGCTGATCATTTACAAACCCAGTCAACCACATAAACAGCGATTGGCATTTACCCGTTCGGCTTTATTCCGCTCAGCTCGTATAGACCCGTTCGCTTTTGTCTGCAGGTAAGTTTACTTCTAGATGCGACGGGAATTCCCCTGCCAGAGACATCACGCATTCAAAAACCAACTTATAATTAATTCAGAGAACAACGTACAATTTGTTCAAAAACCAACAGGGGTACGCTCAAAATCGATAGAACAACGTACGCTGGATGCTAGGCCCTTTGTGAAACAAGGTGTTTTTCCTCAATAATATGAAATTGGCGCCCCACGCCCCCTAGTTCAGGGCCTGTTACGCATACGTGAATCTGAGGGATTAGGTGCACCAGTGAAATTTTTCCGGATAGCATCTGGCTGCTTGCTGCTTTTGCTTATACAGCTAACTGCCACACTTCTGTAGCCAGAAGCGGGAGGAGGTACTACCACAGTCTATGTTAGACTGTGGTCTACACACACGTGACTAAACTACACATGCGCATAAGCTCGCTCGCAACGACTCAAATGAATCTAATGTAAAGAGATGTGACGTCACACTCATCGGAGGCCATTTGTTGTTATGAAGCACTGCATCGTCTTCCTAAAGCCTTGGACACATTTCGCTGTTGGCAGACGCTTGTATGAGGACTGTGTTTTGTTGTATATGGTGAATTTCTTTTGCAACTTAGGTTTTATTTTCTTTTTTTTCTCTCGTTCTTGTTTTATTGCTCCAGTATTATTCTGCAGTAGCGAGATAAATTAATACTGGTTCTTACCAGTCAGTTACAAAAATTTAACTGAAAACTAAAACAATGAAAAATTCCCTGAATTCTAAAAAAAAATTACCGGGTTTTTCTCGGTTTTCTCCCGGATGAAAAAATTCCCGTGTTTTTCCTAGATCTCCCGGTTTCCCGGGTCGTATACACCCTGGACAGACTTACATACAGGGAGGCGGCGGACTATGCACACACCGGATCTGGAAGACCAGGTTGTACTGGATAATGAGACGAACCCTAGCACAGGCTCCAGAGAATTGGCGCGTCCACATGGTGTAAGCCAAAGTACAATTGTGTGTTTCCTGCAGGACAACCACTACCATCCTTATCATCTGCAATCTCATGGAGACCACATTTGTTGTGAGGTGGACGTGATGCAGCTCTGTATTGAGCTCCGCGACGTTTTGTTGTGGTTGCACACACACCATCCAATTCCGTATGCATGTTCATAGGACCCATCTTCCTCCATTTCTAGTCAGGAATCCGTCTCTGCACTTTGTCAGTTTCATTAAGGTTGAGAGAGAGAGAGAGAAAGAGAGAGACAGACAGACAGAGAGAGAGAGAGAGAGAGAGAGAGAGAGAGAGAGAGAGAGAGAGAGAGAGAGTCACGTAAATCATAAAACTTCGTTTCTTTCGTGAACGGTTACATTTATCGAATTGCGGTATTCGGCACATGTTACACTGTATGTTTTTGTTTGGTTAATGTTTTCACCGCTGGTATCAACGGAGATATTGAAGTAAACTTGTTATAGGTGCAATCGATACCTCTTGGGAAGACAAGTGCAGAGATATGGCTTTTGTTAAGATTGTAGAAATATGTCGTAAAAAAGTTCAAGAAATGTCCTAGAATGAAACAGCACGGCGAGCGGAAACGGTAGTTACGATGCAAACACGGCCAAGCAGACGTCTCGGACCATGTTGCGTTAACTGTATACCGTAAGGTATCTCTGAGCTAAGAGAATAAACTTTTATTTCCCCTTGAACAAACTTACGACCTACACGCCGGTTCAGCTGCGAATGTTGTATAAGGAAATTGGTTAGATTCTAGTGCATCACAAAGGGGTTAGGAAAACTATTTCACATTTATGTATCCTCCCAGATTTACGTGAGCTGAAACACAGGAATCAACTGTACATTCTTCAAAAACAATACGGTGCAAAAAGCAACTACTGTTTTAAACATCCGAGTATTAGAAAGAAAAGTTGACCTCTCTTCTCTTGTATCTGGCTGTGTGCTTCTTACAGGGAAAATACTTGCTGTCGGACAAGTGCCTCCACCTACACTGCTCTAGATTGCGTCATATGGAATACATTCGCTGAATTAAACATTTAATTAAAAATGTTTTGGTGACCATGTGCTCAGGGCAAAATTGCCTGGCTTGTTGTACATTGGTGATCCGGATAGATAGCCCTATACCGCTGTATTGTTTTTACGGTTCGTTAGTTTGCAGATTAAAGACATTCAAGTAGTTTTTACGACATTTGTTTTACATTCACCATGTAAAAGTAATATATTCATCTTCTTCTCATGAGCGGCCCACAGTGCTGACAAGTGAACAGGCAAAAGTGATGACATTCTGACACAACGTAGCACGAGAGCTCTGCTTGTCGGTGTTTGTCCCGCTAATGCCGATTCAGGACACCGAGCTCTCAAATTTTAGGGCAATTTTTTTACATGTTTCAACATCAGCATTAACAAACGCTATATCACTGTAATTGTCCTCTCAAGAGCTATCAAATGCAGTTATAAAAAATATACGCTTCCATTAAAAAGAAGTTCTTACTTCAACATGTCCGTAGACACCAGCGTTAAAAAACATTAACCAAACAAAACCATACGTCCCATTCGATTTTCTAACATTTACCGAAAACCTCTTTGCAATATGTGTAGCCGTTCACGGTGTATGACCATCTTTTTAAAGATGGTTGCGGGACTCGGCTGTTCGATAGAGGATGTCAAATTAAACACCTTTCAGCCGTCAATTTTCAGCTTTACTTTATTTGTTTCGCTGTTTTACTACGCCATCTTCACACCCCTGACCGACGTGTAGGAAGAGTCTACCTCGCTTGTGATCAAAACAGGTGCCAGCCATACTGGTATTAGTAGATATTTGTTTCAGTGATCACTTCAACCATCACCTGACGTCTGTTAGATAAACATTCAATCTATGTCAGTCTGGTTACCAAATAACATTAAGTAGAAAATTGGCAGCTAAACCGTGTTTACTTTTAAATCCTCGAATAAAAGTGGTGTTACGTCTTGAGATGTTCAAATGTGTGTGAAATCTTATGGGACTTAACTGCTAAGGTTATCAGGCACTAAGCTTACACACTACTCAACCTAAATTATCCTAAGGACAAACACACACACCAATGCCCGAGGGAGGACTCGAACCTCCGCCGGGACCAGCCACACATTCCATGACTGCAGCGCATTAGCCTGTTAGTCTTATTTTTTGTCTCTTTATTGCTATTTTTATCACCTTATACAAGGCGGGCTGTCAGCAGCAGAGTACGCCGCTCTTCACCCTTGAGTTTGACAAATAGTAGTACAGATAGGAGTCACAAAGAAAAACAATCAAAACGGTGGGCAAAAATAGTAGACACTAAAAAACAAAAAAACATGGAGCCGTTCACGCTGGACGAGAAATATCACTAACACTAGTTGACACGGCGCACATAACGTGGATGACGGCGACGGCACACGTGAACAGTGGTGGCGTGACGGCGAAGAACACAAAACACAAACAAAGGCACACACACGAGACACTGATGACGATGATCTCCGGCGCGCGAATGTTCACTGAGCGTGTGCGAGTCTGGGGACCTGTCAAGAGAGGAGGAGGAGGAAAGGGAACAGGTGAGGGAGAGGGGGGGAAGATGCCATGGGCAGGGGGGATAGGGGGAAGGGTGGAAGGGGGGGAGCCCGGAGGAAGAGGGGTGGAGGAAGGGGGATGGGGAAAAAGGAAAGAGAAGGGAGGGAGGGTGGCGAAAGGAAAGGACACAGGAAGTGGGGGCAGAAAGGATCAAAGTTGATAGGAGGGATAGGTGGAGGGGAGGAGGACATCATCAGGGAGGGGGGGTACGTCTTCAGTGACTCACCAATGTTTAACCTATGTCCGTCTGAATGTTTATTGGAAAATAGTTTAAAAATTTTAAGTAAATCGGTCAAGTAATTTTTTAGATTGTTAACTTGTCGTTCATTGATCGTGACCAGGCCTAATATCTCACGAAATAAGTGCCAATGGAAAAAACTACAAAGAACGAAACATGTCTAACTTGAAGGGGTAAACCAGATGGCGCTATGGTTGGCCCGCTAGATGGCGCTGCCACAGGTCAAACTGATATCAAATGCGTTTTTTTAAAAGAGGAATCCTACATATTTGTGTAGTACATAAGCTAGACGAGTTTCGTTCTTTGTACTTTTTTCGTTTGATGCTTATTTCGTGAGATAATTGGCCTGGTCACTATCAATGGACCACCCTGTATTGTAGCACAGATTGTGTTGTCACCATTCTGGCATAAGGATTAGGTATGGGCAGAATATCGTTAATTTACTATTGTCTAACATTTTATTGATACCATTGTGCTGTGTAAAAATACTCACATCGTTAATAAATGCTTTTATAAAGTAAATCCACGCCTGCACAACGCCCCAGCCAAAGCAGTCCACCCTAATCTTGAGCTACATACAAGGAGAGTAAATGTTCACGGAATAATCATTTCGAAATTACAGAAACTTCGTATTGGACGAAAGCGTTGAAGAGTCTGAACAAGTATATAAATCGCCGCCCTGGTGCCAAAGAGATTACGTACTTGCTGTTGCCTCTGTAAGGGCAACATGCAATTGTGTTGCAACGTCTGCGAAGTGCCTACAAAGGGGTCATCAGCTGTTGCCGATGTGCGAGTACGATTATAAGGCATATATTCAGTGTTTCGCTCATGCTAGGGGCTGGATGCTGGAATAACGTCACTGTGTGACAAGAGTCCTTCTGTGCCGACAAGCATTCCTGCCTCAAAGTGACAATGCGTAAACAATGTAAGCATCAAATGAACCTTCGAGGCCTGTTTGAACAGTAAATTGAACAGTGGGAGCCGCATTGTACTGTTCCCAATTGGGGGCACAGATCGTTCTATTGCAAGAGAAGTGTATGGCCTCGAACGCACAGAACCTCACGAAAATCTAGTTTGAACTTAAATCACTCATCCCACAAGCAGACAATAGCATACAGAACTACGGTTTTTACCACGAGAGACGTTTCAATTACGACCAATAGGGGTCTAAGAGAAGAACTTAGGTAACGCGAAACAATCAAACAACGATGTAGATGGACGAGAAACACACAGGTTTTAATATCATGACTTACTACTATACTCTGCTTCAATAAATTATGCTATCTGAAGAGAACTTTTATTTTTAAATTATATTTTTTTGTTTTGTTATTACTGACCTGATATTATTTCAAAGTGATGGAGTGGGGTTTGACATGAAGTGGTCAAAGCAAAGTGGAACAGAACAATATGCACATCTGACTAATGACACTTTTTCATGTTAAACATAATTTCTATATTCAAACAGTCCAGTATCAAGCGCCACACTATTTACACTTCCAAACTATAATAGTGGTATGTCAGTGTCGTAACGCACATTTTGCCACACAGGCTTGCACTTCCGTGCGGAAAGTTGTTTATATAGCACAGAGTGAAGTCAGACGACAAAATAACGATCTGTAACTTTGCTTGTGGCTTTTATCATTGTGGTGTTAGACATTCAACCATGCTTGTCTTATAGAGTCTCAGGATGCGCACAGCCAAAGGTAGATAATATTTTGTTTTCGGTCATATTATGTCGGTGTTTTGTTTTCTCGTGTTACTGAAGTTCCTCTAGACCACTGAACAACTCGTCATTCAAATGTCTTTCGTGATAAGATGCGAAGTTTTGCATGCGAATGGCTCATACCACTATTTCTGCAAGGAGCGATTTATGATGTAAGCACATTTTCGCGCGGTTCTGAGTGTTAGAGGTCACGCACTTCCCTTGTGATAATGTACGTTTACTTTACCTCCTTAAAGAGGTGGTGGCAAGTAGCAACTTTCTGTAATTGAAAGAGTATGGAGAAAGACATTCTCGTCAAGAAAAGTAAGTAATAAAGGTGGTGTGAAAGTTAAAATGTGTCGGATATTAACCACGCAGAAACATAACTGCCCTGAAGATGCTACCGTTTGTTGGAATTGTTTGTTTGTGTTTCTCTCATAATTTATGAAAATTATGGGATGTACTTGTCAAGTAGCACAATGGATGTGTAGTGTGAGTGAGGCACGTATGGTGTTACGATGACGGCTTGCAAAATAATTTACAATTGCTGTTTCTTTACGCCTTATTTTTTAATAAACATGAATCAGTTTTAGAATATAGCGATAGTGGCATGCTGCCTGACACAATCACGTCTGATAAATATCTAGGTTGAAAGCAATATGAAACGGAACGAGCAGCAAGGGAGACGAATGTTCGACATCGGATTATTGCGAGAATTTTAAGAAATGTTGTACTTCTGCAAAGGAGTCCGCATATGGTACTATAACGTGACCCACTGTTTAGTGCTGTATGAGTGTTTGGGAACCTCAGCATGTCGGATTGAAGGAATACATCGAAACAGTTCAGAGCCTGGCTGCTAGATGTGATACAGATAGGTTCGAACAACAGCCAAGTTGTACACAGATGTACAAGTTGTACTTAAATAGGAATCACTGAAAAGAAGACGACTTTCTGATTGATAAGCTCTGTTGAGAAAATTTAGAAAACTGGCATTTGAGTCAGACTGCAGAATGATTCTACTGATGCCAATGCTAGGACCACGAAGATAAGCTTAGGGAGAACAGGACGCGTACGGAGGGATACAGGGAATGGTACAAAAATGGGCACAGGTGTAATTATGGGCCACCCTCACGAAGAAGGTATGTGAAGTGCTGCTGAGTGGCGACCAGGACTGAAAACGGCGCGTGTTGTTAATAGACGGTAGAAGCGCCCAGTTGCTAGCATTGTTTCAAGCAGCGTAATTAGAGGGTCCGTTATTTGGTGAAATGATGTTTGTTCAGGACTGCAAATGTTTGGCAGCTATGTGAATTTCTTTTCTACGTACATCCTTATGATTAGTTGAAAACTATTTCTCAGTGATATCCGGAATAACGGAATCCTAAGCTACTAGCATGTTTTACGTTACACGCAGTTTTAGGTTAGACGTAATAGTGGCCATGTTGCTTAAGAATGGGGCCCATTGGGTTGGTGTAACAATGGGGCCCCTGTATAAGGAGGGACCATAATTACATCTTCTCTTCTCTTAAAAAATTTAAAACATCTAAGTAATTTTTTGGGATTATAGTTAGCTGAATTTTGTTTAAAGATCCTATATACAACACACACAGCAACAAACAAACAAGAGGATTTTTTTAATTGATACAATAGACACTAGCGCTTTTGTCAGTCCTTGCAGAATGCCGAGAACTAAGAAGCGCTGTGAGTGCAAGAACCAGAGTCATCAGTGGGATAAAGTTCAGGTGGTACGTGCCATAGCAACTGTGGAAGCAAAGGAGGCCTCTGTGGAAATTACTACAACAACATTCGGAGTGCCTCGTACCACTTTACAGACATTTCTAAAACTTGATAAAATCCCAGAGCAAGGAGTTCAAAAGTCAAATCTAGGAAGGAAACCGATTTTAAATGCATACCTCAAAAAACATCTAGTTTATTGTCTGCTTCAGATGGAGAAAAAAATCGTTGGGTCAACTTTGGCGGGTCTGAGAAGAATGGCATTTTTACTTGCCCAGAGAAATAGTTTGACAACGAATTTCAAAGGAGGAGACGCTGGACGAGTTCGGGCTGACCTCTCTCTTGGGAGACACAGGGATCGGCTGCCTGTTCGCAAGCCTTAGGCTTCAATAAAGAGAATGTGATGGTTTTGTTTGCTTTATTGGCAGTCTCTATCAAAAAACATTAATATCCAGTAGACCGAGAGTATAACGTGGATGAGACAGACCTCATTGTGCAAATCAAAATTCCGTAAATGATAGGGATGAAAGGGAAGAAACAAATTGCACCTATAACGTCTGCAGAAAGAGGGGTTGCAATCACAGTTATCGCATGCATGAGCGCTTCGAGGCATTATGTCCCGCCAGTACAGATTTCGCCAGAACCAGCATGTCCCAAACTCTGATGAGAGGCTGCCTCCCTGGTGCAACTGGTAGAGCGCATCCTTCAATATGGGTTTGAAACAATTTGTTCACCAAATGGTTCGTTCATTTCATTGAGAAAACATATTTGACTGAACAAAGGCTTGTTGTCCTTATCTTCGATGGGTATTGTAGCCACGTTGGAAATCTAGATGTGATTTACTTGGCGAAAGAACACCGCTTGCCTATCATCTCACTTCCTCCATATTGCACTCACAAACTGCAACATGTAGATAAGGCGTTCATGGGACTTCTGGAAACGTACTACAGCGAGGCAGTGAGAGTATCACAGTGGGGGTCCTCTCACACTTAACGACGTTATGGAGGTTTTTGACCAAGCCTACATTCGTACACAATCAGATGAGACATCAAAAAACGGGTTCAAAGTAACTTGTTTATACCCTATGAACCATTACGTCTTCACGGACGCTGATTCCATAGCTGCTGAGTTGGTTACGGGAAAAACGTGTTCCACAGTAGAACATAGACCTTGTAACCTCCCCCTCACTTATCGACCTTACTGACAGTGAAACATTAAATCGCGTGCACCTAATGGAAATTTGGTAAAAGCAATCGTCACCGAAGTTAATTTGTCGGTAAAGAGGGAGGAAATTGTTACATCTAAATGAAAGGAAAATGCAAATAAAATTGGTGAAAATTAATTTTCAGCAAATGTTAAAATTAGTAAAGAAAGTAAATGTGTGGCCGTTACGTTGACAATTAATTGGTGTTAATTATCTATTTGAGATTTGGGGAAAATTACGGTCGCCAGTCCTATGGACCACTACTATAATAACTGAAAATGAAAGATTAATGCACATATAATTAGCACTAAAGGCTTGGCAACTGACGGTTGACACGTGTTGTGTGAAAACTGAATGTTTGTCAGAAGTAATAAATTTCGCTACACGCTGACTTACCTTAGCAAAAGAAATAATAAACCGGTAGACTGAAAGTTAATTCAGTGACTGAAATTAATAGTAAAGTTTGTTTCTGAAGCACTACGAAATTCAATAAACTAAGGTTAGTCTTGGGCTACCTGAACAATCATTTCAAAAGCTACTTGAATCAACGCAATTTAGAAATAAGTGATTTAACTTTGAACTTGAATTAAATGATTCTGAACAATTAACAATAGTAAAATTTAGTACGTACCAAGCTGAGCTGCAGTCACAGGTAAGCTAAAATATGGTTACAAAACTCGCACTCTTAATTTCTGCTCGTGTAATCTAAATATTGTAGCCAGTTATGAGTACCTTAACTGAACTTTGAAATTAAATCAGTGAAATCGAATGATATTATTTTAATGCTGGCGTTAGAATTTCAGCGACACTCGGGTTCGTTTCGGAAAAGGAAGGGATCCTGCTTGGTAGTGCAATTGGGACAATTGCTGTATTTTTGTGATGCAACAGTTTTAAAAGCTGAGTTGTGCCATACAGCTCTAAAACTTAACGTGCTTCCAGTCTTCCTTGTTGCTTGATTGACGGTTTGAAGTCGTCGGTCGAGGAGGTGGCGACAGTCACTGAGTGTCGGCCGTCGCTGTTGCAGAGGCTGGATGTTGGTTCGCCTTCTTCTTGACATGGTCACCAGGCGAAACGGACTCTTGATGTGCGCCAGCCAATGCTTCCCGTCCACGACACCCTGTCAGAAACTATCATGCAAGTCGAGCGCAATTACATGCTGCCAAACCCAGAAAATGCGGCAACTCGCGGGAGCCTCACACAACACACCTGCTCCACTGCCCTACTCCATCCAGACTCTCTCTGCCCGTGCTCCATGTGGCAGAGTTAACACTACAAAAGATCCTAAACACTTTGGTTCTCCACATGACCTATCGATGTAGTCGTTCGATAGCATAGTTTTCCCTAGGCCAGACCCAGAGTAAAAATACAAATAATATTTAGAAAACAAACCAATTATACATCGACATAAATGCATATATATGGAAATATTAAAGCAATTACAATATAAAGACACATAAACGTCATATCTACAGGTAACAAAATAGGGAAAAATATTTATAGTACAATAGATGGAAATAGGAGGATATGCGTTTCCGGCATTACAACCTAATGTTTCTGAATCACTGAATCACATGCACCTCTGCTTGTTATCCCTGGGCCATCGACATGATCTGCTTCCTCTTCGATTTTTTTTTTTTTGTCATCAGTGTACTGACTGGTTTGATGCGGCCTGCCACGAATTCCTTTCCTGTGCTAACCTCTTCATCTCAGGGTAGCACTTGCAACCCACATCCTCAATTATTTGCTTTACGTATTCCAATCTCTGTCTTCCTCTACAGTTTTTGCCCTCTACAGCTCCCTCTAGTACCATGGAAGTCATTCCCTCATGTCTTAGCAGATGTCCTATCATCCTGTCCCTTCTCCTTACCAGTGTTTTCCACATATTCCTTTCCTCTCCGATTATGTGTAGAACCTCATCATCCCTTACCTTATCAGTCCACCTAATTTTCAACATTCGTCTATAGCACCACATTTCAAATGCTTCGATTCTCTTCTGTTCTGGTTTTCCCAAGGTCCATGTTTCACTACCATACAATGCTGTACTCCAGACGTACATCCTTAGAAATTTCTTCCTCAAATTAAGGCCGGTATTTGATATTAGTAGACTTCTCTTGGATAGAAATGCCTTTTTTGTCATAGCGAGTTTGCTTTTGATGTCCTCCTTGCTCCGTCCGTCGTTGGTTATTTTACTGCCTAGGTAGCAGAATTCCTTAATTTCATTGACTTCGTGACCATCAATCCTGATGTTAAATTTCTCGGTGTTCTCATTTCTACTACTTCTCATTACCTTCGTCATTCTCCGATTTACTATCAAACCACACTGTGTACTCATTAGACTGTTCAGTCCGTTCAGCAGATCATTTAATTCTTCTTCACTTTCACTCAGGATAGCAATGTCATCAGCGAATCGTATTATTGATATCCTTTCACCTTGTATTTTAGTTCCACTCCTGAACCTTTCTTTTATTTCTATCATTGCTTCCTCGATGTACAGATTGAAGAGTAGGGTCGAAAGTCTACAGCCTTGTCTTACTCCATTCTTAATACGAGCACTTCGTTCTTGATCGTCCACTCTTATTATTCCCTCTTGGTTGTTGTACATATTGTATATGACCTGTCTCTCCCTATAGCTTACACCAAAACTTTTTCAGGATCTTGAAGAGCTTGCACCATTTTATATTGTCGAACGCTTTTTCCAGGTCGACAAATCCTATGAACGTGTCTTGATTTTTCTTTAGCCTTGCTTCCTTTATTAGCCGTAACGTCAGAATTGCCTCTCTCGTGCCTTTACTTTTCCTAAAGCCAAACTGATCGTCACCTAGCGCATTCTCAATTTTCTTTTCCATTCTTCTGTATATTATTCTTGTAAGCAGCTTCGATGCATGAGCTGTTAAGCTGATTGTGCGATAATTCTCGCACTTGTCAGCTCTTGCCGTCTTCGGAATTGTGTGGATGATGCTTTTCCGAAAGTCAGATGGTATGTCGCCAGACTCATATATTCTACACACCAACGTGAATAGTCGTTTTGTTGCCACTTCCCCTAATGATTTTAGAAATTCTGATGGAATGTTATCTATGCCTTCTGCCTTATTTGACCGTAAGTCCTCCAAAGCTCTTATAAATTCCGATTCTAGTACTGGATCCCCTATCTCTTTTAAATCGATTCCTGTTTTTTCTTCTATCACATCAGACAAATCTTCACCCTCATACAGGCTTTCAATGTATTCTTTCCACCTTTCTGCTCTCTTCTCTGCATTTAACAGTGGAATTCCCGTTGCACTCTTAATGTTAGCACCGTTGCTTTTAATGTCACCAAAGGTTGTTTTGACTTTCCTGTATGCTGAGTCTGTCCTTCCGACAATCATATCTTTTTCAGTGTCTTCAGCCGGCCGCGGTGGTCTCGCGGTTCTAGGCACGCAGTCCGGAACCGTGCGACTGCTACGGTCGCAGGTTCGAATCCTGCCTCGAGCATGGATGTGTGTGATGTCCTTAGGTTAGTTAGGTTTAAGTAGTTCTAAGTTCTAGGGGACTAATGACCACAGCAGTTGAGTCCCATAGTGCTCAGAGCCATTTTTTTTTTAGTGTCTTCACATTTTTCCTGCAGCCATTTCGTCTTAGCTTCCCTGCACTTCCTATTTATTTCATTCCTCAGCGACATGTACTTCTGTATTCCTGATTTTCGCGCAACATGTTTCTACTTCCTCCTTTCATCAATCAACTGAAGTATTTCTGCTGTTACCCATGGTTTCTTCGCAGCTACCTTCTTTGTACCTATGTTTTCCTTCCCAACTTCTGTGACGGCCCTTTTTAGATAAGTCCGTTCCTTTTCAACTGTGTTGCCTACTGCGCTATTCCTTATTGCTGTATCTATAGCATTAGAGAACTTCAAACGTATCTCGTCATTCCTTAGAACTTCCGTATCCCACTTCTTAGAGTATTGATACTTCCTGACTAATGTCTTGAACTTCAGCCTACTCTTCATCACTACTATATTGTGATCTGAGTCTATATCTGCTCCTGGGTATGCATTACAATCCAGTATCTGATTTCGGAATCTCTGTCTGACCATGATGTAATCTAATTGCAATCTTCCCGTATCTCCCGGCCTTTTCCAAGTACACCTCCTCCTCTTGTGATTCTTGAACAGGGTATTCGCTATTACTAGCTGAAACTTGTGACAGAACTCAATTTGTCTTTCTCCTCTTTCATTCCTTGTCAGAAGCCCCTATTCTCCTGTAACCTTTTCTTCTACTCCTTCCCCTACAACTGCATTCCAGTCGCCCATGACTATTAGATTTTCGTCCCCCTTTACATACTGCATTACCCTTTCGATATCCTCATACACGTTCACTATCTGTTCATCTTCAGCTTGCAACGTCGGCATGTATACCTGAACTATCGTTGTCGGTGTTGGTCTGCTGTCGATTCTGATTAGAACAACCCGGTCACTGAACTGTTCACAGTAACACACCCGCTGCTCTACCTTCCTATTCATAACGAATCCTACACCTGTTATACCATTTTCTGCTGCTGTTGATATTACCCAATACTCATCTGACCAGAAATCCTTGTCTTCCTTCCACTTCACTTCACTGACTCCTACTGTATCTAGATTGAGCTTTCGCATTTGCCTTTTCAGATTTTCTAGTTTCCCTACCACGTTCAAACGTCTGACATTCCACGCCCCGACTCGTAGAACATTATCCTTTCGTTGATTATTCAATCTTTTTCTCATGGTAACCTCCCCCTTGGCAGTGCCCTCTCGTAGATCCGAATGGAGAGATCATCATGACACTTCATCAACTACATACTACATGTCCTGTAGGTACACGTTACGTGTCTTTAATGCAGTGGCTTCCATTGCCTTCTGCATTCTCATGTCGTTGATCATTGCTGATTCTTCCGCCTTTAGGGGCAATTTCCCACCCCTAGGACAAGAGAGTGGCCTGAACCTCTATCCGCTCCTCCGCCCTCTTTGACAAGGCCGTTGGCAGAGTGAGGCTGACTTCTTATGCCGGAAGTCTTCGGCCGCCAGTGCTGATTATTTATCATAAGTTTGGCAGTGGCGGGGATCGAACCCGCGACCGAAGACGTTTTGATTATGAATCAAAGACGCTACCCCTAGAC
The DNA here is from genome assembly GCF_023897955.1 of Schistocerca gregaria. NCBI lineage: Eukaryota > Metazoa > Arthropoda > Insecta > Orthoptera > Acrididae > Schistocerca > Schistocerca gregaria. The sequence goes on from NC_064926.1 coordinate 429,390,695, forward strand.
CACGGGTACAAACTTCGAGTTGTCCTGATGTACAATCATATCAAGCCCGAGCTATGTCAGTTGATGAAGCCACTGAAACACCAGGCAGTTCTCCAAGGACTTCAACAAATGCAGTTTCACCATTCGACGTATCACCTGTCCCCAACATTAAGGAGAGAACCACAGCGCATTGACGAAAAGCGGAAACTGCCTGCCACATTACTGGAACGCCATAAAAGTATCAGTTGTCAAAGTCGGTTGACAAAAGTGCTGTCTAGAAGAAGTCGTTGAGTTCCTCTGGGGTTAGAGGCCGCCCTGCGGACAGAGGTGCAAAATCCAAAGGCCATAAAAAAAATTTCCTACAAGACTATCTGATTTATCACCAGACTCTTCAGGCTCCTACAGCCGTCACTACAGTGATAATGACCTTGATGTGAAAGATGGGGATACACCAGACTCAAGCGATGCAAGTTGCATCTTTTGTGATGAAACGTTCTCTCAAGACAGGAGAGGATAGGAACGGATTAAATGTGTTATGAGTCAAATGTGGGCACACTTAGATTGTGATCGCGCTGAAGGGGCTGCTTACGTTTGCGATTACTGTACATAACTCCAGATTTCATGCATAAAAGTACGAAAGTTGCCTTTTGTAGACTAGTCTACAATTTTCTATTGTTGTAACCCATTCCACCGAAATATTTCGAAGGATTTTTTGCACCTTTTTGAGGATGTTCGTATTTGCACCCCTTTTTTCTAAGCTCCATTTTACAAGCTTTTTGTAAATCTTTGTTTCCGAACAGAAATAATGGATAGTAAACCATTGTTGAGCCTCTTATCATTTCTTAAACTCGTTGTAGTTGTTAATGAACGTATAAAATCTAGAATTTTTACAAAAGAAGGTACTTCTAAGTTAAAAACAAAAGAGACTGTCCATATTTATACCTTTTCCTCTATAAACAGTAGTTTTCCCTCGTTCTTTTCGCGAAAGGAAAGGAAATGACTAGTACTGCTACAGGGTACACTCCGCCGAACACTATACGATGGCTTGCGAATTACGTATGTAGATGTACTCAAACAAAGTACATGGATCTCTCAATATACTCATCACCGACGTCAATAAGTGGCTGCCACCTTCATGGCAGGTTGAATACAGCGTCACGTACCCACTCGTGGACAGCTGCCTGTTGTTCTCCGTTGTTGCCGAACCTTGTACCTCGCACAGCATTCTTCTTGCTATCGAACGAAGCGAAGTCAGATGGAGGATGATCCACTGAATGAGGTGGGCGTGGCACAACGATGAATCAGAATGATGTCAACTGGTGGGATTGGCCGTGCAATGTCGTGATGAAGTAGCACTTCTTTCGACTCCTTTCTCTGTCGCCTTTGCCGAATCCAGAGTCTAGGTCGTATAATAGTCTGACAGTGTAGCCTGCTGTTGACACAAATGCAGAGTTCTCTGGAGACTGTAATGTTGATTGACAACCAGGTAGGGGAAAGAGTCCTCTTATCGGGAACAATTTTTAAATTTAAGATAACCAGTTAATTGACAATCTTTAAATTGTGGAAAACGTCCTGTACTATTACTGAGGGACATTTAAATATTGTCTTGCAAAAGGTTTTCAGAATATTTTCTCATTCTGTAATAAAATCACATAGAACTGATATGTAAATTTTTTACCTTCGGAAAGTGGGGTTCCTTATCTGGGTTTTCGGGTTTCCAAATACGAGTTGTAAACAAACAAATTTAATGAGTTAATAACGTAGCCTTTATTTGCAGCAAATGTTTGTTCCACAGGCACATAGAGCTGCGTGATTCTCGTTTACTCTGCAGACGTTTCAGCCGCAACAAAAAATTATAAGTCTTAATGTTTTTTACTACACATGCACATTTAAAGCCTTTCAAAATACCATGTCGACCTCAGCACAAAGCTCATGGCACCAGCAAAAGCATCCGATGCACTCTTTAGAAGTATCAGTTGGTCGCAGTAAATGTACACCTCGTGCTCTTCAATTCAGATGAGTTTTTCAACAACGCTTGATTCGCAGTCTCCCTCTCCACGACTTGCTGCTTGTGACTCTCTGCTTCTTTCTTAAGAAGAGATTCCTTGTGGGTAGCTCCAGACGTTGAAGGCCTATCAGATGCATCACATGTCGCTTTTTGTTGATGGTGGTGTCTTCCCTCTAGTCTCCGTACTTGATTTCTTTTTCCTTTTAACCAGAAACTGCTGCAAAGCATTTTTAAAGGAGGTGACGTCAACACTCCTGCTTCACCTGCTCTTGGTATTGGGATTGATGATGGAAGCAGAGAAGATGTGATGATTTACAAGGAAAAAACGCTTTTGCTTCCATTCCAGTAACTGCAGTCCATAATAGCCCTGTTGTAGCATCTGTGGTCTTAGCAGCATATGCTGCAGATTACTTAGGATGAATATTCATAGATGAAAATACCCATGGGGTCACAAGGACTAGTCCTACATTTTTGAAACTGTTTGCAGCCAATTCTGTTGTTGCAGCTCTGCAGTATGTTCAATCCATAAATGGTTCAAGCTCTTTCTCTCTCAAACTCAAGAAAGATGTTCCAATATTCAGACCGTCTGTTTGCATAAACTCATCTCAAACTTCGGGTGCCCGAAATAGCGCAAACTTTTACTAACCGGTATAACGGATCATTCCGTACTTCTATTTAGGCACAACATAAAGTTTAACCTTTCGTATATCCATTGTTTTAGCAGGAGGTCTCTGGGACGATGGCTGTTTACTATCGTGACAAAGAATAAAAACACCTACAGCCGTCCTTATGATATTAATTTACACCAGTTTGAACTCCAGTTGAGTTGATGGTTGGAGTCCTGACACATTATCTGCGTATCCAGTGATGTTGGCAACTGATGGGATATGCATGGGGACCTTATCAACCTGTACCGCATCAAAGACAGCCTGAAGATAACGCAATGAAGCGTTGAAACAGGTATAAATTAAAATCATAAGCACGGCTGTAGTGTTTTTTTTTTTTTTTTGGCACGAATGTATTGTTTTAGTGAGCGATGGACGAGTCTCTTATCAGTTAGATAAGGAAGCTCATTCTTCGAACTACTGCCCAGCCTGAAATATTTTAAAGTACGTCCTTCTAGCTTGAGGAAGAACATCCAACTGAGCTCTGTAGAAAATGTTCATCTTCGGTAATATGCACAAACGGCTGTGGAAAGCGAAAAATTAAAAGCACAGATAAGAAACTCGCCGTAGCCTATCAGAATTACCCTCGCTGCAGATTGTCTTGGTGAGTGACGGAGTGCAGCGCTTAGCAAGGGAGATATTCGGCTAACCGGAATTAGTCGCCCACCTGAAATATGGGACTTTACCCTACACACATTTTTGAGTGCAGATTCCCTTCCACTAGTGAACCCGCCAGTTGCAACCAGCCTTTTGTGCAGGAGCTTCTTGACCGCGCACCGCAGGTAAACATTTGTTGTTTTGACTCCTTGCTCCACAAAAACCAAGTGGTCCACCTTCGTCTATGCCAGTCCTGTTCCATATTGTGCATAGGTTTCACTACTGACGAGAAACAAGCACTGTACTTTCGCTGTACACTGAGGTGATAAAAGTCATAGGATAGCCATATACACATGTATAGATGTCGATAGTACTGCAGACACAAGGTAAAAATGGCAGTGCGTCGGTGGAAGTGTTATTTGTAGTCAGGTCATTCATGTAAAAAGCTTTCAGCCGAGATTATGGGCGCATGACGGGTATCAACAGACCTTGAACGTTGAAAGGTAGCTGGAGCTAAGAGCATGAGACATTCCATTTCGGAAATCGTAAGGTAATTCAAAATTACGAGGTGCCAAGATGGTGGTGAGAATACAGTTTTTCAGGTATTACCTCTTACCATGGACCACACAGTGGCCGATGGCCTTCACGTACCGACCGAAAGCAGCGGCGTTTTCGTTGAGTTGTCAGTGCTGACAGACTAGTATCACTGTGTGATATAGCCACAGAAATTAATGTGTGACGTACGACGAACGCTTCAGTTAGAACAGTGCATCGAAATTTGGCGTTAATGAGTTATGGCAGCAAACAACCAAACGTGTGTGCCTTTGCCAACAGCACGACATTGCCTGCAGCGCCTCTCCCGGGCCTGTGACGGTAATAGTTGGACCCTAGACGACTGGAAAACCGTGACTTGGTCTCATGATTTCCGATTTCAGATGGTAGAGGCTCATATTACGTTTCGAGGCTGGTGAAGACCCTACGAAGCCGTGGAACCAAGTTGTCAACAAGGCACTGTGCTAGCTGATGGTGGCCTGAGTTCACGTGGAATGAACTGGGTATTCCAACTGAACCGATCATTGATTGGAAATAGCTACGTTCGGCTATTTGGAGACCATTTGTTATGCCAATTGTTGGCGACTGGTTTGAGGAACATTCTGGACAATTGGAGCAAATGCTTTGTCCTCTCCAGATCACCCGAGCATTTATGGGACATAAACGATTGGTCAGTCCGTTCACAACATCCTGCACCAGCAAGTCTTTCACAGTTACGGACGGCTAGAGAGGCAACATGGCTCAGTATTTCTTCCAGTGACTTGTTGAGTTCATGGCATATCGTGTTGCTGCACTACGCTTGACAAAAGGAGGTCGGATGTAATATTAGGAGGTATCCCATGACTTCTGTCAGCACAGGGCGCACAGTATTAAACAACTGCCAAGTAGCGACTGCATAGTGTACTAGAATTAGTTCATCGTCCTACATGAGGAGGTGCCCGTTGTTCGAGCAGTATTTGTAAGGCGACGCAATTGTAAATAATTTCCAACCGCTCCAGACTGAATTCTGCGGTAAGACGCCCTTAGGATGTTCCTTGTTATTCCAGCCGTGACACCGCCCGTTTTCTCTGCACACAGCCCGACCCATTACTCACACCGTGGTCTTGTAAAAGCGGTCGCTTCCCAGAAAGGGCGACTTCCGCAGTGTAACCCGCCAGCGCTCGGCGCAGGCGGGCTCTTGTTTTCCTTAGGGCACAGCTTCCGGACCAGTATATAGCGAGCGCGCACTGTCGCCCTAGTAATTCTAGCGACGGCAGCTGCCGCGTTTGACCGCAGCGCAGCAGGGGACCGATTCGTCCTTTTTCAGCCGGGAGTTTCGTTTCCTTCGGCAAGCAACCGCACCGGCTGTCCTCACTGCAGTCCTGAGTGTATCCTGTCTGTGTGAGGGACGTCGAGGGGAAGAGGGGTGGGGAAAGGGGAGGAGGCACAGCAAAAACAGTCTGCTGCCGCGGCCACCACGGCACCGGACTAAATTTTATGAGACCAGCGATCGGTCGCCGCTAACTTTGTGCCAACTTCTTGGGCCGCGCGCCAAATCGGAGAATTTTCTGGCCCACTGGCGGCCAGCACCGTGGTTTCATCTTGTGTTCCCTTCGTACTGAGACTTTGCAGAGACAGGGGGAACGTGTGGTGCTCTCCCGAAACCGGCGCCGGACAGTATTTGTGTGAAACAAGGTTTAATGGCCGGAAGTAAACCCTCTGCTTTCCCTTTTCGGTACTGTATTAGTCTTCGCTCTATCCCAGAAACTGGCTCAAATATGGTTACGATTCTGGAAAAGTGTGGTGTGAACTCTTCGTTGATATATTTTAGCACCAGCAATTATTTAATAGTGCCTTTAACGTAAAAATTTCATAATAGAATAAAACAAAATGGAAGTGTAACTGTCAAAAACGGAGATAGTGACCAAAGGCACTGTTCCAACACGTCGGACACACCGGTGAACAATACTAAAGCTTCAGTAACAGTAAATTAAACGCAAAAATTGTGGGATGGTTCAAATGGCTCTGAGCACTATGGGACTCAACTTCTGAGGTGATTAGCCCCTAGAACTTAGGACTAGTAATACCTAACTAACCTAAGGACATCACACACATCCATGCCCTAGGCAGGATTCGAATCTGCCACCGTAGCGGTCTCACGGTTCCAGACAGCAGCGCCTAGAACCGCACGGCCACTAAGCCCGGCAATTGTGGGATGATGAAGAGATTTTTGATCTGAAGAGAAAGAAAAACGGAAAACTTTTGATGTCTGCAGGCAAGAAGCCATAAAAAGCTACCAGCACAAAATGACTGCTAACACGAGTCAGTCGACATAAAAGTTTTCTAGATATGGTACCGCGTCATAATGTTAAAAATCTGTTGCTGCTGGAGGAAAACCGACGTTTCGGCCACGGCTGCAGCGGCCTTCTTCTGGGTCTAATGGTGCGTTCTAGCTATGCAGTGCTCGTTATATTTTGACAGCGAGCAAGTGACCAAGGAAACTACCTTTTTAAAATTATGACGTAATGGCATGCGCAGCGAAAAGCAACAGCATAATAAAGGACACTGCTTAGCTAGAACGCACCATTTGACCCAGAAGAAGGCCGCTGCAGCCGTGGCCGAAACGTCGGTTTTTCTTCAGCGGCAGTAGTTTTTTACATTATGACGCGGTACCATATCCAGAAAACTTTCATGTCGATAAGTACATTTGTTACCTATTTAGTATTCTTGCCCTTATGTTGATCACATCATAGATATACAACATTTGAAGGGCTTATTTCAATAGTGGTAGAAGTCCGTTTGTGTTCGTTCTGAAAAGCAGACTCCTAAAGTGAAATGAGCGCTGAAAAATCTGCAGTTGAGATACCAGAACTATTCCGGTATATAACTGGAATATTTCTGGTATCTCAACTGCAGATTTTTCAGCGCTCATTTAACTTTAGTACTCTGTATCTCAGAGCGTACACAAATGACGTCTACAACTATCTACACCTATATCCATACTCCGCAAAACACCTGACGGTGTATTTAAATAAGCCCTTCATTCAGTGGTTCAAATTTGTAATATGAGTTAACGCTTTAATCTCAATATCGTAAACTTAAATGTGGTCATTCATATTAACATTTCAGACATAATAAAAAACAACAACCTATTGACAGTACAGGGAGTAATAGCGACCATGTATGGATCAACAGAAATAAATTATTTTATGGAGGTTTTCTATTTTCTTTTCTTAAGGTAACGCAAAAAATATTTGCTTAACACGATAATCTATTTCAAGTTTCTACTTTCATTAAATCTCTTGTATATCATTCGTACATAATTATGTAATTCGTCAAACACGTCACCACTCAATCTTGTGCCATTTGTTTGATGTTTATACGAATATCTAGAAGCAGTTTACTCTAAGCAACTTGCAGTCGGGAGTCACACAATTAACGTACGTTTCTTCTTGTAGCTTTGATTTAGGAAATTAAAGCAGTTACAACATATCGAATTTTTTTGGCAGTGTAGGATGTAGCATTAATAGTTTCTCTAGTCAACTTTGTGACAACGAGATCTGTAGAAGAGACTGTGGTAATTGCAGTAAGGGGTTGATGGATTGAAAGCCATTTGCCTAGACTTTTAAAACGTTGAGCGCTAGCATTGCCACAGGTTATCAGTCTAAAAACGTTCTATCTAGGATTTGACTAGGATAAGTACTCTCAGAGAGGGACCAGAATTTTAATGATTTCCACCAACGTAAATATTTTCTCCATGCATAGTGTTTTTTCTTCTGTGAAGACGCGTGTACCTCTAGGGCAGACCTCTAGCAGAGGAGCAGAGCGGAGAAAAGTTTGGCAGCTAGAATCTGCGACGGACCTCAGCTGAACCGTTGTGAGTCGGACTATGCAGTCAGCAGCCAACACGGGGTGTGGCCATGGTATTGTAGATATCGCCTACCTGGAGAGCAGAAGTATCTGTACTTGACGGCCAGGGAAGACAAAAAATGCAACCACGTACTGAGAAGGGTGGTTTTGTTATTGTTGTAATATGCGGGGCATTTGGAGGTGGCTTTAGTGGCACGCAGTGGCTCGTAGGCAACCGGCAAGCTGTGGGCCTGAGATTATTGTACGGCGACTACAGTGTAGAGTGCAGACCCACAGTGGCTGGTGTATGCCTTTTGACTACAAAGTCTCTTCTAGGAGTAGCATACTATAGAGTATTGAGCATGTTAGTGGGGAAGCTAGGCGGTACTTTTGTATCAGTTTAAACTCAACAATGAGGAAGTGTGTACATTTCTGTACGTAGCGTATATAGTATATAGTGTATAGATTTCTGTACTCAGTTTGTAATCATGCCGAATCTGTGTTCAACTATTGTACACAGCTCTAAGTTTTCCTAATTCTATTTTACTTTTATTGTCCATAGACTAGTTAGCCTTGGAGCCATGTTGTACGTAGTAGCTAATCGAGGTCCTGTTGTATTTTATTCATTTATTGAGCTGAGTTTACATGATTGCGTGATTGTAAAATACCGCGGATGGAGAATTTTTCCGTTCTTCTTGGTTGATGGCTATTTGTATATCACATGGCCTAAACACATTCGAGTTGTATGCATATCATTTTGCTTCGGAAGTATTTTTATTTTGATTGTTATTGTATTATTCCCATTCTGAAACGATCATTAGCTCTGGTCAGAATACTGTAGAATTATTATTAATTATGTAACATTCCTTTCACGCCACTGCGTTTGTGTGAAAACATTTATGTTCCTGCACTGCTGCAACCCACAACCCCACTCCACCTAAATCCAGCACCACAATTCGTAGCAGAATTTTGCTCTTCGTTGTTTGTGCTAGCGTGATCCCCTAGTGGTAGCTTTAACTATTGCCCTCCACTGTTGCTTAGCAAGAATGGCCGCTAGGGAGGGTAGTGGAATGTCTCCTCAGTGAATTCCCTTGGATCATAATGGAAACAAATATTTTATCAAAATCAATTCCCATTATCTTTCAAGAACACTGTCAGATGCTGTAACTCCATCACCGAGAAAGTTAACTATATTACATTGCTCCGAATTACCTCCAAAAGCACGTCCAAGGTGTTCCATAAGAAGTTCATGCCGCTGACCACTGTCATGATACTGAAGGTTCGAGCTCATATTCTTCTTCATTACCTTTGTTTAATGGGGAACAGGCCGTCCTCTTAATCAGCACAGCCCATAGTATCAGACGAGTCTGCCTGTGACGTTTATGTCACATATAACCACTTCATATGATCAACTTGATTTGGATTCATGGAGTATCCAGAAAATCGTAATGTTAACGTCATTCATTCACCAACAGATGACGCTTTACTATGTGACCTATTCAGCATTTGTGCAGTACAATTCTATTTACACAATGAGGGGACAAAAGTCATGTGACACCTTCCACTGTCGCGTCCAACTTCCTTTTGCCCAGCGTAATGCAGCTACTCGACTACGCATAGATTCAACAAATCGTTGCAAGACGCCTGCAGACATGCTGAGCCATGCTTATTCTATACCAGTCCATAATAGTGAAAGCGTTACTGGTGCAGGATTTTCTGAACGAACTGACCTCTCGATTATGTCCTATAAATGTCTCATGGGATTAAAGGTGGACGATCTGGGTTGCCAAATCATTCACTGCAAAGTCCTTCAAACCAGTCACAAGCAGTTGTGGCTCCGTGACATGGGGTGATGTCACGCATAAAAACACCAATGTTTTCTGGGAACATGATCTCTAGAAATGCTTGCAAATGGTCACCCAGTAGCCGAACATCCAGAGAATCCAGTCCACTCCATGTAAAAACAGCCACCACCATTAAACACGGCCACCACCAACCTGCACAGTGCATTGTCGGCAACTTGGGGCCATAGCTTCATGGGGTCTGAACCTCACTCGAACCGTACCATCAGTTCTTTTCTTTTTTTTTTTTTGAGGACTTAGTCTTTTGATTGGTTTGAGGAGACCCACTATTAGTTGAACTCCTGTGCCAACCTTTTCATCTCATACTAGCACTTGCAACCTTCATCCTAAATGATTTGCTGAATGTATTCCAATCTCTGTCTACCTCTACAGTTATTACCCTCTACAGCTCCCTCTAGTACCGTGGAAGTTATTCCCTGAAGTCTTAATAGATGTTCTATCATCCTGTCCCTTCTCCTTGTCTCCACGAGATGTGTGGATGATGAGAACCCACCGCTCGCTCCCAGACCCCGTCGGCCAAATGAATTGTGTGCCCGTTCCCATTTCTGGTGCGCGTCCCTCTTGCCAGGAGATGGTCACCCAGGTCAACTTGGAAGTCATACGAGCGATAGAAACAACGGCCGGCCCGCAGCCCTGCAGACCTGCGTTGTCCGTGTTACTTCACTGACTGCCTATCTCTGGAAATCCGGTCGGAACGCTACTCATGGCAAATGTGGCACGCCCCCTCCACGCCAAAGACGATGTTCCAGAAGACGTGGCGTGAGCTATCCATTGCCGATGGCATAACGGTTCAGCCTACCGCCCCCCCTCCCCCCAACCCACTGCGCCACACACCAAGCATCACAAAACAGGAATCCCGTGGGGTGCAGTAGGGCTTAAAAAGGGAACTTAATTAATACTATCTCTCTTAATTTGGCCACACAACTTTTAATTACCAAACAAATCATCTGACTAGCCAACTAACTAACGAAACATCCTAGTTACTAACGAGTGAACTCAGTAACTAAAAAACTAACAGACTCATGAACCTAAATATTTGGGTCAACATTTGTAAAACTCTAATTTATCTCTCTCAGACCCCACTCTATGGGGAGAGAGGGAGAGTTTTAGTTTTTGCGAATAAAAATTTACAAAGTAAATAAGTACTTTTTTTTTATCCATAACAATTTTACACCCGCTAATGAGAACATGGATTCTCTTGAATTACAGCTCCCACTACCAAGAATCAAAACAAATGTTTAAGACAAAATGTACGCAGTTTTATTTAGGGAGCATCTGATTCAGGGGGTTCCCTTTTGAAATTTTAAATTTGCAGCCCAGCAAACCCCCAGGGTGGGCTAATTTCAGCAAGAGCAGATGTCCCCCTGGAAAGTAATAAACTTTGGATTCTACACATTTTTTCATGTGAAACTTATTTTTCGAGTTCTTCTGGTTTGTCAACTTAAAACTTACGCCCTGTATAGGGCTGTCTGCATTGAACCCACAGGAAAGGAATGATGTAATCCATGGATAGGCACTCCGTGGACACCACCGCCCAATTTGATTAAAGCAACCTCCTGTCCTCAACAGACCTCAGTTTAGCTATCTTGCATTCCCAATGCTAGCTAATTATTTTTGCAATATTACGACACACAGTGGGCCAGGTTAGGGACTCACGGATCTTGTGAATGGTTTTGCACATTATGAGATGACCCCCCACAACATAATTTTGATAATATTTCTATCAGCTGGAACAAGCGCAGTAGGAGACAGATTTTAAGGTCATCGTCGTGGCGACTGCGGTGGCAGAGAATGTCCTTCAGCATTTCATGCTCGGGAACTTCCTGACCGTCACTCAAACAGTCCTTGCTTGGGGACCTGCCCTTGTCATTGAGCAAAATTAACAAACAATACTGAAACTGCGGTAAGCACTGAATTAAGATGAGCTAGCATTTTGGAGAGAAGACCCCCCTCCCCTTCTCTTCCTACATCCTGCTCAAGTTATCCGGCAAAATATTATCGCAGCCTTTAACATGGCTCACGCTGGAGTGAAAAGTGAAAATCCAGATACCCCACCTCCTTTTACATGGGATAGCTACAACCCTACTACCTGGCTGCCCAGCTCCAGTACAAATTCTTGGTGGTCGGGGTTGTATAGAAAGGGTACAGTACCGCCTGACATTGAAAATAGGTACAACATTCGACGTTTTCATGTCAGAACAACATATTTTTTGTAATAATAACTAAATTTCACTTACTACACCGAAGACGAATACCAGTGTAGAAAACGAGGAAAATTTATTTATTTAATTGATCACATGTGCACTCACACAAAATAAATCCCTACATCCTATTTGGTGAGATCTGTGAATTGAATGAATGTATGGTCGTTCGCTAACCGCAGATAGTGAATGTGCAATATATGATCATCTTTGAGAGATTAAATTTGCCTGAGCTTTGAGCACCTGAAACGTGGCTGGCCATTACAGTAGCATGGTGCTTCCCCACATCGGCGGAGGTGCGAGATGACCTGCAGAACGGCCATGTTTCAGCACTCTGGCGCTGGATCTCGTATGGGTAACACCTGTCTTAGGTGTGCTCCGTAAAGACGAAAGAGTCGCGAGATTGGTATGCATGAGAAATACTTACGAGTAGTTTCTAACATTCCGACCAATCAGGGTCTCAATGTTAACCTTAAGCTCCACCTACAAAAATTCTGTCTATCTAATGAGAAATGTTATACTTTAGTGGTGGGGTAATGTTTTTAAAGTTTGCAATGTAACAGAGACACGAAAAAGTCTCACACTAAAACTTGCAGGTAGTGTGGTCCTTTTAGTGTTATCGTAAGATCTATACTGTTCCTCTGGAGGGCTCTATCTTTTAACATGGGCTGGGGGGTGGTCCTGACGTCAAAGAAATGCGAAAAAGTCTCACACTAAATTTGCAGGCTGGGGTGGCCCTTTTTGTGTTATCGTAAGATCTATACTGTTCTTCTGGAGGGCTCTAGCTTTTAACATGGGCAGGGGGATGGTCCTAGCGGTTAGCTGGAGACGTGAGTGTCCATCCCTTATCGTAGGGCCTTCTAACTTAATATGGTTTTGCTCTCAGCTTCTGTTCTCGTTTCTCCCCTCGGAACTGCGTCTGTCTCATGGTGAGAAGGTATGACATGCATTTAGGCATTCTTATGTTAGTTTCTGCAATTCCATTTGCTTACTCGTTACTCGTATTACTTTGGTTAATTTAATGTCGTGATTTACTCAGAGCTATGTGACATACTACTGGATTTGCTTATCATGTCAGGGTTTTCATGGAAGATGTTGGATTTGCCTGACACCTTACATTTCACCACCCTTCGATCTTAATTTTTGCACTGAAGTTAAGCAATGATTGAGTCGTTGTCTAAGTCAGTCAAAAATTATTCTGTTATTTAAATTTTGTTGCCTACTGTTCAGCCACATTATTCTGTTCTATGCTAGTTTGTATTACTAATTTAAATTTTTGTATTCTTCCACATTGTTAACGAAAATGTGTATATACTGACAAGGGAAGAATATTTTTATTCTATTATAATTATTATTTTTAATTATTTTCTTTCTTTATTTAATTGTGAAGTTTGCTTTTTAAGAAGTTTGTTATCGACAGTGAGCAGTCTTTCACATCGATTTTCTTAGAAATATTGTTTTTATAAATGTACTAATTAAGTAAAATCTATTCCTAACACATTTTCTAAATATCATGTATAAGTAAAATGTTTTTGTTTCTAGAAACTCATTTCAACATTGTGACACTAACAAATAAGAATTATTTCCTAGAATTCCTTTGACAAAGAAATATACATACACAAGTATTGATTTATTATCCCAACAAATGGTGCAAATGTTAAAAAAAAAGGGAAAACACCCAACAAGATAATTTTGTATTCTTTATTTTTATAAGGAGAAAATATATAAAATATGGTTATTCTTTTATTTTTATGAGGAGAATATGGCATATAGTTTTAGTGTTCATTATGCCTTACTTTTGTTCTTTATAGACTGTCCATTTCAGAAGTAATGACTTGGTTTTATCGAAGTCTATTTTTTACTTAAGTCCATAGTCAATGAGTGTTATTTTGTTGTTTACTAGCTGTCTGGTGTGATTAACTTATTTAGTTTTTCACACGTTTCTTTTGCACAATTCCTACATCACATAATTTGATTTCACAATCCTATGAATGTTTAGGCATGAGGTTGGCGAATGTTTTTTACACGAAGGTGATGGACTTTAGCGAGATGGATGTGGGCAAGTATTTGATGTACAGCTTTGTTCGTCGATCCTTGTTGGCTTTGCAAGTGTCTGTTGCTGTTGTGGAGGTCCCATTATGGAATGGAGCTGTGAGTGCACAATCTCGTGGTTTACTGGCTTTGTATGCGTGCAAGTCATCGTTATGTGTCATTGAAAGCGATCGTTTTTCATCATTGTAATACTTCGCAGATGACTAGTTTAGAACAGGATAGGGATTTGGGTGGTATCTTGTCTATTCTTCACCCATCTTCTTTCTTGTTCTCAATCATGCGAATCTTCAACTTCTTTCTCCTTTTCCTCTGCTTCTTACTTGCTTCTTGGTTTTTCTCTGGGCAGGATATGGACATATTTATTGATAACTAGTCGCTTTGAAGTTCTCCTCTTAATAACAGTTCGATAAATTGTTTGGGCATGTCATTTTTACTTTGTGGAAGTTTTGTTCAGTACCGAGCATCAGCTTGCTGATTAATACTAGTAGTCTGACTTTTACACATTTTTTTTGCCAGTGGTGGCTTGCCCAAGCCGTCTTCTCGCCGGGCGGTTTTTTGCTCGCTCCGTTGAGTTGGGGCATTCCGAGACCGTCATTGTGTGGTTACGTTTTCTGTCCCAGCAGGGTTCCACCACCCTGTGATTCACAGATCTACTGCCCACTTCCGCTACAAGAAGGGCCCTGTGTTGGTCTCGCTGTCTTTTCCCTTCTCTCGACGCTTCTGCCTTGTAGGAATTGTGTCTTGCTAATTACGTCCTTTTCTTACTTGATATTTTTTGCATTGCGCCTTATGGGTCGTTGCATCTGGTATTTGCTGGAGTTTTTACAATGGTTCTTACAAAAAGTTTTGCTTATAATTATCTAACATATGTCTACTACCTATATTGTTTTACGCCTTCTTAGAAAGCTTTACAAATTTCGGCGCCCTTTCCATGTTACAGTTCTAAGATATTTTGAGTCTTAACTTCTACAAAATTCTTCAAATTCGTTTATTTTTTTATTTTTTATGTAGTGTCATGGTGTATACCATTTTAGTATTTCCTGCTGTTAGATTACGCTTGATCCCTTCACCTTCATTTATGGTACTATTGGTGTTATTTTAGTTTTTGTTTTTATTGAAACTACTTTCTTTTTCCCACCTTCCTCTCTCTTCGTTCTTCTTTCTCGTGACGATCTTATCTGCAACATAATCTTCAAATATAGTGCTTATTATTTACCAGTAATAAAATTAATCTTCAAACTTATACTGAAAGTGTTTAATACTGCCAGTCTTAGGTAAAAATACCTCTGCTTTATATCGTAAAATACCCTCTAATTCTCTTTTACTAAGTTCCGAAATACCTTGAACTTCTTGCAATTTTTCGTCGATTTCTTTATGGGCTTCTAGTATGAGTTGAGGCGATTCCACCTTTTTGTGCCTTTCATTCTAATTCCTCATCCTCTTTATCTCGTGTCATTCATAATTGTTTGTTTATAACTGATATTTCTTCTAATTTTAGCTTTTGCTCAAAAAGAAGTGTGACATTCCGGAATGTTACGCTACCTTTCCCCATATCAATTATCGCTCGTCTCTCATTTAAAAAATCTGCACCTATAATCAAATCTACAGTTAGTTTAGGTATAATCACGAAGTTGGCTTCAATCGTTTGACCTTGAAACGACAAAGTTAGCCTTGTTTGTCTCGTAACTTCCGCAGCATTGTTTCTAATAGGACCTATTCCTTTAATCTTACGTGTTTTCAGAACTGGCAATTCCTCATTGTCATTACACTGCATGAATAAATTTTCTGAGATCGCAGTCAGTTCACTTCCACTACCACTTACAATACTGACTGGGATATGCTTTACCATGGCCTTCACAATTGGTTGAATTTGAAAGGGTTGGTTCTGTTCTTCTTCTTCTTGCATCAACGAATATTCAATTGAATCATACATGAGTCTTTTAGGAATTTCTCTTGTGAATTCGAACTTTCTATAAGATAAGCTTCGACTGCTACTTCTCTCTCTTTTATTTCCTCTTCTCCATTTCTTCCTTCATTTATGCTTTCTTTAACATCCTCTACTTTTTCCTCATACTCGTCTATCTTCTCCTTCTTCGCCGCAACTTCCACATAATCGCACCTAAATGCTATAACTATCGCTTCATAACTTCCTTCATTATGTATGTTGGGTTGTGCATCCACTCGTAACTTATGTTCAACTTCTGTTGACTGCGCATTAACCTCATTGAATTCACTTTCCCTGGTTTCCATCTCAAATAGCTCTGCAATACTCATTACTTCGTCCTTTCCTCCTACATTCGTTGTGCATGCCTCTGGTAATTCATCTTCCTCGTCAGTATTCTCCCAATTAATTTCGTCCCAACACGATATTGTTATTTTCTTGTCTTCATTTACATCTGGTCCCAGCGGATTTGTTTCTCCCTTCTTCTCCTCTCGTCATAAGATTTTTACTTCTCTGTTGAAGGGGCTGCAATTGTCCTGGGTCGGTGCGTCATTCTCTTTGGCATGGGCACTTAGCTGTCAATTCGAACGTTTATCGGGGTTTGGTGGTCTTACCTCCACCTCTTTTATCTGTATTCTCTTTTCTTGTTCAGTTTGTTGATAGTGGTTTCTTTGCTGATAATTTGTCGGTCTATTGGTTCTCCAGTACCCGTTCTGGTTGTCGTTATTCCCACTGTAATAGTTGTTGCCGTTCCTGGGTGAATTATAGTTATTGCCATATTCTCTTCTAAATCCATAACCGGTTCTTTGTTGAAATCTATTGTCGTTTCTTGGTGCGAACTTATCACATGGTTCGTAATTATTGTTTCTTCGTACTGTGTCTTGTGGATTCCACTGCTTTTTGCTTTCGTTTTCACGTGAGCTTCGTCTTTTTCTTGCGTCATCTTCCGAAAATATGAAGTCTAGTTCCCTTAGAATACCTTTAAATGCTTCGACGTCATTGCCTCCGCGACCTACTAATGATTGCTGGTATTTAAATGGTAACTTCATCGCGCATAATTTAATCAACTCTCCATCACTGTATGGTACATATAAGCATTGATTTTTCTTTGCCATTAATTCGAAAAATTTCACGGGACTCTTCTCTCCTGAATTTTCAAAATATGGGTTCTGTAATAATTCGTACTTCCCTCTGTTCTGTGCTTCACTGGACCAGTATCGTGAGAGAAGCTTCTCTCTGAAATCTTCGTACGAGCGGCACGTCGCTCAACATTCTGCATGGTTTCTGCGACTGTTCCTGACATGTGTGCACATATAAAGTCTAATTTGTGTGCTTGCGTTCAGTGTTCTGGTAATCCTACTCGGAATTGATCAATAAAAGTTCGTGGATGTAATGAGTTTCCTTCTCGAAAGTGTTGAAATTTTCTGACTGTGAGGAAATGATCGTTGTCGTACATCATCATAGTTCCATATGAAATTCGCGTTTCTTCGCCACTTTCGTTTCTGATCATTTCTCCCGTCGTTCTTTCCAGTTGTGGTAGATACACTGGATATTGTCCACTGAAAACTTTCGCCTACCCTTGCGTAGTATCGTTGAAGTGGTACGCAATAATTTTCTTCCATCGGTTGTCAACGTGTAGCTCAATGCATTGAACTGTACTCTTCGCGACCTGGCTTTCCATTGTCAGGTATTGGTTCGGTATCTTGTCTGGCTAACCTTGCTGCTTCATTGCATAATCCAAACTGTCTTGAAACATACATTTGTGGTTCCGCATGTGTTTGTGATGACGTTTGTTCATCCAGAATTTCGAAACGTGTTTGTTGTAGTGCAGGCTGTCTGATTTCACGTATCTTACTTTCCGCCCGTGATTGGAATCGCAAGTGCGTAATATCTTCGTTAATAGATTTTTTTTCCGGTGCTGTTACAGATACGCATGTGGTTGCAGACTCTGTGCTTGTTCCGTCCTGTTCACTACGCTCTTTAATGGTTTGCAACAACTCTGTTCGCAATTTCTGAAATTGTCGCTTCGTTTGCGCTTCTATTTTGACTATGCGGTTATCATATCTTTTCAGCGCTGCTTTTGTGATACGTTTGTGTAACACACTGTTTTCTACAACTTCACGCGCTGTACCTTCTGCTTGTCTAGTAATTTCGTTTATCTGTTTCGCTAGTTTCTTGATTTCTCCCTGGGTGATATTTTGATCTCGTACTGGATGTCATTAAGCAATGTTTGTAAGTCCACTTCTCCTTGTCAATGTCTGTTCTCAATTGAGTGTGACCTGTTATTAAGTTTCCTATCACTTCGCGAGATTCTTTTGCCTCATCTTCAATAAGACTTAGGTGTAACTGAATTTTTTGGTTTGTTCTTTAATCTCACGCACTTTTCTCGTGGTTTCTGCATTCTGAATTTTAATTTGGTTCGCAATTTCTTTATTTTGCCTTGTCAAGGTTTCCGTAATTTGTTGTAATAATTGTGCCAGATTGGAGGGTCCTATTGCGTTTTCTTCCGACGTCCTACGCACTGTGTTTTCGCCCAAGTGTTGGTTCGCAACCGATTGCATTGAACTGTGCGGTGACACGTTTCTGCTCGGATTGCTTGTTCTCTGTGGTGAGGGAGCTCTGATTACTTGTGCTATGGGTTCTACGTATTCAAGACGCAAGTTAGAATCATCGACTGTCTCTCTACTTTCCTGCTCCTCTGTCGTATGCTGACTTATGTTTTCTATGCCTTGACGTACATCATCCTCGTTATGGTGCGTTATATGTCCTATTTCTTGCGATACTGCATCGTCTGTTGTTCTGTCCTCTATTCTCTGTCTATTTTCACGGTGGGTCTCTACCTCAATTCGGTCAAGATCTCCATCTGCCATTGCTAATCTTTCCGAATCCCTTATCTTCTGTTTTAAAAGCAATTCACGCGCCCTACTTCGTGTCAACATGTGCTCATACGATCTCACGCGTTTCATAAATTTTTTGCACACATGACAATCAATTCACTTACTTGTTGAGTCAGAACCAGTTTGTCACAGATGTATCCACCACCTGTGCGCTTGCATTTAGGAGAAAACTTAATTCTAACAATTTTTAAAATTCATAGTTTAATTATGTCTCTGCTAGAATGTCTCACTTTTTATTGAATACTTTCTTACTATCTATCACTGCAGCAACTGTTTTCAACTATTTATAACGTTCAAACAAAATTTTTTTATAACGAAAATTTATCAACAGGATATTTTTCTGACCTAGTTAGGCATTTGGCCGACCTTCAATCACGGTATTTTACCATCCTGGCAGGGTCGCCATTTTCTAACATTCTGTGTGGTGTCTGTTTGTTTTATATTGTGTCTCCCTACCACTTTCACACAACGACAATCTGAGTGTGTTTTTTATGGGATTGATTAGTTTGAACCTAGGACCTGTTGCTGGTAAGGAGACGCCAGACCACACATGACATGTAGAGTTCAGAAGAGTTCAGTAGGACTACGATGGTGTAACCAAATACTTAATGATTTCAGCGTAAGCTCCACTGCACTCCCTGTAAAAGGATCTTAATACTAACTAAATTTAGTGGAAGGGGTTTAAGGCTTTCCTATTTTTGGTTTGCTGGTAAAATAACGTCGAAATAGCAGTTAAGTTTACCACTGCAAATTTTATTCTACTCACAAAACATTGTTTATAAATTGCAGTACTGATAAAAGGAAATGTTTTAATACAGGATTGTAAAAACCAACTGCATTCAACAAAAATGTGAACAAATATTCCCTGAGTGGGTTTCGAAGTTCTACAATGGATCGAAGGATGACCTATGCCATATCACATCTATAATCTAGGTTTAAATAAAGTTTCAGAAGAGAGAAAACTATCAAAATGGTCTACAGTGACCCTCAACTATCTTTAATTACTTATCTACCTTGTCGTAAATTATAGTGGCTGATGTGGCTTCTCAATAATTACATAACAGAAAAATGATGGCGTTTCAGATTTTAACTTCAAGTGGCAAATGTGAACACCATGAGCTTTAACTGACGATTGACACTAGTGTTACGCAAAAAGGGGGTGTAACAGATGAGACTTCTGCAGTTCTGAGTAAAGCTTTGTGCGCTGTTATGCGGCATCACGTGCGTTCATTACCTTGTCGGTGTTTGTCAGGGGTGGCGGGCAGCACAGCACCGCTCAACTCGCCGTCTCGGAAGCAAGTCTCTCCTAACTTCTCCTTACTACAATTTACCAAAGTTGGTTTAAAAAACTATCTGTCTGTGTTTTCATCTGACCAATCAGGGTCTCCATGTTAACCTTAAGCTCCACCTACAAAAATCCTGTCAATCCAATGGGAAATGTTATACCTTTTGTGGTGGGGCAATGTTTTTAAAGTTTGCAACGTAACAGAGACACGAAAAAGTCTCACGCTAAAACTTGCAGGTGGTGTGGTCCTTTTAGTGTTATCGTAAGATCTATACTGTTCTTCTGGAGGGCTCTATCTTTTAACATGGGCTGGGGGGTGGTTCTGACGTCACAGAAATGCGAAAAAGTCTCACGCTAAATTTGCAGGCTGGGGTGGCCCTTTTTGTGTTATCGTAAGATCTATACTGTTCTCCTGAAGGGCTCTATCTTTTAACATGGGCTCGTGGGTGGTCCTGACGTCATAGAGATGCGAAAAAGTCTCATGCTAAATTTGCGTCCTGGGTGGCCCTTTTTGTGTCATTGTAGGATCTACACTGTTCTTCTGGAGAGCTCTAGCTTTTAACATAGGATGGGGGTGGTCCTAGCAGTTAGCTGGAAACGTGGGTGTCCGTCCCTTATCGTAGGGCCTTCTAACATAATACGTTTGTGTTCTCGGCTTCTGTTCTCGCTTCTCCCCTCGGAACTGCGTCTGTCTCACAATGGGAATGTATGACGTGCATTTAGGCATTCTTGTGTTAGTCTGTGGTAATCCATTTGGTGACTCGTTACTCGTATTACTTTGGTTAATGATTTATTCGGAGCTATGTGTCATACTACTGGATGTGCTTATCGTGTCAGGGTTTTCATGGAAGATGTTGGATTTGCGTGACACCTTACAAGTTTGAAATAATTATTTCTCTATTTCAGGATCTTTTGGGGGAAGAATTAAATGACAGGCAGGTAATATTAAGGGGATCACAGTAATCTTCGGAAGGGACCAACGATCACAATGAAACAATGTGTAACAATAAGTTGAAGTACTTGAGAGTGCTGGCGTCAGGGATTTTCTCTCCCTCGTGATGACTGGGTGGTAGTTAGGTTAAAGTAGTTCTAAGTTCTAGGGGACTGATGACCAAAGATGTTTAAGTCCCATAGTGCTCAAAGCCATTTGAACCATTTTTGCGAGTTCTAGGTCTAAGTTGAAATGCTTCTGAGTGCTAAAGTTATGCTGAATTACTGGCGTATGTGCTATAAGTTGGAAATATTTAAGAAATGACGTGTGCAGGACTTGAAATTAGAGATGAGCACTTCCACGTGGTGAGTACTGTTTATTTATTTATTTATTGTTCCGTGGGATCAAAGTTTAGGAGAAGTCTCCATGGTAATGAAACCAGGCAATACATGAAATTATAACATGATATTACAAACAGATAACATGAAACATAGAAAAACATATTCAGGTGACAAGTTGTAACTTTAAATAAAGAAAATCAACAATGTAACACTGAAATTTGCTTAATTTTTTAGCTCTTCCAGGAGCTCCTCGACAGAATAGAAGGAGTGAGCAATGAGAAAACTCTTCAGTTTATTTCTGCCTAGTATTAACTGAGTGAAAGCTGCTAACTCTTGAGAATAGGCTAACTTTGCTAACAATAAACGACATTAAAGAAAATATATACTGTGAGGGCAATGTCAGAATTGCCAGACCATTGAATAGGGGTCGACAAGAGGTTTTCGAACTTACACCACATATAGCTCGAACAGCCCGTTTTTGAGCCAAAAATACCCTTTTTGAATCAGAAGAAATACCCCAAAAATTAATACCATATGACATGTTGTTGTTGTTGTGGTCTTCAGTCTTGAGACTCTTTTGATGCAGCTCTCTGTGCTACTCTATCCTGTGCAAGCTTCTTCATCTCCCAGTAACTACTGCAACCTACATCCTTCTGAATCTGCTTAGTCTATTCATCTCCTGGTCTCCCTCTACGATTTTTACCCTCCATGCTGCCCCCCCCCCCAATTCTAAACTGGTGATCCCTTGATGATTTAGAACATGTCCTACCAACCGATCCCTTCTTCTAGTCAAGTTGTACCACAAACTTTTCTTCTTCCCAATCCTATTCAATAACTTTTCATTAGTTAAGTGATCTACCCATCTAATCCTTAGCATTCTTCTGTTGCACCATATTTCGAAAGCTTCTATTCTCTTCTTGTCTAAACTATTTATCGTCCACGTTTCACTTCCATACAAGGCTAGACTCCATACAAATACTTTCAGCAACGACTTCCTGACACTTAAATCTATACTCGATGTTAAAGAATTTCTATTCTTCAGAATCGCTTTCCTTGGCACTGCCAGTCTACAGTTTATATCTTCTCTACTTCGACCATCATCAAATAGCAAAACTCCTTTACTACCTTAAGTGTCTCATTTCCTAACCTTTCCATAAATACCCTTTTTGAATCAGAAGAATTACCCAAAAAATAATACCATACGACATAAGCGTATGACAATATGAGACGTTGTCTACTTTCCGTGTTGAAGTGTCACTTATTTCAGATACTGTTCTAATAGTAAATAAAGCAGCATTTAGTTTCAGAACATGGGCTTTCCACAACAGCTGAACGCCTAGGAACTTTAACTGTTCCGTCTCGCTTATAATATGACCATTCTGTCTGATCAAAATATCGGTTCTTGTTGAATTGTGAGTTAGAAACTGTAAAAACTGAGTCTTACTGTGATTTAGCATTAAATTATTTTCCACAAGCCACAAACTTATTTCATGAACTAAATTACTTGATACTGTTTCAGTATTACACACAAGACCCTTCACTATCAAGCTGGTGTCATCAGCAAACAGAAAAATTTTGAATCGCTTGTAATACTAGAAGGCATATCATTTATATAAATAAGAAACAACAGTGGTCCCAGCACTGACCCTTGGGGAACGCCCAACTTAACAGTGCCCTATTGGGACTGAACATCACTACCACTCTCATGTTGCGGAGAATTACCTTCTGCCTTCTGTTCTTAAAGTAAGAGGCTAACCAACTTTAAGCTACTCCTCTTACTCCATAATGGTCCAACTTCTGCAGTAATATTTTGTGGTCAACATAGTCAAAAGCTTTCGTTAAATCAAAGAAAACACCTACTGTTCGCAACCTTTTATTTAATCCGTCCAAAACCTCACAGAGAAAAGAGAATATAGCATTTTCAGTTGTTAAACCATTTCTAAAGCCAACTGAACATTTGACAGCAAATTATGTGAATTTAAATGCTCCAGTAACCTTGTATATACAAGCTTCTCGATAACTTTAGCAAACACCGATGACATAGAAATAGGTCTAAAATTCTCAACATTATCAATGTCTCCCTTTTTATAAAGTGGCTTCACTACTGAGTACTTTAATCGGTCAGGAAACCGACCACTCCTAAAGGAAAACTTACAGATATGGCTAAGTGCTGGACTATTATACATAGAACAATACTTCAGTATTCTGCTAGATACCCTGTCATATCCATGAGAGTTCTTGGTCTTTAGTGATTTAATTATTAACTCAATCTTCCTCTTGTCAGTATCATGGAGGAGCATTTAAGGTAACAGTCTCGGAACACTTTTTTTCTAAGAGCGCTATATGATTCCCTGTTGGGACTAGGTTTCTATTTAGTTCACCTGCTATACTCAGAAGGTGATTATTAAATACTATACATATTTGCGACTTATGAGTAACATGGACATTCCCACTATGCACTGATTCTATATCCTCTAGCTGTCTCTGCAGACCAGCCATTTCCTTTACGACTGACCATATGATTTTAATTTTATCCTGAGACTTAGGTATTCTATCTGCATACCACATACTTTTTGCCTTCCTAATAACATTTTTAAGCACTGTACAACACTGTTTGTAATGGGCTGCTGCATTTAGATTTTGACTGTTTCTAATGTTTTGATATAACTGCCACTTTGTTGTAACGGATATTCTTATCCCTCTAGTCAGCCACCCAGGATGCCTGTTTGTGCTAGTACCACTTTTGAACGTTCTAACGGAAAGCAACTTTCAAAGAGCTTGAGAAAAGTCTTGAGAAAAGCATTATGTTTATTGTATACTGTATCTGCGCTATAAACATCATGCCACTGTTGTTCCTTGATGAGGTTTACAAATGTCTCTACAGCAACTGGATCAGCTTTCCTAAACTGCTGATGACTATATTTAACATGTGATGCAGCAAAATGATCTTTTACAGTTAAAATTTGTGCATCATGTTCTGAAAGGACATTCACCTTTTTGCTAACAGA
The DNA here is from genome assembly GCF_023897955.1 of Schistocerca gregaria. Taxonomy (NCBI): domain Eukaryota; kingdom Metazoa; phylum Arthropoda; class Insecta; order Orthoptera; family Acrididae; genus Schistocerca; species Schistocerca gregaria. The sequence goes on from NC_064926.1 coordinate 429,414,843, forward strand.
ATGCCCTTCTAGTAATGAGGAATGAACAAAAATGTTGTCTATGGTTGTTCTCTTGTTCCCTTGCACTCTCGTTGGGAAGAATACGGTTTGCGTAAGATTATATGAATTAAGGAGGTCTAGCAGCATCCTCTTCCTTGCACAATCACTTATACAATTAATATTGAAGTCACCACATATAACTAACTTTTCTGTATTTCCTATAAAGTGAACCAAGAACCTCCTCTAGATTTAGCAAAAATGTTGTGAAATCGGAGTCTGGGGATCTATAAATAACAACAGTTAGAAGTTTAGCTCCGTTAAATTTAACCACACCTGCACAACATTCAAATACCTTTTCAGTGCAGTACTTTGAAACATCAATTGACTCAAATGAGATGCCGTTTTTCACATACATGGCTACTCCCACACACCGCAAAGAGCTCCTCGAAGAGCTGCTAGCCAAACTGTATCCTGGTAAAGGAAGCCTCTGAATTATCTCCTTATTTTAGAAGTGTTCAGAGTCAACATCTATAAGGCGTTCACTAACGTTATCTCTAATACCTTGTATATTTTGATGAAATATACTAAATCCCTCATTACTCGGATACCTAAACTTCGTCAAAAGTGGTTCCTTTGTTAGAGAGACTTCCCTTAAGCAGAAATACGCATCAGTTGATTTCAAACTAAAAAAGGTGCAGCTCTAACATCCACTACTGCAGGAATTTTCCCGTGAGTGATCCCACCAACCCCACCTATGCTGTCACCTATAAGCATTGCCAACCTCCCCTTCCCATACCTGTTGAGGTGCAGGCCATGTCTAGTGAAACCCGTCCTGCTGATAGACTCCACCGACACCAGTGAAATGTGACCCATGCTTTCTGTCATCAGCGCACCCCCAAGTCTCATGTTATCACGCCTGACGGCTGTATTAAGATGAGGCCGATCGTGACGCTGAAATAGTTCCACGAAATGCACATTCGTGTTGCCAGTCTGAGTGGCTATCTTTTCCAGGTCACCATCTATGTCATACTTCCCATCCCTATCAATACTATTACCAGCAGCACCCACAATCACTACTTGATCCTCTTTAGTAAAATCCCTACATAACCGCCCTATGTTAATAGTCACCTGAGCAAATCCTGCATTAGGTTTCACAATGCTGGTGACCTGGTACTCACTCCCCAGCACTTCCTGTAACTGCTAGCCTACACCTCTGCCATGACAACTACCTAACAGCAGAACCTCCTACTTCCTCTTCGACTTCGCTACTGTTATAGCCACCGTAACTACTGGGGTCTGCTGCATATTTCCTACATCTACAGCTACTAGAGATTCCTCTCCACTAGACTCGGACAGTTGGTCATATCTATTGTAAACACCAATAGTAAAACTATCTGAAAATCTTCTTCTCCTAGCAGATCTCTTGCCAACAGCCAGCTCCCATTCCCTAACCCCCTTCTCTCTCCTCATCCTATCTAGCTCCCTCTGTGCGTATTTTAACTCCACCTGAAGGGCACAGATCTTCCGCTCCTGCTCCTCTATCAACTTACTCTTGCTACATAACCTACAGTTCCAGGAGAGGATCTCACTAGAATGCCCACTGGCTTCCACACTACATTCCCCCCCCCCCCCCCCCCAAGTGAAAATACTTCGAACAAGTCTCACACCGCAATCCATTACTCACGGACCTACGGCGAAGCCCACACTTCTCACTCATGGTAAAATTTTACTTTTTCTTTGTTCCACTACTACAATAAGAATATGTTAAAAACCTGACTACAATAATCCCTAACTGACTCTACAAGGGAAGTAACTACTATTATTAACAGCATTAATAAGCAACAAATGTTAATATAGCATAAGACTAATACAGAAAGAGAATCAAACGTCTAACGACACAGTAACGAAGCTGAAAACAGTTCCCAAAATGTTCTTCTGAAATTACTTCACCAGAAAACACAAAAAACTCCAGTTGGAGACTATTAAAGTTCCTAAATAAACCTCTATACACAAACAACTAATTAGTACTTAGCTTTCGATGCGCCGCTACAGCTGCAACTGGTCAGCGCAGAATGTAAACACAGGTAAGAGGTTACGTTGCTCGATACGAAACACTCACAAGTATCAGGTCACAACGCAAGAAAGGCAGAGGTGAATGCAGAAACCACTAATAAGTCACTTATATAGTAGATATTATCACAAAAACCGTTAAAATATATATCTGAAATCTAAAAATATATGAAAACTTAGAGAGCGATCTCACACCTACTGTGTGAATCTCAATCTGTGTATGGGATAAAGGATAAAGTGAGGTACTCGTCCAAGGTATCAGTTGAGGACTCGCGCATGTGACGAATATGATCATAATATTACTTTGTGTGTTATGTTTCCGTGTGACGCTAGATTCAAACTCTAATATTCTGAGAGAGAGAAGCAAGGTGAGTCAGCCGTCTATCCAGCAACGCCACTTGGCTTGCATTGCACAGGAAAACGTGCATATGTCCTCCAGAGTTCTTAGTAGGAAACAAAAGTTACGAAGTGGGGCAGTGTTTTGTGAGACTGGGATGAATACTAATTGAAGTGGAAAAGCTGAAAGTGAAGTGATTCTAACGTTGTGACTAATCTTTGTGATGTATACTATGTTGCCAGTGTGATGTATTTCATGTAATTTAAGTATGTGTGGTTTGCATGGGAGAGTAGGAAGATAGGTTCAGAGGCAGTGGGTTAAGCATGTTCCTTTTTGTACCGCTCAGTCTGGGTAAATTTTCGTGACGATGGCTCTGAGAGTCGAAGTGTGAGATATAGCAAAAGATCCACCATCCTATCCAGAAAGTGCACTGTAGCGTTAGATAATTACGAGACCATAAGATAGAGAATCACCAATGTAAAGCCATGCCCACTGGGCGGAGTTTCTCATGTGTAACTGTTGTATAAAATGTAACAGTGTGTTTACGTTATCTTTGAATCAAAATAGAATTTATCGGAATAAAAAAGATAGTGAAAAGAAAAAGATTGGTGGCCTTGTTCTTCGAATAGTGTGTAGTCATGATATCCAGAATTTACAATGTGTGCGTCATTCATATTCTGTGCGATGGCCACGTGTTGATCAACGACGCTGGGCAAGAAAGAAAATGTGGTATTGCCAGAGCGTAGTGAACAATCAGAGTTGGGTAAATTCCTAATAGTCAGATGTGCGTTATCCGTTTCCGTTGCTCAATATTCAAACATGAGAATAATTTGTAGCTTAATTGTGGGTACTAGAGCTCATAATCAGCCATTGATGTTACTCGAGAAATAAGAATACATCCACTCGCTTGGCGGACCACTCATCTTGCAGGCCTGACTGCTTGATGCCACAGTATGAGCAAGGCATGTGGGTGCCTCTCACTATTTACATTTCTCTAGCGTGAAGAGGACATCCAGCACTTCCAACACATAAGTAGAGTATTCCTTCTGAGGTTCAGACAGGCACATAGAGGCACAGGTTAGAAGCTCCTGCTCTGCTTCTGAAGCTACATGGCAGCAACCCCTCAGTTAGATCGATTCGGATCACGTAGGGTTGATTGAAGTCAGAAGCGACCAGAACAGGGACATCAATGAAAGAGATCCTAAGGGCAACAAGCACAGCCTGCTGGCTGTCTGTCCAGATAAACGACTCGACCTAGTATCGCAACAGCTATAATGCCGTGGCTGGCTTAGTAATCTCTCCAACGTATTTTGAGAATAAGTTAAAAATTTCAGCTACCCATTTCGAGGTACCCATGTCAGTCTTACGAGGGCAGAGATCACTTTCCCGAACAAAGATATCTCACGACGATTCAACAAGAAATTTAGACGTTCGGACAATTAGCCCCGCTGGCCTCTGGTGATCAAAAACCAGTCGTAACTGTTCGAAATGTTCTGAGAAGGTGTCGATGTGAATGACAACACCGTGCACTGGAACTTTAGGTTTCCGAAAACGGAATCTAGTAGCCTGGAAAGAACTGCCGGCCCAGTAGAAAGGCCGAAAGATACCAGGTTGAATTCGCCTAAGTTCCAGTCAGTGCAAAAGTTAGTGGTTGCATTGGATTCTTCGGCTAGGGGAATCAGATAATACGCCTGGATATGATCCGAAACGGTTAAACAGGGGGAACCGGAAAACGATGGAAAATACCAGTGTAAAGCAGGAAGAATACTTTCTTATTAATGAAATGATGGCGGGTGTGAAACGCGGTCCCCCGATTATTCTATGTCACCAGAAATATCGGCGACGCATACGAAGACGAGGATGGCCTTATAAGCTCCTCAGCGAGCATTTTATCTACTAACTCACACCTTACCTCCGTTCTATCTGGAGGGTGATTGGCATGACGGAAAGACGGTCGGAAAGTAAAAGTCGGTATTCCATAAGATTAATCACACTCATTTATCTGTCAACACTTGAGGGAAAGTACAGGACATCGGAAGGAAAATGGCTCTGATCACTATGGGACTGAACATCTATGGTCATCAGTCCCCTAGAACTTAGAACTACTTAAACCTAACTAACCTAAGGACATTACACAACACCCAGCCATCACGAGGCAGAGAAAATCCCTGACCCCGCCGGGAATCGAAACCGGGAACCAGGGCGTGGGAAGCGAGAACGCTACCGCACGACCACGAGTTGCCGGCACATCGGAAGGAGATCCTCAGCCTGGTCAGGAGGTAAGAACGCAACGTCGAACTCCGCCACGCTAACGATAGTATGTCAGAGCCTCACCCTCCAAGGATGGCCCCACAAGCGAACTTCCGCAGGCCGAAACCCAAAATATAATTTCCCAAGGGCATAATCCAAAACTAATCCGTTTTATTTACAAAATGCAATCCATAGTGAGGTCGGTGTTTAAGCCCTCCGCCACCAAAATAACCGACACTACAAGAAATGCAGATGGGTTTACAATTAACAGTTCTATCATTAGCAGCCATTAAACTGAGAAATTTACTTGTAATCCGATTTTGCGAACACCGCCTATGACTCTAACTAATGTCTACTGCCGAGATATGAGAGCCGACAGAGCGGCCCATAATTGACGTACTTGCATACAAACACGTAAGTATTACTGGTCACGCGTCTTACTTTGCTACACGCATAGGACAATGTGAAAATGGTGCCCTGGCATCCACTATTATCGGGTCAGCTGTCGATACGTCTCTCTCCATAGACCTTTAACGGGCGAGCAATAATCCCCTGCCAACCACCAAAAGGTGCGGACTGAGGAAACGCCTTCTCAAAGCTTCTCCTTTGATCGGCTTGTTTAACGTCCTCCATATGAGTGACTAAGTTATCGAAGTCACGATAGGTGGTCGGTCTCTCGACAAACAAGACACTGGAACGATACACCCTCCTCCCTCCTTGCCACAGACAACATGTGTCCATGTGTGTGTGTGTGTGTGTGTGTGTGTGTGTGTGTGCGTGTGCGTGTGTGTGTTTGTGTGTATGTGCGGTGCACTTGTTTGTACATGCACAGTCTCTGAACAATCATGTACACCTTTTCTTCTCTATAGTGTTTAGGAGCCTACAGCATCTTAATAGAAGCAGGAGTCCATCTGACGAGCACTTTAAAATGTGTATGGCCTTGTGTATGATCTCTTTAGCAGTTAACTACACTCCTGTAAATTGAAATAAGAACACCGTGACTTCATTGTCTCAGGAATGGGAAACTTTATTGACACATTCCTGGGGTCAGATACATCAGATGATTACACTGACAGAACCACAGGCACATAGACGCAGGCAACAGAGCATGCACAATGTCGGCACTAGTACAGTGTATATCCACCTTTCGCAGCAATGCAGGCTGCTATCCTCACATGGAGACGATCGTAGAGATGTTGGATGTGGTCCTGTGGAACGGCTTGCCATGCCATTTCCACCTGGCGCCTCAGTTGGACCAGCGTTCGTGCTGGACGTGCAGACCGCGTGAGATGACGCTTCATCCAGTCCCAAACATGCTCAATGGGGGACATATCCGGAAATCTTGCTGGCCAGGGTAATTGACTTACACCTTCTACAGCACGTTGGGTGGCACGGGATACATGCGGACGTGCATTGTCCTGTTGGAACAGCAAGTTCCCTTGCCAGTCTAGGAATGGTAGAACGATGGGTTCGATGACGGTTTGGTTGTACCGTGAACTATTCACTGTCCCCTCGTCGATCACCAGAGGTGTACGGCAAGTGTAGGAGATCGCTCCCCACACCACGACGCCGGGTGTTGGCCCTGTGTGCCTCAGTCGTATGCAGTCCTGATTGTGGTGCTCACCTGCACGGCGCCAAACACACATACGACCATCATTGGCAGAAGCGACTCTCATCGCTGAAGACGACATGTCTCCATTCGTCCCTCCATTCACGCCTGTCGCGACACCACTGGAGGCGGGCTGCACGATGTTGGGGCGTGAGCGGAAGACGGCCTAACGGTGTGTGGGACAGTAGCCCAGCTTCATGGAGACGGTAGCGAATGGTCCTCACCGATACCCCAGGAGCAACAGTGTCCCTAATTTGCTGGGAAGTGGCGGTGTGGTCCCCTACGGCACCGCGTAGGATCCTACGGTCTTGGCGTGCATCCGTGCGTCACTGTGGTCCGGTCCCAGGTCGTCGGGCACGTGCACCTTCCGCCGACCACTGGCGACAACATCGATGTACTGTAGAGACCTCACGCCCCACGTGTTGAGCAATTAGGCAGTACGTCCACCCAGCCTCCCGCATGCCCACTATATGCCCTCGCTCAAAGTCCGTCAACTGCACATACGGTTCACGTCCACGCTGTCGCGGCATGCTATCAGTGTTAAAGACTGCGATGGAGCTACGTATGCCATGGCAAACTGGCTGACACTGACGGTGGCGGTGCACAAATGCTGCTCAGCTAGCGCCATTCGACGGCCAACACCACGGTTCCTGGTGTGTCCGCTGTGCCGTGCGTGTGATCATTGCTTGTACAGCCCTCTCGCAGTGTCCGGAGCAAGTATGGTGGGTCTGACACCCCGGTGTCAATGTGTTCATTTTTCCATTTCCAGGAGTGTATGTGGTAAATTCTATGTGGTATGAGCTGTGGTAACAAAAATATTAAAGATGCTGTTTGGAAGAGCGCGCCGCAGCACATTGTGTAAAGTGGCGCCACTGTGACAATCGTAGCTTTGGTGGCTCCCTCTGGTAGGAAATCGGAAAGGTTGCATGTTCACACTCATTTAAGGGGCACTATCAGCTCGGCAGGGGACCTCCCGCAAACTCGACCCTCCTCACCCGCTTGTCTTGCCCATCCTCTCCCAACCCCGCCCGCTGCTGCGCCTTTATTCCCACGTCCCACCCGGTCTCCATCTCTCCACCCTCCTTACCCTCTCCCAAGGTGGCTTCTGGCAGCTCCCTCTCCCTGATGATGTCCTCCTCCCCTCCATCTACCCCTCCTATCAACTTTGATCCTCCCTCCCTCATCCTCTGTCTGTTCCTTTGGGCACCCTCGCTCCCTCCTCCCTTTCTCCCCACCCCTCCCCCGGGCTTCCCCTCCCCTGTCCCTCTCCCCCTCCTCCCATCTCCTCAGCCATTGGCATTTTTGTTCTCCCCTCCCAGCCCTCTTCCCCCTCACCTTTCTTCCCCTCTTGGCAGGTCCCCGGACTCGCACACGCTACGTGGACTTTCGCGCGCCGGAGTTCATCGCCATCTGTGTCTCGTGTGTGTGTGACATCGTTTTGTGTTTTTAGTGTCTGCCGTCACGCTTCTACGTTCACTTGTGCCATCGGATTCATCAGTGTTCTGTATGCCATGTCAACGTGTTTTCAGTGTCGTTATCGTCGGGTGTGAATGGCTCCTTGTTTTTTTGTGTATCTGTGACCACTATTTTTTAGCCTGTCACTATGTTCATTCTGTTTCTCCAACCTGTGATCTGTCATTGTCAACACTATGGCTGAAGAGCGGCGTAGCTTGCCGCTGACAGCCTACCTGTTTGTATAGGAAAAAAAAAACTCGGCAGGGGGTCAGTTGGAGTGAGGATAGGTCAGTCTCGCGTCACAAGTTGCTGGTCTGTCTCTTGTTCGCATTTGTGTGGCAGCTAGTGTCTGTCGTCAGAGTGCGAGTATGTCTGTCGTTTGGATCTAACATTAAGCCAGAAAAGCCAGAGTCTTGCCACTCCACCACTAACAGAACTCAGCTAGTGATCGCCCGGTCGGGGCTGAGTTCCAGCATCTGAGTCTGCGCGTTAGGCTGTCAGTCTGCTCGAGTTGCTCGGGGAACGGTCATTGGCGGTTGGATCGGTCGGTTGGACGGTCGCGCACTTAGATACGAGATGACTCGTACGCCTTGAGCGTCGGCACATCTGAGGTCCCCACGTGAGTCCAGTGGGCCGCGCCGTATAGAAAGTGGTAGTGGCTTTGTGGTTGACAGGAGTGAAACCACGACATCGGGCGGGCTGGGGCGAGCTGCGACGTCGTGAGACGGGAGATCGGGGCGCTTTCCTGCGTCCGTTGAAGTGGCTAGCAGCGGACGGTTCGGGAGAGCGTTGGGGGTGCTGCGCCAGGTCTTCGCCAGAAACCGCACTTTATTAGAAGTTAAGGGATTGGAGATATGTTGTTTCATCTACTTGTTAAATTCTACTTGTTTCCTTGGTGAGGTCACCAGCTGCTTTGTTTTGGGGTCGTCCCACCATTCGTCTCCGTTTACCCACCCGCGGGAAGGTGGTTATTTGTGAATTGGGTGGTCCGTTTTTCGCTTGTGGAGTTGGGGAGGGTTAGGGCAATCTGTTGTTCGGGTTGTTCAGTAATCCCCCTGTCAATCTGCTACACGTTAATAGCTGCCTCTGCCATGGTTGTCGGATTCGGTGTTAACGAATTTATAGAATTAAAGCGTAAAGGCCGAATTCCTGAAATATGTTTTTATCTAGACCATCATCTTGCGAGGCGGTATATGTGTAACGTAGAGCATGTTGTACATTTTATGCAAGTCTGAATTTCATGGGATTTATTTAAATAGCCATTTTGATAAAGTTTCCACTCTTCCACCGTATGAGTAGTTTTAAAAACAAATTGCACTTTCGGTGGCTAATAATTTCTTAGTGTGAGTGTTTATACCATTTTTATCCTTTTTACGGGGTGCACAGTTAATGTGTTTATGTGAGTTGTTAAAATTTTTATTTTAAAGTAATCTGGCGTGTTGCAGATTTGCACCAGTGTAGTCTTTTAGAGGTTGTTGTGAGCTACGGCCGTGTTGAAAGGGAGCGGCAAGCTTCTCAGCCCGAAGGCTCATACTGTCAATATTGTTATTTCTGCCTCTAAATAAAATTGTAACTTGATATTTCGAGGGTGCTTTTCTGCTTATAAATTTTAAATCTGTTTTTGAAAATGCTTTTATGAATAAAATTCCGCCGGCCTGAGTGACCGAGCGGTTCTAGGCGCTACAGTCTGGAACCGCGTGACCGCTACGGTCGCAGGTTCGAATCCTGCTTCGGGCATGGATGTATGTGATGTCCTTAGGTTAGTGATGTTTAAGTAGTTGTAAGTTCTAGGGGACTGATGACCTCAGAAGTTAAGTCACATAGTGCTCAGAGCCATTTGAAGCATATGAATAAAATTCCCATTTGTTAAAGGTAATTTCATTTTCAACAGTTACTTCCTGGCAACTACTTCCACGATCACCTAGTGTGATTAAATGTGTTAATGTTTTTGATGAATCACGGTTCAATGTAAATTTCTCAAGTTCATCTCTGTGAGGATGAGAAATCATTTCTCCTACTTGGGAATGACAATGTGATGGCAGCAGCAACACTATGTAAGAAAAGCAAGAAAGCATCGAAAGATCCGTGAATAGACCATATAATTAGGAAATGGCTGACGTTAAAAATTTTGACGCAGATGATGTCTGAATTATCGTAGTAGCTGCCAGCTCTTAGAGTTCTTTTTCCTACAGCATATGCTTATTTCTTTAGAATTCAAACATCTAGTCACCACCCCATCAGACGTCCACCTTCCTAGCAGCGACTGTGTCAGAGATTCTTCCCACATTACTAGGATCACTCTGTTAAAAAGAACCTGATTTTGGAAATGGACTCTTCAATTTTAATCCTGGCTAAATGCTAGCAAAACGGAAGTACATTGCAAAGTCAGTGTGGGATGTATATGGTACAGAGGCATGTAGCTACCAGGTCTTACGATTCTTTTTCTTATGACTTACGCTTCTTCTCTTAGATTGTCTAACATCGAGTCACAACGTTTCTGGTATTGACTGCGTGACAGTGTTTTCTGGCCTCTGCAGGAACGTGATAGGAAGAACCACCAATACAAATAACTTGATTTCTAAGGTCTGATTTATGACTATGGAAGTGGACTGATCGAGTTTGATCTAGTCTTATTGCTAGCAACACGAAAGAATATTTCAAAATTCAGTGTGGGATGGATATGTTTTGGACGATTATAGTTTTAATGCAACATCAGTAAATTGCTTGAGGGCGAACACAGATAGCATCACTGTACTTAAATAGCCCTGACCGAGTGTAGAGATTAAATTTAACTCACCTCCTTCCAACGCGCTTTTGGATTACTGTGTATTTTTCCTTAATAAGGTAATTACGTTTCGAAATCAGGTCTATATACATGTATATGGCATGGAAGAATTATTTTAATAGCACATTTGTTGGTGTAGGGATGGTGCACCACACACGGTGTTTCTTTACCTAAAGAGCCCTGACAAACTTTTGATAGCTATGTTACAGACACGTGATTCCACTGCTTGGCTGGATGTGCTGCATTTCCACTGCGTGATAATTATGTTTAAAAATCAGGACGGAGACTATATGCACGTATATGGCATGGAAAATCCCAATTTTTAATTGAACATATGTTAATTTGGGAAGTGAAGCAGTGCACAGCAGCACTCTAATTAAATAACACTGACTGATGAAGGAAATTATCAGACAGTATTTAGTGGATAAGTTTATTTTGTATGCTTTGATTTCCACATTTATTACACGCACAACCTCTTGGAGTAGACATCTTGCATTGAACTGTCGTTGATGTCAGAATGATTAAGTAACCGAAATCGAGAACAGTACATCCATATGAATGGTCCCACTATCTGAAGAAAAGAATACCACAGATCTACTCTCGCTCCACTGCAGCCGATACCACTTCCCACAAACCATGTTTGTTCACGAAACTTTGTTGACTTTGAAACATGTTCTGTGATGTCTCTCCAGCTGTTAATTTTAACGTAATAATACCAAATACAATGTGTAAGATGCATCAACACTGTTGGTGTCGTAGACGGAAATACTGAGACAGAATGTGTCGTACTTAGCCATCAACTGCTCCTATGTGAGTTTGCTGCACAGCTTCACCCATTCTATTCGGACGACAACCACCTTCGTAGCTCAGTGTAAATTGTCAGTTTCCGTTGTAATTTCGAGGCCGTTGTTAGCTTCTGGCCTGACATTATCACACATAGACCTATTTGTGGTTAAATTATACGTATTTTGAACGACGCCATTGATTCAATAGTTCGACACTACAAAGTTGCTGTCTACCATTCCTGTGAACCGACATCTGTTCATATTACGTTACTGATCTGCGAAGCAATATCGCCATGTGAATGTTGCTAGGATCATATAGATTGGAGTACTCCACTCGAATATTTGACAGCAAAAAATATCTGGGAATGACAACGTGTGGGTGTGTTGGGTATGTACGGATGTATATAGGCTAAAGCATAACAATATGTCAATATCACCAGCTTCAAGGTTTTTTTTGGAGGGGGGGGGGGGCGGGGGGGATGGCATCTGTCTCCTAAGATGTAATCGTCTAGGAGGCAAGCGGCTCCAAATACTGTCAATATGTCATGTAGGGACGATGGCGCTACAATTACGATCCAGTTGTAAGAAATACTAAGATGATTGCTGCATACTACCTGTGTGGATATACTCTGTTGTAGATGGAATACAGTATCACTTTCATTTTAGTATCGAACAGCATGTGAGGGTAAAAAAATTTGTAATGTTGTTATTGCGTCCCAAATCTCCCTTCCTCGCACAAAAGCTCTGAATTATGCGTTGAGCTATGAGGCTGTTTCACCAATATAAATGATTCAATGGATAGTGTACTGGAAGTTCTGTGATGCTCTTAGTCTCATATTATAAAGGTATGCTCAATTTGAAAAAAAAAAGGTAATGTATTTCTCACGAAATGCTATGCTGTTAACGAAGATTCTGATACCGTTACCCTGTTGTATTGTTGTAGTAATGAGACGTAAACGATGAAGGTGATTAGGGCATATACAGGGGAATATTTGTAGATAATCACTCTATATCGATGAATTGTGGGTGCTATGCTTCTGAATTTGTTTGTACAGTCAGCTATATTCTTCATGGTTGTGTCCTTCCTCACGTACCTTAGTACGTCTTCGTTGTGACAGCTCTCTATCTTGTCAGCGACTGCTGGATGACAGTAAAGCCTTCTAACTAACGGAATAGTGCCATCGGAAAGTTATGGAATTTTGAGAAAATTTGCATGGATCTGTAACCTGACGAGGGAAGTGTCTTATTCTCTGAAATCACGTGGATTCAAATGCTATACATCGAAGAATGGGATACTCCTGGCAGGTTAGCGATACACTGACGAAAGGGAAGCCGAGAGGAGAGCTCTATACCGCTTCTTCTAAATGTTGTGGGCAAACACGTTACATACTCTCACATAAGTCTCGCGAAGTGACTGCAATGGCAAAATTTGTGGGTAATAACATTTTAACGACAGACTATAAGCATCAGAGCTTCTAGGTTTCGTTGTCTTGATAAATAAGAAAAAACATTTCTCCGTGATTTTTGTGTACCTATAATTGGACGGAATGACATTTTAATAGGTATGCTAAATTCACATCTACATCTGTATCAATACTTCACAAGCCATCGTACAGTTCATAGCGGACGGTACCCTGCGCCACTACTAGATATTTCCTTTCCTGTTTTGACTTGAAAATAACTCTTATAAAAGAAAGGAATACACATTTTGTGTGAGAAATAAATGGGCAACAACATCCCAATTTTTGACTGATTAAGGTTTTTTCTTAAACTGGGGAACCTATGACAGGGATGGAATCGCAGTTAAAAATATACGTTCAAGCTTCATCTGCTTGTCTTGTATTGTTCTGCACATTGTGGCGGGAGTGGTCAAGAGGCTTCAGGCGAGTGGAAGCCACACGTTCGCTTCATCCGACCGGTGGATTCAAAGAATACTCAGACCTCTCGGGTGTTGCCAGCAGTGACAGGGACAAGTCCATGTGGCAGCACTAGTGGTGCCCTCTGCGAACTAACCACTATACTGGTTGAGCAGCGACAGAAGCCAAAGCTTGTAAAGCACGGCAAGATTCAATATGGCGAATGTTTGTGGTGGACGATTATTCCCCCAAGTAAACTGTTTAGTTGATGGGTTTACAATCAGGATGACATTGTCTTTGGCCTCTGTGCATCTATAACGGCTGGCATGTATATTCCAGGGAATGGCCATGCCACTGCAGGCATGGTCAATACGTTTGTGGACTCATATTTCTCTCCCAGCCAGTGCAACTGCGGCCCCCGGCATTGTGGCAACCGGCAGAAGGTGCGCGCTTCACGATCCCTAGCGTGCATGATCAGAAGGTCTGTTTTTCTTTTTTTGCCAGTTATGTTTAATGTAAGGCAGAAACGTTGTTGTGGGAGAGGGTGCTTGTGTTCTCAAATGTTAGTGCATACAAGGAGTCAGATACATTTAGCACTATGAACTATTTGTGTAGTTACTTGACTTCCAAAAAGTATAAGTGTGTTTCTCAAACATCGAAAATATGTTTTATTTTGTAGAAGAATAATCGTAAGGTGGTTGCGACTGTTTTCAGAGCTTTCTTCCCCTCACTTGTCTCCTGCAAATTGTCTAACAATTAAAGTGATATGGTAGTGCAAATGCATTTTTTTATGTCAGAATTGCTCCATCTCTGCCTTTGTCCACAGCATTAGGCAATAGGACGACAGTATTCTGAGGAGGGATGAAAACCTGGGTCTGCATGTTTGGACACGTTTGTTGAAGCAGGTGTTCACACAAACTGGAAGTAACCACTAGAGCCAAACAGAGAGGAAGACAGAAAGCGAGTCTTTAATTACCCAGTCAAAGGAATGCCTCCATTTGATGCTTGGTTTAGGGTCTGATAGAACAAATTGAAGTCCTTAGGTGGGTTGGAACGTGCGTCCGCTCAGACCAGTATCAGCTCGGCTGTGGCTCCCAGTGCTGTCAGGCTGTATGGCCTGCAACAATGGTTTCTCTCTGGCAGTCTGTGCGGCTCCTGACATGGATTTCTCTACACGTTGTGGAGGACAGGCTCCTCATGCACCAACAGTCGAATAGAATGAAATGCTCAAGTAGCTCACATATTTCAGCAGAGAATAGAACTGTCAGTGATCAGCTACCCACCCAGTTCCAGTGGCGCCCTTTTGCTTGGCACAGAAAACAGGACATTCAGTGCCTGACCCTCTGACATAAGCATGGCTGATCCGAAATGACAGCAAATATTTTGTACTTCATTCCAGCCCTCAGTGCTTTCAGTTATGTCATCGGAAATTTGGATTGAGACTGCCCACGGGGGAGGAGAGGGACGAGCCCTTTCTTATGGAAACATATCAAATTAAAAAATTTGAAAACTGAATTAAACAATATATTATTATATCAACTGACATTGATTTGAATTAGTTCAGCACTGACTGAGTTTCGCTTCCCACCAATTTCCAGAGGCAGTATGGGGAGGGGCAAGTGGGGGATCGTAGGGGATGGACGAGAGATTTTCCAGGAGGACGAAAAGCAGCCCAGAACGAACTGAGGTGGGGTGAAAAAAATGAAGTGTCCCTTATTCCAGAAGGCAGAAGGGTGGATGGGGGGGCAGGGAGAGAAATGTGTGGACGGGATGTTGCTTAGAAGAATGTATTACCCCATGGGGCCACAAATCAACTCCGAGTGGATCATAAATCAATTATTTTAATAATAAGTAGATTAAGGGGAGGGGTTAATTAGTCCATGAATATATGAAATCTGTACAAAAAATGCTAGAACCAGTTTTACCTCACTACTAACGATATTGTGCAATTGTTCACAATACCAAGTACAGATAATTTTTCTGCAGTTGTGTTTGTAATGGTTTCTTTAACTCAGTGCAGTGAGAAATTGACCCACACCTTTTTCATCCTAACTAAAGGTTGTTCTCTAGTGACTAGAATATTCTTCTATGAAGAACTATAGATGGGCAGAGTGACCAAGTGTGACTTACCATTCTCTCTTCCTCTCTACATCAGTTTCCTACTGTTGTCAGTAGTATCCAAAAATAAATTAATTGAGTAATTAAAAAATAAAATATTTAGGGAAACAGTATCACAGGTTTTGCTTTGTAAGACTCCTCCACATTCCCTGTGCTTTTCTTGGTTTCTGGGGTAGAGAACAGGATATTTTGGTATGGCACATCCCTCCTTTAGAGCGCGAGGAAGCGTCCTTTAAACATGAGAAAAGGTGCAACCTCTTTCGTTAGTAATCAAAACGTTCTTGATCGCTGGCTAGAAACGCTGCAACCCTTGAATTTTCAATAAAAATTCTCAGCAATAGCAGCCAATGTCTTCCTGCATATGAGGTCATCATCTTTTAACCAAATGTCTTGTCAAAGAGGGCGGAGGAGCGGACAGAAGTTTAGGGCACTCTCTTCTCCTAATGACCGATAATCAACAATGATTCACGGTATGAGGCTGCAGAAGGCAAAGGAAACCACTGCTCTAGAAACATAACGTGTATCCACAGGACACGTGGCCTGTAATTGAAAAAGTTTCTTGATGATCTCTCCATTGGTAAAAGATTCCGGAACAGTCCCCTATTCGGATCTACGAGTGGGCACTGCCAAGGGAGAGGTTACCATGAGAAAAAGATTGAGTAATCAACGAAAGGATAACATTCTATGAGTCGGGGCGTGGAATGTCAGAAGCTTGAACGTGGAAGGAAAACTAGAAATTCTGAAAAGGGAACTGTAAAGGCTCAACCTAGATATAGTAGGGTTCAGTGAAGTGAAGTAGAAAGCGGACAAGGGTCTCTGATCAGATGAGTATATGGTAATACCAACAGCAGCAGGAAATGGTATAATGTGAGTAGGTTTCCTTCTGAAGAGAAAGGTAGGGCAGAGAACGAGTTACTTTAAACAGTTTAGTGATACATTTGTTCTCATTAGACTGGCAGCAAACCAACACCCACATCTGCAGTTCAGTATCAGATGTCAACGACACAGGCCGAAAATGAAGAGACAGAGGAAAGTATATGAAGATATTGAACGGGCAGTGCGGTGAGAGGGAAATCTAACAGTCATGGGGGACTGAAACGTGGTCGCCGGGAAATGAGTAGAAGAAAGGGTCACGGGAGAAAATACGCTTGGTACTAAGAGAAAGAGGAGAAAGTCTAAATGAGTGCTTTAACAAATTTCATGTAGTGAGAGGGATTAATCGCTTCAAGAATCACAAGAGGAAAGATATACTTGGAAAAGGCGGGGAATATGGGAAGGTTTCAGTTTGACCATGTAAAGGTCAGGCACAGATTCCGAAATCTAATACTGAATTTTAAGGCGTACCCAGGAGCAGATTTACACGGTAATCACAATGCAGAAGTGATGAGAAATAGGTTGAAGTTTAAGAGACTAATAATGAACAATCAGTGCACAAAGAATTGGGATACGGAACTGCTAAGGAATAAAAAGTTACTCCAGAAAGTTCTCTGAGGCTATAGATATTACGATAAGGAACCGCTCATTAAGCAGTTCACTTGAAGAGTAACGGAAACCTCTAAAATGAGCAGAAGTTGGGAAAAAAACATAGATATAATGAAGCTGACTGCGAAGAATCTATGGGTAACAGAAGAAATAATTTAGTTAATCAACGAAAGAAGGTAGTACAAAAATGTTCACGGGATTTCAGGAATAGTGCAGGGAAACTAAGGAGAAATGGCTGCATGAAAAATGCGAAGAAATAGGAAAGGAAATGATTGTTGAAAGGACGGACTCAGCATATAAAAAATTCAAAACAACACTCTGTGAAATTGAAAGCAAGGGTGGTAACCTTAGGAGCGTAATTGGAATTCCACTATTAATTGCATAGAAGAGAGCGGATGGATGAAACGAGTACACTGGAAGCCCCTGTGAGAGAAAATAATTGCCTAATGAGGTAATAGAATAAGGAATTGGAGTCGATATAGAAGAGGCAGAGGATTCATTATTAGAATCAGAACGTAATCTTTGTAAGACTTAAGATGGAATGAGCAGAAGATATAGAGAACATACCATCAGAATTTTTAAAATAATTGGTGGAAGTGGCGACATATTCACGTTGGTGTGTAGAATGCATGATTGTGGCGATATATCATCTGACTTTCGGAAGAATATCTTCCACGCAATTCTGGAGATTGAAAGCGCCGACAAGTGCGAGATTTATCGCACAGTCAGCTTAACAGCTCATGCATCCAATTTACTGACAAGAATAATGTACAGAAAAATGAAAAAGAAAATTGCAGACGTGTTAGATGATGACCAGTTCTGTTTTAGGAAAGGTAAAGGCGGCATAGAGGCAGTTCTGACGTAGCGGTTCATAAAAGAAACAAGACTAAAGTGAAATCAAGACAAGTTCATACAATTTATTTACCTGGTAAAAGCACCACACAATGTAACATGGTGCAAGATATTCGAAATTCTGAGAAAAATTTAGGTAAGCTACAGGGAAAGTCGTGTAATATAGAATATGTACTAGAACCCAGAGGTTACAATAGGAGTGGAAGATCAAGAACGAAGAGTTCGGATTGAAAAGGGTGTAAAACACGGATGTAGACTTTCGACTCTACTGTTCAGTCTGTAAATCGAAGAATATTGGAATTAAAATTCAAGGTGAAAGGATATCAGTGATAAGAGTGGCTGATGACATAGCTATCTTCAGTGATAATGAAGAAAAACTGCAGGATGTGCTGAATGGAGTGACTGTCTGAGTACAGAATACGAATTGAGAGTAAACCGAAGAAAAAGGAAAGTAATGAGAATTATCAGGAATCAGAACGGCAAGAGACTTCACATCAAGGTTGGTGATCTCGAAGTAGACGAAATTAAGGAATTCTCTAATCTAGACAGCAAAATAACTTATGACAGACGGAGCAAGTAGGACAAAAAAGGCAGACTAGCAGATGGCGTCCCCGGCAAAGAAGAATCTACTATTATCAAACAGTCCTTATTTAAGGAAGAAAGTCCGCAGCTCGTGGTCCTGCGGTAGCGTTCTCGCTTCGCGTGCCCAGGTTGCCGGGTTCGATTCCCGGCGGGGTCAGGGATTTTCTCTGCCTCATGATGACTGGGTGCTGTGTGATGTCCTTAGGTTAGTTAGGTGTAAGTAGGTCTAAGTCGTAGGGGACTGATGACCATAACTGTTAAGTCCCATAGTGCTCAGAGCCATATGAGCCATATTTAAGGAAGAAATCTTTAAGAATGTGATTTAGGAGCACTGCATAGTATGGTGGTGAAACACGGTTTGTGGGAAACCGGAAAGGAAGAGAATCAAATCATTTGAGATGTGGCGCTACACAAGAATGTTAAAAATTAGTAAGGAATGAGTAGGTTCTCCAAAGAGTAATCAAAGAAATGAGAATATGGCAAACACTGAAAAGAAGAAAGGACAGGATAGTAGGACATCTGTTAAGGCAGCTGTGGATAACTTCCATTGCAATAGAGGGAGCTGCAGAGGGTAAAAACTGCGAAAAAAACTGAGGAAGTTGGTGACAATTTCAAGCATTTAAGATGATGATGTTTCCGCAGGTCACAGGAGAGAAATTCGTGGCGGTCTGATGACTCAAGAAAGCAAAAGAGAAAATAGAAGAAAATCTCATAGTATCATTTCCACCCGATCTTCACTTTCACATAAAGATTCAATACATCCGTAACTTTATATCAGGAAGTCCACTCCAGTTACGTTGAGGTATAACCAATTACTTAAAACAGAGAAGCAACATATTTATCTAATTCGCAGTATAGTAATGTTTTTATGTCTATACATGTTTTACGTAAGTGCTTATGTGTGTATGGGGTTTATGTCACCTTTCACAGGCTAGAGCAGATGTGAGACTAGTCACGTATAGGTTTGGCAAAAGCGTTGTTTTTCTTTGCAATGAATGGTTTTGGTAAAGCAGTAGCAGGTTTGGTGGTAATAACGTTTGTGTTGGGCGTTATTGACAGTCACATTAAGTCGTCATTCAAGCATTCTTTAATGGTATTCAAGCTTTAGAAATCAGTTCTCCAGGGTTACACATCATATCAGTCAGTATATTAAAATTTATCAACCGTTATAATTATGCATCAAAAGTTGAAGGTGAACGGTTAGTGTATTGACTGTAAGTTGAACCTGAACTGTACTGGTTAACACTCACATTATTTCTTCCAACTCTTCATTCTTATAACAACAGCGAGGGGAAATGCATGACATTAAATCTTACACATAGCAGACTCACAACATTTACTTCCGGGCACCATACGCAAATGAAATAGGAAGGAGAGAAATGGCTCCGATATACCATTTATCCTCCGCAGTGCGAAGATGTAGATGCAGATGCAAATGACGATGATTTAGACAGCCGGCGCTTGAGTCTGGAACCGCGTGACCGCTACGGTCGCAGGTTCTAATCCTGCCTCGGGCATGGATGTGTGTGATGTCCTTAGGATAGTTATGTTTAAGTAGTTCTAAGTTCTAGGGGACTGATGACCTCAATGTTAAGTCCCATAGTGCTCAGAGCAATTTGAACCATTTTTTTGATGATTTAGAAGTACAGAATTCACTAGATCCTTTCATCTTAAGAAGTTTAGAAGAACTATACTAAATTACTCTCCACAAACATGTACTGTCGGGCAAATCTTGAAGGTTAAATTGTCTACTGTTATGCTCTAAGATGAATTGTCTGACATTCTTAGGACTGTGTTTGCTAACTTGTCTCTACATGAAACAATACTCCTTTGCGTTACTCAGCTCATATGTCACAGATGTTCTTATTGAACTAAACGATTGTGAACGAAGAGCTCATTTGTGAAAAACTTCAGAGGGTTTATTTTCTACTGGATCATTTGAAAATAACGTGAAAGATAGGTACACTACATTATCTGCCATTCACAAGTCCATATTGTGTCCGTCCTCGATTACAGTGTAGCGAACATCTGTGAGCTAAAGCATCGGGCTGCATGGACAATACAGTACTGAACGACCACCATATTATTCCACTTGACCCCCCGTGGCTGTTTTCGGAAACACGCAGTCATTTTACGGTAAACAGAAAGTGTTGAGTGAGGAAAATGAATCGCACTGTCAACAATTTCAAAACAGTTCTGCATACTATCATGTGTTTCTGCGTGTCCTCGTGAGGTATCAGGATTTAATTCACGATATGGTGACCGTAGCGCCGTCACTCCCAGTTGTAATAATACTGTGATTGCCTGATGTGTATCAACGCTCCACGGAAATAGTCTACCTGCAAACAACTGCGCTGCTTATTGATTCATTGCACATTGCTCGCATGTGACTGCTACATCCTATACGAAATGGTGGTGTGAGAAATGCGATGCTACTGTGACTGTTGGGGAATCGCCTCAGAGCGGCAGCCTAAAGCTTAGGGACAGGCGGGCGTCGGCGGATGGCAGACAGCCGGAAAAGCCTCTTTGTAGAAGCCTCTGCAAGCGAATCACCACGGGTGCAGAAAATTACCCAGAAGTTCTGCAGATGATCCACGTCTAGATTATGCGCTTCTGCACAGCCGGAGAGAAGACTTTGGGAGAAGCCCTTCTGCTGGAGACCGTGGAGATGACTATCCAGGGAATTGGAATAGAACATAGGATATTTGGCGTGGAAAGATCTGGAGGAACTGCAGCCATTTTACTTATTACATAGTTACATTTGTTTCATCTAGTATGACACTGTCATGCATTCTTCGCTGTCATTCATGTTATTAATAATTACGGCATGATTTCAGTAGTCTTTATAATCTCTATTCCCGTTTTAATGTTCACAATGATTGTTGGTTAATCTAAAATGTTTGTATCGATAATTAAACCTCGCAGTACAAAGGGGAGGGAGTGGTACATTTCGATTATATTCTTTTGAAAGTATTATAATAACGTGGCGTCTATTTAAAAAAATTATCGTTTGTAATGATTTCTTGCATTCTATTGCGTAACTGTTTTAAATTTTTCAGTAAATTTTGATCCAAAAACAGTGAACGTGGCTTTTTGCTGCCTATTTCATATTCATATTTTCAGGTTGAGGTTAAAAATGGTTCAAATGGCTCTGAGCACTGTGGGACTTAACAACTGAGGTCATCAGTCCCCTAGAACTTAGAATTACTTAAACCTAACTAACCCAAGGACATCACACACATGCCCGAGGCAGGATTCGAACCTGCGACCGTAGCGGTCGAGCGGTTCCAGACTGAAGCGCCTAGAACCGCTCGTCCGCCGCGGCCGGCTTAGGTTGAGGACCCTTCCTATACATTTATATAGCTTTCAGATGTATTTTGTGACTAAAAGTGAACGAAAATTAATGAAAATTTTATTTTTTAAATTTTTATGGTAATAAAGTTTAAAAAAGTTGTTCAAATGTGTGAAATCTTATGGGACTTAACTGCTAAGGTCATCAGTCCTTAAGCTTACACACTACTTAACCTATATCATCCTAAGGACAAACACACACACACATGCCCGAGGGAGGACTCGAACCTCCGCCCGGACCAGCCGCACAGTCTATGACTGCAGCGCCTTAGACCGGCTAATCCCGCGCGGCAATGAAGTATCATTCCCCACGGTGTACACAGTTACGGAAAATGCGGTGGTAAAACTCAGATTGCGCTAAAAATATTTTCAATTTCTGGATCTCACTTATACGTCAGCACTTATTTTTTATAATATATTTGAGTTACATGTTATGAAAAATGCATTGCTGTTGCTAAGGTTAATTTTGAATGTTACTAATACGCCATCAGTTTACCTATCCTTTGCACAGATTACATCTCTTATGACGCCCGTTTAACCAATACCTTTGTTAAAATTTCTATCGAAATATATCATGAGTACAATGATTTTTTTTTTCAACCAAATTGCATATTTTTTCCTACTGTTTGCAATTGTTTCATGCATTATTATGCTCACTACTCATTGTTCTAAGTGCCTATTACTTCTAATAATTTTCCAGTGTGCAGTCGAATGCTGTCGACATTGTCACAATATTGCGGCCCAGAGGCGTCCGGTCATTCTTCAGGTGAGTAAACTACTGAAGAGCGCATTCACGGTATTTAATCTGAATCTTGCACATACGTCGTCTGTTGACATGCGCGGGAGAGACGAGTTCTGAGGGCTACCATCTGTGAAGGATTTGAGACATGACTTAATCACTGACTATCGAATGACCCCACCGATTCCGCTGTGACTGAATTCATTTTGTTGGTTTTATTAATAGTGATCTGGCCAACAATATAAGACACAAGCATATCTGGCCTTAGAGAACGAAACCGTTTTACGCGTCGAGGGTTACAAGTTGTTTTCAGAGATTTATTTTATTGACATCTTAAGATTGTAGCAAAATGCTCTTCGCCAGAAGGAACTGGATTCATGGTGTATCCTGGGCCAAGACAGACAGGAGTCAAAGGCGCAGTACAAATATACAAAGTGCATAGTTTAGCCGACTCGCAACACGAAAGCCCGAAAAAGCTGTTTCTCGACGATCCGTTGTGAACATCACGGGGAAATATTTAGACGATATCAGTGCTAGTAAATGGGTTAAACTTCAATCCCACACCTGCTTCAGCTCGTTTAATGGATTTCGTTACTTCTCTCTGTGGATCCGGGAGTCGATATTCTAAGAGAATCTTGTCGAACCATGTTGAAGTGTGAGCCGCAACAGAGTAACATCAAGCCAGCTGAAACAGCTGCTCTCCGCATCCTCCGGGAAGATACTACCACAGGTAAGGGTAATGCCACTGTTCTTTCGACAAGGGAAGCCTACAATGACAAGATGTATAGTCAGTAGTTATCTACTCACCTGAAGATGGCCGGACGTCTTTGGGCCGAAATATAGAGGCAGTATGTTGACAGTATCCGGCAACACACCCGAAAAGTATTAGAACTAAGAAGCTTTTAGAACCGTGTGTAAGGGGCTTAATAATACGGAAAACAATTGCGAACAGTAGGGATAAATGTGCGATTTGGTTGACTAGAATAAAAAGGAAACATTATACACGTGATATATTTCGATCGAAAGTCTTACAAACGTATTCGTTAAACTGACCTGTGTGCAAGGGACAGGTAAACTGATGGTATATGTGAGGGATCTGGAGAATGTGTAGGCCAGGCAAATAATCGAACTACTTCCGTATACAGGTGGGTGAGGAAAGCGTAGATCACATGCAGACTTGATAGGCACGGACACGTGAAAGATGGGGCAAAGCCATCGTTCTTAAAGCATCAATTGCGCACGTGGTCCGCGCTTTCGTAACCCACCTCTACACTGGAGGCCTTCGATTATTGGTCTGACCTACATATTCTCCAGGACCCTTACATAAGAAAAACGAGTGGTCACGGATCGCCAGTGACTACACTTGATTGTCATAGAGATGAATTAAGAACGATATCTGTTATCGGAGCTCAGTTAGACTCCGTACCCAGCCAGGTCAGAGCTGCTGTCTTTGCTAGGTGTGGCAGCTCTGTGAACAAAGCGTTTTCTCCCTGCTAACCGCCAATGACCTATAACACCATTAAAAACATTTCAATTAAACAGTCTATATCACATATAACTTGTACATCTTTCACCTGGTGACCGGTTTAGGTATCTTAAAAGACCGTGATTTACTCTGAAAGAAAAAGTATCACGCACTCTAATTTGTCGATGGAAATATATAATCACGGGAATAATATAACGTAAAATAAATTGCCGCTATAACTTTGATGACAGAAGGAGCCGCTGGCGAGGAGCAGGCCACTCTTAAGAGTCATTTACAGCACTGCTGAGTGGAAATCAGTAGCTCATAGTTTTGTATCGAAAGTTCTACCCACCACCTTCTTGCATAACATACCAATGGCCAATAGTAGAGAGCCGTTACTATAACGTGTGAGAACTGTTTCTAAATGTACAGTATAACTCCGTCCGAACAGGCCTCGGAAGGCTCAACGGTATCGACCAACCATTGTGTCATCCTTAGCCGATAGGCGTCACTCGAGCTGGAGATGGAGGGGCATGTAGTCACCACACCACACTCCCGGCTGTTGTTAGTTTTCGAGACCCCAGCCGCTACTTCTCAGTCAAGTAGCTGCACAATTGGCCTCACAGGGGCTGAGAGCATCCCGCTTGCCAACAGCGCTCGGCACATTCAGTTGGTCAGCCCTGCAAATGTTATCTAAGCCCTATAGTGATTAACTTTGGTGATTTATCGGGACGCGCAAGTCACCGAAGTGGCGTCAAATCGAAAGACTTGCTCCAGGCGAACGGTCTACACGACGAGGCTCCCTGGTCATAGGAAATTTACATTTTTACTGCAGCATTATAAACTGAAGTCATAGAAAATTCGTGGGAAAACAATTAGAGAAATTATGAATATGCGTAAAACACGTGCATTATAAACAGTTGTTAAATAGAGAAGAATACCTTACGCGATCTCTCTGGCTCATTTCAGTACATGCAACCCTCTATAGAGCTTGCATCAACGAGAATATGGCAAAGGTGGTAGACATGACGTACACCGATTAACAGGGAAACGACAGAGAGTCGATGTGTGATAATATCCCTAATCATTTTTCCATGATTTTTCTGTTATTTTATATTAGAATAGAATCCGTATACAAACATCGCAGATTACAGCAACGGCTCTCTAGTATTAGCCATCGGTGGCGTTGCGAGGACACGAGCCACTGAGCTCCACTCAGCAGTGTTCGGCAGCAGTGAGAACTTTGCCTTTCGCGGGCAAGTGCTCTGCCAGGAGATAGCATATGAGTGCACACTCGGCTGCAGAGCGAAAATTTCATTTAGGAAACATTCCCCAGGCTGTGGCTAAGCTATGTCCCCGCAATATCCTTTCTTCTACTACTGCTAGCCTTGCAAATTTCGCAGGAGAGCTTCTGTGATATTGGGGAAGTAGCAGACGAGGTACCGGCGTAAGTTAAGCTGTGAGGTCGGATCGTGAGTTGTGCTTAGGTAACTCAGTTGGTAGAGCATTTTCGTGTCACGTTGCGGTACACAGTTTTAACATGTCAGGAAGTTTCAAGAGAATATATCTCTGTTGATACATAGATTTGCCAGGCCCTCGGTCAACACTCTCCACAGCCAACCTGCGTGTATTCTTCTATGTTGTTGTCATAACTGTATGATTTCAGTCATTTGTCGACGCACTTCCTGTAGGAATTCACTGGGGCGGAACTGTGCTCAATGCGTCACGCCACGGAGCAGACTTTACTGCGGCAATTAGCCGCCCCCTTACACATTTACGATTCTGAGGGCCTTCTTCTTCAGCTCTGTTTTGTTCTGGCAGGGTCGGAACATCAAGGAAGAACACTCCATCTTTTCATCGGCCAAAGGCTTGCGTCGCATCGTAACACACTGAGGGAGATTACACAGTCCACTGAAAATATGTTCAGAGCGATAAATGCGGAAGTAGAGGTGTGGTTTTCACTATTTTGCAGTGCAAAAACATGGATTACTTTCTGACATAGAGAATTTATTTTTGACATATGTAGCTGTAGATAATGTTTCTTTTTTATTATATATCTTGTTACTTTTTTCTATTCCTGGCTATAGTTCTTTATTATTTAATTTTACAGATGTTATGAGAGTGAAGACAGTTGTAAACAAAAGAAAATATCGAAAATCACAATCTCTAGACTGATCAAATTCAGAATTAACTAAACTCGGAGGACTACTCTTAGAGTTAAGTGTGCTACGTCTCTTTAACACGTCCTGTGATATACTGGATAAAAGAAAAATAGCAAAGATCATTTCAGTTTATAAGAAAGACGGAAGAAATAATACACATTCTCAGTAACGCTTACAAGATCTACAGCAAAAGAAAAAATGCAAGTCCTTCATATATCTCGTATATAATTTTGATATAGGAAGAAGCTAGTTTGCGAAATAGAACATAAAGAATGCACAGACAATGTTTTCACGATGAAAAAGATTGTACAAATGCTTCAAATGGCTCTGAGCAATGTGGGACTTTGAGGTCATCAGTACCCTAGAACTTAGAACTACTTAAACCTAACTAACCTAAGGATATCACACACACCCATGTCCGAGGCAGGATTCGAACCCGCGACCGTAGCGGTCACGCGGTTCCAGACTGTAGTGCCTAGAACCGATCGACCACCCCGGCCGGCAAATATTGTACAAAAGAGATCAGCAGTTAATCTGGAAATTCACTTAGCATTTATAAATAAGCATTTACTAATGGATGAAAGAGGAATATTTAAACATCTTCACCAAGTTACAAAAAGCCTTTACATAAATACCAGAATCAGAATTGGCACTGGTAACGAGATACCTGATACATATAACAAATCAGAGTAACACAAGAGCATTATTTGTCACCAACATTATTCAGAAACTACTGTACACAGAGAGCGTAGTCACAGAACGGCAAAGAGATAGAATACCATTAGGCATAAATCGTTACAGGAATGAACATATTAACATGGTGTCATTCATGGATGCAGAAGTAATTATGCAAAAGAGGGACAATAAGTTAGAAATGGGATTACATAAACCAAATGAAAAAGCGAGAGCTACAATCTGACGATATACCTAAATAGTACTAAAACATGAAATTTTAGGTACTGTATTTACCCAGTAAGAGCAAAAATGGTCCTTGTAATAAACATACAGAACAGATAGCCCGCTTACAATTATTAGGACGCGGCATATTTTAAGAACGATGATGAAAACTAATCCTTACTAGCGTATAGGCTGCAGATCAGAGCACTTAAGGGTGAAGAAAGGGAAGAGAAACAACTGAAATTTTACAAAGTCAGGCAGTCCGCCCTCTGTCAAACGGAGCGGAAATGTGGACTTTGAGGAATAAAGATTTACAGTTAGAAGGATCAGAAATGCAATAACCAAGATCTGTGAAAGGCTGTACTTGGGAAAACAAAACTAGAAATGAAATAATAAGGGAAAATTAGGGATGCAACCAATAACTTAAAATGCAGGCCAATTCAATGAAAAATGGAGAGGACACGCACTTGGTATTGCTTTCATCTACTAGCAACGGTTTATAAACCATGGGACAAGAGAAGTGTGGGAGGACCGAGAAAGGGATGGAGATACCGTAACATGTCGTAGGGCTAACCCTGCCGTTGCAGAAGAAGAAGGAGGTACTGTTTATCCGGCAGAATTGGAAACAACGTTTGAAAAACACTTCAGTGACCTAACATCTTTGGACATTGATCAAATAGTAATAAAATTGCATCACAACAAACCATTAACCTTTTAGTGATGAGAAACACTTGCATTGCTGCAATAAATGCACAACAAGTACGGTAAGATAGTTTAATACATATTTTTATTACCTCAAACAAACAGTTCGATAGATGACTACGTCTTTCGCAGATTAGCTTCTTGTGACACAGTAGCACGGTTTTTGCTTCTTAGGTTAGTCGTCCTACCTTGTGTCGTAGTCATATTGTTCTTAATGAAAGAGGTAGTTAACTTTCAATCAGGCGTTTCCAAAAAGAGGGTATAAATTTATAAAAATTTCTTTTCTCCAGTTTAAAGGATAAGCGTATGTCATTGTGCATAGCGTGTAAGGATAGTCCGTAATGTCATATTTTCCAAAGTTGATTCCTGTACGACTGAAAGTGTACTTTTAATATTGCACAGACGTATTGCCTTCATGATTTGTAGCCATAAATTCCTACTGGAATAAAGAACTAAGATAAAATAAATAGCAAATCAAATGAAGACAATGTGTTTGATTACTAAACACAGTTAATGGAGTAGAGGCTTAGCTCCTGTCGAATTTTAATACTGGATTGTTTACATATTGCGCAAGCTCCCGATGAACTGTGTTTTAGTATCAGACTGTTTCACTGCCCTTAACTAAGTCTCTCGAAGGAAAAAATTCTCTCAACGTGGTAATTCATTCGTGTGGCGTTCACTGCTTTTGTGTGCTTCAAACATTAAAACACCAACCAACATCTACGGGCTATAAACAAATTGCGCGAGGAACACTTCACATCTACACTGTTACACCGCCGGAAAAAATCCTGTACCGTCAAAGTTCGGTAGCACTGTGGTATAACACGTGCATATCGACGGATTATAGTATTAGTCAGTTGTTACGGTCATCGGCCAACAGCTGCCACACAGGAAGCCTGTGAGTGCCTCTTGTTTTGACTCGGCAGGTAGTAATTATGCTCACACCCAAACCTCCAGATGTCAGACAC
Source organism: Schistocerca gregaria (assembly GCF_023897955.1). Classification (NCBI taxonomy): domain Eukaryota; kingdom Metazoa; phylum Arthropoda; class Insecta; order Orthoptera; family Acrididae; genus Schistocerca; species Schistocerca gregaria. The sequence goes on from NC_064926.1 coordinate 429,443,287, forward strand.
TCAGATCAGTACCAAACGTTGTGTGTGTATAGTGTATCAACCAAAACACCGATTTAATTCGTGCTGTATGCTTTCTTCCAGCAGAACTAGCGTAAATGTTAGTTAAAAGTAATTCCAGGACTAGGAAGTGTAAGAAAACCATATCTACTGGCTCTAAATGTAAGCTGGTAGAGCGTCAGACTGTCGTGCTACACGTTCCGAGTTCGAAACCTACTGATGGTGAATATTTTTTTAAACAGGTTATGGGTGAAATTGTTGTATGGGAGAACACTTTCTGCCATATAAAAGGACGTTTTGGAGATTGTAGCAATGTTCTTTTGGCAGTCTGCTTTCGCTTCGTTAGTTGAGAGCAACAAACCTATAGCGTAAATTTGTACAGATAACAGCAGACCTATCTATACAAAGGTACTCTATAGGTTCGCTACTTTCAACTAACGAAGCAAAAGCAGACTGCCAAGAACATTGCTATAAACTGTGAAACGTCCTTTTACGTGGCAGAATAATGTTCTCCTATACAGAAATTTGACGCGTAATCTCATAAACAAAAAATCATCGTCAGGGGTTTCGAACTCGTGACCTTCCCTTCAACGATCCGCCGCTCTACCAACTCACCTACCAGAGATCTTCACATTCGGCTCCCACAGATCCAATTTACCTACACTCCGTAGTTCTAGTGTTATTTTTAATTACGGTTTACGCATCTTGTATTGAACGACAGCACACAGCACGAGCTAAATGGGTGTTTTGGTTGATACTCTACCGATACATAATGTTTGGTACGGATATGAGTGTCTGACATGTGGATGTTTTGGTGTGAGTCTACTGGTAAACTATGTTTGAAACTATCCAGCAACGACGTGTACATACTCCTGTTGAAGAGCTTCAGCCATCTGAACAGCGTCGCATTGTGAGTCTGCTGGAAGGTGAATGCATATATCGGCGGATTGATGCACGTGGTGGACACGACATATCGGTGGTGTGTGCTCCTTTCAGAAGTTTTCCGGGGAACATTGCCACCGGTGGAACAGATTCTGGACGTCCACTTAGTAATCTCGAGGTGTTGTTCGAGCAGCAGAGGCCGACAAACATTTATTTTTATTTATTTATTTATGCATTTATTTTACCTGGCAAGATTAGGGCCTTCAGGCCCTCTCTTACACCTAACCAGGCATACTCAGATTGAACGAGTTACAGTTACTAAATAACATTAAGAACATTTAACGTATTATGCAGTATTGATGTCAAACGAAAAAAATTTGAGATTATAACAGTAGTACAATGATAGTTATAACAATAAAAATAATTATAACAATCAACGATAATAATGATAATAATAATGATAATAGTAATAATAATAATAATAATAATAATAGTGACTAAGTATATGAAAGTAAACATACATTTCTTTTGTGAATGTCAGTTAGTTGGGAATTTTCTCGTTATATTCTTGCAGCTTGTGAGTTATTCTCATCGAGCAGAGACATAAGACGATAGAATGGGGTGAAAGAGATATATAAGAGGTAGATAGGTTTGAAGAAGAGAAAAAGAATGGTAAAATTCGAAGCTGTGATGGAGAGAAGAAAGAAAGAGATGTTAGGGGCACAACAATGGTGGCTATACCGTCCCTAATATGTAAGTTTTGAGTTCCCTCTTGAATGTTGAGTAGTTCTGGATAAGACGCAGATCACAGGGGAGTGCGTTCCATAGTCGTATGGCTGAGATGGAGAATGACACGGAGAAAGATTTTGTGTTATGTAAAGGTACAGCCAAGATGATAGACGTATCCGATCTGGTATTGCGATTGTGGAATGATGATAGATGTTTAATGTGAGAAGATAAGTATTGAGGGCACCAGTGGCTAAGAAATCGATGAAGTAAGCACATCGTGTGGAGATCGCGTGCCTTATGTGGGCGTATCCAACCTAGCTGGGAGTATGAAGGACTGATATGATCATACAACCGAATATTGCACACGTATCTGACGCAAGCATTCATCACTAGCTCGAGGCATCTAGAATTTTCACTATTCGTGCCGTGTTGAACTACATCGCAGTAGTAAAGATTAGGCAAGACTAGTGTTTGGACTAATTTTTGTTTAACATGGGTTGGAAATATTTTTCTAAATTTTTGAATTGCATGTAGGGAGGAGAGCGATTTCCGGCAAGCTGTGACTGTTTGTTCTTCCCAGTTTAGGTGTTCATCCAAGATTATTCCAAGGTCTTTTACTGTTTTTTGGTATGGTAGTTGGGTACCATTGAGGAGTATTTTAGGGACCGTTTCGCGAAAGTACCGGCTGATTAACTTTGGATGAGATATAAGTGTGACCTGGGATTTCTTGGGGTTTAGTTTCAGACCTAGGTTCTGTGCCCATCGAGAAACAGAGCAAAGATCTGCGTTCATACTCGCTACTGCGCCAGCAATGTTTTTGGGGCTTGCACTTATGTACAGTTGGATGTCGTCAGCATATAGATGGTAGCTGCAGGAGTGAATCACTGAAGAAATATCATTAATATACAGTGAGAAGAGTAGTGGACCAAGGACGGAGCCTTGGGGAACTCCAGAGTGCACGCTTTTCCATGATGACTTTTCCGACCCACAAACGACTTGTTGACTTCTGTTTTTGAGGTAGCTGTCGAACCAGTGTATTGCGCTGATTGAGAAATTCAGCTGTTTCATTTTAATTAGTAATATATCGAAGTCAACTGTGTCAAAAGCCTTGCTAAAGTCAAGCAGTGTTAGGATAGTAGCTTCACGTCTGTCCATAGCATGTTTAATGTCATCAGTTACTTTGATTAATGCAGTTGCTGTGCTATGGTGCTTTCGAAAGCCTGACTGATATTCGTCATGGATGTTATGAGTTTTGAGGTAATCCGTCAGCTGTTCATGGACGATGTATTCTAGGGCTTTAGATATTGCAGGTAGTATGCTGATCGGCCTGTAGTCACCTGGCGACTTAGGGTTGTCAGTCTTGGGTATAGGCTGGATTAAACTTTGCTTCCACTCAGTAGGATATATACTACTGACAAGAGACAGGTTGAAGATGTCTGTGATAACTGGAATAATAGTGGCTACGACGTTTTTAATCATGCCAATGCTCACTCCATCATTTCCTACTGCCTCGGAAGAGATTCTCATAATTGCCTTGTGTACTGTGCCGGTAGTGACATGTTTTAGGAAAAACTTGTCTCTCAAGAGATTGATATCTTGGGGCTGGTAATTTGTCGCTGCGTGGCAGATTACAGCTGTTGAGAAGAAATCGTTTAATTCTTCTGCAGACGCTTGATAAACAGCGTCATATCTTCGCTTCCCTATACCGAAACTGCGCAGCTTTTTCCACAGTGCAGCAGGTTTTGATATGCCGCATACGACAGAGCGGGCATGTCTGATTTTGGCATTTCTCACGCTTTGCTTCGTTCTGTTTCGGAGTTTCCTATAAGCTTCGTACGCCTCGGGAGTTGGGTTACGCTTGAAGGCCCTGTGTGCAGCATCACATTTATTCATTAACTGGCGTAATGCAGTGGTGAGCCATGGAGCAGGAGCTCTCTTTACCTTGACAGTGCGTTGAGGAGCATGTTTATCATACAGTGCAATAATTTTGCTACATAATTGCCGAATTTTTCCGTCTAAAGTCGGTTCATTGCTTATATCATGCCAAGGGATGTCTGAGCAATCCTTTTGAAGAGCGTCATGGTTAACATTTTTTAAGTTTCTGTAGGTTACCAGGTGAGATTTTTCTTTGGTAGTATGCACTGAGTAATTTAAGAATATCACGTCATGAGCAGAGAGTCCCGGAGCGGATGTCTGATTGGCGCGGATTATTTTATCTGGTCGCTTTGTTGCTATTATATCTATGAGTGTGTGGCTGTGTGACGTGTGGTGAGTTGGGTCCAGCGGTGTTAAACTCATATCATTGGAGTGGAACAGTCGCCTTAGTTTTTCGGCAGAGGGAGATTTTAACTGTAAGTCGATGTTTGTGTCGCCCATAATGATTATGTGTTCATACTGTGTCACGAGTGAGGACAGGGCAGACTGAAAGGAGGACATGGCACCGACGTTTGGAGGTTTATAGATTACTCCAATTAGCAGTTTCTGATTTGATGTATTTATTTCGAAAAACAAGAACTCTGCTTCTCCTTCGCCCTTTGCATCCGATGTGCATAGTACAGTAGGTGTCAGATCAGAGCGAACATAGGCACCCACACCACCCCCGCGTCGTGTTTCACGATCTGCCCTTAGGAGAGAGTAACCAGCGATTCGGATAGCGTCGGAAGAAATGTTTGGTTTCAACCAAGTTTCAGAGACGAGGATAATGTGGAACAGCGATTGGCAGAACAGGTCACAGAACTCGTCGAAGTGAGCCGTTAGCGACTGCGCGTTCGCGTGGGCCACAAAGAGCCCGCCGCCGGAACCGGTCCGTCCCATTGTGGCCGCCTGTAGGACCGAGCGCGCTCCGTTTACCTGCTGGCCGGAAGAGGGACAAAAGCTGGATTTCGCGGGGGAAGACATGTTTACAGGTGTCCAAGGTCGTGACTGACTCAAGCGTCTGTGAACTAAAGGTGAAAAACACGCTGGAAGTATCGGAGAAGGGAGCGAAAAGAAAGATGGAAAGTGGCAGTAGTGGTTACGAAAAAGATAATAGTAGTAGTAGTAGTAGTGGCGAAGATGAAAATAACAGATATAGAAAGGCGGAAGAAATCCGGAACCATCTGCTACTGCTGTGTCATTAGGTACCATTGGGAACAGCCCGCTTGTATCATAATTAATAGTTTGTGTGAGTCTGACACCATGACACCACCAAGCATACCTACTCTGGCGCCATGGGAGAGTTAAGTGGAGAGTTGAATGCCGTCCTGTTGTCTTCAACGGTTAGAGTGGATACTATCTGTATGCGAGTGTATGGTGTAGACCTGGTGAGCTGCACTGGACCACGACGCAAAGGTTCCATTGTAGGGTTCATGGTTTGGAGTTTCTGCAGGGTAAAGAAACCAGTCAGTGCCCGCTACATCACACAGGGCGTTATTCCCGTGCTACTGCCATGTCTTCGACTGAAAAGTGATGTGCATTTTCAGCACGACATGGCACATTGTTCGGCTGCTACGAAACGACGCACTCTTCGTGGCGTGCAACAAGAGCCCTGGCCATCAAGATCACTAGATGTCTCGACAACTGAAGTCGTATGGGATATGATGACGCAGAAACCTACTCGTTCTCCAGGCCTGGCAAGAACCATTGCAAAGCTTGGAAGATGTTTGGGTCAATCTACCGCAAGATTTCATTCAGCACCTTTATGCGTCTTTGCATGCGAGAAACTTAATGCAAATGCCAGGAAGATTCCTTTGATAGGGCACACCGATTCCTTCTCCATCCTTCGCTAACGCGTGCTTTTGTACCGTATATAATGACCTCGATACCGAGGAGAAGTTAAACGCCAACCTCTTCCTCCTCCTTCATTCGAGAATACGCGCCTGTTGTAGCAGAGGATGTACACTGTATACTGTACGACTACCTGGGCATCTTTTACTGCGACATGTCTATTTCACTTGGTCTGCATGTGTTTGGTGCTCTACCTTCACCTCGCTAGTCAATAAAATGATCAGGTACTTGACGATACTGCAACTTTTTCCTGGCACTTTATTTGTTTTGTTCATAGCTGTTACACAATTTGTAGTGTGTAGTTTTCGATGCAATGATATAATATAAAAAGTTTTCAAATCATGAGCTAAAAGTATTGTTTATGCAAGTGTTTCCCCGAAGGATTTAAGCAACTTCACAGGAATAACTCACATAAGCCGTTAATTGGCCAGATAAGGCTAATGCCGCTCGAATTTTTGTCTTTGCATTATGTGATCTTGAGGCGATACGCAAATGTAGGACTCTCCTATTTACAGCTTTAGCTTCACGTACAACATATAGACCGTAAACGCATCTTGCCATTAATAGTAATTAATAGTAATTTAATTAGTAGCCGTAGAAAAATAGGTTCAGTAGCCAGTGAGCCTTACACTGGGATGAGAAAAGTTATGAGATACCTCCTAAAATCTTGTAGGACCTCCTTTTTCCTGTCGGAGTGCAGCAGCTCTATGTGGCGTGGACTCAACAATTCTATGGAAATTTCCTGCAGAAATATTGAGCCATACTGCTTCCATAGCCGTCCACAACTGCGAAAGCGTAGCCAGCCCAGCATGTTGTCAGCGAACTGACCTCCCGATTATGTCTCCTAAATGTTCTATGGGATTCATGTCGGCCAGTCGGGACAAGCAGATCGTTCGCTGTAACTGTCCAGAATGTTCTTCAAACGAATAGCGAACAATTGTGGCCCGGTGACATGAGCATCGCCATCAATCAAAATTCCGTCGTCGTTTGGGTACATGCAGTCCATCAATAATTGTAGAGTCTCCAATTAGCCAAACGTAATCCTTTCCAGCCAATGATCGTTCAGTTGGACTAGAGGACCTATTCCACTCCATGTAATCACAACTCCCACCATTATGGAACCACCACCAGCTTTCGCAGTGCCTTGTTGACAACTTGGGTCCAAAGCTTCGTGGGCTCTGCGCCCCACTTGAACCCTACAATGAGCTCTTACCAACTGAAACCGGGCTTCATCTGACCAGGCCATGGTTTTCCATTTCTCTAGGGACAAAGTTATACGGCCACGAGCCCAGGAGAGGCGCTGCAGGCCATATTGAGCTGTTAGCAATGGGCTCCTACTGACATAGCCTATAGGCGACCAATTTCGCAGCACTATCCTAGCGGATACGGTGCACTTTGGGCCCAAATTTTTAATGATGTGGATGGTGAAAAAGATAAGTTAGAGACCCCAGAATTTTTGAGCTGTCATGGTGGAGACAATGACAATGAGAAAGAAAGACAAAAGGAGACCGTGTAAGTGAGAAAGAGGAAGTGACGGTGGAATACACTGTAAATCAATGGGAGAAGAAGCAGGCAGTGGAAGACAGAACACTTGTAGACAGTGGCAGCGAGAGACGGATGCTGAGTATGAATAATGAACTATAGAGAGCGACTGAGTAAAGGGATTTAGAATGCTTTGGGTTAAAAGAGCCTGAATATGTGCGCATGCAAAAATTTTTGGTATGGTAGATGGAATGCGGAATGACTCAGGTGGTTTTCACTTTCTTTTCCGGAATCTTGTAAAGAAGAGGGTGTCACATTTATCTTGACCACCCTAAATAACTGTTTGTCCAGATGCAAATTACAAAATGTTTCAAGCAAATTTTGTTCAGCCGTTATGAACAAAATGGCTCTGAGCGCTATGGGACTTAACATCTGAGGTCATCAGATCCCTAGAACTACTTAACCCTAACCAACCTAAGGACATCACATACATCCATGCCCGAGGCAGGATTCGAACCTACGACCATATCGGTCGTGCGGTTCCAGACTGAAGCGCCTAGAACCGCTCGGACACACCGGCCGGCGGATATTAACAGCGGCATGACATTTTCAAATGGCACCCTGTATTTTTTTGTATTTTTTATTCTGTAATTTATTTCCTCTCCCAAAGACCTACTCAAAACTGTGTAACAGTGTACCATTCACTGAAACACAACGTCATTAATTACATAACACAACACTGACGATGATGCTCCCAGCACTTAGCGCAGGTACTCAGGGTAATGGAACACATTCACATGCTGACGTTGACAGAGTACAACTATAAACATAGGTAGAATGCACACACGTCATTTCGTCATCCATTGTCAGTTGAAGAGTTGTGTGAATAGAATGTACACCAACTAATAGAAGGTAGAAATGCTACTCATCTATGGGGAATATAAGTTAGCAGACTAGTAATTGCAATACTCTTTTCTTAGGTACCGGTATATTTAGTGCAGCGGTCCAGTCCTTTTAAATACTGTTGTGTAGAGAAAGCATATAGTAAAGGCTGTCCTTCCTACAAACTGTGTCGACATAATGTTTTTTTTATTGTTGTTGTTGTTGAAGGTAGGCGAAATGCTACGCAGGCAGCGGAACTGTACAGAGATCGATATCCTGACAAGAACCCACATTGGCTACGGATGTTTTCTCGTCCTGTTGCGACCTTTCATGAAACAGGAAGTTTCAACCCACGACAACGCAATCGTCGTAGCACTCGCACAGACGAAGCTGCCGGAGTTACTGTTCTTCCTTCCGTTGCAATGAGTCCACATGTGAGCCCACAACAGTTTGAACATGAGATTGGCATTGCGAGAACCAGTACATCGTATTCTTACACGTCACCGGTTTCGTCCTTACCATGTACATCAACATCAAGAATTGCATACGAATGATTTCCAGAATCGTGTACTGTAGAATGAGAAAATTTAGAATACAATTTATTTTGTCCTGCATATCATTGTACTTCTTTTTGCGAGTCTCCCTGCAGAGGACATTGATTTTAGTGACTCGGGAATATGTACATCGCGCAGCTAAACTTCGCTTCTACGGCTGTAATGCCGTACGTGTTCCTGAGTCACTTAAAACAACGTCATCTCTTGAAAAGACTCATTAATGTGAAAATGAACTGCGGGTTTCTTTCCCATTCTCGGTTTAGTTTTCTACACTGGCCACAGTTTTCTTTTATTCTGTCTCTGCAACTACTCTCCGTTAACACAAGGACTTTTCTCATTTTAACGTACCGTATACACATGGAGACCATTTCTAACGTAGTTGTTTACATTTATTCGAATTTCTGACTTCGTATCCTATGTACTTAAACATGGAAGCCGTTCACAGCACATATAACGGACGAGCTAGTTTTTTTTTAATAACGATTGCTATCGTAAACGCTGTTACATTTAACCATTTATGCATTTCGAATTAGTTATGTAACAGCAAATTTAGCATATCAAAAGACCCAGAAATGTCCGAAACTTCAACTAAAACGTTGATCATTATTAACACAAATGGCGCGAACGGCGTGTAACTTACTGCGCGCACGTCTCCACGACAAACACGTAAACGCAAACATTTGTGTTAAAAAAAGAAAATAAATGGTTGCAGTTGTCTTGAATGTCGTCTGCACAAATACTGAAGAGATCTCCAAATGAAAATGTCTTACGTTAGGGGACAGTGTTCCAACTTGGAACACTTTTCAGACTTTCGCCTGTAACGAACTCAGTAACAGAAATTTACTAGGTTTTCTTATTCCATTTTCAAATGAGTGGACTCACTTTTGGCGTGCCTCAGTAGTTTTCTGAAATGACAGATATTACTCCATAGAAATAAGGTTTGCCCGCGTGTGAAAACATGTTCCAAGGTACATGTAACTAGGAAAAATCCTGTTGGAATCGATGAAACATTGTCAATACTGAATTTGAGAGTCCGCCTGTTACATTATATTTCTACTACAGCCCAATAACCAGTAAGTCAAATCAAATTAAGTGAACAGTTCACCAAAAACCAATTCCATGTTAAATAAATTTTGGAGTAGAAACTATTGAAAACTAAGGCAAATTACCATTTTCAAAAGAGGTAAAATCGTTGAAGAAACTCATTTCATTTGCAAATATCACTGGTTTCATGGTAGAAGAATTTCTTCCGTTTGAAGACAGAAGATGGTGCGCGATGGATGAAGTATGGCTCAACCGACCATACGTTGTGTAACTAGTTTTAAAAAACATATAGAATTTCATGCGCTTTAAAATTCTGTAAAAGAAAAACTAAAAATACCTTCCATATAGCTTTAATATGTGTCACAACACGCAAATGTGTGGAACTAAAAGTATTTACGAATGTTGCATAAAACACAACCTCATGTCTAACAATAACATAAAGCGTTCAAAGTGCCGAAAATTGCTTACAGAAGCCTCCAGTACAAATTCCTTCATATGATTCTAAAATCAGTCACTAGATTGAAAAGGCGATCAGAAACATTGTGTGGACCTCGACACATTATCCTCAAGGAACAACAGTCTCTCTGACACTCAGTTTGTGGCGTACTTACGGCTACTGAAGAACATCAAAAACGTGCGTGCATAATATTCTTTCTGGTAACTGTCACTACGTATTAGAGAGATTGACATAACGAAAGAAAGGGAGGGAGAGAGAGAGAGAGAGAGAGAGAGAGAGAGAGAGAGAGAGGGAGTGTGTTAAAAATATTTTTTCAGTGACCCTGACACCAAGCCATTTGTGAAAGTGGTAGCGATTTATTTATTCATTATCAACAGTATTAAACTATTCACCAGAAACCCCATCAAACAGTGTACATGGTTTGTGTCCATTTTAATCGGAACATTGAGACTGCAGCAGATCAACGTTACATGCAGTAAGCAAACAGACAAGCGGGTGGATAATCGTTTGATGCCAGAATATCAAAAATTAAAGCGAAAACTAGGTATATGAGTGACGCAAAAGTAATTTCAGTAATTAAAGAAACATATAAAATTAATGGAGTCTGTCAGAGTGCAGATGCTTTTAGTCTGATATAAACTATAAAAAATTAATTTATTTTAATTGCTTTGGAGCAGGTGATTTATAAGCAAGATTAAATGAAAAAGTGTGTTAATGCTGGCAGAGACAGTTCTCTTTGGCGCTGGCTGCTGCTGGCGGCAGTGCGTTGTCGCGCAAATCTATGAACTCAGTAATTAGTTACAAGGCTGCTACAATTCCCGTTAATGATTGGTTGGATGGTATCAGTAATGGTACTTGTCACGTACGTTATAAATGAGGTTTGTTTTCAGTTTTGTAGGTAAAATTGAGGCACACATGGGGTGAAAACTGAAACCCCGATTTTTATTTAATGTCAACCAGCGTAATGTATGTATTTTTATGTTATGAAACTGCGTAAAACACGTAACTGCCTTACTGAATTTTTAACTTAAAATAACAATTTCAGCTTAAACTAAGATCTGAATTACACCGTAGCATTCTGTATTCTCTTAATATAGACTTCAACTTACTAGAAACACGAAAAGTATATTAGGAAGGCCGTTTTACATTTCTTATTTCTTATTATGAAATTACATAGGTCAACAAAAAAAGGAAATTATTTTTGGGCATGTCTCTTTGGTAAAAGCCCCATCTTTACTGAACTTACGTTATACATTGCCGATTAATCTACATCTACATCTACATCTACATCTACATCTACATCCATACTCCGCAAGCCACCTGACGGCTTGTGGCGGAGGGTACCTTGAGTACCCTTATCGGTTCTCCCTTCTATTCCAGTCTCGTATTGTTCGCAGAAAGAAAGATTATCGGTATTCTTCTGTGTGGGCTCTAATCTCTCTGATCTTATCCTCATGGTCTCTTCGCGAGATATACCTAGGAGGGAGCAATATACGGCTTGACTCTTCGGTGAAGGTATGTTCTCGAAACTTTAACAAAAGCCCTTAGCGAGCTACTGAGCGTCTCTCCTGCAGAGTCTTCCACTGGAGTTTATCTAGCATCTCCGTAACGCTTTTGCGATTACTAAATGATCCTGTAACGAAGCGCGCTGTTCTCCGTTGGTTCTTCTCTATCTCTTCTATCAACCCTATCTGATACGGATCCCACACTGCTGAGCAGTATTCAAGCAGTGTGCGAACAGGCGTACTGTAACCTACTTCCTTTGTTTTCGGATTGCACTTCCTTCAGATTCTTCCAATGAATCTCAGTCTGGCATTTGCTTTGCCGACAATCAACTATACATGATCATTCCATTTTAAATCACTCCTAATGCGTACTCCCAGATAATTTATGGAATTAACTGCTTCCAGTTGCTGACCAGCTATTTTGTAGCTTAATGATAAGGGTTCTATCTTTCTATGTATTCGCAGCACATTAAACTTGTCTACATTGAGATTCAATTGCTATTCCTTGCACCATGCGTCAATTCGCTGCAGATCCTCCTGCATTTCAGCACCCTTTTCCATACTAATTTTCATATTAATGTAATCACCGGTCTAAAGCCTTTTTGCGTCGCGCTCCACTGCGAGACGTGTAAGAAGAGATTCAATGAGGTTGTGGAAGGTGCCGATGCGGGTGTGGAGCCATGACGACTCCAGTTCTGTGGCTAGCTGCGCCAGGCTACTCCGTTGAGGAGCCATGGCGCTAACAGCTTTACCGATGCGGTCCTACAGATTTTTGATTATTTTTATATCCAAGGAGTTGGTGACCATGGGAGCACAGTAAACTCTTTTTAGGTGGTCTTCGAACCATGAATGTACACTGCGAGCTGCTCAGGTAGCACCTGAAGAAGACAGCGAGGCACCCTGTTGAAATAACGTGCGAGAACCACGCGAACATCCGGCTGGATTCCCGAATATCCAAGATGTCAACAGATCGCCTTGAAAGCTTGAAGAACTACATCAGAAGACTCTACAGGGAGGAGATGTACCGTAACATCAAGAAGCTGGACAAGCTTCGACAAAGGAAATGGAGGATGCTGTGTTCTCTCAGTTTTCTGCTGAGATGCCGAGAGGGAGTGGTAGTTCCAGTTTTCGCCGGGGTAAAGCATCACGTTAACTCGAGAGCGGCAAATAGGATCAAACACCGAGCTAGTCTCGCTCTGGTTAGAGAGAGACTACACGAACTGCGCCACCGACTAGATATGACGTCCAGGGATTTGGTGTATCTCCACCTAACTATAGCAGCTTCCTTGACTACTGAAGACTGGGACCAGGTTGATGGTGCCTCCTGATCTCTAGCAGAATGCACCAGCAAGAAGTCAAAGGCACGCCAATTAGCCGAGTTTGAGCGCCTCAACAACAAGGTGCAAGAGACTGGGGACACACGCACGGTGGAGAATCTAAGTGACGAGCAGCTCGATGAGGCCACCTTAAAAGTACTTAGCAAGGTCCTCAATTTCGCAGTAACCCCTAGAATAGTTCCTGTCACAGCCTTTGTCAGTGCAGTTGAGGAAGTGGCCAAGACACTACCTTCTAGTGTGGCCGAAGAGATCCGAAGAGAGACCTGCAGGGCGCTCACCAAGACCAAGCCACCCAAATCCTACATTCCAGGTGATGAAAGGGTGGCACTGAGGCGACTCCCGGAGGATGACAGCATTGTGGTGTTGCCTGCAGACAAGGGGAACTCCACAGTCAACCTAAAGCAAAACAGAAGATGACAGAAAGGTACAACAACTTCTGGAGGATCCTGCATACAGGTCAGTAGCCTTCGTCCCTACAGAGAAAGTGGACAAAAAGACCAAGGCTCTGTTGAAGGAGAAGGGTCTTCCTGAACAAGTCATCAAGAAGCTGCGTTCCAAAGCGTCAGCACCACCTAGACTTTATGGACTCCCCAAGGTTCACAAGGATGGGGCTCCACTGCGACCTATTGTCAGCAAAATATTGGCGCAGCAACTAACCCTACTGCGAAATACCTCAAGATGATGTTGACACCACATGTGGGTAAATGTGCACATCAAATCCGGAACTCAGAGGATTTCCTGCAACGACTGGGCCAGCAACACATCAGACACAGACATCATGGTTAGTTTCGATGTGGTGTTTCTCTTCACACGTGTACCACTGAAGGAGTCACTTGAGCTTATTGGGGAGAAGTTCGATGGGGCTCTTCTTGACCTATTCAGGCATGTACTGACCTCGATGTACTTCCTATATGGGGGTCAATTTTACGAACAAACAGGAGGGGTGGCGATGGGCAGCCCTCTATCACCAGTGGTGGCCAACCTATTTATGGAAAGGTTTTAAGAGGAAGCACTCTCTTCAGCCACATATCAACCCAAGTGCTTTTATAGGTATGTGGATGACACCTTTGTCATCTGCCCCCATTGTAGAGAGAAGTTAGATGAGTTCCTGCTACATCTGAACTCTTGCCATCCGAACATTCAGTTCACAATGGAAATGGAGAGGGATGGACTACTTCCGTTCTTGGATGTTGTGGTGAAGAGAAAGACAGATGACACATTTGGACATGGTGTGTAACGTAAACCTACGCACACTGACTTATACCTACAAGCCAGCAGTTGCCACCATCCGGCACAGAAGAATGGAGTGCTCAAAACACTGGTCCACAGAGCACAAACTCTGTCAGATCCTGATAGTCTGGCCACAGAAACAGAACACTTACAATCAGTGTTCAGCAGGAATGGGTACTCCTCTAGAGATATCCAGAAGGCACTTCAACCTGCCAACCGGCCAAATGATCCAGAAGAAGAACCAAAAGAGGCAAAGAAGATGGCATACTTGCCATATGCCGGACCTATCTCTGCCAAGATCAGCAGGATTCTCTAGAAATATGACATCAGGAGCATATTTTGCCCACCCATCAAAATTGGGGCTATGCTGGGGAATGTAAAAGATGACCTGGGGCTACGCAAGCCAGGTATTTACAATATACCATGCCAGTGCAGGATGTCATACATTGGCCAGACCACCAGAACTGTGGACATCAGGTGTAAAGAACACCAGAGACATACCAGACTCAGGCAGGCAACTAAATCAGCCATAGCAGAGCATTGTCTGGAACTTGGTCATTCAATGGATTACAATGACACGAAGATTGTGACACAGACCTCAAGATTTTGGGACAGTGTCATTAAAGAAGCCATTGAGATTAAGGTCACAGACAATCTAATCAACTGTGACTCAGGATACCAAATCAGCACTGCCTGGAATCCAGCGCTTGAGCTTTTGAAAACTCAACGCAGGACACTCCGGGACTCTACAAGAAATAGAAGTGGAGACCGAGAGAACAGCCGCGAGACAAGGTGTCGGACATTAGAGACCAGATCTGAGACACCCCAGATCATGTACTCGACTTCAGAAGACGGCCAGGCCGGGCGCGGACGGCGGAGGGAACACCGGCGACCAGAGATGGAAACTGTAGCCGCGTCTGGCGGGCGCGGACCACAGATGGAACACTCGACTCGGCGCAGACCGATTAGGGAACGCCCAGCTCCTCCCAGGCATAAATACTGGACTCGGTCGACCCAAGGACCAGTCTCAGGTAGCACATGAAGAAGACAGCGAGGCACACTGTTGAAATACCGTGCGAGAACGACGCGAATATCCGGCTGGATTCCTGAATATCCAAGATGTCAACAGATCGCCGGGAAAGCATGAACAACTAACTCATTTCTCAGTTCTCACACATAGGCCTAAAATCATTTCTG
The DNA here is from genome assembly GCF_023897955.1 of Schistocerca gregaria. Lineage (NCBI taxonomy): Eukaryota > Metazoa > Arthropoda > Insecta > Orthoptera > Acrididae > Schistocerca > Schistocerca gregaria. The sequence continues at coordinate 429,458,348 of NC_064926.1, forward strand.
AAAAGATGTTTATCACTTCATAAATCTCGGTCTCATACACTGGTGACAAAATATTGGCGTTGACACTACAACGTCCACACACAGCAACGTTCGCTGAACGGTCGTTGGGGAGACGCTGTTGGTAGCCCTTTGGTTCATCTGGGCCGTCAGTTGCTCAACAATTGCATGTACACACCTCCGCTGTCGTCGTTCACCCGTGTGAACTACGGTCCGCGGTGCAATACAGTTGCCTCGTCTCCTGTTTTGGAAAGCACCGTTTTGCCATCCGCAGTACACTTTGGTCACGGCGGCACACGAACAGTTTACAGTCGTAGCCGTCTTGGAAGTGCTTCCATCTTTGGTCCGACAGCCAATGAACTTTCCCTTTTGGACGTCAGATAAAGCGCTACGTTCCTCATTATCACAACGAGTGCACCGTTTCCGCGTCCCAACCCCCCCCCCCCCCCCCCCCTTGACACTTTTTATATACCCTCCACTGTTGGTGTTGCCACCTGCCGTCTGTGAGTGGTTATCGCAAATTGTCGTTGAACGCAGGCGGTCGTACACTAATGTGATTGGACGGTGTACTTTGATGAACAGTGGACAATCAGCGCCACCTTTTTGTACTGTCATAGAATGTAACCGTAAAGTAGTAAAGGAGTTTTGCTATTTGGGAAGCAAAATAACTGATGATGGTCGAAGTAGAGAGGATTTAAAATGTAGACTGGCAATGGCAAGGAAAGCGTTTCTGAAGAACAGAAATATGTTAAGATCGAGTATAGATTTAAGTGTCAGGAAGTCGTTTCTGGAAGTATTTGTATGGAGTGTAGCCATGTATGGAAGTGAAACACGGACGATAAATAGTTTAGAGAAGAAGAGAATAGAAGCTTTCGAGATGTGGTGCTACAGAAGAATGCTGAAGATTAGATGAGCAGAGCACATAACTAATGAGGAGGTGTTGAATAGGGTTGGGGAGAAGAGCAGCTTGTGGCACAACTTGACTAGAAGAAGGGATCGGTTGGTAGGACATGTTCTGAGTCATCAAGGGATCACCAATTTAGTACTGGAGGGCAGCGTGGAGGGTAAAAATCGTAGAGGGAGACCAAGAGATGAATACACCAAGCAGATTCAGAAGGATGTAGGTTGCAGTAGGTACTGGGAGATGAAGAAGCTTGCACAGGATAGAGTAGCATGGAGAGCTGCATCAAACCAGTCTCAGGACTGAAGACCACAGCAACAACAACCCAATGTAACCGATCAGAATTAATGTTTTGTAGGAGGAAAATGATCTCTCCACATCATAGGACATTGCTGGTGCAGTTTTTATTACATAAAAAATTCCTTGAGAGATGTTACCTGGAGCTTCTTCTTCTCCTCCACTGAGGTCTTGCCGATAGCAAACGACGAGCAGCCCGGATTTCTTGACAATTCCACGTCAAACTTATTAGTAAATCTCTGCCAGGACATATCTCGTATTTAATCAGTGGCTTCCAAGACCTAGCGACCTGAGGGTAGTGACGTTCTTTGTATTGGAGGCTTCCGAAAGTTCTCATTTATGCGCTCCCTCTACCAATACTTTACGGTAAACTGCGAAGTTCCATAGAAACAATAGTGAATAGAGAGACTCCAGGCATGCCCGTCAAATATGGGACGTGTTTTACTACCATCAGGGTGATTTCCTCTTCAACATGCAACGCCAGTTCTAATATATGTTATTAAAAATTTCTGATCAGTTTAGTTTTATTCTTTTCATTTCTGTTCAGTTAGTTCATTTGTTACCCAGTTTGCCTGTTGCTTGTGTTACCTACCAAGAGCATCTTACAGTCAGGGCATATGGTACTGGCTGTCGACCGTGGCGTTGAGGGCCTCATTAGTGTTCATTATTTCTCAGTCATTTCCTTAATTATCCGTTGCAATACAGAGAACAGACAAGATGTGTCCCCTTCCTCATTTGCGCTCATATAATACGCAATATTTCCACAATAATAACGTTTAATTACTTCATTTCTCTTTATTTCGATGTGTAACGCTTATAAGAATCCACAGAAACGAAAAAATTCACAGTTAACGAATTTGTGATCTGTCAAACTTGAAAAGCGTTTTGTTTGTGCACAAATCTTAAGGTGACTTCAAAGGTAAGATACGTACCCGCAGACGGTCGATGGTATCCGCCAGTATTACTAAAACGAATGCAACATTTGACCAAGTGTGAAGTCGTTCCTTCGGATTCCTGCGCAAAAGGTGCCATTGTTCGTTTATATAATTTATGATCTTGTCAGGGGTCCTCGTTTCTTGTTTTATGTCTTCTCTTGACACTTAGAACTGACGTCAAAACTACTTTCCGCACCCTGGATTCAACCTCTTTCCTCAACTGTTATGATTAAGTGCTCGCACTTACACAGCCAACATAACTAGTCAGAGTTGAGTCACCTTCTCGGTTGATGGTTTTAGAATCTCCTGCCGATAAGAGTAGTTCAGACAGCAACGAGACACAGGGTACTTGGAACGAGAATAAGAGAAGTAACAGTTCGCTTCGACTGATGAATTGGTGAAATGTGGGCACGTGCCAATTACTGGCCATGAAAGAGGTAAAATATTCACTATGAGCTACGACATAAAGATCACTTTCCAGAGCCTGGTACCGACGGGCAAATTTGAGAAGGAAGAAAGGTATATAAGTGGAGCAAAGATGACTGGTGGAATCATTCTTGCGGCGATACGGTGCTCAAACGGAGAAATACGCTGGCATAAACGACTCTGATGTAGCACAGATTATTATGGACTGGTGTGTGCGAGGATTGAAGGTGAAGCCGGTCGGCAGATCGCTTTCTACTGTCGTGAGAATCTATGGAAAATGATTGGACGGTAATAACACGAGTAAGTGACCAACAGTTGAGACGTCCACGCCTTATGACAGATAGTGGAGTTCCGATCCTAGGAGAATAGGCGGTGATTGACTGCAGACCTCACGACAGTGTACAATGTTGATGCAAGTGTTTAGGAGCACACTGTTTACAGCACATTGTTGAATATGAGTCCCCGCTACACACTACCTCTACGTGTTTCCACGCTGACCCAAAGACATCGTCAGTTACAACTTCAATTGGTTCGGGATCATCAACATTGGACCGTGCATCAATGGAAACACGTCACCTGCTTGGATGAATAACCTTTATTTTTACATCAAGTCTTTAGTTATGTGCGGTTACGCCGTCATGCAGGCGAATGACTATTCGAAAGATGTATCTCCGGCAAGGACACAGGCCTGTTCGGGCATTATTAAGCGATAGGGGACAGTCAATCTGAGTTCAGGGGGATATGTGGGAATTCAAGATGGTTCAAATGGCTCTGAGCACTATGGGAGTTAACTTCTGATGTCATCAGTCCCCTAGAACTTACAATTACTTAAAACTACCTAGCCCAAGGACATGACACACATCCATGCCTGAGGCAGGATTCGAACCTGCGGCCGTGGCGGTCGCGCGGTTCCAGACTGTAGCGCCTAGAACCGCTCGGCCTCTCAGGCCGGCCGATATGTGGGAGTAATCTAGAGCACCATGACCTGCATCCCATCATGCTTGATAGCTTCCACGCGAGCATCTTGCAGAAGGATAAATGTCTCAATCATGAGTGAATTGAAGAGAATGATAGTAAACTCACCTTGATGTCTTGGTCGACAAATTCGCCTGATCTAAAACTGTGGTACACTATCAGTCACCAACTCCGCACCAACGAACTACCAGTTTGTAATTTATGAATACTATGCTAAATCTACGTACATATCTTGTAACATGTACGTGCGGAAACTGACAAAGGAATCACAGAATCAGTATCACGAAGCAGGTAGCTGTATTGTGTTACAATGGGGGACCAACAATGGGTTATAATGTTTTGCTTCGTCAACATGGATGTTGTAAGAGACCTACCAACGCATCTTCTTCTACGTAAAGGCAACACGGGTTAAAAATGAATTCATTTACGTCTATTAGTGCAGTGTAATGCTGCTGTTGTACCCAGTGTCATTTCCTCTCCAATTAAACTAATGAACGCTCCATAAACTTCGAAGAACCTGCTTCGGTGAAGTTCCAGATGATACCCTACGTTGGCGAGAGGCATCTTGGAGCCAAACACAACGCTCTGTCCAGTGTTGTGCACCGTGCTCGTAGATGCTTGTGGAGTCGTTCCAAGACTTGGCATCGCTTTTAGTGTCGCCAAAGAAGAGCTGCTGGGTTATTAGATATTGATCTCTAGTACGGTGGACTTTTCTTTTAATTTGAGAAGTCTTAATTCAATGAATGGCTGCCAACTTACGGTAGGTTTCTTCGTTCCATATGCGTACAACTACTATTCTCTCTATGGAGTGTTCGCTGGTTTGAAACTCCCTGACAGGTTGAAATTATGTTTCCTCTCGAATTCTGAATTGTGCTACACGATTGCATGATACATGACCTGCTTCCTCAGCTTTACTCACCCCAGTTCCTTACTTCCTACTTTCAGAAATTCACGAAAGTTCTGCATATGTTGCGGGACTAACACTGATGGAAGAGAGGAGCGGAGACATAACTTAGCCACAACATGGAGGATGTTTCCAGAATAAAATTATCACTCTGCAACGGAGTGCGTGTCCATCTCTAACTTTCTTGGAGATGAACACTGTGTGCCGGACCGGAAAGGTAATCACATGTCCACATGCCCACGAAATACAAATGTCCTAGTTCTGAGTATATGCCCGGCACAGAGTTTTAATCTTCTAGGAAGTTTCAAATCACCATACTATACATTGCAAAGGAAAAATACATTGTGCAAACTGTCTTCCAGAAAGTGCCTAAGACATGTCTTGCAACATCCTCTCTTCCAGCAGTATTAGTCCCGCAACATACGCAACAGATTTTCTGTGAAGTTTGGAAAGAAGGAGACAAGGTACTGGCGGAGGTAAGGCTGGGAGGTCCGGTCGGAGTCGACGTACCTCAGTCGGTGAGCGAAAGACAGAGGTCTCCGGTTCTTCTTTTTATTCTTGGGGCTAACATTAGAGGTCACGGTATGTCATGACATATCACAGGCAATGCAACAATGACTGAACTTTTTATATATTCAGACGGTTTACGATACGGTTGTCCGCAGCTCGTGGTCGTGCGGTAGCGTTCTCGCTTCCCGCGCCCGGGTTCCCGGGCTCGATTCCCGGCGGAGTCAGGGATTTTCTCTGCCTCGTGATGCCTGGGTGTTGTGTGATGTCCTTAGGTTAGTTAGGTTTAAGTAGTTCTAAGTTCTAGAGGACTGATGACCATAGACGTTAAGTCCCATAGTGGCTCTGGCCACTGTTATTGGGAGTATTTTGCAGGATAGCGTGTTGAACGTTCCTAACAGTAGAGCTCCGTTCGTAACTGTAATGTTGGTGCCTACACGAGATCAGTGTAATGCCACGACCTGTGCTGTAGTAGATCTGCTGGAAGAGCCGCCTCCCTGAACAAGTGCCGGATTGGGGCTGGCACAGTTTTGAAGTGGAGCCGCCCCCGGCAGCGGGTGTTGGGGGCAGGGGCTGGTGGCGGCATTCCGCCGCCTCTGGCGGGCGGTAATCGCGCCGGCCGTGTCCCGGTAATCCCGGCCTTCATTACACGCCCCGGGGGCGTAATTAAAGTCGGGGGCGGACCGCCCCCTCCGCCGCCGCCCCCGCCCCCACCGCCCCCTTGCCGGTCATTGTTCTCTGGGTCTCGCCGCTTGACACCCGCGCATGGCGCCGCTTTGCCAAACTTTCGCGAACTGGTCGCGCGCACTCCCGACTCTATCCACTGCGAACATTCGCCTCTGTCTCCAGCCGCACCTTCACTGCAATATCACGTACGGGCAGGGGGCAGCGCGCTGCCTGTTTGCCGCATTAATCATGAACAGCCGCGAGGCTGCCTCATCAGCTTATGAATGCCGGCACGACGAGCATGCCGAATATCACTCTCCCTTGTTCCGAACAATATAGCGCATAACATTGGCATTCTACACTAATAATTCTCAGTTACCATCCAGCGTGCTGCGACAATTAGACCTCGCGGGTATGATGCTGCATATTGATTTCGTATCATTTCAGATATCCAACTAACCTTTCATTAACCCGTATACAGATACAGATTTTATATGACATTCTTTCCTTCCTGTTTATTCTAGAAGTTTATCAACACACTTTCTTACCATTACTTTTTTACTCGTACTATGTAACATAGCTATAGCTACCATGGCTCATAAATCAAACAGTTTATTTTCTTTGAATAAAAGCAATTACGTTACAAAAATGAGGCCAGTTCCTAGATAGTTCCGACTTCCAACACCTACAGAAAGATCTAAATGCAGCTTTCAATGGAAAAATAAAAACCTCCATCAAATAATATAAAAGTATTTTTTCGGAAACCAACAGCCGTATGCTAAATAATATGAATCCCACGACTCCTAGGTTATATGACTTACCCAAATTTCATAAAGATAGTATTTCAATACGCTCAGTAGCGTCATCCTTTTCTGCTCTATGTTACACACTAGCGGAAGGGCTTCACTATATCATCAGAAAGAAAACCAGTCTCGAACCAAAGTTTGCTATCAAAAATTCTATGGGTCTTGTTGACAAAATTAAAGATAAGAGGATCCCACCCGGTTCTAAACTAGCATCGTCAGATATCACGCATACTTACATATGCTCTAACTGATCAATCCTTAAATATATTAACAGGCCTTTTGTATAAATCCACAGGGTATCATGTTGAATACATTACGCACTTGATACTGCCAAAATGTGTGTAAAACCGAATTACTTCCAGTTTCAAAACAAATATCGTAGTCGGTCTGATGGCCCGACTATGGGCTCACCTCCTAGTCCTATAGTATATGAAATCTTTGTGGACAGTTTCGAACAAAATTCCTACATAATGAGCCCTTGAATTGTTAAATTAAGCATTGGTTCGGATATGTCAATGACTTGCTGTGTTTGTGGACCGATGCCATTAGACTGTTGGATACAATACTAAGGCTTTTAAACTCACAACAAAAGAATATTCAGTTTACGATGTAGCTGGGACGCCCTTCTATAAATTTCTTGGCTCTTAATGTAGATATTAGCCAAAAAAAATACAATTTACAGAAAAAAACGTAGCAATTGGTACAGTGTAATTCCTGCAAGCTCCCAGCGTCCACACAGCCACACACATGCACCTTTCCATTCATTGGTGTATCGTCTCATATCTGTTCCACAATCCAACTCCCTCTGGCAAACAGAGCTACAAGCCATCAAACATATAGCTACCATCAATGGCTACTGCCCTGCCCTGATTGATAATACTCCATGAAAGAAAAAGGAAATAAAATAACATTACTTCTGTATGTTGGCAAACAGCAATCACTCGACAGTTTCAAAGCCTGTTGCAAAATTCCATACATTGGCAACAGTTCAGACGACATTGCAAAAATATTTTAGGCCTCGCATCTACAGAGCTGTACGAGGATTGTCCAGAAAGTAAGTTCAGATCGATTGCGAAAAGCAAACCACTGGGAAAATCCAGTAAAGCTATGCACAGATGTGCTGGGCAGTGTCTCTAGTATGCCCGTCGATCGGATCGCGTCGCTCTTTCCAGTTTTGAGTGACCAGTGAGCACTTAAAGAAGCGTAGGGAATAGCGTCTCCCACCAAGTATGAGGGCCTGATTAGAGATTTCGCCTGTGTCATGCAGCCCACATAACACAACTGTCGAGCATTTCCTTCTTCATCCAATTCTCGGCCGCACACTGCAGAGGCAATGAAGACGCCCCTGCAGCGTTTAAGATGAGAAGTTTTTGATGACCCACAATGCAGTCCGTAATTGGCTCCCCCTGAGTCTCATCTCTGCTCACAGGAACCGCTGGCTATGAAGACAAAATTTTTCCACAGACGAGATGCAGACCAGCGCAGATAACTAGCAGAAAGCACAAGTGGCTGCTATAACGAGGATATTGGAAAGTGGATGCAACACTACGACAAAAATCGAAGTTGGAGCGCCGACTATATAGAGAAGTAGATGGAAGGTGTACCTAACTGTTGTAAATAAAACATTTTTGGTTTTCAATGTGGTTTACATTTCGCTGCCAATCGGGTCTTGCTTTCTGGACAACCCTTGTATTTTATAGTACCGATAACATTTCAGAAACTTAATTCAATAGTAAAGACAAGACAAAGTGCAGCACTTGGCAAAGTTTGGTGTCTACAAAATCACTTGCAAGTAGTATGAAAAACTGTTTATCGGTCTGTAGGGAAGAGCAATGGCTATTAGGCTATGTGAACTTGAGAGAAGCTGGCGATTAAGGTGGAAATATCCGACCCTTTCTGATCATCTTTAAGTAGAAAACCATCATTGTCATGTAGAATGTGAAGTTTTACATTTCGTAAAGAATAAAAAAAGAAAACAGTAGGAAGATGACCCTACTTGAAATACTGGATATTAACAAACACATGACACAGAATGCCAACCTAGTCTTAAGTTACTATACCCAGTTTCCATTTTCGACATGTTAAATAAGTTTGTATTACAAATACTAGATCCAAACGCAAATTCATTTTATTTTTCATCATTTGTTACATATATTTCCATATCAAACCGTTGCTTGCCACCTTCTTTAGTTAATGTAATTACTGTCAAATTTTTCTGTGTAAACAGTTTGTCATTTCTGTATATTTTGTACAAATAATATGCATGTAGGTCGCACATCATGTTTATCTCTGTCTGCGACATTCATCTACATCCACATGTACATGGATACTCTGCAAATCACATTTAAGTGCCTGGCAGAGGGTTCATCGAACCACCTTCACAATTCTGTTATTCCAATCTCGTAGAGCGCGCGGAAAGAATGAACACCTAAATGTTTCCGTACGAGCTCTGCTTTTCCCTTATTTTATCGTGGTGATCGTTCCGCCCCATGTAGGTCGGTGTCAACAAAATATTTTCGTATTCGGAGGAGAAAGTTGGTGATTGGAATTTCGTGAGAAGATTCCGTCACAAAGAAAAACGCCTTTCTTTTAATGATTTCCAGCCCAAATCCTGTATTATTTCTGTGACTCCCACTCCCATATTTCGTGATAATGCAAAACATGCTGCCCATCTTTGAACTTTTCTGATGTACTCCGTCAGTACTACCTGGTAAGGATCCCACAACGCGCAGCAGTATTCTAAAAGAGGACGGACAAACGTAGAGTAGGCAGTCTCCTTAGTAGGTCTGCTACATTTTCTAAATGTCCTGCCAATAAAACGCAGCCTTTGGTTAGCCTTCCCCACAACATTTTCTGTGTGTTCTTTCCAATTTAAGTTGTTCGTAATTGTAATACCTAGGCATTTAGTTGAATTTACGGCTTTTAGATTAGCCTGATTTATCGTGTAAACTAAATTTGAGTTCCTTTTAGCACCCATGTGGATGACCTCACACTTTTCGTTATTTCGGGTCAACTGCCACTTTTCGCACCATTCAGATGTGTCTTTCTAAATCTTTTTGCAGTTTGTTTTGATCTTCTGATGACTTTATTAGTACATAAATGACAGCGTCATCTGTAAATAACCTGAGACGGCTGCACTAAGTGTCTCCCAAATCGTTTATATAGAGACGGAACAGCAAAGGGCCTACAACACTACCTTGGGGAACGCCTGAAATCATGTCTGTTTTACTCGATGAGTTTCCATCAATTACTACGAACTGTCCAATAACTGAGACGATATTACATAAGCACGCAATTTTACTATGAGCCGCTTGTGTGGTACAATTCGAAAGCCTTCCGGAAATCCAGGATTACGGAATCGATCTGAAATCCCTTGTCAATAGCACTCAGCACTTCATGTGAATAAAGAACTAGTTTCACAGCAACGATGTTTTCTAAATCCATGTTGACTGTGTGTCAATAGACCGTTTCCTTCGAAGTAATTCATAATGTTAGAACACAATGTATGTTATAAAATCCTGCTGCATATCGACGTTAACGATAAGGGCCTGTAAATTAGTGGATTACTCCTACTACTTTTCTTGAATATAGGTGTGACCTGTGCAACTTTTCAGTCTTTGGGTACGGATCTTTCGTCGAGTGAACGGTTGTATATGATTGTTAAGTATGGAGCTAATGCATCAGCTTACTCCGAAAGGAACCTAACTGGTATACAGTCTGGACCAGACGACTTGCTTTTATTAAGTGATTTGAGTTGCTTCACTGCTCTGAAGAAATTTAGTTCTACGTTACTCATGTTGGCAGCTGTCCTCGATTCGAATTCTGGAAAATTTACTTCGTCTTCTTTCGTGAAGGAGTTTCGGAACGCTGTGTTTGGTAAATCTGCTTTGTCAGCACTGTCTTCGATAGTATCTCCATTGTTATTGCGCAGAGAAAGCGTTGATTGTTTCTTGTCGCTAACATACTTCACAAACGACCACAATATCTTCGGATTTTCTGCTAGGTTCCGAGACAAAGTTTCGTTGTGGAAACTGTTGTAGCGGTCTCACATTGAACTCCGCTCTAAGTTTCGAACTTCTGTAAAGGATGGCCATACTTGGGGATTTTGCCTCTGTTTAAATTTGACATGCATGTTTCGTTGTTTCTGCAACAGTGTTATAACCCGTTTTGTGCACCAAGAAGGATTAGCTCCGTCGTTTGTTAGTTTATTTGCTATAAACCTCTCAAATGCTGCCGATACTATTTCTTTGAATTTAAGCCACATCTGGTCTACACCTATATTATTAATTTGGAATGACTGGAGATCGTCTCACAGTAAGACGTGAAGTGAATTTTTATCTGCTTTTTTGAAGATGTATATTTTCCGCTTATTTTTCGAGTATTTGGGGATTACAATATTCAATCTCGCTACGCAACCCTTTGTTCACTAATCCCTATGTCGGTTTTGATGCTGGTTATTAACTCAGGATTATTTGCTGCTAAGAGGTCAAGTGTGTTTTCACAACCGTTTACTATTCGTGAGGGCTCATGAACTAACTGCTCGAAATAATTTTCAGAGAATGCGTTTAGCACAATTTCGGATGATATCTTATGCATACCTCCGGAATTAAACATGTATTTTCGCCAACGTATTGAGTGAATATTAAATTCACCACCAACTATTATGTATGAGTCGGGTACGTGTTTGAAATCTAACTCGAGTTTTCTTTGAACATTTCAGAAACTGTATCGTGTGAACCGGGAGGTCGGTAAAAGGATCCAATTATTATTTTATTCTGGTTGGCAACAATGACCTCTGCCCATACTAACTCACAGGAAGTATTTACTTCAATTTCGCGATAAGTCAAACTACTGCTAACAGCAACAAAGACGCCACTGCCAACCGTGTTTAGCCTACCATTTCGGAACACCGTTAGGTTCTTCGCAAAAATTTCGGCTGAGCTTATATCCGGTTTTAGCCAGCTTTCAGTGCCTATAACGATTTGAGCGTCAGTGCTTCCTTTTAGCGCTTGGAGCTCTGGTACTCTCCCAACAAAGCTACGACAATTTACAACTGTTATACAAATGGTTCCTGTATCTATGTTCTTCCTGTGTTCAGCCTGCTCCCTGAAGGTGCCTTGAGAAGCCGAAAGCCAGTTTGTCACCATGTACGAGGGTCACTCCAAAAGAAATGCACACAATTTTTGTAAAAATACAGTTTTCATTCTGCATGTGTTAAAGTTTTACAGTGTGTAGATATATCCTTCCCGCTTGTTTTCTAACTCAGTTCAACCTGTTCCCGTGAGTGGCGCTGTCACTGCATGTCTTCAAGGTGGCTGCAACGTGCTGTCATAAAATTCATGTGCTGTGAAAACGAAGCAGTGGGAAACATCCAGAAGAGGTTGAAAAACGTGTATGGAGATGCTGCTGTCGATCGCAGTACAGTTAGTCTGTGGGCAAGCAGGTTACGTGATGAAATCGGGCACGGCAATACTGAGGATTGTCCTCGCAGCGGCAGGCCTCGTACTGCATACACTCCAGACAATGTGCAGAGAGCTAACGAATTGGTGACTGCTGACAGACGCAACACAGTGAACAAATTGTCACGCTACGTTGGGATAGGGGAAGGAAGTGTTTGCAGAATACTGAAAGCGTTGGCGTTAAAATGGTCTCTGCCAGGTGGGTTCCCAGGATGTTGACAGTGGCTCACAAAGAAACAAGAAAAACGGTATGCAGCGAACTTTTGGAACAGTACGAGAATGGCGGAGATGAATTTCTTGGACGAATTGTGACAGGTGATGAAACATGGCTCCATCATTTTTCACCAGAGACGATGAGGAAATAAATGGAGTGTCTTCATGCAAATTCACCCAAGAAAAAAAAATTCAAAACCACACCTTCTGTTGGAAAGTTATGGCTACATGACTCTTGCTTGTGGACATCATGCCAAGTGGAACCACCTTTAAGTTTGATGCATATGTGACGACAATGAAGAAATTTCAAGCTAGACTGAGTCGTGTTCGACCACATCAGCAAAAGTAGTATGTTTTGCTGTTGCACGACAATTCACGGCCTCATGTCAGTCAGAAAACCATGGAAGCGATCTCAAAACTCTGATGGACAACAATGAAACACCCGCCTTACAGTCCTGACCTGGCTCCATGTCACTATCTTCTGTTTGGGAAACTGAAAGACTCTCTTCGTGGAACAAGGTTTGAAGATGATGACTCCCTTGTGCACGCTACCAAACAGTGCCTCCAACAGGTTGGTCCAGATTTATACCGTGCGTGTATACAGGCGCTGGTTACAAGATGGCGCGAGGCAGTTGAGAAGGATGGAAATTACGTGGAGAAATGAAAATATTGTTCCTAAAGGATGTATCTACATTCTGTAAAACTTTCAAACATGTAGAATAAAAGATGTATTTAAAAGAATAGTGTGCGTTTCTTTTGTAGTGACCCTTGTAAATATAATTTTGCAGAATATTAGTAAGTGGTTTTCCTTCGTAATATTATTATCATGTTCTGCCGAGTAGGAACAGAAAATTCAGTTATATTATGATTCCATTTCTTCCGAAGTATTTAGCAGACAAAATATGTTAGCTTTGCATAAAGAGTAGGAAATAGAGGAAAAGACTGAAGAGTATATTGAATGTTGTAGTTATATAGAGGCCATCAGATAAGCAAAGAATATTAAAAGCTGGAGGGCAGTTTAATAAAACTAACTAACAATGTATAACTGAAGTATGTGTAAAACGTAGAGCGGATTCGAGTGAGTATATCACTGTATATAATATGTACTTTAAGGGAACGCGTTTTAAAAAGTGGTAGACGAACAGATAAGTAAGCGAAGAGACGGTAACAGTGTCGTACGAGCTATAATGTATTGCAGATATAAAGTGTAGCTGAGATGGCAATTGTCCGTTTACAAATTCAGACTCAGAGTTTGTGTTACGTAATGCTCTCTTGGCAGTGATTTTTGTATGTAATTCATTCAATTTTCCATCAGTAAACTGTGAGGATGGTGTTAATCACAGTTTCTTAATGGTTTTTAGATTTTTTAGTGATTATTACTTTTATGTCTTTTTAACGTTTTTTTATGTTTAGTTGTTTAGAGAGACGGCAGCATCTGATGACAATCTCATCCATCGTAGTCGGTCAAAAACAAAGGACAAAATTTACTCTCGATGGGTGTTTTGAATACCACAAAATTCATTATTCACTTTAGCCTATTCCATTTCATTGTCTTTATTCATGATGTTCATAGTTGGGCAATGATATTGCTTTTACAGTTGTTTGTTGTTGTGGTCTTCAGTCCTGAGACTGGTTTGATGCAGCTCTCCATGCTACTCTATCCTGTGCAAGCTTCTTCATCTCCCAGTATTTGCTGCACCCTACATCATTCTGAATCTGCTTAGTGTATTCATCTCTTGGTCTCCCTCTACGATTTTTTCCCTCCACGCTGCCCTCCAATGCTAAATTTGTGATCCCTTGATGCTTCAAAACATGTCCTGCCAACCGGTCCCTTCTTTTTGTCAAGTTGTGCCACAAACTTCTCTTCTCCCCAATTCTATTCAATACCTCCTCATTAGTTATGTGAACTACCCATCTAATCTTCAGCATTTTTCTGTAGCACCACTTTTCGAAAGCTTCTATTCTCTTCTTGTACAAACTAGTTATTGTCGATGTTTCACTTCCAAACACGGCTACACTCCATACAAATACTTTCAGAAACGACTTCCTGACCATTAAATCTATACTGGATGTTAACAAATTTCTCTTCTTCAGAAACGCTTTCCTTGCCATTGCCAGTCTACATTTTATATCCTCTCTACTTCGACCATCATCAGTTATTTTACTCCCTAAATAGCAAAACTCCTTTACTACTTTAAGTGTCTCATTTCCTAATCTAATTCCCTCAGCATCACCCGATTTAATTTGACTACATTCCATTATCCTCGTTTTGCTTTAGTTGATGTTCATCTTATATCCTCCTTTTAAGACACTGTCCAATCCGTTCAACTGCTCTTCCAAGTCCTTTGCTGTCTCTGACAGAATTAAAATGTCATCGGCGAATCTCAAATTTTTTATTTCTTCTCCGTGAATTTTAATACCTACTCCAAATTTTTCTTTTGTTTCCTTTACTGCTTACTCAATATACAGATTGAATAACAGCGGGGAGAGGCTGCAACCCTGTCTCACTCCTTTTCCAACAACTGCTTCCCTTTCATGTCCCTCGACTCATAACTGCCATCTGGTTTCTCTACAAATTGTAAATAGCCTTACGCTCCCTGTATTTTACCCCTGCCACCTTTAGAATTTGAAAGAGAGTATTCCAGGAAACATTGTCAAAAGCTTTCTCTAAGTCTACAAATGCTAGAAACGTAGGTTTGCCTTTTCTTAATCTTTCTTCTAAGATAAGTCGTAAGGTTAGTATTGCCTCACGTGTTCCAACATTTCTGCGGAATCCAAACTGATCTTCTGCAAGGTCCGCTTCTACCAGTTTTTCCATTCGTCTGTAAAGAATTCGTGTTAGTATTTTGCAGCTGTGACTTATTAAACTGATAGTTCGGTAATTTTCACATCCGTCAACATCTGCTTTCTTTGGGATTGGAATTATTATATTCTTCTTGAAGTCTGCGGGTATTTCGCCTGTCTCATGAATCTTGCTCACCAGATGGTAGAGTTTTGTCATGACTGGCTCTCCCAAGGCCGTCAGTAGTTCTAATGGAATGTTGTCTACTCCCGGGGCCTTGTTTCGACTCAGGTCTTTCAGTGCTCTGTCAAACTCTTCCCGCAGTATTGTATCTCCCATTTCATCTTCATCTGCATCCTTTTTCATTTCCAGTACATCGCCCTTGTATAAACCTTCTATATACTCCTTCCACCTTTCCGCCTTCCCTTCTTTGCTTAGAACTGGGTTTCCATCTGAGCTCTTGATATTCATACAAGTGGCTCTCTTTTCTCCAAAGGTCTCTTTAATTTTCCTGTAGGCAGTATCTATCTTACCCCTAGTGAGATAAGCCTCTACATCCTTACATTTGTCCTCTAGCCATCCCTGCTTAGCCATTTTGCACTTCCTGTCGATCTCATTTTTTAGACGTTTGTATTCCTTTTTGCCTGCTTCATTTACTGCATTTTTATATTTTCTCCTTTCATCAATTAAATTCAATATTTCTTCTTTTACCCACGGATTTCTATTAACCCTCGTCTTTTTACCTACTTTATCTTCTGCTGCCTTCACTACTTCATCCCTCAGAGCTACCCATTCTTCTTCTACTGTATTTCTTTCCTCCATTCCTGTCAATTGTTCCCTTATGCTCTCCCTGAAACTCTCTACAACCTCTGGTTCTTTCAGTTTATCCAGGTCCCATCTCCTTAAATTAGCACCTTTTTGTAGTTTCTTCAGTTCTAATCTACACTTCATAACCAATAGATTGTGGTCAGACTCCACCTCTGCCCCTGGAAATGTCTTACAATTTAAAACCTGATTCCTAAATCTCTGTCTTACTATTATATAATCTATCTGATACCTTTTAGTATCTCCAGGATTCTTCCATGTATACAACCTTCTTTTATGATTCTTGAACCAAGTATTAGCTATGATTAAGTTATGCTCTGTGCAAAATTCTAGCAGACGGCTTCCTCTTTCATTTCTTCTCCCCAATCCATATTCACCTACTATGTTTCCTTCTCTCCCTTTTCCTACTGACGAATTCCAGTCACCCATGACTATTAAATTTTCGTCTCCCTTCACTACCTGAATAATTTCTTTTATCTCATCATAGATTTCCTCAATTTCTTCATCATCTGCAGAGCTAGTTGGCATATAAACTTGTACTACTGTGGTAGGCGTGGGCTTTGTATCTATCTTGGCCACAATAATGCGTTCACTATGCTGTTTGTAGTAGCTTACCCGCACCCCTATTTTTTTATTCATTATTAAACCTACTCCACTATTACCCCTATTTGATTTTGTATTTATAACCCTGTATTCACCTGACCAAAAGTCTTGTTCCTCCTGCAACCGAACTTCACTAATTCCCACTATATCTAACTTTAACCTATCCATTTCCCTTTTTAAATTTTCTAACCTACCTGCGCGATTAAGGGATCTGACATTCCACGCTCCGATCTGTAGAACGCCAGTTTTCTTTCTCCTGATAACGATGTCCTCTTGGGTAGTCCCCGCCCGGAGATCGGAATTTGGAACTATTTTACCTCCGGAATATTTTACCCAAGAGGACGACATCATTTAATCATACAGTAAAGCTGCATGCCCTCGGGAAAGATTACGGCTGTAGTTTCCCCTTGCTTTCAGCCGTTCGCAGTACCAGCACAGCAAGGCCGTTTTGGTTAATGTTACTAGGCCAGATCAGTCAATCATCCAAACAGTTGCCCCTGCAACTACTGAAAAGGCTGCTGCCCCTCTTCAGGAACCACACGTTTGTCTGGCCTCTCAACAGATACCCCTCCGTTGTGGTTGCACCTACGGTACGGCCATCTGTATCGCGGAGGCACGCAAGCCTCCCCACCAACGGCAAGGTCCATGGTTCATGGGGGAAGGCTTTTACAGTTATGCAACATAAAAGTTCTAGCCCCTGCTTAATGAAAGCAACATGTAATTATACAAGACGAGAGAATGCAATGCTTGTTGTTGTCAGAGGATAATAAATAAAACTAAGTCGTTCTAATGAAAACAAGTGAGTTCAATGCTTGTTGTTTTCACAAAACAATGAGTAAATTGTCCTCGCAGTTGGAGAACATTGACAAGTGAAGTAAACCAATCAGATATACAAGGATTGTGTTTACTTTTAACAGGTGCCCAATCGGAACAAGTTAGACGAGTTGTAGATTGGCTCTGTATGAAAATCACTGACTGTGCTGTGTGCAGTCAGTGGCTGGATTGCATTGTTGGAATTTTTGCTATTGTAGTGTTGGGCAGTTGGATGTGAACAGTGTGTAGCGTTGCGCTGTTGAAGGTGAGCCGCCAGCAGTGGTGGATGCGGGGAGAGAGATGGCAGAATTTTGAGAACGGACGATCTGGACCTGTGCACATCGTTGTTGTTGTAGTCTTCAGTCCTGAGACTGGTTTGATGCAGCTTCAGTAGTTAGAATCTTTCATTTAGCTGGCAGTATTGGCACTCTCTGTATTGCAGTAGTTCGCGTAACGAAGATTTTTGTGAGGTAAGTGATTCATGGAAGGTATAGGTTATTGTTAGTCAGGGCCATTTTTCTGTAGGGATTAATGGAAGTCAGATTGCGCTGCGCCAAAAATATTGTGTGTCAGTTTAGAGTTGATCAGAGTAAGTACAGAGAGAAATGTCTGAGTACGTTCAGTTCTGCTCAGGTGTTTGGAATCAAAGAAAGTAAGGGGTTTATCAGCACAGTAATTCACTAATTTTTCCAAGGGGACGTTCCAGAGTTAAAATATTTAGAAATCAAAATCAAGACTGACATTTACATTTATTTACTCAATCATTCATTTGTTCCCTTGGCGTTTGATGAAAAGCCTTTTAAACACCTTGTATCATTAGGATGAATTCTGTCTTCCTCCATTCATTCCTACGTTACTTCTTTCCATCACAGTAACCGTGGTGTCCTTAAACCAGCGAAGGTGAACACTATTGTAAGTTTTGAGCATTTTATTCCGCAGTGTCGTTCAGGATCTCTGAAGAACTCATCTTCCACAGACTGCAAGCGGTAATTCTCCTCATCGCTGCTTATATTCTCTTCGGGTACGCATAAAACGTCGTTTTCATTCGAATATTACAAATTCGCACCTCTACTCTTTTTTCTTCTCTCTGTGGCGAAATGGCGGGTATATATTGGTAAAAAGTCGACGCCGGCCACCTGCTAGGCCAGGGAGCGCCGCCGCAGAAGGTGGTGCCAGGCGGAAAATCCCCGCCGGCTGCTTCAGAGCCAGGTGTCCCTGGGTGATGCGCCGATAATAAGTTGGTGGGGTCGGCCGCCACGCGGGCGCCACGGTGTGGTGCGAGGCGGTGGGAGGCGGCGGGGGCGGCTTTGTGGCTGCCGACAGGCGCGCCGGGCCCAGGTAAGCACCAGCCGCCGACGCCGACGAAGCTCGTGGCCCTTAATTAGCGCTTTTGGAATCCCAAAGCTCACTCCGCACGAATTCGTGCCTCCGCTTCCGCGGGTCTCGTCTGCTTTTGCGACGGCATCGCCTTTTACCCGTTCGTTCGTTTCGCGACTGAGTTAATAAAAGCACAATGTCCCAATCCGCCATGCGTATACATCTCCCGACAGTTTCGGACGTGATCTTCCTTAGACGTCTCCCTGTGATATTCTGCTGATGATTACAAACTACGGCACTGTTTATGGGAAAATGCAGACTTCAGCATAGGAATCTTCAATGCCGGTATTTCGGACGATCAAACAACCGTTGATCGAAAGTGGAACCGAATGAAACTCAATGACTTTTTCTTCACTTGGAGTTACAGTCACAAACAACTTACAGAAATACACTACTGGCCATTAAATTGCTACACAAGGAAAAAATGCAGATGATAAGCAGGTATTCATTGGACAAATATATTACACTAGAACTGACATGGGATTACATTTTCAAGCAATTTGGGTGCATAGATCCTGAGAAATCAGTACCCAGAACAACCACCTCTGGCCTTAATAACGGATTGATACTCCTGGTCATTGAATCCAACACAGCTTGGATGGCGTGTACAGGTACACTGCAAATGCATCTTCAAACTGATACCACAGTTCTTCAAGAGTAGTGACTGGCGTATTGTGACGAGCCAGTTGCTTGGCCATCATTGACCAGACGCTTTCAGTTGGTGAGAGATCTGGAGAATGTGCTGGCCAGGGCAGCAGTCGAACATTTTCTGTATCCAGAAAGGTCCGTACAGGATCTGCGACATGCGGTCGTGCATTATCCTGCTGAAATGTAGGGTTTCGCAGGGATCGAATGAAGGGTAGAGCCACGGGTCGTAACACATCTGAAATATAACGTCCACTGTTCAAAGTGCCGTTAAGTGCAAACATGAGGTGACCGAGGCATGTAACCATTGGCACCCCATACCATCACGTCAGGTGATACGCCACAATGGCGAGGACGAATACACGCTTCCAATGTACGTTCTCCACGATGTCGCCAAACACGGATGCGACCATCATGATGCTGTAAACAGAACTTGGCTTCTTCCGAAACAATGACGATTTGCCATTCGTGCACCCAGGTTCGTCATTGAGTACACCATCCCAGGCGCTCCTGTCTATGATGCAGCGTCAGTGGTAACCATGGTCTCCGAGCTGATAGTCCAGGCTGCTGCAAACGTCGTCGAACTGTTTGTGCACATGGTTGTTCTCTTGGCAACGTCCCCATCTGTTGACTCAGAGATTGAGACTTGGCTGCACGATTCGATACCGCCATGCGGATAAGATTCCTGTCATCTCGACAGCTAGTGATACGAGGCCGTTGAGATCCAGCACCGAGATCCGTATTATCCTCTTGAAACCACCGATTCCATATTCTGCTAACAGTCATTGGATCTCGGACAATGCGAGTAGCAATGTCGCGATACGATAAACTGCAATCGCGATAGGCTACAATGCGACCTTTATCAAAGTCGGAAACGTGATGGTACGCATTGCTCCTCCTTACACGAGGCATCACAACAACGTTACACCAGGCAATGCCGGTCAACTGCTGTTTGTGTATGAGAAATCAGTTGGAAACTTTCCTCATGTCAGCACACGTTGTAGGTGTCGCCACCGGGGCCAACCTTGTGCGAATGCTCTGGAAAGCTAATCATTTGCATATCACAGCATCTTCTTCCTGTCGGTTAAATTTCGCCTCTGTAGCACTTCATCATCGTGGTGTAGCAATTTTAATGGCGAGAAGTCTATATAACCGCTTTGTTATACGATTTAGTTTTCAGCCTGAGGCCGTTTGCAACGGTTTCAACTACAATGTATGAAGACGTAGTAAAAGTAAAAATAGTGGAAAAGCCAGAGTAGAGAAGGGGGAAAAACATAATTAATATAGAGTACATGCTTTTCGTACTTTGTTACGTCCCCATTATACTTTGTTTATGTATCGAATTTAGCCCAACTTTACCTCTCACTCTATAAAAGTCTACGTATTATGAAAACTATATGCACACAAACAGTTATCCAACTCGAAATCGTACGGTAGCATTTGACTAAACAGAAACTAATCTGAACTGAACTCTAACTGATCTGAAGGCTACTTGTCTTACATTAAACGCGCAACTGAGGTAAGACAATTGCAGATTTCTCGGAAGCACATCAAACAGCAAGCAGACAGCGACTAAGCTAGATTTCTATTTCGAAACAAAATTTACAACTGCTGCGTACCACATGTGTCAATGCGTAAGATAAACAGTAAGGGTGGGTAGAGTAACTATTCCTACTAAATGATATTCCAAGCCAACTGTTGTAGAATGAAGTATATATTCAAAAAGACAGAGAAAAACTTCACGTAATCTACTCACATAATAAAGGTCTGGACAATACTAGCTTAACAAAGTGGACAATAATTTTAAAAGGGTGCAATATTAGCAGAGAATTTCTATAAAAATCAGACACTTCAATCATTTAACATGTTCTTACATGACTCAGGGAAGTGGGGTGGTCTTTGACTCAGGGAAGTGGGGTGGTCTTTGACTCAGGGAAGTGGCGTGGTACTTCTCTCAGGTCTGAGCAAGTGAACCAAGTTAACTAGCTCCCAATAACCATTTATACAAACTGGATGAGTAGTGTTGCAGTATTACCTCAAACTTCTTTTCATCTAACAACAATAGCGTTATTCAAAATTTATATTTCCTTTGCTTTCTAATATATACACCTTATTCATCCTTGCTTTCCTTTTCAGGCAATCTTTCTTTACCCAACAGATACAATCACATATCAACACAGCACTACAGAATACGTCCATCACCTTCCACACTTTAACTAAGAATGTATCAGACGCCTCAGAGGCTAAGACTGAGCCACGACTAAACCACAGATTGTCTTACAATATCGCAACTTGTTTTCTCTCTGATATTCATATCGATATCATAGAAAAACAAAAATGGCATGAAAACCTTAAAACGTACATGTAAAAAAGTGTCGTTAAGGCATGTATTTTCGGTTATATAGAACTAATGCTTCGCAAGTAAAAGTGAGAAAATTTTTGTGATATATTAATTTGATGGCGGCTTTTATGACTTATTAACTGGAGAAGGCTATGAAATAAAGCGGATGACGAAATCATAGGTTTACACCTCGTTTGACTGTGTTTAAGCAGCAGCCAACATAAACACAAGCAAAACGATCGTCAGAGATGGTCACAGAGACATTACAGTCTGCACCAAGTAATCTATGTTGTATCGGGGAATCAGGTGGTTGAACTGTTTATTTAACAAGTTCGTTATATTATCTTCCAAATAGGTACAAGTGTTTACATTATATGACATTGAGAACCAACTTCAAAGTGTTCCTATAAAGATCACGGCATACACCATCATATTTAAATAGACATAAAGCTCAACGTTGCAAGATCGTTAAATAGTCGACACACGGTCCGTTACGAAAATAACAGTTATAAAATATCGTTGAGGACTGCAACCAGCTTACACAAGAACATGTCTGATACAAGGTCCGTAATATAAAAGAAATTGTTATAAATATCATTAAAAGTTACATCCTCCTTTACAACCAATCTTTAAAGATTCTCATAAACGTCTAATCATTCTAGAAGAGAGTAGGGAAAAAGGGGGTAAACGGGGGAGGGAAACAGGGAGAGGTTAAAGTGCAGATTGGAGGTAGTAAAAATAAATCACAAGTGAAAGACCGATAAAGGGAGGAGGGTTGTGAGTGATGTGGAATGGGGTAAGGTGGGGTAGGCTGATTAAGTAGGGTGAGTTCACGTTGTTATCCATATGTACAATCTATAATGCAATGTTATTTAATCATGTGTTTAATATAAAGAGTAAGCCTCTTATTGTATGTGGATTCAGAAATTTAGTAAATGAGCTAAACTTGTATTAAAGAGGCCTAAAGAGCGAAATGTGAGATCAGTTTTTACGAGCCTGGACACTGGTACTCCGCAGGTAGGAGCTTTGTACGTGACATGGAAAGCCTAACACTAGCAACTCAAATTTGCAGTGTTACATCTGTCTGCACGCCAGCAAATAAGGACAACAAATTTGCTGTGAACAGAGCTGGTCATTGGTCATAATCATCAATGAGATATCCTTCCTAACAGGTGATTCAAGTAGAACTTTGAACATAGCTGCTAAGGTTCACTGAGCGTCTCAGAATTATATTAGAACAAATAAGCCCTCGGTCGCAAATATTAAGCCAAAATTGACCAGGTTTCGACGCTAGTATGAGCGTCGTCTTAAGAATTAGACTAACTTTTCTAAGACGTATTGGGTGTATAATACATTAATAAAATTAAAGTTTGTACTGACTGGAAAAAGAAGCAGTACTTATCAGTCACATATATAAAAAAAATCTAAGCCGGAAAAGCGACGTCATGAATAGCTGTAAGTGAGATGGCGAGCCGCTAAGGGCTGCTCGTACTGTGAACAACGGTTGCGACAAGACTGAGGTGCCCACGTCAGAAAGTGTAGGAAAGTAAACATGGTGTTGCTACGAGCGCCATCTAGTACATCTACATCTACATCCATACTCCGCAAGCCCCCTGACGGTGTGTGGCGGAGGGTACCTTGAGTACCTCTATTGGATCTCCCTTCTATTCCAGTCTCGTATTGTTTGTGGAATGAAGGATTGTCGGTATGCCTCTGTGTGGGCTCTAATCTCTCTGATTATATCCTCATGGTCTCTTCGCGAGATATACGTAGAAGGGAGCAATATAATGCTTGACTCTTCGGTGAATTTATGTTCTCGAAACTTCAACAAAAGCCCGTACCGATCTACTGAGCGTCTCTGCTACAGTGTCTTCCACTGCAGTTTATCATCTCCGTAACGCTTTCGCGATTACTAAATGATCCTGTAAAGAAGCGCGCTGTTCTCCGCTGGATCTTCCCTACCTCTTCTATCAACCCTACCTGGTACGGATCCCACACTGCTGAGCAGTATTTAAGCATTGGGCGAACAAGCGTACTGTAACCTACTTGCTTTGTTTTCGGATTGCATTTCCTTAGGATTCTTCCAATGAATCTCAGTCTGGCATCTGCTTTACCAACGATCAACTTGATATGATCATTCCATTTTAAATCACTGCTAATGCGTGCTCCCAGATAGTTTATGGAATTAATTGCTTCCAGTTGCTGACCTGCTATTTTGTAGCTAAATGATAAGGGATCTATCTTTCTATGTATTCGGAGCAAATTACACTTGTTTACATTGAGATTAAATTGCCAATCCCTGCACCATGCGTCAATTCGTTGCAGATCGTCCTGCATTTCAGTACAATTTTCCATTGTTACAACCTCTCGATATACCACAGCATCATCCGCAAAAAAGCCTCAGTGAACTTCCGATGTCATCCACAAGGTCATTTATGTATATTGTGAATAACAACTGTCCTACGACACTCCCATGCGGCGCACCTGAAATTACTCTTGTTTCGGAAGAAGTAAGGCTACTGTACATTCAAAATTAGACACATTAAATTGTGATGCAGCTGATTCAGGCATAACGTAAGCACTAATAATAATATTATTAATAATAATAATAGAATGAAGTTACATATTTATCTGCTTTAAATAGAGGTACATTTTGTAACGTAAAAACGTTAGTTATGACGTACAAGAAAACAGCAAAGATGTGACAGGAAAACAACATTTCGGTAAACTGCAAGAGGAAATCTGAATAAAAGATCAAGCAATGGCTTTATACAGTCGAAATAGTTTTTATTTCGCAGCTGCAGCTGTTCGTTGAGAATGAGGCCATCATGACGAGAGAGATGTTTGAAAATCTACAATTCCTCTAAGACATCTAACCTGCGCCCCTTCTTTTCGGTATGCAGAATATTGTTATCGCGTCCAGTAATTGAGAGATGATCGACAAAGGATGAATTTAGGGGACTGGTGCCGTTCTTTCTTAAAAGAGGTTCCTTATATCTGATGGTGAAAGCATGTCCAGTTTGCCCTATATAATAGGAGGAGCAGGTATCGCAAATGATCTTATAAACGCCAGAACTTTCTGCAGGGGAGCGAATGGATTTCAAATTATGAATGAAGTTTCCCTTTAGATTATTATTAGAAGAGAAAACAAAATTGCAGTTGTATTTGTTGCGAACATGTGCTGAATATGATAGGAAATGGGCCCTATGAAAGGAATAGAAAAACGTTTATTTGTATTAATTTAAGTGCATGAGGTGTTGAGCGTGTTAGTGCTTTCAGTTTTCTTTTTTAGTATATCGTCCACTATGTTAGGCACATATTCATTACTGACTGCTATGGTTTTAAATTAATTAATCTCCTCATTAAACTTTTCTGTTGAAAGTGGTATGGAGGTGGCTCGGTGGACGGCAGAGTGAAAAAAGGCCATTTTTTGAGACTGTGGATGAAAAGAGGAATCAGGCACGATTTGGTCAGCATACGTTTCTTTTTGAAAAATATTGAAAGTGATGTTATTGTCTCCTATTGTAAGCGTCAAGTTTAAATAATGTATTTGGCGGTTTTCGTTTTCGAGTTCAATAGTGAAAGAAATTTTTTCATGGAGGTATTTAAAAAGTTTTAATATATGATCAGTTCTATCGGCGGGTCCGTTATAGATGACTAGAATATCATCAACGTGTCTTGTGTGAGAAAGGGTACCCAGTGAAGCGGCTGAGACATGGTTAAACAGCTTTTTTTTTCCAAGGAATTGATAAAGATGTCGGCGAGGATGCCGGCTAAAGGGTTGCCCATAGCGGGCCCATCAGACTGCTGGTACAGTTGTCCGTTGAATTCAAAGTAGTTGTACTTGACAACGACATTAATGAGATTCATAAAATCAGTAATCTGTTCATCTGATAGATCTTTTTTAAATTGACGTAAGTTTTCTTCCACAATGATGAGCGTCTCATGTACCGGGACATTGGTATAAAGATTTTTAATATCTAAGGAAAATAGCTTGGTGTCTGATCTGCATACTAAGTTTTTAATATTTTGGACCAAAACGTGGGTGTTAGGAACGGAATAATTATTTTAGAAAACGAAGGATTTTTTCAAAGTTCCGTTTAGAAATCGAGCCAAATCGTGATATGCGCTGTTCATGCTATTGGAGATTGGACGTATTGGATGATTAGGTTTATGAATTTTGAACTGGGACTGAAGTTTAGGGGGCTGAGGATTCATAATGATGAGTAGTTTCTTTTGGAAAGGTTTTATAAGAAATTTTGCATTGTTAATGGCTGACCTTACGTCTTTCTGTAATTTAGGAGTGGGATCATCATGCAGCTCCGATATGTTGTTTTCACTGAAGAAATTTTCAGTTTTAGAAATATACTCAGAAATATATAAGCAATGACTAGGCAACAACCTTTATCGGATTTAGTTATTAAATCATTTGCTGTTTTAAGTTTATTATTAATGGAAGTTACTAAAATTCTGTCGTTATGCGTAGCATTAGACCAAGTAGCTGTATTTTTCTCTAGCATGAGGGTGTACAACATACGTAATTCTGGCTTGAGAAGCATTATCTATCCTATTATAATCGAGACCGATTTGTAAATCAACAAGCGTATTTTCTCTCATATATCTGTCTGACAGGTTAGGCCTGACATTGTATTTTAGTCCTTTTCCTAACAGGACTTTTTCATTCTCAGTAAAGACGATGTTGGTTTTATTTAAAATTCTTTCATGAAAGACGTGAGTGCTTTTCTGAAATGTATTCTGAGGGCATTTTTCATTAGAAAGCAGACCAAAAAGATTGCTGAGCTTCTTCTCGTGTTTCTGCATTTAACCTATTTTACAAATCTTTAGATGTTCGTTAATTTGCGTCCACGTGTCGTCAATATTAAAATTATAGTTAACACGATAAGGTTTTGTGATATTTAAGTACAAATGGTATGCTTCTTCGTTAAGATGGTCTTTTTTAGCGTACAGCTCTTTTATCCTATTAAAAATAATATTCTTAATGATAGGTATAAAGGATTTTGTATTCTTCTTACATACAGAAAAATTGATGTAGGCTTTTGTATAAGTCGGGACAAGTCCCCTTTTTTCACACTGCTTGTTAAAATAGATAGCCATATTTGTATTTAAAACTTTCTCTTTTAATTCTTTATATTTAGAAGTAGCCTTAGATACCTGGGCAGGTACGAAACGTAAGATATTGAACATAGCTGCTAAGGTTCACTGACCGTGTCAGAATTATATTAGAACGAATAAGCCCTCGGTCACAAATATTAAGTCAAAACTGACCACGTTTCGACGTCTTCAGAATTAGACTGACTGTTCTAAAACATATAAGGTATATAATGCATTAATAAAAACAGCCTTTTGCAGTTTTAATTTCCCAGGAAGTTTCATATCAGCCCGCATTCTGCTGCAGAGTGAAAATCTCATTCTGGAAACATCCCCCAGGCTGTGGCTAAGCCATGTCTCCACAATATCCTTTCTTTCAGGAGTGCTAGACCTGCGAGGTTCGTAGGAGAGCTTCTGTAACGTTTGGAAGGAAGGAGACGAGGTAATGGCGGAAGTAAAGCTGTGAGGGCGGGGCGTGAGTCGTGTTTGGGTAGCTCAGATGGTGGAGCACCTGCCCGCGAAAGGCAAAGGTCCCGAGTACGAGTCTCGGTCCGGCACACAGTTTCAGTCTGCCAGGAAGTTTCATATTAGCGCACACTCTGCTGCAGAGTGAAAATCTCATTCTAGATTACAAACAGATGGATGACTTATTTATATTATTAACCGTAAATAACAGGGTATATGCGCGAAATGGGCTGGTTATCCCGTACGAAATGCAGTGACAATCATCTGTCTTTGGACAAGTACCTGACGTAGTTTGAGAAAATCTTGATTGTTCTATAGCATGACCGTAAAGGTTTCACTCCTGAAGAAATACTGCTAATGAAGAAATTTAGAACTTTTGTGGAAAATTTCATAGAATTTCCTCCACTTAATGAGAGTACTATTGACAAGAAGAAATGATTAGGCATAGACAGGCTGAGCAAGCAAGCTGAAGCTAGAATTCGCAGACTTCACGAAAATTCTAGAACTCCAAAATTTAAAATCTGTGAACAGTGATTAAGGAGAATCTCCATAAACCAACCTAAATTAATGATGAAATAAGCAAGTTTAAATTTGTACACTATCGTCCTTTTAAGCGAGTCGCCAGTTTATTTCCTGCTGATAAAATTGAGTTCCTAAAATTTACAAAGTTTAGAAGAAAACTAAAGCTGCCATTCCTTCGAAATACATCTTGGAACCATTCTGTGGTTGCAGTCGTAGTACTTAATCTGATTCGTATTTCGAACAGGTTGCAGAAACCATTCAGCGTTGTTTACTACATAGGTTGGTTGGTTGGTTGTTGTGATGTTTAAGGGGGCCTAAACAGCTAAGGTCATCAGTCCCCCGTCTACTACATAAACTGCAGCTATAAGCAACAATATTCAAAAATGCAATTGCATTGAGACCGCGATTGCATAAAAACGTTCACAAAACAGCTCTGTCCAACCGCTAATGCTTTTTATTACAAAATAAACCGATGATATAAAGCCGCAAAGAACCGAATCAGAGTTTTCCCTTACAGAGGTTCGTAATATCTCCGAGAAAATGGAGGAAGGCAATGTGGATCATAGAGATTAGTCTGTTTTTTAGAGGTGTATACTATGGTGCAGCACGTCTCGGTTGTAATGTAAACTACAGGCCTCAATAACTGTGTCCATCGTAATCCAGAATCTGCGTGTGCATGACGAACATTTCTTGATACGCGCCTTTTTGTACAAACTACGGTAGACGAGAAGAAGAAGCGATTCAGCTAAACAGGTCGCATTCTTATTCCACCATTAAACATAAAAACAAAAATCATTTACGAAGAGCACTCCTGTAACGCAAATATAAAGGCCCTAGAGCCTAAATTTCGGATTTGTTAATTCATAATACTTTTATTTTTGACGTGCACAATTCAAAAATGTGCATCATACTCGAAATCATATGAAGTCGAAATTATGAGGACATATTTCCACGACGGACCAGAGTTCAATATTGTTAATTAGAAGGGAATTTTTGATGTGAATGAGCAACGAGTCGATTCTGCTGGAGGACGACCTACCCCCAGTATATATGTTAAAAAGTTTATTAATACGTGAAACGATAACGGAGGCTAAGTAACGGAGAGCAGGCTGTGTATGGATGACATTCATGTGTAAAAACCTTGGAGAACGTTTGGATTTACATTTTAATTTTGACATGCTGCTCTTGGTGACATGTTGACAATCTTTCGTGATCATTGCTTTAAGATATATGTATTAGATCCGGAACATTATATTGCATCACCTGGCTGTCCTACGTGCTTTGCTGAAAATTGGTAATGCACAAATGCAGCTTACTCGCGATAATGAGCAACGCAAGTTTCTTGAATGATGCAACAGTGGCGGAGATATTCATTGTTCTTTCAGACATGCAGTTGGCAACAACACTTTCTTGCTCGATTAGATGAAAAAATCGAGGAATATTACATCATTTACACTGCTGGCAATTGAAGTTGCTACACCAACAAGGAATGCAGATGATAAACGGGAATTCATTGGACAAATACATCATAGTACAACTAACATGTGAAAACATTTTCCCGCAATTTGGGTGCATAGATCCTGAGAAATCAGTACCCAGAACAACCACAACAGACCATAATAACGGCCTAGATACGCCTGGGCATTGAGTCAAGCAGAGCTTGGATGGTGTGGACAGGTACAGCTGCCTGTGCAGCTTCTACACGATACCACAGTTCGTCAAGAGTAGTGACTGGCATATTGTGACGAGCCAGTTGCTCTGCCACCATTGACCAGACGTTTTCAATTGGGGAGAGATCTGGAGAATGTGCTGGCCAGGGCTGCAGTCGAACTTTTTCTGTATCCAGATAGGCCCATACAGGACCTGCAACAAGC
The DNA here is from genome assembly GCF_023897955.1 of Schistocerca gregaria. Taxonomy (NCBI): domain Eukaryota; kingdom Metazoa; phylum Arthropoda; class Insecta; order Orthoptera; family Acrididae; genus Schistocerca; species Schistocerca gregaria. The sequence goes on from NC_064926.1 coordinate 429,487,790, forward strand.
GGTCGTGTATTGTCCTGCTGCAATATAGTGTTTCGCAGGGATCGAATGAAGGCTAGAGCCACGGGTCGTAACACATCTGAAATGTAACGTCCACTGTTCAAAGTGCGGTCATTGCGAACAAGAGGTGACCGAGACGTATAATCAGTGGCATCCCATTCCATCACGCCGGGTGATACGCCAGTATGGCGATGACGAATACACGTTCCCCACATGCGTTCACCGCGATGTCGCCAAACTCGGATGCGACCATCATGATGCTGTAAACAGAACCTGGATTCATCCGAAAAAATGACGTTTTGCCATTCATGCACCCAGGTCCGTCGTTGAGTACACCATCGCAGGCGCTCCTGTCTGTGATGCGACGTCAAGGGTAAACCGCAGCCATGGTCTCCGAGCTGATAGTCCATGCTGCTGCAAACGTCGTCGAACTGTTCGTACAGATGGTTGTTGTCTTGCAAACGTCCCCATCTGTTGACTCATGGATCGAGACGTGGCTGCACGATCCTTAACAGCCATGGGAATAAGATGCCTGTCATCTCGACTGCTAGTGATACGAGGTCGTTGGGATCCAGCACGGCGTTCCGTATTACCGTCCTGAACCTATCGATTCCATATTCTGGCAACAGTCATTGGATCTCGAACAACGCGAGCTGAAATATCGCAATACTATAAACCGCAATCGAGATAGGCTACAATCCGACCTTTATCAAAGTCGGAAACGTGATGGTACGCATTTCTCCTCCTTCACGAGGCATCACAACAACGTTTCACCAGGAAACACCAGTGAGCTGCTGTTTGTGTATGAGAAATCGGTTGGAAACTTTCCTCATGTCAGCACGTTGTAGGTGTCACCACCGCCGCCATCCTTGAGTGTATACTCTGAAAAGCTAATCACTGGCATATCACAGCATCTTCTTCCTATCGGTTAAATTTAGCGTCTGTAGCACGTCATCTTCGTGGTGTAGCAGTTTTAATGGCCAGGAGTGTATCTCATTGTTGATAGCTTCTACAGATCGGCGATGTTCCAATATCTTTCTGCCTCTAATTTTGAAAGTCTTCATGTAAAGAGTGTCAGAAGCTTTGTTGTGGAGGATGTACAAGACCATTTGAATATACACTACATAGAGGAAGTAGATCATGAATACCCCGAAAGTACTCACGATTTACATTCAGATTTGCCCCTATATCCGAAACAAATTGCGCTACCATGAGTCAGCAACAAACCACTGACAATGTGTTGGACGTTAATTGACATGAAAAACCATGTGTTCCTGACAGGAATTGGAGACAATGTATACAAAACAAATTGGTAAAATTCGAGAAAATTTCTCTTGGTTACAGCGGTTTTCTTATTACTTAAGGATGAGCATGAGCAGTCACAACCGCAAGAAAGTGCTTTTTTATGAGATTACCTGTTTTTGTCTGTTTTAGACCATCTTCAGACCTAACACCGCGATGGCAGGTGGCTGCGGACGGATTTGGCGTTAGACTCCACGGACGCTAAAAAAAGTTTCTTGCCGTTGTAACTGTTCATATTCGTTTTTAAGTGAAATAGAATAGATTTAAACAGGAAAATCTTTTTAAACCGTGTGCATGTCCTGCTACTTGTTGAACCTCTTTGGTTGCGTTACTAAGTCACGGCTTCTTAAGTGTACCCTGTGGTGGGACTTTTGCATCAGTGCGAGGTCAATTTAAGCGCAAGCAAAGGTCACAGCCGGGCTATCTGCCCAGGGGGTCATTGCCTGGAGGCCACCGATGAGTTTGCCTTTGGACGGAGCATCACTTGGAATTTTGGTTTGTACCGAGTTGTCATGTGGGCTGCTCCCGGTGTCTTGAGTTGCTAGTGATTAATTTGTAGATTGCGTCTTCACCTACTGAAGACATGAGCCTTACTCTGTCTGCGAGCTGATGAGGCCCCACGCTGAAATTCGTTTTGGCCAAATCCCTACTGCCATGGTTGGTGGACGTGGCCATTTACATTGTCCATGTGTGACCTCAGTTTAATAAAGGAATGAGCTCCAAATTTTCCGGGTGTTAATGTGATAGTCGAGGTTAGGAAGACCAAATTCTACTGTGTCGCCTTTTAAGTTCCGTTTGTTGTTCTTGCCTATCATCCTAAATACCGTAGTTTCGCCGTTGCATTGAAGTTGGTTCAGTATCCAGAACGTCATTGACTGCTATTTTTGCTTTCAATTGTTTATGCGTGCGTTTTCAAATTGAAATATTTTGAATTCATCACCGTAGACTCTATATTTCTATTTCCGCCGTGTTTTTTGGAGAGACCTGGGCGGTCTTTCTCTTGTTATCTGATTTGCAGTCTGAGTGTACGTGTCAGAATAGATACTAATTCTATATAGTATTTACGAAAGTAGAGGATCCCTGCCGGTACTGGCAAAAAAATCTGACATTAACACTTTTTGGCATCACTGTGCCTGAAATTGTGACATCATTGCATCTGATCACGTGCATCAAGGCCATGACATAATCATTCCTGGAATTCTGTCATCATCACACTCATACAACTGCAACAAGGCCACAACGTCATTACCCCCTACTCACATACGCTCCCAGCACCCATACGCCCTCATGCTCCCATGTCCCCATACATCCACTCACTGTGGAAGTGACTAGCATGAGGTGGAGTTTCTACCCCGCTATATTTTACGCCGCTGTACGTGCTGTGGGCCCGTAAAGTCTACAATTGTGATGTCAGGCATGTTTTACATTAATTTACAAAAATGTATAACACTGCTGAGAGCACAGTAATTTCTTCATGTTCATATGTACGTCTAAGTCTCATGTATGCAGCTGACAAAACGCTTACTTTAATCAAAAAAGATGTTACGAGCTTATTTGTTGTAAACATGTATTCACGGCTTTCTCCATCAAGATTTGAAAGGCATGATAACAGAAGAGCGAACTACTATAGAACAAAGAAAAATTATTGAACAAATAATGCCAATGCTAGACAAGATGCATTACCGAATTCGGTAGACCAACACAACCTTCTGCGTCACTGGAACTGTTTCTGTTTTCAAAATATCTACCCAGTCTCCCATTATGCAAAACGTGGTAACGATGAATAATAGGAACACTTTACCTGGGAGTTGTTGCAATTCAGCTATAATTATTATCGTTATTAGTGTGTTTTGCCATACTTAGAGTTTAGCAATACTTACAGTGCTAGCAGATCTACAACTGCACTAGGATATGGAGATGTTCCATATGTGATAGCATCAACAACAGTCCTCAAGTGTCTGTAGCAACCCGAGGCATACTGTAAAAGTGTCCTGCAAAAAAAAAATTTTTTTCATTTGCAACCCTATCAGTCATTAGCAACACACACACTTGCAGTTTCTACAGAGTCAACAGTTGAACTGCTTTTAAGTATGAGGAGTCTTGCTGATGAAACTGTTAGTGTAGGTTGAATTCACTTATAAATACGACTAATGCTATATGCATAGTGTAGTTTTTTGGGATCATGTAATAATAACCATAACTTTATATGTCATCACAAAAAAAAGGCGGAGCCGATAGCAAGCTCTAAATGTTGTGTGAAGGTGTTACTTTAGAATCTGAGGTACTTGTCAGCCACATGGCATGATATTCAGTACTCAACACATGTCATGATCACTTCTCAATAACAAAGGCAGTTCTACATTTTGATGGTGACGATAAACTGGCAGCTGTGGTCAGCGAATACATTTCTTTCGAAATATCGTGAATACTATATATTTACAGTGATCAATAAACAGTTCACTCACTTGTGAGAGAAGCCTCAAAGTGAAAAAAAAAGATGTTGAGGCATATATCCATACTCCCTGCTGTGAGACACTGTAAGAATTAGCACTAGTACTGATGAATGGAAATGTAGACGAGAAAGAGATGTTTAAGTAATAATTCTTTTCCTCTCACGTGAGGCGAAGTCACTGCAGCAGTAGCAACCTAACGTGCAAATAATGCTGTTCAATCAGACCTACGCTGAAAGCGTTTCAGTGTCAGGACAGTGGAAATTCAGGAATTCTACCTTATCGTGTTATCTGAAACCCCTTGATTTAGTGACATCAAAGTATTATCATCCACTGATGAATGGTGTTGATTATGTCGACGCAGATTTCAGCCTTGTTCCATGGAAATGTTAACTTTCCGTCGCTGATACTTTGTGATCATAAACTCTCTGCAGGTTACATCCCAGGAACAGTTAGAATATTTTACAACAGAGAGGGCCTGCATCTACAGTAACTATCTTTTAAGAGTCTAATGTATACCTGTAATGCAGCACAGCATCAGCTACAGCGTCGACTAAGACCGTGGCCATATGTCCATCGACTCTATCAGACATTGTGGATTAATCTGCTGCAGTTAGCTAAGCAAACTTTCCCCCTAATTGAATAATCCCTAGCTCAGCTCTGTGATTCACTTTGTCCATAATTGGAGGTTGATGGGTGAATGAACTTTGTCAAATGCGTGCACATAACTACAGTCTTTTTATTTGAGTTCATACCGAAAAAGTCACCCTCTAGTTGCATAAAACAAATTTAACATTTTAACCAGTTTCAGCCACTTAGTGCACTTCATCAGAGGCTGCAGTATTTCCCAACTAAGTGAAGGCCTTTGTCCAACTAGCAGTGTGGGCGCCGATTTTATTGTGCAACATTATCTTTTGTGGACAGCTATGGACTTCTTTGGTGTGGAGATGTGGGATGTTGCCACTTTTGGCTTTGCTCTTTGGCCTTCAGCTCAAAATGATGGAAACACATTAGGTTAAGATGACCTTTTCCGATGGCAGGGGCCCTACCCTCGTCAAGTGCCTCATACATTGAACCACAAGCAGTGCACAGCACTGTGAAGACACTTTGCAGAGACAGTGATCTGCCATATCGTCTAAACGCTCAGGATTACTAGCGTCATCCTGTTGTACAAGAATGCCTTTCCCAAACTGACGATCAGATGATGCTTGAGCGTTTTGGTTTGGAAGCAGTGCAGATCCTCCAAACATCCTGGATCATTCACTGCCTGATTTTCTCTACTTTGGTGACCTGAATAAAGACATCTGTAGACGTCAGTTTAAGTCAGACAATTAAATGTTTGAGTGGATGTAGTTGTAGGTCCATTAGCGGATGACCACATGAAATGTAATGAGAATTGATGGTCTTGTCTTCATGTGGGATAAATGTCTTACAATATGTAAAGATTGCATTTGAATGGAAGCATTCCATGCTCCCATTGTGATGGCTGTTCAGTTTTCGTTTAACTGCCCTTTATAAACAAAGCTTACAAGGGTTCCAGCGTACAGTGTAGTACTTCAATAGGCAACAGTATCACTGTGTTACATTGTATGGGGAAATCTGAATGTGTCTTGCACAATCGTTCGGGACTGTGAAGCACATGCCTCCATATGTTGACATAAAAATTGAGGCAATCAACGCGAAACTAGTGAAACTGGAAAGATTTATCAAGACAGTGGCTAGAAAAGGTGAGATTTTGACTGACAGAACTAAAGAAGTAAATACAATCGGGGTAATAAATTAGGAAGTGACGTCCCATTTCCCTCTCTAGCCTCACAATGTATATAAGTTGCATAACATCAACTGACTTCGTATACAACAGCATGTCGTTGGGAAAGCGTAAAGTTACTGAAGTGCAGAGGGCTAATCGACTTAAATTAAAGTTGTTAAAATTATGAGAGTTGCAACCAGATCAGTCTTGCTCAGAAACGTTTAAAGCTGTAACTGAGAGTCTGAGAAGGTCTTTCACACGCTGTGGATGAAGGTAGAAAAGAAGAAGAAGCAGACGAAGAAGAGAGAGGATGTGCTGTTATCAGTTTCATTAACTGTCAGTGGTGAACGTACTTATACAGAAGAAACAAAAAATATATATTAGGCAATCACACTATGTGTTTAATCAAGAATTTATGAGATGCTGGGATAAAGAAATCTGACAGGAGAGTTGGTTTATTGAAGCTGATTTTGTTAAAAGCTCTGAATGAAAAAAGTGTCAACCACAAGAGATGAAAGATTGTGGTGAAATATTATTTGTGATTAAAATGCATAGGAAAGCCAAAACCTCAGAAGGTCATATGAGGGCTCAAACATTAAGAAATAAAATAATATAGTTAAACCCATGTTAGCTGCTGCTTGTATTGTGCGTAAAGACATTAATGTTCAGCATAAAAGAATCAACAGTCTGCCTATGGAGTCTTATACAGGGTGTTTCAAAAATGACCGGTATATTTGACACGGCAATACAAACTAAACGAGCAGCGATAGAAATTCACCGTTTGTTGCAATATGCTTGTGACAACAGTACATTTTCAGGCAGACAAACTTTCGAAATTAACAGTAGTTACAATTGTCAACAACAGATGGCGCTGCGGTCTGGAAACTCTATAGTACGATATTTTCCACATATCCACCATGCATAGGAATAATATGGCGTAGTCTCTGAATGAAATTACCCGAAACCTTTGACAACGTGTCTGGAGGAGTGGCTTCACATGCAGATGAGATGTACTGCTTCAGCTGTTCAATTGTTTCTGGATTCTGGCGGTACACCTGGTCTTCCAAGTGTCCCCACAGAAAGAAGTCACAGGGGTTCATGTCTGGCGAATAGGGAGGCCAATCCACGCCACCTCCTGTATGTTTCGGATAGCCCAAAGCAATCACACGATCATCGAAATATTCATTCAGGAAATTCAAGACGTCGGCCGTGCGATGTGGCCGGGCACCATCTTGCATAAACCACGAGGTGTTCGCAGTGTCGTCTAAGGCAGTTTGTACCGCCACAAATTCACGAAGAATGTCCAGATAGAGTGATGCAGTAATCGTTTCGGATCTGAAAAATGGGCCAATGATTCCTTTGGAAGAAGTGGCGGCCCAGACCAGTACTTTTTGAGGATGCAGGGACGATGGGACTGCAACATGGGGCTTTTCGGTTCCCCATATGCGCCAGTTCTGTTTATTGACGAAGCCGTCCAGGTAAAAATAAGCTCCGTCAGTAAACCAAATGCTGCCCACATGCATATCGCCGTCATCAATCCTGTGCACTATATCGTTAGCGAACGTCTCTCGTGCAGCAATGGTAACGGCGCTGAGGGGTTGCCGCGTTTGAATTTTGTATGGATAGAGATGTAAACTCTGGCGCATGAGACGATACGTGGACGTTGGCGTCATTTGGACCGCAGCTGCAACATGGCGAACGGAAACCCGAGGCCGCTGTTGGATCACCTGCTGCACTAGTTGTGCGTTGCCCTCTGTGGTTGCCATATGCGGTCGCCCTACCTTTCCAGCACGTTCATCCGTCACGTTCCCAGTCAGTTGAAATTTTTCAAGCAGATCCTTTATTGTATCGCTTTTCGGTCCTTTGGTTACATTAAACCTCCGTTGAAAACTTCGTCTTGTTGCAACAACACGGTGTTCTAGTCGGTGGAATTCCAACACCAGAAAAATCCTCTGTTCTAAGGAATAAACCATGTTGTCCACAGCACACTTGTACGTTGTGAACAGCACACGCTTACAGCAGAAAGACGACGTACAGAATGGCGCACCCACAGACTGCGTTGTCTTCTATATCTTTCACATCACTTGCAGCGCCATCTGTTGTTGAAAATTGTAACTACTGTAATTTTGAAAGTTTGTCCGCCTGAAAATGTACTGTTTTCCCAAACATATCGCCACAAACGGTGTATTTATATCGCTGTTCGTTTAGTTTTTATTGCCGTTTCAAATATACCGGTCATTTTTGAAACACCCTGTATATTTCAATGACGCAAATGAAAGCATAGAACGATTACGGTTGCTTACAGCATCAGCTGATTCAGGGACTACATGTCACATGAACGAAATCATATCAGTCGTTCAGAATTTTGAGAAGGACGTACCATTGAATAATTTTGGAGATGGTTCTTCGTGACATCCAAATCCCAGTGTGCGAACATTCCTACATAGATATGTCATTATATGAGAATTGGATGATTTACGGTAGGCTCATCTCATAGATATGTCAGAATATTCTTGACCAAATAAGGGCTTCAGACACATTTTATTGCTTAAGGAACTGTATTCCAAACCGATTGGACTGAGTCTGTGAAGGAAAAGTTGGGAAGCATGTTGCATAGGTATTTGAACAAGGGCTACAGACTGAAACGATGAAGTGTCCTGGCAATCTTCGAACTGACCATGTAAACGAATTTTACAGTAGGAATTTCAAAACAGTAATGGAATGATATGGAATAAATTACTACTCGGTATTGACCCACTTGAGAGTTAGTAAGGTTGAATGGTTGAACAGGAAGATCTCAAACCCAAAGTGGATGCTATTTAATCTTCAAGGATCATACAAATCGATAGACACTCTTCCACAAATTAAAGATGAGTATAGTTGGACCACTTTTCATCAATTAAGATATGACCTATTGATGTCCATTAAGATGCACAGTAGAATTCAGTTCAATTGATTTTGTGTGAATTTCAAAATACAAAATTGCATTTGAGAGAACTTACTTTCCAAACTGGTGGAGATTTTCACAGTTTCCCAATTGCAGCACACAAGCCTGAGAGCTTATATCTTAAAGATCAAAGATGGTGCAGAAATTTACAGGTAGCGTCTACACACAGGAATTACAGGAAAGCTCTGAACTGCATAGAGCAGGGCATAAGATGTCACAGGAATGAGGCACTAATGAAATGGCTCAGCTTCCCATCGAAGCACATTAGTTGCGTGAACACTCTTGATTTGCTACATTATAGGACACGCTTACCTGTGACCACACAGTAGCATGATGTGAGAGTTAGGAAACATATCAGCAGAGGTAGGGTTGACATTCTCGATACCCTACCAAGAGTTTGAGAGGAATACATGATACCTTCGTGCAGTCAACCACTCAGGCAACATGCAGGGGCCCAAACACCTGTCGCCCAATATTCCAGCCCAGACATTGATACCAAAGCGAACTTGATGTCCACAGTCTTGGGTGACGTGCAGGTTAACCTTACTCCAATGGTGGGCATTGTGCATACTGAAGTCACCATCACGAGTGAAAGCTGCTTCATCTGACCATATTACGATCTTTACGGAGTCATAATTGGCTTTCTGTTGTTATTGGAACCATTCACAGAATTGCATCCGCTGCTGGCTATCTGCAGGAAGCAGGTGTTGCATGAAAGCATAATGATAGTGTTACAGAACATTCTCGTGCAGCACGTTAACGACTGTGCATTGCAAGAGAAGCAGCTGCCTTGCTAAGCCGCGTGTACTTCGCTGAGGTTCTTGGTGAATGACCTCCACAATAGCTTCCTCAGTAGCCGGTGTACGGCTTGTCCGTGGATGACCACTGTCACGTGATGTTGAAGGAGGAACCTGACTCCCGAAGGTGCAGCTCCAGATGAAAAAAAAAAAAAAAAACATATTTTTCTTCTGGATAACAGTGATGAGGATATCTAGCCGCAGTTTCTCGAGCGGCAACACCAGCCCCATTAATAGATGGACCAAGGTCCAGAAGCATATCCACATGGGCTCTATTCACCATTTTTGTATGCCATACGTCTGCCACACAGGTTTAGAAATTTACAATGAGAAAATTCTATACATGTATGCATGTGTATTGGAGTGTGTCACGAGTGCATTACTACGCTCGCATCTAGTCCCTGTCTGGTGGACAGGGCATCCAGTATAAACATGCTGTCTGTCCTGTGAGCCGTTCAACCTAATTCACAGGTATTGTTCTGCATGATTCATCCCGACACCGCTAGTTGTGAAATGTTTGGTTTCGAATTCCACTGTTTCCTAACGATAATAGACATGGTGCTGCCACAATCTCATCAACAGAATAATAATAATAATAATAATAATAATGCATTGAAATACGTACTAAACAGCATGCGGTTACCAGACTCAATGTAGAAACGCATAATTAGTGGAACCATGGGGATAACATATACAAATATTAACAGAGTTTGTACATTATTCACAAAGCACGTTGCTAGTCCACCTGGTACCAAAGACCCTAACTAAATGTAATGGACCCGAACGAGGCAAGAAAAATTGTTAGTATTAATCTATGGGACCATTGGTGGAAGGTACAAGGAAACCAGTTTTTGCTTCTGGTAGATGAAGTGGCACGAATAAATTCACGCCCAAGACATGGTGAGGACTTCCTGTCGGCTTCACCAACTGTACATAAAAACTACGATCTGCTGACAGAGATAGTTACCTCACATGTGGTTACAGTGTTTCCAGATTGCCACTCTTTCAAGGCCTGTTTCTGCTGGATGTAGCCGCTGGACGAAACTTTGTGAGAAGTCACGCTGCGAAGCCCGAGTGCGCGAATTTCACTTCACCCTGTAGAATGAGTACAGAATTTGGTACATGAAACCGACAGATATGTGCATACACAATAATTTAGTATACCAACGAGTATGTTTGACTTTGTAGTCATTTTAATATTATTTCAAACCTATGTATCTGTAAGCAAATTTCGATAAAGAATGCAAAACTCTGACCTGGCATCGCTTTAATATTACATTACAATAACGAATGTGTGGATAAATATCGTAGCTTGACACAACTGTTATATCGGAAATATTGAATATCCTTTGACCTCTAAGAAAATAATGATAATTTTGACTTTCAAGTTGAGATTGGTAATTTTTTGCTAGGTGTCTGGTCTCATTTTTTCACTGCATTTTAATACGATATTCTGATTGATTGTAAAGAGGAGGAGGGTCTTTAAATTTCCCATTGCCCCAATTTGGGTATTTCCTCCATCTTGGATGGTTTGATTGGTTCTTTCATTTTTAATACAACACTGTGATTAATTGGCGATAAGGGGGGTAGAAAGAAGGCGGGACGGCTTTTAATTTTCTACTATCAAAATTCGGTTTGTTCTACTGTCTCGAATTTTTTTATTGGCTCTTTCATTTCTAATACTTCACTGTGACTGTTTGGAAACAGTGGGGAGTGAGGGGAGAGGTGTGGCGGGGAAGGGGAAGGTAGGAGGGTGGTGTGAAGCACAATTCAGATAGCTACATTTTAACTTATGTCATTTACCTTTTGTTTGATTGACTGTTGGATTTTATTGCTTACTGACATCACTGATAAGAGTAATGCCATCACCTATGTCATCACTGATAAGAATGACTACCTCACTATATCAATGATCTGAGTGACGTGACATAAACAAAGTGCACAAGAACTCTCCATTATCATACTTCTGATATTCCATTGCAGGTTTTAATTTCTCTTCTTAAACGTTTCTTCTTCGGACAGGTTGTCTTTCCTCTGCCATTGTACTTTGAATCTTGTAAAAGATAACAAAGAAGACGATTTGTAGTTAGGCTATGGAATTGCCTTGTAAAGGCTTTTGTACAGAGGTAGTCCTACCAGATAGCATTCTTTATTTCATTTTATATATTCCGTATCATAGTTCGTTTGTCTATGGGATTTTATGCTGTTATGTACTAGAACTAAGGACTGTTCCTCTTGAGGACAGGTGGTATCCAAATCGATAACCTTGAGGAAGCAGCAGTAAGGGATTGCTTTATGTAAGCACAGATATCGGATGTGGCGAGGCCTCAACGACGTTCCAGAACAGTCTCTACAAAAACGTAAGGCAGAAAAATAAAATTAATTAACTAATTTCGATCACAGATTCGGACTCCTGGTGGAATTCCGAGCAATTTGACACTAAATTCAGTCTGATCAGTTGATTAATTAACAAGTCATCAAACTTAATTACTCTTTCAGCACTATAAATTCATTTTCCATGGCGAGCAGGCAAAACCGATATTTTGTCTACATAAAGGATGATCAGGTGGTGGAGACGAGGTAACTTTGACATTCTCAGTTTAATTCAAATGGTTCAAATGGCTCTGAGCACTATGGGACCCAACTGCTGTGGTCATTAGTCCCCTAGAACTTAGAACTACTTAAACCTAACTAACCTAAGGACATCACACACATCCATGCCCGAGGCAGGATTCGAACCTGCGACCGTAGCAGTCGCACGGTTCCGGACTGCGCGCCTAGAACCGCGAGACCACCGCGGCAGGCTCAGTTTAATTAACATAGAAAATGCCAAAGATTTGAAAGTTCAGCAAAGTCCCCCTTCCCGTTATTTCCAGTTTTAGTTGAAGCCTTAAAGGAACAGACGCTCAGCAGTTCCTCACTCATTCCGAGGACTGGCTTCCGAGCAGGTGTCTCAAGTCGAAAGGTAAAGAGACCATATCACCCCCACACCGACACTGCTCCAACGGTTCCTTTCCACTCTTTATCACGTTGGCTGCGGGAAACTATTTATTAAAAACGAACCCACTCCGGGAATTTGCACGCCAACGCCGCAACTGGAAATCTACAGAGTGGCGACATGTGGTTCTTCAGATGAATCAGGTTTTATGATGCATCGGACAGATGGCCGTTGGCTTGGACGGAGTGAAACGACTGACAAGTAACATCCTGAACAATCATGGGAAGGGTTGTGGTCTTTATGGTCTGGGGGACGTTTTCGTTGCATTCCCTGGGTGTTTTCGTCATTCTGGGAGGCACATTGGCCAACACAAGGCGACGTTCCTACAGAAAGCTGTTTTAGAGGCCCACAAGCAGTAACTTTGGCTGAAACGTTTTTGAGTAGACGTTCGTTCATCTCGGCGGTCAGTTGGCCAACAGATGCACGGTTATTTCACCGTACACATGACTGCTGCCATCGTCCACCCCGGTTATCCTCGACACGTGGAGCATCACAGTTGCCTCATGGCACTGTCTACTTGAACCATGGCAGCAACTAACAGTTCACAAACTTAGCCGTCTCGGATATGCTTCCTCCCATGGCCCGAAAGGCAATCATCATGTGCTGATTTCGCATGACGCTCTCTCGCTACATATCTGTTGACTGCATCCTTAATATCCTAGTCCACTATCCCCATAATTTTACTTTCTCCGTCAAATATCAAATTTTCAACATCTTTCACAGAATATGATATCGCAGTCCCTATGTTGTTCAGACGTAGGACACAATGTTTCGTGAACAGGCACTGCGGCGACTACAGCAGCTACGAAAAATATACACTACTGGCCATTAAAATTGCTGCACCAAGAAGAAATGCAGATGATGAACTGGTATTCATTGGATAAATACATTATACTAGAACTGAAATGTGATTGCATTTTCACGCAATTTGGGTGCATAGATCCTGAGAAATCAGTACCCAGAACAACCACCTCTCGCCGTAATAACGGCCTTGATTCGCCTGGGCATTGAGTCAGAGCTTGGATGGTGTGTACAGGAACATCTGCCCATGCAGCTTCAACACTATACCACAGTTCATCAGGAGTAGTGACTGGAGTATTGTGACAAACCAGTTCCTCGGCCACCATTGACCAGACGTTTTCAATTGTTGAGAGATCTGGAGAATGTGCTGGCCAGGGCAGCAGTCGAACATTTTCTGTATCCAGAAAGGCCCGTAGAGGACCTGCAACATGTGGTCGTGCATTATCCTGCTGCAATGTAGGGTTTCGCCGGTATCGAATGAAGGATAGAGCCACGGGTGGTAACACATCTGAAATGTAGCGTCCATTGTTGAAAGTGCCGTCAATGCGAACAAGAGGTGACCGCGACGTATAATCAGTGGCATCCCATTCCATCACGCCGGGTGATACGCAAGTAAGGCGATGACGAATACACGCTTCCAATGTGCGTTCACCGTAATGTCACCAAACACGGATGCTACCATCATAATGATGTAAACAGCACCTGGATTCATCCTAAAAAATGACGTTTTGCCATTCGTGCACTCAGGTCCGTCGTTGAGTATACCATCACAGGCGCTCCTGTCTATGATGCAGCGTCAATGGTAACCATGGTCTCCAAGCTGATAGTCCAGGCTGCTGCAAACGTCATCAAACTGTTCGTGCAGATGGTTGTTATGTTGCAAACGTCCCCATCTGTTGACTCACGGATCGAGACGTGGGTGCACTATCCGTTGCGGCCATGCGGATAAGATGCCTGTCATCTCGACTGCTAGTGACACGAGGCCGTTGGGACCCAGCACGGCGTATTGTATTGAAATTTTCATCTTCGTATTTTGGCACCAAAGTTGCATTATCTTTGTAGCTCTTCATATTTTGGGCTCTACATCCTCTCGGCTACGGCTGCCGACCAGTAGGAGGAGATCATCTGCGTAGGCTATCACCTCTAGCACTACATCGCTTTCCTGTAATTTGTCCAATAATGGCTCTATGTGGATGTCCCAAAGGAGGGGACCCTGGACGGAGCCTTGGGGACATCCTTTAGTAATATATTTTCTCACTGTTCCGCTAGGGGATGATAGCAATACCTCCCGATCCTTGTAATAGCTCCTCAGACACCCATATAGCGGCCCTGGACACTCTTTCTCCCGTAAACAGGAGAAAATCGAAGGTCACCGCAGGTTGTCAAAGGCGCCGCTTATATTCACCAAGATGCCGATAATGTACTTGTACGGTGTAGAGCCACATACCTCGACCGCTCGCCTCGCGGCTTGTCGTACTCAGGTAGTGTAATGGTGAAGTCTGCTTTCCTCATTGCTGCGGCGAGAACGTCCTGTTTACTTCCCGTCCGCGCGGTCGCGAGCGTCCGTAGTTGTTTACTGCTTCGTCACCGCCAGTTCAGAGTCCCTCACTACCGACGTAATATTGCACATTCACAGGATAAACCGCCATCAAGATCGGCTTTCAACCCGATCATTCACGACCGTGAGCTTCCGAAGTGGAACGTTTTCTACGTGACCTCGTTAAAATTTATCCGCAGGACATAATTTGTTTCCATCTCTCTGTCACGAGCTGTGTTGTCTACGTATAATTAGTAAGTGGCGAAGTGTGCAACACAATCGTGTATGCTCATGCGAACGATCTTAAATTCAAATATTCTGATGGCCATGTTGGGGCAGTCTCTATCGATCATGTGGGGTTTGACCTCCGTTCGGTAGGTGTCTTCGAACTCCCGTTCGAAGTAACACTGGACGTAGTCACCGGTGGATTTCCAGTCTCGTGGCAGAGTGGCCAGCCACATGGCCGAAAAATGGACCACTTTTACAACGTACCCGGTTCTTAACGGGGTACGACAGACCAATATTGAACCGACAAAACATGTACCATCCTATTTTGTCATCGGCGGCTATAAGGCGATTATTATGTATGACGAACATTGCGTGGTTCTTTTTCTTATGTATGGGTATTTATATGTTATAAAAAGTTGGAGTTAGTAGTATACTGATTGCTTCACAACTAGAAAATTATTTACGTCAGTGACTTAGTTGTGGTACTACTCGCAGTTAGTTTGCCCGACATGACGTTTTTATATCAAAAGATCACTTCAAATTGTTTCAGACTGTAACGTCTGTCACCCCTGACCATTGTGGTCGTCTTTGCATTGAGTATTGCAGTTGACGTTTTTCCTGCTGTGTTCTCTGTCTTGATTATCGCAGTTGACGTTCTTTGAATATTTGTATTAGACTTGCGAAAGTGCAACGCCAAGGAAATGCTTGCAATTCCCGTTAAGGTTATCAAGTAAGGTAGAACAGCTAATCAAGAACCCTCCTATATATAAATGTTATTTGTCAAAATTATTACAAAATAAGATTTTCATTACGACTCTGGGCCGTTATCATTTAGAACAATGATGTTGACCTATGCACCAATGTTCCCCGTAAAATTTGCATGAATCATTTAAGTCATTCACTTCATGAATATAGGATCTGTTACGTTAAAACATCAGCTACATTTTTCGTAATATTTGATTATATTTAGGTTAAATATTACATGAAACTTACACGTTTTGTGACTCGTCACAAAATGTCATCTTACACTACGAAGAAACAAAAGGGAAGTAGGTCCGATTCTTTTTCAAAATAACAGGGATTGCTATTACATTCGCAGATCGTATTAATTCATTGCAGATTTTTTCATTTTTCTGCAATAATATTTATTTCGTTAAGACGTCAATTTTGTTACATTTGTGATGTTCTTCAATATTATTTTTTCCACGTTATGTGGCGTACCGCCAAAGGGCCCCCTATTGAGGGTATACCCAAATGTTTTCAATGTTGGTTCTCGCTCACTGCCAGGCTCGATCACTTAACATGATTTTTAAAGTCTACACTCATACTTGTCACTGCGCTTCAACTTACACCAACAATATCTGTTTACAACGTGTTTCCAGCTTTACAATTATTTTGTCAGAGCTTTGTTTAACTTACTCTTTGCCCTAAGTCTACACATGAAGGCCAACAGTTCGGAATAAGCTACGACTCGCTAACAAAAGGCTAAGACTGCCCCATTCGGGTTACAGGCGTAAGGGAAAAAACGTGTGGAAAATAACCCTACCCGAAGTCTTCACGCGTGTTTAGCCGAGCGGTCTAAGGCGCTGCAATCACGGACTGTGCGGCTGGTCCCGGTGGAGGTTCGAGTTCTCCCTCGGGCATGGGTGTGTGTGTGTGTTTGTCCTTAGGATAATTTAGGTTAAGTAGTGTGTAAGTTTGGGGACTGATGACCTTAGCAGTTAAGTCTCATAAGATTTCACACACACCGGAGTCTTCGAACTGTTTGCTTTCCTGTGGCCCTTAATGTATTTTTTTCGAATGATAGACACTTAACATACTATATATAACGACTACGATAAAACAGTATTTACACCAACACAAAATAAAAATAGTTCATGTAGAAGTTGGTTTTAGTGCAAATTATTATAGAAAGTATTTCATTTCCGCTGGTTAAGAATTTCCATGACATGTCTTGTCGAATAAGGTCCAAGTCCGTAACAAGTCATACTAGTTTCACACATAAGGCAAAAGTCTTTGTCAGTTTAGCAATATATTCGAAAGGTTTGACGTTCACGATGTATTAGCGCATCAAGTTCACTTGTCTTGGCATTCATGAGCTAAATGTTTCATGTTTTCTCAATTACTCTCATAAAGTGTTCATGTGAAATCGTCGCGATGGCAGATGAGGGCGGTGTCAGCGAATATTCAGCGCAGGGCAGCGGCATAAGCAGGAACAAGGCGCGCGGAAAACTGGTTCGATGATCAGTGTATGACATCAGCGAACAAGTGAGCGTCGCCGATCACCTGTGCGGTCCAGGACTGCTACACGCCCTCTCGCCAATTGCGCGACATGAAAAGTAACCCACCGAGCCATAGATTTCACACCAATACACTGGCTGTAAGGGAAACATTATTAGGCCATACACTCCACAGCCACACATGTATTTTTAAATGTATGTGGTATGTTGGAGGAGAAATGACAATAACAATACTTCACTTGGGATTTTGGCTTATTCAGATCACTCTTTTACTTTAACTTAAGTTGTGATTCGCAACACACGTGTCACTATGATTTTCCTGTACGTCATGCTGATGGGCGTCAGTACAAGGTTTATCGTTGTGACACTTTCACACTGTTACGCTAACACTTGTGCCGCTGAAAGTGTTCACTTGGCTGTTTTTTAAGCACACAGTTTTGACTACGATGTATAGGTTCACTGTTTTGAAATAAACACCACTGTTTCTTGCTATGCACAGTTCAGTGAAGCTATAACAACCATGTAGCACTTTACTTATTACAGTTCAGCCATATGTGCCGGGCATTTCCGTTTACTTTATCACTGCTGCACTGTGGTACAGTTTATCATTGTTTTGCCTAGCTGTAACACGTATATTCTGTTTCACTATTACTTTGTTTAAAGTTCGTATCGTGTGTGTAACATTTTTCCTCATGTCAGTATCTGAGTGTCCGGAAAAATACTTCGTATTAAAGGCACATTGACCACATTTTGATCCTTTTCATTAAAAGTATATACGGAAATACATATACAGCCGATACTACATTTCTCGTCGGCTTTACTGACAGTAATTTCATCAGTAGTATGGTTTGTCTATTACAAAATTATCGCGTTCTTTGCCAAATCCACAAATTGGTTCGAATGGCTCTGAGCTCTATAGGACTTAACATCTGTGGTCATCAGTCCCCTAGAACTTAGAACTACTTAAACCTAACTAACCTAAGGACATCACAGACATCCATGCCCGAGGCAGGATTCGAACCTGCGACCGTAGCAGTCCCGCGGTTCCGGACTGAGCGCCTGAACCGCTAGACCACCGCGGCCGGCTTTGCCAAATCCTCATAGTCATAAAGTGTGGGCCATTTGGCCACTCTCATGTTGTGAGTTCAGTTAATTTTGTACATAATTTTATCATTTAACACAGAATCATTCGCTTAACGTAGGTTGCACGCTTGTAGCTGCCTTGCATGTGAGAGTGCAGCCACAACTTCTTCTAGCTGGTATTCGCGCAAAATCTATGAAGCTGTATTGTCGTTGAAAGGAGAAATACTAACGATTCCGTTCAGAGAATGGCCATTATCAAAATTTCGATGCGACAAATTTTCGGGCTCACGCACTGCGCTCAGTGTTAGTCATTTATGAACACGTGCATCCGATTCATTTGCTAATATGTCAGTTCATGTACATACATGATGCACACATTCAATCCAACTCATTCGAAAATACACATACTTATACACTAAAGAAGACAATTAATACACAAAAATGAACAAAGCACATATAAATCACAAAAATGCATATTCAGACTAAACTACATTTGATTAAATTACGCTTGCTTTTTAATTACGAATCCCTTTACAATTTTTTTCTGACGAGGGGATAGAACAGGTTGCGCGGCAGAATGTATTATGTGCTCGGACTTGCATATTTTATTCACTGTAGCGTTTTCTCATGCAAAAATACACTAATAAAGTGCGACGATCTATTAATACGCCGATAAATGAAAAATAAGTACGCGAGGGATAAATACTCTGTGGAATTTAGTATCTCCGTGCGAACTCGATAACAAAGATATATACATTGTATTAAGCTACGGCAAAGAGATAATTATTCCATGTTGGACATTGGAAGAGAGATGTTCTATGTCGGATTGAGAGGAGATTGTTGGAAGCTGCCGTTAAGGCAGTAATCTATGTTTTATGGTACTTGAGAAAATAAATAGAGATAAAAGCACAAAAGGAGTATCGGGAGTGTAGAGTTCACAGCCCTCAATCTTTTCAAAAGAAATATTCAGTGATTATAAAGACGCAAGTCGTTCGGAAGTGTTTTGTGGTTTGATGGTGCGAACCTGCAGTTTTACACAGTTTTGGAATTCATCGAGAATATTTCTCCGAAGACCCAAATAATTTCACGAACTAAAGTTGGACGCCACATTCCATACATAGCACTTGGCTATACCGCTCGATTTCCGTAGAGCTGTAAGTTATATTTAGCGATTTCAGGTGGAGAAGTTCCAGCAAGGAGACTCAACGAGATCTGCTGCTGCGAAACGCATATGGTATTACAGTACTCTTTATCTTACGGACAACAGTAAGCAATATAGATTTCATAACCACCGGAAACATAATTGAAAGGACTCAAATGAAAGGAGCAAACAGTAAAGGAATCGCTAAACAAAACCATAAATAAAAAATCTATTCATAATAATACGCAATCGCATTAATAAAACGCCCATTAAATAACAGAGAGAGAAAAAATAACAACTTTAAATCATATCCTACGGTTAAAGAGGGCCTTTATATATATATATATATATATATATATATATATATATATATATATATATATGTGTGTGTGTGTGTGTGTGTGTATTAGCAAATTGGTAAGGCAACTGTGTCAGTTTACTTTGTTGCTGATTATTCAAATGTGTGGATTCGGATACCTTTTCGACAATATTTTGCTTAATGTTCCGTGACTGAGAGCTGTTCTCCTCCATTAGTGTGACGCGGTAAGGGAGAACTACGCTAATGTGCCGACAACAGCTCGTGGACTCGTCTCGCGTCCTGATTAACGCCAATTTGATCTAATCATCATTCTATATTAATGTGCAGGTGCCCCGTGCCTCGTCAGTTTTCTCCTTCATTTCACGGAGAGCATCTAAACCCAGGATATAGGGTATGGCGAGATTTCTAGCCACCAGGAATGGGCTTCATTTTCCAGCTTTTTCTTAGCTCTGCCTGCACTTGGTTTTTTATTAACTGCACTTTCCCTCGTAGGACTCCTACCACTCTACAGTTTTCTGCTGGTAAAATCGGCAGCTTCCTGACAGCGGAACAATTGTTATCTATCACGGATGTGCTGGCATCGGTGTCCAGAATCAGTGTTATTAAAATATCGTTAATTTTAGCCTGAAAGGCAGCCTGTATTAATTCCATATCGTCAATACTTCACTGTCGTGTTTCAGTTACTAGTTCGTCCTTTACACGCCGGCCGTCACTGTACCTCAGCTTACACACGTTTATTTTTCCGCGCGCCCCCTACTCCTCCACAGACGACCGCCTGGTAGGGGCCTACAGCGGTGGGCATGTGTTTGACGGCCTGTCTCTCGCTGCAGGTGCCTCATTTGTAACGTCCACAACCCTCGCGTTCTGTTTTTAGCGCATGACTGACTCTGTGGCACATCCACTTGCGCTCCAGGTGTATGCGGCGGTGGAGGTGACATGGGTATAAAGTTTATGTGATGCATCGGTACATTATTACTTGACATTTGACTTTGTGCCTTCCAATTTGCCGGCCCTGGGCGTTTGCCAGTGGTCGTTGCCAGATTTTATGTTTTTCTGCGAGAAGTCGTGGTCAGACCCTCCTTAACCTCTCACTTTACGGTTGTGTTGTTCATTGCCGTTCTTACTCTGTAAGTAAGAAGGTCGTGGGTTTTGGTTTTCTTCCGCATGGTTAGGATGGCGATTACTCTTACTCGGTTGCTGGTTATGTCCCGCCTGCCTTTTATTGTACACTTCATCATTTGAAGAGTCATTATTTTTCGCGAATGCATTCTTTCTGGGGCTGCTCCTATTCGACTGTCATGATTTATTGTTGTTTTGATTACTCCCCGCATTGCCATATTCGTTGTGACGTGCATCTACTTGGATTAAATCCAAAGAATCTAGTGCTGACATAAACTGGTATAAGTCCATGTCTGGGACATGCACGAATTTTTCTCGAATGGCAAGCGGTAGTTCTCCTTTAAGAATTCTCAATAGATCTCTTGCCAGCATCGGTTCATCCCAATAGCGCGTCTTACTAAGATATTTCTCAAACTACTTTCTTAAATTCCCTTGGCGAAGATTGAATAGTTTGGGGTTGTAAACCTGTTTTCTCAAGCGTTCTTGTACAGACCGAGACCAGAGGTAGTTCTCCTTTAAGAATTCTCAATAGATCTCTTGCCAGCATCGGTTCATCCCAATAGCGCGTCTTACTAAGATATTTCTCAAACTACTTTCTTAAATTCCCTTGGCGAAGATTGAATAGTTTGGGGTTGTAAACCTGTTTTCTCAAGCGTTCTTGTACAGACCGGGACCAGAGGTAGTTCTCCTTTAAGAATTCTCAATACATCTCTTGGCAGCATCGGTTCATCCCAATAGCGCGTCTTACTAAGATATTTCTCAAACTAGTTTTTTAAATTCCCTTGGCGGGAATTGAATAGTTTGGGGTTGTAAACCTGTTTTCTCATGCGTTCTTGTACTGATCTGGACCAGAACCTTGCAACAAATTAGTTTTCAAAATCAGAAAGCGACGCTCACTGTTCGGCCGTTTCTAGTACTCACACCATTGTATCTCCTGTTATAAAGGATTTGACAAACTGAATCTTTTGCCTCTCAGTCGATGAGAGAAGCAAACCATTTTTAAAACTTTTTGTGACAGAATGCACAGCTTTTTTCTCATCATTGTATATTTGAAACTGTCCATGTTTTATGAACGATTCCTCAAGTTTTACTTTGGTCAGGGTTGGTAATACGCCTGAATCCGCGACACCAACAATGTCCGTAAAAGTCGGTGGAGTCCTGCTTGATTGCCTCCCGCAGACAAATTTCTCATCATGGCGTATATTAGCTGGAAAGTTGTCGTGCCCCTTAATATGCCGTGGTGTGTGTCAATGTACGTTATCTTATGGTCCTGCAATCGATCGAGAAATATGTAGGTACTTTGGCAAGAAGGTGGTTCTAGTATAGTGTGAAGTTATCATCTGTTCAGCTGATAACCTTTACTTGAGCTCTGAGCACGGCCAGGGTATTATCAAGTTCACTGATTTGTACCTGAATATCTTTGTTTTGATCTACCAGTTTCGAAACTTGCCGTTTTATCACATCCATCTCCTGCGATAGATGGAAGAAGATAACCTTATATCGTTCTTCTGAAAGGTCCTGTAATTTCTGAACAAGGGGATCACGCTCTTTTCTTCTCGTTCGTTATGTTCTAATTGTAACATGTCTTTTACCTGACCTAAAAAGGCTTGTTCGCGATGTCTGACCCGAATATGTAACTCTGCTATGAACATCGCAAGAAAATGGGGACTGGGACCTGCTGCTACAGATGCACCATCAGCTGATGCTGTGACATCAGTTTTCGGTTCTGGTCTAATCCAATGAACATGTGTGTTCACTTGAGCCTGTTCAGTATTTTCAGTACAATCGTGAGATGGTGGTCCCTGTTCTGGTTTCTTTTGGTGAATTTGCTAACGGGTATTCTCCGATGGGTCAGTTATTTGAAGCTCGTGGACATTATCTTCCACTTCGTATCAGACAGAGCCTCACTCTCGGTAGGTTTCTGTACCCGTGGGCTGCCCATGCTTATTCAGTGACAATATACACAGGACACACACAAAAACACAAGAAATATAACAGACGCCTTAAGTGACATTGTCACAATATACAAAAAACACACACACACACACAAATGAGAAATTTCTACTTAATTTCACTTTCTTTTAGTTATGTAAGACGATCATTAACAGAATTTTTTTCAGATGTATCAAAAACTGGACTCTGTACATGAATTGAGCTAGTACACCTATACAGAACTTTCAGTAACTGCAGTGCACGTTTTACTATACTGAATTGTTAATTATCAAAAACACTGTAAAATTATCTTGTAATCTCTGTCCTGAAGTTACCTTTGTGTCCACTTTACTTTAAAGAACTTTTCATTAATCTGGCAAACAAATTAGTATGAAACATGCACTGCACTAAACTATCTATGTCAGACACTCAAACTGAACACAATCATTCATTGATTTTAGTGAATGAATCGTTTTGAATTCACTGCAAAAATATGCAAATGTAAATTCATTAAAATATGTAGACAATTTAAATTTTTTCACTGTGCAGAGTGCCTGGCCTCCTGGTAATTTATGTCTTTTCGTCCACCATCCAGCAGCACTTGTATCTGCACTCTTACCTTTTGTAGTTTATGGTTTATTGTTCTGATTATTGGTATTTTTCTCAAGGCTGGCTGCAACCCAAGGATCGGTTACTGCAGTCGCTTATCACACATGGATAGGTTGCTTGTACGATTTTGATGGGAGTGGTACATGAAACAGTTTATTTTTACAATGTTAAAATATTTACCACCTGTAATTTCTACATACACAAAATATACATTTATATCTTAGTTTTAGTTTGAGATTCAGAGTTTAACCAAAACTAAATACAGCTATATATCTGATTGCAGTTCTGTTCGGATATGTTTATGTAAGTGTTTCGAGCTGCACGCTTTGTGCTCTAGTTGTGGTGGTGCTTTATGTACCTCCACAACTGGTATATTTATAAAAATCGGTGGTTCGTGCCTCACGTTTTGGGCACCATTGTCGTTGTTCTTTTTTATGTATTGGTATTTATATGTTATGAAAAGTTGGAGTTAGTGTTTTTATGGCTCCTTCACAACTGGAAAATTATTTACGAGCTGCATTTAAGTTCTAAGGCCTCCGATTTTTTTTCTCTGGACTGGAAAGAGATAGAAACATGCACATTGTTTTAAAATGAGGCCGTATTCATTGTCAATACGTCCCTGAGATGGCAGCACCGTACGGCAGTTGGAATTTTACCGCCAGCGGCGATAATGAGAACTGTTTTAAATACTTAAAATGGCGACGTTTTCCTTACTTGAACATCGTGCAATCATTCGTTTTCTGAATTTGCGTGGTGTGAAACCAATTGAATTTCATCAACAGTTGAAGGAGTTATGGATGTGTCGAATGTGCGTTTGTGGATGCGAAAGTTTAATGAAGGTAGAACGTCGTGTGATACAAACAGAAACAACCTCGGGCTCGCACAAGCCGGTCTGACGTCATGATCGTGAAAGTGGAGAGAATTGTTTTGGGAGATCGCGGAATGAGTGTTGAACATATCGCCTCCACAGTTGGCATTTCTGTGGGTTCTCTGCACACAATCCTGCATGACGACCTGAAAATGCGGAAAGTGTCATCCAAGTGGTTGCACGAATGCTGATGGAGGACCACATGGCTGCCCGTGTGGCATTTTGCCAAGCAATGATGACGCGCAACGACAGCATGAATGGGACTTTCTTTTCGTCGGTTGTGACAATGGATGAGACGTGGATGCCATTTTTCAATCGAGAAACAAAACGCCAGTCATCTCAGTGGAAGCACACAGATTCACCGCCACCAAAAAATTTTCCGGTAACCACCAGTACTGAAAAAATGATTGTGTCCATGGTCTGGGACAGCGAGGGCGTAATCCTTACCCATTGCGTTCCAAAGGGCACTACGGTAACAGGTGCATCCTACGAAAATGTTTTGAAGAACAAATTCCTCCTGCAATGCAACAAAAACGTCTGGGAAGGGCTGCGCCTGTGCTGTTTCACCAAGACAACGCACCCGCACATCGAGATAACATTACGCAACAGTTTCTTCGTGATAACAACTTAGAAGTGATTCCTCATGCTCCCTACTCACCTGACCTAGCCTCTAGTGACTTTTGGCTTTTTCCAACAATGAAAGACACTCTCCGTGGCCGCACATTCACCAGCCATGCTGCTATTGCCTCAGCGATTTTCCAGTGGTCAAAACAGACTCCTAAAGAAGCCTTCGCCGCTGTCATGGAATCATGGCGTCAACGTTGTGAAAAATGTGTACGTCTGCAGGGCGATTACGTCAAGAAGTAACGCCAGTTTCATCGATTTCGGGTGAGTCGTTAATTAGAAAAATAATCTGAAGCCTTAGAACTTGAATGCACCTCGCACATCGATAACTCAGTTGTACTTCGCGCAGTTAGTTTGCCCTTCACGATGTTTTTATATTGAGACGCCACCAGGCTAACAGACGTCGTGAATCACGATGTATCTCCTTAAGTGATTTGTATTATGAGTACGTATTTCGAGTCTATCGTTGTAGCTATTGCACTACACATCAGCGTCCACAACCATGGACCTTCGCGCTGGTGGGGAGGTTTGCGTGCCTCAACGATAAAGGATAGCCGTACTATAGGTGCAACCACAACGGAGGGGTATCTGTCAAGAGGCCAGACAAACGTGTTGTTCCTGAAGAGCCCCTATTCAGTAGTTGCAGGGGCAACAGTCTGGATGATTGATTGATCTGGCCTTGTAACATTAAACAAAACGGCCTTGCTGTGCTGGTACTGCGAACGGCTGAAAGCAAGGGGAAACTACAGCCGTAATTTTTCCCGAGGGCATGCAGCTTTACTGTATGGTTAAACGATGATGGCGTCCTCTTGGCTAAAATATGCCAGAGGTAAAATAGTCCCCTATTCGGAACTCTGGGTGGGGACTAGTTAAGAGGACGTCGTTATCAGGAGAAAGAAAACTGGCGTTCTACGGGTCGGAGCGTGGAATGTCAGATCCCTTAACCGGGCAGGTAGGTTAGAAAATTTAAAAACGGAAATGGATAGGTTAGAGTTAGATATAGTGGGAATTAGTGAAGTTCGGTGGCAGGAGGAACAAGACTTTTGGTCAGGTGAATACAGGGTTATAAATACAAAATCAAATAGGGGTAATGCAGCAGTAGGATTAATAATGAATAAAAAATAGGGGTAAGAGTTAGCTACTACAAACAGAATAGTGAACGCATCATTGTGGCCAACCTAGACCAGAAGCCAACGATTAATACTGTAGTACAAGTTTATATGCCAACTAGCTCTGCAGATGTCGAAGAAATTAATGAAATGTATGATGAGATAAAACTAATTATTCAGGTAGTGAAGGGAGACGAAAATTTAATAGTCGTGGGTGACTGGAATTCAACAGTAGGCAAAAGGAGAGAAGGAAACATAGTAGGTGAATATGGATTGGGGCTAAGAAATGAAAGGGGAAGCCGCCTCGTAGAATTTTGCGCAGAGCATAACTTAATCATAGCTAACACTTGCTTTAAGAATCATGAAAGAAGGTTGTATACATGGAAGAACCCTGGAGATAATAAAAGGTGTCAGATAGATTATATAATAGTAAGACAGAGATTTAGGAACCAAGTTTTAAATTTTAAGACATTTTCTGGGGCAGTTGTGGACTCTGACCACAATCTATTGGTTATGAACTGTAGATTAAAACGGAAGAAACTGAAAAAAAGTGGGAATTTAAGGAGATGTGACCTGGATAAACGGAAAGAACCAGAGGTTGCAGAGAGTTTCAGGCAGAGCATAAGGGAACAATTGACAGAAATGGGGGAAAGAAATACAGTAGAAGAAGAATGGGTAGCTTTGAGGGATGAAATAGTGAAGGCAGCAGAGGATCTGTTACATTAAAACATTAGCGACATTTTAAAGTAATATTTGATAATATTTAGGCTAAATATGACATGAAACTTACACGTCTTTGTGCCTCGTCACAAAATGGCTTCTTACACTACGAATAAACAAAAGGGAAGTGCGTGCGATTCTTTTTCAAAAGAAACAGAGATTTGCTCTTACATTCGCAGGTCGTATTAGTTGGTTATAGAGCCTTTGTGAGTTTTCTGTGATAATATTTATTTCGTTACGACGTCAGTTTTGTTATATTTGCGAAGTTGTTCAATAATATTTTTTCACTTTATGTGGCGTAACGTCACAACAGCCACGCGCTCGCTGCGGTTGTGGCGAAGAAGACCACGTCAGGTCGGATTGCCTCCAACGACGGTTAGCCCAAATCCCGCTAGGTGAATCTATGACTCCTTCTATGGTGACGGCGCTTCCTCTCAATTATGCTGGGGTTGCACGGGTGGCCACCCTTTCCGATACCTACCACATTCCTCAGATAGCCGTCCCAGATAGCGAGGCCATGATGGAATCTGCATTATCGGATCCAGCCACTACAACGGAGCCCTCTCCTGAGGACAGTCACCGACCGACCTTGCAAGAAAGCAAGGATGGACTTTGACCAACGGGTTGTGCTCACTGCGGCTTTTCTTCCAGACACCGGAGCAGCTGAAGAGATCCACCCACATTCGGATACTGAAACACACTTCCGTAAACAACGTTCCCGGCGGAAATACTAGAGACGGCGACGTGCTGCACCGGACGAGTGCTTGAGGCGACTGTCTGCATGGACTGTGGACAATCCGACGACGTTACCGGCGATACAGAGGCCGCTGTAACATCCCATTCATCAGGTCGTCATGGTGACGGCTACAGTCCCTCTGACCTTACAGAACAGCAGGATCACATGCAGACATCCGCTGCCGATTACCAGCCACTAGTACCGAAGGAATCTGCGCCGAATGCCACAGTAGCCACCTAGAGCCGATGGTATTTGATGGAGACTGGGCGGACGACGGTGAGAAAAACTCCTTGCCCAACGTATCAGACGACACGCGGGGGAATTCATCCCAGCAATGTTGACCTTTTTCCGCCGACAGCGATGAGACACCCCTTACAACGGTTCGATGGTCCACACAGGTGCTATGGATAAACCTCAAACTTATCGTCTTGCGACTATAAACATCAGCACTATACGGACGCGTGCTAAGATATCCTTGCTTGAGGATGTTGAATTCTGATTCCGTCGATATAGCTCTTCCCAGCCTTGTACGGTTGTGACGCATGCGTCTCTCCAGCTTCCCCCACAGGCAGCGGCGTCGCTGTAGTTCTTCAGGAAGGGATAGTGGCGGACGATATTCTCTTTCTGCTTAAGGCAAGAGGAATGGCACGCACAGTACTGGATATCCGCCTTATCAATATATACGCACCTTCCGGACGAACGCTAACTGTTCTTTGTCTTCCAAGGCCGCCATGACCATCTGGTGTTTGAGGGTGACTACTATTGTGTAGTCATTGATTGTATTGACAGTTGAAGAGGTGACACACAAGACAAGAGACGAACATGTGCACTACTTGCAGTTTTTCACAATCAATATAAAGCTTATCTCTGGCATACACCTGAGTAAAAACGACATATCACAGCGTTAACACCTTTAATTTGGGCCAGATCATTTCTATATATTAAATCAGCAATGAAAATGTTCGCTTAGAAAGTACATATAAATGTGGATGTGTTCTTATTTTCATGAATCATTTGGACATGTTCGGCCTTGAATGACGTTAAAAAGTAAAAACCTAGGATTTTTCAAAATAATTTATATTTTAATACTTGTTACGCTATATCATTTTATGTATTTGTAACAATTCAGTATGTGATATCATGGTAAAAAGTATAAACTGACAACAGGTAACAATGGTATTCATTTTCAGCTTTTTACCAAAAGTTCTGTTTTTTTTTTTTTTTTTTTTTTTTGCTTCACTGGTATTTAAAATATTATAAACCATCACGACAGAATACAATTAATAAGCCAAACCAATTATGTAAAATGGAATTACCTGATATTAGAAAGATTATTTGAAGTTACTACTACACTTGAGCATCTAAACCAGAATCAGCTTCCCAGCAATCACAAGTAAATTCCCATATTTCTGTATTGAACAGCAAGGGAATATTGTCAATGATGGTTCAATACCGACTTAAGTGCTCTTAATTTCGCGAACTTCCTCCGAAAATAGTTTTCAGTAAATCATATCTCTTGTCATCTGAGAGTGTATTTCAGACCGTAGTCGACAAAAGAGTTTCGTAGTGGTATATCCCTGCTTCATAAGAAAATCCACTCCTGTACATCTTGCTGGGACCTGAAAAATGATGTTACCTCCTTATTCATATGTTTCCCATATTTTCGTACTTATATATGAAAATTCGTTTCCTTTCACTTATTTGAAGTAAATTTCGTAAGCCTTTACTTAGTTGCACGTCTATCGCTCTCATGTCTTTACCATAGTATCTTACTTCACCCACTGATTTGTAGACCCCCATATGTTCCTTTTTTGTTACCATTGTTACCATTGTTGGCCTTTTTGGCAGAAGTTTCTCCACTCCACCAAAAACGCTATCAGAAGGTAAACAACGTGACCGAATAATCCTGTGTTAACAACAAAATACACTGACGAAAACAACTCGCAACATCAAGACAAGTTCTGCGACCTGAACTAAAGTTGTTAGATGTGCTTCTACATCTGAGAAATGATATCTGTTCAAATTTCACGCCAGTCGCATTACAGTGGCTCTAGTAGTGCCACTATGAGGATTCTAATCAGGTTTACTTTAAACACACGCAATAACTGTTGTCAGTCAAGAATGCCCCTAAGGCGACGAAGAAGGCGTTATCAAAATCTCATTGACATGAACGAGGTTATGTAATACGGCTTTGAGAAGGTGGATGTACCTTCTGCGATATTTCTGACCGACCTGGCAGGAATGTAGACACTGTACTTGATTGCTGGTGGTGGTTATCAAGAGAATCTACGGCCGCAAGAAGACCAGGCTCCGGACGAATAGGTAGCACTACCAAGAGGGATGACCATCGTGTTCGACGTATGGCTCTGGAGCATCACACTGCATCTGCAGCATCTGGGACAACAGTGACACAATGAACTGTTACAAATCGGTTACTTCAACGACAGCTCCGAACCAGAAGCCCCGTAGAGTGCATTTGTGACTTCAGTTGTGTCAAGCAAGAGCTCACTGGAGGGCAGGGTGGCGGTGAAAGCTAGTTCTACCTCGGTGCTAGTGATGGCTCCGTGTTGGTTAGAGGGCGGCCCGTTGAGGGCTGCACTCAATCTGTCTTTGCGATAGACATTTGTACCTACACCTGCGGTTATGGTCTGGGGGGGCGTTTTCTTATGGCACCAGGTAAACTCTGGTGCTTGTCCCACGAACCCTGACTGCAAAGTGTAACGTCAGTCTGGTGATCCGACCTGTTGTGCTGCGATTCATGAATAGCATTCCAGCGGGTGTTTTCCAACAGGATAACACTCACTGAAAAGCCGTTATTATAACCCAAAATGCTCTACAGATTGTCAAAACGTTGCCTTCACTAGCTCGATCACCAGATCAGTCTGCAGTCACGAACATGAGGGACATCATCAGACGACAACTCCAGCGTGGTCCACAACCAGCATTAACCATCCCTGTTTTGACCAGTCAAATGCAACAGGCATGGAACTTCATCCCACAAGCTAACACAAGACCCTGCGCAACACAATGCATGCACGGTTGCACGCTTGCATTCATCAAAACTGGCTCCGGTATTAATTTACGAGTACGTTTGCAATGGCTTATCTCTCGCTTACATTGACATATACTCTTGAAATGTTAATCACTTAAAAATGATACCTAGACAAGTGTAATACCGAAGTTCCCTTATTCTAGATTAATTAGTTTTTGGTGTTGCGTTTTTTGTATCCATCTGTGTACATGGGGTTATGAAGCATGACATTATTCCCGTTCTGTGTCCCACACACATTTTAGAAAAGTTTCACCAAAGTCTTATTGTTAAAATCAACAGATTTTTAACATGCAGAAAGGCTGAACTAACTTTTGCTTAGAGCTATGCAGTACTATTTCGATGAAGCACGGAAGTATAACTGATCCTGACAACTGCTCTGTGCAGGAACGTCTGGCAATGACTGGAATGGAAATTAGCTCCTCCTGTTGGCCGTAATGGACTAGTTCTTCGTTACAGGAACTGTATATGTTGTCAGGGTAGTGTTTGGTGTGAACCATGTATTTCTACAGGATTATCTTGTGCCACAACCTTGAATTCGCTTAACTTGCATGATGTATGTAAATTCTGCTTGTCCTACATATGGCTTTCCCTTTTGTATCACGTTTGTGGATATTTTGCCTTTGTGTACTACCTCCTGAGTAATGAAGATTAGTTTTGAAATAATAAGTAGTTTATTTCCTTTTTTTATCCGTCTCGTTTTCATTTGTTCCCTATAAAGAACAAGTATCGTATGAAAGCATCGTTTCTCTCCCCTAACGGCATAGCTGTTTTCATTGCAAGCACAGAACAAATTGCTGCAAAGTTCATCAAAAGTTTTTACTTTAGCGAAATGTTTAACGACGATGTTACTGAGCGTAGCGAATAATTTCAGTGACTCTATTTGATGAAAGAGAACAGGGGAAATATATTTCGATCGATTGCCGTGCACCACTGACATAGGTTTAAATGTTATTACTCTGTTCAAATGACCCTAAGCACTATGGGACTTGACATCTGAAGTCATCGGTCCCATAGGCTTAGAACTGCTTAAACCTAACTAACTTAAGTACATCACACACATCCAGGATTCGAACCTGCGACCGTAGCAGCCACCCTGTTCCGGACTGAAGCGCCTAGAACCGTTCGACCACAGCGGCCAGCTATTACTCTGTAATATTCTATTTCATTCTACTTGTAATGAAATTTCAGTAGACGGATCAAATTTAGGTTTTTTGCCTTTTCTTTGAAATATTCTGTAGTCTTATTCCACGCAGTTTCCTGAAAAACTCCAGAATACGGTACTATAACATGAAGGGTTATAAGTAAGAAAAATAACGTTGCTTCGCACAGTTGCAGAACTAATATGACGTCTAAACCGTAATAATTATTGTACGTTTCAATTCGCCCTAACTGTATTTCTAGGATACGGAGAAAAGGCGTGTCATTTTAAAATTTAGTGCTTATAAATTCTCTAACTTGTACAGTATGTGACAGGTAATAAGGGGCAATTTACAAACGCAATTAAATTGGAAACTGAACTGTAAAACAAGTCATAATTATCTATTATTTTTAGTTGCCTCGCTGCTACCCGATATGATGGGGACTACATTTTGCGAGTGAACAGCGGCTAATAGCGAGAACAAAGCTCCATGAAATGCATTCAAACGAGGGTAGTGGCAGCTGAATGATGACCGAGCGTTCGTTGCTGCAGTTAGAATGGCAGCTGAGATTGTCCATTTGGGGAACTCTAGCCAGTTACCATAAGGGCCGTCCAACTACGCATTTAGGTTGCTTCATAGGTGTAACCTCTCAGTGCCGCTGTCTAGGTGCTGAAAATTTATTAGAGTTGTTGCTAAAGTCTGTAGTCTGCTTATGGTTGCCATTACCTCCACACTTCAGTCGGTCTCATCAATTTTTGTAGCTCTGTCGTCTTTAGTTGCATACAATATTACGATATGTTCCAATTTTCACTTTTTGGCCGTCTAATTACAACTGAATGAAACACAACTTTCCTACCAGACACGTTTCGCCATTATTCTTTGTAAGGGATCTTTAGTGGCAGGTTTCGTGGATGTTGTTCTATGTGTCGTACTTTGTTCCATTTTCGCCACTGTTCTTCTTATTATAACGGTTATTTTAATTTTTGTTGTTCAGACTTTACAGCCTTAGTCGCCTTAGTCCTCAATGCCGTGAAGCCTGCAAAACAAACATTAAAAGGGCAATTACAAGAAGAACAACAGCGCCAAATACTAAGCAAAACACAACATGTAGAATAATATTCACGAAACCTGCCATGCAAAGAATAAAGGCAAAAAGCGTATATGCGAAAGTCGTATTTCCGCCACTCTGTAACATTTTGTATTTTCACGGTCGTTAGCCATTGCCGTTTACATCCCTTTCCTCCGTCAATAGCACAACTGCTAATGATGATTGGTAACTGTCTGTGTAGACTGATAATCTCCTGAAAAATACCAATCTGCTGAAGAGCTTGGTAAGTGAATACTGCAGTCGTCAGCAAGGAGGTATGTAAGTTTGAATCTGTATGGCATAGGAATGTGTAGTGTTTAAATTCGTTTTAGTCAGAACCAGAGTGCATGCTTACAAGAAACAAGGCATGTTTGCTACAGAGTAACGGAAGTAATCGTGTTTTGTTAACCAAGGATCCACGTCGGATTATTATCGGTGATCAGGCAGATATTACGCAGGATTCTCAGGTAACTGCAGAGGCAGAGCCTGGAGAGTATGACGACATGTCTCAGTCACGTGACGCAATTGAAGGAGAGACCGCAGCAGGACGAAACGTAGGCTGTGCTGTTGCGAAACCCACCAGACGGAACATCAGTCAGACTGGCAGACCAGGATGACGAACGAAACATCTCGGAATGAGAGAATCTCGTTTATCTAGCCCTGGAAGTTTTAGCGGTGGATCTCAGTCTGAGGCTATCATGCAATTCATGCAAGAGGCAGAAAGGAAGAGACAAGAGACAGAGAAAACGAGGCAGGAGGAACAGGAGGAAAGACAGAAATTACTTATTAGAACGGTCACAGACGGTGTAGATGGAGTTAGGAAAGAGATCGCAGGAATCCAAGAAGAGCTTGAGAATGTAAAAAAAAAAAAAAAAAAAAAAAAAATGACAGTAGAAACGCTTGAGGTCGCTGACCAGGCGAAGCACGATGTCAAGAAGGAATCCAAGCAGAGCTTGAGAATCTCGAAAAAATGACAGTAGAAACGCTCGAGGTCGCTGACCAGGTGAAGCACGATGCCAAATAGTGCTATTGGTGGCGCAAGCAGCATGAAGGGAAGCATCAGTGGCCAAAGATCAAGTTGAACTGGCAAGAACTGATGTGTTTGTGACAAAAAAAATGCACTTGCAACTCCCCTAAAGCAAGGCAGAAAAGTAGTTAAAGAGCCGCAGCAAAACATTTGTGAGGCTGTGAAGCGAATCGATAACTTAGAAATCAAAAACGCTAAGATCTCTGAAGTTAAACATCAGCAGATCCGAGTCGCCGCGCAACAAAACGAGTTGGCTAAGGACGTTCGGCAGGCACATAAGCGGGCCGCGCAGTTGCAAACACAATCTCGTCCGGTAGAGCACCATTGAGAGCATCATATAAGGAGAGAAAATGTTTTGTGACTGTCCGAACCGCTAAATGAGGACACACCCCAAGGACATTAGCCAATAGAGCAGGAATATGCCCCTGCCACGGTGGAACACGTGATAGAAAATACTCCGTAAGTAGCACGCAACATGGCAGAAACAGAGCCGGAACGCAATTCTATACGTCTACGGTGGTCAGAAACGTTATTAAGTGAATCTGACAACATGAGGGGATACCACAGCAGTGCACGAGTATCTTTGTGGTACAGGTACATGGAATCATGCGCTGCAGACAAAAGGGAAAATTCGTACAGCGGATACGTCGAACCTTTCGACCACAAACTTTTCTTGACCATCCAAAATTTTCAAGACTACAAGGAGACAAACAAAGCATTACATCCAAATACTTGGATGGCACAGTACGAGCACATGCTACCACAATCTTGGCCACTAAAGTACAAGCTCCAGTTTATCTGTGGTTTCTTGGATGGGTAGATTTCAGAACATACATGCGGAGTTAGGAGAGTTGGTGCTCCTACCTCGAATTTAAGGACGCATTCCTTATCACATATTAGTCGCAATACTCACAGGAGCGGATAAAACAGATCATTTTAGAAAAGGTGTTACAAGCGTCAGGATTCCGCAGTCCTGTCACATTCTTCGTATCTCTGGTCAAGAAGAACCGATTCTTGGATCAACCGTACAGTCTCAAGGAATTTATAAGGCCTGCTACATTAAATTACCTTTACGTTACCAGCAACTGCTCATCGGTAGATGCAGCGATTCAGTCGATGCTTTCAAGAGTGCACTGTGCGAACTAGAGTATGTGAATGAAATTCGTAACTCAAGCGAAAGAAGTAGAATTTTCCAGAGAGAAATGACTATGGACGAAATGGGGAAATTATCGATCGAATCGAAACCCTACTAACGACACAGATCCAAGATCAACAGCAAAGCATTAGAAGGACATACAACGGCCAAGGTCAATGGAATGACCAACGTAGGAAATATGTGGAACTGAGGCCAGCTAACTCATCGCAGGGGTCACGCAGAGAAAATCCAAACACGAATTGATGCAGAGCCGCAGCTTATTCAGCTCGAAAACAACGCCGCAGAAACTATCAGAACGAGCGATATTAACCTGTTACGGTACGAAGATACAAGAGAACTGCATCGAGAAGAGAAGGTGCAGTATGTAAACAGTCTCCATGGATGAACTGTTTAACGTAACTTAATGTTGATATTGTGTTGCTTAGCGTAATTTTCGATTTGTTCTTTTTCAGTGTTATTTTGTTTGTTTGTCATTTGCATTAGTTTTCAGCATGACTCTTTGCTGAACGTGGTCAAATGAGTTGTGTATTTGTGACATCTTGATGCAAAAATTCACTGGCGGGTGGCAGATTGAATTAAAATTCCGTTGCCAATTATGTATCATTACCAGTTGGCACTTTTTGTGGCTTACCAAACCAGGCACGGTCCAGTACTGAGTACTACAAACAACTGAGTACTGCTATTGTTTCTTCAGACCTCACAATTGTTGTCCGATTTCCGTAAATCAGCATCCTACTCTGCCATAGCTTTTCGTATGAGTGCCATCGTGACCAATGAAATTATTTCTGTTTACATAAGGTGGTTTCTTGTACACTGTCCAACGGACGGATGTGCACCACGTGATGGTTTTCGTGGTGTCTAGACAGTAAATCGTGCCATAGAGTATGTGCGTCTCTATTTTCAGATGTGTTTCATCTGGTGTTAGCAGTCCACGCTTTGGGCGCATATTGATGCTAAGACATGCGTGATGTGTGCCATCGCCTGTCGAGCGATTCAAAAATTGTTCAAATGGCTCTGAGCACTATGGGACTTAACATCTATGGTCATCAGTCCCCTAGAACTTAGAACTACTTAAACCTAACTAACCTAAGGACATCACACAACACCCAGTCATCACGAGGCAGAGAAAATCCCTGACCCCGCCGGGAATCGGACCCGGGAACCCGGACGTGGGAAGCGAAAACGCTACCGCACGACCACGAGCTGCGGACTGTCGTGCGATCTAGCCTGTCTCGTGGTGGAATTTTACCATGTGAGCGCCATCGGCGAAATATTGTGTATGGGGAATTAGCACGGACAAGTGCGAGCCATGGTAAAGTGGCGAACCCCAGACCAGGAATTAGGAAGCGGAAACGAAATGATGGACCATAGAAGAGACTTAAACTGGAAAATTATTTTATATTTATATTTCAGTATGCTTTTGTTTCATTTCAGCAGCAGCGATGCTGACAGCGGAAACAGGAGCCCTCCATGTGCTATGTAAAATTTCGTCTACTTAATCATAAATGGCACTACACAAATTTCAGGCAAATCACCAGCACCTTAGCGGGTAGACGCACTTCAGCGTTAGCAGACAACACTGCTAGACACCGAAAAATAAAAGAGGAGTGTACAAAGAAAAATGCATGAAATTTCGCTTCAGTAGTATTAGCAAAGGCATACAGTAGTTAATAAGTGGGTATTTAGTATTAGGAGAGGTCTGCACTTTGGGTCGAGGATAGAGGTAGTGCCAGCATAAAGTTAGAGTGCATGACAGGAATAAAACTAACCAAAAACTAACAAAAAGACGTGCACACACAAACGAAGACATTTCACATCACATAACTTACGTCAATGCAACGTCAACGGGGCCTTGCATTCATTAAATTTATTATTTGAATTGTGTACTTAGTAATAAAATAAATAAATTATATATTAAGTAAAGAAAAAATTGGTATTCATCATTATTTTATTTTTATGTAAATGGGTATATCGATGTAATGACATTTGTCAGGGAATATGGCACTTGATCACTCTTGAGGATTGTACAGACTTCAGATCCAACACAGCAGATTGGACGTCAGAGCCCATGCCAGCTAGTGAGGGCGAAGGGATTGGGCAGCTATAGTGACACAGCTGTGGCAGCCCAAACGCGGGGGAGTGGAGCACCCACTGTGAAATTAACCAGCCTGCCAGCTGATGCGCCCATGCCACGCAGCCCAGTCGTCTACCTGTGCAGGCGGCACGTCTTAGAAACCAGCAAAGACAGTGGGACGCCACCACATGCCGGCAGCCATCCTATAGCTTCCAACAGCCCAAGCGAGTCGCATGGCACCAGAGTCGATGCGTGCGCAGAGCCTAACTGACTCAGTGGGGTGCCAAGAATCATGTGTCCCGTCGACAACAGGCGAGCTAATACGATGTCCTGCCCCCGTAGGTGCGTTTTCCGATGCAGAGGTGAACTGGAAGAGCACACCTGCCCCACATCCCACTTTGCTGTACGGATTTCTACGGCAGGGGGCAGGTTGCACGTCAAATGCAACAGTGTCATCCCAGTCACTGACAGCTAACTGCTGTCTGATCAGGATGATGCCAAGGATCCTGCTGTGGTCCGTAAGCTGCCCTCCCTGCCAGTTGCTGCTCAGACACCAGATGCGAGATGATAATAACGCCAGAGACGCCCGCTGCCATCTCTGCCACATCATCCGCTGAGTAAGAGGCCATTCAGCTCTGGTGCAAATTGCTGTTCTTCAGTCGTACCAGTCACAGTTTGTGTGAGTGCATAAGTCCCATTGATTCAATTCGTGTGACATTTTCAATTGTAAAGTTTGTCTCCGCAGGGACCCTTGTGGAGGGAGCAATATGACATATTTTTGTCTTATGATTATATGTTTTGTGTTTTTGTATGTATCAATTGAACTGCCTTGATTGTGAGATACATATTTGTCTGCCGATTTATTAATGCTCTGCCGGCCGGGGTGGCCGATTGGTTCTAGGCGCTACAGTCTGGAAACGCGCAACCACTACAGTCGCAGATTCAAATCCTTCCTCGGGCATGGATGTGTGTGAGGTCTTTACGTTAGTTAGATTTAAGTAGTTCTACGTTCTAGGGGACTGATGACCTCAGAGGTCCCATTTTATTAATGCTCTTTATGTGCCTATATTTGTTTTTATGTTGCAGAAAATAAAACAGAAATTTACACATCTTTGGTAATAAGACAAACGTATTACACATGTGATTTCCTTCTTCATTGAGAATTTGAGAATGTATGGTTTTGATGACTGAGACTAAATGAGTGCTATAGCAGGGTCAGTCATTGAGCAGAGAACAGTTTATACTCCTGGACATTGTAAATGATTAGGGACATATCACATCTCTGACCTCACGATATCGTATGAATGGGTATATTTCTTTGCTGCAAGGCCTTTTAACCGCCCTCAAATGTTTATCAGAAGACTTTTATCCATTGTGGATGTGGAACACTGCGACTGTGGTGTGAAAAGGTTTTCAGAAATTACTGCAACCAGTCGCCTTTTATGTAGATGTATTTTATTTAACCATGACCGGTTTCGAGCTGCCTAGCAACTCATCATCAGATGGTATATACATTCAGTGCTTTTTTGTACCCATTGTGTGGGTGGTTGAGTATCAGTGGCTAGACAGAAACGAGAACAAATAATCGCTCCATGTGGTACAGTAACACGAAATATTTACAGCATAATTTATGTTTAACGTATAAGAGCAAATAATCACTACATGTGGTACAGTTACACGAAATATTTACAGTTTAATTTACGTTTTGAGGTGTTACTTACAGATAAATCTTTCTGCAGGTATATATATCTCTTTTAGGAGGTATTTTTGAAACCATTGTTGTTCTTGTTTTTCACAATTTCACAAGTTAAAACTTCCTCAAGATGTATATTACTTTTATGAGGCACTGTTGGAAACATATATCTTGTTTTTCGTAATCATCGCTGAACACACTTAGCCACAGATACGAATACAGGATTTACACATTATAAACAAGCCAAAGATTGCAATATAACTACAGTATCAAAGATTTCAAGTTGACCAGAGACATTATTAGTCATCACTCGCACTGACAAGAGATTTGTCTTTATTACATAGAAAATAAATGTAAATTAGCTTAAACTAATAAAATGTTTATTTATAAATTAACTGTGCAATTTTAACAAGTATATAAAACTAGATTTTTTACATTATATTTCAGTGACATTTAAGATTATGGGTATTGAGAGTATTATGACAGCTAATTTCTTGCTCCTTCCATTGGCTGATCTTGGCATATGATGTTTGGGATGAGAAGGTTGATGGTTAACTTAAAATAATAAGTAATGCTGTTATTTGATAGGGTGTGGAAAAGGAGTTGGCGGTGGGGGGGGGGGGAGGGGGTATAGGAAAATAGAGAGGGGGGGGGTTGAGAGGGTGATGTGGAGAGAGAAGAGAGCTGAAGGGGGGGCAGAAGTGGTAGAAGCTTTTGTGTGTGTGTGTGTGTGTGTGTGTGTGTGTGTGTGTGTGTGTGTGTGGCTAAGTGTGGCTAAGTGTGTTCAGCGATGATTACGAAAAACGAGATATATGTTTCCAACAGTGCCTCATAAAAGTAATATACATCTTGAGGAAGTTTTAACTTGTGAAATTGTGAAAAACAAGAACAACAATGGTTTCAAAAATACCTCCTAAAAGAGATATATATACCCGCAGAAAGATTTATCTGTAAGTAACACCTCAAAACGTAAATTAAACTGTAAATATTTCGTGTAACTGTACCACATGTAGTGATTACTTGCTCTTATACGTTAAACATAAATTATGCTGTAAATATTTCGTGTTACTGTACCACATGTAGCGATTATTTGTTCTCGTTTCTGTCTAGCCACAGATACTCAACCACCCACACAATGGGTACAAAAAAGCACTGAATGTATATACCATCTGATGATGAGTTGCTAGGCAGCTCGAAACCGGTCATGGTTAAATAAAATACATCTACATAAAAGGCGACTGGTTGCAGTAATTTCTGAAAACCGTTTATCAGAAGTCTGTGATGTAACAATTACGCCTGGATCTAACATAATTCATACTACTCACAGCGAAGTTTAAGTGTACTCTTGCTGGCTTGCAGCTTCATGTGAGTGAATGACACCTGGAATGAATAAGGTAAAGCTAGGATGCGTTTTAGCCAAGAGCAATGCTGTTTGGCGAAGCTACATTTTTCACTCAAATATTGGTTATCAGGATGAGATTCTATTACTATTTTCAATGATTTCCTCTGGTTTGTATAACACTAAACGATGCTAAAGTGAGGCACTACCCATACATAAATCAACAGTAGGTGGATGGCAGTAAGTGAGGACCACTAACTCTCTCACCTATATTTCTTATACGGAAAATCATGAAAGAATTTTTTACCACCTGACGTACCTTGAGCGAGTCTCCATAAAGCTAACAGCCTGAGCAGGCGTTGATGGAGCTTGGTAGGGTGCTGAAAGCATGAGGCATTTTTACGGTTCTTAGCTTGTAGAAACGGCTTGTTGGACGTTGGAAGCAAATGGTGGTGAGCCCATCCATCAGCAAATCTTGCCGGACAGGCCCACAGCCATACAGGGCAGACAGAGCGGCCCCTTGTTGAGACAGGTTTTCAGCAGAACAATGCCGCTATATCTGTATTGGTGGCAGCCAAAGCCTGGGCTAGAGTCGACAGACTGAAGGAATGCGTCTACACAGTGAAGTTGTAAGCTAATCACTGGGCGCATAGCCAAATGTAATAAAAATTCACAGGTTTTTGAGTTCGCTGATACTGCAAATAGGCCTGTGACCCACATCCATAGATGAAGATAGAATCTTCATTACACCTCATAGCCTGGAGTAACAAGCTCCAAGACACAGGCGATTTAGATAAAGATCTTTAAGATTGTACCTGTTCGATTGTTGCCAGGGGAAGCGATGACACTTCGGAAAAAAAAATCTTACCCCTCCGCAAAAATTAAAAAAAAGCCAGTAGTTGGGGTTTCGTCTTGTTCCAGAGGAGCAGGTTTCTTAACTGTGGCCCTGGTTCGACAGGAGGTCGTGCTATCATGTGGGAGGGGAGATTTAGTGCCTCTAGAGGCTGGTGATCGGCTCAAGATGGCGTGAAGATGAAGGTGGTGTCGATCGTGCACTTTGCAGGAAAACGGAGTTTTTTTCTGAAAAGGAGCGAGGCACTTGATTGCTTTACTTCGATCTGGAAGCATCTTCTGGTCGAAACTCTGGCATGTGAGGTTGGTGCTTGTGACCAGTCCTCAGACTGACTTCACTTGCGAGTAGTTTGGACAGGGGAGCCTGTGGTGAAGTTCTTACTGTAGTGACAGTGTGACTTCAAACGTCTCAGACTTCTCGTTTGTTGAGGGCACACTTATTCGTTTTTGATTCACAAGTCTTCACGGTTGATATCACTGTGCTCTGTGTCGTGTAAGTGAGCCAAATTGGTCCTTGGTACGACCAGTGAATGGGTGTGTCACACACTGAAATCTACCGTGACTTCAGTGCTCCGATCCGTCTGCCTGTTCGCTCGACCATGAGATTTTGCATTTCTTTTGTGGCCGCTATCGATTGACGGGTGCCGCCTCTCTTTCGCCTCCACTGTACACGTAACGCCAGCTGCAAATTACATCGCCACACGAAGCAAATAGGGTACGTACTGCCGCTTCACTCAGGGCACACAGATCTCAAACGCCACTTGCTCTCAGCTGCACCTATAGAATCTACTGTACATTTGAACAATCAAAGTCTGCTCAGCATCAGACAATTCAGATTGCGTTATCCACATTTTTAGAGCCAGAGTACTTGACTCACTTCTGCCACCCAGGATCCTTGACCCTTCTGGTCTTAAGCCACCTGTTAGTTGTTCGCGATATTTACTCATAACTTATTTAGCAGAATTTCTGATTTCTGTCTCTCTATGTTTGGGAAAATAAATGTTTTGCCAGTAAACAAAATTTTGCATACATCCTCAATCATTTTTATATAACAGCCCCATGGGTTGACCTTCAATGTTTTCATTTTAACTTCCAAAGACAAATAAAGGACAAAAATTATCGAAAATGGAGAGGGAGAAAAGTAATAATTACGTTGTTATTTAGACCAAAAGGAGCAAAGAAAAACAATGGCATTGATGAAATTGTATGTAAGTGTACAGGAGTTTATCTGTGACAGAGCCTGATGAAGAGTTTCAATTGATCTTGACAACAAATGAAACTTGTGAATTAATCACTGTATCGATACTAACAAATGGTTTTAAATTTTTAATTTTAAAATGCTGATTTGAAATCTGGCAGTGACAGCAGATTATTTACTGGAGAGCGCAAAGCAGAGGAAACTTAAGTCTTTTAAGAATCTATGAGGCAGCAGCTTACAATATCAAATTATAAGTACTTTCCCATATTAGATGTTGAAATAAATGCATGGTCGGTAATCTTTCGATACTGATAATAATAGTTGGCGCATACACCGAAATAGCATTAAATTACAAGGCATGGCAGTTAGAAGAACCTAGCTCTTATTAAGAAAGTAAGCAGTTAGTTTTCAAGTAAGTGACAAATCCAATAGAATACGAATGGTGCTGACGAACTCATAAACAAAACGTTATCAACTGGTAGTAGATACTAGAAAATGTATATAGTACGGCATCGACTCTATACTTCGTGTTGTTGACTTTTTGTAGCTCTCCACGCTAGAAACGAAAACGAGGATAACTGCTATTCCATTGGGAGCATGCGACACCAAAAGGTAGTACTGAAAAAGTGGTTCATTCATTATAATTACTTTAACGAGGAAGCCAAAGACTGCTGTATAGAACGAGATTAAATTTATTCTTGAGGTATCGGAAGCTGTCAGTAAAAGCGGATCCTAGGTACAATAAAGATGTGTTAATAAAAATACGATTAATTTGTTTATGAGAACAATAAGTCATAAAGAAACATATTTCTAAATCAGACATCTAAAGAAAAATTAATATTTTCTGAACATTGTCAAGTTTATGATAAAGTACACAAAGAATTTTGAGAGATATTTGTAAACAGTGCAGTAAGGAAGTGGAAAAAATGAATAGGCTTACGCTATTTGTTAACTGAATCTTCTATCGTTTCTTGGTAGAACAACATTATAACAAATGAAAAGCACTAGTTTGCTTTTGTTCTACAGTATTACATT
The DNA here is from genome assembly GCF_023897955.1 of Schistocerca gregaria. Lineage (NCBI taxonomy): Eukaryota > Metazoa > Arthropoda > Insecta > Orthoptera > Acrididae > Schistocerca > Schistocerca gregaria. The sequence continues at coordinate 429,530,749 of NC_064926.1, forward strand.
TGCTGCGTTAACCGGTTTTCGGCTTACAAGAAGCCATCTTCAGACATTTACTGAGTAATGTCACCACAGTAGTTACAATGTTTGTAAACAACATATAGACTGTAGTTTCAATTGTTAAAGCTTTCTTTTAAGTGGTACTTGTATTAATTTACCTCTTGTCGTTGTCTCATCAAATATTGTTAATTGTCAATTGGTTCATTTATTTATTGCAAACTGTTATACAGTCACAGTTTTGAGTATAATGTTAATGATTTTCCTGTTTGCTCCTTTTGTGTTTCCGTATTGTTCAATCTTTTTACCTTTTAAAATGCAGTACCACCACACTCTCAAAGACTGCATTTACTGTATGTTCCCTCCATTTTCCTGCATTTATTCATTTCTATTTATCTTATTAATACTGCCTAAGTTCCTTATATATTCTGTATAACATTGAAAATTGTTTCTTCTTTTAATTGGTGTGTGCATCACTCTCCATGCTTTATACCTCCTGAAGTAGTCTTGTCAAGTACAAATTTATTTTATTTTATTAGTTTTGTTTATTTTTCCTGTCTACTCCGTTTTTATTTATTTAGTGTTCTATTTTTTATTTTTTCATTGCAGTACCACCAAACTGTCAAAGATGTTACTTACTGTATGTTTCTGCTTCAATTTAGACGTGTAAATTCTCTTCCATTGTTGTTGGCAAACATTGTAACTTCTTTGGTGAGAATACTTAGTAAATGTCTCAAGATGGCTTTGTAAACCAAAAACCGGTCAACACAATAAAAGTAATACTGTAGAAAAGAAGCTTATGCTACTCCTTTTTATTGCAGGTTTCAAATTATAGCCAACATGTGTAGGCTTCCACTTTTTATCCGCTTAGTACTACAGTATTGAACTTAATATGCTGAACCTAATTTAGCTGTACCTCCAAAATTTTGCGCTATGGAGTGTTATAGGTCCTGAGGAACTCTGAGGAAGCAACAGTTAGTTTCTTAATTACACTAAGTGGTGTGTGTCGGGAAGAGTTTCTCTCCATTCCCAAGTAATTAATTAATTGTAATCTATAGAATCGTAGAGACTATAGAAAGAGAACGTGTATAAGCAGAGGCAACCTACGTAATGCTTCTAAATAAATCATACCCTTAAAACATAAATGACTGTATATTTTCTTCCTTCCTGACCTAAAGAGAACATATACTGACATTCGCATTGTGCGATTTAGAACTACCACGAGACTGTTAATCTCGATGTCGGGGTAGAGGTTTGAAGTTATCGATCGAATGGTGAGTCGACTCTCTACACGGGCAGCTGGCCATTCCGCTGGATCCAAGGGTGCTTCGCCGCGTATGAGACGACCAGATGAAGTTGGCAGGTGCACTTATGAACTGTTCCTTTACAGGGTGTAGAAACATTTCTTTTGCAGTCACAATAAAAGATTATTTATTCGTCACACGACCGGTTTCGGGCTTGTACCCATCCCCAGGTGTTTGTATGCTCACATATATGTTTATATTGCTCGCGATCAACAAAGATGAAGGATTATTATTATAAACACGCTGTGGTGTCAGTTTTTCTGCTTAGTTGCACATTTGTTATCATTTTCACCTCCATGTTTCAGTTGTATAAAACTTAGCAGCATATTTCACTATTGCGACGTGCAGTCGTGATATACACTGTGTTTATGTTTGTATGTTTTTTTATGTAAACACAATAGTGAAATAGGCTGCTAAATTTTATAAAAGTAAAACGTGGGCGTGAAAAGGATAACAAATGTGCAACTAAGTGGAAAATCTATCACAACAGAATATTTATAATAATGTTTCTTCATCTTCTTTGATCTCCAACTACAGAAACATGTACATGAATGTACAAACACCTGAGGATGGGCACAAGCCCGAAACCTATATCAAGTCCCGACGTGTCCTCTTGACTAGAAGCATACGACACTGGATGACGTAACACGTTTACGTCTGGTCCTTCTATGTGACTCATGTTCACGAAGACGCCGGCTATCGGTTGTGTTGTACCTGGATAGCAATCGTGATGTAAGTATTGCGGCTATGAAGTGACTTGCCTGCAATTCCCACAGTGAAGTAACGTAAGATATGCTTGTCGCTGGAACAAATTGAGACGGAGTGACTATGTTGCTTAAAGAGGGAAGACTGATATGATGCGGTCTAGCTTTTACCGAGCCTACTTGCACTTGTAAACCCAATATGTGGAAAAGGAAATCAAGTGCCCTTACTTGATGACAGAAATTCGTCTATTATACTGCTCAGATACCAACAGCGTCTCTATTACGCTTCGAAATAAGATGTCTTGCCTGATGTTACAAACAGTCTGTGCACCACGTGGAAATAAATAAAGTTTAAATTCGAAAATGATGTTCTGAGGAGAGGGAAATGAAGATCATAGCCGCCCTTGTTATTCAGTTGGCGTGGCACTCTAAACCATGTTTTTTTTTAATTTTCTTTTTTAAACTGAAATTTACACAAATTTGAGGTTGTTTCTGAAGTGAAAGGCCTCAAGAATGGCATTACAAATTATTATTCTCGACCTTCTGTACTCCACGTGACAGGTTGAAAAAAGTTATCGTTTACTCCCTCCATACAGGGTGTTCTGAAGTAATTCGTTCACGTTAATACAGGAGATAGGGGACATACAAACAAATATATTTCGATAATGAATGTACGGTCTCTAAACTCAGCTTGTTACGCCAGAGTACATTTTGTTCATGGTGCTCGCATAAACTGCTCCGTCGGTGTCGCTGAAAGGGAATGTGTATTGACATTCAAAACCATTCTGTGTACGTAATATGCCTTGTCACAGCTGCTGGACGACGTACCTCTGAATTTTAGAAAATGGATGTACTTACAGCATGATGGGGCGCCAGTCCATTTCAGCATTGCTGTGAGGAATCATCCGAGAGACACCTCCGGTACTCGTTGGTTCAGCCGACGTAATTCGTTGGCCGAGCCACCCACCGTCCCCTGGTTTCACATATCTGTATTTCTTCCTCTGGGGCATACGAAATAGCTGGTATATGAAGTAGTTATGAAATCAGAAGAAGAGCTCGTCGCTACAATTGCCGTCACCGCTGGTACCATTGCTGACATGTGACGACCTTTCAAACAAGCCATGGTTCGACGTTCTACAACGTGCATGGAAGCCTATGATCGGGCATTCGAGCAGTTTCTACGAATACCGCTGTTGTAACTAGGATGCTCAACTACCTTCTGTTTCAGTTGTCCCTCACATCGCAAATTGCAGTCAGGAACCGTACTGTATGTACCTTCACTAAATACCAGGTGGTTATAATTAAACTTTCCTTATTTAATAAGTTATAACACGTAAACTGTACTACTGGTCATTAAAATTGCTACACGAAAAGATGACGTGCTACAGATGCGAAATTTAACCGGCAAGAAGAAGATGCTAGCTTTTGTGGCGACACCTACAACGTGCTGACATGAGGAAAGTTTCCAACCGATTTCTCATACACAAACAGCAGCTGACCGGCGTTGCCTGGTGAAACGTTGTTGTGATGCCTCGTGTAAGGAGGACAAATGCGTACCATCATGTTTTCGATTTGATAAAGGTCGGATTGTAGCCTATCGCGATTGCGGTTCATTGTATCGCGACGTCGCTGCTCACGCTGGTCGAGATCTAATGACTGTTAGCATAATATGGATTCGATGGGTTCAGGAGGGTAATGCGGAATGCCGTGCTGGATCCCAACGGCCTCGTATCACTAGCAGTAGAGACGAAAGGCATCTTATCCGCATGGCTGTAACGGATCGTGCAGTCACGTCTCGATCCCTGAGTCAACAGATTGGGACGTTTGCAAGACAACAACCATCTGCACGAACAGTTCGACGACGTTTGCAGCAGCCCGAACTATCAGCTCGGAGACCATGGCTGCGGTTACCCTTGACGCTGCATCACAGACAGGAGCGCCTGCGATGGTGTACTCAGTGACGAACCTGGGTGCACGAAGGGCAAAACGTCATTTTTCAGATGAATTCATGTTCTGTTTACAGCATCATGATGGTCGCATCTGTGTTTGGCGACATCACGGTGAACGCACATTGGAAACGTGTATTCGTCATCGCCATACTGGAGTATCACCCGGAGTGGTGGTATGGGTTGCCATTGGTTACACGTCTCAGTCACCTCTCGTTCGTATTGATGGCACTTTGAACAGTGGACGTTAGATTTCAGATGTGCTACGGCCCGTGGCTCTACTTTTCATTCGATCCCTGCGAAACCCTACAGTTTAGGAGGATAATCGCGACCGTATGTTGCACGTTCTGTACGGGCCTTTCTGGATACAGGTCTCTCACCAACTGAAAACTTCTGGTCAATGGTGGCCAAGCAGCTGGCTCGTCACAGTACGCCTGTCACTACTCAGTAGAGACCCAAAATTTCATCAAAATGAAATATTTGTTGGTGCAGGTAAATCGATTAAAGAGTTATTAATAATTTTAATTAAAGGTTGATGAACTGTGGTATCGTGTTGAAGCTGCATCGGCAGCTGTACCTGTACACGCCATCCAAACTCTGTTTGACTCAATGCCCAGACATATCAAGGCCGTTATTATGGCCAGAGGTGGTTGTTCTGGGTTCTGATTTCTCTGGATATATGCACCCAAACTGCGTGAAAATGTAATTACATGTCAGTTCTAGTATAATATATTGGTCCAATGAATACCCGTTTATCATCTGCATTTCTTCTTGGTGTAATTTTCATGACCAGTGGTGTTATTGCCGTACTAGGACAAAACTTGGTAGCATTAATTTCAAGGATATGGGGAAGAGGAATGAGGAATAATGCAGAATCAGTTCAACTGAAATACTTTTAATGTGCTGCTACGGTACATCATACCATTGCATACCGGCACTGATACTGCTACAAAAGGGGCTCAATATGGCGCCCATCCTTGACCAGAAGAGTCTGGAAGCTCAGGATTGCACACTGCACAGCGCAACGAAGCATGTCCGTAGGTATGCTGGCTACGTGATGTGCTGCGCTTCAGATCAGCAAAGTTCTGAATGTTCCCCTAGTAAACCAGGTCCTTTAGGTAGCCCCACAACCAGATGTCACAGGGAGTGAGATCAGGTGATCGTGCCGGCCAGACAATTGGTACCGATGGGCTGATAATTCGATCGTTTCCAAATGTGTTCGGGAGAAGCAGGTGAACTTCGCAAGGGATGTGAGATGGATCCCTATTTTGCGTGTAACCTGTTGAGGTCAATGCGTCTCTCTCCTATAGGGTGGGTATGACACACTAGCGAAGCATACCGCAGTAACGCTGGCTAGTCACACTGAACATCTGTCGTCCTTGAGCGCCAACCTGTTCAAAAAAGAATAGGCCAATGACGAACGTATCCGCAAGGCCACACCATACGGTGAAGAGAGATTGACGCACAGTGACTGGAGGTGAAGATCTCACATTTGGCAATTGAAGGTGTTCACCTGGTTCAGGGCCAGCGCCCGTCAACTTAAATCCACGCGAGAAAGTGGAGAGCGTTTTCAACACGTCGTTGTGAGTCCTGCTTTGCAAGATGCTGTACAACACGACTTTCCGATTTCTCTGTTGTACACCTCACATATGTTATATGTCTAGCATGCCTTTGATTCTTAGGACGAGGAACTGTCGCAAAATAAATGAGTCTGAGTCTGTGTGCATATGGATGAAAGGATCACTGCATTTTTACATGATTAAAGTTATTGGTGATATAACTCATTAGTATGGAAAAAAGAAAGTTCTCTTCCTTATCCTTGTATCCCTATCTATTAAGAAAACTAGACATTGATATAGCGTCGGTCGCTGTGGCCGAGCGGTTCCAGGCGTTTCATTCCGGAACCTCGCCGCTGCTGCGGTGGCAGGTTCGGCTCTGGAGTGCTACTAGTGACTTGAGGCATGTGAGGGGAATGTAGAGGGGAGCGTAACATCCTGTATAGTGCCTATTGACGTGAGTCTTGAAAAATCCGTGCATGCTGATGGAAAAATATAGTTTTTTATCAATTTCTCTATGGCAATAAGGATTTACAACAGGTACAAAATCACACTGTGGTAAAACTGATTTGCCCATGATTTGTGAACGATGTTTCATTTTTAAACAAAATGTTGCGTAGAATTATTGCATCACATCGTAGTTTCCGTGGTATTATTGGAGACTTTAGCCGATTTTGGAAGTTAGTACCACAAAGCTGCTGTAGGAGTGAGATCTGGGAAGGGAAGTATGCGTAGGAGAGTAATATTCGTAGATCATTCCGTTCGAGAGTGACATATACTGCAGATGGCGTGTTACCGCTGTCAAAATATTAGCTGCATTCATATCATCAGTGGCCGTTTTCTTCGTTGAAGTATTTAACTCCTTGCTCTATTAGTTTCTTCCAAATTTTTACGATGTTTACAAAGGCAGACAGTGGTATTTTGGCACGATCAGCACACCTCCCAGCATACAACTCCATTCATGCTCTAATGGTCTGGCGACATTAATATTACCCACTTTGCCGCCACTCGTATACTTTGTGAGAATCTAAATAGCGGGCCACATGTTCTTATGGTTGTTTCGACTGCAGTGCTAAACTTTCGCTGCGAAGCCTTTACACATCCTATATAGAGCCCCGATCTCTTCACATGTGCTTTCAGTATTTTTCAAGCCATGAAGAAACACATGAGTGGTCGTCGATTTTCTTCGAACGAAGAGGTGCACAGCTGGGTTCAATAACAGTTCCGTAGACAAACGAAACCATTTTTCCTTGAAGACACTGATTATCATGTCTCACAGTGGAATAAATATATTAACAGCTATGATGATTACATTTGAAACAATAAACAACTTACCTACTATTTTAAAACTTTTCTCATTTTCATTCGACTCTCTCTTATACAAAGGGGGAAAAGAGCATCATAATACAATAACTGAAATTAGAGCTCGCACGATGACATTTAAGAATTCGTTTTTCCAAAGCGCTGTTCGACAATGGCACCGTAGAGAAATACTGTGAAAGTGGTTCGACGAAGTCATGTATGTAGACACAATTGCCTGTGTGAAGGGGGCCAGTACGTGCAAATGAAAACGAACGGTATTAGTGATAAATGCATAACCTTACAGAAATGACTAATGAAACTGTCGATAACGCTGATGTCCACCTCTAGTCCAACACGACGGACAGAAACCTTCAGAACGTTACCTTCCCCGGTTATGTCGCTTCTTTTCCCAGTTACGTCTACTGTTTCGGATGCTAAAGACGACTTTTCTTTGGGATCCATGCAAACACAGTTAATTATAGATTTAGTTTCTTCATGTGTCCAAGTACCTCTCCTCCATCAGTCTTCAGACGGTCTTTTGAGGAGTTACACGGCGTTTCTACCCGTGTAATTCCATAGAGCGGAAGCCTGAGACAGAAAATACACCTATTTGATATATCTTGGTGTTTTAATATGTTGTTTTTGATGACTCCACAAAAACGGCAATTGGATTCCGGAACATACGACGACCACACATTTTTAAATGTGTCTTAAACATAGTTTACGGAAACTACCTTACATTAGTTAAAACAGCATAAATTGTGGATAAAATAGTCGAGAATTACCTATTTAGGATAAATGACATCAAACGTTCCAAAGGTTAAAAAAGACAACATAGTGGAACCATTTTATGCTCTTTGCAACCGGGTCTTGTGTTTCGTTTTCGTGATATTATTATTAAGAAAACTGAGAGACAGAAAATTTTTGCAACCAAGACACTCAGCAGTGCTGAAAGTGAAAACTGGTTCCCGATGAATATCTCCCTTGTTTTTCACTATAAATTTTCTAATTGTCGTTTCAGGTTTCATTATTTGTAATGTTTATGATACTAAATAAACGTATTTTATTGATATAATTTAATATCTAGCATTTAGAACGCAATTATTGCTAGTATCTATAACACTCGTTATAATGAATATTATATTCAAAATCAGATCCACAGATTAGTTTCGACGACGGATTATAGCAGCACGATACATCAACTGTTGGCACTTATTTTGAGCTGCCTTCCCTTGTTCTCCCAATTCTACAGCAACGGTCTCTCTCTTTGCAGAAAGAACTCAACAAAGGAACTGAAATAGTTGCATGCATGGTGGGTACAAACAGTTTGAAAGACGTGTAAAGGAGTTTCAGGGTAAGTTGCAATGAGAAATAACCGCTAAGGAAAACATTCGATACGTTCCACCGCTTTCGAGTTATTTGCCACTGAAGTTAGGCCATCAGGCCCGTGTTAGACGCTGTCGCCAAACATATTCTTGGTTTGATAAAACCGAACATGTGAGCGATACAGAAATTGGTTTTGGGGCGGTAGTAAGGCTCGATTCCGAGCAAAAGGCTGAGCAGACTCTTTTTTACCATCTACTCTACTGTCTGAGAACGACGACACTAATTGCGTCTGGCGGGCCGCTTGAATTTGCACACACAACGGCCTCATCGACTAACGTCAACGCTAATTAACTCGGAAACGGGACAAAGTATGGATTTTCTCTTATTAATTATTTCTCAAGCACAATTTACCATGCAACACCGATACAAGTTTGAGAAACTGTTTCTGATCATCCTGTATGTCTCGTGTATACTGAGTAACGCTAATTCGAAAATACTGTCACTTGAGTCACCTTTAAACAACGGATCGTAAGAAGTTAATAATTTATACGAATGAATACTTCTGGTTCCATGGAGACCAAAAGCCGACCTCAAGAAACGATGTTGTCATTCAGTCGGATTAACCAGGAGGTACACATTATTATGTAATAAAGTAATGAATTTTTTTTGTACAGTCTAATAATGATTTTTTGTTACATTTTTGTAGTGGTTTCAGACGCAGAGAATGAAAAGAAAAAATCGGAAGGCTCTGAATCTCTAGTGATGATGAGAGTGATTCTTGTGGAGGTGAGAGGGGTTTACTATTACGTATTTATACTGATGAGCTCGAAAAGTTTTTATTTTTCCTGATAAATATAATGCAGTTTTTATTTTTGTAAGAAAGTGCTCCATACATAAAAAAATTAGTGCGACGTGCATCACCCGCGTTTCTGGACGTCTGGTTCCCTAAACGTATCTCTTTACAATTTTTTTTTGTAATAGTATTATGAGAAACGAAGAAAGATGAGAAATGTTGCAAAGAGTATAAAATTGTAGTACTATATACACTTTTTTACACCTTTGGAACGTTGATGACGGTGTTCGTACTAATTTGGTGCTTGCTGATTCTTTCAACAGATATTTTGTATTATTAATATTGCATATAAAAGTTCTAGATATTATAATGTGGTTTCGGACATTAGATTGTACGACATGTTTAAAAGTAGCGGTACGTGGCGTGTCCCAGAATGCAAACGTTACAATGATGTACAATGATGGTGTTTTCTTTTTGCTAAGTCGTCATTAACAACATATTAAAACATCAAGTACTCTTAAGTAGTTGCACTTCTTTGTTAAAGGCAGCTAGACTATCATAAGATTTAAACCTAATGTAACAGCAACAAAAGTAAACCACCACATGGTGTTCTGCTTGAGCTGTACTGATTACCGCCTACTGGTATAGCGGCACGAGATCAAACAAGAAACACAAATAAATCTTACAGTGTTTTGCTAGTAAAACGATTGATATAACAACGGCGTATCACCCAACAACAGGACACACTGAATGGCTCCACCTGCAAGAAGTCAACAGTCTCTTAGTGGAGATGACGGTAAAAGTAGGGGACGCTATAAGAAGAAGCCTGAAAAATATCGCCAGGACCTTAAGGAGTCCCGGCAGAATATACCAAACATTTATAAGACAAATAACAGTGAAGTTAAGGTGCTTCCGTAATGAAGTAATGACTCGCAGTAATGACATCCCAAATAAATTCCGAAAAGGAACAATAATTCTAATCCAGAAACATTCTGCAGGCAAATCAATAGAAGGTTGAATGCCATTCACACGTCTTAACTGTCATCACAAAATATTTGCCTACTTCATGAATCATACACTGCAATTAGTAATTAACAGTTCAATTGCAACACATCCATTGAGCCTTGACAAGGAGAGAACTTTCCACAAACCACTGTGTGCCTATACGGATGTTATATCAATCGCTGAGCTCGTAAAATAAAGCGCGCCATGATATCGCGGGATTTCGAAATGCATTCAGTAGACAAAACCGCTCCAACCTCTTCCAGACTGCGCTAGCCATGAACTTTCCATGAAATCGTAGAGAAACTCCTAAAAACTCCACATGAAAAATTGTTGTAAATGGTCAATCCAGCAGCCCCATGGGAATTAACAGCTCAGTGAGGCAATGATGACTCTTCATCATGGCCATCCAGCTGATGCTTTTTAGCTTAAACCATAACTTACGAGGATTGGCAGTACGTGGCCCAAGAACCGTATAAAAGACGTATGCCGACGAAGTTTGGTTTGTGGTACTCGATCCTAGTGAGACTGTAAAAGCACAACAAATAGTAAACAAATAGGAACAAGCATCAAGTGCGAAATTTAACAGAAGTAAGCCTGGAATGATTAATATTAGTCGTGGAATAGAACTTCTTATCCAACTACACATTGAAGAGATTACCAATATGAAAAGTCTTGGGACAGAATTTACGCGTAATACAAGTATACGGCAAGTTATTCCTGTAAATTACAGAAAGAAACTTGCCACCACGTAAAGCGATTATTCAGTTTATGTTATTCTGTTGTATATCTGCGCTTACAAATCGACTAGAGTCCTTTAAAAGTTTAACAAAGTGAGTATGTATTATTTACTTTCTTGTGTTGTTTTTCTTTTCTCCTCCCTCTCTTAACGTTGCTTGTCTTGGACTGCAATGATTTTTATGTACAGATGCAACGTAATACATTACGTATAATCAGCATTATTCTATACTGCGTAACCTTCATTCCATGTTTCTATGTAATTTCTTTTGCAGTTTTTGAAACTTCGGTCCGTTGGGAAAATCGACATCCGCGGAAAACTTTACGAAGGGACAGTTGAGAAGCAGTGGTGTTCTACGAGCTAAGCTGAATCTTACGAGTGACACGAACTGTTTTCGTTTGGACCAGTGATCTGGTTTGGTATAATCAAAACTGCACTGGAGTACTTTTTTTTTACATGCCGCCCTGATTTTACGACCCACCACCTAATTGCTTAAGATGGATCTTTATTGACCACTTAGCCGCTGCGATCGGTACATGGGCGCTGATGTGGCTAGAACCTCCACACCAGTTCCCGCATCCGATCGCACCGTTGCCCGTGTCCAGCCACGTTGAGGCCAGTCATAGTTGATCGTGTTTTGTTTTGGTCTCTTTTATTTTGTTTTCTTTTACTTGGTTATCTTTGTTTGCTGTTTATCTTTCTTTCCTTTTCTTTATGGCAGCTTTAGAAAAACAAAAATTTATATGAAGTTTAAATTTTTAAACAGAATTACAAAAATTTAGTATAGAATGCAGAAGAGGAAAGAAGATAGGAAAGAAAGATGTTTGTAGTCCCTCCACGCTGGGGAACTGAGGATGAAAGCCTTCGAATTAGTCTTCAAGCCATTGATCCTCAGTCTCCAATCCTTTGCTTACCTTCACTAAGAAGATCTATGCTAATCTGTAATTTGTATGCTAATTACTAAGGCCGTTAACAGGTTTAAAGTGCCGTGTTTGCCTGTGGCAATTGCGACCGTGCGCCGACACTGTTTACATCTATTCATGTTTAGTTATGTGTAATCTATTGTGATATCGGTACATTATGTTTAGACTAATGCATTTCTGTCGGTCTTCTTTCTGTCTGGAATATGTGACGGGACCAAGCTCCTGGAGAGTTTAATTTTGGTGAAGTGAAAAATAAACGGGCAGACTGCACGTTAGGGTTTGGTGCTCGGCCGGTAGTCCGCTGTGGTTTTTGGAAATCTACGTTCTTCGTGTTGAATTGACTGCATCGTCCTGTTTTGCTCTTGACCAGCGACGTGCACTCTGAAGGACCAGCGATCGGAGGGACAATGGAGCGTCGGCACCAGAGACCTTGCAGCAGTCGGCTCAGGTAGGAAGTTGCCCAACGGTCATCGGTAAAAGATACACATTGGAAGCCCCCTTGTGTTTTTTAGCATGGAGCGTCCGTAAACATCATGCTCCGCTACCGACCATTTTCTTACCACCACCAGCTCTGCAATCACATTGCCAAGTATCGGCAGATATTTAATTGCTGCGGAGCATTCAAATAAACTCCTATAGCGAATGTCAATAGAGTGTGTGACATAGGTTCAAGTCTGTTTTCAGTCTACCTCTAACATTTGCCATTCATCAACACCTCAAGGTTACCTTTGTGCTGTTGTGATGGTTGGTTGGTTTGTGCGGTTGAAGGGAAAGAACTACAAGGGCCATCGGTCCCTGCTGTTATAAGCAATTTCAATGTCAGAACCTTACGCAGTTTTTACATAAGAAAATTGTTGAGACCTAATGGTTACAATTTAACCAATGATATTTTTAAGACACTACAAATGAAGACTGAACAGTTTTGTTCACGTTATTAAAGAAACAAGCGAAGCATTTGTAATCAGAAACGATCTGAAATCGAAACTGTTTAGAACTGCGTCATTCAAGCCAGCTCCTCACTCATTTTTCAGTGCTAGATCATTTACTTGTTTTGTTTTTTTTTTAGTACTTAGTAATTAGTAATCAGTTTCCCAGCAAAGGCGTGATGAGGTCTAAAAAAACTAAATTGTTATGAATAAAAACCAAATAAAAGAAACTTCTCGCGAACAGGCTTTGAAGGCCCAACTGCAGTGACCGGCCGCCGAGTCATCCTCAGCTCAGAGGGGTCACTGGTTGCGGATATGGAGAAGCATGCTGTCAGCACACCGCTTTCTCAGCCGTATGTCAGTTTCCGAGACCGGAGCCGCTACTTCTCAATCAAGTAGCTGCTTAGTTTGCCTCACAAGGGCTGAGTGCACCCCGCTTGCGAACAGCGTTCGGCAAACCGGTTGGTCACCCATCCAAGTACTAGCCCAGTCCGACAGCGCCTAACTTCGATGATATGACGGGAACCGGTGTTACCACTGCGGCAAGGCCATTGGCTCAGTAATAACCCAATACGCATCCTCTTTACTGATTTTGTGAAAAAAACGTTTTTATTCCACTTAAATGGCAAACAGTAACCCATACCAATTTCCTGTTATAGCAGCTCTTGCTAAATGATGTTTGTATATTTTTATCTGTTTACTTGCCTCACTTAAATGTATTTATTTTGAATTTGACTGAAATATGCTTGTGTCCCTATCAGCAGTCTCAGTCAGTATTTCTTAGAGACAGAGCGATCTGCCAAGTAATATCAGTGGAGCATCAGGTCCGAAAAGAAACAGATTGACTAAGGGTTGAATTCAAGACGACTATTCACGATGGTGTGTAGAATGTTTGAGTCTGGCGACATACCATCTGACTTTCGGAAAAAAATATCATCCACGCAATTCCCAACACTTCTTAGCTGACAAGTGCGAAAATTATCGCACAATCAGCTTAACAACTTATGCACCCAAGTATCTGACAAGAATATTATACAGAAAAATGAAAACTAAAATTCAGTATGTGCTGGATGACGATCAGTTGGGATTTAGAAAAGGTAAAGGCACCAGAGAGTCAATTCTGACGTTGCGGTTCACAATGGAAGCAAGATTAAAGAAAATGTAAGACACGTTCATAGGATTTGTCGACCTGGAAAAAGCGTTCGACAATGCAAAATGGTGCAAGGTGTTTGAAATCCTTAGGAAAATAGGGTTAAGCTATAGGGAGAGACGGGTAGTATACAATACGTACAAGAGCCAAGAAGGAATAGTACGAGTGGACAGCCAAGAAGAAAGTGCTCTGATAGAAAAGGGTGTAAGAACGGGATGTAGACTTTCCCACACGTTGTTCAATCTGTATATCGAAGAAGCAATGACGGAAATAAAAGAAAGCTTCAGGAGTGGAATTAAAATTCAAGGCCAAAGAATGTGAATGATATGATTGGCTGATGACGTAGCTGTCCTAAGTAAAAGTGAAGAAGAATTACATGATATGCTGAATTGCTGAATGGAATGAACAATCTAGTGAGTACAGAATATGGATTGAGAGTAAATCGAAGAAAGATAAAACTTACGAAAAGTAGGTGAAATCAGAACAGCGAGAAACATAGCATCAGGATTGATGGACAAGATACAGGTGAAATTAAGGAATTCGGCTTCCTGGGCAGCAAAATAACCAGTGACAGACGGAGCAAGAAGGACATCAAAAGCGGACTAGCCCTGGCAAAAAAAGCATTTGTGGCCAAGAGAAGTCTACCAGTATCAAACATAGGCCTTAATTTGAGGGAGAAATTTCAGAGAATGTACGTTTGGAGCTCAGGATTGTATGGTAGTAAAAATGTACTGTGGGAAAAGTGGAATAAAAAAGAATCGAGGCATTTGAGACGTGCTGCTACAGGCGAATAACGAAAATTAGGTGGACTATATGGAATGAGGTGGTTCTGTGCAGAATCGGAGAGCAAAGGAACACGTGGAAAACACTGATAAGGAGGATGGACAGGATGATAGGACATCTGTGAAGACATGAGGGAATCACTTGGATAGTACTAGAGGCAGCTGTAGAGGGCAAAAACTGTAGAGGAAGACAGAGATTGAGATACACACAGCAAAGAATTGAGGATGAAGGTTGCAAGTGCTACTCAGAGATGAAAAGTTCAACACGATAAAGGAATTTGTGGCAGGTCGCATCAAAATCAAACCACTCAGAAGACTGATGAGCCAAAGAAAGAGGGGGGTGGGGGGAGGATTCCTTTAAATGGACAGGCGTGTGGACCTTTAGTTACAACAGTTACGAGGTGTTTTGGTGAACTTATTGCTACAGAACGTTTATATGTAGCATAGAGTAAAGAACTTTGAAATGAATATTTATTTTATGATACTGTCTACACCGTTATGGAACTTCTAGGTGGATGACAATTCGTGTATCTTTTTCGTAAACAGTCTTAACCGAACAGCAGTAGTAAACCGAAATCAGTCAATGCAAAGAAGAAGTTAGGACCGTTTTGAGCATAAGAGCCTGTATAGGACAACAAAGTCTAAGGACTCTGGATGAAACGCAAAAGGTGCATTTGTTGAGCATCTGTATCTATATAACGTCTACAGCAAATTACTTGCCACAAATCCTGCTAATGAAATAATATGGCCAAAATAATTTTACTGGCTTTCGAACATTTCGTGTGCTGCGGACTTATTTTTGAGATGAAATACTAAACGCTATCACTAACTACAAAAATGACGGTTAAACCTTATACATGTGAGCCGTGTTGCGACTCACGTTGGTGCTGTTTGTAGGTTTCTGTACTCTGTTGGAGGCCACACCGTATCGTTTAGTTGACATGGTTGTAGTTGTTTCTCTTCTTCTCGTGTTGACTGGCGCCTCTTGGTTTCGCAAACGCTGCCCGTCCGCTAGTGGCGGAAGCGGCGGTTATCGATATGTAGTAACAGTGGCCCTATGTTTGGGGCGACGTGTGGTTCTATCAGGTCGTGTCAGTGTGGAGCTCGGTTGGGGACAGGAGGAGCCAGGTCCGCACAGTGCCAGAACAAACTGGGACCGCAGGCGGCGAGTATGGACTGCCAGATCGAAGGCCGGTGGCTACGAAGGTGCACGACCCCGTTAAACCGGACCCTGCAAGTTTTGTGTGCATTTGGATTCAAGCAGAGAAATCTCCACGATTGTGAAATCTCGCGATTCTCCAGTGACTTGGGTCTGTGTTGCTGCTCGTAGTGTTTCCGAGGCCAAGAGCAGCGAGTGGAGTGCTTGGGGAAGGCGGATCTGATTAGCTTTCCTGGACTTCTAATTACTATTTATTGAGTTCAGTTTGTTACTCTTTGTTAAGTTCAACCAGCGATATTTTTCCTGCTTCGTGGCCGCCAACCCCAAGTTACCTGCCTTGGGGGTTAGTGTATGTAACGGCAGTGTACGTTTCCTCGCCATGCCGCTGCTGTCTGGTGAGGCGTGTAGTTTTGACAGCTTTCTTGATTGTAGGTTGGTTCGCGATTCCTCTACTCTTGTGGTAGTGATTCCTTTCTCGTCCCGGGCGCTCTAAGCGAAGTATTCTCTTGGGCGGGGTCCAGACTGCCGGTTCTTGCTTTGGCTTAATTTTACATCTTGGCATTTGCTTTATTGGACGTCAGGTAGCCTCAGCAAGATTATCATTAGTAATTCGTTAGACTGCCACTAGTGTGAGTTACCATCTTGTGTAGTGCATGCAACTCTTGGCTGCCTGTCTCATCGCTCGCGAAAGTGTTTTTTTTTGCTGGACCTACTCAGAGGTCGATTCCTGGTTCACCGTATGTGACTGGCCCTTGTGTTGTATTTTTGTATTTGCTGTTTTATTGTATGTTTCTAAATGTTTTATATAATTGTCATTCTTGGCGTTAGAGCAGGGTTAAATGATTGTGCTACCAAGCTTACCATCATATCGTCTCACCTGTTTGGTGATCAGTTGCTTGTGCTTTCAAATTAACCTTTGCTGTTGTATTTGCTGTTTTAATCTATGTTTTTTTTTTTAAATTTATATATAATTGCCAGTCTTGGCGTTACAGCAGGTTCAAATTATTGTGCTACCAATTTTACCATCATTTTGTGTCATTCATTTAGTGACCAGTTGCCTGTCTTTTTAAATTAACCTTGCTATTGCATTGCTGTTTTACAATATGTTGGTTAAAATTTTTTTTAATTGCCGTCCTTGGCGTTAAAGACGTTCAGCCGTGACTCTGGTTACATGCCTTACAATTCTAATTGGGATCACACTGGTTTGTTTGTAAAACATTATTTGCTGTGTCTGTATTTTATGCTCATTTGGTAAATTGTAACGCGCTGAAAGCACTATTAATTACACAGTTGTTAATTCTTTCATTAATAACATGTGATATCTTTATTTATTGTTGAGTCTAGAATTACCGTTTTAAAATAAATGTGTGTAATTGCAAAAGGGAACTTCCTTGAATAACAGGTTTCAGCATGTTACAACATTTGCTAGTGCTTTACATCTGTAAAACGTAAAAACAGTTCAATCTATTTCGCTAAAATTTAACTTCATTGTCACTGTCGTTTCACCTCATTCTCTGGGTGTGTTCAATAAATCAGACCGAGAGAAAGATTTTGTGTCATAATCAGCCGCGGCTTCATGCAGTCTCTGAATTCATGGTTGTTCTGTACCTTTTGTAGATGCATTTATGTCAATTTAGTAGGTATCTATGTTTCCTCCACCTTCCCTACACTTAATTACTTAGTTATGATGTCTTAATGGTGTACTCTTATCCCGGATTACTACTCCTTCGCTCTTTGAATGACAGTGTGAATGCGCCAGTATTGGGGTTTCATAGAGTTTGGTGGTGGGTAAAGTTCTCGTCTGCTAGTGCGGCAGTTTAGCCAACACGGTTACAGATATGGAGTGGGGCAGAGTGGTTCGGTTCCTTCTGACCGAAGCGCTATTGAGCTTAAGTTGGCAGGTGCTGAAGGGGTTTTCTGTGACTACCTCCGTTAGCTGTGTGGACGCAGATTTTGCTGGGGTGCCCTTCAGACTCGTTGCTGGGAGTTTGCAGTAGCTGAATGTAGCAACAAAGTTTGTGCAAGTTTCATCCTAACTGAAGTCTCATTCTGTTTATTTTACAATTCCAGATCATCATAGTCATGAAGAATATCTTTTTCGGCAGAGGAAAAGGTAGGGCCATTGTAATTGTTCGATCTTATTGGTAGCTACTTTGTTCGGCCGGAACTGAGGAATGTGGAAGCAGGCTGTGCGAGTTATGGTCGACGTAAGCCTGGATTGGTGTTTCTCAGTGTGAATGTGTTTCTTGTATTAATTAATTTTTCTGTTTCGTTAGTGTCATTTATATTCTGTGATTTCTGTCCGCTAGTACGATTGCCTTTGTTTGTTCTATCCCAAGTGTTCATCGATGGATTGGAGAACCTCCAGTTCTCGGAATCTCCTTCCTCTTGCAATTATTTCACGGTGATTTACTCGTGTTGGTAATTCTTTCCAGGGATTAAATGACTTTCGGATATTTTTGTTGTTGTTGTAGGTATGTGTTTGTAAAACGGACAAGCGTTCAGCTCATCGGCTTTCAGTTCTTATTCTGTATCTGTATTGCTTAAATTACGTTTTGATCAGAGTTTATTGTTTTTTATATGCTTCTCTGACTATTCGTATAAGTTGTTGGCAACGTGATTCCTTCTGCCCACTTTAGGTGGATCACTATGGTCGATCAGTATGCGTGTGCGTTATTGAATCACTATCTCCGACCTGAATTGCACTTACAATTGTAATTCTCATTCAGTTACGCGGCGTGCGTTTTCTGTGTTATGCTTTAGATTGGTGGAAAAAACTTCGCCGTAGATATGTGTTCGAGGTATATGTTATAATTCTTGTAATGCCTTTTCTTTCTTCTGAATGCTGTTAGTGTGGGAGTGAATGGCGTGAATGTTTTCTTTTAGCATAAAATTATTTCTACATCACGAGTATCCGATCGTTAACAAGCCCATCTAGAAAACTATTTCGTTAATTTTGCAGCCACTTGGTTATTCAAAGCATGTACCAGAACCACTGTGTTTTGATTACGTGTGTCATGTTTCTCTAACTCTTTAAGTAGAATAAATGTGGAGTCCAATTTGAACTGAGTTGTATTCTTTATGCTAGTGATGTATCCCATATATCCAAATCTCTCTTTAATAGGGTACATACTAGAGCGTTTCTCTTGTGCAAATGTATACAGGCCGATTCAGTGCTTTCTTATTACGTAAAGACAGAAAAAGCTTTGCTCCGCCGGCCTAACGTATAAGAAATAAAGTGAAAGCCATGGACATGAATGAGAATTAAGGTTAGTACGCCCGGTACGAAAACATTAATTGGTCATATAATCACAAGTATAAGGTGGGAGTCATCCACTCATAGCCGGCCTACGCACAAAGAACAAATATTCGAATGCACACTACCCACTGGGAGAGAGGCTTATCCTCTTCTTGTTAAACATCAGTTATCTGTTGTCGATCCAGGAGAATGTGATGCTGAAGTAACTTTTAGTTAATTTTCTCATTCAGTCACCAGTTACGACATCGGATTGTTTAATTTATCACTCATAAATCAATTGATCAGTCAGTTATTACTCAATACTTTCCATTACCGACGATCTTTCAATGGCGACCATAAATTAAACCTACAAATAAAGTTTTAATGAATGTATATGTCACTGGATACATCCCTGAACGTGGATATAACGTTCATCATTTTACTAAAATACCTTTCAATGTCACCTAGCAATATGGCGGTATGTCTGCTAAGTGAATCAGCGCCAGGCACGTCGAAGCCCACCCAACAGATCTGGACCAAATACTGTACGAATTATGTAACCTGATGACCTTTCTCATAGAATACAGTTCTATTACAACTAGGACTAATGAAGAACACACATCCAATAGTTCTGAACCCGTTTTTTAGGGATATCCCGGCATCGTAGCTCAGAGTGTTCAGTCAGGGGACTGACTGCTATCTGTTACAAAAAAAGCGGAGTGAATTAAACATAGAAATACTTGAGGGAAGGTGATTTGACGTCCGCCAAGACCACATGTCGAAGACAATATCGAACAAAATTAAAGAGTAAACGAGGGATCCCTGGTTAAACCCCAACCTCTGCCTAAAACTCTTCAGTAATGGCGTTGAAAGACTTCGAGCATGAAGTCACTCTCGCTCTGCCAACGACCACGTGAAAGAGGTTGGGGGAGTGGGTAGAGGTTCAGCGAACTCTCCTCCCCTTGGAATGGAACATTTTCCCAGAAATATGGCAGAATCAACAATGATAAAAGGCTTAAGGATACAGAACGCAAAGACTATACTGTGCATCCACAGGACCTTTGACCCGTAACGGCAAAAGTGTCATGATGATCTCTCCACTGGCAGAAGATTTGAGACTAGTAGGCCGGTCAGGTCACCGGGATGGAGTTCTCAAGAGGGAGATGAGCATGAGAAAAAATGGAAAACCAACGAAGGGATGACAATCTCCGAGTATGAGCATAAAATATCAGAAGTCTTAATGTAGTGCGAAAGTTAGAAAAATTGAAAAGGGAAAAGCAAAGGCTCAATCTTGATGTAGTGGGGTCAGTGAAGTGAAATGAACTGTAGATAAGGACATGTAGTGAGACGTGAGCCGTGGTGGCTCGGGTTTGAGGAATCGAACATCCCGCGTATAATATTATAGCTGTATCGCGGAGGAAAGAGAGAAGTTGCGCCCCCTCAGCTAGGCACCTGGGACAGTCGAGTAGTTGGATTTTGGGGGGCGAGCAGAAACAATGATATAAGCAGTTGTACGCGGAGCGTGAAGCCGTGTCTGCCGACGCCGTCTGTGGTAGCAAGTGGAAAGTTTGCCACGTTATCTGGTTGTGTTTCGGCGTTTGCGGCGGACTAGGTGGGTAGAGGCGCCGATGCTGTCGGGAACATACCGCTTCCTTGTTTATGATGGATTTACCGTTTGCTTCTAGTGACTACATTCTCGTCTCTATGGCTCTGTGACTGATGTGATG
This sequence comes from Schistocerca gregaria, assembly GCF_023897955.1. NCBI lineage: Eukaryota > Metazoa > Arthropoda > Insecta > Orthoptera > Acrididae > Schistocerca > Schistocerca gregaria. Next base: position 429,551,317 of record NC_064926.1, read on the forward strand.
CCATTGCGAGCGCAGTTGGTTTGGATAGAAGCTTTGTTCTCAGTGTCCATCGTTCTGGCGATAAGTGAGTGTGCTTGCCGTTGTGGTGCATTTATTGATCAGTGTGCTTTGAACGCTTGACCTTACTATTAGAAGTCCATTGCGTAAGGCCGCATTTATCCCGTGAGGACTTGTGTTCTACATTTAAAAACTGAATTGCTCAAATGCATTCATACTTTTGTGCTTAAGTGTTATTGTTTTACGCCCCTCTGAATGGGGAAATGATAAAGGGCCCTACTATTACTGACCATCTTGTGTGCCGCAGACTTGGTTGTGTTTTTCAGCCACGGTATTTGTGCGTTTATTGTAACGAACCAATGTCTGTTTCTGATGAATGTTTCCCTGTGACATTGAGTGTTAATCTTGTAACGAACACTGTTTTAGATATTTTAATCAGTGTGTTGCAGGACATATCCTATTTGTGCCTCGCAAGTGGAGAGCGGAGGTGGTTTATTGGACATGATGATGTGTTGGTAGATCCATTTCATGAGTCCAGGCCAGTCACCAGGAGATTTTGGAAGTTGGATGTTGTGTTAAGTTAATACTCCTTATTTTAAGCGTATTGCGCTCATGCAGGAAGTTTATGTGGTTTTGCGCAGATTCTGCGGTATGTGTAGGCGACTCTGAATTCACTGTGTTAAGTAGTGTCCTCTGAGGTAGTGGAAGTAGTGGATAGACAGCTGTTTTGGACACGATGTATATGCAAATAATTTATGTCCTTATTACGGTGGTGAGTTGCTTGCCCTTTGTGTCACAGGTGGTGCTAATTTCATTAATTTCGCCACCGGTCTTCGCACAGGCTGCGGGAGGTACCGACCCACTGTGGCCAGCAGTTACGTAGTCGCGCCCGCCCACCGTAGCGGGCGTTGTTTACTGGCCCGACGCCTTCCTGTACTTGGTGGCGGGAGCGTGTTGACTGGTTTCCTACGGCTTGCAGTCTGGGAAACCGTGCCTTTGGTTTACATGTGGAAGACGTATGTTTTGCTTCCAGTGGCTTCCAGTGGCTCAGGCCGAAAGTGGTTCATTTGCTAAACAGAAGGTGTATATGCATTTCTTTCCCATAATTCTGTAAACATGTTTAGGTGGTTGTGTTTTCTTAAAGTCAATTGAATTGTTGTTCAGAGGTTACCATGTATGGCCATTAAGCAAGGGAGTGTATTGAATTCTGGTTTCAAGTTGTGTTGATTATGTGGGGAAATTGCCTTGAACAGACATTTAATTAATTAGTAAACAACTGAATGCTATTTGTGAGTTGAAGTTTATTGTGTTCCTAAACATATTAACGATTATTTTTAGTAGTTTACTTATGCAGTTAGGCGATTTACAAGGCCTGTTGTGTTGTTTCCTTTTAAAAGTATTATCAATGTTATTAATAAAGAAGTGTGTTGTAAGAAAATAAACAGTGAATGAAGTGCCTCAAATCCCTTTGGTCCACACGTTCCGTCATTCACACTTGGGTGGTATTAAAAAACCGTGAAAGCCCATTTCAAGATGAATACACTGTAATTTTAACAGCAGCACAAAATAGCATAATTGGAGAGGGATTCGTTACGAGTGGTGAAGCACAGCAGAGATACTGAGGGTGAACTGTAATAGGCTTGTTTTCATCAGATTCGACAGCAAACCAACGCTGACAATGATATTTCAGGTAGACATGCCGACGTCGCATGCAGAGAATGAAGACAGAGAAAGTATAAGGGAATACTGAGCTGGTAATTCAGTATGTAATGGAAGATGGAACTCTGATAAACATGGAAGCCTGGAACGTTGTTGCAGAGGAAGGAATAGAAGAAATGTTTATGGAAGAATAGGGGCTAGGCAGTAGGAATGAAACAGGAGGGAGACTACCTAAATTTTGCAATTATTTTCGGGCTATAATACCGAATACTCCATTGAAGAATCACAAGATAAGGTGGTAGGAAGTGTACTTGAGGTGAGAAGGAGATATATTTGGGGTGGGGAACTGTCCCAAGGCGGAAACATCAACAACGATCAACGACTTGAGGAATTCGAAGACAATGGCATCAATGGACACTAAAATATTCCAGCTGGATTACAAAACCGAAGCACATAGAGTTAGAAATTCAATATTGCCTTTAATCGCGTCCCCAGTAGCAGATATTGACTAAGATCAGAATTTAGTAATGATGAAGATTAGACTTAACTTTAAGAGACGCGTAAGGAAGAATCAATGAGCAATCAATTGGTATATTGAGGAATAATGAGACCTGTTTGAAGTTCGCTAAAGACTTGGATATGACGATAAGCAAAGTCACAGTATGCAGTTCAGCTGATTGTACATATCGAAAAACTGAAGACACATACTAGACAGTCAGATATAGGTACAAGGAAGGTAACTCGAAGTAAACCTTAGGTAATAAAAGAAACAGTTCAAGAGATGGACGAAAAGGGGAAGTACAAATATATTCAGGGAAAAAAAACGAATAGAGAATTATAAATCACTTAGAATTAAAATATGTAGGAAATGGCTGGAGGAAAAACGTGAAGAAATTATTTTAAAATAAGCGTTATCGTCGGGGGACTTACTAAGCAAGTAGAAATGTCAGAAGCACCTACTATGAATTTAAAAATGAGTATGGTGACATTGAGAGTGCAATGGGAATTCCATACTTAAACGCAGAACAGCAGGTAGGTGAAAAGAGTATGCTAAAGGCCTGTATAAGGAGGAGGACTTGATAGAAGAAGAAACTGCAGACGAAATGGGAGACACGAGAGTTGCAGTATTAGAGTCAAAACTGACAAGAGCTCTGATATAGACGAAATCAAATATAGCATTAGTAACATTCCATCTTAATTTCTAAAATGATTGTAGGGCATGGAAACGAAACGACTATTCAATTTGGTGTGTGCAATCTATGAGACTGACGACATTCCAACAGACTTTCGAAGAATATAATCCACACAATTCCAAGCAAATAAGGGCAGATAGGTGCTAAAATTTCCGCACGAGCAGTTTAACTTCTCACGCAACTAAACTGCTGACAAAGATAATACACACAATTACGGAAAACAAGATTAAGGATCTATTAGATGCCTATCAGTTTTTCTTTGGAGAAGGTTAAGGGACAAGAAGAGTAGTTTAGATTTTGCAATTGATTATGGACGCAAGACTGAAGAGAAATCAAGATACACTCATGCGATATATCGTAGCATTCTAAAATGTGAAATGGTGCAAGATTTTAAAAATTGTGAGAATCGTAGGAGTAAGCAACAGGGAAAGACTGGTGATATACACTCCTGGAAATGGAAAAAAGAACACATTGACACCGGTGTGTCAGACCGACCATACTTGCTCCGGACACTGCGAGAGGGCTGTACAAGCAATGATCACACGCACGGCACAGCAGACACACCAGGAACCGCAGTGTTGGCCGTCGAATGGCGCTAGCTGCGCAGCATTTGTGCACCGCCGCCGTCAGTGTCAGCCAGATTGCCGTGGCATACGGAGCTCCACCGCAGTCTTTAACACTGGTAGCATGCCGCGACAGCGTGGACGTGAACCGTATGTGCAGTTGACGGACTTTGAGCGAGGGCGTATAGTGGGCATGCGGGAGGCCGGGTGGACGTACCGCCGAATTCCTCAACACGTGGGGCGTGAGGTCTCCACAGTACATCGATGTTGTCGCCAGTGGTCGGCGGAAGGTGCACGTGCCGGTCGACCTGGGACCGGACCGCAGCGACGCACGGATGCACGCCAAGACCGTGGGATCCTACGAAGTGCCTTAGGGGACCGCACCGCCACTTCCCAGCAAATTAGGGACACTGTTGCTCCTGGGGTATCGTCGAGGACCATTCGCAACCGTCTCCATGAAGCTGGGCTACGGTCTCGCACACCGTCAGGCCGTCTTCCGCTCACGCCCCAACATCGTGCAGCCCGCCTCCAGTGGTGTCGCGACAGGCGTGAATGGAGGGACGAATGGAGACGTGTCGTCTTCAGCGATGAGAGTCGCTTCTGCCTTGGTGCCAATGATGGTCGTATGCGTGTTTGGCGCCGTGCAGTTGAGCGCCACAATTAGAACTGCATACGACCGAGGCACACAGGGCCAACACCCGGCATCATGGTGTGGGGAGCGATCTCCTACACTGGCCGTACACCTCTGGTGATCGTCGAGGGGACACTGAATAGTGCACGGTACATCCAAACCGTCATCGAACCCATCGTTCTACCATTCCTAGACCGGCAAGGGAACTTGCTGTTCCAACAGGACAATGCACGTCCGCATGTATCCCGTGCCACCCAACGTGCTCTAGGAGGTGTAAGTCAACTACCCTGGCCAGCAAGATCTCCGGATCTGTCCCCCGTTGAGCATATTTGGGACTGGATGAAGCGTTGTCTCACGCGGTCTGCACATCCAGCACGAACGCTGGTCCAACTGAGGCGCCAGGTGGAAATGGCATGGCATGCCGTTCCACAGGACTACATCCAGCATTTCTACGATCGTCTCCATGGGAGAATAGCAGCCTGCATTGCTGCGAAAGGTAGATATACACTGTACTAGTGCCGACATTGTGCATATGAGAACAGCGAGAAACATAACGAATCTTTTTGGCACGAAACATGCGAAATTAAGGAAAACCCAAGACGGACGATGGAAAGGGGGGGGGGGGGCATAAAAGCAGACTACCACAGACAATGACGTCATTGCTCGTGACTAGAAGTAGGCCTTAATGTGACTAACAAATTTCTTATAATGTGCCTCTGAGGCATAGCACTCAATGGCAGTGAATTAGAGACCGTGGGAAAACCGGATCAGAAGAAATTGAAACGTTAGAGATGTGGTTCTATGTAAGAATGTTAATGAGGTGGATCGATAATATAAGGAATGAGACGGTTCTCCGTAGAATTGGCGAAGTAAGGAACTTGCGGAAAACCAGGATAAGAAAATAGCACATATGTTAAGCCATGAGGGGATAATCTCCATGTTACCAGAGGGGACTCCTGACAGTGAAAACTGTACAGGAAGACAGAGATAAGAATTTAATCTACAATAATTGATGATGGAGGATGCAAGTACTGCTCTTAAATGAGGAGGATGACTCAGTTGAGGAATTCGTGATGTTCCACATGCAACCCAAGGTAGAAGAATTGTACAAAAACTTGACACACTCTAAAAATAGGGACGTCACAGAACCGAAGTATATAGACTTCAAGTGATACAAAGTCTCGAAGAATATCCGCAACTCACTTTTAGGCACCAAAGTAAGAGGAAAGTAGTACTACTCTGTCAGCATAAAAATCGCATCAAACTGGAGACCAAACTCTATTCGATTGGTACATTCCTAATTGTGCACCACACGTAATCTCACCGATAAGACGAAGAAAGATTTGTATACAGGAACACTAACTACGTAACGTTGTTCATCAGGAAATATTGGTATCACCAAACATTGTAACATCGAGGAGCCTTCGAAACAAATATGAGGAACCTCACCCAAAAATAATGAAAAATGCCGACAACTGGTTAAACAACATTAGGTATTTTACATATTTTCAGAAAGTTCGTCAAAATACTGTAATGTGAATTCTGCAAACACTTCAACAAATCAGCAAATACGTTACTCAGTGGACATTTTCTTAAGGAATTTCCATACTGAAAACTGAAATGCGAATGTGTTACATTGTACATAATTGTTTGTAAATTGAGACTTTTTTCAGGTGATGTGAATGTGTGAAAGTGTATTATGTATTAACCAAAATTTGTAATTAAAGGAAGTGGTTATCGTTTTTGACTAGTAACACCGAGGTCCTGGGTTTGATCCAAAGCGACCACCGATAATCTTTCTATGTTGGACGTGTCTGCAAGGAGGTAAACCTAGTCTTGTGATGCCACCTAAAAAGCTACTTGAATAAGAAAAGCAACGAATTTGATCCCAAGTTGTTGAAGCGGCATTACGTCTAAAGGCTTGCATCAAGATAGGAAACACACTGCTATGACGTATTAGCGGCAAATGCATCACCCATCATTTTCTCGGATTACACAGCGAGATGCTAGCCTTATTACAATAACATATCTCATGTTTTGTAGGATTAGGATCAGTTCTTTACGATTTAAGTCTATTCAGGGCATATCAAAAGATAACATCAATCCTAGATGAGATATTGGAGGATCTTATTTTCAACAAAAGATGTAGAGCATTTCTTTCCGTATTCGCCACCCTTTTGGAGTTAAACGTATGTACTTCCAAAACTTGGAATTTTTCTCTCCTTTGAGTGCCAATCCCAATTAATGCATTCATAATTTTTTCCTGTGTATTGTCACTGTACGCAAAAAAATTAGTAAATGTAAGATGGTGCGATAGTACGCCGTATTCAACGTCACACTTCGCCAGCCATTCTGTGAGTGACTTTAGCTGCCATTTCTCTACGGACATGTAGCTGAGTGCAGCATTCAAAGTTACTGATATTGTGATTCTTTCGTTTAGCCTTGTGTGCTCGTGGGAGAGATGGATGGAGTGATCAGTAGCAGAGGTGAGGCCCATGTATGAACATCCACAACGGTTACTAACGGGAAATCTTTGTTCATGGTTTCTGTAATGGTAATGAGATCGCGACTGAAAGAAATTACCGAGAGGTTTCCACAACGAGGCCACCCAAGGAGACGGGTATTTCAGTACTTCAACAACGCATGGAGGATACAGGAACGCTATAACGTTCGCATCATATTCTTCGACCGGGAAATGCCTCATTGTCTCACACCGTGAAGAATAAGCTGTAGACGTACGTCCATTCTCCAGTACAAGGCATAGCGGGTGACGTATTGAAGTCCCTCACTCTTGTCGCTGGCAAGGTCTTCATTCGTACCATCAGAACCCCAAGCCACAAGATAATGGTCAACGCCTCGCATAGTGTCAGTGGCTATCACAGATTTTGTGAACCAAGTTTTATGTGCTGGTGAATCAGGGTTCACAAGAGATGGTGTTATGAACAGACACAACTTTCACATCTATGCTGACGCAAATAGTCGTGCAGCTCGTTCCGCCTCATTCCAAAGGAGATTCACTGTTAACGTTTGGGCAGTTGTCCTGAGTGGTACTCTGTTTGACCCATTCATATTGTAGGACAGGACAACAGGGTGCTGATTACCAGTATTTCTTAAAAGGCGTGCTTACAGCAATACTGGGTGCTATTCCCCTACAGTCATCACCTATGGTGTCAGCTATACTGCGCTCCAGCACATTTCCTGCTACTGTACGACCATGGTTGGAGACTAGTTTTCAGCTACATTGATTGAAAGAGGTGGTCCCTGTCCTTGACCAGAATGGTACCCCCATCTGACGCCACCGGACTTCTTTTTCTGAAAGAAGAACTTTACAGGTCAGAGACAGAAGGCAAAGAAGCGTTCGTTGCAAAGATTCACACGCTGGCAGTGGCGATACGGTGGCAGGTATATGGTAACTCGAAGAGGGCGATCAGGCGCTATGGTGAAGCTTGTATTCGTGCGAAAGGAGAATATTTCAAGCATCTGCTCCGGTAGGACTAAGACAAACCAAGAAATAAGATACGTGTTCATGTAATTATTAAAGGAGTTAGACGAACAAAATAAAATGAATAAAGTGAGAAATGCGTAAATTGACATTTACATTCAAAGACGATGAATACTGACCAATTGCACTAATATTTTTGTTGCAAATAACGTCCTCTATCCTCTCATCAAGGATTAACCTTACCTTTCGATAAACCCTATATAGTATGGCAGCAATAAGGGAACCATTTTCTTGCAAAACTTTGTCATTGGAATAACGCGGAAGGGGTTGGTGATAATTAATTAGTGCCGAAAGTCCGGATTTCGTTGTCTCTGTGTAATTTTAAATTGTCCTGTCAATTTCTATTCTAGAACCATACTTTTCCTGTTCTAGTCATAGAGGAGAATTGAACATGAAATGAAACCCTGCATTCATAACAATGAAATATTGCATGACAGAACTGTGTGGCAATATTCTTCATACTGTGTCACTTTACGATAGTTATTTACATTTCTATTACGTCCCTGATTCGTTTAATTAAACTGATAGCCGCTTTAATCTTGATGCTTCTTTTTAAAAGAAACTCGAGGCATGCTCCACTCAGTACGTGTCCCTCCAACAGTAATTTTCATACCATTGACTTACTTACCGTTAGCTTGTAACACATTCCGTCACATATTCCGTCGATTCTCTGCTTACACCTACCTCGTTTTCATAGTCAGTAAAATTAATGACGTAAACGCAGTTTCCAGCGAAGTCCTTTACGGCAGTCTCTTTCCCTAGTCGCACTACGAGTTAATAATATATACAACTTTGAATTGGGACGTGACTGTACGTTATCACGTAACAAATTCAGTTTCCTCTAGGGCTGGTTTACCAGTTCGTCTTACCGAGTAATAAAATACACTATGCTTGTCTGTGTGTCATACTTCTGAAGTCTGTAAAATCTGGTGTAAATATACTAAACATTTCTAGTATAATACAGCGCTTTTGGAGTTTCAGAAACTAGTTCTTGGTAACTATTTAAATGTACCGCTATTGTCAAATTCGGTAGCTGTTAGTTCTAGACATAGTAGGTGTGTCAATTTACTGCCTTATACGATAACAATGTCTGCTTGGTCAACTGAAACTGTAAAATATTTTCCCCTCTTCTGCATGTGGAGCAACATTCCTGTAACATAAATTACAGCTGAAAGAGACAAATAGGATAAAACAGTACTTCATATTTTTTTATTTCCAAACAAAGTAGTACATTGCCATTTACGAACTATAAACAATGCTTCACAGAACTCAGGTGAAAATAGTTCCTTGCGGGGTAACAATGTATCCCAGGTCCTTCTGTTTCCCCTTAACAGGTATCTGGAATGGAATCCATTTAGAACGACACTCAGTGACACAGGTCTATAGCGTCACTCGCTGGACGCTGGAAGCGAGGAAATGATTCTCATTTCCGCCGCTGTGTTTTGTTTCGGGAAGGTGCTGCCCACCAGGGCACCACAGGTTTCGTCACACACAGTTTTCGAGTCATCACGCTGTCGGTCGAAGCAAGTGAACACCTTTATAGTACACTTTGAATTTGCGTTTCACGGAGTTTGAGGTGCAGGTTAATCTATTTACCGAACATGATCGAGACAAACATTGTTGTCTATTATATGTGTCAGAGGCTGTGGGTTGTAGCTTGGGAACTTGACTATGTGACTAAGTGACTAAATCACATACTCTCAAATATATACAATTTTGTGACACATCATATCCTCCCACTTCTAGGCAGAATAGTAACTCTTACTGGAAACAGGCTTTCGGCGTGCCTTCTATTTCTCGTTTATGAAGCACGGGAATTGACTTCAAGTACATCGTCATGTCCTCTCATTGAATGTTGAGGTGGTATGAAATCAATCGATAATAAGAAGGATCACTTTTGATGTTAATAAAGGATCTCTGTGTTGCTTAACATCTGCTGAGTTTGTAAGGCAGTAGTAATGGGCTTTCCAAAAGCGTTATTTAAATCACATTAATTGATTTGGATAGACTTAATAACATCTTGAGCCAGTTTATTTCAATGGACTGTCTTTGTTTGTTTTCTTTCAACAATCACCAATTGTCTATGAATATGTCCCCCATCTTAATAATGGCACGATGTCTTTGTTACATATATGTCTACAGTTTTGCATAAAGTGATAGAAAAAAATTCACATTTGCATCATTTTGGTGAAGTTTTAAAATCCGGATACCGTCACTTCGTCACTTTCTGCATGATACAAGTTGTGCTTTGTGTGTGTTTATACGTCTTATATTCACACTAATTTTAGAAAGGTTCGCACTTTTATTGCTACAGTGTTCCGTTATGACCTTCCAGTAACAGAATTGCTAAGTTCTGGAGACTTTTTTTGTACCAATGCTTCTGTTCATGGAATGATAAGATGCTGAAAAACTTCATTTAGTTTACGTTTCTCCCAGCATGGGTGAAGTTTCATTCTTTAAGGTATGATACAACTGAGTTCATAATAATTGTTTCAGCACATGTGAAGAGCCGCTACCCATCCGTCTTTAATTGCTGAATTTCTTATTTTCTCAACACGTGCATTAAAATTTGGTGGAATACACAAACGAGCCTCACCGTACCTTCTTTATACAGTACATGCTGACATACAGAATATAGAAATATCTAACAAGTGTGAGAACTATCGTAGTCAGCTTAACATGTCTTGCATCCTGATTGCTGACAATAATATTACACAGAAGGGTGAAAAGAAAATTGAGCACCTGTTACTTGAAGATCAGGTTGGCTTCAGGAAAAGTGGACATCAGGCTTAGGTTTTTGGGTGGAAAGTGGCGAGGGAGAAAGAACAGGCATCTCAGTGAGATTTGTAACGAACCAGATATTGTTCCGGAAGCCAATAGATGGAGAAAAATTGGAGAGAATCGCCTGAAAAAAAAACCAGAGGCACGAAGACCTTTTCGGCAGGACAAGAATAAGATGGACAGAGGAGGCGGCGAACGATCTTCATAGACATGGAACAATAGAGAAAGATGCCCAATCAGAACGCTGTGGAGTAGACTACTGGACAAGACCAAAAATCAAATGAAGTTTGGAGCCGAGGAGGGTAAAAAAGAGAAACTGTCCTGATATTTGCCTAGATAACAGACGCAAGATAATTACGTGATTTTCATCTACCTATAAATAAAGTGCTCGAAAATCTATAATGGTGCAAGATGTTTTAAATTCTCAGAAAACAGTGGGAAGATGGGTAATATACAATATATACGGGAACAGTAAGAATGGAAGACCATCAGCGCTCGGCTTATATGACGCTTCAGGCAAGACTTCTCCCGCTATTCTTCACCCTGTACATCGAAGAAGCAGTGACACGAATAAATTACGGATTGAGGAATGGAAGGATAGCTACGATAAGATTCACTCATGATTTGGGTGTTCTCAGCACGTGGGAGGCACAATTACAGGACATGTTAAACGGAGTGATCGATGTAATGAGTACCAAGTATGGGCAGAGGGTAATCCAAATAAAGACGGAAGTAGGGAAAAGTGACAGAAGTTCTATTGGCAATAAACTTATCTGTAATTTATTAATTAAGCTTTTTGTCGGAGGTGTAAATAATATTTTTATTGGTGATAAGTTTAGAATATTTTAGTTTATTCTCAAACCATTGCCTACATTTCATGTGCACAGATTACAGTAGTGCAATAAATCTTTTTGGCATAACAGCATTTGTAATGTTTGACTCTATATAACACGTTCCTTTTTCCATCAGACTAATAGGACAAATGTTATTTGACTGTATTACGATTGTCTTGATGGATTCGAAATTCGACAGGCACTTTTGTTGATTATACATAAAAAATTGAGAGCCCCTTCAGTTGTTTATTGTGTGTTCATATGCTCTGCCTCTCACAGATAATAATGTTCAAATTTATGAATAAATACTGTATTCATAAAAGTCTCAGACTTTATTTATTACTGTATGGCATAAGGTAACTGCCTTACTGAATCGTGACACACTTTTACAAAGAGTACAATATGTATTGTATTTAAATTCGCTTTTAGTTCATCAGTTTGTCTGGCTCATTTATTATTCCTTTATATATTTCCCGTTCCTCAAGTATGTCTATCTGCATTCCTTTAGGTGCCACGTGTAAAACTGTCGTAGTAGTCTCAATACCACCTACTGTATAATTTGTGCTTCCTAGTAACGGCCAAATGCAATCTTGTTGTTTGGGCTGATATGTTTCATGTACCAAATAATAAAATTCCGACTGGTTTTGGCTGTATAAAGCAGATCACGTATGCCACATTGTAAGCGATACACATTAGAGGAAAATACTATTTTCCATTTTTTACAATTTTACCTCTTAGTTTAAACGTTATCTGAGTTGCTCTTCGAAATGCTGTTGCTCATTGCTTAGGGAAAGCGTGCGCTAACTTTTCCGTAATACGGCCGTAATATTTCAACGTAGAAAACCTTTTTTTCATCTTTAAGTCGTTTGTTTCTCGCTTTTGTATTTTTCGAGAACCTTGTATCTAAGCATATCTTAAAATAATTTCGTACTGATACATGCTTGAAGATACATATGCCCAGCTGCGTTTAGTTTCGTCCAGTGAAAGCTTGCAAAGGTGAGCTAAAATAGCAAAGAAACATGTCTTTTTTATGTTGTGTTGTTGGAGTCCTCGTTTATTTTTGCATCTGAAGGCGCATATCAAATTTTTATATGTAATCAACTAAGGACACCCATCGAATTTTGGATGCATCTAGACAATCGTAAAACAATCAGGTAACATTTGTTCTATTAATGATGTGGAAAAACATGAAGCTTTAAGATGCATGTGTGTAATAACAGATTTATTGCACTTTTCTAATGCGTTAATGCAAAATGTTTGAAAACTTTTGTTAATAATAGTATACGTTCTAATGCTGGTAATGGTTCGAGACTGCAAAAAAAGTTAGAACTAGTCACTAACAAAAATTTAATTTGCAAATCTGGAAGAAAACTTAATTAACCAATTATGAATATACTGAGTTGCTGATCCTTATAACAACACAATGTAGCAATTACGTATTAAGTAAGCGTTTGGGGTCTACATTGCTAACGAAGTGAAATAATTGTGGAACACTGAATACGACAACTGAGGGACGAAGGCAGGTGGGTACAAGAAGACGACCAACACACCAAAAAAAAAAAAAAAAAAAACATTCCTAGCTAAAAGAAGTCTAGTATCAAATACGTGTCTTTCTTTCAAGATGAAACGCTTAAAACTGTGCGTCTGGAGAAGACCAATGTATGAAATTAAATCACTCAGTGGGAATCGAAAAAAAAGCAGATGAGGTGCAAGATGATGCTGATAATTAAGTGGACACCTAATGCAAGAAATGAGGAGATGGGTTCAGAATCGGCGAGGAGTATACAGAAAATACTGAGTAGCAGTAGGGGCAGAATGAGAGGAGATTTGTTACGGCTTCAGGTAATAACTTCTGTAGGAGAACAATGGGGTTAAAATACTGCAGTGCAAGGCAAAGATTTGAAATTGCAAATAAATAATGAAGGTCGTTGGTAGGAACCCCTATACTAAGCCCGGAGTTCGTCATAAAGGCGAAGTCGTGGCGACCCGCTTGAAAGCAGTCGAACGACAGATGACCCAAAAGGAACCATAGATTAAAATTTAGTGCTAGAGGTAAGTCCAGTGAGAGGTGGCACGCAGTTGCTTCTCAGTGATCTGTTATATAGACTTGTGTACGTCTAGCATGAATGAGATGGCATCTACAGCATAGCATTAACTCTGTGTTATCAGAGAAACACGTGGAGTGGCATGAACGAAGAGGACGAACCCTACGATGCAGTGCTACCTACGTTGGTCAAAAAGCTTCTGAAATCGAATTCCCCATACAGTGAATTATTGGTAGTCAATTCAGTGGCGTGTTAACATCCCTTGACCTACTTCGGAGGCATATTGAATTTCATACGAGACAGTGGCAAATGGTTTACTGGTCAAGAGTTTGGAAGGGCAAGAAGGTTTATGTCACCAATGTCACTGCTCGAGGCACCCAACAGATTCCATCGTCATGGTTGCAACGCGTACCTCTGGGTCAGGTGCACGTTTAGCGTCCTCGACCGCGGAGTGTTGAAACATATCCGGCACATTTTCCAGCCTCCTGTTCACGATTCCCGTCGTTGGCTGGACGCTGTGAATCCAGCGGAGGTTCGCGAGCAGCGGACCGGCAAGAGGCGGCTCGGTCGTCCAGTGGCGGCCGCCTTTGATCGCCGGACGCTCCGGTTGCGGCGCGCGCCACCCATCTGTGCCGGACCGACGCCCACGCAGGCACCGCCCCACCGTAACCCTAGCCAACCTCCTTCCTCACTCCCAATACGAATTCCGTCACTCTCTGTCATTACACTTTCTCCTCCTTCTGCTCCTCCTCCTCCTACTGCTCTCTGTCTCTCTCTTTTATTCTCTCTCTCTCTCTCTCTCTCTCACTCTCTCTCTCTCTCTCTCTCTCTCTCTCTCACACACACACACACACACACACACACACACACACTCTCACACACACACATTCAGTCACACTCACACACGTTTCCTTGCGGAAGCCGATTGCAATAATGTCCGGCATTCAGCCAAATAATTTTGAACATTTGCGAAGAGGCTTCAAATGCGGAGCTACAGGAGAATAATGACGGCTGGGAAGTGTAGCAGATAACTAAGGAGGAGGTACTGAAACGAATCCAAGAAAAGGATGTATGACAAATCTTGACTAAAGCAAGAAATCAGCTGATTGGATACTTTCAGAGGTATCAAGGAATCGGAAATTTGTTAGTGGGGGAATGTGTGTGTGTGTGTGTGTGTGTGTGTGTGTGTGTGTGTGTGTGACGGGGTGATGGCGTGGTGCAAAGGGGATTGTGCAGGGTAGACTAGGGCACAGAGCTGCAGACAACCGGTCTTCGGAATGGGTACAACTGCCACCGTAACGACAAGGGCTTGAGAATCTTTGATTTCAAGTTTCGATATTAGAATTGCAGTGATGAGTAACGTAGTGCCCCAGCCCTGTTATTAATGAAATTAATAAGAAGCGGTAAAGAAGCCGTGTTGGTGTATTGCAATAGCAGTGGCTGTCTGGCTGTCTCAGTTTGGTGACTAGTGGGTAAGAAACATACGTATCCACAAGTGCAGCAGGATTGCAGGATAGGCTAGCAACGCTCACTGTAAAAGTGCACCACGCAGCGGTAATAGCTGCAGCAGGTGGGTTGACGTCACCACTCCAGGGAAAGACTCTTGTTATGGGCTACTCGACTTGGTGCTAGGTTTTGGTGCCACAGATGCGCACCGAAGGCGTATAAATAGATCTGAATTTCGAAGCAGAGACACACCGTAGTCCATTAGCGCCATGACACCTAGGCCACGTTGGGCGACAAAATGAGGGTGCATTGCCAATAGCAGCCATGGGTTTGAGTCCGGGTTCGGCCAGCTGACACCACCACAAAGTTCCTTACGGGACTTGGTGTCTCAGCATCAATGACATTTCGTTCGAATCAGCTGCCTCCTACCAGAGGGTAATGGGTAGCATCCAGCACATATCAGTCACCACCCACCGCCGTGGTAAGTGTGTGTGGGGCTGTACTCCTCAGCAATGCCGTCACAGAATAACACGCGCCGCCTCTGACGTCACGGCAGTGGTCTACTGACGCTGCCGGCTGCTTCCTCCGGCGCGTCTTCAGCACCACCGGACACCTAAGTGAGTACCTCCTCGCAGCCGGCCACGAGCCACTTTCAGCCAGAATCAGCGGACTGAGGTGTGTTTGCCTCCCTGAACAAAACAACTCGTTATGTAATTAAAGTTGAATAAAAGCATTTTCACAGGGCCTCCAACCCATAGTCACCACCACTCAGTCTAAAGAGTGCAATCGCAGTCAGCAGTAAGTTTGTTTCACTGGTCCCACCTTATAGTAAGAATTTTTTCCCAGCCAAATTTTTCAGTGATTTGAAACACTAAAAAGGAACACCTTTTAATGACTTTTATTATCCAACCAAAGAGGTACTCAATAATTTTCAATAACTACCCAATGACCATTGCTCACAACGTTTTATCTACTTCATATCCATTAGGACTAAATTCATGAAATCATGACATGACAGCTGTTAGTCGCTATAATAGCAACAATGAATATCGCCAATATTTGTAGATTACTCTTGTATTAGAACTGAAAAGCGTATTTCTGCAGCAGATTTTAAATTGAAGTTAACTCTTATTATGCCTTTACACAAGAAATTAGTTACTCAAACCTTAGCCAGCTAATATGCTGAAACAGAAAATATAGCCAATCGAGGAAGCTCGTCTGACAAACTTAGTCAGTGTCAATCCAGTCTTGTTCCTGGATTAATCTGAAACTGTGTTACGAGAGGTTATGAGATAACCGAACACTTATAACTTGTATTTTTTATAAATCAAAATATCGGTACAAGGGTCCCAAATGGGCTGTCATAGGTGGTTACAGCGTATACTACGAGTGTAACAAATTTAAAATTCTGTTTGTCCTTATACCTCCAGGCCATAGCATGTTCTTTGTGTAAACAGAACCTGGGCAAAGGTCTTTGACACATTTCCTTCATCTTCATACCAAATACTTCCTAAAGGAAAGATATTCTTCCAGAGTTTTCATTCCACAGTCGGAAGAAAGCTTGTAATTGATGATGCAAACAAATATTGAGCGTCCTATAACTGAACTACGTCAAGTTTACCAAAAGTGGGGTGTGAATAAATCATTCATAAAATATATCTGTCAGATACCCAAACTGGAAATATCCTGCTTGGTGATTTAAATATATGCCTCGATAATCGATGACCTGTAGGTGGTCAGTATATTTGGACTTACAATTGTTTTTGCTGGCACACTCATCCCGACTCAGTGGAACCAATTTCTCACAGTCCTTATAGAGCTGCACATCGGTTCTAGCACACTCCCATAACGAAGGGGAAATTACGAACAGCGAGGAAGACTTACAATATAGGAAGACAAACTGATGTACTTGTTCTAGGGATTTCTTCTAAGCGAAATGAAACTTCATTATGGGCCTGTGGCGAAATAGTTTCCTTGTTGGTCTTGCTATCTACCCTCACAGTATGAGCCAGAATTGGTATGTACAGGATTTTGGCGACTCAGAGGATTTCCTTTTGCACCTCTAAGAACGTAGAGAAAGACCATGATTCAGTACAAAAATTTTTATTTGTATACAAACTAATCTCTAATAAAAACCTTCTCCTACAAGACTGAAACGAAACAGAAATGGGATAAATCCAACGCGGAAGGGTGTCACGCCACTGATTTGTGCGCAAGTATGCAATGCATTCACAAATTATTCAGAAGTGATATGGAAGAAGTATTACGGTAATGAATTTGATTTTTTGTTGGTTCAAGCTATGGTTTGACAAAATTGCAACATTTCACAGCTCATGATTTCAATGCTTGAGACTTTATTACACTCGAGTAATATGAAGATGATATTAATGAAATTCAGTAGGATAAAAGTTGTTTGATGTAAATAGAAAATATCAATGGCACACTTCATGTGTATATGCCTGAAAACTAAGTATCGAATGTTTCTGCAAGGGCCTTCGATATCAGATTTATTTATATTTTAGCACTGCCGTTTAGATATTCCAGGTTTTAACATAGTTGTTTACTCTGGCATTGAAAAATTGCTATAATGTGTTACACTGGTCATAAAAGCTTTGAAGGCAGTTTATTATTTCGATCACGCTTCACTGTACAACACACTGCACAAGCGTATAACGTATTAAACATATATTGGGAAGAGAAAAGCGCCTCTCAAATTCGGCGACGTCGTCATAGGTTTCGCTAAATTGAGATTACAAGTTCCATGTTTAACTAAATGTAATTCAGTAGCACCAATGCCTGGTAGTCTCAAGAGGCCAAAGTGGCTAAATTTAATATTCTTTCAGGTGATAGCACTAGATTGCTTTCAGCTCACTTGAAACAATTTCTGTTCTCGTGTGACACCTTAATGCCTATGCACATGTATCTGCTGTTCAACACGGCTGTCATTCTGGCCAGAAGTTCCTTTCATTATTTCTGCTAATTTGCTTATCTGACTTCACAATTCAGGCAATAACACTGCTGTTCATTGTTCCGAGGAACACATTTTAAATTGCAGGTCTTACACATAGGTTCGTCTGACTGCCACCACTGCACGCTGGGGCAGCTGAATACTCTTTTAACCTCTTAAGAAAAATATACAACCTTTCCATCACTTCTAGTTTCTGCTCCTGTCACTGTCACACTGTCGCACGTGTTCTTACAGTATTTTACCAGCCTACTGCATTCGTGGTTTCTGCACTGTATAACGCTTTACACACAGAAACTGATACCTCTACAGCGAAGTTCATCACATTCTTAGGTGCTGGTAAACAGTATTTTCTTATACATTCTCTCCGATAAGATTAACTTTGTTTTGATACCGTTCAGTTAAGCACATATTTGTTAAATCCGATAAACTTCGGTCGCATAGAGCCACAATTTGACATGTTATCTCTGAAAATGTGGCGCAGTTGAGAGTCATTGCTTCTAATCTGTTGTCACAAGAACGATTGCTATCGACACAAAATACTTAGGTACGACCTTGTCTTATTTACATGAAGATTCTCAGCAGACAAAATGGGTATTTTGCAAGGAATTGGATGTGCATTTACAAAAACAGTCAATGATTTCTGTTTCCTTCCATAAATCTTGTACGGTATTACGCGTAGTACGACGAAACGCAGAGTTTTTCTCAATTCCTGTGAGGTGAAATGCTAAGAATTTTAAAAGTTAACAGCAACGTCGTGCTTCGCATGAGTAGTCCATTTTCTACGGTAGGTAGCACGTTCATTCAGCCTTACTCGTAGTTACACCAACATTCCGCGTTCCGCAACATCATACACACTCGCTCACTTTAATACCCGGTCGCGCCCTGTCGGCAAACTGCAGTGCGGTCCGCAGAAGGCGGGGTGTTACGGAAGCCACACCCGGCGCGGCCTGGCGTGCGTGCTCGCCGTTAGAGGCGCCATAGCACCGTCGCGGCCCGCCGGCTACCGAAATACACGCCACCCGACCGCAGGTAGCAGTGCGCACGCGATGCTTCTTGCCTTTCTTTCACCTCGCTGCCTCCCCATCCTCCCCCGGCACCGTTACTCCACTTTTGCATGGGCACACAAAGAGGCACGAACTTGGGCTGTTCCCAGGCCCAGTTTCGACCCCGCGCATCGATTATGTCCAGAGGATACTGCGGTGCCGGCAGGTGGCACCGGGTGGACGCGTTCACTCGAGCTGTTGTTTCCTGACGGAGGCACCGGCCGACAGAGGCAGCTCTCGGTGACGTCTCGGAGTCATCTTGCGGTGAGGGGGCGGAGGGGGCGGCTACAGGAGCGGGCCGAGGGCAGCGACCGCCACCGCCCACGCAGCCAGAGCCAGGCAGAGTCCGCCGGACGGCGCCGACCGCCGACCACGGTTGCCGTGCTGCATCGCCGCCGGGTGTTCGCCTGCAACAGGGACACACCACGCACGGACACCATGTCTGTCGTCGTGACACAAACACATACATCATATGACACTGATAAGAGTAAGGACAACATTTTCGGCTCATTAACCAGATCGAGTCATATGTTCCAGAAACACACTAAGTCTCAACTGTATCTACAATAATGAACAGATATATGTAAGACATAATATCTCTCTGGAACACATTATTTCATATGATTAATGTATCACCTATGCTTAAGGTAAAGGCAGAATGATCCCCATTACGGTCCAGTGTCGGACAACCTCTGCAGTATTTGTACAAGTTGAGAAGAGGACCATCAATGATGAACTGAGCTGTGAACTGGAGTCTGTAATCGCGAATTTTTCAGATTTTGAATGTAGCAGGTGTAAAACACAGGGAGCGAAAGGCTATTTACAATTTGTACAGAAACCAGGTGACAGTTATAAGAGTCGAGAGACATGAAAGGGAAGCAGTGATTGGGAAGGGAGTGAGACAGGGTTGTAGCCCCTCGCAAATGTTATTCAATCTGTATATTGAGCAAGCAGTAAAGGAAAGGAAAGAAAAGTTCGGAGTAGGTTTTAAAATCCATATAGAAGAAATAAAAACTTTGAGATCCGCCGATGACACTGTAAATGTCATAGACAGCAAAGGACTTGGAAGAGCAGTTGAACGGAATGGACAGTGACTTGAAAGAAGGATATGAGATGCACACCAACAAAAGCAAAGCGAGGATAATGGAATGTAGATGAATTAACTCGGGCTATCCTGCTGGAATTACATTAGGAAATGAGACGCTTAAAGTAGTAAAGGAGTTTTTCTATCTGGGAGCAAAATAAATGTTAAAGGTCGAAGTAGAGAGGATATAAAATGTAGACTAGCAACGGCAAGGAGAGCGTTTCTGAAGAAGAGAAATTTGTCAGTATCGAGTACAGATTTGTCAGTAAGGCGCTTCTGAAAGGATTCGTATGGAGTGAAATGAACCATGGACGACAAATAGCTTAGACTAGAAGAGCATAGAATCTTTCCAAATGTGGTGCTACAGAAGAATGCCGAAGATTGGATGGGTAGATCACATAACTAATGAGCTGGTGTTGAATAGAATTGGGGAGAAGAGGAGTTTGTGGCACAACTTGACTAGAAGAAGTGATCGGTTGGTAGGACATGTTCTGAGGCATCAAGGGATTACCAATTTAGTATTGGACGGCAGCGTGGAGGGTAAAAATCGTAGAGCGAGACCAAGAGATGAATACACCAAGCAAATTCAGAAGTATGTACGTTGCAGTAGGTACTGGGAGATGAAGAAGCTTGCACAGGATAGAGTAGCATGGTGCGCTGCATCAAACCAGTCTCAGGACTGAAGACGACAACAACAACAATATCAGGGAGGTAGACGTAGTACAGTAATCTCAAAACGTCTATTAGCTGCAGTGTCAGGATGGCGCATCACCCTAATGAGGGAGAGCCCTGGGTTCAAATCCCGGGCTTGATACTCATTTTAATTCATTGCTTTGGCCTGTACTCATTATCATAGATTCGGCTCGTGTTTGACTGTTCCTTTGTGTGCATCCTAATATTTAACGTTCCAAGACATTTTGGCTTAACGCACTACGATCCCGCAACGTTTCTTGAGAAAACCGCCCCTAACTTTCACTGCGTGCAGTCTACTCAAAACTAGCGAGAGCGGTGGATAATTTCAGGTACATGCCAAGAAATGTGTCATACGACCGTTACTGTTATAATGTACGGAAATGATGCCTAGAAACGACGGAGATGCTTCGTGTGCGCCGTAGCCCTCAGTGGTTCATAATCCCACAACAGGCCACATCGGTCCACCACCACACTGCCGCCCCACACCGAACCCAGGATTATTGTGCGGTTCGGCGCCCACAGTACCCCCCCCCCCCCCCCCCCCCCGGGAATGGGAACCGGATCGCCTCATACCAGACGGGTGTAATCGTAATCCCAAATGTTCGCGTGGTGGAGTAATTGTGGTGTACGCGTACGTCTAGACAGTGCTTGCGCAGAAATCGCCGACACAGTGTAACTGAGGCGGAGTAACGGGAAGCTGACCGCATTCGCCGAGGCAGATGAGAAACCGCCTAAAAACCATTGGCTGGCCGGCACACCGGACCTCGCCATTAATCCGCCGGGTGGATTCGTGCCCGGAACCTGCACCCTTTCGCCCCCTTTCGCACTCGGGAAGCAGCGCGTTAGAGCGCGCGGCTAGCCGGGCGGCCAATGATATGGCAGAAAGCATCGGAAGATCTGTAGTACTGTTGCAAATGACGGAATTATCTATAAGAAAGTTACAACACCACAAGACTTCGACCAGGAATTTCGTTGACTGGAGCAGAATTGTCTTCAGCCACGAGCGCCGCTTCGCAATGAGTCCCGATGGCCAGCGAAGACACCTCTGCAGACAGCGGTAGGATCCCAGTCTGACTGCCGCCCGGTATACTGTCCGACAACAAGGGGTGATGGTCTGGGGTGTTAATTCTTTTCATAGCAGGCATTCGCGGCAGCCTCACAGCACACCCCCCTTCAAGGCAAACCATTCTTGACGTACATTTCAGCCAGATAATGCCCGCCCCCACACGATCAGGGTTTCTACTGGTTGTCTTCGTGCCTGCCAAGCCCTACATTGGCCTACGCAGTCTCCGTATTTCTCCTCAATTGAGAATTTTAGCAGCATTATGGGCAGGGCCCTCGATTACGATCTAATGCACTAGAATTTGGCACGTTATCCCTGGCGAAGACATCCAACGACTCTGTCAATCAACGCCAGGCCAAACAATTGTTTCCATAAGGGCCGGAGTCGGACCAAATTGGTGAAGCACTTCCTTTTGAATAAATCACCCAATGTTTTTGAAACTGTAATCATTTGTGTGTCTGTACATGTAAACCGTTCCATTCCGATAATTCCCTCTCGCTCGTGTGTGTGTGTGTGTGTGTGTGTGTGTGTGTGTGTGTGTGTGTGTGTGTAACTGCGCGAAGTTGCATTCATTCGATTCTTTTGGTGCCGTAATTGATTTACATATCGTTTTAACCCTCCTACTACTATCAGTTTCAAACGGAAAGAAATGCCAAAAAAAAATATACTTGAAGATCAATGAAAGGTTCTCTGATCTCCATCCACATGCCTAGGTCGCTACGACAGGCAGCACTTTCGTTGCACAGCGTTCATCATGCGGGTACATATGCGGAAGTAAAAAATTTTTCTTTCGTTGATTTGCAGGAAAATATGAGTTTTCGAACCCCATATATGATAATGCATAATGCTCAGTTTTTAATAATCTGTCTATCTTGTCAGTTTTGATTCGATTGCGCTTCAAGGACAGAAGTGCAGGCTTACACTTCAAATAATTACGTACATAAAATCTTAGGTACGGTTGTACATTGCAAACAACTTATACACAATTATATCTGAAAAGATAATTAGTTTTTATTTAAATTCTTCATTTCTTAATAAGAGTAAAATGGTACGACTCATAACCAATAATATGATGGCAATGTGATAACTCCAAATTTTTTGATGATTAACGAAAACCTTATACTAGTAAATTTTGGATTGATTATATTCTCAGCGAAAGTTAAGTACTTAAACTTCACTTGTCAGCCATGGCATCATTAATACTTTAATTCTTTTATTCTTTTTCTTTTAAGAAAACAAAGTTTCTACTGAAATCCTCAAACGTGATTTCGCACAAATGTGGTTCTTTTAGGTGTCACACCGTTAGTATCATTGTGCAAAATGGTCATACGTGATGATACTGTGAGTAAGCGATTTAGAATGAATCTACAAGGTACTGGTCTATTTGAAATACTCAGTTCATACCGAGCCGAAACCAAGCTCGATTACCTCTATAGCTATTCCACTCTCAGCAACTGTACGGAATGTCAGAATACCGGTAGTTCCAAGTACAGACCGATGCAGATTCGACGAATCAGTTGCAAATACAAAGTTCGAGATTTTTGGGCATTGAATAGTTTATTATTTAGAGTAACTAAGAGATGGAAACTGAATTCTATTTTCACCGTCTTCTGTGACTCTCCTGTACACGAAGAACTACAATTCTATTTGTTACTAAAACAGATCTCCTTTTTCTTTTATAAAAAAAAAATAATGGCGAGACTTTGGACACACACATCTAATTTCGTAGTGTCATTATCGACAGGACGATGCAAATAGTTCCTTCATGCATTCATCAACCGCACCATTTCTTCGATAGACAAATTAAGCGATATGTCTCATCGGATCGACCAAAAACAGGAACTCCGTACGAAACATCTGTTGTCGCGTCGAGGTCCTATTCAAATAGCACAGAAGCCTGCCAGTACCGGTACCCTTGTGCTTCACAGCCTGCCAACAAGCATTTAGTGGACACTGTTTCTTGGTATGTTATTGTGGAGCAGGGAGAACTAAGCTTATTAATTTTGTTATGAAGAGCCAGTACCTTTGGCATGAAACCTATGACGCTACTGCAAGACAGAGGCATCTCGTGGTACACTGAGGCAATTCTCCAAAAAGGGCATTAAGCAGTCATTTACGGTGCTTAAAGGAACAGTCTGTGCGGAGACTGTGTTACTGACTGTAGGAGATTGTGCCCCGTAGTTTTTTTTTTTATAGTGGCCATATTGAAGGTGGCAGGGGTAAAATATAGGGAGCGAAAGGCTATTTACAATTTGTATAGAAACCAAATGGCAGTTATAAGAGTTGAAGGGCATGAAAGGGAAGCAGTGGTTGGGATGGGAGTGAGACAGGGTTGTAGCCTCTCCCCGGTGTTATTCAATCTGTATATTGAGCAAGCAGTGAAGGAAACAAAAGAAAATTTCAGAGTAGGTATTAAAATCCATGTAAAAGAAATAAAAATTTTGAGGTTCGCCGATGACATTGTAACTCTGTCACAGACAGCAAAGGACTTGGAAGAGCAGTTGAATGGAATGGATAGTGTCTTGAAAGCAGGATATAAGATGAACATCAACAAAAGCAAAACGAGGATAATGGAATGTAGTCGAATTAAGTCGGGTGATGCTGAGGGTATTAGATTAGGAAATGAGACACTGAAAGTAGTAAAGGAGTTTTGCTTTTCGGGGAGCAAAATAACTGATGATGGTCGAAGTAGAGAGGATATAAAATGTAGACTGGCAATGGGAAGGAAAGCGTTTCTGAAGAAGAGAAATTTGTTAACATCGAGTATAGATTTAAGTGTCAGGAAGCCGATTCTGAAAGTATTTGTATGGAGAGTAGTCACGTATGGAAGTGAAACATGGACGATAAATAGTTTAGACAAGAAGAGAATAGAAGCTTTCGAAATGTGGTGCTACTGAATAATGCTGAAGATAAGATGGGTAGATCACATAACTAATGAGGAGGTGTTCAAGAGGAATGGGGAGAAGAGGAGTTTGTGGCACAACTTGATTAGAAGAAGGGATCGGTGGGTAGTACATGTTCTGAGGCACGAAGGGATCACCAATTTAGTATTTGACGGCAGCGTGGAGGGTAAATATCGTAGAGGGAGACCAAGAGAAGAATACACCAAGCAGATTCAGAAGGATGTAGGTTGCAGTACGTACTGAATGGTGAAGATGCTTCACAGGATAGAGTAGCATGGAGAGCTGCATGAAACCAGTCTCAGGACTGAAGACCACAACAACAACGACGTTGAGAAGATTATTGACAGTGAAAATAAGCATATCTTAACTTATTGTAAAGTATATCTGAGTTAATACAACTGATTTTATCAGTGGTTTCGATATGAATCAACTGGAGCAATATGTACTTTTCATATACATTTTTTAAATTTTGGGATTATTTTTACTTTTCATTTAGGATTATAATTCGTTTTAGGCATTATGAGGTCATAGCCGTTTAGAAATTTGAGACTGCATCTAGGAATAATGCGAAATTGCTTTCAAATCTATCATATTAAATGATATGTGGTTGAAAACTGTATGCCCCAGTGGTTCCAAAGCGAAACCACCTACGTGAAACAATCGAGTGTTCGCTTTTTTGTCACTTTCTTCTTATATTGGTTGCCTACTGTGATAGTGAAGGTAAATTTTGTGGACATTTTTATATAACATTTTTTCGTGGTGTTGGGACTCAACTGGTTAAAGTAACCTTTCGAAGCAGGTGAAGGAAGTGGAATAGGATGTTGAATACAACGTTTCCTGGTAGGAGCGTCATGTTATTTTAGTGTCAGCGGTTTTTGCTTTGTTGAACGTGGTTTTCATCAGGGAGGCGTAGATATGTTTTAATGGGACAGTGCCTTTTTCAGATCTTATATAGTGTAATGTCATTCTGGAATCAATTTGTAAGGCATCCCATTGGGTGTTAGTGATTAGTATGAAGGGACGGGAAGGCACGTCCTTATTCCACAGCTTTTAGGGTAAATACGGGAGCGGTGCCGCATGCGGTATAGGCTGCGCACAACCTCGTAGTTTCGGTATACACCGACAAAGTGTGCGCATATCGGCAGTGCAGTTTCTCCGTCGACGCCATGCCCTAATAAAAGTATTTACGTTCCGATTTAGTACCTTTTACTTACGCTCTGGGGGAATAATTGAAGTAAGTCTGTAAATATCTCTTCAAAGCTTTTTCAGTGTCCGGATTAGTTCATAGTCTACGCTAAATAGTGAAATATTTCCAAATATTTGAGTATTTTTCATAAACCGTAATTTCTGTTGGGCGTGTTTTGATTCGAGTACGGCTTCTTGTGCTATCAAAGTCATTTATTTGTAAGGTGCTGCGTCTCTGACCAACAAATCCGGAACATATATCGGCTGAATAAATGAAATAGCAGTTTCAAATAGCTATTTTATTTATGCAACAAGAATAACTGACAAATATATATGTATATATAGCCCATCACTTAAAATAATTTCGCCAGATACTGAAAAAATGAGTGAAGCCAATTTGTAAATAAAACTATATTTATAATTTTTAGAGTAAAATACCTAATAAGAATTTGTAAATATTACTTCTGTTTTTAATTTAATATATCACTAGGAATATTTGAGTCTGCTGAATAAAGGTAACATATATCTTGGTTTTAATGCTTGCAACTATCAACAAGTAAACTAGTTATCTAAACAAGTAAACTAATTAGATACATAACTATCATTAAGAAAAACTATTGTTAACACTTAATTTTTTTCTCTTCTTCCCACAACATATTTATAACCAAAAATATACTTATAAGTATCTACATAGAGATTTTGTCTGAAAAAATGGATGTTTTTGAGGATTTATAGGCTGTAGCATATCACCCATAGCATAATCGATAGGACCCTAAATGTAAAGATAATTTCATTGTCAAATATTACGTTTAAATATTACATTGAAAACTCCTGATAAATTGTTTGTTATAGGCAATTGGTGTGTTTAGTCGTACAAAAAAAAAACAATAAAAATACTAAATGTACACCATGGAACTTCACATAATGATTTTGAATATGTGCACCATCTCTCCCGGATTTATCCTATCTTGACCGCATGCATCGGCGTGGCAGTAGGGATGGAGAGGGTACTTCAAACTAAAATTAGCGATTTCTTATCATATCCCTTCCAAACCTACATATACCTACACATTCAGTAAGCCAACATACGATGCATTCCAGACGGTAGTTTGTCATTCTTAATCTATAACGGGCAGATTTTCTGCCCCTGCTTTGATCATAACAGCATCTCGCTAGTCAAATGCGTGGGTGGAATGTACAACATTTGTGTGTAGCCAATCATTTTAATTGCTGTCATTTATTTCATGCCTTAGTTTAACTGAAAATGTAAGGAAAAATTTTATATGAATCTCTAATATTATTCTGTCAGTGCAATTACGTGTAACATTTGTGTGTCCTGAAGCTTTCGTCTGGCAGGGAACATTTAACCTATGAAAAAAATCTATAGGTGCAGAAATAAGAAGTGAAAGGGACAGCCTCTATACGAACTGGGATTTGTATCGAGAGACGGGCGTGACGGCGGACGTAATTAGTGAACCATTTATTAATTTTGTGGGAGGAAGAACAGTTTTCGTTGCAGTTGAAAGCGAAGAAATTGAAGAAGAATTCTGAGGCAATGTACGGAGATCGAGACCACGGTAACAATATGAAGAACTGAGAACAAATCGGAACTTTCTAGAGGACTATTGCTTCACAATTGTTACATTAGCTTGCTGTAATTCCGAGAGGAGAACGTATTTGGATATTCGTGACAGAAGAGAATATCGTAAGAGGTGAATACTGTGAGGACAAGAAGAAAAGCAAGAACCAAGAGTGCAAGATCAAGTACAGAATACATAGGAAGACAGAGCCGAAAATACGTCGGGCAGCGCCAAAGCAGAGCAATCTCATTATAAGAACGCAAAACAGTCCGTGGTTCCTGTTTGCAGCACACATATACTCAGCTGTTTTTCGTGTTTTTTGAACAGAAGACATATGGTGGTTTTCGCACTTCTACGAGCGCTATTGCAAGGGGAATTTGTCAGCCTCTCCTGTAGTTTGTGTATTGATGTGTCTGCATACGTATACCACCCTGACGTAATCCGGTCCCGCACCGTATTCAGAAACAGTTTCAAAGTTTTACAGTGTGCATTCAACCACAAGATGACACGTCAGGCCAGCAGTAGGAATTTTATTTGCTTTTTATTAATTAATATTCTTATTCTTACTTGTAAGATAACAACCGCCATCTTGCTTTGACCCAGCGACTGTCGAAAACAGATGCAGCGTGCCCACATCAAAGAACATTTGACTCAGCGAAAACGAGCCAGATGAGACAAATGAATATTCCAGCGACTTATACTCTTCGACCTACTTCGTTTTGAAATATATGAGAACAGCATTTTAATTATATTATACATGTGTGAGAATAAAGACATAGGACTGTATTTTGCATTCCTTCAGAAATGAAACAAACAGAACGTACTGATAATGATTTTGTAATCAATGTGAAGCTCTCTCGCAGCTACAATTACAATAATACTACATAAGCTACCTAAAATGAATAATATGCTACGTTACCCGAGTGTTTCCCCGCCAAAGCATATCACCGGCCGCCCACCGGTGCGGTCATCACCTGCCTCCAGAGTCAGGCGAACGCCATAATCACCCGGTGCCTTCCCCAAACTAGGGCAGTCTATTTTACCAAACGGCGCTTAGTCGTCCGCCGCAATATTTCGATTGCAGGCGTGTAGGCGCCCTGGTCCCCGACAAATACCGATCTCGGGGCCCAGATGGACCACAAGTTCCTCCTGCACCGTCATGAGAAGCATGTCGCCAACAAGGGGCAAAAGCTGACCAGTGCTTTGTACCCACTCTTCCGCAGTGGAGAACTTAACCTGTACACCAAGCTCTTGCATTTACCGAACAGTTATCCTGAGTGCCCTCTTACGTATGTCTCTGCTGCACTGGCCACGATTAGTGTCACCAGAATGGGACGTTACAGCACTTGCAGAACAAGGTTCTCAGGTGGAGCCTGCACGTCCCGCCATTCACGAGACCTGTGACCCTCCACGAGGAAGCGGACATTGTCCCCCTCAAGTCGACCATACGGAACAACGCGCGGCGGCTCTATGAGAAAGTGAATGCCCTGACGGACACTAACCATGATTTACGCCACGCTGTGACCACACTTTCACGCCGCTGACATCGACCATCTAACCATCCTAGAGGAATCGGACCATGGCTAACGATAGGCCTGGCACTCCCACTACAGAGGCATCATTTGGCGGGACTGGACCCCCCTACTACGTCCAATACGTCGACCCTACCTGCCCACCTAGGACAAAATTTTTCTGCCTGCCTCATGTAGTATTGCCACCGTTTGAGGGTGGTACGGGACTCCAAGTATATTGCAGTGACGCAGCGTCACTGCCCTGTGGATAAATTTACTGCCTCGCCGACACATTTAGACCACAAAAGACCGGTGATGCTGCATTGTAACATATCACAAGAAAACATTAATTGACAATCTTTTCATTGCACATTGGAGTGTATGTGTTGTGGCTAGTTCCTTGTGAATTTGTGTACCATCAACAGTGCAACATGTACCCACCGGTGTTGGGAGCAACGACAGTACCATGCTATATTAACCGCCCACTCTATAATTAATCAGAGCGATTTGGTTCACTCGTTGTATGACAGGGCGCCATCGAGTGTGACAGCATACACACAATTGCACTGTGAGCATTGACAATATGGTGCTATGTTAATAGGCCACTTTATCATTAACCAACCACATTATCATTACACCTGAGAGTGAGAGTGCTTCAGCTCACTCATCGAGAGTCGGAATGCAATCAGAGGTGGTAGTACATACACAGTTTCGCTGGGATCATCAACAGTATGACGCTATATTAACTGACCTCATTATCTTAAACTGATCATACTATTAATGCACCTGACAGTGATGGCCCTACAGCTCGCTCATTGTACGTCACTGGGACATCAGGGGTGACAAGGTGTGCACAATTGCTCTAGGAGCATTGACAGTACGATATTATATTAAATGGCCACTTTATCATTAACTAACCGCAATATCACTGCACCTGACCGTGAGAGCGCTTTGTTTTCCTCGTCGTCAGATGGCACACCGTCGGGTGTGGCAGCAAACATACATTAACCGGCCACATTAACATTAAACGACCACATTATCATTACACTTGAGCGTGAGAGCGCTTCGGTTCACTCGTGTGTTTGCGTCCCATCAGCGGTGGAAGCGTGTACACAATTGCACTGGAAGCCTCGACAGTACATTATACATTAACTGGCCGCATTGCCATTAACCAGAGTGATAGCACTTTGGTTCACTCATTGTGTCAAAGTGCCATCACCGTTGGCAGCTTGTACACAGCTGAACTTGGAGCATCAACAGTATGATGCTATATTTACTGGCCGCATTACCTTAACCATCAACGGCCCCTGTGCAACGTTCTCAACACGTTGCAAGTGTCAGTAAGGGGTGGAACAGAAGTTGTGAGTGCGTTATGTCGGAGCTCAGAGCATTCGAACGTGTGGAAATTGTTGGTGCTCGTATGGTATCCGCTTCCGTAACCTAGGTAGCTGAAGTGTTTGCTGTGAACAAGTATGGTATCGAGGATGTATACCCCTTACATGAAAAACGAAAAAAAATATTATCAGCTAAGCCACAACGCAGGAGAAAGCGTGTCTTGAGTGATTCTGACAGATAGTCATGGATGAAAATTCTGACGGAATATAAAAGGACGACAGCTGCCTAAGTCAATGCAGAACTTCAGTCTCACTCGCAAGCTGTTCAGCACTTGAGTAACACGAATGGAGTTCTATAAGCAGGGAGCTGAATGGCTGGATGGAATTACATAACGAATCGTCTGTGCTGCAAATGCCAATGGCTGATCACATGGTAGTGAAGCCATGAAACCAGGCCTATGGAGCAATTGAAGAAAGTCATTTGGCCGTATAACTCTCCTTTAACACTGATTCAAAATTCTGGACGAGTTTACGACTGGCGGACACCGTGCCAGGCCTATGATGCAGACTGCTAGCTGCCAAGGGTGAAACATGGGGAGAGTTCGGTGACCTTTTGTGCAACGATATCGTGGTATTCCATGGGCCCCAAGGTCACTCTATTGGTTCGCAAAATTGCCAAGGATTATGAGAGCGATTCGTTCCCTGTTATCAGCCACTAGTTTGCGTGAACTGTTGTGTAGGATCCCCTCGAAAACTATACAGGACCTGTATACATACGTTTGGAGACAATTGGAAGCTGTTTTGTCCTGAATGGCAACAGTTTTCGTACGGCATATTAAGCATGGTAGTGTGTTACAGTATTAGTGTTTCCATACTTCCGGCCACCCTCTGTATCCTCGTATATAAAGTGTCTTCAAAAATGTGTCATATTCCTGTAGGAGGTATATTGATATTAACGAAACGAAAGTTCCACGTAATTGTATGTCCAGAAATCTATTCCTTTTCAAATGTGGGTTAATCTGACCTCCTGTTCCCATCTGTCTGTTACCGGTACTTAGAAATAGACCGAATGGCAGTGCTGCATGAGGTTGCGGCACATGCTGACAACCCTATATCACTAATACAACTGGCTCCTTTCGTATTGCGTCACAAACGTTATTACGACGCTCCTGTAACAGCTGCACATTGTCCATGGCTTGGCCATACATAATGCCCTTAACAGCCATCAGCGCCAGATATCCTGATTGATTCTGTTTCGGTGAAATGGGAGTCCAAAATACCATATTTCTTCGACCAGTCCATTGACACGACATATTGACGGGAAGTATGTCGCACGATGGGTTGGTGGCCCGTTGTTCACGTTAGATGGCATAATAAATTATCACAACACTCACGTTTGGACATACTCGAGCAATCATGGATGCGAGGCATCAGCGTCGTTTCACTATCAATACAGTATATGGGCAGGAATTATCTGTGGCGGACTCTAGGATCGTACACTTTACCAAATAGTTTAACAAGTGCTGTGTGTCACAGATTTCCTCACTATGAACTTCCGGAGCAATTGGAAAACGTCACCTGTGCAGAAAGAATACGATTATGTCAGACCTGAGTTTTTCGAGACACATACAGTGTTCAGTATACTTAAAGGAATGCACCTGGTTGTCGTCTACAACCGTCGATTTTTCGACAGGTGACTACCCCGTCATTTCCAAGACCAATCTTTAGCATATAATCACTGTGCAAATAAACTTAAGGCGACGGTTTTCCGAGCTGTTCCAGAAAGATAACACACAGAACACACACACACAAATACACAAGACTGTGAACACTAGCGCCGCGCGGAGTGGCCATGCGGTTCGAGGCGTCATGTCACGGACTGCGTGGCCACTCCCGCGGGAGGTTCGAGTCCTCCCTCGGGCATGGTTGTGTGTGTCGTTCTTAGCATAAGTTAGGTTAAGCAGTGTGTCGGTATAGGGACCGATGACCTCAGAAGTTTGGTCCCTTAGGAATTCACAAACACTAACCCCACGAGCAGCGTTGTTGCAGATGCTTCTTCCGTAAGTCATAAAAGCTACAGACATAGGTCCCAACCCGGGTCCCAACCCGGGTCCCAACCCGGTTCCAGGTTGGTCATTAGCGCAATGCCATTCTAATCTTCCTTACACTGCATCCATTCTGACGGAAGATGACCTCTAGATGGGCTAAATGAGCTGCGTCCTCAAAACCTTTCTCCGTGGGATTTATCACAGACCGTCGAGATATAGTGTTAGACTCCGAGCCATGGAAACGTTCACACTTCGCCAGATGCCGGGCATTTACGGAATGAAATTACCGGTCAGAGTGCCACCAGGAAGCACAGCCGAACCGATCCCAAGAAAGTACCGCCGTCTTTCAAGCAGTGGTCAAGTGGAGTCGAAACAATTCCTTAGAAACAAAATCCAACTGACGACAAGTGTAATGAATCCTCTCACGGACAAGAGCTAGGGTAGCGCCTTGCCTGATGCGACTGGCGGCACGAGAATTAATATGATGCGCATTTTTTAAATAGAGATTGAGGATTTTGCTTCAATTCACCATTGGATACTGCTCGCTCCCTATTCAAAAAACATAGGGACATGTTTAATGTGACTTCACCGGTTGCTCCGTAATTTTCAAGAGCGATAATTTCTGTCGGCGGTCATCATCGGTAGTGAAGTGGCGCTAGTGTCTACAGTTTGTTTGTGTGTTTTATATTTCCGGAATTGTGCAAGAAGAGGTTTTAAATGTCAGCTCTTACTTGCTGCAGCTGTGCCGTGAAATGACGGGTAGTCACCTGTCGAAATGTCGGCTTTTGCCGACGGCGCCAGCCGACTGCATTCCCGTAGGTCATTTAAATACGATTACAGCTTACGCACGACGGGAGCACCAATACCTTTTCTAAGGTTCAGGATGGTTCAAGTGGCTCTAAGCACTATGGGACTTTACATCTGAGGTATAATAATGTCGTGTGACCAGGGCCTCCCCTCGGATAGACTGTTGGCCTGGTGCAAGTCTTTCGATTTGACGCCACTTCGGAGACTTGAGCGTCGATGGGGATGAAATGTTGATGATTAAGACAACACAACAACCAGTCCACGAGCGGAGAAAATCTCCGACCCAGCCGGGAACTGAACCCGGGCTCTTAGGTTTGACATTCTGCCACGTTGACCACTTGTTTTTTTTTTTAATCTAATTTTGTTCGTTTTCGTTCGTTGCAACTGATCGGTGCGGGCGTCGCAAGACACCAGTTTCAGTTCGTCGTTGATCTACTAACTCAGTTCTTTTGTTACAGAGGGCAGCTAACCCTCTGACCAAACACGCTGAGCTACAGTGCCGGCTATCCAATCAGCTCCCTAGACTTAGAACTACTTAAACCTAACTAACCTAAGGCCATCACACACATCCATGCGAGAGGCAGGATGAGAACCTGCGACCGTAGCAGTTTTCTAAGGATCTTGCGACAATCTCATAAGGCAACCTTCAACGAACAAAGGATTGAGCGATCAGATTCTGTATGTTGTCCTCCCGGTTCACCGGAGGAGAATCCGTTGAATTTCAGACTATGGGAACATAAAAGGCATGTGTGTATGCCCAACTCATGGACAATGTGCAGACTGTATAGGACAGTGTGACGAATGCATAAGACGCAGTGTAAATCGCAAGGTATATCTGAAGAAGTACGTAATTCACTGCGAAGAAGAGTTGAAGGATGTGCCTGGTACGTGGTAACCACATGAAGAAGTGCCAGTAGTGTCTACTATTATGTAACAAACACAAGGGAACGCGAGGACAAATAGGCCCATAAGTATATCAACAACATGCATTATAGGATATTTTGTTACAGTTTTGACAAGTGCTAACTCCTGTGAGAATAAATGGTACTTTTTTTAGACGCCCTGTGTTATATGGGAATGCAGAACCGGCCCAATGGTGAAAACACCATCCTGATGAAGCCATTTGACACAATGGACGAAACTTTTGTCTGTAAGACAACATAATGACGTGTTCACTTACTCGGAAACGTTTCACTGGAGATGACAATGATCGCGGATGCTTTCGATCGCAGAGGTGAACAATGCATTATTATCGCCATGCGACAAAAATTTCTCGATGCAAATGGTATATTAAGCGGATAGATTTAGCTAGTACTTCTACTTCTAAAATTGTTGTCAATAATAAATGATAATATTTTTTAGATACGGTGAGTCACATAAAAGAATCAACAGGAAATGTAAGTGGTATCTGTATTCATACGTAACAATTTCTAGTTGTTTAGGAGTCATGAAGTACAATCTTTTGGAAGATGGCTGTTCATTTAAACACCCTTCATTTCGACTGTGTACCTTTGCACATCGATTACAGGGAAAGATCTTTGGTGTATTTTCAGAAATCTCGACTGTCGATTTCCGTAGCCTTCCTGCTACACGGTGAATATTTATGTTTCATTGGCGATCTTTGGAGTGAGTATCTTAGCCAACGAACGCTAGGGGCGTTGTGGTGCCACGTGTCAGCGTAGTATTTGAAGGAAAGAAAGCGGGCGGTTAAAGGTGGTAGTGGTAAAGAGTTTTAGTGAAGCAACCAACCTGTTATTGACAGGTGTGCGCAGTCTTAAGCGGGTTTGTCATGTTGTTCATTGCATGTTGTTATGAGTTAGTCGATGTTGAGCAGTTCTGCGCGTGAATTGCATGTTATTGTTAGCTAGTGCAAGCAGGCAGTGCCAGAAGAGGGCGGTTGGAAATTATTTATATCGGACAAGCTGTGATCTGATAATTCTGTTGCCACTCAGTTGAGGGGAAAGAGTGTTACTTGTAACGGTACTGAGAGTGGTTGTGTCTGAGACAGCGAACTGTGTTTTTATTTTTAGCTTGATTGATTTTGACAAGCAGATGTCCTTCTCTATATATTCTTCTCAGTGATCCCTGGTAGAGTGTTACTGCTTTACTTTCCTCACGACTTCGGGCGTATCACAGTGGCGATTAGGGTGGGCTCAGTACGCAGCGTGCGCTACCTACAAACGGTTCAAATGGCTCAAATGGCTCTGAGCACTACGGTACTTAACATCTGAGGTCATCAGTCTCCTAGACTTACAACTACTTAAACGTAACTAACCCAAAGTCATCACACACATCCATGCCCGAGGCAGGATTTGAACCTGCGATTGCAGCAGCAGCGCGGTTCCGGTCTGAAACGCCTACAACCGCTCGGCCACAGCGGCCGGTCGTTACGTTCGCGTCCAGTATTTAACGCGTGATGGGAAGTTAGTTAATTATTGTTTTCATTCATCAAACAGGTGGGAAACATTTCTGTATTTTTCTTAGTATTTCCGATAGAGAAATCGAGCGAAATGCAGCTGCGTTAAGTGAAGCGGAAGCTCCGTGTTGTATTAATTTACGCCAACTTTTGTTGTAGTAATTATTTTAATAAACCAGAAAGTTATTTCAATTTACATATTTCTTTACCTTGATCAGGCTAAAGTTCCCTTGTACCTTTTCTGCAATAATAGTCTATAAATATTTTGTGATTAATGCTAGTGTCGATTATTAACTTTTGCTGCCTCAGTAAGGTGTCAGAGTTGTTTGTTAGGGTCAGTTTTATAAGTGTCATGCTGCGGAACGACGAAATTGGACCTTCCGAGTTTTTATTCTTATCTGGTGGTGTGGCGTTGTCAATCCGTGTATGAGTATCTCCTTTGAACAGACCCCAGGAACTTTATTTTCCACATTTTGTGTTAGATGCTACCTCCGTTCTGCTAGAAATGCAGGAAATTGTTCGTCAACGACTTTCACTAATATATGTAAAGTCCTAGGCTGCCATGCCAGTTTTGTCAACGCCACGGACGATCTTCGTAACCTTTCTCTTTAAAAATAATGTTTTCGGGCGTCTTGCCTTTCAACAAGTTCCTATGTAACTGGCTGCAACTGCTGCCACGATGTCGCAGTTGGCAGCTGCAAATTATATTCTTGCTCCAGCTCCGTGTTTTATTTGAAAGTAATTTAGCTGCCAAAGCGAGCAAAGTAGGTCGAGCAAACACGGAGCAATTATCTCCGCCGCTAAGGCTCAAGAGGCCGACCTAGCGACGTTGCTGCGGCGGGCACGTGCCTGACAGTGGAATTCCCTCACCACGTTTTCGCTGTACCCCACGCAGTGGGTACTGAAGCATACTGATGGACGCATTTCACTCCTGACGTGAGACTAAGAACGTATAATTGTGGTTGTATTTATTAATTATTCCAGCAGGTTAAAATGATTGCAATAAGATACACTGAACGAAGGGATTAGTGATTATGATGACGGTGCCTGACAGGATATTTTGTAGGAATCTGCACTCACCTCGGTCTCCACTGGCTGATAGGATGGCCAAATACTGGAGTACCGCAAGAAGGTTCAGACTAACACTGTGCAAACTACAGAAGTGCTTGACGATCACTTATAACTCGATTAGTAAAACCCTTCCAAAAAAGGTAAAAAACCTATATTCAAACATCAGTTTTCTGCAAGAACGTACTGTGATATAGAAAACGATTCAGAGTAGATATTACTTGTAGGTCAGCCTCGCTTTCTGATGTACGAGAGATATTCCGAAAGTACGCTTCGTCCTCATTTTTGAAACGGAAACATTATTGTCAATACGAAATACACCATTGTATCATGAACTATACACCTTGCGCTATTCTTTGACGTAGTCGCCACCGATATTAAGACATCGGTCCTAGCGTGTAATTAGTTTGAAGAAATCACCCGTAAAACTCTGTGCCTTGCTATCCAACGAATTGCCTCATATCCCTTTCCACCTCTGCGTCGGTTTCAATGTGAAGGGATGCCCACTTCCATCTACATCCACCAGACTCTTTCATCTTTCCCTGAACATGCGACCAACATTTTGAAGAGACATAAACTCTTTACCATACACGGGCTGTAGGCTTTCATTTATGGTGTAGACACTAGCCCCAAGTGCCCGTCCATACCTGATCACAGCAATTCGGCGGCCGTATTGTCAGTACACATCCTTCTCCCATCGTGATTTATGGTTGAATAACCCCTGGCACGTCGGTCTGCTGCCACTCTCTCTTCTCCGGCACTTTGCGCATGCGTCATTCCTCTTCCGTCGTTGAACCAACAACGGGTGTGGATTCATATGGCGTTTGCTTGTATCATTTGGTGTACCATAGTCACTTTCAAAGGTGATCACGAAGTTTACAGTGATTTCTATGTGAGGACTCAGATTTATGCTCATGACTACCCGAAGCCTACTATAAAAATGAAACCCAATATTTTCCAAAGAGTAGGCCTGTCATTCCTTTCTTCTGGTTCCATTACTGCTTCTGGCGACTGAAAAACCAAATAACGGCAAACCCATCCAACTGTAGTTGATAGCGAAGCCTAATGCCAGGTTGTGGCTAAAAATCGGCAGTGATCTCGGTCAGCGGACAGATTTTATGAATGCCTGAAGCTGCTCAGGAAATCAACTGGAAAGTAAAAGCAGACTCACTAGACTAAAACCGTCACATAAAGTTCTTCTCAATCGATTTACAGTACAGGCAAATGAACCGTTAGAGAGACCTATGTGAACTATGCACAACCAGAATTTTTGATGGAACTCGATACAACGAACCACTTATTTGGAGAAACATTAAGTAATCCGTAAGTAACTGATGACGGAATGTGTGAAATTTGAAAGGTCATTTAGTTTACAAGACGGATCTTCTTCTGAATGGAGAAAAATTACTAATGGTGTTCCACAAAAATTATATGTTGGGACTTCTTTTGACTATGTTATGCTGATAAAGTTCCAAGAGTGAATTTTACTCGCAGTATGTCGTAGTCAAGCTCGTTCTAGATGCAACAAAAAACGTAAAAAAAACTGAAACATGTGTACTGTATAGTGTACTGGCAATCAGTAACTCAGGTAAAAAAAAGTCACTTCATACAGGTCTGTACTGGTGGGTATGTTTGTTAATCGGTGCGATCGAGGAGGATCCTAAAAAATAACTTTCACTTTCGGCCAACTGCTGAATATATTGCGCTGTAAACACTCAGAATATGAAATATTTCCTGCACTGACATCAGTATGCTATTTGTCACTTGGCGAAGCGCGTTTATTTCTTTTATGAAGTGAGTGTTGGTGTAAATGGTTAATAAAATTTAAGTTTTCGTTCCGAAACGCAGTGGGTAATGAAAAGAACGAACTTGCACTGCTGATAATGTTGTTTTTATCATAATGACCGCAATAGGAGCGCTTCATTGTGGGAATATCACCGACAGAAGCAGCTAAACAACTGCGAAGAGACGTCACGTCAATAAATGTACGAAAGAAAGTGAAGACATTTAAAGAAACACGCCAAAATGGTAGGTGTAGCAGCGAAAGGGAGGTGGCCCATTCCCCTGGCAATTGTTGGTGAAGTTGCTGTAGCTATAGCTGACCGCTCAGCACGTGCCTCAAATTCTGCACCTTCCTGCGGGTCCGGGGCTTAGAATAGGCCCAAGGTAGCCCTGCCTGTTGTAAGAGGCGTCTAAAAGGAGTCTCACACTTTTCGGCCCAATGAGTTCAGGTCCCAGTCTGTGGTTTGACCTGCCACTTTCCAAATTCTACAGAAGTGCGGGCCATATAGTGAAGGACGCCTTACGTGGTGCACGAGTTATTCATAGTGCCTGTAGATCCGATCTCCTGAATGTCTTGTCATTGCTTTGCATCACCACCTGCAATTCAACTACTTGGGCGAGGACACTTTCTGGGGTATGTCATCTTCTTCCGTTGTCTCCAGCCCTCTTTCGCCCCCATGACGATATTGGATTTCTCTCCGTCCAGTATCCACCACGGTAGCCAGACCGTTGTGGTGGAGCCCTCATGTACCCATTTGGTAGTAGCCACCTGACAACACAGGGATAGCACTGCTGATGCCTGAACTTTAAGCTCTTCACTCATGCCAAGGAGTAGGTACCTGTCTTCCTGGGGCTTCAGGACTCCCGGAAAAGGCCATAATGCCAGTTGGCCTTTGCTGTAGCTAGGTGGCGCCCGTGGGGAGAGCAGCTGTTCGGAAAGGGTGGCATCAGGGCGGATGACCCGCAATGAAGCGGACTGTCATCTCTTACTGGTGACTGTACGGCATCAGCTGTCTCTAAGAAGGGCAGGATCGAATACAATGCCTACAGGTATGACCGTAAATCGTTTCCCTCCCGCTCTACGCCATGAGAGGAACGTAGGGCTACAAAACGGAGAGAACTATATTCACCTAAGTTTTTAGTCTGTAGTAGAACTGATGGGGACTCCTTTCTACTTTCTATTTTTTCGTTGAACACCTTGAGGATAAGTTTGGATAAGTGACAGAGCTGTCCAAGATGCGAAACGGCACTGTATTGATTCAGACAGCATCCCCTGCACAATCCCAAGCGTTACTCACTTGTGACAAGCCAGGTGATAGTCCTGTTTCTGTCACTCTCAATGAAAGCCTCTACATGATCCCGGGGATCATTTTCCATCCCTTTCTCCTCTTGTAGTATGATGACGAGTACCGCGTGAATTTAGAGTGGCGGGGTATTCATATCATCCAGAGAGTTTACAGGGAACCCAAAGACGACAGTGTTGCTACCGGTACTTTCATCTTAGCCTTTGAGGATGGTTCATTGCCTGAAAAGGTCAAGGTGATGGTTTACGCTTGTGACGTTAAACTATACGTCCTTCCCCCTATGCAGTGCATTAAATGCTGGAAGTTGGGGTATATGTCTTCCCACTGCACTTCCAGCGCCACAAGTCGAGACTGTGGACGTCCACTGCATCCAGGTACACTATATGCACCTCCTCCTACTTGCATCAACTGTGGAGAACACCACTTCCGCTCCTCGCCAGACTGCCCAGAACTCCAAAAGGGGCGGAAAATCATGAAGTACAAGACACTGGACAGGTTGACTTACACAGAGGCTAAATGTAAATTTGAAAGGTTACACCCTATTTGGTTGACGTCGACATCTGCTGCAGCTACGTCACCATCGATGTCCCAAGTGCAAGTGGTTCCTCACTCTGTGCCACGAACAATGGGCCCTCTGGGCCACCAGAATACATCCGTACACTTGTTGGTAGGGGGCAAACCCTCCTCCTTTCCTCCCAAAGCAAAGCCCCCCCCCCCCCCCCCCAAACACAGGGGACATTGGTCCCCTCCCCCCGCCCTCCCCCCCTGCCGGAGACGCAAAAGCCTCCTCCAGCTCCTCTCATGCAGAAGGGATATCTTGGCGGCCTCTCTACCAAGGTCTGCACTAATGCCATGGAGGACACTCCCCAGTGGCTCAAGGGGCATAAAGCTGCTGGATGAAGAGCTTCACGGTCTTCCTCTGTGTCTGAAGCTGCCTCAGAGAAATCTTCCCAGCAAGCCACTAAGGAGAAGCGAGAGAGCTAGCAAACTAAGAAGAAGTCTGCTAAGAAACAGGACCCTCTGGTGGCCCCAACATTGCCATTCCCTATCATTTCTGCATCTGAGGTTCGGTTGAGATCTTAGTGTCCCTTGTGGACTGGGATCTCACTGATGCCTCGTCCACCATAGAAATGGCTAGAAATACTCAATAGGTGGCATCAGATGACCTGGAGACAAAACCTGTCTCCTTGTGCACTCCACGCATTCTCAGCATCATGATAACGTAACCGTCCAGTGGAATTGCGGATGTTTTTCCACTACCTAACTGAGCTACAGCAACTCTTAAGCTTTACACCTGCTTTCTGCATCGGATTTTAGGAAACTTGGTACCCAGAAATTCAGACCTCAGTCCTCCACAACTATAGGCGATATTACAAGAACTATAATAACTATAATAGAGTGTCAGGTGGAATTTGTGTCCATGTCCTGAACTCAGTATGCAGTGACTCTGTGCTCCTTCAAACCCCATTTGAAGCTGTGGCTGTCAGGACCAGGACAAGGCAGGAAATAACTGTCTGCAACGTATATCTTCTTCCAGATGTGGCAGTACCCCTGAACACATTGGCTGCACTGATTGATCAACTCCCTAAGCCTAAGCACGGTGCTTATTGGCCGAGACAGAGATGTCGAAAATTTGCTGTCGCAACTCTACCAGTGCCTCTTAAATACAGGTTCCCCCACACACTTCAGAGTGGCCCATGGCCCGTATTCGGCCAATTGTCTCTCGGTTTGCAGTCCTGGCCTTCTCCCATCTATTCACTACAGAACATATGGCAACCTGTGCGGTAGTTACCCCAATCTTCCTGTGAGTGCCCCAGTGTCAGGCCCACGGGAACTTGCCCAGATGGGCTTTAAACAAGGCAGACTGGAACACTTTCAGCTCTCCTGTCACTGCTGAATAAACCCAATCCCACATGGTAACATCGATGTGGTGGTTGGGCAGGTAACTACAACGATGGTTTCTGCAGTGGAAAACATGATCCCTCGCTGTTTAGGGTGCCCTGGCGACAGACAGTTCCCTGGTGGTCGCCGGAAGTCGCCGAGGCAATTAAGGAGCGTCTACAGCGGCATAAGAGGCACCCTTCCCTGGAGCGCCTCATAGCCTTTACACGGTTTCGTTCCCGCGTTCGCCAGCGTATAAAAAAACGGAAACAGGAGTGTTAGAAGAGATGCGTCTCGACCTTCGGGTACCATACGTCACCTTCCCAAGTCTGGGCAAAGTTCAAACGAGTTTCTGGGTACCAGATCCCAACAAGTGTTAACTTAAATGGCGTGTTCTCTACCAACGCAAAGGCGATTGCCGAACACTTTGCTAAACACTATGCTCACGCCTCTGAATCGGAGAATTACCCTCCAGCCTTTCGCACTCTCAAACTTCAGATGGAATGGAAAGTCCTCTCATTCACTACACGCCACAGTGAACCCTCTAACGCCCCATTAACAGAGTGGGAACTCCTCAGTACCCCTGCATATTGCCCCGACACAGCTCCTGTGTCAGATCAGATCTACAGTCAGATGATTAAACATCTCTCCTCTGACTACAAGCGACACCTCCTCTTGATCTTCAATGGGATCTGATGCGATAGCGTCTTTCCATCGCACTGGCGGGAGAGCACCATCATACCAGTGGTCAAACCCGCCAAAAACCCGCTTGATGTGGATAGCTACTTGCTCATCAGCCTCACCAACGTTCCTTGTAAGCAGCTGGAACGTATGGTGTGTCAGCGGTTCGGTTGGATCCTGGAGTCACATGGTCTGCTGGCTCTGTGCCAGGGTGGTTTCCACCTGGGTCGCTCTACCACTGATAATTTTGTGTCCCTCGACTCTGCCATCCGAAAAGCCTTTTCCAGAAGCCAACACTTCGATGCCGTCTTTTTTGATT
This sequence comes from Schistocerca gregaria, assembly GCF_023897955.1. Classification (NCBI taxonomy): domain Eukaryota; kingdom Metazoa; phylum Arthropoda; class Insecta; order Orthoptera; family Acrididae; genus Schistocerca; species Schistocerca gregaria. The sequence goes on from NC_064926.1 coordinate 429,593,637, forward strand.
TACGAAAAGCACAAGACACTACCTGGCAACATCACCTTTGCCACATTATACGAGTGTCGTCTCCGAGACCCGCTCTCAGTTATTATCCAGAATATCTTGTCGCTTCGTACTTTCCATGTTCAAGTTGGTGCCTGTCATAGTTCCCCGCATATCGAGGAGAATGGTGTTCCGCAGGGCACTCTATTGAGTGTATCTCTATTTTTAGTGGCCATTAAACGTCCAGCAGCAGCTCTAGGGCCGTCCGTCTCACCCTTTCTGTATGCAGACGAGTTCTGCATTTCATATTGCTCTACCAGTACCTGTTGCCTACAGTGAGCCATCGATTAGGCGTAATCATGGCCTCTAGCCCACGGCTTCCAGTTTCCGGCCGCAAAGTCATGTGTTATGCAATTCTGTCAGGGTCGTACCGTTCATCCGGAACCTGAACTTTACCTTACTGACGATCCGCTCACTGTAGTGGAGACACGTCGATCTTTAGGACTGGTTTTCGACGCCCAGTTGACTTGCGCAGGTACATTCATTCCACTCAGTTTATGTGACTGTTTGCTGTGGTTTCAGAAGCTCCCTCAATCCGCTGGATCAGTATTCCTTCGAGGAGATAACCTGCAGGCCTGTTAAGTGTACTGTGATATCTACACGTTAAACGGACCTCCTTGTTCAGTTTGTGATTTCAGCTCTCTGAGATCTGCATCCTCACCACTGTTTTCATGCCACGTGAAACCTTATAGAAACCGGTAACGACCACATCATCGCTAAGCAATTTCAAGATGTGTGGCCTTCCAGATATCTGAACCTAAATCCATGTCACTTCTGCTTGTGGGGACACCTGAAAGGTCGTGTCTATCATGGACGTATTTTGAACCTTTCTGATGCGAAGAATAGCATACAACAACAAATCACTCGGATTAAATGGATATACTGCGAGCAACTGTCAACCGTGCCCGGCTACGGATGCCGCATGTTTCTGAATTGGGAGAGCATACTGAGCACACGTAACTTGTGTCCCATACATTAGTAAATCCTCCAGAACCACCATTCTAATGTGTTCGATCGTTCTTCCTCCTTTCCTGCGCCCACACGACATTGTAACTGCTTACAGCGCCTTAGCTTAAACTCGTCGCAGAAAGTGAAATTACTATTTTTTGGCAGCGTTCTCCGAGAGCGCACCCGTTAATGAATATAACTACGATGTTTCTGCGTCTCTGATGTATACAGCCACTGTGCAGCAGTATGAACACCGTTTAATTATAACCAAAAGTATATTTGTGAAGTTCGATAAATACAACAATGTAACATATAGTAAGAAATTTAAAATCGTGCTAGGAGTAGGGTGGAGTATAAAAACAAGAGAGCAATCTCTAGTACGTTCTAAAACTAGGTCTAAACACTGGTAGTGAAATATATATATATATATATATATATATATATATATATATATATATATATAGTTCAGAAGTATTACTGCTTGGTTGTAAAACATCGTCAATACAGTTTGGAGGAATGCCGAAAAGACAAAGCGCAAGGAAGCTAAAGAAGTTGTCCACACATTATTCCTAGTTCAAAGTAGTAGGCACAGCAAGACAGAGATCTGTTTAATGAAACAAACAGCTTACAAAAAATGTTTCTTTCTCTGAAGTATAAACTAGCAGACACCACACTAAAATACAAACAAAACAAAGGCTTAGACGACGAAGTAGCTAAACGAAAAAGAAATAGTAGCTTCATACAAAATTCTTTGGAGATACATTAGTGGAAGGATACTATGGAGTGTGTGATAACAGAAGATAGCCAATCAATAACTGCGTAAGAACCAAACTGATAAGGTACACATATACTTCACCGAAAACGTCCTGAGGATTAATATACTGAGATACGAGAAATAAATTTCTAAATTTTTTACCGCTTCAGCAAAGGAAATCCATTCTGTAAAACTTGAAGACATAAAAAACCAAATATTTCATCTCTGGTGCTCCAGGAGCATCTTAAGAAGACTGAGAAGCGAGCACTAGAATATGTGGACAAGTAACATAAATGAGGAAATATTATAGCAGATTATCTCATAAAAGATTTGAGAATTTAAGTGAGTTACCGAGAGAGACTTCGATGAAGGTTGTTAAACCAGGCTTCAGACTCTCTCCGGTTGTTCGATTGGACAGTCTGCAGATAAGTATCGTGTCTTGAAGGTCTCAGGGAAATGTCGAAGGGCGAAGAAATTGTTCTTACGTTGTTCACTGAATGTAAAAATATTTTAACTGTCAATAAATGCGATATAGTTGCTACAACAAAGACAAATAGCCCATAGTATCTGCTAACATGCTAGAAGTAATCTTTTGAAACCTTTCAAATGGTCCACATACTTAGAGATAATACGAAGAAGCTGTCGAAATAGGTAGTACAGATTGTAGTACAGGAGGTTAATGAAGTCTATGTAATTTGCTGGAAGTGTTGTCAGAAAGAACGGTGCATCTGTAAAAGAAGTCTCTTGGTGCTAGTGCGTCGAACTGCAGAATTGCTCCACAAGCGTGTGGAGTCGTTATGAAGATGGAATGAGAGTGAATGGCGAACTAATTGAGAAGCACTTTGTTAGGATAGTAACAGGCCAGTAGCCCTTTCGAAAGAGATGCTCACGTAAATCAAATTGAAATGAATTGCAGCTGTTTCAAAGAAAATGCCTTTTTTGCATGTTGCAAATCGAAATTTTTATTTTTATTTATGCATCCAGACTCGTTTCGCATTTTTTACAAGACATCTTAAGCGGATGTCCTGAAATATTACATGATTTACCAATTTTTACTCACAGGTTATGGTTTCTCATCTAGGTTTCAAATTTAAAAACAGTTCGTTAACTTTTTTATGAAATGGAAAGGTACTTACAGGTAACTTCTAATTCATTGCATCTAAGCAAACTGCTTTTTCTCATCTGGCAACCAGGTGGACATCTTACAGTTAACTTTCAGTTCACTGTTTACGTTACACATCACTGTAACTGCCATCTTTTTAATGCAGGGTTTCATTGCTTATATGCAATGAATTAGAAGTTACTTGTAAGTACCTTTCCATTTCATAAAAGAAAACGTTAAGGAACTGTTGTTAGATCGATAACCTAGGTGTGAAACCATAAAGTATGTGTAAAAATGGACAAATCATGTAATGTTTCAGGACACCCACTGAAGATGCCTTTTAAAAAATGCGAAACGCGTCTGGCTGCATAAATAAATAAAAATTTCGATGTGCAGCATGCAAAAAAAGGCATTTTCTTTGAAACAAATGCAATTTATATACAGATGCTGCGAAAATGTCCACTGCAAGAAACGTGTCAAACTGAAATGTTTGAAAGAAGAACGAAGTCGTTCTCGTCGTGCAGTTTGGCCTAGATTTAAAGAACAGGTATTCGAGGAAAACTGCAACAAAATAGGGTACGTTCATGGTACATCTCGTACAAGAATCATATGAATAAATCAAATGACATTAGGATGTCAATCAGGCCTAAAGTAAACCATTTTCCCTCGTTTCATCAGCTTTTTGCAGTAACGTGAAAAATCACTCATATCGGTATGAAGTACTTTCTAGAACGGGTGCTACTGAGGCTTGCGGCATAGTTTAATTTCAGTTGATGATAAACAGCTCCTGGTTCTTTCACCATCAGCAAATACTGAGATGTGCCTCAAGGTCATATTCATTAGAAAACGTCATCTCTAATGATTAGACCGCGGATTTTAGGTAAGAACCTATTTTGTTCCTGAGTTCCTACTTGCATAAAAATTTCTACTTATGCGTTTCATGGCTATTTACACTTAATAGCGTTAATTCTATGGGACCTAAAAAAGCCTATTTCGACGTTAGTGCCTATTTTTGCCTATTTTGGCTTTAATATCCTAAAAAGTGCCTATTTCATCATATAAGACAGTGGCTCCAAGTTTTTCCAAGCTATACGACAGATGGAAAAAAATATTTTCTGCCCAGCGTGCAGCATGGTGGCTAGTTTATATGCACTCGTGCTTCGTATTTGCCTAACACGTCGGTCTTTTTTATTTTTTTATGTCGCTATCCCTCTTAATACCAAATACTCTTTATAGGTGTTCTATTATTCATGTGTAAAAAATAGATCAGATCTTTAGGTCAAAACCTCCTTTTTTTCTGCCGGCCGCGGTGGTCTAGCGGTTCTAGGCGCTCAGTTCGGAACTGCGCGACTGCTACGGCCGCAGGTTCGAATCCTGCCTCGGGCATGGATGTGTGTGATGTCCTTAGGTTGGTTAGGTTTAAGTAGTTCTAGGTTCTACGGGACTGGTGGCCTCAGATGTTAAGGCCCATAGTGCTCAGAGCCATTTTTCTTGTTTTTTTTTCTTAAGCTCCAATTTGCATATAATTGGTACTTATGTGTTTCATGACTAAACTGAATACCGTTAGTTCTATAGGACCTAAAATTGCGTATTTCGACGTTGACGCCAAATTTTGCCTATTTCGGCATCAAAATCCTAAAAAGTACCTATTTCGTTAATCTGACATAGAGTTCTTGTGTTTTCAAAGAGTAGAAAAAGGAAGTAAACTTAGGGCTTTACGTCTCGTGGAAGGCGAAGGTCGTTAGAGATTGTTTACAATTCCTTTGCTTGCCTTACTACCAACAGCACTCGGCACGGTTGAATGGTCATCCATCCAAGTGCGCGCCGAGAGCGAGTGCTTAACTTCGGTGAGCGAATGGGAACTGGTCAAAGATTTGAGTTACCCATTAGAATCGAACGTGGGAGTACTTAATGTTACATATGAAAATATTTCGTTCGTAGGATTCTGGCCAGCTGTGTATTTTCGCAAAGAAACGGTTTCATAGGCCTTAAGCTGAACACGGATTTAGAAATCACAATGTTAATCGTAGACGCCTTCTATAGCTAAATTACTGCCCTTCGCACTTTTCCTCGCTGCTGTCTACAGGCTGTCCTATCAAACTACTGATCCGTGGAAGGTATTATACTTGAATTTTCCGGTTCGAAAAATAATGTGCTAGTACTGGGATGTTTTCATCTGAAGCACCGGTAGATTCCATTCGCTTGTTCAGAAGTGGCGGCCATCTATCAGGTGCCATATGTCCAGCAATGAGTACGGTACTTCACCTACAGCTCCCATGCACCGCAGTTAAGAAAAAAAAAAGTCATCGTTCAGTTTTCCCAGCGAAACATATCAGTACTGACAAGCACCACAGTTTTTCACTAGAAAACCTAGAAAAGATTTTGGTTATTTATTGTGAACGCAACTGTGGTCAGAATATGTGAAACTAGGAATGTATTAATTAAACCATTGCCACATTTTTTTTATGGAGATCTTTATATTGCAGGAACTCAAAAATATTTGGAGTTATGTTCAAAATTAATGTTGTAGATTGCTGTGCTCTGTAACTGTGTATATATTCATTCTCCTTGTTTTAATGACTGATAAGATGTTCATACTGTCAACACTGTGTATTTTAATTTATTTTTATTTTCTCGGCATTTTTATTAGAGCCTATTTTAGGTTTTATATAGCTTAAATGAGCTACTGAAGGAGCCTATTTTAGGTGCCTAATACACACCTTTTTACGACCTAAAAATCCGTGGTGTGCTAATGACATCATCGTCGATGGGTTATTAAGATTTATCTTATTTCTTTTCATAGCTTTCTCGTACAGAATGAATGTTGTGGTGTCATCTGTAATGCAGAATCATCTTCAATTTGCACTTTCTTTGCCTAATGTAAGAATACTATCACCTCCGATATCTTCAGAAGGAATCTAGAGGCGCGATAAGGCAGCTGGCAAGCCATCTCGTTTCAAATAGCGGAACACCCTGTGTACTCGTACTTTGTCCAAGAACGCTCCAGCTGTCCTTCAGTCAAAGCGTCCACTTAACCCCAATTACAGTGATGGGCGTATCGTCCGTATCCTTACAACCAGAGGGGAGCAGAGGTGGTCCCAAGTCCAAGTGAAGGGATTAACGTCCGCTTTGGTGTTAAGCGCCGCCTCCGTCTACCAACCGTAATTTAGGTTCGAACTCTCCTCGAAGTCCATCGCTTCTCTATTGGTACTGATTGCCTTCTGCATCGTTGAACACCTTGCAAAAGTATTGTCACCGATAGTTTGAATAAGATTTAGGAGCAAATTTCTATTTATGAATGTCACATTCACTAATAAAGCAGTGTTGGTTCTAATATTGTCGGAAGCTTCTAGAAGAAATGAACAATGAACGGGACGACTATTTTCTTTGACGACTGAAATGAATAAATCTCATCTACTGTCTTTAGAACAAATTTTGCGTTATTCGCAGTACATTACAGGACATAAGTATCATAGATTGGTAAGAACACAGTAAGCGGCCCCGGAGTCTTTGTGTTACAACTCAACCGATAAAATTTCTACGTGTGGTAATAGTCATTTTGATATTTTTCATACCTCTGAGGGCGGTCCATGAATCACACATGGATGGCTCAATCGGTGAAGCACCTGCCTGTAAAAAGCGAAGGTTCCAGATTCGAGTCCCAGGAGGGTGCATAGTTTCAAATTTTCGTGAGGTTTCAAATCACTTTAAACTCGGTTGTAGAGCGAAAATTCATTTTAGCTTTTTCAGGTTGTCGTTTTGGAAATCAATGTAATCTGGGAACGTTACAAGAACATAAGTTTGTTTGTGGTATCTGCCATACAGTCTGTAGTCGTGCTAGGAGAGTAAGACGACAAGCGGAATACCAATGAAAACTACACGTACCTTCAGTGAATACCATAAATGAATCACCTCCATTTGTGCCTATAGGATAACTCTGTCAGGCAAATAATCCGTCCTGGGAGTATGCCGTACTGTCGATAAAGTGCTTCGGCATGTTCCTCGTGTTCAACATTGTACCTTTTAGCGTTCTGCCTGTCTGTTCGGTTCTGGAGTCGTGACAGTGACATATTTTCGCCACTTTGAATATTAATTACGAAGACTGTTAGTGACCTTCCCATGTGAGCTACATGCTATTATGTTCATGCTTTTGTGGTTTTTAGCCTAATCTGTATCTTGTAGAGCTGTAAGTCACTGCGTAATTGACTGGGATGTCTATGGATTCATTGCAGGGGGTAGAGACAGAAGTATTTCTTAACACGTTTCCCGAAAATTGTCTTGAACGGACAATTTGACTGCCTACACGCAGTGGAAGTATTTAAGACCCAGTAGTGGCCATCAGTCCTGACGTTACCGACTGCGTCAGTATAGAGACAGTGCTTCGTGAATATCATGTCATCTTGGTGACTATGATTAGTCTTGGAACGTATTTCTCATAGAAGAACTAGATAAGCAGGTGTTAGTACCCCACTTAGGAAACGAGCTGACATCATTTAGCTCCAGTAAGATGGACTAAAATAATAACGGGCAAAGTTTAACCAAATTGTAAACGCATGCTCTGGAGAAATATGTGCCGAGTAAGTAGATTAAGGATGGAAGAGATCCACGGAGGTTTCGAAAAGAGCTGAGAGAGTGAAGGCTTCTGCATTCTCAATTCAAAGGGGAGCGCGCAGATGACGACAGACAAAAGTTAGTAGCCATTCGTGCGTCCGTAAAAGAATCGACGCGCCCAACATACAATAACTACCATCGCCAAATCCTAGCGAAAGGCCGTGCCGAGAAAATAGCTAAGCGGGTCTAATGCTTTTCCAGTCTGCTGTGGTAGTAGAAAGATAGGAAAAAGCCGTAGAAAGGAAGAAAAAGGACATTAGACGACTGAGCGGACGGAGCGCAACACCGTAATGGCGGGAATCACGGAAGCAGACCGTAGAGGAAAACAAGTTTACAGCAGCACCATGGATATATAAATCGCCCTAATTTTACTGTTTTTTTTTTAAATTCTGACAAGTACAGATTTTAACCTTGACATCTACATATTTTAATTAAAAAAAAGATCTACTGAATACAGTACGTGCAAATGGAATGTAACAAATGTACCAGACGCCACCTGTCGGTAATAGTGATATAATTAATATAAATGACGTGCACTCAGCCAACCAATTTTATGTGACGTAGCATGTGATAATTGCTGGATTTGGACGGGTTACTCCTGTAACTGAAATATCAGGTACGTTCTGGTACATTTGATGTTGATTAGATAGGATGAAAAAGATTTGCTTCCGTGAAAAAGTAAATAAGTATCATTATTTTTACAGATCTGAAGATGGTTCTGAATGAACCGAAACCGGTCATATGAATAAAAAAATTTGCAATCAAGACGGATTTCAAGTATCATTAGAAAAAGGAAAGTTGGAGTTTTAAATTTCGCGTTTAAGAAATAGGTAACTCAAGAGGATCGTATTAACATACCATAGTTTGACAATTGAAGAGACTCCGATGTGGAGGACATACGCATCCCTGGCGTAGAGAGCAACTGAAGGCGTCAAAAACAAGTTAGTTGCCATGCCTGTAGAGAGTTCCGTTTCAGCGGGCGCTGTGGCCGAGCGGTTCTAGGCGCTTCAGTTCGGAACCCCGCTGCTGCTACGGTCGCAGGTTCGAATCCTGCCTCGGTCATAGATGTGTCTGATCTGCTTACGTTATGTCCATTATACTTGTCCGGGCTGTTGTGCCGTGGTCGGTTGATGAATTTTGTCTCAATTCCCAACGTTTCGTCTCCGACTGCGGGAGACATCTTCATGGGGGTCCGTAGGTCGATAGAAGGTCCAACACACCCACTGGCTCGCTACTGACTGCCGCTAAACTCCGTCTCCGCGAGCTCCCGCGCCGCGGTGTGACGTCACGTGTTTTGAAAACGTCAGTGCAATTGGCCGCTGTCCGTCGCCGTCGATCGCCGTTGCCATCACCCAGTAGTGGACGGGTGGTACACATCTTCTGTAACACCGGCATTCATATACCGTTTAATTTCACGCCCTCCTCCTTTCGGTTGAAATTATTTGGGTGTTTAGCGATTTCGATTGCCTCCCTGTAGAGCCTTTCGTAGTATCCGCTTGTGGCCGCTAGTACTTGCGTCTCCTCGAAACGAATATTGTGGTTCCCTGGCTGGAAAGCATGCTCCGCAACAGCTGATCGTTCCGTTTCTCCTCTTCTACAGTTTCCCTTGTGCTCTTCCAAACGTTTAGAAACCGTTCGTTTACTTGTACCCACATAAACATCACCACAGCTGCATGGGATCCTATACACTCCATCTTTTTCCAAAGGTTTGCGAGCGTCCTTGGCAGGCTTAAGGTATTCCTATATCTTCCTGGTGGGATTGTAAATTACGGTAATATTCCGCTTCGTCAAGATCCTCCCTATTCTTTCCTTTACATTTTTAACAAACGGCAGGAATACCTTTGCAGTTGCCTGTACGTCAGTATGGTTTCTGCGTGGCTGCCTCAACGCACGTTTTATTTCGGCGGACGAATATCCGTTCTTCATTAATGCATTGTGGAGATGTTCCATCTCAGCGTCGAGCAACTCAGGTTCACAAATATTTTTAGCTCTGTCCTCTAACGTCTTGATAACACCCCGCTTCTGTTGTGAGTGGTGGTTCGAATCCCGGTGCAAATAACGGTCTGTGTGCGTGGGTTTGCGGTATACTGAGTGGCCCAAACTACCATTTTCGTTTCTAAAAACAAGCACATCGAGGAAATGTAATTTGCCGTCTACCTCCTCCTCCATTGTAAACTGAATTCTCGAGTTTATGCTGTTTAGGTGTTCGTGAAACCGGCTTAGTTCTTCCCTACCATGTCTCCACAGCACAAACGTGTCATCCACGTATCGGAACCATTTCTTTATGGAGAAATTTAAAGAACAGGCCTTAGGTACTGCCAGCAAAAAACCAAATGTATGGTATCTGCTTACATTAGTTAGGTGTAAGTTGTTCTAAGTCTAAGGGACTGATGACTTCAGATGTTAAGTCCTATTTCGGTTTTACAAAGAGTACTCTACGCTATGGGCCCCTTACTTAGCTTGCATGTAACGTGAATCTGTAGTCCAACGCAAATGCCGAAGCTATCAGAAAAACCACACAAGACTCCTATAAACATCCCAACATCGATTTGTTGCAAAATTCATAAATATGTTCTCAGCTCGAATATAATTAATTTCCTTGAAATGGAAGAGCTTCTCTCGATGAATCAGCATTGTTTTAGAAACCATCGCTCGTGAGAAATTCTGCTTGCCCATTTCTCAAATGATATCTTGTGAACAAGGGATGAAGGACAGCAGGCAGTTTCCGTATTCCTTCCTATCCAAAAAGCATTTGCACACACTACAGAATGTTAACCAAGGTACGATCCTACGAAACAACTGCCCAGTTATGTGAGTGGCTCTAAGACTTCTTGAGTTACAGAACGCAGTACTTTGTTCTCGAACAGTAGTGTTCATCAAAGACAAGGATATCGTCTGAAGTGTCCCAGGGAAGTGTTATAGGATCGCTGTTATTTTCTGTATACATAAATGATCTGGTAGAGAGGGCGAGAAGCAATCTGAGGTTAAAAAAATGGTTCAAAAAATGATTCAAGTAGCTCTGAGCACTAAGGGACTTAATATCTGAGGTCATCAGTACCCTAGAAACCTAAGGACATCACTCACATCCATGCCCGAGGCAGGATTGGAACCTGCGACCATAGCGGTCGCTCGGTTCGGGACTTAAGTGTCTAGAACCGCTCGACCACAACGGCCGTCAGTCTGTGGTTATTTGCTGATGATGCTGTGATGTTCGTGTAGGTGTCGAAGGCTAGTGACTTTAGTATGACTTAAGATGACATAGATATCGTTTCTGGTTGTTGTGCTGAATGGCAGTTAACTCAAAATGTAGAAAATGTAAGTCAATCATATAATGTACGAATACAGCATTGTATCCTGTTTGGCAAAGTCAGGTCGATTAAATAACTATTCCCAACGTTACAAAGCGCTATGAAATAGAACGAGCCTATAAGGATTCTAGTAGGGAAGGCGAGTGGTCGACTTTGGTTTATCGAGAGCATTTTAGGGTAGAGGGTCTCATCTGTACACGAGGCCGCGTATAGAATACTAGTGCGACCCATTTTTGTTTACTGATACAGTGTTTGGATTCCGCACCAGGTCGGGCCAAAGAAAGACACTGAAGCAATTCAGAGATGGGTTCCTAGATTTCTTACCAATAGGTTAAAACGACGCTCAAGTATTAGGGAGATGCTTCTGGGGCCTAAATGGGAGTCCCTTGACAGAAGACGATGTTCTTTTCGAGCAACACTGTTGAGAAACGAGCAGCGATGTGGTCCCGAATAGAACAATGATAAAGAAACTGTAGAATAAATATTTTACTTCCGTCTTTGAACACAAAACTTTTAGGCCTTTAGAGTACCAGTTTCGATCGTAATTATAATCTTCAAATGTGTTTTAAAACAAATCTTAATATATAAAAGCCACTACGGCTGCATTATATTAGAAAGTTTTAAAACATATCTGAAAACGGTCATCGCTGACCGAAACGGGTAGCTAAGAACCCAACAATTTTGTGATCAAAGACTGAAAAATCTTTTATTCTACTATTAAGAAAATATTGGAAACCGACATTTGAAGCTGACTGAAGAACGATACTGCATTTCGTGGTAGGATTCGAAGATCAGATTGGAGAAAATAGAGGTTACACGACAGTTATTTTTTCGTCGCTCTATTTTCGAGTAGAAAAGGAAAGGAAACGGCTGTTGGTGGTACAGGATATCATCTGTCAGGCACCGTACGGTGGCTTGCGGAATATGTATATGTAGATGGAAATGTACACGTGATTTTCATTTGGAACGAAGGCGGTTGTGGCGGAATCAGCGTACCTGAAATACAGCTGTGGTCGTCTTAATTATCACAGAAGTGATTAAATCTTTATCATCATTTGGTGTTTATCACATAATCGATATCCGTTATCAAGATTAAGAAATCGGTACCAGCTCCCTTGTTCGCAACCATAACGTAGAGCAGTGGACGTTGGATCCATATTTGGAATGGAAACGGAAGTGCCATGTGGCTAGGGCCTCCCGTCGGGTAGACCGTTCGCCTGGTGCAAGTACTTCGAGTTGACGCCACTTCGGTGACTTGCTTGTCGATGGGGATGAAATGATGATAAGGACAACACAACACCCAGTCCCTGAGAGGAGAAAATCTCCGACCCAGCCGGCAATCGAACCCGGGCCGTTAGGCATGTCATTCAGTCGCGCTGACCACTCAGCTACCTGGGGCGGAAATATTTGGAATGTGGTTGCGATACCAGTCAGATGTTCCGATTTATCTTGTTTGTCAACACCTTCAGTCATTACTGGGGAACATCGGGACTGTCGTGCAAATGGTCATTAGGCTCCGCTAGGATAGTCCTTCCATACTCCTATAACTTTTCTCAATTTCCTGTCCTCGATGATTTACACGTTATAGTCTCTTTTAGTTCTTTCGCTCAAAAGTAGCCTTACTATGCTGTTTGTATTACAGTGCAACCAGTAAACGTTCACCTCTTCCTCCTACCAACCGCTGTCAGAGTGACAAGAGGATTTACCAGAAGTATAACTGGGCGGGAAAGTGTGTTTGCCAAGTCTTCACGACTGATTGGTACCTATTTTGAACACTATGTGGAGAGGAACATTAAAACGCATATTGTTATATCTTACTGAGCCAGGTGATAATGTTGATACGTCGATGAACTAGCATAGGAGAGGACAACGATTGAAATTCCCATCCAGCCTTCCAGATTTAGTTTTCTATAACCAATCTTTTCACAATCGGAGCTCGCGATCCATTACTCAAACTAAGTTAAAACCTAATCAAGAGGTAAGACAAAATGTGATTGTGTAAAATTACGCTGTCTAAATACTACTGTACGTATCCCCTTTTCTTATTGTTTTGTCTCCGATGAGACTTTTGTTTAATACCTGCAATCGATTTCAAAGCACTAAAGCATCATCTTCAGGCATGTAGCGTAATAATTGGTGTCTTATACTCCCTCAGGTTCAGATAAAACGTCAACCTCGTTATAGCCACGACAGACACTGCTGTCTTATCATAAAATTGTGGAGGAATAAGACATCGATTATCACGCTAAGTGCCTGGGGATGAATCCTTAATTCTATGAAATAGATAGCAAGTAATCGAAAAGCAATAAATACAAGTGCCTTGAGACAAAATTACAATAAACGTTAAAAAAATTATTATTCTCCATAAAATTAAACGTAGTAGGTGGTGTGCTCAGCTACTCCACACAATTTAACGAAGTGTTTCAACCAAGTAATCTAGCAGTTCGTATTGTAACTGACAGAGACTGACTATTTAGAGTACAGACAAAATACGTCTTCCTAATATACATCCCGATGCACTCTAACTTCGGTGCCTGAGCAAATACTTTTGATATTATGTTTTATATCCAACCTATATTCATAACTGATTTCCAAACTGGCAATAATAAGTGACATACAAAACAATGCATATTAACAAAGCTTCAGAAGTCGGCAGGAAAAATGTAATCATTATGTTCTCAAACGTAGCTTTTACCACATTCAGTATACTTTCTACCAGTGCTACTTGTATAAAACGATGAGGGATTGGGACTGTAATTGCAATTTGTTCTAGATTATTCCGTGCATATCAATATGTTAATTGCTACGGGATTTATGTTGCGAAATTTATCACAGAAAAACTTAATGCTTTACAAAATAGTTTATTTAAAACCGGTCTTTCATTTTTCTTGAACATTTTGTCGCAATTAAATAAAGTTGAACAAACTTGATTGCATTGTAAACTATGAAAAATGGAATAATAAAAATATAAATGTAGTCATACTTTCTCATGGCATATATACATACTTGTAGTCATACATACAAAAACCAGTATTCGGCCACAATAAAAGTAAGGGTGAAGCTGTGAGCTGTAAGTCGTTGTACGGTAGCAGTTTTTGCGACGAGAATGTGAGTTGTTGGAAACGAAAATTATGATATAAGACATTACGTAACATGGATGTCGAAATTTATGTGAAAAGTATAAATTAAGATCGACATAATGCATGTAATTTTAGTATGCTTATCGGTATGCTTAATGATAGTTTATCAGTTTGTGTACAGTTGAGAGACCTGAACAGATACATGTACAATTTGTTTAGCACAATGTTTTCGCCAATCAATCCGCAGTTCGTGGCTTAGTGCTGCCTCTAAATCGTGGTATCCCTAGTTCGATTTGTAGCTGGCTTGAGATTTCCTTCACTCAGCGATTGGGTGTATGTGTTGTCTTCATTATTTCGTATTATATTCCGGACGCGCAAGTCGCAGAAGTGACATCAGGTAGGAAAACATACATCTGGCAAGCGCACAACCGCTGACGCGGGTCTCCCGGCCAATAATTCCACGCGGTCATTTCATTATACACTGAAGCTCCAAGGAAAGTAGTACAGGCATATGTAAACAGGCAGTATACGGCGATGCAGTCGGCAACGCCTACGAGTAAGACATCAAGCGTCTGTCGAAGGTGTTAGATCGGTTATTGCTGCTTCAATTGCAGGCTATCAAGATTTATGTGAGTTTGAACGTGCTGTTAGAGTTGGCGCATGAGCGATGGGACACACTATCTCCGAGGGAGCGATGAAGCAGGGATTTTTCCGCACGACCATTTCACGACTATACCAAGATTATCAGGAATCCGGTAAAACATCAAATCTCCGACATCACTGCGACCCGAAAAAAGATCCTGGAAGAACGGGACCAATTGCGACTGAAGTGAAATGCAGCCCTTCCGTAAACTGCTGCAGATCTCAAAGCTGGGCCATCAGCAAGTGTCAGTATGCGAACCATTCAACGAAATATCATCGAAATAGGCTTTTGGAACCAAAGGCCCATTCACGTACGCTTGATGACTGCACAGCACCAAGCTCCACGCCTCGCGTGGACCTGTTAACACCGATACAAGACTGTTGATGACTGGAAACATGTTGCCTGGTCGGACGAGTCTCGTTTCAAATTGTATAGAGTGGATGGACGATTATGGGTATGGGGCAACCTCATGAATCCACGACCTCGCGTATCAGCAGGGGACCATTTAAACTGGTGGAGGCTCTGTATTGGCGTGGGGTGTGTGCAGTTGGAGTGATATGGGACTCCTGATATGTCTAGATACCATTCTGAGAGGTGACACGTACGTAAGCATCATGTCTGATCACCTGCGTCCGTTCATGTCCATTGTGCATTGCGACGGACGTGGACATTTCCAGCAGGACAATGCGACACCCCACCCATCCATAATTGCTATACATTGTCTTCAGAAACACTCTTCTGAGTTTGAGCATTTCCGCTGGCCACAAAACACCCCAGACATGAACATTATTGAGCATAACTGGAATATCTTGCAACGTGCTGTTCAGAAGAGCTCTCCTTCCCCTCTGACTCTTACGAATTTATGGGCCGCCCTGCAGGATTCATGGTGTGAATTCCCTGCACCACTACTTCAAACATTAGTCGAGTCCCTGCCATATCGTGTTGCGGCACTTCTGCGTGTTCGCGGGGGTCCTACACGATATTAGACAGGTGTAGCATTTTCTTTGGCTCTTCAATGTATTTACGTCATGCAGTCAATGAGTTATTTACACCGGTGTATGTAAAGTTTGAAACATTCAATACAACAATGCAGAATAAGTTTGATTTATACTCACATAAAACTGAAGAACTGTAATATATGTTTCTGGCAAAAATAGTAGTCAAACCTACACCGATCTAAGGAAATGACAATATTGTCCAGAAAGAAGTTGTATCTGATATTGCGTGAACTCCCTAGTTTTATGTTGTCGGATAGTGGCCTCGAATATATATGAATAATATGAAATTTTAGTAGTGCGTATTTCAATTTCTAAAAACTCCGCAAGCCGGAGTGGCCCAGCGGTTCTAGACGCTACAGTCTGGAACCGCGTGACCGCTACGGTCGCAAGTTCGAATCCTGCCTCGGGCATGGATGTGTGTGATATCCTTAGGTTAGTTAGGTTTAAGTAGTTCTAAGTTCTAGGGGACTGATGACCACAGCAGTTAAGTCCCATAGTGCTCAGAGCCATTTTTTTCTAAAATACTCAAAGTTAATATTTATGAATAAGAAAAGAATGTAAAAGCCAGAATAACTTCGTCCTTGTCAGATTGTCACGGTAAGTCCATATTTACGATATGCCTGACATGGGGTTTATCGAAGCACTTTCACAATATTCATCTTCCGTTCTATTTTCCACCAGCGCCCGGGAAAACCGAACGCTGCGCCACACATGATCTGTTTTATTACAGTGACCATGAGTGTCAGAAAAGTATTTTGGTATTCGGAGGAGAAAGTTGGCGATTGACATTTCGTGAAAAGCCATCCCCACTCCCCATCATCGCCAACGAAATATTCCTTTGTTTTCATGACTGGCATCCCAACTCGTGTACCATATCCATGACATTGTATCCTCTGTTTCGTGATGATGCAGAACGAGCTATCGTGTCAATCCAATATGGTGAAGATGGCATACCATAAAGGAATGCTCTAGCAGAGGACGGATAAGCGCCTCTTCAGTAGACCTGTAGCATTATCTTTGCTTTACTTCCCCGATTCAATTAAAGTTACTCGTAATTGCAGTTTCTAGGTATTTAGCTGAGCTGACGGCCTATAAAATTGAGTGATTTACCACGTAGCCTTTTAGTACTCATGAGGATGACATCACTCTTTCCATTATTTAATGTCGATTGCTACTTTTTGTATCTTACAGATGTTTTGCTTCAACCGCTTTGCAACTGGTTTTCATTTTCTGACAACTTCACTGGGGGAGGGGGGGAGGGAATGATAAGATCGTTAACGAACAATTGCTGCTCGAATTGTCTCCTACGTCGTTTATATAGATTAGGAACATCAGAAGGGGACGCCACTTATCACTTCTGATTTACTCGCCGATTTTCCATCAGTTACGACGAACTTTGATCTTTCTGACAGGAAAGTCACGAATCCAGTTGCTCAGCTGAGATAATGCTCCATACGCACGCAACTTGACTATAAGCCGCTTGTGAGGAACTGTATCAAAAGCCTTCTGGAAATCTAGAAACTTGGAATCAAGTTGCCTTCCCCTACTACAAGAAGAGGTATATGCTCGCAGTTACTTGTAGGATGCTCTCCTTGCAAGCAGCATTAAAGCTTCGTGTTGGTGCACCAGCGAGCAAGTCTGACTGATTACATTAGAAAAGTTATTTATTGCTCATTGTGCTTGGACAGTCTTTTTTGTAACATTATTGGATTGTATTACACGTTGTTCTAAATCATTGATCGTTGTGAGTACTCGAGTTTCTGATAAATGTTGTTTCTAATTTTGACCAATGCTAATGCCGGCAATGAAACAACTTCTCGATATGTTACAGAATAGTCTTCTTACACCTGAATATCCGAATCACGTATAGTACCAGTCCATTTCAGTCAACAGCGCCCGACCACGATTCGACGCCTCTCCTATCACTTTGCTGGGACAAATAATATGTAGACTCCAGGTCATTACAGCTTAGGAATTAACTGCAATTGCGACACCGACAGCAGTTGCAGTACAAGTGAGACCAGTGTCGTGGACACGTTGTTAACATTAGCAGAGGGAGAATTTCTTAGTGGGTAAGGACCTTTTAGAAGATCGATGTACCATAACAAATAGAGATAGTAATGAGGCGAGTACAATAGTAATGTTCTGGTTTGCAAACTTCTCAAATCAACGCGCTACTGTCACATCAGTGCTCATAGACTTTCTTCATCTGTACTGTAGCCTCCCAACCAAGAAGAGTCTGCAGTTCCTTCATACTCTTAGTCTCGTTCTCTCGTTACTAAAGAATGCTGGAGTGTAAGGCTAACCATAACTTTTTGCTAGTACAGAAGATGAGTATATGATCTTGCTGCTCGAAAGTAGCACTGACAAGGCTAATGACCGGTTTTCGGGGTCAGATGGCCATTAAGTTGTGTTTTGTGCGTTCAAAAATGGTTGAAACTGCTCTAAGCACTATGGGACTTAGCATCTGAGGTCATCAGTTCCCTAGACTTACAACTACGTAAACCTAACTAACCTAAGGACATCACACACATCCATGCCCGAGGCAGGATTCGAACCTGCGACCGTAGCAGCATCGCGGTTCCTGACTGAAGCGTCTAGAACCGCTCGGTCACAGCGGCCGAATATGTGAGTACGTGAAGAATCTAAGAGGAAAATTAATTGTTGCGAAGTTCACAATTGTAAATGTATTCCGTTAGAGGAGGAGTGATATAGGAAAAACATTGGATGCTATTGGTCAGACAAAGAACACAGAAATTTTGCCCAGTGCAAACAAAATAGTTATTCTGGTTTAATCCTCTTCCAGCACGACAAAACGTACGTGCTACACCAAATGAAAACTGCACACAGAACAACGTTACTTTTATATCTTTACGACAAAAAACTAACTACGAGTTGTGTAGGTTATCATTCATTTCTGTAATATGTATTAATGATTAATCGCCATCAGAGAGTGCAGTTCATCCTCATGTCAATTTTTCTGATAATTTTAGTACAGACTCAGCAACGCCTCGAAGGTGTGTATATTTCAGCGTAATTGGTAGACATTCTATGCACCGATATTAATTATTGAAATGAATTTAGACTAATCTTCGAAAACGTTTTATCTACACAGTGTGATTCAGCTACCCATACCGATGCGTTTTATGCAACTCACAGTGCCTTCAAATACCACGCACAAGATTTTCATATTCTCCCACTTGCATGTGAAAACCAGTAGCCCTACGGAAAATATGAGCAGGAACTAATTGTAGGAAATCTGATGTTACGTTTTGTATTGCTATTATTTTCACTAGAGGCTAAAAGTCTCGAATTCAAGAAAAATGTGAAAAAGTGATCTTCAAACGTTTTTCTTGAACAATTCGAAAACTATGACCTTCAGTGAAAACGTATATCAGTACAAAATTTAACTATATTAAGTATCCTACAAAATTTCTGTTTCTTTCTTCTGTGTGGGTAATAGTTTGTGTGTAGTGAAAGACAGAATATGAAAATCTCACATGAGGTTCTTGATGACGCTAAAGGTAGCATAAAACTTGTCGGGAAAGAGTAGCTGTATTACCCCGTATGATTCATGTACTAACAGAAAAATATTCATTGATAAGCAGTCAGTTATTATGTTGGATTATAATAATCATCACCCCTAATATTTGCTCCTGTCATTTAGGCAGATCAAACATTTTCAAATTTCAACTGGCAGTTCAAAAGGGCTATAAAGCCGCAATCATGGTTATGTTAAATAAAGGAATAATAGCAATTTGTAGCTTAATAGCGGAAATTAATTTTTGAAACGGTTACATGTTTAGCGCGAATGCCTCGAGTCGGCGGTTAGAGTTGCGACCTCGTGTACTCGATCTCCTGAGCGAGCCGAGTCCACTTCCACTCTACAACAGGTTCATTTGGGGAGCGGGCTGTGATGAAGACTTACGAGTTGAGTCTATGGGCACACAGAGACGACGAGTTCGGATATGACGTCACAGGAGTCTCTGGCGAGGCTGCGAGAAAGACAGGCCGTGGCGCTTACGTCACAGTACGTTACACTGCAGTTCTTACGAGTGCTAGGAGCCCTCTCCGGAGGGGAGCGAGTAACTATTTCAGAAGAGTTTAATACGAGGATTGTCCAGAAAGTAAGTTCCGATTGGTTGCGAAATGGACACTACAGTGAAAACCACATAAAGCTTTGCGCAGAAGTGTTGGGTAGTGTCTCTAATATGACGGTCTATCGCATCTAGACGCTCTTTTCAGTTGTGAGCGCACTTTAAGCGAGTGAAGGTGCCTAGACCAACGATGTCTCCCGCCAAGTAGTCTGCTGAGAGGCTTCGCCTTAATGAATGCAGCCCACCTAATACAACTGCCACGCACTTCCTTCTTCATGGCAATTCTCTGCTGGACTGTGTAGGGGCAGAGAAGACGCTCCTGCAGCCTTTTTGATGGGAAGTGTTAGATCACTCACAACACAGCCATAAATGGCTCATCCTGAGCATCATCTCTGTTCACATGGAACGCTGGATCCGAAGACCACACTTGGGCGCATTTTACGCGCTTTAGACCAGAGTAGAGAATTATCGGAAAGCACAGGAGGCTGCCTCCTATGACGATGGTGTTGGAAATATGGTATAAAGCTCCGATAAATGCCTATGTCGGAGCGGCGACTACATACAGAAGTATATGAAACGTGTAGCTAACTCTTGCAAATATTAGGTGTCTGAGTTTCACTGTGGTTTAGCGAACGATCGGAAACTTTCTGGACAAAGCTCTTAATTCTTCAATGAGCGTTTAAATGTGTGCAAGTTCTCGATAACACGCGACAATATTAAGATCTTTGTATTGTATTGTATTGTATTTTATGTTAACCGGGGACCTAGACACGACGGAGAGGCTCCGTCCGCGCCGAAGCCGCAGTGGTCAATAACCCCATGACGACTACCGCAGTCCACTTCACCCCTCCGCCGTCCCACACCGAAGCCAGGGTTATTGTGCGGTTCGGCCCCGGTGGACACTCCGGGGAACGTCTCACAACAGACGAGTGTAACGCCTATGTTTTCGTGGTAGTGTAATGGTGGTGTACGTGTACTTGGACAACATGTTTACGCAGCAATCGCCGACATAGTGTAACCGAGGCGGAATAAGGGGAACCATTCCCCGAGGCAGATGGAAAACCGCCTAAAAACCATCCACCGACTGGCCGGTTCACCGGACCTCGACACAAATCCGCCGGGCGGGTTCTTGCCGGAGACCAGGCGCTCCTCCCCGCCCGGAAAGCCGTTCGTTAGACTTCACGGCCAACCGGGCAGGCAAATTAAGACATTTAGTCGTCATCTTTTCGATTAAGTTCCCTTGGGCCCTTCACGCAGCTGAGCGTCCCCTAAATGTGGTAAACAAGCTTACATCTACATCCATACTCCGCAAGCCATCTGACGGAGTGTGACGGAGGGTACACTGAGTACATCGGTTCTCCATTCTATTCCAGTCTCGTATTGTTCGTGGTAAGAAGGATTGTCGGTATGCTTTTGTGTGGGCTCTAATCTCTCTGATTTTATCCTCGTGGTCTCTTCGCGAGATATATGTAGGAGGGAGCAATATACTGCTGGACTCCTCGGTGAAGGTATGTTCTCGAAACTTCAACAAAAGCCCGTACCGAGCTACTGCGCGTGTTTCCTGCTGAGTCCTCCACTGGAGTTTATCTATCATCTCCGTAACGCTTTCGCGATTACTAAATCATCCTGTAACGAAGCGCGCTGCTCTCCGTTGGGTCTTCTCTATCTCTTCTATCAACCCTCTATAGTACGGATCCAACACTGCTGAGCAGTATTCAAGCAGTGGGCGAACAAGAGTACTGTAACCTACTTCCTTTGTTTTCGGATTGCATTTCGTTAGGATTTTTCCAGTGAATCTCAGTCTGGCATCTGCTTTACCAACGATCAACTTTATATGATCATTCCTTTTTAAATCACTCCTAATGCGTACTCCCAGATAATTTATGGAATTAACTGCTTCCAGTTGCTGACCTGCTATTTTGTAGCTAAATGATAAGGGAACTATCTTTCTATGTATTAAACTTGTCTACATTGAGATTCAATTGCCATTCCCTGCACCATGCGTCAATTCGTTGCAGATCCTCCTGCGTTTCAGTACAGTTTTTCATTCTTACAACCTCTCGATACACCACAGCATCATCTGCAAAAAGCCTCAGTGAACTTCCGATGTCATCCACAAGGTCATTTATGTATATTGTGAATAGCAATGGTCCTATGACACTCCCCTGTGGCACACCAGAAATCACTCTTACTTCGGGAGACTTCTCTCCATTGAGAATGACATGCTGCGTTCTGTTATCTAGAAACTCTTCAATCCCATCAAACAATTGGTGTGATAGTCCATTTAGACGTCTGAGGTTCGTGGTAGGGCCCGCATATCTTGCTGGCCCCACTCGCTGGAGAGTTCAAAGCCAGTGTACGGAGCACGTTGGTGATATCTAAAGAGGATGACAAGCGATTCTTCTTTTATCTACAACCTCTTGCTCAGGCTAATCACCTGAAGATAATCCACTTGCCATCATTATGAAGCAGAGTAATACGCTACGATAAATGTTTCCCCAGTAACAAGAGCAGTCTCTCTTCTCTTGTACAGTATTACGAGTTGCAGTCACGCGCGATGATTGCCCGATGTTCAGGCTCCCTATTGAATGGCTGTGGTCAGGCGACTGGCGGAAGATGAACACCGCGCCGCCGGTGATGGGCGACCGCCGCCGTCTACACCACATTTCACGCCCTCGCTGACCACCGTGCGCCACCTTCGCACACGAGCGTGGCTCTCTCTGCGAATTATCCGCGAGATTTATTCGGCACTCCCGCTCCGCCTCGTTTGGGCGTGATCGAGGGCCACCGTGATATCGATACGGCCGTTAATGAGTGCGACACCGCAGTCGGCAGTAAATCTGCCATCTGCAGCGACTATCTCGGCCCGCATCGACTCCGATAGAGGCGCGCCCGCCGGCCGGCTGACGGATTGCTGCCTCGGCAGGGCTGTCACTGGCCCGTCGGCAGGCGCTGCCGAATTGCGGCCGCCGAGCTCGGGCTGGCGGCGGGCCGCACTCTAATCCCCGCGATACACTCCGCTGATGATGGAGCGCGCCTCGTCTGTCGCTAACGTAACGCCGCGCACGCGCGGCTGCGGGCGCAGTACGAGAACGTGGATAAAAGTTCGCAAACTGGCAGTTGGCAAAAATCAATTTTACACTGCTCTGCAAAGCTCAAAGACGATATCGGTAAAGTATCATAAACTAACTCTCAGCTGAAATGAATAATAATGCGGGAGCATGCTGTTAGAGGTCTTCCATTCGTGCTAAGTAAACTGGTGGTCATGTGCTGTCAGGTGAGCGCCAAATGGCGCTGGTACAACAAAATGAGGCAGTTGAAGGAACGGTAAAAGTGGTTGAAACTTCCTGGTGGGTTTAAACTCTGTGCCAGGAAGTTTCATCTCAGCGCACACTCGGCTGCAGAGTGAAAATCTCATTCTGGAAACATCCCCCAGGCTGTGGCGAAGCTATGTCTCCGCAATATCCTTTCTTTCAGGAGTGCTAGTTCTGGAATGTTCGCTGGAGAGCTTCTGCAGAGTTTGGAAGGTAGGAGACGAGGTACTGGCAGAAGTAAAGCTGTGAAGACGGGCCGTGAGTCGTGCTTGGGTAGCTCAGATGGTAGAGCAATTTCACGCAAAAGGCAAAGGTCCCGAGTTCGAGTCTCGGTCCGGCACACAGTTTTAATCTGCCAGGATATTTCATATCAGCGCACACTCCGCTGCAGAGTGAAAATTTCATTCTGGAAACATCCCCCAGGCTGTGGCTAAGCCATGTCTTCACAGTGTCCTTCCTTTCAGGAGTGTTTGTTCTGCAGGGTTCGCAAGAGAGCTCCTGTAAAGTTTGGAAGGTACGAGACGAGGTACTGGCAGAAGTAAAGCTGTGAGGAGGGAGCATGAGTCGTGCTTCGGTAGCTCAGATGGTAGAGCAATTTCACGCAAAAGGCAAAGGTCCCGAGTTCGAGTCTCGGTCCGGCACACAGTTTTAATCTGCCAGGATATTTCATCTCAGCGCACACTCCGCTGCAGAGTGAAAATTTCATTCTGGAAACATCCCCCAGGCTGTGGCTAAGCCATGTCTTCACAGTGTCCTTCCTTTCAGGAGTGTTTGTTCTACAGGGTTCGCAGGAGAGCTTCTGTAAAGATTAGAAGGTAGGAGACGAGGTACTGGCAGAAGTAAAGCTGTGAGGAAGGGGCGTGAATCGTGCTTGGGTAGCTCAGATGGTAGAGCAGTTGGCCGCGTAATGCAAGGGTCCCAAGTTCGAGTGTCGGTCCGGCACACAGCTTTAACCTGCCAGGAAGTTTCATATCAGCGCATACTCTGCCGCAGAGTGAAAATCTCATTCTGGTAAAAGTGCTGGTCACTCAGCAAACAGTTACAGTGCACCATGACGCTGTTATTCATTATAGTATGACCCCGTGACATTTTCACCTCTTCACACGCGGAAGATTCACGGGAAACTGTAAGGACGATGAAGTGTGACAAATGTAGCCCAGGAGTTCTGCATTGCTCACAGCATTGTTTCGCGGACGTGGGCAGGATTCCGAACCAGAGGCACTGCTGCCAGAAGTAGAGCAGGTGGCAGACCATGCCAACTACCAATAGAAGCAGAAGGCCGCTACGGTGTGGAACAGGCAAGACTGCACTAACATCAAGCACATTAACAGGACTGCAAGCGACGATAACTCTCGCTCCTCACTGGTATAGCCATTTGCTAGGGATAGCTTCATCGCCCGACGACCACTACGTTGTGTTCTGTTGACACTCACACATTGGCTGCACTATTCGCGGTAGTGAGAAGAGCGCATGCACTGGGCCAACAAGAAGCAGGGACATGTACTCTCTTTACGCGAATGAACTTGGTTGCCCGTTCCCGAGACTTAATCCCATCGAGTGTTTGCGGGATGCGATAGGAACAAGCCCTTTCAGCAGTTGTCAACTTTGTGGGCAGTTTGGGAGCACGCTGGAGAGCATTCTTTGCCCTTCCTGGTGATCACACACTTTGTTAAGAGCCATATCCCCCATTGTAATGACGAAGGGACCATCACAAACCGCGCTGACTTCAGTTAATTACTACCTTTGAATAAAGTGTCGTTTCTGTTCGTCGTCTCACTGCCTATTTATTTCAGTTACCCTCTATGCCACAGTATAACACATCTTATTTACATAACCCACGTTCCATATAGCTGTGTTACTTACCGTGTAAGTAGGCTGTTTAGGATCTTATATTGGTAAAGCCACCTTCACGTAGCGCTCTGTATGAAAATCACTGGCTGTGCTGTGTGCAGTCTGTGGCTGGGTGACATTGTTGGAATTTGCTATTATAGTGTTAAGCAGTTGGCTGTTAACAGCGCGTAGCGTTGCACAGTTGGAGGTGAGCTGCCAGCAGTGGTGGATGTGGGGAGAGAGATGGCGGAATTTTGAGAGCGGGTGATCTGGACGTGTGTCCATCAGAAAGAATAAATTTGTAATATTGGGTATCATGGACTGATTTTTATATATATAAATTTTGAACACTACTAAGGTAAATACATAGTTTGTTCTTTACCAAAATCTTTCATTTGCGAACTATGCCTATCAGTAGTTAGTGCCTTCAGTACAATCTTTTATTTAGCTGGCAGTAGAGGCACTCGCTGTATTGCAGTAGCTCGAGTAACGAAGATTTTGGTGAGGTAAGTACGCCTGGGTTCCCGGGTTCGATTCCCGGCGGGGTTTTCTCTGTCTCGTGATGGCTGGGTGTTGTGTTATATCCTTAGGTTAGTTAGGTTTAAGTAGTTCTACGTTCTAGGGGACTGATGACCATAGATGTTAAGTCCCATAGTGCTCAGAGCCATTTGAACCATTTTTTGAGGTAAGTGATTTGTGAAGCATATAGGTTAATGTTAGTCAGGGCCATTCTTTTGCAGGGATTATTGAAAGTCAGATTGCGTTGCACTAAAAATATTGTGTGTCAGTTTAAGCACAGTCATGTATAATTTTTCTAAGGGGACGTATCATACGTCGACCCTTAGCAGAGGATACCTCACTGGAATCGCCTCTATTGTTTTTTGCTAGCGCGTAATTGTAGAGAGAATCTTCTCTGTAGTTGTAGTTTTTCATTGTTGTACAGTAAATCAGTTGTGGCATGCATGCAGTTTTGCACCAAATATTTCGCAGCTGCGCTTGCAATTAACTAGATATTATTTTCAGTGCTATGTTAATGTGTTTCCTTACTTTTCTCTTCAAATTGTGCTCTTCTGTGTTATCGTGTGAAACATTGTGACAATAATGGCTTGGGAAAAACGCAATACTAGGCTCCAAAGTAAACTAAGAAATGATAGTGAAGACGAAAGCAGTGTGTTAGCGCCACCGTGTAATGAATTAACTAATGTTCAAAGTAGTAATTTGCCGGTTCGAATGCACTGCCGAATAGCACTGAGAAACATGGTTCAGACACTAGTACGTTGTTATTACAGTTAATGCAACAAATGGGACAAAGGCTACAAAAATTAGACACAACGCGTGAACAAAATCAGAAACAAATGAGAAAAAATCGTCAAAAGTTAGACACGATGGAACAAAATCACAGACTGCACACAGAACAGCCAGTGATTTTCAGACAGAGCGCTACATGGCGGTGGCGTTACCAATATAAGAACCTAAACAGCCTACTTACAACCCGTGTCACATCATGCGAAAGTTACTTTCATCCTTAAGTTCTACATGTCAGTGCATTGCAGGTGGAAGGAGGAAACATAAAAAAGCATAAACTATAGAGGAACCGTTATATGAAAATAGTAACATATGTTGATAAACTAACTATAATAACTACATCAGAAGAAGAAACAAACTAAAATATTTTTCATTTCGGTCAGATAGGCCAAAATTATAATTTCAACGTAGCTATGAACAAAGAACAAAAGCCATTTCATTGCGAGTAAAAGAACAATGCAGTCAAAAACAATGGTACAACATAAAATAACCAAATAAGTAGGTCATTTAAACTGCCAGCGATATTTGTTTTGATCACGATGAAGATCTAAATAATAAGACTCTAAAATTCAGGAAGTCCATGGAAGTTGAAGATAAATGTTAAACGAAACAGTAACTAAAGAAACGCTGCCGAAAACGTATAAAATTTTAGCTTCTTTACGGATCTGAGCCTTCGACGCCTCTGCATGGGGACCGGGTGTTTGTATTGTCCCCATCATTTCATTATCATCATCATTTATGATAGGGACCAGACTAGATTGTGAAAAGAAAATGGACTGTGTAAAAATTGGGGTTTTGTACAGGCGCAGTTGAACGCTTCACAAACCAAACATAATCGACAACAAACAACGACGACATGAATCGAAGCGTGATGTCATAAATTAAAAACCTTAGATTAGTTAAACTACGTAAACTAGAAGATAGATTAGGTAACGACGCTGTCAGAAATGAGCTTGAAATATATGTAATACAAGAAACATTTCACTGTCGGCCGCTGTGACCGAGCGGGTCTAGGCGGGTCTAGGCGCTTCAATCCGGAACCGCACTGCTGCTACGGTCGCCGTTTCGAATCCTGCCTCAGGCATGGATGTGTGTGATATCCTTAGGTTATTTAGGTTTAAGTAGTTCTAAGTCTAGCGGACTGATGACCTCAGATGTAAAGTCCCGAAGTGCTTAGAGCCATCTGAACTCCTTTTTTTTATGACGCTTCACTTATAACAAGAAATGGAAGGAACACGTAAACAAAATAGAAAAAACGGAAGATACCGTGAAAATATTTTGCAATATACAGAGTGAATCACCTAAACCTTGCACAGAAAATATTGCAGAGATGGAATGTGCTATTCACGTGCAGTTTTCGCAGAATGGATTTGTAGCCAAGGACTCGTATTGTTAGCCGTTCAGCGGATTGTGATAACACGTAGAAAGTGTATTTCGTGTGCAAACATTCACTATTTAAATGGAACATTGCTTACTGATATTCAAAACCTTAAATCAGGCTAAATTTGAATGTCAGTGTTGTTAGTTGCAGGAATGTTGTGCAGTAGGCACAAGCAATAGGTCGTAAATGGACGATGGGATTTACTAATGCCGCAAAAGGCGACACGCTAGTGGTGTATGAAGAGTGTAGCAAGAATGCTGTTCATTCTTGTACGGTGTGAGCGGTAAGATATCCCAACAGACGTCAACCATCTCGGAACTTATATATCAGCGTCTTCACCACTTACACGAAAGTGGTAGTATAACACCTAGACAGCGTAACAGAAGAAAACAAGTGGCGACAGAAGATGGGGAAATAATCTTCTTGACTCTGTTGCCACATTTACCAATAATGTACTGGTAAATTGCAGAAACATACACTATTGGTCTGTTGAGAATCCCTGTTGGCTTGGTCATATGGAATGTCAGCGTCTATCGAGAGTAAACGTGTGGTGTGGGATAGTTAAGTGGAACGATGAACAAGCACAGGTATCTCAACATCCTAACAGGCCGTCTTGTACGGATGCTAGAAGATGTTCCTCTGCAGACTAAGAGCAACCTGTTATACCAACATCATGGCTGTACAGCCCATGGAGGAGGAAATACTACAGCAAGTCTTCTTGGCAAGCACCTTCCCCTGGTTTGACGCAAGTAGAATTTTTTCTGTGGGGAAAGCTGAAAGCATACCAACTACAACCGATGATAAACTACAATTGGTGGCATTAAAATTGCTACACCAGGAGGTTGACGTGCTGCAGACCCGAAATTTAACCGACACGAAGAAGAAGCTGTGATATGCAAATGATTAGCTCTTTAGAGCATTCACACAAGGTTGCCGCCGGTGGCGACACCTACAACGTGCTGACATTAGGAAAGTTTCCAACCGATATCTCATACACACACAGCAGTTGACCGGCGTTGCCTGGTGAAACAGTGTTGTGGTGCCTCGTGTAAGGAGGAGAAATGCGTACCATCACGTTTCCGACTTTGATAAAGGGCGGATTGTAGCCTAACGCGATTGCGGTTTATCGTATCGCGACATTGCTGCTCGCGTTGGTCGAGATCCAATGACTGTTAGCAGAATATGGAATCGATGGGTTCAGAAGGGTAATACGGAACGCCGTACTGGATCCCAACAGCCTCGGATCACAAGCAGTCGAGATGACAGGCATGTTATCCGCATTGCTGTAACGAATCGTGCAGCCACGTCTCGATCCCTGAGTCAACAGATGGGGACGTTTGCAAGAAAACAACCATTTACACCAACAGTTCAACGACGTTTGCAGCAGCTTGGGCTGCGGTTACCCTTGACGCTGCATCACAGACTGGAGGTGAATGCACTTTGCAAGCGTGTAATTGTCACTGTCATACTGGCGTATCACGCGGCATGATGCTATAGGGTGCCATTGCTTACACGACTCGGTAACGTTTTGTTCGCATTGACGGCACTTTGAACAGTGGACGTTACATTTCAGATGTGTTACGACCCGTGGCTCGACCGTTCTTTCGATCCCTGCGAAACCCTAGATTTCAACACGATAAAGCGCGGCCGCATGTTGCAGGTCATATACTTGCCTTTCTGGATACAGAAAATGTTCGACTGCTGCCCTAGTCAGCACATACTCCAGATCTCTCACCAATTGAAAACCTCTGGTCAATGGTGACCGAGCAACTGGCTCGTCACAATACGCTAGTCACTACTGTTGATGAACTGTGGTATCGTGTTGAAGCTGCATGGGCAGCTGTACCTGTACACGCCATCCAAGCTCTGTGTCCAGTTGTATCAAGGCCGTTATTACGGCCAGAGGTGGTTGTTCTGGGTACTGATTTCTCAGTATCTATGCAACCAAATTGCTTGAAAATGTAATCACATGTCAGTTCTAGTATAATATATTTGTCCAATGTATACCCGTTTAACATCTGTATTTCTTCTTGGTGTAGCAATTTTAATGGCCAGTAGTGTAACTGACGTTGCAGTTCTCAGGGGAAAGTATCAAGCTTGCTGCCAAGGTTAAGAGGTTCTTCTAAGAGAACATCTTCTACAGCGTCTCCGCGATGGATAGAGTTACCAGTTAATTCTCGGAAGTGAGACTTTTACTCTGGGATAGCTTACCAGAGCGTCTG
This sequence comes from Schistocerca gregaria, assembly GCF_023897955.1. Classification (NCBI taxonomy): domain Eukaryota; kingdom Metazoa; phylum Arthropoda; class Insecta; order Orthoptera; family Acrididae; genus Schistocerca; species Schistocerca gregaria. The sequence goes on from NC_064926.1 coordinate 429,623,266, forward strand.
CAGCTCGCAAGCTTGTTCTTTTATTGTTTGCCAAGTATAGCCTAAGCGCTAACTCATTTGCCTGCTCTCTGCATTACACCTCCGATTTCCTATCTTCGAGTGTCCTCGCTGCCTATCAGCGGCATTAAGCTTAATAATGTACAGTTTAATACATCATCAATATTTGTCACAGCTATCTGACGTAATACCAATTATGGATGACAGAAAATTTAAGGCCATATAGTATGGATAACTCAGCAATTGTCGAGGATCGCGAGCTCTACGATAACCCTCTCACTGCAGCAACGTATCTGATAGAATGAGGGTAATGTACTAGATATGAGCTATTCATTTTTGTTTCTGTAGCTTTCAACCTACATTTTCCTCTTGACGCTACTATTCTTTTGTGTTACGCCGCTTTGTAGTGTTGTGTCAAGAAATGCCGCTCATATTTTCGTTTTTGAATTGAGAGGTGCATATTTTATGAAGTGGTTATGTTCTTTTCTTTTTGCAGTCGTAATACTGTATGATTAAGTGAATAATGTGCCGCATATGGTGAGATGCGCTTTCAAGCACCTAAAATCGCACAGCAGTAATATTAAAAAGTAACTGACGATTATATTCTGCATAAGGGGGTATATCATATAAGAGCAGCTTTCGAGAGTCGGTCATCCGCTAAGGTCAACAGTCCTTAAGCTTACACACTACTTAACCTAAATTACCCTAAGGACAAACACACAAACTCCCATGCCCGATGGAGGACTCGAACCTCCGCCGGGACCAGTCACACAGTGCAAGACTACAGCGCCTTAGACCGCTCGGCTAATCCCACGCGGCGGGCCTTTTGAATTTTAGGGGAACAATAGCTTGATTGGTTATTGTCAGTGCTAATGATCTCGGCTCAGCGTGTCGAATTTTCTCTTAAAGTCATTCTCAGCACAACCTTGCCTGCAACATCTTCACTAGCTTTTCAATAATGTTTCTGACCGTCCTGTTAATTGGTTGATTCTTCTAGGGGCATACCCACTCGGAAATTTGAAGGTAAATAACACCGTGATGCAAGGCCCCCTCCCCCTTTGTAGTATCTGCCCCTTGGCGTTCTATAAACACTGCCATGTCACTTTCACATTTCTTAAACGAACGTACTACAAAAGAGGCTGATTTTCTTTGGAACATTGGAATTCTTATACCAGTACTATCTTCTCGCCAAGCAAATTCCAGTCACAGATCATCACGTTACTTGTAGACAAAGTATAACATGAGTGTATCAGTGGCCGATGATAAATAGTAGGCTGTAATTAATCGCTACGCCCTGTACCATCTATGACATACAGAGACTGTCGTAGTTAGACAAAATTCCTCTTTTACGTACGAGGATCTACATTTCCGACCAATAGTTTCATAATACAGTTCTGGCTAACAAAATTACTGCACCAAGAAGAAAAGTAGATGATAAACGGGTAAACATTGCACAAATAGATTATACTAGAAACGACATGTGATTGCATTTTCGCGCAATTTGGGTGCATAGATCCTGAGAGATCAGTACCCAGAACAACCACCTCTGGCCGTAATAACGGCCTTGATACACCTGGACACTGATTCAAACAGAGCTTGAATGGCGTATGCAGGTACAGCTGCCCATGCAGCTTCAACACGATACCACAGTTCATCAAGAATAGTGACTCTCGTATTGTTACGAGCCAGATGCTCGGCCATCATTGACCAGACGTTTTCAACTGGTGAGAGATCTAAGAATGTGCTGGCCAGGGCAGCAGTCGAACATTTTCTGTATCCAGAAAGGCCCGTACAGGACCTGCAAGATGCGGTCGTGCATTATCCTGCTCCAATGTAGCCAGGCGATACTCCAGTATAGTGATTACGAATACACGCTTCCAATGTGCGTTCACAGCGATGTCACCAAGCACGGATGCGACTATCATGATGCTGTGAACAGAACCTGGCTTCATCCGAAAAAATGACGTTTTGCCATTGGTGCACCCAGTACACCATCGCAGGCGCTCCTGTCTGTGATGCACCGTTAAGGGTAAACGCAGCCATGGTCTCCAAGGTGATAGTCCATGCTGCTGCAAACTTCGTCGAACTGTTCGTGCAGATGGTTGTTCTCTTGCAAACGTCCCCTTCTGTTGTATCAGGGATCCAGACCCAGACGTGGTTGCACGATCCGTTGCAGCCATGAGGATAAGATGCCTATCATCTCGACTGCTAGTGATACGAGGCCGTAGGGATCCAGCACGACGTTCCGTATTACCCTTCTGAACCCACCGATTCCATATTCTGCTAATAGTCATTGGATCTCGACCAAAGTGAGCACCAATGTCGCGATACGATAAACAGCAGTCGTGATAGGCTACAGTCCGACCTTTATCAAAGTGGGAAAGGTGATGGTACGCATTTCTCGTCCTTACAAGAGGCATCACAACACCGTTTCACCAGGCAACGCTGGTCAACTGCTGTGTGTGTATGAGGAATCGGTTGGAAACTTTCCTCATGTCAGCACGTTGTAGGTGTCGCCACCGGGGCCAACCTTGTGTGAATGTTCTGAAAAGCTAATCATTTGCATATCACAGCATCTTCATGCTGTCGGTTAAATTGCGCGTCTGTAGCACGTCATCTTCGTGTTGTAGCAATTTTAATGGCCGTTAGTGTAACTCATAAAGATAGTCTAGAATGACGTATTTGATAGTACAAATTTCGTCGTCTGCAATTTAAACATTTTCACTTATCTGCTGAAGATATAGCGACGAACGTGCACGTGCAATGTAAGCTCACGGCGTCATCCCTGCGGACTCGGGGAAGACTTAGCAGCACACTTGCTGTGTTACGCCTAGAGAGAGATTACTTAGGCGAGGAGGATTCTGCGAGCCGGATTTGGGGCATTAGTTGGAAGCTACATAGTATGACGAGTACCCTGCAGAAGCCTTCTACAAGTCCCCTACGTACACATCAACCGTACCGCTCTTCAGCTGGTTCTTGCTCAACTCCCGTGCGAACAATATCCCGCAAGTCCACAGGACTGTTTTGCTTGCGAAGCAGAGCGCTACAACAACTACAAGTTCGTGTACTTCGACAAAGTGTGTTTCTGTGTGTGCTTCAGGGAGAAAGACATTGAGCAGACGTGCAATGATAACAGCAAAATAATAAAATTATGTGTAAAATTTGTTGCATATATTAATCGTTTTTCTCAAGAAGGAACGCAAACGAATGAAGTATAATAACGATGTTAGTTCAAGTATTTCCAAAATGTACCATTCTCTTATCGCGTAAACACTTCACTTCGTCAGTCTGTAAAATGTAGTACTACCTACGTAAATCACATCGTCATGGTGGACAACGCAAATTAAGCATTGATACAAGGATGTTTGCCACAGATTTCTCTACTACTAATTGCATTGTTTAGAATTTCATGAAACTGAAAACCAAAAAATTACAGTAATTACAAGGAAACAGTGAAAATAAAACCGTGGAAACTCACTTCTGCTACGATCTAGGCCCATCAGGCATAGAATGACAACTAGAAAGAAAAAGGCTCCAGTAATATAGTCTGTTTTCAAATCAGGTTTTGCAAGGAGTCGTAAGGAGAAAATAATCAGGAAACCCAAATCTTACGAAGACAAACATCAGCATGCACCAGAAACTGGATACTTCTAAAACACAGATGTAAAATATCGTCATCAGTCGAATACCCATTATAAATTACAAATCGTTAACCGTTGTGATTCTCCTCTGCAAGCTACGTAACTGGGAGGCAAGAAAGGAAAACATAAATATCTCCTTTTTCTTGTATTGAAGTGTATTAACATCAATTATCAATCCACCTCTATGGAGAACTGGACGTTCCTTTATGTACCAATTAAACATTTCACTTTTCCCCTCCCAAACGTATTGAACACGGAAACGAAGTAAACTGTATGTAATGACTAACACATATATCACTGTGAAAGTTCAAACCATTGAAATGCTTAACACCATGAACTCTGTATCTCACTTCAAATGATGGTACAAGAATGAGCACTATTTAATTCTAAAGCCTAGTTTTGTACGAAAATTGCCGGCCGTTGTGGCCGAGCGGTTTTAGGCGCTTCTGTCTGGAACCGCGCGACCGCTACGGTCGCAGGATCGAATCCTGTCTCGCGCATGGATGTGTGTGATGTCCTTAGGTTAGTTAGGTTTAAGTTGTTCTAAGTTCTAGGGGACTGATGACCTCAGATGTTAAGTTCCATATTACTCAGAGCCATTTGAATCATTATTATTATTATGATTTTGCACGAAAATTTCAATGTAGAAGTTAGTAGCGCTTTTGGGAGAGCAAATGTCCACCTTGTTTGAGACGAAAATTCTTCTAAGTCGTAAAATAATTGAAGTTAATCTCATTCTCTTAATCAGTACCCTAGGCACTTTATGAGTAACAGTGTAATTTGTGGCAGTTCCAGATAGGCAAACAATTTCATCTTTCCGACAATAGGTCATAGGTTCCTTTCGTCTGAATTCGAGCACCATGCCTCCTGAAGCATTATATCTCTTAGACTTCAGCCTCTTCCGGCCAGAAAAAATGGTGGCAACAGCGACTGAACGCCACCAGGAATGTCGGGAAGAACAATCATAGGAAGAACAATCACCAGGAATGTCGGGAAGAACAATCATAGGCAAAAACAAATGTTTCTTCTAGGACAATGACAGACAAAAATTTAGTCTTAATGCCACAGTCTGTATAGAGCAGGCGCCTATAACACTTCCTCGGAAAAAGCCTGATACCAACTCTGTTACATAGGATGACTTTCCGTCAGTTACTACGAACTGTGGTCTTTCCGGCAAGAAACCAGGAATTCAGTCGCACAATTGAGACATTACTCCGTAGGCACACAATTTCATTCGATGTCGCTTATGTGGAAATGTGTCAAAAGCCTTCTGGAAATCTAGAAATATGGAATCAATATGAGGTCTCCAGTCGATGGCACCCCCTACTCCGTGAGAGTAAAGAACTAGTTGTGTTTCGGAAGAATGATATTTTCTGAATCCGCTCCATGTGTCAACAGGTCATTTTGCTCGAGGTATTTCATTATGTTCGAACACTGTATATTACCTAAATCCTACTGCAGATAGATGTCAGGGATGTGGATCTATAAATCATAGAATTACTTCTGCTTTCTTTTATGGGGGTTGGTGTCACCTGTGGAACTTTATATTCTTTAGGAAGTGATCTAACGTCGATCGAGGTTCTGTGTATGATTATTAAGTATGGAGCTATTGTATCAGCATATTCTGAAAGGAATGTAACTGGCATTCAATCTGGACCAGAGTACTTACCCTTATTGAGTGATTTAAGCTGCTTTGTTACACCGAGGATATCTATTTCTACGTGACACATGTTGGCAGCGGTTATCGGTCAAGTTCTGACATATTTACTTCGTGTTCTTTGGTTAAGGAGTTTCGGAAAACTGTGTTTAGTAACTACACTTTGGTGGTACTATCATCGGCAACATTTCCACTGTTATTTCACAGTGAAAAGGTTGATTGTCGCTATAAATCTCTCCATTGCTGTCGATACTGTTTCTCTAAATTTACGCCACATCAGGTCTACAGTTTCGTGGTATGTTCGGAAGAAATGGTGGCTGTACCTTAGGAAATCGTCAAGGGAATTTAGGTTCAAATGGCTCTGAGCACTATGGGACTTAACATCTGAGGTCATCAGTCCCCTAGACTTAGAACTACTTAAACCTAACTAACATAAGGACATCACACACTTCCATGTCCGAGGCACGATTCGAACCTGCGACCAGAGGAGCAGCGCGGTTCCGGACAAAAGGGCCTAGAACGGCTCGGCCACAGCGGCGGGCAAGTGAATTTTATTTGCTTTTTTAAATAGATGTATTTTGCGTTTATTTTTGATAGCTTTCGGTACTGTGGCGATAAGTCTGGCGACAGCGATCTTTAGGTGAGCAATCCTAGTATCAGTCATAATGATCCCCATTTCCTAGGTCTTATTTGTTGCTAAGAGGTCGAGTATGTTGTTGCAACCATTTACCAGTCATGTGGCACTTGAGCTAATTGCTCCAAATAATTTTCGGAGAAAGTATTTAGTACAACATAGGACTACGTTTTATGCCTTCCACCGACTTTAACTATGTCTGCTTCATCATACTCGGTGACCAAGTATTGCTCTTTAGCATTCGTTGTAGACAAGGCGTGTCTATGCAGTAGCTAGCTCCAGGAACTCGACTGTCGATCCTGGCAATCAGTCGCTTTTACTGAATAACAAACAACACTGCGAGACCTATCTACGGTCTGTCAGTGTACAAAATTACATTTTCTGCTGAATGTGTTGCCTACTGTATAGCGTCATTGGACACGGTTTCCGGGAATTGGTTCCTGTTCTCTATATTACCCTCAAGATACCACCTACAGCAGCTCGAAGATTGTTGCAACATTTCTGTGTTATCCCGTACACAGATTTATCTTTGGTGAGGCGACCACTTCAGATTGTCAATTGCTGTCAGAATACAAAGTTAAGTGGTTCTGTGAGCGCATAATTAATTGACTTCAACGTGGTGTAAGCAACGCACCAATGTAAGCAGGGATACACTCACAACCCGAAACATTATGACCACTGTCAACCGCGTTGTTGGATGCCGCCAAAGGCGTTGAGGGCACTTGACGAAGTAACAAAAGTATGTATGCGGAGCAGACAGGGAGAGGGGATCACCCTAGCGAAGATATTGGCTCAAAATCTGTAAAGCCATTGAGAAAACCTGCCTTGACAAAAGTAAAATTATTATTACGCAGAGCCTGTGATCGAGTATCTCGAAAACGGCGAAGCTGGTCCATATCAAATGTTCATGGGTTACTATTGTAATCATCTACGGAAAGAGGTAGAAAGACAGTAAAACTACCATTAAGTGCTAAATGTGGTTCGATGTGGGGCGGCGGAGGGGTGAAGTGGACTGCGGTAGTCGTTGTGGGGTTGTGGACCACTGCTGCTGCAGGGGGGACGGCGTCTTTGCATCGCTTCTAGGCCCCCGGTTAACATACAATACAATACAATAAAGTGCTAAATGGACGGACGTTCACGACTCTTCACGGAACGTGGGGTTAGGAGGCTTGCCTGCTCTGTAAAGTAGGAGATCTGTGGCATCTCTGCTGGCGAAATGCTGGTGCACGCACAAGTGTTTCGAAGCTCGCCGTTCTTCGTACTTTGACGAGCATGGAGCTCCACCCCTTTGTGTTTACATGTTGATCCAACGACATCGCCAATAACGATAGCAGTGAGTACAAGGAGCCATAGAGATTTGGCCGTCAATCAATGATAATGCAGCTCTTCGGATGTATCTCTACAAATGCCGTCACCGAGATGAACGGCGGCTGGAAACACACAGCTCACGTAGGACGCATGCTGGTGGGAACAGTATTGTGCTATGGAAGACGTTCTCCTGCGCTTGCACGAGGCCTGTGGTCGTAATCTAAGACATGCTGACAGCTAGGAACCACTTGCTTTCCATTCTTGCTTGATGTATTCCACAACGGCGATATCAAGTTTCATCGGTATAATTGTCCGTGTTTCGGAGCCAGGACCGCGCTGAAATGGTTTGAGGAGCATTATAGTGAACTCACGTCGATATCTCGCCGACCAGACTCGCCTGAAGTAAGTCCTATGGAACCCATCTCAGTTGCGATTAGGCGTAATCATCGCGAACGCAAATCATTGGCCCGATATTTACGAGGATTACATGACGTGTGAGTAGAGATATAAAGCCACATACCTTCACAAATTTGCCAATAAACTGTCGGATCCCGGATACGAAAAAATCAGTGACGTATTTCGTTCCAAAGATGGACAAACAACCTATTAAGCAGGTGATCATAATGTTTCGGCTCATCAGCCTATGTATCTGAGACAAGCGTTAATGTTGGCGAAACGACTTGAGACAACAGTGGAATGCGGTGACAATGCAGCAGACCTTAATGAGAGATATTCCTCTGGATTTCAGGGACACTGCAGTACTTGTAAAACTCTTATTCCTTACTTGCTTTTGTAGAGCATTTGTATAAGTATCCAGTGTTACTGATTCACCTTGAACACGTGGGAGCTCTGTTAATAAAACGTATAATAAAGTTAAGATAGTGCTTACAATACTTCGGATGTTCTACTTAGTTTCCTTCCATTGCTATACAATCCCCACAACCATGTCAAGCTGTCAAAATATCCTCCTTTGGGATGCCGTTCAACTCGCGCGTTGAATTTGCTGGAATCAACGTTACATCGTCAAAGCGTTGAATCTTCACGGTAATTCTGCATTTATCTTTTTTGTGGTTTGTTCCAAATGAAAAAAAGTTTTTCCATCTCAACGATTTTTCCGAGTAAAGAATTTTCCACGTCGTACATTTCAAGCAAGTCGCAGGAGTCCCATGAGTCATTGCTTTCGTTAAGGAGTCACGATATACGGGACTAGTGCTGCACATACTTGTCACTTCTTCAAACATTCTGAAAAATGTCTTGAACTCTTGATTTAGACATGTTAATCCACCGTGATTTCTGACACAACAACGATGACTCACTTTGGCCTCATGCTCATTACTTAACACTGCCTGCCCACAAGTGATTGGCGGAATACATATCTGTAGTTGGCAGCTGTTAGTTTAAGGTCCCACCGCAGTTACAGCACTTGTGCCGCTTATAGGCGAGGGTTAAAATCATTCACGAAAATTTTTGGTCTGTCGGTGTGTAATCAGGTCGCAGGTTATCTCTGGAGTAAGAGCCTTTGACAATGTCAGCTACTCAATCTGTCGAAACGTCGAAAAAATCGCTAAAGAACGTCGGGGAAATTTCTTTTAAGTAAGCTAACAGGTAGTACACTGAGATCACAAAAATCATGAGGTGTCTCTTAATATCTTGTCGGATCTCCTTTTCCTCCGGCGTACTGCAGCAACTCGACGCGGCGTGGACTCAATACGTCGTTGGAAGTCCCCTGCAGAAATATTGAGCCATATTACCCGTGAAGTCGTCCATAACTGCGAAAGCGTTGCCGGTGCAGGATTTGTGCCCAAACTGATGTCTCGATTATGTCCCATAAATGTTCGATGGAATTCATAATGGGCAACCAGAGTGGCAAAATCACTCATACTGGACACAGAATGATCCTCAAATCAACAGCGGACAATTGTGGCCCATTAACATGATGCGTCGTTGTTTGGGAACATGAAGTCCATGAAGAATATGAAGTCCATGAATGGTTGCGAATGGCCTGCAAATAGTCGAACATAAGCATTTCCAGTCAATGATAGGTTCAATTGGACAATAGGACCGAATCCATCTCATGAAAAAACACAGGCCACACCATTATGGAGCCACCACCAGCTCACGAAGTGCCTTGTTGACAACTTTATGGCTTCATGCGGTCTGCGCTACGCGCGAACTTTACCATTAGCTCTTACCATCTGAAATTTGAATTCGCCTGACCAGGCCACCGTTTTACAGAATCCAACCGATATGGTCACGATCCAGGAGAGGTTCTGCAGGAGTTGTCGGCTGTCAGCAAAGACCCGCGCGTCGGTTGTCTGCTGCCAAATTTCGCCGCACTGTCTTAACGGGTACGTTCGTCGTACGTCCTTCACTGATTTCAGCGGTTATTTCAAGGAGTGTTACTTGTCAGCAGTAACAACTATAAGCAAACGCCGCTGCTCTCGGTCGCTAAGCGAACGCCAGCGGTCACCGCGTTATCCGTGGTGTGAGGTAATGCCTGAAGTTTGGTATTCTGGCCACACTCTCCATACTGTGGATCTCGGAATATTGAATTCCATAACGATTTCCGGAGTAGAATGTCTCATGCTTTTAGCTGCAACTGTCACTTCACGAAAGCCACAATTACATCGGAAACATTGCTGGTGGAGAGTTCCTATGGGCCCATACTGCTGAGGTCATCGTTCCCTAGCCTTACACACTACTTAATCTGACTTAAACTAGTGTACGCTAAGGACAAGACACGCTCCCATGCTCGAGGGAGGACTCGAACCTCCGGCGGGGCGAGCCGCGCGAACCGATGCAGGACTCCCAAGACCGTGCGGCTAGCCCGCGCGGCCCTTTCCACATGATTCACCTGAGTAGAAACGCCAGCTCCGCCAATGCACTGCCCTTTCATATTTTGTATATGCGATACTACCGCGATCTGCATCACTTTTGTCAGCTCAGTGTATATCAACAAAGCAACGAAAGCCTCAATACTTTTATGTTCCTACTTGTCTCTTGTGAAATAGAAAACTAAATTGCACACATATATTTATTACCTCTATCTCATCAAACCTACGGCAGTACAAGTTATTTGCTAAAAGGTGGCAACGTTTGGCGCTCATTCAGTAGGTGTTTCATCGTGTGACGAGGACCACTGAATGAGCAGCAGTACACACGGCTTAACTCTGGGCCACACATAATGCCAGCGCAATAATGAGATGTGTATCAGCGCCACGTATGCTGGTGCACACACACACGCACACACACACACACCCACACACACACACACACACACACACAAACAAAGCATAAAGGGGAACCCGTAACCCAGAGCGACCGCACTCTGCCGTGTCACGATCCACGTAATTAGTGACTGCCGCACTGGGATCACCTTTCAAAGGCGTCGCATTGCAATAACGCCCCTCCATCACATCGCTCCCTTCGATGAGGCAGCTCATCCGTCTCCCTATGGATGCATGTGTTGTTACTTGGGAATGTGAGGGACTGTATTTAGAACTAAGTCTCTCAGTTTCTCGAATCCTTGCGTTGTGTCACAAAAATTTTCTTTCTACGACTGTAATCAGTGACCCTCTGGAAATCCTTACGATGCTTGGCACAGGACGGTAAGCTACTATTGCACGCATTTCTCAAGTAGAAAATGCTCGGACACCTTCTGTCGGTTCGATCCTGACTATCGTCCTATGTCCAATTTTTGTATCGCTCTCTCGTTCTGTTTTAACAAACGCGTTTGGTGGCATTGGCACTGGCGTGTCGTTAGAATTTGCACGCTTTAGGACACGCTTGGCTAACATCGATACTAATTATATCAGAAAGAGCAGAACGCTTCGAATTTTTTTCTGAACAATAATTTCTCAGCACAACCTACCTGGTTACCCGGTAACGTTACAAGCTTTTCAGTCTGTTTGTGACCACCCAATATGGGGAGTGCAAGCTTTTCTGCTACCTACACAGACCCAGAGTGCACTTTGTTAGCCAGAGGACAAGAAAATGAGATAATGTCTATGGGACTGGGACACACTTAATGGGACTGAGACACCGTTAAAGGCCTTGCCTCCGTGTTGTCGAAACTGTTTGTCAGGGAAACAGTAAAAGAAACCAAGTAGAAGTTTGTAAAAGTTATTGAAGGGAAAGGAGGTAAAAGATTGAACCTTTAAAATAACAAGATTATTTTATGGGTGACAGGATTTGGAATTCGAAATTCAAGGAGTGAGTAATGATTTGAAGAGTGAGTAATGATTTGAAAAGTGGCTAAAAGAAGGGCATCAACAAAAGTGAAAGAAAAATATTGAAATGTAGTCTAATTAAATCGGGTGATGCTGTAGGAATACGATTGACAAAGTAACACTAAGAGTAGTATAAACACAGTATAAATACATTTCTTGCTTTTTTTTTTTTAGATTTGTGCGTGGAAATATCTGACGATGGAACGGTTAACAGAAAATAAAAGGCAAAAAGTCAAGAGCAACGAAAACAAAGACTTTGGCGAACGTATTTAGCTGTAGCTCCCACGATAAATAAGACTGTCAAGAAGAGAATGAAGGCATCTAAAATGTGACGCAGCAGACGAATGCTAGATGCAATGACTGTTGGAGAGGTTCTGAACTGACGCGGGTTGAAAGACATTTATGAAAGGGGAAGAAATGGGAGTTCTCTCAAGGTGGACGTCAGTTGCAGACATGTTCTTCTTGGCCTGTGATGATCAGGAATTAATGTCGCGGCTGTGACAATGTCGTAAACAACTCAACACAAACTTTCAATAGACAATGAGGATCCTTGCCGTTTGCCTTAATAGATTTCGAAAAATCACTGAAAATTCACATGGGCGAATAAGGAATCGATCCTTATTTCTCGCGACTGCGAGTTATATCTTAACCAAAGTGCTGCCTACTCGGTAATGGTGACGGTGACGTTTTTGCCTGAAATTTGCTACTCTTTAGTTTACATCATTTGAAAGAATCATTAATATCTTGTGGGGTACCGAAGTAGAGATTTCGTTAAAAGATGTTTTATAGCTTTCCTCCTCTGTTGTTGTCACCAACTGCATCTGAAAATGGAACGTAGAGGAAGACATTTTTGTTTAAGAAACCTTTATTTGATACGAGCTTCATAAGCGACACAGTTTCTATTGTAGCCCAGGTGGTGTCATTAATACTGGGGCCTCAGAAATAAAGATAAAAAAATAAATAACCATTGTGCGCCACTTTCATGTAATTGTTGACATCACAGCTGTAATGATGACATATTCTACAGCAACACGTTTTACGGCGCCTGTTGATGATCAAACACTTTGAAACAAAGCTGCCTTCACCAGGGAAAAAATATGCTACAGTCATAACAGCTATGTCCGGAGTTTGGAGAACCCTAACCCAACACATATGTTCCACCATCAATGCACATTTATCATAGACAAGTTGGCTGGTACTGCTCACGACCATCTGATTGGGGTGCATCTTCCGTCTAACACTCTCGCTGGTGGCTACTACAGTATCTTTTCTCATGAAATATTACCGAAAATGTTGAACATTGGCCAGCACGCAGTCAGGCAACAAATATGGTTCCAGCATACAAAATACCGTGATTTCAGAAAAGATTTAGCAGTATTTTCCCCAGTTGTTATGTTTGGTGGAGTGAGCCAGTACCATGGCCACCAAGTTATCCAAATATCACTAAGATGGATTTCTGTTCAGATGAGGAGATGTAGTCTTTAATGTGTCATGCACCGTAGGACACTCATGAATGCACGTCGTCTGGCTGAATCTGCATGGGCCAGCCGGGGTCGCCGAGCGGTTCTAGGCGCTACAGTCTGGAACCGCACGACCGCTGTGGTCCTAGGTTAGAATCCTGCCTCGGGCATGGATGTGTGTGATGTCCTTAGGTTAGTTAGGTTTAAGTAGTTCGACGTTCTAGGGGACCGATGACCTCTGATGTTAAGTCCCATAGTGCTCAGAGCCATTTGAACCATTTTTTTTTGAATCTGCAAGCATTATCCGTGAAATAACTTGTTTCCGAGTGCTTAGGCAATCATTATCACTGATGTCATTGTGCATTAATGGAAATGAACAACATTTCCAGAAATATCTCAAGAAAATTAGTGCATTTAGAACACCGTCTCCGAATAAACACTAGCGTCAAAACCTACGTTGATTCCTTACGTGGAAACTGGGCACAAGTGACATTTTCCTCACATAAAGAGGATTCCCTATATCTCCTCTACGCGCTCTAAAAATTTTATGTGTATTTCTTACGTCGTATAAATTATCTGTTCAAATTTATCCTGACACATATCTGCGGACATTAATATGCACTGTCTCGAGCCTTCACATTTACGGCAACTCGAACGCTGCTGAAGACACTTTCGATGATATATTTTAAGACATGGAGAAATGATAGCCATTCATCTTCAAGAGGTGGAACCAGAGATGTTAGTGATGTTGGATGCTCATCCCAAAGGCATACCATTGGATTCAGGTCGGAACTCTCGACAAGACAGTCCATTTCAGGAATGTTACTGGCCACAAAACATTTCCTCGCAGATGCTGCTGTATGAAGACAGTACATTTCCATGCTGTCCCAAGCAGTCATCGTCCTCGCAGAACGTAATGCTGTAAAATGTGATCATATCCTTCCCTCCACATTTCGCCTTTTTTGAGAACAATTATGGCATCACACATGAACCAAGGGAAAACACAACCTTACCGTAACGCCACCACTTCCATAGTGCATTGTTGGCAATGCACGTGATGTCAAGCAACGTTTTCCAGGGATCAACTGCCCTTCGGAATTTCGTAGGGAAAAGGGTAGATTAGTATATCAGCTCTCAATAAAAGGGCAGTAAAAAAAGAGCAGACCTTGATTAATAAAGAGTTTCAGCTAGCCCACATCATGAAATAGCTTTTAATTTAATTAAAAGGGAACAGGCAGGCCTCCAATAATAGCAGCTTCAGTTAAGTAAGACTATCAAATAGAAAACTGGTGGGCCTTAATAAGTAACTGCTTTAGTTAAGTAACCAAGAGTAAGAACTGCCTCCTCACAAGGGGTACACCAGAAGGCTCATATGGAAGGAGCGCAAGACTAAACCGAATAGGAAGGCAAAGTAAGGTTACAACGAGAGCACTAGCCTTCCAAGGCTGTTTTGGTTGGATACAGACCGGCAAAAGAAATATTAAGGCACTAAAGTTGATTACAAGAAGGGAACAATAACTAGCCAAGATATCACATCTACGACGACGGCGCAACGCCCGAAAGAATACTAGGCTGACAAACCCAATCAAATAGCATCATAAATTGCAAATTTCGGGACGCAGGCACCTTCTAAGCCAGATTAAAACGGTGTGCCGGACCGATACTCGAACTCGGGACCTTTGCCTTTCGCGGGCAAGTGCTCTACCATCTGAGCTAAGCAAGCACGACTCACTACCCGCCCTCACAGCTCTTATTCCGCCAGTACCTCGTCTCCTACCTTCCAAACTTCTGGAAACATTCACCAGGCAGTGGCTAAGTCATGTCACCGCAATATCTTTTCTTCCAGGAGGGGTACTTCTGCAACGTTCGCAGGAGATCTTCTGTGAAGTTTGGAAGGTAGGAGATGATGTACTGGCGGAATTAAAGCTGTGAGAGCTGGTCGTGTGAGTCGTGCTTGGGTAGCTCAGATGGTAGAGCACTTGCCCGCGAAAGGCATAGATCCCAACCTCAAGTCTCGGTCCGGCACGTAGTTTTAATCTGCCAGGAAGTCTCATGCCAGCGCACACTCCACTGCAGAGCGAAAATCTGATTCAAGAGATGTGGTGTTCGAAGGCCTTTGGCAAGGAGGTTGGCTAAAACCAAACCATCTAGGTACTGCGGCCAAAGCACAGAATAGGAGAAATATGTTATCGCTCCGGCTCAGAAAACACCATCGTCTCGCACAGTTTAAGATGTCCTGTTAACAAACAACCATCGCCAGTCTCGACTCAGGTGAAGCAAACAAATGCCACAATTCAAGGAATCAACTGGTGGTGAAATAGATCAGCTAAGAAATCACAATGATCACAACAGACCTATGGGTATCAGCAAGAAAATAATAGTTGAAATCCAAAACTTAACAGAAGTTTAGGAATCGGAACTGAAACTTGCCTGTTCCAAAGTGGACCCAGAATTGAGCATAGCGAAACTGGCTTCTACTCTCTCATTGCTGAGTCACGTCCCAGAGCTGGCAGGCCAGGCTACGCACTGTTGAGTGGTACTTAAGATAGGTAAATAAATTAGTGAAATCGATGTGAAGTGGAGTAGAAATTAGAAAATAAATGGAAATTAGAAGAGTTACACACTGGCAAACAGTGGGCAGAGCAGCAGTGGCAATGGGCGGCACTTGCAAGTCAGCGCATTCAGGAGAAGCCATCGCCCTCCCCAAATAAGCGGAAGCTGTCAATTGAGCCGTCAGGGCAACACGTGTTCCTCAATTATCACATGTAAACAAGAGCCAATGACCGATGTTAAGAAGATTCTTCGAGAAGCTTTCCAACATGACAGAAGTGGGAATGACCGTGAAGTCGTTCACCTCCAGTGAACTGAAGTAAATAAATATGTGAGACGCAGTGAGCCCAACAGTTGTTTTCAGTTCAGTTTCGGTTCGAGTTCAGTTGGTGCTGAAGACCATCATGCAGGAAGAGACTACATCGTACACAGAAGCACCAAGACCGCCGCTGTAATGGAATAGCAAGCAGTAGCGTCGCCGCCAGAAGACAGAAGTCAGAAGGCATTGGGAGACTGATTGTTACGTACCCGGGTGACTCGTGAGGACGGAAAGGAGACGGCCTCACATCAGCAGTCACCTTTGGGCTGGCGATGAAGATCTGACAGACGAAGACTGGCAAGCTGGAGTCCGTTGTTCGAGTCCGGGACACTGGCCTTCCCCCGCCGCGCCGCTCCGCTGCTCGACGCACAACACTGGCACATGCGGCCGCATAGAGAAGAGAACCACTGGGACGCCACATCCAAATATCACCATCCGATTCACGATTTCATTCTCAATGATTAAACGGGCCACCTTACGATGCGCATCTCCAGTCAACTGGGCGAAACAGCGACACAAGATACACACCGCGAGGTGTAATCAGACGCAGCCGCTCACGCAGCAGAAGGCTTCGCTAACGACACAGCTGCCGCTCTCCCAGCCAGAACAATCCAGTAAGGAAATCCTTGTACAAATCATCCAATAAAAGTTATCTTATGTAAAAATGCTGTTTCATTCTACCTCATACCGGAGCCAAGGAAGGACACACCCTGCCCACATGTTGTTAAGAGAGAAAAAGTAATTTATTTGGTGTTTTTCACCCTGACATAATGCTGTAGAATGAAATGCCCTTTGCACTAATGCTCGTCCATACAATAGACTATCATCAAAAGAGATTACCCAGTAACAGTACGAAGAGGGCACTCGAAGTCAGCCACAGATTCAAATCAGCCTCCAAACGTGGCCAGCCACCGTTCGCTGGACTCCGTACCCAAGACGGTTGCCCAAGTGGTCGCCCTGATGGCCGGGCGGACTTCTCACCCTGTCCTCCTCAGTCCGTTGCCATGCGCCAACTCGCCACGCCACAGCTTGCCCCGTCCTCATCAACTATCTCGAGCAAAGATCTTAGTGGCCTTAAACCTGAGGTAAATCGCACAACAGATCGAGCTAGTGGCTCCGGGAATTTGAAAGGTAACTCCAGCAGCCGCACCACAGCTAATTCATCACTCTAAATCAGTCGTTTCCAATCATTCAATGTCCAATGGCGTCTCTCTTTACACCACATCGAGCTTCACTGAACACAGGCCACAGAAAACCTTTTGGCCGCTGTCTCCGATCTCTTTTTCTCTCTACGCACGGTCTTTGTGCTAGCTGGACAGCTGGTAGCACATTGGAACTCACGAGTCATTCCGTCCGCTGACTTCATGTGATTACTTGCAGTCACCTTCCGCAATGCCTGACGGTCCAGGTCCGTCAGTACATGAGGTCTGCTTGGTCTTTGTACATCCGTGGTTGTTCCTTGCATTTCGACAGTACATTTACACCACTAACAGTCGACGTTGGCAGCTTTAGAAAGGCTGAAATGGTCCTGATAGACTTTTTATTCTGTTGATACCCAATGACTACCACACGTCCGAAGTTACTGAGCTCTCCAGTCTGACACATTCTGCTGTTATTGCTTCTTTACTAATGGCAAGACACCCCCGTCTCCTCTCAACCTCATTGTATCACATAGCGGCGTCTGGGTACTATTTAACAGCATGTACATATATTAATTCAATTATTATTATTATTTTGTTCATAGCTATCTTTTATTCATAACTGTATTTCAGCATAAATTTTTGTTTGTGGGACATCCACAATCGTTCAGCGACACGTTCTTAGTAAACTGATCCACCTCAGTTATGAAATGTTTTTTTGACCGAATTTTGCACTACAGAAGTCGCTCTACGCTAGCATAGTTTCGGGATCTTAGCCCCATCATCAGGTGTATCTGAAACCTAACAGTAATAGAGCGTCATGTGCACATGCTAACAACTGATAGGCCAACATCTACTGTATTCGTATATAATTTGACAGCGTTCCTCCAGTAGACGTTGACCTGTCAGGGTTTAGGGTGTAGACTTGACGCTATACTACTGCTACACTACTGATCATTAAAGTTGCTAAACCAAGAAGAAATTCAGATGATAAGCGTGTATTCATTGGACAAATATATACTAGAACTTACATGTGATTAAAGTTTCACGCAATTTGGGTGCATAGATCCTGAGAAATCAGTACCCAGAACAACCCCATTTGGCCGTAATAAAGGCCTTGATATTCCTGGGCATAGAGACAAACAGAGCTTGGATGGCGTGCACAGGTGCCCATGCAGCTTCAACAAGATACCACAGTTCATCAAGGGTAGTGACTGGCCTATTGTGACAAGCCAGTTGCTCAGCCCTCTACGACCAGACGTTTTCTGTTGGTGGGAGATCTGGAGAATGTGCTGGCCAGGGCAACAGTCGAACATTTTCTGTATCCAGAAAGGCTCGTACAGGACCTGCAACATGCGGTCGTGCATTATCCTGCTGAAATATTTCGCAGGGATCGAATGAAGGGTAGAGCCACAGGTCGTAACACATCTGAAATGTAACGTCCACTGTTCAAAATGCCGTCAGTGCGAACAAGAGGTGACCGAGACGTGTAATCAATGGCACCCCATACCATCAAACCGGGTGATACGCTTATCTGGAGACGGCCTGTGTGGACGAGCGGTTCTAGGCGCTTCAGTCTGGAACCGACCGACCGCAACGGTCGCAGGTTCGAACCCTGCCTTGGGCATGGATGTGTGTGATGCCCTTAGGTTAGTTAAGTGTATTTAGTTCTAGGGGACTAATGACCTCAGATGTTAAGTCCCATAATGCTAAGAGCCATTTTCGCGTGTATGCCGATGACGAATACACGCTTCCAATATGCGTTCACCGCGATGTCACCAAACGCGGATGCGACCATCATGATGCTGCAAATAGAACATGGATTCATCCGAAGAAATGACGTTTTGCCATTCGTGCACCCAGGTTCTTCTTTGAGTACACCATCGCAGGCGCTCCTGTCTGTGATGCAGCGTTAAGGGTAACCGCAGCCATGGTCTCGGAGCTGATAGTCTTTGCTGCTGCAAACGTCGTCGAACTGTTCGTGCTGATGGTTGTTGTCTCTCAAACGTCGCCACCTGTTGACTCAGGGATCGAGACGTGGCTGCACGATCCGTTACAGCTATGCTGATAAGATGCCTGTCATCTCCACTGCTAGTGATACGATTCCGTTGGGATCCAGCCCTATGTTCCGTATTACACTCCTGAACCCACCGAGTCCATATTCTGCTAACAGTCATTGGATCTCGACCAATGAGAGGAGCAATGCCGCGATACGATAAACCTCAATCGCGATAGGGCTTTATCAAATTCGGAAACGTGACGGTACGCATTTCTCCTGCGCGAGGCATCACAACAACGTTTCACCAGGCAACGCCGGTCAACTGTTTGTGTATGAGAAATCGGTTGGAAACTTTCCTCATGTCAGCACGTTGTAGGTGTCGCCACCGGCGCCAACCTTGTGTGAAAGGTCTGAAAAGTTAATCATTTGCATATCACAGCTTCTTCTTGGTGTCAGATAAATTTCGTGTCTGTAGCACGTCTTCTTCGTGGTGTAGCAATTCTAATGGCCGGTAGTGTAGACTTCAGACACAACTGATGATGTTGTTAAGATCCCGAAACTGAGGAAGCGTATAGCGACTTCGTGTAAGACTTCGCTTAACGAAGTATTTTCTAACTGTGGCGGATTTGTTTGCAACATGTAGCTGAGTATCTGCAGAATATATGATCAATAATAAAAAGACCGTCGTCAGCTGCACAAAAAAGCTTTTATTAGCTTCACATATGACCGAGAAATAGAATTACTTGTTGCTGTGACGACAAATTCTTTAGCTACTTTTACCAGTTATAAAGGTCACTGCTGTCCGATTCTTATTTTGACGTTATCATAGCAGCTGTTTGCCGGCGACCTTGTCACAGTGGTAACACCGGTTCCTGTCAGATCACCGAAGTCAAACGCTGTCGGGCTGGGCCAGCACTTGGGTGGGCGACCATCCGGTCTGCCAAGCGCTTGGCAGACCGCGGTGCACTCAGCTCTTGTTAGGCAAACTGAGGAGCAACTTGATTAAGAAGCAGCGGCTCCGGTCCCGTAAACTGACATACGGCCGGGAGAGCGGTGTGCTGGCCACAGGCCTCGCCATATTCTCATCCAGTGACGGTTGTGGTTTGAGGATGATACGGTCGCCGGTCGGTGCCGTTGTGCTTTCATGACCTGTTCGGACGGAGTTTAGTTTAGTTTTTACTTAGGATTTTTAATCTATTTCACATTTCGAGATGACAGTTTGAAAACCGAAAAGATTAGTGATTTAGAATGCCCTACAGGCCATAAAGTACTTAAAATGAATGCATCGTGAGTGACATACTTGCGTTACTCCAACGAGATACATTGCAGTAAGAATGTAGCAAAATGTTGCTTCATCTAACATGTAGCTTCCGTATTGAACACAGCGATTAAATTATGGGTAAAGTGTGAAACATACATGTCGCCTTTATTGCAACCTTCTGTCTATGAATATCAAAAGAATGAGTAAAATAAGCATAGAATGCCTTCTAATGGCTTTTGAAGTATATACATAGATTCTATGTACCATGTAATTAGCAGCATTACATTGATAGTTATTAAGAGATGAATTGCTTTACAGTGAATTCAGCTGCTTAAGTAGGGAGCAACTTGTTTATTTAGAGACATAATTACGCAACATTACTTTGTAGAAGTTGTTGATGAATACTGAGGGCACCTTCGGAGTGATCGTAAAACACACAGTGGCAAAGGCAATTGGAAAATTAGATGCTTTCGTGTTAATAACGTACCCCGAAGATGACAAATTAGAAAAAGTCTTACGCTTCTTGCAACTTCGTTATTGTTTTACATAGTATGTCAGTTTTACGGAATTATAATCAGGACATACACATACAGGTAAGGGACACAGCATGTAATGGGGCGAACAATACGTGCGAGAAGGGATCGCATTTTATAAAAGTTTCTTGGGACATTCGCCGTAGAGAAAACATCGATCAATAAAACTGAAATAAAACAATTTCAATGATAGACCTAACAGTCTTAATCGGTACGGTTTCGAGTGGTTTAGAGCTGTTATACGATTATTATGAGACAGTTTTATTCTATGAAAAAGGGTAATACACATCCTTTGTTGTCAAAGGACTAGAATACAGTCAAACACGTAAAGTAATATAAAAGTATGGCTGATACTCCGTCAGTGAAAGTTGTTGTTGTTGTCTTCAGTCCAGAGACTGGTTTGATGCAGCTCTCCATGCTACTCTATCCTGTGCAAGACTCTTCATCTCCCAGTACTTACTGCAACCCACATCCTTCTGAAACTGTTTACTGTACTCATGTCTTGGTCTCCCTCTACGATTTTTACCCTCCACGCTGCCCTCCCATGCTAAATTTGTGATCCATTGATGCCTCAGAACATGTCCTACCAACCGGACCCTTCTTCTCGTCACGTTGTGCCACAAACTCCTCTTCTGCCCAATTATATTCAATACCTCTTCATTAGATATGTGATCTACCCATTTAATCTTCAGCATTCTTCTGTAGCACCATATTTCGAAAGCTTCTATTCTCCCCCTGTGCAAACTATTTACCGTCCATGTTTCACTTCCATACATGGCTACACTCCATACAAATACTTTCAGAAACGACTTCCTGACACTTAAATTTGTACTCGATGTTAACAAAATTCTCTTCTTCAGAAACGCTTTCCTTGCCATTGGCAAACAACATTTTATATCTTCTCTACTTCGACCATCGTCAGTTATTTTGCTCCCCAAACAGCAAAACTCCTTTACTACTTTAAATGTCTCATTTCCTAATCTAATTCCCTCACAGTCACCCGACTTATTTCGACTACATTCCATTATCCTCGTTTTGCTTTTGTTGATGTTCATCTTATATCCTCCTTTCAAAACACTGTCCATTCCGTTCAACTGTTCTTCCAAGTCCTTTGCTGCCTCTGACAGAATTACAATGTCATCTTCTTGAAGTCTGAGAGTATTTCGCCTGTTTCATACATCTTGCTCACCAGATGGTAGAGTTTTGTCAGGACTGGCTCTCCCAAGGCCGTCAATAGACCCAATGGAATGTTGTCTACTACGGGGCCTTGTTTCGACTCAGGTCTTTCAGTGCTCTGTGAAACTCTTCACGCAGAATCGTATCTCCCATTTCATCTTCATCTACATCCTCTGCCATTTCCATAATATTGTCCTTAAGAACATCGCCCATGTTTAGACCCTCTATATACTGCTTCCACCTTTCTGCTTTCTCTTCTTTGCTTAGTACTGGGTTTCCATCTGAGCTCTTAATATTCATGCAAATTGTTCTCTCTTTTCTCCAAAGGTCCCTCTAATTTTTCTGTAGGCAGTATCTATCTTACCCCTAGTGATATGAGCCTCTATATTCTTACATTTGTGGATATCATTTTTGAGACAATTGTGTTCCTTTTTGCCTGCTTCATTTACTGCATTTTTGTATTTTCTACTTTCATCAGTTAAATTCAGTATCTCCTCCGTTATACAAGGATTTCTATTAGCCCTCGTCTTTTTACCTACTTGATTCTCTTCTGCCTTCACTATTTCATGTCTCAAAACTACCTGTTTTCTTCTACTGTATTTCTCTCTCCCATTCTTGTCAATTCTTCCCTAATGGTGTCCCTGAAGCTCTCTACAATTCTGGTTCTTTCAGTTTATCAGGGTCCAATCTCCTCAATTTCCCACCTTTTCGCAGTTTCTTAAGTTTTAATCTACAGTTCATAACCAATAAATTGTGGTCAGAGTCCACATCTGCCCCTGGAAATGTCTTACAGTTTAAAACCTGGTTCCTGAATCTCTGTCTTACCATTATATAATCGACCTGATGCCTTCCAGTATCTCCAGGGTTCTTCCATGTATACAGCCTTCTTTCATGATTCTTGAACCAAGTGTTAGCTATGATTAAGTTATGCTCTGCGCAAAATTCTACCAGACGGCTTCCCTTTCATTTCTTAGACCCAATCCATATTCACCTACTACGTTTCCTTCTCTCCCTTTTCCTACTCTCGGATTCCAGTCACCCATGACTATTAAATTTTCCGTCTCCCTTCACTACTTGAATAATTTCTTTTATCTCATCATACATTTCATCAATTTCTTCATCATCTTCAGAGCTAGTTAGCTTATAAACTTGTACTACTGTAGTAGGCATGGGCTTCGTGTCTGTCTTGGCCACAATATTGCGTTCACTATGCTGTTGGTAGTAGCTTACCCGCACTCCTATTTTTTTATTCATTATTAAACCTACTCCTGCCTTACGCATATTTTATTTTTAGTTTACAACCCTAAATTCACGTGACCAAAACTCTTGTTCCTCCTGCCACCGAACTTCACTAATACCCACTATATCTAACTTCACTCTATCCATTTCCCTTTTTATATTTTCTAACCCACCTGCCCTATTAAAGGATCTGACATTCCACGCTCCGATCCGTAGAACGCCAGTTTTCTTTCTCCAGATAACGACGTCCTCTTGAGTAGTTCCCGCCCGGAGATCCGAATGGGGGACTATTCTACCTCCGGAATATTTTACCCAAGAGGACACCATCATCATTTAATTACACAGTAAAGCTGCATGCCCTCAGGAAAATTTTATGGCTGTAGTTTCCCCTTCCTTTCAGCCGTTCGCGGTAACAACACAGTAAGGCCGTTTTGGTTAGTGTTTGCAAGGCCAGATCAGCCAATCATCCAGACTGGTGTCCCTGCAACTACTGAAAAGGCTGATGGCCCTCTTCAGGAACAACACGTTTTCTGGCCTCTCAACAGATACCCCTCCGTTGTGGTTGCACCTACGGTAGGGCCATCTGTATCGCTGAGGCACGCAAGCCTCCCCACCAACGGCAAGATCCATAGTTCATGGAGGCAGGTGAAATTAGAGGACAGTATAATGGAGCAGGCCGCTCTGGAGAGGTGTGGAGAACACTGCGGATAAGGCCTCAGTCGCTAGTTGTTTAGTAGTGTACGGTCCACCCGCTACCTCCGGCATAACGTCGGTAGTAGCTAATGACTGTGAGAGATGACTGTATTCGATAATGAAATACACAACTTATACGCAACCAAGAGAGCACGTACTGAAATAATTTTAATACATGTGATATGGGTTCTAAATGTAGCAGTGTAGACACGAGGCCGTAGGTAGAAATAATTGGCTTGCTATCTTGTAGCTAAGAATGAGTAGCTTTCCACGCCTTCAAGTTGTTATATGTGCTACCATACGTTAGTTTCATGCCAGTCACTGTTCTTCCAGAGACATTCAAATGTCACTTCAGTCTGTTACCAAATGTGGCTAGTCATCCTTTTTCATTAACATTCTTGCGTTATTAGAGTCGTCGTTGATAAATGATAACACTGAGATATGGTACGTACCTTATTAAAATGACTGCCTGGATCTTATTTAAATAGTGCTTCGTGCATTGGTCGTACAGGCGGTATCACCCCACTCAAGTACGAATTATCTTTCCCTATCATTGTACCAAATCCATCAAATATTCCTCCGTTTGGGAGGCGTAGTTCAATGGATAGTCCTATGCAGTGGTTATTACCACCTTGAAAGTGGCCCACAGATCGTGGTCTAGTGGGTAGCGCTGCTGCCTTTAGATCACGGTGTCCCAGGTTCGGTCCCGGCGAGGTGTGGGATTTTCCCCGTCCGAGGGTTTGTCTTGTCTTAATCATCTCATAATCATTGGGTAAGTCTCGAGACTGGAAACGGAAATACTTGGAACTTGTGCGGGTGCTGATCACAACGATGTTAAGCCCCCCACAAGCCAATACCATCACCCCCACAAGCCAGTACCATCAACGTTTAGTGTGATGCTAGAAGACAGACGATTTGACTTTACCGGAACATTGCCTACATATTATGAGACTAAACAACTTAATTTAGAGCAGGGGTAATGATAATATTGTGGGGTAATCTACGTTTTATTGGCAGAAAGCTTAGCTGCTGCAACAGGCGTACAAAAGGGACTGCGCGTGTTCGTCCTCTCCTTTCATCATCATTCATGAAAGTGGCGAGATTGGACTGAGTAAAGGTTGGGAATTTGTACGGGCGCTAATAACCTCGCAGTTGAGCGCACCACATACCAGACATCCTCCTCCTCCTCCTCCTCCTCCTCCTCATCATCATCATCATCATCATTACCGTCCTCTGCGGGAGTACTACCATGCAGTACGGGTTCATTACCAGATAAGGTTGACAGAGGACATCGACAAATTTCAAAGTGAAGCTCATTCTGTATTTTCTCGAAGTATGGGAGAAAATGAAGCGGGAATGATAAACGAATTGGGATGGAAGTCATTAAACAAATCAGTGTTAACACTACAGCGATATCATTTCACGAAATTTCAAACATCAGCTTCCTCTTCTGAATGTGAAAATATTTTATAATCGCCAACATACGTGGGGAAAAATTATCGTCATCATAAAATAAGATAAATATGAGAAAGTAGAGAATGATTTAAGGGTCCATTTTTCTCTGTTAGAGAGTGGAATGGGAGACAAATCGTCTGCCAAACAATGTAGATGTACAGAAGCAGGGTTAATTTCTCCAGTCGATGTTAGCACCAACAAATGTCAAGTCAGATTACAAATTCTGGTTGGGCACGCAGTCGTATCACAGACTCGTACGTTATAGTCTGAAACTTAACGCGTGATAGTAAAATTATTCAGGGTATGTGACTGCACTGTCATTTTGTAAAATTTTTGACGTTTCGGCCACTTCACATGTGTCCTTCCTCAGGGCGTCTTTACTGATTGTTAGGGAAAAAGTCATCGAGGAAGCCCACTGGAAACAGTGAAAGAAACGTCTGAAAGTTTTACACATCGACAATGCGGAAGCATATCCAGAAGAATTTTATAGAATGTGGTAACCGCCGCTCTGGCCGAGGGGCTCCACTTACCATGCAGGACGTGCACGTTGACGGGCCGCGCCTGCGCGTTTGACGGGTTGCACTGGTAGCGGCCCGAGTCGGCGGGCGTGGCGCGCTGTATGAGCAGGAAGCTGGTCGTGGTGGGGCCCTTCTCCGTGATCACCGTCACGCCGCCCCGCGGGCTGTCGTAGCTGATGATCTGCAACAGCGCCAGAGCACGCGGTCACATTAGCCACTGTCGCTGCAGGCGTCTGTAGGCGAGGCTGCGTCTTCTCCCAGAAAAGAGAACCAGTAACACACCCGATTCCTTAAGAAGTTGGACTCCCATTTATTGAAAACAGCTTCCAACTCCTGACTGGAACAGTAAGGTAATGTGTTAAATATTTTATGTTAACCGTGAAAGGAAGGAAAAGTTTAGAAAAGGTAGCATAATACTCCTTCGGTTTTCGCATCACGTCTTATCTAGGTGGTGGGATTTCTAGTACATACCTATGTAGTTTCCTACCATCTTCCAGTTCTCCTTCTTAAATTCAAGTATTTTGTTACTTTAAGAAAGTTTTCCGAATTTACGGGTTCACTGACAAGTAATGTCTCCATCTTCGTAACTCTTCAACAGTTGGCAGCATTGGTATGTGGCAGGTGCTGGCTTGTTCCGTAGCCTCATCTCTACAGCTCCAGTTGGCTGGAAGTCTTAGCATTGAGCCGTTGTGTTGTTACAGAGTAAAGTATGGAACCCTGAGCAGACCGTCGGTCAATACGATTTAAGCAATGGTCATTCAATTCTTGACAGCGGAAGGTGTCACCCCAAAGGAGATTCACCAGAGAATGAAAGCAGTTTAAGGTGACTGTGTTGATGTAGGTACTGTGCTTCGTTGGGAGAGTAAGCTTAAAGATATTGAGGCGGGAACGTCTCTCCTGCGTGACAAACAATAGTAGGACGTCCTGTGACTGCAACTGCCAAGTTTTACATGCAGAATGTTGACAGATTGCTTCAGGGTGGTCGTCGTATCACTCAGAGAGAAACTGCTAGAACAATCGGCTTTTCACAAGAACGTGTGGGTCACATTATTGCTTTTCTTGGCTGTCGGAAGATCTGTGCACGATGGGTACCCCGGAGGCAGACTCCTGAAATGAAAGCACACAGACATCAAATTTGCCACGAACTCCTCTCGCATTACGAGAATGAAGGTGACGCCCTTCTCTATTTCAAAGTGACAGGAGATGAAACGTGGGTACACCATTACGACCTGGAGACGAAACGTGGTTGTAGAAACAGTGTGTCGACGTCTTCCGTAACGGCTTCAGAAAACTTCTTCATCGTTGGCTGAAATATATCCAATTGGCTGGTGATTATGTGGAAACGTGAATAGTGGTAATTAAAGACCACATTCTAAGGATTATTTCTGCCTTAGATATCTTAAAATATCCGCTTCCAAACCCAATTAACAAAGGTGGAGGCATTACGTTTCAGTTAACCCTCGTAATATGCCACAAAGCTACAATACGAGGGGCGTTCGTTAAGTAATGTCGCACGAGGTGGTCGTGCGGTCTAAAGCGCCTTTTCACGGTTCACACGGCTCCCGCTGTCGGAGGTTCTAGTCCTCCCTCAGGCATGGGTGTGTATGTTGTCCTCAGCGTAGGATAATTAAGCTAGATTAAGTAGTGCGTAAGCCTAGGGACCTATGATCTCAGCAGTTGGCTCCCATAGTCCTTACCACAAATATCCATTTTTTCCGTTAAATAATGCAACACTTTTTTTTCGGCAAGTTTCTGTTAAAAGAATGTGAAATTTCTTGTGAGGATCGTGGAATATTCCCGCATCAGCCCCTAAAAGGTTCATGAAGTTCCGATATGTGGCGAGGATATAAGTAGCCTTCAAAGTGGCGTCTGTATCGGAGCTCCGTTTCAAGGAGAGCAGAATGTTTACGGAGAAATGGTAGTGAACAAAACCATCCTCAGTCATCAGGCGAGTCATCCCCGCAGAATGGTCGTGCGAAACCGTCAGATCTCCCGCGTGCCGATCAGCAGCACACAGCTGAAACTCCTGCAATGCTTGAACCTGCATACACTCTCACTGGAGGTGATCGACTAATCAGAAACCAACACCTTGCTGCTCAGCTAGACGTCTCTGTTGGTAGCGCTAACACGCCCGTCCACCATTTGGGGTATTCAGAAGCGTGTGCCTGCTGTGTTCACCACCTCCTAACGGATGACCATGGAGAGCAACAAAGGGCGTCCATCTGTGCGTAGTCCGTCTGCTTAGCTGGGAGGTAACGTTCTTCCCTCTCATGCACTGGTCCCAGGTTTGATTCCCCGCCGGGTCGAAGATTTTTCTCCGCTCGTGGACTGGGTGTAGTGTCGTCCTCATCATCATTTCATCTTCATCATCGGCCGCAAGTCGCCCAATGTGGTGCCGGATGAAATTTGACTTGCACTTGGCGGACGAACCCGAATGGGACATCCCGGTCAACAATGCCATACGACCATTTGATTTCATCTCTGCGTAATTGCTTGCGCACTACGAGGCTGACCGACGGTGACGACGAAACAGTTATTCATCACCTCGAAAGTGAAACAAATCGGCAATCCATGGAGTGGGTGCCACACCACCTGTCCTGCGGAGAAAAGCCAAACCCTCAGCCGACGAAACCGTGGCGACGGTCTTATGGGACTCTGTAGGGGTAATTCTGCTTAATGTGCTGCATCATGGCGCAATAATCAACTCTGAAGAGTATCGTGTCACCTTCAGGAAGTTGGAGGAACGCCCTCAGCGTGTTCGTCGCCTCGAAAATGCAAACTAACTCCGAGGCAAAGCAAGTACAAGGCTTCACTCGAGCATGCGCGCACGAGAGGAAGTCACATAACTCCACTGCAGTATTCTTCCTCATTCACTCTACAGCCCGCATCTAGCTCCTTCCGACTTTCATCAGGTTAACGCAATGAAGGATGCACTCCGCAGAAAGCAATACGTGGATGATGAGTGGGTTACTGATGCAGCAGGACGCTGGCTACGAATTCGACGAGCAGAGTGGTACCACTCTTACGTACATATCTTCCCAGTAATGTGGCGTAAGGCTTTGACATTGAAAGCACATTATGATGGGAATTAAGGATTTCTAGCCGGAATAGTGGGCAAAATATTGTTTATGGAAAATGTGAATAGAACCAACTGCTTTCACAGAAGATATGGTGCTTTACTTATTGGCCGTCCCCCATACGTCACGACTTCTGTTCTACCTTCCTAAATTCCTGTGTTCTATATATAAATTGTTAGTTTTAAAATTTTCAGTTCCTTAATTACTTTTATTTCTATAAGTACTCAAAGGTGCAATATTGCTTAAATTTATAAAAAAATAAGATTCACCTCGTGTATACGCACAATTTCATATAGACAAAGTATGATTTGTCTTAGTGACAAGGTGGCAGGTCATTTCTATGTGGCAGCAAATAAAATTTGAAAAAGTGGGAACAGGACACACAGTACATACCGTCGACCTCTGCACTGTTTAAAAAAAATATATATAAAAAAAACAGAATGCACTAAGTCTCTAGCGAGCTGTTGGAGACACCGCCCAGACTGAGAAGGCAGCGTAAGGTAAGCGAAAAAATAAAAATAAAAAAAAACAAAGCATAGGTGTCAGGCTTCAGACCCGTAGATCGAGGGTTCAGCCTCAAGCCTACCATCCGACGTATCGTTTACTCCATCTCTGACGATGATTTCTTTCCATGAGAATGGCTAGGCTGCTCCATGCCTCTTGAGTCCAACAATATGAGTCAATTCTTCAATTTGCTGTCTCAAACCAGTTTTAGAAAGCGACGTAGTAGAAAGTTTTTTCTGTTTTTTGATATTATAATGAGATTATTTATCTACATGTTACAGATTTTATTTTAGTATAATTGACCAGGTTGAATAAATTTGTTTCTTGAGATGTGTTTTATTTTTTCCTGCATTATGCATCAAAGCTGATAACATTCCATTTACTCAAAATTTTTAAGGTCATCAATTCATTGGACACCTCAGATGTCACCCCATTTTTATTAATACACACTTCATTAATTTAACAGGTAAATTAGTAAATGAATTTGCCCTGCATCCCTTGATTTCATTCTCTGCTAACAGGAGTACTGTGAAAAAAGGGTTCGTTGAAGAAACTGTTGTGTTCGTCAGACTACCATGTGAGAAACATAAATTGCTACTCCGAAGTCTTCCTAACTCTTGTTGTGATCAGAGCGCGCCACACGCAGGCGGGTACACCGCACTAAAGAAACGCCAGCGGTTCAGTTCCGAAAGCCGCGCCTAGTGGCCTCCTGGTTGGAGGCGCCATGTCACGGACTGTGCGGCCCCTCCAGACGGTGGTTCGAGTCCTCCCTTGGGCATATGTGTGTGTGTTGTTCTTAGCATAAGTTAGTTTAAGTAGTGTGTAAGTCTAGGGACCGATGACCTAAGCAGTTTGGTCCGTTTGGAATTTACACATTTGAACATTTGAACGGTTCCGAAAACCACAACCTGCAGAAAGGTAGCGACAGTGACAGAGTGACAGAAGAGATAGTGCTGTGTACCGATGGTCCGAATAGCATGATCGAGATCATGTGCAGGAAACTGTCAAAATATAAGGAATTAAAACCCTTTTCGAGGGTGCAAAAAGGTGCGAGTTTCAACAATGAAAAAGAACCAAAACACTCTGTTCAGTTCATTGTTTTCCGAAGTACCTAACAGTGTTGACCAAGCTGCTGAGTAAGATTTGGTTCAAAGGACATCCGCAACTGAGTTCTCGGCCTCACGCGCGGCTGTCACCTACCCGCGGCCTGGTGCTCAGTGTGTGGCAGCCACCCGCTTTCACGGTTTTTGTACAACTGAAGATGGACATACAATCGCCTGAAACCGGTCTTGAGTGGACCATTAAAACCAATTAGAACCGAAGTGGTTTCTTATCTTATTCTACCAAGTTGGTGAAGTGGGTGCTGTAGTCGAAATGGCTTAAGGAAATTCCTGACCACTCGAATCGCTGTTGCCAACTTTCAGACGCGAAATACTAACAGTAGCCGTCTACAGAACTGTGCCAACTATGAGGCATTGCCATAGAAAGGTTTACAAAATCGCATTACCTTACAGGTCGAGGTAGGCTAGCGTAGCTGCAGTCCCCAACCTACCGCTACTGTCAGGGGTCAACTTAGGCCGACTCAGCTACAGCTCTGATTGATAATAAATCGCAACTCAAAATATTGTACAACTGTGGGTTTCCGATTTTCATAAAGTCCCCTTTCCAAGAAAACCGAGTCAAAGGTTTTCAGCAGTGCTTGACAAATTGTTGCACGAATCAAGTATTCGGCTGCAACAACTAACAGCCGGATCCAAAAACATTATCTAACGTTAAAAATTACTGAAGAGTGTAGTTTGCCTGCTCAGTAACAACTAATTACAAACCTAGGAATATCTTAAGACTTACAGAAATTTGTGACTGTGTCTCATACTGGATAATCCATGTAAATATAAGTACCATTACTGTTATTAATCATTTAATCATCTGCTCACACAAACAACACCACTTCGTCAGAGAATTAGTGTGTCGGAATTTTGGGGTCACTGAGGGTGTCAGCAGTCTCCAACAGAGAAGGGCTGACACGTGTTTCGAATGGTACCGAGTTTTAACGATCACTACTTGACTCCTGCGGCCAGCTTATTACTCCATAACATCTACATCCGTACTCCAGAAGCCACCTGACAGTGTGTGGCAGAGGGTACCCTGAGTACCTCTATCGGTTCTCCCTTCTATTCCAGTCTCGTATTGTTCGTGAAAAGAAGGATTGTCGGTATGCTTCTGTGTGGGCTCTAATCTCTCTGATTTTATCCTCATGGTCTCTTCGCGAGATATACGTAGGAGGGAGCAATATACTGCTTTACTCTTCGGTGAATGTATGTTCTCGAAACTTTAACAAAAGGCCGTACCGGGCTACTGAGCGTCTCTCCTGCAGAGTCTTCCACTGGAGTTTATCATCTCCGTAACGCTTTCGCGATTACTAAATGATCCTGTAACGAAGCACGCTGCGCTCCATAACTTCAGCTAGTCTATTGGCAGGCTCATAAGGTACTAATTTATTAATATTTCGCTGTCAGCTGATAAAAATTAGAAAAGGGTCAAATGATTGTTATGTGGCAGAAACGAGCACAGAAGACGGTTTCACACTATAGACTAAACATTGAAGAGTAGGGCTGTAAACACAGACTTCTCTTTGGGCATAAGAAAAAAAAACTAACAACTCAATGTCAATCCTACTGTATATGAATTACAGTGTTCCACTTCTATATCCCGTAAAAACTCTAGTATTATAAATTTATCCATGATTTTCAATCCTTACCATAACCTTTTAAATAAAATGTAGGTATATCCCCCTAAACAAACAATGCAAGGAACAGATAGAATTAGATTTTAAATACTTACTATTCTTTGAAGCATACAAAAATACTATAATTTCTGAAGCATTTTGTGCACAAAAATACCCACGATTCTTTCGAAAATGACAGAACAAAGTCATTTTCATCTACCTATTAGACCTGTCCTCATCTCCTACCTAAAATGATGTAAGCTCTCACTGCTGCCTCGTCGTTCGTTCTTCGCGTTCCTGCATTTAAGAGTTGGTGGTCATGGTCGTCAGATTGGAATATTGACTCCACTCACTGTAAGCACCACTGATAGCGTTCGAATCTTAACAGATTTCTCTATTTCCACAGGGCACCAAAAACTTTCATAGATATTTAAAACAGAAAAAGTACATGAGCGACTTGGAGTTTCTGGTAGTGGTGAGAATGAAAGGTAGCATAATGTTACTCAGCAAATCAAAAAATTTAGAAACTACCCAAAAATATTGTGCAGTCTGTGGCCATATTGAAAATATCCTTCCCAGTCTCCCTCTCGATCACTGGGCGTTGTTGTTTATGTTGTAGTGAAAATGGGTCCAAAACAAGACAAAAGAATATTATAATTAGAGTGCATCGAAGTGTATAAATCGCTGCCAGCATTGTGAGAAGTTAAGACATATCAGTACAAAAACATAAATATTAAAAATTGGGATAGGCCACCAAGAACGATTTTTAAAAAGATTAATGAACGAAGAGTTATGAATAAAGCGTCTACAGTATGTGACGGATATAAATGCACATAGTTTTATTGATGACTGACGACAGTCTACTGATCACAATTACATCACTTGCACATTAATAATTCTGGCTGTTAGAAGTACACTATGTGATCAAAAGTATCCGCACACATGGCTGAAAATGACTTAAAAGTTCGAGGCGCCCTCCATTGATAATGCTGGAATTCAGTAAGGTGTTGGCTAACCCTTAGCCTTCATGACAGCTTCCACTCTCGCAGGCATACGTTCAGTCAGGTGCTGGCAGGTTTGTTGAGGAATGGCAGCCCATTCTTCATGGAGTGATGCACTGAGGAGAGGTATCGATGTCGGTAGGTGAGACCTGGCACGAAAGTAGCATTCCAAAACATCCCAAAGGTGTTCTATAGGATTTAGGTCAGTACTCTGCGCAGGCCAGTCCATTACAGGGATATTATTATCGTGTAACCACTCCGTCACAGGCTGTGCATTATGAACAGGTGCTCGATGATGTTGAAAGATGCAGTCGCCATTCCTGAATTTCTCTTCAACAATGGGAAGCAAGAAGCTGCTTAAAACATCAGTGTAGGCCTGTGCTGTGATATTGCTACGCAAAACAACAACTGGTGCAAGCCTCCTCCTTGAAAAACACCACCACACCATAACATAATAATCTCCTAGTTTTACCGTTGGCACTATACACGGTGGCAGATGACGTTCACAGGGCATTCGCCATACCCACATCCTGCCATCTGATCGCCACTCCAGACAACGTTTTTCCACTGTTCAGCAGTCCAATTTTTACGCTCATTACTCAAAGCGAGGCGTCGTTTAGCATTTACCTGCGTGATGTGTGAGATACGAGCAGCTCTAGACCATGAAATCCAAGTTTTCTTGCCGCCCCCACCTCCCTAACGGTCATAGTACTTTCAGTGGATCCTGGTGCAATTTGTAATTCCTATGTTTTGTTATGGATAGATGTCTTTCTGTTACACATTATGACCCTCTTCAACTGTCGGTTAACAGACGAGGTCGGCCTGTACGCTTTTGTGCTGTTGTGCCCCTTCACGTATCCACTTCAGTGTCACATCGGAAACACTAGATCTAGGGATGTTTAGGAGAGTCGAAATCTCGGGTACAGACGTGTGACACAAGTGACACTCTATCACCTGACCACCTTCGAAGTCCGTGGTCCGTGAGTTCCGTGGAGTGCTCCATTCTGCTCTCTCACGATGTCTAATGACCACCGAGGTCGCTGATATGGAGCACCTGGCAGAAGGTGGCACCACAATGCACCTAACAAGAAAAACGTATTTTTTTGAGGTGTCCGGATACTTTGATCATATAGTGTAGCGTGTTTTTAGGACAGTTAGTACTTCCAAGCAGGAGGGGCACAAGTGTGTGTTTCCCTCCTGGGCAGCAGGACAATTATTGTAAATTGGAAACAAAACGGTCAGTCAACACTGACAGGCGTAGTCCACATCGTGGCGCAGATACGACGCTGCAGAAAACTTCAGGTACTGAAGTATGTGATGTGTTAACGGGAAGACTATTAGCTACAGAGAAAAAAACAGCAAACAGCCGATGGGTACGTATTAAGATAACACATTCAAAATATCTGTACTTATAACCCCAACAATTTGTATAGAAATTTTTGCATACGTATGCAACATTCACCCGAAAATAATCTCTAGTTGCACGTATTACTGCATGGCACGTTTCCATAACTATGTATCAGATATTTCAAGGTGAAATTGTACTTGTAAAATTCAATTCTTCAAAGGACTTCTAGTGCCATGGTTTCGTACGGTAATAGATAAGCTCTGATTTGGTGGAATTCTGTCTGTTATTGCAGAATTTATGATTATCAACACAATATTCGCTGTACCTGTTTATTACTTGCATACTTAAGAGCAACAAACAAAATATTATGCAGCAGCTTCGTAAGAAATAGTATTGTCCCTCTTCAGCAGAATCATGTGGAATAACTTATAGTGTACAATTAGCCAATGGAAACTGCGGCCATACTGGAATTTCTGTCAGTCTTGATCTCAAGATGGATATTTATTCTCCAATACTGAAAATCTCGGCCGGCCGCGGTGGTCTCGCGGTTCTAGGCGCTCAGTCCGGAACCGCGGGACTGCTACGGTCGCAGGTTCGAATCCTGCCTCGGGCATGGATGTGTGTGATGTCCTTAGGTTAGTTAGGTTTAAGTAGTTCTAAGTTCTAGGGGACTGATGACCACAGATGTTAAGTCCCATAGTGCTCAGAGCCATTTGAACCATTTGAACTGAAAATCTCATATCTTAATCATCGGTCCACTTGTGATGTTTTAAAACAAGTGAGAATATTTGTAAAGGAAGAGACGAAATCTTTGCTCGGTAATGGTAAATAACTCGTCATTGTAACAAATGTAGTGATTTGTAATTTACATATAACTGACTTTGTTATAAAAAATTCTCCGGTATTGCCTTCAGTAGCGGCTGATATCTTCTGGAAAACTGTTCGAACGAAAAAACAATAAAAAAACAACATAGGTGAATGTGCTGCGACAGAGCTGATCACATTCATGCCAGTAACTTGAGAACCATGTTATTTACTCATGTCAATACTAGCTGTACAAGAATGTGTTCACATGGATCCAGCAAAGTAACGTTGTGTGAACCGGAGCAGTATTTTCCTTCCTCAGAGTGTACGGCATGCCACATTCCCTGCAGATAAACATTGGGCTGCGTAAACAAGCGGATATGATCGATACTCTCACATTATGATATTGCTTTTCCTTCGTGTGTCTCTGAACTTTATCTGCATCGATGGGACTAGCGCCTTACTCTGAATGTAAGGAATATGTGGAATCAACAAAAAGAAAATCTATCAACGGCTCTCCATTGCCCACTCGAGCAGCTGAGTGAAAAGGAGAAGGATATACAACGTTTTAGAGTAAACAAATTCTTTGGAAGCAGTGACGGACCTTTAAATACGCGTAAAATGCCACGTTACTCACGCTGAAGGCTGTTGGAGAACCTTTGGCATATATATTATGTACACGCAGTTGCGAATACCGACAGCCAGCAGCTGTATAACGGAATGACGATAAAGCAGATTTGTGCCAAACCAGGTTACGAACCCGGATATCCAGATTATCACGAGCGATCGACTTACTATCAGGCTATTCGAGCACAACTTACGTCCAGACCGCAGCTTTTATATGTCGTCAACCAAGGCTCCACAGCTTGCACTCGTACATTCGTTATATAACTACCAGTAAAAGGGTGATATTTAAATTGAACTGAACGAGAAACCACTCCAAGGAGCAAAAATTATATTTTTCATTCGATGATTAGTTTCGGGCAGAGACTCATTTTCAAATCAACATAACAAATTCGAAAATGGCATTTCCAATGATATCAAAAAATGTGTGATGCATGGAGATAACTGTATGCACTGTAAATACAGATAAATGTATGCCCTAAAATGTACGTGATTTGAAATTGGGTCTCGAATGAAAAATAAAATATTTGCAATTTTACTGGTTTTTCGTTCTATTGATTAAAAGAAAGCTGCTAATCCAAGCTACTCCAGCAGGCTGGAAGTTCGTAAATTTTAATTGAGGTCTCTTGTCCGGTGTCGGCGGATGAAACAATATTGCAGAGCCTAAGTTGTTCACAAATACGATACAACGATTCTTCGTACATGCGTGCATCTACTGCGTCGAATAAAGCCGTTATGAAACACATGAAGTGTACTCACAGTTGCGAATATGGATAACCAAGAGCTGTATAATGAAAGGACAAGAATGAAAATTTGTGGTGGACCAGGACACGAAACCAGACTTCCCGTTAATCGCGAACAGTCATCTTACCATTAGGCTGTCCGAACACGATTCACTGTAGGACGTCTTTCATATGGCGTCAGCCATGAGAGCATCTGACATTGTTCGAAAGTGGCTCTGGAGTTAATGTACCTTCTCCATATTCCATTCGTCTACCGTAAAAAGAGGGGTGTTACAACCTTAGTGATGGAAGGAAAAGATTCCTCCAGCAATGAAACGGAGATCAGTCACCGATATGGTAACTCAACTCACCAGGGAAAACAATATCAACCACTTTAAATGAGCAAAATCATCACTTTGGAGCGCTGCCCATGGTTTTTTCTGCTACCAAGCAGTTCATGTGACCGTCCATGATTGGCGTGTGGTGCTACTGAACTGATGTGTATGTGCCTTTCGGCAGCATGCCATCAGCTTAATAAGATGGATCGACGTGGAATCGTGACAGAATAACTGATGTTCCTAAGACCATCATTTGATTGAAATTCCCCGATTTGGTGGTGTTTCAAAGCGGACTGAACAGTGTGTCACACACAATTTGCCGATTTCTTACACTGCGTTGTACAAGCTACGTGAAGCACGCAGAATAAATGGTGGAGTTTCAATGTAACTGCTTACAGGTGCACTGCACCGGCCACGAAGAGCGGAAGGATCAGTAATGATCAAGGACATGAGGGTGAAGAAGACAACTGGAAACACTGTATTAAAGACACATAATGTGTATCCACAGGACATGTGGCCTCCGTTTCAAATACATTACTGGCCATTAAAATTTCTACACCAAGAAGAAATGCAGACGATAACCGGGTATTCACTGGACAAATATATTATACTAGAACTGAAATGTGATTACATTTTCACGCATTTTGAGTGCATAGATCCTGAGAAATCAGTACCCAGAACAACAACTTCTGGCCTCAATAACGGCCTTGATACGCCTGGGCATTGTGTCAAATAGAGTTTGGATGGCTACCCATGCAGCTTCAACACGATACCACAGTTCATCAAGACTAGTGACTGGCGTATTGTGACGAGCCAGTTGCTCAGCAACTATTGACCAGACGTTTTCAGTTGGTGAGAGATCCGGAGAATGTGCTGGCTAGGTGAGTAGTCGAACATTTTCGGGGTTCAGAAAGGCCCGTACAAGGCCTGCAACATGCGGTCGTGCATTATCCTGCTGCAATGTAGGGTTTCGCAGGGATCGAATGAAGGGTAGAGCCACGGGTCGTAACACATCTGAAGTGTAACGCCCACTGTTCAAAGTGCCGCCAGTGTGAACAAGAGGTGA
This sequence comes from Schistocerca gregaria, assembly GCF_023897955.1. Taxonomy (NCBI): domain Eukaryota; kingdom Metazoa; phylum Arthropoda; class Insecta; order Orthoptera; family Acrididae; genus Schistocerca; species Schistocerca gregaria. The sequence goes on from NC_064926.1 coordinate 429,661,283, forward strand.
CCGAGACGTGCAACCAATGGCACCCCATACCATCACGCCGGGTGATACGCAAATATGGCGATGACGAATACACCCTTCCAATGTACATATAAAACCGTGGGTAGCAGAAGAAAATTGAATTTAATTGATGAAAGGAGAAAATATAAAAATGCAGTAAATGAAGCAGGCAAAAAGGAATACAAACGTCTCAAAAATGAGATCGACAGGAAGTGCAAAATAGCTAAGCAGGGATGGCTAGAGGACAAATGTAAGGATGTACAGGGCTTATCTCACTAGGTGTAAGATAGATACTGCCTACAGTAAAATTAAAGACACCTTTGGAGAAAAGAGAGCCACCTGTATGAATATAAAGAGCTCAGATGGAAACCCAGTTCTAAGCAAAGAAGGGAAGGCGGAAAGGTGGAAGTAGAATATAGAGGGTTTATACAAGAGTGATGTACTTGAGGACAATGTTCTGGAAATGGAAGAGGATGCAGATGAAGATGAAATGGGAGATACGATACTGCGGGAAGAGTTTGACAGAGCACTGAAAGACCTGAGTCGAAACAAGGCCCGGGAGTAGACAACATTCCATTAGAACTACTGACGGCCGTGGGAGAGCCAGTCATGACAAAACTCTACCAGATGGTGAGCAAGATGTATGAGACAGGCGAAATACCCTCAGACTTCAAGAAGAATATAATAATTCCAATCCCAAAGAAAGCAGGTGTTGACACATGTGAAAATTACCGAACTATCAGTTTAATAAGTCACGGGTGCAAAATACTAACGTGAATTCTTTACAGACGAATGGAAAAACTAGTAGAAGCGAACCTTGGGGAAGATCAGTTTGGATTCCGCAGAAATGTTGGAACACGTGAGGCAATACTAACCTTACGACTTATCTTAGAAGAAAGATTAAGAAAAGGCAAACCTACGTTTCTAGCACTTGTAGACTTAGAGAAAGCTTTTGACAATGTTGACTGTAATACTCTCTTTCAAATTCTAAAGGTGGCAGGGGTAAAATACAGGGAGCGTAAGGCTATTTACAATTTGTTCAGAAACCAGATGGCAGTTATAAGAGTCGAGGGACATGAAAGGGAAGCAGTGGTTGGGAAGGGAGTGAGACAGGTTTGTAGCCACCCCAAAGAAATCAGATGTTGACAGATGTGAAAATTACCGAATTATCAGTTTAATAAGTCACTGCTGCAAAATACTAACGCGAATTCTTTACAGACGAATGGAAAAACTGGTAGAAGACGACCTTGGGGAAGATCAGTTTTGATTCCGTTGAAATGTAGGAACACGTGAGGAAATACTGACCCTACGACTTATGTTAGAAGAACGATTAATGAAAGGCAAACATACGTTTCCAGAATTGGTAGATTTAGAAAAAAGCTTTTGACAATGTTGAGGGCAATACTCTCTTTCAAATTCTGAAGGTGGCAGCGGTAAAATACAGTGATCGAAAGGCTATTTACAATTTATATAGAAATGAGACATTTAAAGTAGTAAAGGAGTTTTGCTATTTGGGGAGCAATGTAACTGATAATGGTCGAAGTTGAGAGGATATAAAATGTAGACTGGCAATGGCAAAGAAAGCATTTCTGAACAAGAGGAATTTGTTAAGATCGAGTATAGATTTAAACGTCAGGAAGTCGTTTCTGAAAGTATTTGTATGGAGTGTAGCCATGTATGGAAGTGAAACATAGACGATAAGTAGTCTGTACAAGAAGAGAATAGAAGCTTTCGAAATGTGGTGCTACAGAAGAATGCTGAAGATTAGATGGGTATATCACGTAACTAATGAGGAGGTATTGAGTTGAATTGGGGAGAAGAGGAGTTTCTGACACAAGTTGACAAGATGAAGGGACCAGTTGGTAGGGCATGTTGTGAGGCATGAAGGGATCACAAATTTAGCATAGGAGGGCCGCGTGGAGGGTAAAAATCGTAGAGGGACACCAAGAGATGAATACATTAAGTAGATTCAGAAGGATGTGGGTTGCAGTAAATACTGGGAGATGAAGAAAGGAGAGCTGCATCAAACCAGTCTCAGGACTGCTAATGCTTTCTTGCACGTTGCACGCAGTTGTTCAGTCCTGTTTAGATTTTATCTGTTATTATTACCATGTAGACTCTTTACTGATCCAGGGAAGCTGTATTATCTACATGCCACTATTCTGTGCATTTTGGAGAGTCTATCATTGTGTTTGAATCTATTGGCGGGTAGCCCCGTACTAGTCCTAGGCTCCTGGTAGTCAGAACGCGGTGCGAGCCCGTGGCCCGCGGCCTTTGGCAGGCGCCTCGCACGGCTGTCGTCAGAGCCTGGAATACCTCGCACGCGGGCGGGGGCCACGTCCTGACCGGAACGCCGCACCGGCCGGAAGCGGCGGCGACCCCTCCGGCCGGGCGTCCTTTGTTGTGGGCTGGAGCTGGAGGGCCCTCCAGGCCGCTCTCGCCGCCATTGTTCGCCGGCGCCCTCTCAGCGCGTGTCGGCCAACACGGAGGGCCGCTGTCCCCGCCAGGGCAAACGCCACATTTCGCACCGGTCACCTCTCACCGACAGCCTCGTAATGCCTTAATCTTGCACTGAATAGCCGAAATTTTCAATAAGAATCACTTTTGAAACAATGGTGCCAAACAAAGTGTTTAATTATTTGCATGTAAAACTTCTGCTCGCTAATACTGAAATAAATTTTGCCATCTGGCGCAAGTCATATATAATCGACTCAATAATCCATGTTTCGCCATGCCATATACACTACTGGCCATTAAAGTTGCTACACCAAGAAGATGACGTGCTACAGATGCGAAATTTAACCCACAGGAAGAATAACCTGTGATATGCAAATGATTAGCTTTTCATAGCATTCACACGAGGTTGGCGCCGATGGCGACACCTACAACGTGCTGACATGAAGAAAGTTTCCAACCGATATCTCATACACAAATAGCAGTGGACCGGCGTTGCCTGGTGGAACGTTGTTGTGATGCCTCGTGTAAGGAGGATAAATGCGTACCATCACGTTTCCGACTTTGATAAAGGTCGGATTGTAGCCTATCGCCATTGCGGTCTATCGTATCGTGACATTGCTGCTCGCGTTGGTCGAGATCCAAATACTGTTAGCAGAATATGGAATCGGTGGATCCAAGAGGGTAATACAGAACGGCGTGCTGGATCTAAACGGCCTCGTATCCCTCGCAGTCGAAATGACAGGTATCTTGTCCGCATGGCTGTAACGGATCGTGCAACCACGTCTCGATCCCTGTGTCAATTGATGGGGAAGTTTGCAAGACAACAACCATCTGCACGAACAGTGCGATGACGTTTCCAGCAACGTGCACTATCAGCTCGGAGACCATGGCTGCGGTAACCCTTGACGCTACATCACAGACAGGAGCGCATGCGATGGTGTAGTCAATGACGAACATGTGTGCATGAATGTCAAAACGTCATTTTTTCGGGTGAATCCAGGTTCTGTTTACAGCATCATGAGGGTTGCATCCGTGTATGGCGACATCGCGGTGTACCCACATTGGATGCGTCTATTCGTGATCGCCATACTGGCGTATCACCCGGCGTGATGGTATTGGGTGCCATTGGTTGCACGTCTCAGTCATCTCTTGTTCGCATTGATGGCACTTTGAACAGTGGACGTTACACTTCAGATGTGTTACGACCCTCGCCTCTACCCTTTATTCGATTTCCCCGAAACCCTACATTTCAGCGGGATAATGCACGACCGCATGTTGCAGGTCATGTACGGCCTTTCTGGATACAGAAAAAGTTCGACTACAGCCCTGGCAGTACATTGTCTAGATCTCTCACAAAATGAAAACGTCTGGTCAATGGTGGCCGAGCAACTGGCTCGTCACAATACGCCATTCACTACTCTTCATGAACTTTGGTATCGTGTTGAAGCTGCATGGGCAGCTGTAACTGTATACGGCATCCAAGCTCTGTTTGACTCAATGCCCAGGCGTATCAAGGCCGTTATTAAGACTAGAGGTGGTTGTTCTTGGTTCTGATTTCTCAGGATCTATGCACACAAAATGCGTGAAAATGTAATCACATGTCAGTTCTAGTATAATATATTTGTCCAGTGAATACTGTTTTATCATCTGCATTTATTACTGGTATTACAATTTTAATGACCAGTAGTGTATATCAACGTAAGACGATTTTTTTCATAGGCCCGCCTCTGTCAACTTCCTTCGACCCCTGCCAGTGTTGACTGCGTACTAGCCAATTTTTTGTTCGTTCTTACTAGTGGGTGTCAACCGAGCAGCGTCAATAAATTGTACAAAATGTGATATCATATGTCAATAGCAACTCACGGGCATCCCAAAGTTGCCTACAGAATTGCAAGTTTTCGTCAGACGCCAATAGCAGTCGCGTGGGATCCAGCAGAACGAATGTAGCATGCCCACTGAGCCATAGCCGTCGCGTGGGATCCGGCGGAACCAACGGAGCATGCCCACTGAGCCATAGCCGTCGCGTGGGATCCGGTGGAACCAATGGAGCATGCCCACTGAGCCATAGCGTTCGCGTGGGATCCGGCGGAACCAATGGAGCATGCCCACTGAGCCATAGCCGTCGCTTGGGATCCGGCGGAACCAATGGAGCATGCCCACTGAGCCATACCTCGAGCGGCTCAGGATTACGAGCAGCCTGTGCCACCGCAATCATCCGTTCTTTAGTTTAGGGAGTCTCATCCTTGTTGACATTGTGACAGCTGCACTGCTTCTTACTGCAGTATTTGTGAAGAGGTTTAGCCTCCTTGGAGAAATATAAGTTAAGCAAATCTTCTGTTTACTGTGTTAAATCTTCTCCTGTCCAGCTCTTCTATGCTGGCGGCTGCTGCAACACTCTGTAGCCCACCTCTCCTTACCATTCTCTACGAAGTTGTACACGAAACAAACAAAGAAATGAACAAGAGAAATAGTTTAATATGAGCTAATTTTGCAATTTAAAGGAAAGTTTGTTGTCCAGCCGTTCTTGGGTAACATTTGCTATCAGCTCGCTAGGCTGATTAAGAGCTGTAATATTAAAGCAGCGTACAGCTCACAATACAAGATCCGTTTAACTTTATTTGTAATGAGCAGCTGTACAAACAAAATTTCTCTCATTCTGGCGTTTGTAGATTAACATGCTGCCAATTCCCTACGACTTATATTGGGCAGACAGGCTGTATGTTTAGGACGAGATTTCACTAAAAATAACGGTGCAGCTAAAAATAGTTCCTCGATTGCTGAGCATTAAAAACTAGAGCATACATAGAACCTGCATTAGAATCGCTTCAAATTTTGCACCTTGCGCCTAAGAGAAAGAAACTGACTTTTGAAGACTTAATGACCAACTGAATAGCTATAATCATATGTTTTATGATTCACTGATGATAATTCTTCTCCTCGTGAAAATGTTAATTTTCCTATGTCTTATATTTAGGCAACGACCTTGCCGCAGTGGCTACAATGGCTCCCGTGAGATCACTTTGGGCGTGGTCGGCACTTGGATGGGTGACCAACCAGGCCGCCATGCATTGTTGCCATTTTTCGGGGTGCACTCAGCATCGTGATGCCAATTGAGGAGCTACTCGGCCTAATAGTAGCGGTTTCACTCAAAAATACCATCATAACGACCGGGAGAGCTTGGTGCTGACCCCACGCTCCTCTTATCCGCATCCTCCCCTTAGGATGACATGGTGGTCGGATGGTCCTGGTAGGCCACTCGTGGCCTGAAGACAGAGTTACTTTATGTCTTACATTTGACTTTAAAAAAAATTTGTACAAATTGTGTCTCTTTCGTATAGAAGCTGTAATTTGTATGTGTTTCTTACGTACACCTCGTCTTTACTCTTGATGCCAACAGATGACGAATGTGTTAGATATTTTATTCCTTCAACTGTTTCTAAACTTATTTGACATGTGTTATTTGCTTCACATTTATTTTTTATTTGCGTTGAATTTACTTACAAAAAGGTTTAGTTTATTCTTATTTACTGCACTGCCAAACACGCAAACGTTGCCTAGCGGAGCTTCCGTCCGCTGTTTCGGCAGATTCCTGCCTGACAGTTCTACATCACGTGCGGATGTGTGCTGACAAACTGCATTCACAGCCACTACATTTTGTATTCCAATATTTATGTTTCAAGATGCAAGTGAGTCAAGGCAACAATCGGCGTCTCTTGTAACGATCCACTTCGCATTTGGCTTTTCCTTGCTAGTCCAGGGCAACGCCTTAAAATCTCTGCCTTTAGATTCCAGGTACACATCAAAATTTTGGCTATTTGTGACTAATGCAATACCCCCATTTACTAGACGTACGTCCCCCCTTCAGTCTGGTTTCCTAATGTTATTCATAATTTTTACCATCTCCCCATGCTAGACAGAACTAAACCCCTCATCTGTTTTATGTTCTTTTCCGAGTGGAAATTCTGAAGGCGCCTCGAAATGCGGAAACGTATCAATATAGTTTCTGATGTCATTGTAACGCTCACTTTGTCCTTACTGGGAACATATCAGTAAGGTTCGTGCTACATAGCCATAGAGGGGAAGGATTTAGAGAATATTCGAAAGACACATGTTATGTCATTGGAAGAAGAGGCCCCATGTCCAAGTTGGTACTTCACGACGGAACTAAAAGTGAGGACTGTCGCTGCCTGACGCAGCACGGATGGGAAACGTCGATGCACACACGCCCTTAAGAAGTACCATATGGATTGGTTCAAATGGCTCTGAGCACTATGGGACTCAACTGCTGTGGTCATCAGTCCCCTAGAACTTATAGAACTTAGAACTACATAAACCTAACTAACCTAAGGACATCACACACATCCATGCCCGAGGCAGGATTCGAACCTGCGACCGTAGCAGTCGCACGGTTCCGGACTGCGCGCGTAGAACCGCGAGACCACCGCGGCCGGCGTACCATATGGAGCCGCTGTCGGAAGAGTGCTTTGGTCACAGTGTAGCGCTGCTTAGCCCACTTGGCAATTATCGCCTACGATAAAAGTCTCCTCTTAGGTAATCAAGTACGGCTAGCAACTAACAGAAATATTATTCAGAACTGTATATCAAATTTTATAGTCAACTGTAGCTTGAGATAAACATACTGTACTGTAACAAACGACAAGTCACAGAGTTCAGCGACAGTAATATGCACTGTCTCTCATGTGGACATGGACATTTTGCATGTTAAGTGCTTTACATAGTTCAAATAATAATAAAGTGATGTTGAAACCTTCCCGTCTAATATTGGATGAACGTTTGCTTGCTGACTGAACGCTGCGTCTCTTAAAATCTTTTAACTGCTGCTCTGTCAAGACTACCTGCTGATTATTACGACGAAACATAAAATGTGTTGTCGCCGTGGCCCTCAGTCGTTACCTGAAATTATTAAGACTGATTCTTACCTTTAATTATTTATACTGGATCGCCATCTGACTGCTACAGCAAACTGTGGAATGAATATACTTACTTCTCTTTAACATAATTATAAGCTGCTGGTGGAGTTTCATAATACTTTGTGACTGGAATTCTTTAAGTTGAAGTTAATTTAGATTTGATAAAAGCTGAAGCTCAGTTTAGACTTTTCTTTTAACATAACAATAAATTCCGTAAAGCATTTACGTGAATGATTTTGGGATAGAAAATTCTTAATGCATTTAATCTGGTAGAAGTTAACTATATTCTGAGAACGATCTTGACAAACAATTACAAGGGGTATAGTTCTTTACAAAAATTCTTAAAAAGTAGCGTTGCGCTACATACCTAATTTTCCATCAAAATTACATAACTATATTCTGAGAACGATCTTGACAAACAATTACAAGGGGCATAGTTCTTTACAAAAATTCTTAAAAACTAGCATTGCGCTACATATAGCGAGTGGCTGGCGAGCACACCGCTTCTTTCAAAGTGTTAATTCATACCTCGCTTACAGCGACCTCCTCTCATGTCTCGCTAGCTACGACTGCCTCGTCTCACATCTTACTCGCAACTGCTCGCTTCCAACGCTCAATGCTACAAAAGTGCGGTCTCGCCGCCAACAATGGTTTTTGGTGCAGACAATCCCTGCTACCATTACAGATGTATTACTGCGCGCTGTTTCCCGCTCTTTCTCAAAATGTATCTATGCGCGGTTTCCCGCTCTTTCTCAATAATACACAATGCAATTTAATTAACAAAACAATTTAAATAAGAAACAGTTCAGATAATTACATGCTAAAACAGTTTAAATACGCCTATTACATAATTACATATGCCGCTACTCGGCTTTCTTAAAATTTTACTACGTTGTTGAGTCATATGGACTCAACATAAGTATAAAATTTGATTATAGAAAATAGTTTGAACAAAGTGTATACACAAATGCTGTCATACGAAATGATTTGTCTATCTCTAATAAAGAGAATATGTAAATAGAAAGGGTTTTAGTAGGAATTGTACATCAAGTAAAATTTGGTTCCCTTAAATTTAACAACAAGAATAAGAGTAAATGTGAAAATCAACATACAGATCATATGAAGCAATTGAAAGTTTACATTATGAAACATAGCGGCATATGTAATTATGTAATAGGCGTATTTAAACTGTTTTAGCATGTAATTATCTGAACTGTTTCTTATTTAAATTGTTTTGTTAATTAAATTGCATTGTGTATTATTGAGAAAGAGCGGGAAACCGCGCATAGATACATTTTGAGAAAGAGCGGGAAACAGCGCGCAGTAATACATCTGTAATGGTAGCAGGGATTGTCTGCACCAAAAACCATTGTTGGCGGCGAGACCGCACTTTTGTAGCATTGAGCGTTGGAAGCGAGCAGTTGCGAGTAAGATGTGAGACGAGGCAGTCGTAGCTAGCGAGACATGAGAGGAGGTCGCTGTAAGCGAGGTATGAATTAACACTTTGAAAGAAGCGGTGTGCTCGCCAGCCACTCGCTATATGTAGCGCAATGCTAGTTTTTAAGAATTTTTGTAAAGAACTATGCCCCTTGTAATTGTTTGTCAAGATCGTTCTCAGAATATAGTTATGTAATTTTGATGGAAAATTAGGTATGTAGCGCAACGCTACTTTTTAAGAATTTTTGTAAAGAACTATACCCCTTGTAATTGTTTGTCAAGATCGTTCTCAGAATATAGTTAACTTCTACCAGATTAAATGCATTAAGAATTTTCTATCCCAAAATCATTCACGTAAATGCTTTACGGAATTTATTGTTATGTTAAAAGAAAAGTCTAAACTGAGCTTCAGCTTTTATCAAATCTAAATTAACTTCAACTTAAAGAATTCCAGTCACAAAGTATTATGAAACTCCACCAGCAGCTTATAATTATGTTAAAGAGAAGTAAGTATATTCATTCCACAGTTTGCTGTAGCAGTCAGATGGCGATCCAGTATAAATAATTAAAGGTAAGAATCAGTCTTAATAATTTCAGGTAACGACTGAGGGCCACGGCGACAACACATTTTATGTTTCGTCGTAATAATCAGCAGGTAGTCTTGACAGAGCAGCAGTTAAAAGATTTTAAGAGACGCAGCGTTCAGTCAGCAAGCAAACGTTCATCCAATATTAGACGGGAAGGTTTCAATGTAATAGTTTTTGCGTGTTTTGGTATCCACTCGACCGTCTCCAGAAGTAAATCTAAACTTGCTAAATACCCTGCAACGTCGATGAGGATGTTTCCATTGTCAGTTACTAAAAAACGTCTCCAAGGAAATTTCTGAGTACCTGCAATCTCAAATCAACACATGACCATAACCTCACATAAAGCCTTGTTGATTATTACTACAGGACAAATACAAGTCACACACACACACACACACACACACACACACACACACACACAGGTCACTGATATAACAAACACACACTCAATAGTTTGCAATAACATTCAACAGTTGGCAACACCATCTAAAACGTAACATTGAAACGAGTGTCCATTTCTTAATGTTTTGGGAACGAAATTTCATATAACAGTAAACAGATGAAGGATAGCTGTAAAACAACAAAAAGAGCACATGAAATCTGGAAGTAGAAATTTAAATTATTATTGTATAATAGGGAAGCAGAAAGTGCCAGAAATGGTTATAACCTCAATAAGCAAGGTGATGCGGTGCTGGGGTTACATACTTGCAGAATTCGAGAAGGGTAAATTTGTGAGGCCATACTGAAAGTAATGCCTCCAAATTCTTATGTGAGAACTCTAAAGGCTATTTAAAGAAAACAAAGATTATTAACATTCTACATGTCTATTCTTCATGTCTACATATTTACTTCTCAACATAGTCACCCTGGCACGAACACATTTCTCCAGAGAGAGACCGTTTGCTGATACCGTCATTGTAGAATTTTTGGTTTTGTTGATGCAGTCATAACCTTACCTCTGGCTGCACGCACTGCTTCATCACTACCAAATTGAAGTTCTCGGAGGTGTTCTTTACGTTTTGGAAACAGATGTAAATTGGATGGGGCTAGCTATAGACTGTATAGGGAATAATCAATGACAGTTAACCCAAGGTATCGGAGTATTGCAGATATTGCAACTCTCTTGTGTTGTCTAGCATTGTCGTGCTCAAGGAGAGGTTGCTACACCTGTGGACGAATCCCCGAATTCGATATTCGATTACAACACATTGTTACGCATGCACCGACATAATTAAGAGAGCCCTCTAGTGGCAGAGGGGTGCAAATACGTAGACATGAAAAATAAAGATGGGAAATGTTAATAACGTTTGTTTTATATAAAAACTTTCAGATTTTCCATATACAAATATTCTGGGGCAATACTTTTCAGAGCACCCTCGTATTAATTTTAGGCAAGCGTCTGGTGAAGAAATGCTGGAGTCGAATTTTATAGGCGAAAATCGTTCTGATACCTCTGACAGAGGATTACATGTACCTTTCCTGTTGTTGGTAAGAATGTAGGGTAGGCTACTTTCAGAGTTGGTATCCGGACCAAAACAAGAAAAAAAGTCTAGTAGGCTAGGGATATAAAATGCCTACCTTAAAAGTTATGAGCCTTCTACATATTTGATAAAATGAAACACATCTCTTATACTGCAACCTCTTTGCTTTCCATATTTTTGAAGGAGATAGTTCCGATCAAAACTAAACAAAAAAGCGCAGTAAATATGGGCTCTAAAATGCATACCTTAATAATTACGGGCGCTTCTTCATTAGAAGACATGCGCTACACAGTAACGAAGATGGATAAGTAGTTGCAGCTATTAAGGTACGCACTGTATCATCATACATATTACATCCAAAATGTAAAGAAACGAAGTATAAATATGTACAAATATTGCAGGCCACTGAAGATGCCTTTCCCACAATCAGGGCTAAACGCACACGACACGAAATATGGACCCAAAGTAATAATTATCAACATAACAAAACTGTGTGTAGCTGCAGTTGCCTGCCATGCCGTTTAGCACCTGAAACGTGAAAATGAGGATATCAGGGTCCGTCCATTTTACAAAAATATCAAACTATAGCAAGAGAATTTAGGAAAAAGGAACTATAACAGTGTTCAGTAATTACCGAAGCAACATTCACCGTAGACGTTCCTGATAAAGCTAGTTCAAATTCTCACATTCTTGAGAATTGAAATAATGGGGGAAGTGTCGTTCACGCAGTTCAAAAGGTAGATATTTATTGACTTAGGAAAAAATAGCATATGGGCTAATCGAATATTATTTAGAACACAGTAAGAAGCGCCTTTTTTTTACAAAAAAAATTGGTCGCTTGTATCTCGTTTTCTTTCAGTGCGCCAAATAACATAGAAAATTATTTTTCCTGGTAAACGGATCTAACTTGTTCGCTGCTGAAACAATTTCTATTAGAAGGGATTATCTATTTACTTTCTTACATATGGTAGGCATTTCCTTTTCCAGGTATTTCTAAGCGTAGATACATCTTTGCTTCCAGACATTTCGTCTTTCTTGTGGGAGAACACTACCAGCAAAAATACGAGGCTTCTGTGCAATCTTCGCAAAGCAAACTAAAAACTACAGATTATAAAAATAGTTCAAATTGCTCTGAGCACGATGGCACTCAACTTCTGAGGTCATCAGTCCCCTAGAACTTAGAACCACTTAAACGTAACTAACCTAAGGACACCACACACATCCATACCCGAGGCAGGAGACATGTCGAAACGAAGGCTTAAAGTTTTTGCAAATATCATTCCGTGCACTCAGTTGGACAGTAAAGACGCATAGAGGAGAGGCGCGTGAACAAGATACGCAGATGTCAGCATCTCAGAAAGGACATGTAGTAGGGCTCATAGTAGCAGGTTCGGGTAATCGGCGAATGGCTCAACATTTGAAGAGGAGAGATGACACCATTTGATGATGTTGACAGGAATGGGTGAACCATGGCCGAACATAGCGTCAAGAAGGAAGCGGTCAACCTAGAGACACGACACAACGTGAGGACCGAGGAATCGTTAGAGAGGCACACAGAATCCCGGATGCATCAGTATCATCGAACGATAATACAGGATATAGCACCATACGTTAATGGACCACCTTCTTTGATGACAGACAAGACGTGTCCAGCTATTATATTCTTTGTCCCCCTCTCACATTATTGCCGTTTGCTACAGGATAGCTTGTGAGTGTGGATTCATCAGAGCATACAATGCCTGGTAAACCATCCAGAAGGGAATTATACATGGTCTATTCGCAGAACATAAGTCTTCAACTGAAAGCGTTCCGTTGTGACTCTTGTGTAAGTGACGCGTGAAACTGGTAGCTGTGTTTTATTAGCCACACGGATATGAATCTGATACCAATGACAACAACAACTTCTTATAAGAATGTTATTCGCCACACGGATGTAAAGCTGATACCAGTGACAGCAACAACTTCTCATAAGAACGTAAGAACGTCTTGACTGATGACCAATTCAACGAGAATGTCTCACGGCATAAGCTTCGGCTGCTGGATAGCCGTCGTATCGGATTTCGCCAAGCGCCAGCAACATGTCACCGTACTCGTTGGGTGTGTACCCCATGTTTATTAGTACGTGAGTATCCATGGCATGCCGAATTTCGTTTCTTTGTTCATTCTGATTTGCCTTGTAAACGTCAGTGTAATCAAACATTCTACAATGTAACCGACCGTGACTCCAGAAACGGAATCGACAAAGCGTGTCGCTAAGAGACACTAGCAACCTTACATCTCGCTCGCAGGTCGGTTACAACATGCACTGAATTATGCATTCAGTGCAGTGGCCGCTCTTTCGAGTACCTCACTCAAATGAACATTCCGCCACTGAATCATACAACTGAACGCAGCCGGGTTCGCAATTGTCCTGCGTGTTACACCCACCGTTAAAACTTATAGCATACCTAGGATTGATAGAAATTTGAGCTAAACTGATTTATATTAATGGCCTCAGTATCAGTTAGTTAAAACTGTCAACAAGTGTCTGATTAAACATGATCTTGAAACGTCATAATTCCTTGGAATTCCATGTAGAATAAAATGCTGGGTGCCACGGAGAGAAGAGTTTTGACTTTGCAGAGCTCGTGATTAATCAGCTGGTCACTAAATGTTCTCAAAACTCGTCATCATGAGTGACTCATTGCAACTGAGACTATTACAATGAATATTTTCAAGGAACTTTTAACATTACAGCGCGTCAGCAATCGTGAATAATTTAATGATTATAAAGAATCCGCCTCGATTACAAAGAGAAACCGGATGTTGACCTAGGTTTTGTTGGCTGGGGTGAGGAAGCACACTTCTGACGTTTGAGCTAAGTACAGATATTAACATTGTACACACATACCGTTTATTTTACATTTTATGCAAGTCTTTTGCACTTTTGGGCGTTCTTTATTAATATTGGACCATGCCTCTTTAGTCAGTTTTTAGTTTTAGTTGTCCCGAAGATGGCTTGGTTATCCGCACCGAAACCTAGGTCAACATCCAGTTTCTAATTTTCAATCAAGGCGGATTCTTTATAATCATTAATATTTTCAAAATTTATACAGTTCCGCATCTCTCGTGACTATATATTATCCATTATTAGGCTAATGTTCTACTCAAAAAATTATATCTCTTGACAAAATAACTAAACAAATGATATTCATAACTCCGCAAGCAAAGTAGCAACTTTTACGCTTACCCATTAAATACATATAGCTCCCACTTAATATTTTGTAAGTTACAGAGAAAAACACCTCATTTGAAATATCTCATATATTTATTATTTGCTTCCTTTAAGCCGGCCGTGGTGGCTGAGCGGTTGTAGGAGCTACAGTCTGGAAGCGCGCGACCGCTACGGTCGCAGGTTCGAATTCTACCTTGGGAATGGATGTGTGTGGTGTCCTTAGGATAGTTAGGTTTAATTATTTGTAAGTTCTAGGGGACTGATGACCTTCGAAGTTAAGTCCCATAGAGCTCAGAGCCATTTGAACCACTTTTTTCCTTCCTTTAAAATAGTTTTAGAGTTATGTAGACACATTCCTGTCTCTGCACATGACGTAGGGGGAAATGCGTCCTATGTTCATTGCGACTGAAATGTTAGATACAAGCAGTGTCAATGGAGAGAGACATAGAACAGTCTTGATTGCAGACAGCGGAATTTGCATATAACTGTCCGCTTTCAACAGAAGTGTGTCCACAACGAGCTGCGTGTACTCACGTCGTCGCATCGCGCAGGTGGTTTCCTGTCACAATAACACCGCACGAGCTGACACCCGTTTGCACCAACATTCAGCAGGTTGTGTGGAATTCAGCTGTCGGCGCCTGGTGCCGGTTTATTTGTGTCTCCTGAGATTGACTGGGCCGTCGCCACCGCTTGACTGTTACCGTATGTGTGTCCGCGCGCGCGTGTATGTGTGTGTGTGTGTGTGTGTGTGTGTGTGTGTGCGTGTGTGTGTGTCTGTACGTGTGGAACAAAGCCCATTCCTTTCGGTCAGCGCGACCACAGCCACCACCACCATTACAGCCCATAAATATTTGCGTCCGACTGCGGAGAAATATTTGCGTGCCCTCCGGGCGGTAGCGTGCCGACTGCAGCGTGCCGGTGCGGCGACCTCGTGACCCGAGCGTATCGATAATCACCAGAGTCGCGGGCTGCGCGCCAATCGGCACAGTAATTGCACTTCAAGGGCCGCGGCCCACGTGGAGTGCAATTTGGGATCCCCCTCCCCCGACCCCCGATTGCGACCAGTTTAGTCCCACCAACAACCTTTACCATCTAGTCGACTGTCTTTCAACATTCTGCCAGATGCTTGCCCGAGGTATCCACCCACTTCGTATAGCGTCCAACATTGTTGCTGTCTCTCAGTAATCTGGGTCTCCTTTTAACACCAGATCAAACTTCATCTGCGGCACTGTGAGTCTGATATCAGCCTCCGCGGGAGATGAATGGCCGTTGGAGGCAATGGATATAGATGGCCGCTAGAGGGCATAGTATCACCCCAGTGCTGCACTCGCATATGGCCCTACACACGCACCAACGGACCCACCGACCGACCGACCCACCGACTGACAAATTGGACATCTGTATGCATTTTGGCCGACCGACCAACGAACTTTCCTCTTCGGGATACATGACAGGATGGGAGACATACGAAACTTCAAGGGCAGAGTTTCTGCAAAAATTTAAAGATTGCAGATGATTGTGGAGCAAATCATGCGTGGAATACAGCAGTATAGATGCAAGAAATTAAACAAGTTTTTCATTTTTTAACAAATTCGTAATCATTAAGTGACTGTTGGCCTCAGTGTAGAGTTCTTCGGCCGACGTTTGTTTCAGACTTTTCCCCAGTACAAGTGGCTGGCGCTCTTAATGCTTCACCCCTCCACTGCCGGTGGTGGACTACAATGGAGGGTGAAGCTTTCACAATGGCAGCTACTCGTGTTGGCGAAATATCATAAAAATCATCAAACCTCGGCCGAATAAACCGAGACAGAAGCCAACAGGCAGTTTGTCAACAAGTGGCCACGAAATCCTTAACAATTTTGTGAAAATGATTTTGTCTGGAACACCGAATAAGAGTCTCTCGACCTTCTGTATTTGTGCTTTTAGGTTTTATTTCCGATACTTATCTGAAGTGAAATCTAAAAACCGAAGTATCGACATTAATTCACAAAATATACTCGCTTTATTGTTGTAAGCCATCTCTTATAGGGACTAAAGTATCGGATTTGTTTACAGTTCTGACACATACTAATTGCTTAATTTCTTATCTATTTGTTGTATTCATTGGAAGATGTGTGCCAAAACCATGTGTCGTTAATCTTCTTCGAATCTAAAAAAGAAAAAAAGGCACTTTGGGGCTTCACTGCTGAAGTCATCAGTCCCCTAAAACTTAGAACTACTTAAAACTAACTAAACTACGGACATCACACTCATCCAGGCAGGATTCGAACCTGCGACTTTAGCGGTAGCGCGGCTCCTGACTATAGCGCCTACAACGGCTCGGTCACTACGGCCGGCTCTTCGAATCTGAAATGAGTTTCGTAAACTTACAGGTCAGCATTTAAAGTACATAAATAAATTAGTAACGTTTACATTCAAGTGTTTTGTTTTATTTACTTGCATTGTGTTACGATGTATTCCCTCTATCAACTATAAATCACGTTGCAATTTTCAGGTATCATTTTAGTTAATAATTGTGGGAATACAACAGTACTGAATTTTAGGTCCTCTTCAATTTTGACGGTGGCTAGAAATCGTAAGGTAGCTAAAAGCTTCTCCTCGCAGCATAAAGCCTCTCTCGTGACAGTATTCTTTTTTATTAAGAGTAACTTCAAGCAGTGCAGCAGCTCTGAAATGTGTGATTGATTCATTGTTAGATAGATACAAATATTATCGGCTCCCAGCTGCTTAAGTAACGGAATGTGACAGAATTTATTTCCTTCTTGAATTAGCTACTTCTTTGCCCAAAGCTCTCTCGGCTTTTTTTAAAAGTTGTTACTTCTAACACCGCCAAGGCGAACCTCCGTTTTGGTTTTCCTGTAACGCCAAGATGAACGTCGTAGGACACAAACTTAGTGCACTTAAGAGAAACAAAAAACTGAGTGAACTTAAACAAATCACAAAAACACGGGAGCGATTTGGTCTCAGGAGTGCAGTCTGTTGGGACATGTGTAAGCTGCCACGAAATTGGTCGGTCGATCTGTAAGTCGGTGGAGCGATAAATTGCTGCCTGTATACGGGCCTATAGTGAGGGAGCCACTCGTCTCGCCACTTGAATACGCCGCCATATACTGTTCCTCGCAGATGGTACATACCGGGTGATGAAAAGGTCAGTATAAATTTGAAAACTGAATAAATCACGGAATAATGTAGATAAAGAGGTACAAATTGACACACATACTTGGAATGACATGGGGTTTTACTATAACAAAAAAAGTACAAAAGTTCCAAAAATGTCCGACAGATGCCGCTTCATCTGATCAGAATAGCCATAATTAGCATAACAAAGTAAAACAAAGCAAAGATGATGTTCTTTATAGGAAATGCTCAATGTGTCCACCATCCATAGCTGTACTCGAGGAATAATGTTGTGAACAGCACTGTAAAGCATGTCCGGAGTTATGGCGAGGCATTGACGTCGGATGTTGGCTTTCAGCATCCCTACAGATGTCGGTCGATCACGATACACTTGCGACTTCAAGAAACCCCAAAGCCAATAATCGCACGGACTGAGGTCTGGGGACCTGGGAGGCCAAGCATGACGACAGTGGCCGCTGAGCACACGATCATCACCAAACAACGCGGGCAAGAGATCTTACACGGGCCTTCTGTCGGACATTTTGTGAACTTGGTTTTTATCTGTTCTAATAAAACCACGTGTCATTCCAGGCATGTGTGTCAATTTTTACCTCTCTATCTACATTATTCCGTGGTTTATTAAGTTTTAAAATTTATACTGACTTTTTAATCACCCTGTATACAGCTGCTCAACGAACGGTCAGTCAGTTCTGTACCCGCGCTTTATACTGCCGGTTACTGTCATCTATGTACCTTGGACTATTCGATGAAACCTCGCTTGTCACTTGGTCTTTCTCTCAGGCCCCGATTTGGATTATTTCCTTCTGTGCTCTGGACATGCTAAACTGCATCCGCTTTGTTCTCCTTCTTCTTCACTTCGAGATTTAGGCATTAAGCGTGTCCCGAACTGACATTTTAGTACCATCTTTTCCTCCGTCTTCCAATGTCCTGAGGACTTCTACTTGATTACAGTGACTGGTATTCTTTCTTCTTCCACACGTTTAAGATGTTGCCTCCGTTTCACCCCATATGCTTCCACTTCGTTGTTTAAAATAAAGATTCTTAACTCTCCTCGCACATACTCTTTTCTCACAAGATCTATCCTTAATTAACTTTTGACTGACAGATTGGAAGAGGCTATCGAAAACGCTGGTTGTAGATGCTACTCTTAATGAAGAGGTTGGCGCAGGAGAGGAATTCATTCGTTCGGAGAGTAAAATAACATCAAGGAGAGAGAGGAAGTAGTAATGCTCATAGTGATAACGAAGCACTGATTAGAACGGAATAAGGATAACTGATGAAAATCGTTGCTTCTAAACTTTTTGTTGGAGTTTTAACAGTGTCAAACTGGAAAGATGATCTACAGCCAGCGTACTGACGTGGTCTGCATATTGCGTACAGTAGTGACAATCTCGACTCTTCACAGTTCGTTGCAACATGTGTAGTGTGTAAGCCAGTGGCATTTGTAAAATGTCATTCTGATTTTTCTGTGTTTTCATACAGCCGGGATTTTCGATAATCTGTGTGACCTACAGCCCCAACTACTCCGGATAAACAAAGTTAAAGTGGTTATTTTCTTACTTACTGTTTATTTAATTTTATTTACCGATCAGTTTTTTATAGAAATGAGTGTAAGATAGTGTTTCAATAATATTCACTTTATACAAAGTGTCATCCTCAGCAAAATCTATGAATAAATAAATTTAGGTTTGTTCTGCCTTCAGAAGTCTTGCTTCAACCAGCTTTTCCAGTTGTCGCCGAGGATTTTACTTCGTGTTTTGATTTCTGCAATGTATTTGATCTTACGCATTCACCACTCATCCTACGTGTTGTAGAACGGTTGTTGTTGTTGTGGTCTTCAGTCCAGAGACTGGTTTGAAGCAGCTCTCCATGCTCTCTATAGTGTGCAAGGTTCTTCATCTCCCAGTACCTATTGCAACCTACAACCTTCTGAATCTGCTTAGTGTATTCATCTCTTGGTCTCCCTATACGATTTTTACCCTCCACGCTGCCCTCCAATACTAAACTGGTGGTCCCTTGATGCCTCAGAATATGCCCCACCAACCCATCGCTTCTTCTAGTCAAGTTGTGCCTCAAACTTCTCTCCTATTCTACTCAATACCTCCTCATTAGTTATGTGATCTACCCATCTAATCTTCAGCATTCTTCTGTAGCACCACATCTTGAAAGGTTCTATTCTCTTCTTGTCTAAACTATTTATCGTCCACGTCTCACTTCCATACATGGCTACACTCCATAAAAACACTTTCAGAAACGAGTTCCTGACATTCAAATCTATAATCCATGTTAACAAATTTCTCCTTTTTAGAAATGTTTAGAAATGTTGTCAAAGTGTGAACTGTCAGATGCATTAACGTACTATAGGTGCTAGAAGAGTTACAAGTGGATACTGAAAGGCTCAATCTAGATATAGTGGATTCGTTGACACGAAATGAAAATAATGACGCCTGATCAGACAAATATAGGGTAATAGCAACCGCGCCCTAAAATAGTATAACGTGAGTAGGATTCCTCGTAAATAAATAGGCAGGACAAAGAGTTAGTTATAGTGAACCGTTCAGTGACGGGATTGTTATAATCAGAATCGACTTCAAACCGGCGCCAGCAGTTTAGGTATTCATTCGAGGTTCACAAGCGGTATATGAAAAGATACGCGATGTAAAAATGGATAGTGACAAGGTAAGAAAGCTGTACCAAACCAGTGGGAAAACGCAATAAACGAAAAAGGATTTTCCTTATGACTGGGCATGACCTCTTTCCTTTTGCTACTCTTTTTAGTATGTCCTCCTCGTTTCGTCCGTTATCAATTATCTTGCTTCCGCCCGCCTCGATAGCTGAGTGACCACCGCGGTGGAATGCCATGCAAAGGGGCCCGGGTTCGATACCCGGATGTGTCAGAGAATTTCTCTGCTCAGGGACTTGGTGGTGTGTCATCCTCATAATCATATCATCCCCAACGTCGGACAAGTCGCTGCAGTGGCGTCACCTAAAAAGACTTGCCCCAGGTGACAAATGTACAGACGGGACGCCCTAGCCACATGACATTTCATTTCATCTTACTTCCCACGTAGCAGAGTTCCCTCTTTTGATTCATTTGGTAGTCATCAAATTTGATATAAGCCTATCGATAATCTCATTTCTGTTAATCCACATTAGTTTCGATTTCTTCAGTTTCCCCTGTAAACGTACTTTTCGATATGAGCTTCAAATCTTCTTCACTTTCATCGAGGTTGTATGTGTCCTCGGCGAAATATCGTTGATATCCTTTCCTGAATCTTACTTTTATTTCCGTCGTTGCTTCTTCAATGTACAGTTTGAACAATAGGGGCGAAAGACTGCAACCCTTCTCTTATACCTGTTTCAATCTGAGGATTTCTCTCTTGGTCTTCCATCCTGTTTATTTCTCTCTTGATTATTGCTCTGTTACAAATTATTTGTCTTTCCCTATAGCTTGCACCTATTGTAGTGAGAATTTAAGCAACGTCGACACAATTCCATTGTCAACAAATCTCCGACATTGCGTGGATGACTATTTTACCCGAAAGTCTGATGGTATATCTCCAGTCTCACAGAGTTTACACACAATCTTGAATAATCGTTTTGTTTCCACTTCTGCCAATAGCTTCAGAGATTCCGAAGGTACTTCGAGCATGCTTTACGCTTTATTTGATAGAAAGTGATACACAGCTCTGTATGACATCTAATTACCCCAATTTTTTTGCTTCGTCGTCTTTTCCAGAAACATAGCCTAGAGCATGTAATATGCAGTCCTTCTATTCCTGGACTGTACGTTCACAGAATTTCAGCAGTAAACTTCTTCGCGTCACACGGCGGCTCGCCAACCATTTCCATTGAGGATAATAACATTACCTTAGAATTGTTCTCAGCCTCGCATGTATTATTCATTCAACTAGTTTTATGTGCTCATTTAACTTGAAGCTGCTCCTCGAAGACACTCGTAATTTACGATTTTAAGTGCTTCCGTTTATTTTCAAATAGCGTAAACGAACAGTTATCGATCTATTCGTTTTGTAAATAAAAACCGCCTCTTCTCGCAGCAATGATTTTATTTCTTCCTAACGGGGGTTTCGCCTTTTTACTTCGTCAGTGGAATCTAGAGTGATACAGTTTTCTTTCAGTATGCGATATTTGTAGATTATTAAACAGTTCACATCTCGTTCACGTAATTGATTACTTACTGTTCTTCGCGTTTTTGGTTGGAATCTGACATTTCTGTCGTTTGATCACATAACTTCGCTTACAACACATAAGAACGTTTTCCTGTTCTGAACATTTTTCTTAATAATTTTCCTAGTGTGTGCTATAATTGCCGCAGAGCACTATTAGTCTTCTGTCACCAGTTGTATATACCGTGCTCAACAGCACTTAGGGCAAACAATAGGAGAATTATGAAGAAAAACATTCGTAACATGGAAAAGTGCTTACGTGTCCTACGTAAATCTATAGATGACCTCCACCATGTGACCAGATGAGAGGAAACAGAGACGCCAACCAAAAACGCGAAGAGCTGTAAGTAGTCATTTATTTAGTTAACTAACCAAGATGTGAACTGCTTCATAATTTACAAGTATCGCATATTAAAACAAAACGTATCATTCTAGATTCCATTGACGATGTCTTAAGGTAAGAGATGAAATACGTCTGGGACAAATAAAATACGCTGCATCAAGAAAACGCGGTTTCGTTTACGAAACGAATATTTCTGTGCTTGCTGCGGATGATGGCCACAAAAACAAACTTGTTAGTTATTGTCATCTTTGCTTTTTAATGTGTAGTACATTATATTTATTTATGTTCAGGATCAACTGCGAGTTACGTTTCCAATTGTATATTTTCTATAAGTCATACTGCATCTCAGTACAGTCTTCTGGCACAAAACGTTCTATAGATAAATATACTATCCTCTAAAACACTCACGGACTACCGATGCTATTGCCTACAATACAATTAAGCGCCAAAGAAACCGGTGTAGGCATGAGTATACAAATACACAGATATGTAAACGGATAGAATACGGTGCTGCGATCGGCAGCGCCTATAAAAGACAACAAGTTCAGTTGTTAGATCGGTGCTGCAATGCCAGGTGTGTGTCTGAACTTGGTATTATAGTCAGCGTACGAGCGGTAGGACACAGCATCTCCGAGGTAGCGATAAAGTGGGGATTTTTCCGTAAGACTATTTCACGAGTGTACCGTGAATATCAGAAACCCCGTATAACATCAAATATCCGACATCGCTGCGCCCGGATAAAGATCCCGCAAGAACGGGACCAACGACGATTGAAGACAATCATTCAGTGGGACAGAAGCGCTATCCTTCCGAAAATGTCTGCAGATTTCAGTGCTGGGCCATCAACAAGTGTCAGCATGCGAACCATACAATGAAACATCATCGATATCAGCTTTCGGAGCCGAAGGCCCACTCGTGTACCCTTGATGACTGCACGACAAAAAGGTTTCCCCTTCGCCTGGGCCCGTCAACACCGCCATTGGGCTTTTGATGACTCGAAACATGTTGTCCGGTCGGATGAGTCTCGTTTCAAATTGTATCGAGTGGATGGAGATGTACGGGTATGCAGACAACCTCATGAATGCGTGGATCCTGCATGTCAGCAGGGGACTATTCAAGCTGCTATAGGCTCTGTAATGATGTGGGGCGTGTGCAGTTGGAGTGATGTGGGACCCCTGATACGTCTAGATACGACTCTGAAAGGTGACACGCACGTAGGCATCCTGTCTAATCACCTGCATCCATTCATGTCCACTGTGCATTGCGGTGGACTTGGGCAATTCCAAGAGGGCAATGCGACACCTCACACGCCCAGAATTGCTGCAGAGTGGCTACTGGAACACTCTTCTGAGTTTAAACATTTCCGCTGGCCACCAATCGCCCCACACATGAACATTATTGAGCATATCTAGGATGCCTTGCAACATGCTGTCCAGAAGAGATCTCGACCCTCTCGTAATCTTACTGATATCAGGACAGCCCTGCAGGATTCTTAGTGTCAGTTCCCTCCAGCACTATTTCAGACATTATTCGAGTCCATGTCAGGTCATGTTTCGGCGCTTCTGTGTGTTCGCTTGGGTCCTACACGATATTAGGAAAAGGTACCAGCTTCTTTGGATCTTCAGTGTACATACATTGTAAATAGTAACAGTTGTGAATCACTCCCATACGGTAGTAACTTGCCATTTGTTCCTCCAGCGTAATATAGAATCGCCTTTGGTGAAGGAAAATTGCTTCCTGACTTGTTTGCTTATAGATTTTTAGACTTAACCTTTTTACCCAACGTACTTCGCTTACACAAGGTCCACGTTAGCCGTACTCCAGTACTTTATTAATGGATACTTGTTAAACTTCTTTTGAATACGTACTGTTGTCAGTCCATCTTTCAATGATAGTTCAGTAATATTAGTAAACATTTATTTTCTTTCAGTTATAAATTTGTTGCATTAGTCAACATTACTGATCCTATGGGATTTACCTGTTGCGTCCTTTTTATGCATATTAATAAATCAGTGACTTGCATACAAATTATTACACAGCTCATTTAGTATGTATGTACAAGGTGATCAGAGCACTGTTAAACGACCAATCTCTGTCACACACAGTGGACAATGGATAACCTTCCAATAGCCAAGGCCGCTAATTTGCCCAACCGGTTTCCGACATTCTGGTCTTTCAGTATCCAAATGCTAACTCCAAAGGGCGTACGTAGCCTCTGAGTTAGTTTAATTTTTTATTTATTTACACGTCAAGTTCCCTAGGATCAAATTGAGGAGCAATTCTCCAAGATCATGGATTGTGTCAGTACATGAAATTAAAACATAAAAGTAGTAACAGAAAAAATAAAATGTTTATGACCCAAAAAAGTCAAGCCATCAGTTTCAGTAAACACAGTCAGCAATATAGCATAAGAATCAGCTCAAGCTTTCAAGGGACTCCTCAACAAAAAAAAGGAGTAACCCATGAAGGAACTCTTCAGTCTCGATTTGAAAGCATATGGATTACTACTAAGATTTTTGAATTCTTGGGGCAACTTATTGAAAATGGATGCAGCAATAAACCATATACCTATCTGCACAAGAGGCCAATGTCAAAATATCGAGACTAATGAACAGAGGCCAACAAGAGCTTCGCGAACATACACCACTTATTGCCCGAACCGCCCGTTTCTGAGCCAAAAATATCCTTTTTGATTGGGAAGAGTTACCCCAAAATACCACACCATACTACATAAGCGAATTAAAAAGAGGCAAAGCAGACTAAGGTTTATGTCGAACGATCATTTACTTCAGATACCGTTCGAATAGTAAAAATGGCAGCATTAAGTTTTTGAACAAGATCCTGAACGTGGGCTTCCCAAGACATTTTAATATCTATCTGAACACCCATAAATTTGAACTGTTCAGTTTCACTAATCATATTCTGTGGAATTAAAACGTCGGGTTTTGTTGAATTATGTGTCAGGAACTGTAAAAACTGAGTCTTACTATGATTTAACGTTAGTTTTTTTCAACAAGTCGGAAGACAATATGACGATAAGATGGTGGTATAGCTACAGAAAGTCTTCCTCCAACATTATCGACTATATCACTAACGGAACATTCAGTACTAATCGGTAGTCAAGGTATGCAACACTCAAGCATACATACTAGTAAAACTTGAAAATGTTGGATTCCGTACACAGGCCTACAAAATTACATACTCTGTTTGTTTAAGAAACTACGATACACATGTGAAAGAAAGAACACACATAACTGCAACCAAAGATGCTTCAGAATCAGAAGATGTAAAACACTTGGTAAGCAGCCTTTCATTTAATGTCAGGGACAAACTGGGGTACTAAGAAGTCATAGTTAATCTATTTGTTTAATTCGATTAATAGATCGCAACAGAGCATTTCCCATAAAAAAGTATTGAGAAAATCCGAAGTCATTAGATCAGGGTGAAGCTTTCGTAAATAAGTTAATAATTGATTTTTTACAAACAAGCGATACCTAAGGACATTAGGAATTACATGGAACGAGTATATAACGGCCTAGAATGAGGCGGGAGATTGAAGAATATATAACGTTAATGTCAAGAGCATTGCGAGTGTAGTGTAAGTTTATTCCGACCGGATGTTTCTAAGGAGGGTGACGTCAGCTCTCTGCCTCCTGTCGCGGTTTAACCCAGATATACGACATCGTAAACGATGTAAAGAGGCTCTTGGCGCAGGGCACATACTGCGCTCCCGGTTGGCTCATACCGCTAGCTTCATTCAAACGGAGATTTCGTTCTCGCTACTACCCGATGGCATCACCTACCACTTTGGTCCACGCTTCTGTTCGCGGAGAAGATGTATTGGCAACCGTTTCGTCAACGTACTATATGAACTTTGTGCATCTTATCTCTAGGCAATTATATTGGCAAGACTTAAAAAAGAGCTTGCGTGGTATGTTGGAAGTAGCTAGATTCAAACGGAGCGAGATGGCGCAGTGGTAACACACCGAAATCGTATTCAGAGGTATGGAGTTTCAAAATCCAGTCTAAATATTTAAATTTAGGTTTCCCGTGATATCGAGATATAGCTTAAGTATGATGCAAGAATGATGTCTGAGGAATATCATGGTCATGCCCTTCATCATCCTTCCTCAGTCCGCTGGAACATAAGAGATGTTCACTGTAATTTTGCTTCGTCACTTGAGTATAGCATTCGACGAATGGCGCCATTCCTGAAATATATCGATTTTCCTTGCTACAGATGTGCGGAACTGAAAAAGAATAATGACTGTGTCTATCTTCGCCAACACCCCATGACCTGTAACGTTTTAAGACACACCACCTAGAAAAGCTATACAAAAAGCAATGATATGAGTAATAGCAAAAAAACTCTTCATTATCATGGTCAAGCCCAAAAAAGCTGTTTTAAATAGTTCATCTGAATCTTTCTGCTTCCAAGAGGAATGACTAAAATAAATAAACATTAAGATACTTCAAGAAAAAACTTAACTTATAGGCATTTGTAACCAACACTGGATTGGAAAACTGTTTTTCCTATGAACTGGAGCACCATAGGCAGGATACTGTTAAGCCTTTAAGCACGTGTGTGTGTGTGTATGTGTGTGTGTGTGTGTGTGTGTGTGTGTGTGTGTGTATGTGAATTTCTAAGGGACGAAACTGCTGAGGTAATAGTTCCCTAGACTTACACACTACTTAAACTAACTTAACCTGACTTATGTTAAGAACAACAGACACACACTCCCATTCTTGAGGGAGGTCTCGAACCTCCGGTAGGAGGGCCTCGCAATCCGTGAAATGGCGCCTTAAACCGCGCAGCCACTGCACGCGGCTTGTTATGCACAGTAACACAACCCCATCATAGCGCCCCTTGAGTTATTCCATACCTACAGGTGCAGCCCATAAAATGGAATTTATTTGTAATCTGTGTAACTCAAAACTTTCAAATATTGGATGGATTGTAGGAAATGTCTGTGCCTCTGTGCTCGGGAGTATCATATTTGTCTTACACGCTGTTCCAGGGATGCTGGAGAGAGATATAAAGCAATTTCCTTTATGATTTATTATTTAATTCACACCCACCTACCTGTCTCCAGAACATTTTTGTACAACGATGCTCCACATGTTCACTGACAGGAGTAGGCACTATTAAAACTTTTTGTGAGGGAGGAACAACAGGCTTCAATCTGATTTCATGATGTTTGCCATGCACTGCTCTCATGTCCCAACCACGTCATCTCAGAGTGCCTCCTGCTCACAGTCTTCAGTTACAAGTTGTATGTATGCCAATATTTGTCATCTCCTGCAGGTCTCGGTCTCTATTGCTCCCTCAGTTACGGTGACTGCTAATATTTGCCGGACTAACACCTGTCTATCATCCTGTCTCTTCTTCTTTTTCAGGTTTCCACCATGTTCCTTTAAACGGCAGTCATTCGGATCACACCCTCATTTATAATCTTAATAGTACATATAATTTGCAACACTCTTCTGTTGTACCGTAACACAAAAGCTTCGATTCTCTTCTTCCTTGTTTTTCTCGTTCTTAATGATTCGTTTCAATGCAGAGCTGTAATAAAAAGACGGTTCTCAGAATATTATTTTCCAGATTAAGGCCGATTTTTGGTATTAGTAGTAATGTTTTGGGTAGGAATGTCCTCTGTACCTCTGCTAGTCTGCTTTTTGAGTCATACTTGCTTCAGCCGTTACGTGTTATTTGCCTTCGAAGGTAGCACAATTCTTTAATTTGTCATTTCGTTGTCATCAAATCTGGTGTTAAGTTTATCGCTAATCTCATTTCTGCTATTCCTCAGTACTTTCATCTCCACTGAGGGTTGCAATGTCATAATTGGATCTTATCACTAATGTCTTTTTACCTTTAAATTTAATACCACTTCTCAGTACTTCCGAAATTTAATGCAAAATTCAATTAGTTTTTCTCCTTTCCCATTCTTACTGCCAGGCCCACCACCCTCCTTTCTACTAATTCGTCTATAATGGTATTCCAACCCACGTGACTATTAGATTTTCATCTCCATTTACATACTAAATCACCAATTCAGTGCCCTCATGCACTTTCTATTTCTTCATCTTCTGTTTGCGACGTCAGCATGTGTATCTGAGCTTATTTTGTAAGTGTTGAGTCGCTGTTGATTCTGATGAGAACCACACTATGACTGAGCTGTTCTCAGTAACTCACTCTATAGCCCGCTTTCTTGTTCATAGCGAATCCCACTCTCGTTATACAATTTTATACTACCGATGATATTAACCTATACTTGTCTGACCAAAATCTTTGTCTTCATACCATGGTCCTCACTGACCCCCACTCATCTGTAATGAGCCTCAGAGTTCCCTTTCCAGATTGCCTACCTTCTCGACTACATTCAGACTTCCGACATTCTACTCCCCAGCTCGTAGAACGCTACCCTTTCGTTGGCTGCTCAACCATTTTCGCATGGTCAACTCTCACTTGTCAGTCTCCTCGAAGAGATCAGAATGACAGACTAGTTTGGAAGATTTTGCCAACAGAGAAGTCATCTACATCTACATATACATGGATACTCTGCAAATCGCATTTAAGTGCGTGGCAGAGAGTTTATTGAACCGCTTTCACAATTCGCTATTATTCCAATCTCGTACAGGGTGCGGTAGGAACGAACACCTATATCTTTCCGTACCAGATCTGATTCCCCTTATTTTATAGTGGTGATCATTTCTCCCTATGTAGTTCGGTGTCAAAAAAATATTTTCAGATTCGGAGTGGCAAGTTGGTGATTGGAATTTCCGCCGCAACGAAAAACGCATTTCCTTTAATGATGTCCTGCACAAATTTTATACAATTTCAGTGACACACTCTCCCATATTTCGCGATAATACAATACGTGCTGCCCCTCTTTGAACTTTTTCGATGTACCCCGTCAGTCCTATTTGGTAAGGATCCCACACAACCCAGCAGTATACCAAAAAAGGACTGACAAGCGTAGTGTAGGCAGTCTCCTTAGTAGGTCTGTTGCATTTTGTAAGTGTCCTGCCAATGAATCGCAGCTTTTGGTTAGCCTTCCCCACAGCATTTTCTATGAGCTCCTTCCAGTTTAAGTTGTTCGTAATTATAATTACTAGGTATTTACTTGAATTTACGGCCTTTAGATTAGACTGATTTATCGTGTAATCGAAGTTTAACGAATTCCTTTTAGCACTCATGTGGATGACCTCACACTTTTGGGTATTTAGGGTCAACTGCCAGTTTTCGCACCAATGAGATACCTTTTCTAAATCGTTTTGTAGTTTGTTTCGATCTTCTGATGACTTTATTTAGTCGATAAACGACAGCGTCATTTGCAAACAACCGAAGACAGCTGCTCAGATTGTCTCCCAAGTCGTTTGTGTAGATAAGGAACAGCATAGGACTTACAACACTACCTTGGGGAACGCCAGAAATCACTTCTGTTTTACTCGATGACTTTCCGCCAGTTACTACTAACTGTGACCGCCCTGAAAGGATGTCACAAATCAAGTCACATAACTGAGATGATATTCCAGAAGCACGCAATTTCACTATAGGGTGCTTGTGTGGTACAGTGTTAAAAGCCTTCAGGAAATCCGTAAATACGGAATCGATATGAAATCGCTTGTCAATAGCACACAAAACGTCATGCGAATAAAGAGCTACTTGTGTTTCACAAGAAAGATGTATCCTACGAGGATATTTACTTCTACGTTAGTCATGCTGGCAGCTGTTCTTTATTCTAATTCTGGAGTATTTACTTCGTCTTCTTTTGTGAAGGCATTTCGGAAGGCTGTGTTTAATAATTCTGCTTTGGCAGCACTGTCTTCGATAGTATCTCCATTGCTGTCGCGCAGAGAAGGCAATGATTGTTTCCTGCCGCTAACATACTTCACATATGACCAGCATCTCTCTGAATTTATCTTCCAGGTTTCGAGACAAAGTGACGTTATGGAAACCATTATAAGCATCTCGCATTGAAGTCCGCGCGTAATTTAGAGCTTCTGTAAAAGATCGCGTATCTTGGGGATCTGCTTGTGTTTAAATTTGGCATGTTTGTTTCGCTGTTTCTGCAACAGTGCTCTGAACCGTTTTGTGTAACAAACTCCGTCGTTTGGTAATTTATTTGGTATAAATCTCTCAATTTCTGACGATTCCATTTCTCTGAATTCAAGCCACATTTGATCCACACTTCATCATTAATTTGGAAGGAGTGGAAATTCTCCCTGGAAGGTGTCAAGTGAATTTTTATCTGCTTTTTTGAATAGGTATATTTTTCGTTTATTTTTGGAGGATTTTGGGAGTTACGATATTCAGTCATACTACGACAACCCTGAATTCACTAATCCCTGTATCCGTTTTGATGCTCGTTATTAACTCAGGATTAATTGTTGCTAAGAGGTCAAGTGTGTTTTCACAACCGTTTACTATTCGCGTGGGCTCATGAACTAACCTGGTGGCCCGAGTAGCCGACCGGTTCTAGGCGCTTCAGTCTGGCCGCAGGTTCGACTCCTGCCTCGGGTACGGATGTGTGTGATTACCTTAGTTAGGTTTAAGTAGTTCTAATTTCTAGGGGAGTGATGACCTCAGCTGTTAAGTCCCATAACGCTCTGAGCCATTTGAAACATTTTGAACTAACTGCTCGAAATTACTTTCAGAGAATACGTTTAGCACAATTTCGCATGATGTTTTATGCGTACCTCCGGAATTAAACATGTATTTTCGCCAACATATTGAAGGTAAATTTAAGTCACCATCAACTATAATCGTGTGAGTAGGGAATGTGATTGAAATGAAACAAGTTTTCTTTCAACCTTTCAGCCACTGTATCATATGATTTGGGAGGTCTGTAAAAGGATCCACTTATTATTTTATTCCGTCTTCCAACAATAACTTCTGCCAATACTAACTCAAAGGAACTATCTACTTCAGTTTCGCGACAAGATAAACTACTTCTAAGAGTAACAAACACTCCACCGCCAACCGTGATTAGCCTATCCTTTCGGAGCACCGTTAGATTCTTCGCAAAAATTTTGGCTGACCTTATCTCCGGACTTAGCCCACTTTCAGTGCCTATAACGATTTGAGCATCAGTGCTTTCTATTAGCGCTTGGAGCTCTGGTACTTCCCCAAAACAGCTACTACAATTTACAACTGTTATACCGATGGTTCCTGTATCTTCGTTTTTCCTGTGTTCGGCCTGCATCCTTTGTGGCTGAAGCCCTTCTTGTGTTTTCCCGAGACGCTCTAACCTAAAAAAAAAAAAAAAAAAACGCCCATTCCACCCCATACAGCCCCGGTTATCTGCGTAGCCACCTCCTCCGTTTAGTGGACACCTGATCTATTCAGCGCAATTCTAAAACCAATCACTCATTGGCGCAAATCGAGGAATCTGCAGCCTACACCGTCGCAGAACCGTCTGAGCCTCTGATTCAGACCCTGCACTTGGCTCTGTACCAGAGGTCCGCAATAAGTCCTGTCGACTATGCTGCAAATGGTCAGCTCTCCTTTCATCTTGCAAGCAAGACTGGCAGCCTTTACCACTTCTGTTACCCGCTCGAAACCAGAGAGAATCTCTTCTGATCCAATGTGACACACATCATTGGTATCGATGTGAGCAAACACCTGCAGTTGTCTGCACCCTGTGTTCTTCACGGCATCCGGGAGGACCCGTTCCACATCTGGAATAACGCCACTTGTTATGTACACAGAGTGCACATTGATTTTCTTTCCCTTCTTGGGAGCCATGTCTCTAAAGAGCCCCACAACGCGCCTAACTTTGGAGATCCCAACTATCAATAATTCCACCGTCTGTGAATGTCCGGACCTTGCAAGCTGAAGGTCTACTCTGAAACAGGACAGGCGACAGCATCTGGCTCAGCGACAGCATTAGCCAGAGACAGCACCTGGAACCTGTTTGTGTTTACGTGCGGCCGCCTGGGAAGTCTTTCGCCGCCTGCTACACCCCGACGCGATCTCTCAATCGACCACAGGTGGGGGGTCAGCCTCAGTACGAGCAGTAAATGGGCTGTCCACCGGTGAGGACCGACCGGAGGAATCGTCCGTTCTGGACGTCCGTTGCCCATCCACCGCAGCCTCAAGCTGTGTAACCGCAGCCATCACAGCCTGAAGCTGAAAGCGAAGTGTCACCATCTCGGCTCGCATCCGCACACAACAATCGCAGTCCCTGTCCATACTAAAGACAGTTGGAAAACTAAACTATGCAGATAAGCGGACTATCGGCATGTGCTGCGCAACTCTTCTGTAGACACTGACGAAAATGCATGAACTGTGTCTAATAAATCAGATTAACATTCAGAGGTTCAGAAACCAAACTACCGACGCCCTCAGTTGTAACTAAAGAATCCGTCTCTGATTAGGAACTCGTAATATGTCACAAAATCGATTTGCTTTCTGACACAAACGAAAATGCCAGAACTAGGTCGATTAGATATTAAATAAACACGCAGAAACACAAGAAAGTAAACTATTAAAGCACACAGATGATATTATACAATTCGTTTCTGGTTAGGAATTCGTAGGAATCACAAAATCGGTTGCTTCCCTGTTGCTGCTTGCGTCGCGGCAGGGTACTACTGCATCATGACATTTTTTCAGTTACAGGCCACATGTCCTGTAGGTATTCAGGATGTTTATTAACTTTCCGTAACTTTCCACTGAGTGGCGAAATGTCAAAAGTGCCTTAACACACGCTTATAGTGCTTTTTCGTTTCCTAAAGCCAAACTGTTCGTCACATAATCGAGAGTTAACTTTATTTTCCAATATTTCTCGCCGTTGACTTCCATTTATTCGTGACACCTCCTTATCCTCCCTCGTAGGGACAGCAACACGCCACTAGGCTTGTGCTGAACACACACATATACGATACTGGATTGCCTGCGTTGTTCACAAATGCAGTGAATAATGTCGCTTCGAACATGATGCATGCATGACCTCACTGGACAATATAACTGTTAAAACAGAAGTAAAAGTTCCGACAAGTCACTGTGGAGCACACACGTTATGAACGCTAAGTCCTAGCCGAGCACGGGTAGTTAAGCGGTTAATGTTCCCAGCTACAGTCACTGAAACGCTGACAAAATCGGGATGGTCCGAGATTGCGGAGAGCAGTCCGTTGGGGCGTTTCATCTACATCTACATCTACATGGATACTCTGCAAATCACATTTATGTGCCTGGCAGAGGGTTAATTGAACCACCTTCACTATTCTCTATTATTCCAATCTCGTATAGCGCGCGGAAAGAATGAACACTTATATCTTTCCATACGAGCTCTGATTTCCCTTATTTTATCGTGGTGATCGTTCCTCCCTGTGTAGGTCGGTGTCAACAAAATATTTTCTCATTCGGAGGAGAAAGTTGGTGATTGGAATTTCGTGAGAAGACTACGTCGCAAAGAAAAACGCCTTTCTTTTAATGGTGTCAGCCCAAATCCTGTATCATTTGTGTGACACTCTCTCCCATATTTCGCGATAATACAAAACGTGCTATCTTTCTTTGAACTTTTTCGATGTACTCCGTTACTCCTATCTGGTAAGGATCCCACACCGCGCAGCAGTATTCTAAAAGAGGACGGACAGGCGTAGAGAAGCCGGCAGTCTCCTTGGTAGGTCTGTTGCATTTTATAAGTGTCCTGCCAATAAAACGCAGTCTTTAGTTAGCCTTCCTCACAACATTTTCTGTGTGTTCTTTCCAATTTAAGTTTTTCGTCATTGTAATACCTAGGTACTTAGTTGAATTTACGGCTTTTAGATTAGACTGACTTGTGTAACCGAAGTTAAGTCTTGGTTGAAGAGCACAAGTGGAAGGCGGGCAGCAGTGGCAGCAGCTCCTGTCAAGTTCGTCGATTGCAGGCTGCTGATGTCACTGCCTTCAGCTACCGTATCGCGAGCTTAGATCCTCGATGTGTGAAATACTACATCTTTCTGACGGGCTGTTTGGCCGGGCCGCAGAAGCAGAACACAGTCTCGACCGGCCCACGCTGGTGCTAGCTCAACGCGACGATTGAGATTCTGTCGCGTCCTGTGGCGTCGCCCTCTGGTGGTCCACTCGCTGACTTCTTGGTCATGCCGCTGTTGGATTGGAGCCGCAGGTGTTTGGATTTTGAGACCTGCCGACATTCGGTCGTCGACGCTCCGCGGGAGACACGCAACAGCAGTATGTCATCTTAGGCACTAGTTGCGTGTGGCAGTTAAGGTACTGCACGGCATTGACTGGCACTCTCTTTGCACTCTCCACATTGGCACGGCAGTCACGTTACAGAGACCAGCATGGGAAGAAATATGCGAACAATGAACCCTATTTCCTATATGGCACGATCCTACTGCAGTCGACCTACGACACGTCCTGGTAGACGTTTCTCCGTTCTACACGAGTCGTAACACGATCTTGTCATAAACAATCAGCTTTCAAATGCTGTTAGTAAATGATAAACCTGCAGCAAATATTTCCCTGTTTACAGAATCACCATGGCATTGCTTATTAAATGGTTCTGAGCACTATGGAACTTAACTTCTGAGGTCATCAGTCCCCTAGAACGTAGAACTAATTAAACCTAACTAACCTAAGGACATCACACACATCTATGCTTGAGGCAGGGTTCGTACCGGCGATCGTAGCAGTTGACACTTATCATCTGCTTACCCAAACATGTAGTATACAGTGTTAAAATATTTATTGCATCAGCATGAACTGCTTCGTCTTTTTGTCTTTGCAGCAGTTTGCTTCGGGTTATACCAGCCCCATTGTTTATGTATTCTTGTCTTAAAAATCTGACTTCTTCACTCATGTTTTTCGATAATACACAACTGTTTGTTGGTGTCATTTGGTTTTACAATGAAACCAGTGTTCATACTGACATTTTGAGTTTAGACTTTTCAGTGTGAAGATGGACAGGTCAATTGAATTAACGCCAGAAAAGAAAGCTACTATACTTGCTTATTCGTCTCCTAGTCTCAGCACCAGACAGATAGCCTCTAAGACAGGATTTCATCAGTCCACGATTTCGAAGTTACTGAAATAATAGATGGAAATGGAAATGTTGGTCTTGGGAAAGGAAGAGGTCGGAAAAGGGCGTCTACTACCAAACAGTACAGGGTATTGAAAAGGCTTTCGCTCAACGATCGTCGCCTGTCATCAACTGAACTAAAGCTAGACTCGGGCGAAATGTGTGACGTTTCAGTAACCAGTAGAACTGTAAGAAGTAGACTACTGGTGGCTGGACTCTAAGACCGTCATCCTAGAAGGTAGCCTTTATTGACCAAGATAATGCGACAACAGAGACTACAATGGGCACTGCAACATGGACACTACAGATATTGAACAAAGTAATCTCTCTAGGTGAGGCCAAATTTAATCTGCATGGCTCACATGGCAAAGTGTTCGTGCGTCGAACTAAAGGTGAAGAATTTTTGCCATCATACAGTCAAACACCCACAAGGACAGATGGTCTGGGAATGCGTTTTCAGTCACGGAATAGGTCGTCTGGACTTGATCAATGGCACTGTCAACAAAGATGTCTACAAAAGCACCCTTGAAAGGAAGCTTATGCCAACCATTAGAGACCAGTTTGGAGATGGTTCCAGTTGCATTTTTCAGTATGACTCCGGTCCTTGTCATAGAGCTTTGAACGTGAGTCCTATGACTAATATTTGTACCAAACACGAAGCAGAGAACTTTCTTGGTTAATTACCACGTAAAATCATTCCTTCGACAAAATGGGGTTCGAGTGTTAGAGTGGCCTGGAAACAGCCCTGATATAAATCCTATTCAGAACTGTTGGAAGGTTATGGCAAATGGTATCACCAAAAAGCACCCACGGAATAAACGGGAGCCGTTGGAAACCCATGTGCGTGTGTGGTTTCATGAAGTGAGTGAGGAGTACTTTAAAAAGTTATTTCTTTTAAAGCCTTTACGATGCCAAGCGGTGATTAAGGGGCATGGTGGAGCAACAAAGTATTAAATGCAACAGCGTGTTCATATGAGGCAATACAAACACTAAAATCCATCAGTAATATATTACAACATCAATATGCAGAGTTTCTTTCAACGTTAGTATTCATATTTCAGAATAGGAAACAGAATAGCTGACATAAGCACTTACACTCATTTTTCAAGGAAGTGTTAAATTATAAAAAACAAACATTTTTATAGGAACAGAAATTAAGACTAAAACAAATTGACAAAAATTATTTTGTATATTCATTTCTGATAGAAATCAAGAGAAATCAGGCGAATTTAGCTCAGTCATTCAATGATTGTAACAAAAATTGTTAATTGTAAGAGCTGGTGTAATAAATATTTCATGAAATTTGAACTACGTTCCGTTCTCCCTTGAAGGTGCTGTAATTTATAGATTCCAGCGGAGTACCTCTCCCGCGATAAGTTTCACTGCAATCTTAACACATGCCGGAAGATACATCTGCTCAAAGTTGATCAGGTGGTGTCAATAAATGCTCGCCGCCCAGGGTAGCCACGTGGTCTCAGGCGCCCTGTCACGGTCCGTGCAGCTCCCCCCGTCGGAAGTTCGAGTCCTCCCTCGGGCATGTGTGGTCCATAGAGTGCGTTAGTTTAAGTTAGACTAAGTTGTGTGTAAGATTAGTGACCGATAACCTCAGCAGTTTGGTCCCATAACACCTTACCATAAATTTCCAATAAATACTATCAACTATTCTAATAATTTGTAAGTTAAAGAGTGCAGCAGAATATTTGCCTCTTTACGTACTGATCAGATACGTAAAATTATTACTGCAATAATTGGCTTCTTCCCGTTGCAGACCATTCAGCTTACCATGCATATGGCATGTGCACCTTTGATGAATTCTGAAATCAACTTCATTTTTAAAACTGTGTAATTGCAGTCCTTGTAGTCAGATTTTCGTGTCAAATAGACGACATATGCTCTCGTTGACGTATGCCTCCCTTTTTATTATATCTGATTCTACATCAGCACTTCGCAAACCACTTGACGGCATGTGGCGGAGGGTACTTTTGGTACTATTAGCTGATCCCAAATTCTATGTTCCACTCGTGAATGGTACTTGGGAAGAACGATTTAAAGTAATTCTCATTTATTGCTTCGTCTTAGCAGCACATTTTCAATTACATGACATGTTTCGATTACTTAAAGATGTGCAACTGAGATTGAACAATAAACGAGATTCTTCGGGGAAGGTACTCTGAAAATATCAGTAGTAAACATCTCAGTGATGCAGAACGCCTCTCTTGTATCGCATCTCAATGGAGTTTGTTGAGGTTATCTGTAACGCTCTCGTGCCGACTATAAGATCCCCTGACGAAACGCGCAGCTCTTCGTTGGAAATCCTCTATCTCTTTTATCAGTTTTAACTCGTGAGCATCGCAGCTTGATGAACAGCACTCAATAATCGGTCGAAGAAGCACCTAGTGAGTCACTTCTTTAGTGGATGAGTCACATCTCCTTAACACTCTTCCTATAAATTTCAGTCTGGCATCTGCTTTTCCTAATACGAGTATATGAATGATGTGATCATTCCACTTAAGGTCGCACTGGGTAGTCACTCTTGGATATTGTAAGCTCGATTCTATTTAAAGCAGTTTGTGTAGCTGCACTGCAGTGGATTGCTTTCCTTGTGTACGCCCAATACGTCATATTTATTGAGATTCCGTTTCAACCACCAGAGCCTGCACCATTCACCAATTCACTGCAGGTCGTTCTGCAGATCGATTCATTCTTCTAGCGTCGATACTTTCTTGTAGACTACACCTTCATATGCGAGGAGTCTTAAAGAGCTTCGGACGCTTTGTACTAGATCATTTATATACATTGTAAAAATTATCCGTCCTATCACACTTGCTTGTGGTATTACGGAAAGTACATTTATATCTGTCGATTTCGTTCCGTTAAGAGCGACGTGCTGTGTATTCTTTTTGCAGTGAAACCCTGAATCCAGTAGCAAATGTGGTCCGATACTCGGTAAGCTCGTATTTCTTTCAATAGAAGCCAATGCTCTTTTTAATTACATGTTGCACAACCACAAAGCTTAATTCTGATTTCCGCACTTTAATTATCTGTCGTACTTTTCAGTAACCTACCGAAGTTCACAGACTTTACACCGCTCATTTTCTTTTCTTGAAGTAAGTTCATGAACAAAGTTCCTAGGTGTTATATTCCCCGCCGAACTTTATATTTGAGCTTCTTAAAATTTAATTATTTTTCCGATAATCTCTCAATATTTTACAGCTAACAATGTACGTCGTGTACATCGGCTAAATCAGGCCAATCATCGTGACTGTGACAAATGGGAATTAATTCCCTTGCCTACGGAGGCTGTATAGCGTGCCACGTAATCTATGGGAATACAGCACCATATGAGAAAGGGTTGCACGCACATACTCGTACTAACTTCTTGTAGCTAAAGACGCTCGACACCATTGCTGCTTAATAGTTCCTCATAATATTGTATCCTATCTCACTTCACAGTAAGCGACATGTTTTTTAAGTTACAAAAAATTCTACGCAATATGCAAAACTCATATCAACAAGAACTCTCTTTCAGAGGTTGCACTAAATTTTCCCATAATGATGTCTCACTGCGTGGTTATAGTAACATGGCGATAATCATCATAGAAACAACTGGCTTGTGTCTTTGTCACTCTTAAGCAAGCGGTTATGTACTGCGAACCCTCCAAGTGAAAAAATGTTTTATCTAGCATAACAAAGAAATACATATCACTATGTCCTCTTTCCGAATAGTAAAAAAAAAGACCTGGTCTATTTATTATGTATTTCTAAGTCCGTGGTGTGTTACTGGGTGGTAAATATTTATACCAACAAATCAGGAGCACAAAATTTCACATGGAAGTTTCACTGGTAAATTAAAGAAATGTCTGTTGGAAATAATCTCGGTCAACCATTGTTAGTAATCAAATGCCCTCTGAAGGAAAACATTTTGCTGGTGACTGTTTCCCAACCAGATTTAGACCATGGACGCAGCTCCACATTCGCAGCCACTTTAGTATCAGAGTCAGCTTCACGACATTTATGAAATCCTTCTTCAAGCACTGGCAACGTGCCGTACCTGTTGCATCTGTTCACTCGCGATTCTCCCGCTGGTGCGCTTAGCACTGTTTTGGTCAGACTGCCATCAGTTATCAGTGTTTGAAACTGTAGAAACAGTAACGAACTCATCTACAGTAGATTCTCTTTCAAATTATGAATCTTCTGCATGCTCTTTTGTAGCCTCTCCAAAGCATCTGCCAGAACAGATCTGACATGGACCTATACGACCTCCATGACGTTATCCTTATACGCGTAAAAGATATTTCATAAATATCACTACGGTCCGGCCCAACGGCCTTGCAGTAGTGGTAACACCGGCTCCCGTCAGATCACGTAAGTTAAGCACTGTCAGGCTGGGCTAGCACTTGGATGGGTGACCATCCGGTCTGCCAAGCACTGTTCGCAAGCGGGGTGCACTCATCCATTGTGAGGCAAACTGAGGAGCTACTTGACTGAGAAATGGCGGCTCCGGTCTCTGAAACTGACATACGGCCAGGAGAGCGGTGTGCTGACCACATACCCTCTATATCAGCATCCAGTGACGTCTATTGGCTGAGGATGACACGTTGGGCCTTTATGGCCTATTCGGGAGGAGCTTCTTTTACACTATGATCCCTTTGATTATAAAAACTAACTTAAAACGAGTAAAAAATATGTCTATTGTATTCAAGTGTTTGCAAGCCGTTTGAGTGACATTGCTTATTTTCGGTTATCGTCCTTTATATGAAACGGAAACTACATGGATGAAAAAAGTAACCAAACGGTTCATTATAGCGAAAGTAATCGTCATAACGGTTAATACACTATCAGATCAGACTCCATGTAATGTCCGTTCTTCTGGAGTCCTGATGAAAGAGGTTCAGCCGGCCAGAGTGGCCGAGCGGTTCTAGGCCTACAGTCTGGAACCGTGCGACCGCTCCGGTCGCCGGTTCGAATCTTGTCTCGGACATGGATGTTTGTGATGTCCTTAGGTTAGTTACTTTTAAGTAGCTCTAAGTTCTAGGGGACTGATGACCTGAGAAGTTAAGTCCCATAGTGCTCAGAGCCCTCTGAACCACAGGCGTTCGTATCTGTCAAATTGCTTCAGACGAAGAGCTGCACACCAGGTACGATCATTGTTCCGTAGCCAATCACGAACATTTATCGCGATAACATTGACCGTCTTGTCTCACTGTAGGATAAATGTATTAACAGTTATGACGATTACTTTAGAAATAATGAACATTTTTCTTATTTTTTCCCATCAGTTTCGCTTTAACTCAATTGTCCTTTATATATATGCACTATCAGCGGAAATAGTTTACATTATCTCAGTGACCAACAATTTCGAGACAAAATGTTCCTGGCAGATTAAAACTGTGTGCCGGACCGAGACTCGAACTAGGGACCTATGCATTTCGCGGGCATGTGCTCTACCATCTGAGCTACCCAAGCACGACTCACGCCACGTCCTCACAGCTTCAATTCTGCCAGTATCTCGTCTCCTACCTTGCAAACTTTACAGAAGCTCTCCCAGAAACCTTGCAGAACTAGCACTTCTGAAAGAAAGGATATTGTGGAGACATGGCTTAGGCAGAGCCTGGGGGGTAGCAGGAGAGCTTCTGTAAAGTTTGGAAGGTAGGAGACGAGATACTGGCAGAAGTAAAGCTGTGAGGACGGGGCGTGAGTCGTGTCTGAGTACCTGAGATGGTAGAGCCTTTGCCCGCGAAAGGCAAAGGTTCCGAGTTCGAGTCTCGATCAGGCACACAGTTTAAATCTGCCAGGAAGTTTCATATCAGCGCACACTCCGCTGCAGAGTGAAAATCTCATTCTACTTTCAAGACAGTCTGTGAAACAATGTTATCTGCAATTTTCATTCTTCATGAGAGTGACAAATGTTTGCTGAACAGAAATTAAGCCGTGAAAACGACTGCCAATCAAAAATACTGATATCGTTACTCATTTGTATTCTAATGTATCAGGCCTAGCGACCTATAAACACAAATATGCCATTTATAAATGTCAGAGAAATAATTTTGAATATATTTATAGCAATAAAATCGACTTTGGTGATAAATTAAATAATAAACTTCTTCTCCTTAAGTCCACCTGCAGGAACATTGTTCTCTTCCTCTTCCTCTCTCTCTCCCTCTCTCTCTTTCTCTCTCTCTCTCTCTCTCTCTCTCTCTCTCTCTCTCTCTCTCTCTATCTCTCTCTCTCTCTCTCTCTCTCTCTCTCTCTCGTGTGTGTGTGTGTGTGTGTGTGTGTGTGTGTGTGTGTGTGTGTGTCTTTCATTTAGCTTCCTCGCCTTTGCACCACATATAGTAACATTCTCAGCCGTTGTGTTGTACCACCCACAGGTATTCTTTGCTTTCCATAAGGTAGCTTAGTTATTTGCTTGTTAAGAAGTGAGAGGCGTATCATTCGTCATCAGTGTCTGTTTTGTTAACATAAACATCGCATGATAAACGCGTGTCTGAGGCCACGCAGGAGAGGCACGCAAGGCATGTGCGGAATGCGGGTACATCTGATGACTGAGCGGCCACAGGCTGGTTTTCCCCGGCTACAACGTGCACGCCTGGCTGGAGCCTCTAGAGATGACACAACGCAAGCTGAGAGATACAAAATGAAAGACTTATTTTTAACTAAATTGTGTTACACAATCAACAATTATATTGAAGAACAACTAAGCACACTAGAAAGTCGTTTCGACGACACGAGCTCATTGAAGTATCAAGTATGGAACTGTTATTATTATTATAAAACTTTCTATTACTTTTAGTTATGGCTGAATTTAAATTAATAAATAAGTCACTGGAGCTATCTGAGCATACGATGCGTCATTTTAAAGCTGATGACTTCATTACATCACAATGAATTACTTTTCAAATTAGATGTGTTATAAACGAGTTCACTAAAAGTTGAGATACAAATCTTCTTCTTGTTCTTCCAGGTTCTACAGCTTTTGCTGGGCCTTGGCGTACTCTAGGACAACATACCATTCATCCCTGTCACGTGTGTTGTGTCAGCACCACAAATAATTTTTAGAACTGTTTGTATGTCATCCAAGTCTCAAAGTCATGGTATTTCGCTGCTTCCTAGACCCACAGGGTTTTGTGGGAGCACTATTTTTGTTGGGTTCTCATGTTCTTTACGAAATGCAGGAAGATCTGCAGCGGATAGGCACTTGGTGCAGGGAGTGGCAACTGACCCTTAACATAGACAAATGTAA
The DNA here is from genome assembly GCF_023897955.1 of Schistocerca gregaria. Taxonomy (NCBI): domain Eukaryota; kingdom Metazoa; phylum Arthropoda; class Insecta; order Orthoptera; family Acrididae; genus Schistocerca; species Schistocerca gregaria. Next base: position 429,703,326 of record NC_064926.1, read on the forward strand.
TGTATTGCGAATACATAGAAAAAAGGATCCTTTATTGTATGGTTATATGATAGCGGAACAAACACTGGTAGCAGTTACTTCTGCAAAATATCTAGGAGTATGCGTGCGGAACGATTTGAAGTGGAATGATCACATAAAATTAATTGTTGTTTAGGCGGGTACCAGGTTGAGATTCATTGCGAGTGTCCTTAGAAAATGTTGTCCATCAACAAAAGAGGTGGCTTACAAAACACTCGTTCGACCTATACTTTAGTATTGCTCGTCAGTGTGGGGTCCGTACCAGACCGGATTGACGGAGATAGAGAAGATCCAAAGAAGAGCGGCGCTTTTCGTCACAGGGTTATTTGGTAACCGTGATAGCGCTACGGAGATGTTTAAATAACTCAAGTGGCAAACTCTGCAAGAGAGGCGCTCTTAATCGCGGTGTAGCTTGCTTGCCAGGTTTCGAGAGGGTGCTTCCCGCTACTTATACCTCCCGATGAGATCACGAATGTAAAATCAGAGTGATTAGAGGCTTTCAGACAGTCGTTCTTCCCGCGAACCATACGCGACTGGAACAGGAAAGGGAGGTAATGACAGTGGCACGTAAAGTGCCCTCCGCCACACACCTTTGGGTGGCTTGGGGAGTATACATGTAGATGTAGAAACACGTGGTGGACCTGCTTCTGGCAGTGCGTATTCGCCAGTACCACTAATTCTTTACAGTAACACGTAATATGAAGGCTACATGAATTTCTACAATTTATTATTCATACGAATCTGTAATTTTGCGCAGAGGTTTATCATGTTTCAAAACTAAATTTAGGCATGCTACATGAACTTTGTTAATAACTTGTTTAGTACTGTTTTGTTATTTTAATGAGAGGTCATAAAATAACCACGGATATCTCGGTAATCCAGTACATTATGGACATGTACAGATAACTTTAAATTTGAATGGTGGTCATTCTTTAAGCGTATAACTTGGATTCAGTATTGTGTGACATCAATGACAGCATTTGAGGGTGAACGACAGGACATCAAGATCTTCTGTCGGTGGGAATCTGTTGGTAGTTGCTGTTTTTCTGTCGGGAGGCTGTCCTGCCAAGGAGCCGTAGGTGAAGTAAATATTTCAGTACTGTAGTGAATTTGCAACAATCTCATGAACGTGGGTTGTGGACTAAATTTTATTTGGATTAAGAGTGTTTCACTGTGACTTTGGTGTTTAACTTTGCACGACTACGTGAACTTTAATTTCGTTCATGGCGTTTAAATCAACTGAGAACTGTCATTATTTGCTGAATTTTATTTTTATAGCTGTATGTAATTGTATTGTGCTGTGTTTCCTCAATGCCTATTGAGGATAACGAATTTTAATTTATGAATCGACTGATAGTAGGAAAATGTTTAGGACTTTGAGCGTTTTTGATTCCGTGAATTACTTTGTAGTTAACTAACTTCACTTGCACGTGTGTCGCCATCCAACGCCGTACGTGCACTAGGTAATTAATTATTTAACTGTTCTTTAGGTTTCGTTATCTTAGTCATTAAAAACGGAAGCCTTATACGACCACTTTATTGTCTGTCGGTCTGTCTGTCTGTCTTTCTGCCCGTCCAACTGTTAAGACTCCCATTATCTCAGAAAGCGGCGGACGTATCAAATTGAAATTAATGTCAAATACTGAGGTCTACAGTTCTTTGACGGTATAAATAATTAAAGCTTCAGAGCCGACGCAGTCAAAAGACACTGCAACATGTCACATACTTCGATGCTGCAAACTCACTCATCAAAACCTATAGGTGAACTGTATACATACAAGGTGGACCTGGTGGTTTAGCGATAGTGCCAATACCTGTAAACGGATACGTCGCGGGAATGAATCTCGGTCGGAACACCGATTTTTCAGTCTTCGTTTTAATCTAGCATTCAAACGTCAATGGTGTGAGGAATCACCGGAAATAACACGCTGTTCGGGTTCCACGTTGAGCTGTTGGTTCACTTTCGCCGTTTGGATAACGGGTAGGTTTGGGACACGCAAGTCGCCGAATTGGGGTCCAGTAAAAAGACTTGAACCAGATTGTTGAGCCACACGATTTTATTATGATTATTATTATTATTATTATTATTATTATTATTATATTATTATTATTATTATTTGTAGTAGTAGCAGTAGTAGTATCTGTAAACATAATTAACTTTTTAAGGAACACTCAGAGCGCGAGTCCTACTCGCACTTGCTCCCTTTTCCTTTATTTTGTATCTGCAATCCATGCAAGACCACCATACTGACAAGTGAGCACTTAAATTAATTAACATTTCTTCGGTGTAAACATTAGGATTTCGCCAAAATCATAAACACGATGGAATTTATCTAGTGATTTTCTTATTTATTTATAATTTTGTTTTAATTATTTTTTATTCAGTAAAAAGTGTTAAGGGTAGATTATGTCTGATGAAGGGTTTTAGGATACGACGGTGTACGACCGACCGCTCAGATTTCACAAGTCAGGCCAACAGCAAGAACACCGAACTACCAATGAATTATCGGAAAGAGGAGAGAAATCGGTACATGTGTTTTAGATATGCAAACAAATGGTTACAATTTCAGAAAAACTGGATGATTTATTCAAGAGAAAGAGCTTCACAAATTGAGCAAGTCAATAACTCGTTGGTCGACCTCTGGCCCTTATGCAAGCAGCTATTCTGCTTGCCAATGATTGACAGAGTTGTTGGATATCCTCCTATGGATACCGTGCGAAATTCTGTCCATTTTGGGTGTCAGGTCATCAAAGTCTGGAGCTAATTTGAAGGCCCTACCCACAATGCTCAGAATGTTCTCAATTGGCGAGAAATCGGATGACTTGCTGGCCAAGTTAGGGTTTAGCAAGCGAGAAGGCAAACAGTAGAAACTCATCCTGTGCGGGTGGGCACTATCTTGCTGAAATGTAGTCAGCTCGGGATATCGTGCCAAATTTTGTCTGATTGCGAACCAACGCGCCAGTCAGACATAATTTGGCATGCTCTCCCTCAGGAGGACATTCGACAACTAAAAGAGGCGTCGACGTACCGCTGTACTGTAAGGGTGCCGCAGATAACAACCATAGGAGTTCTGCTACGAAAATAAACGGCATCCCACACCATCACTCCTGGCTGCAGTTCATATGATGGGCGCCAGTCCGAATGGTATCTCACCAAACTCCGGCACAATTACAGACACGTCTTCGCCGGGCGTCGGGTCAGAGTTCGTAGAATACTCAGGACTGTGGAGATATACCAGCCCAAAGACGTGTCTTGAAATGCCTGTGACAGTTATGGCATACCAACATGACGGTAGTCCGCCATATGGCAGAGGAGGGATGGTCCGGGGTGTCATTTTTTTCCATGGCCTGACCTCTTTGGTTGTCATCCGTGGCACCCTTACAGCACAGCGGTAAGTCGACTACATTATACGCCCCAATTTTTTTGCTTAGCACTAAGCCATCCTGGGATTACATTTTAGCAACACAAAAACATCCCGCACAATTGTGAGAGCTTCTACTGCTTGTCTTCCTGTTTGCCAGTATCTGCCTTGGCCAGCATGATCACCGGATCTCTCCCCAGTTGAGAAGGTCTGGAACTTTATGGCCAGGACACTCCAAGCAGCTCGGGATTTTTCCGATCTGAAGCGCTCGCTGGACCTAATTTGGCAAGATATCATTCGGAGGACATCCAACACTCTGTCAGTTAGTGCCAAGCCATGTTCCTCCTTGCTTAAGGGGGCTAGGACGTCAAACGGGCCGACTTGGAGCAGGAGCGGCACCACAGGACATTTTATTTTCTACTGTCTATAGTTTTACAAATAAATTCATCACGCTTTGTCAGCATGTCCAGGAAAGATTCGGGATTCACATTCATAGTAGTGGAAGTGCAAAAACATAACAATTTGTTTTTAAATATGAAATTTCTTCAATTTTTCACTTACTGTTGGCTGCATTTGTTGCTACAGGTACATTTTTCTTCAGAAGTAAAAGAGTTTCTTTGATGAATTTTGCACAACATACAAACCATAATTACAGGTGTATGAAACTCTAGAATTTTCCAATTAAAAACTCTGGTAAAAATTGAGATAATTAATTACAAAATTTGATTTTTTCTAAACATAGAATTTAAAACGTAACAGCTCATTCATTTTTTCATAAATTAAATAGATTCTAGACTTTCAGACGCCTGTAAGTATGGTTTGTATGCTGTGCAAAATTCAGTCAACAGTCTCTCTTACTTATGACGAAAAGTGTACGTATAGCAACAAATGCAGCCAATAGTAAGTGAAAAAATGATGAAATTTCACATGTAAAAAAATTATTTTGTTATGTTTTTGAACTTCCGCTGCTACGAGTGTTAATCCTTAATCCTTCCTGGTCATGCTGACAAAGTTTTATGAATTTACTTGTAAAAGTATAGACAGTGGAAAGTAAAATGTCCTGTGGTGCCTCTTCTGCTCCAAGTCGGCCCGTTTGACGTCCTACCCCCCCCCCCCCCCCCCTTAAAGGATAGAGGTGGACCAATGCTTTATTGACTTGCTCATTGCAATCACTTGTTTGATAGCACATGTACGCCACATCTAAGGATTTCCGCCTCATTTGGATAATACCTTTATGATATGTCCGTTTTTTGTCTTAGAATGTAATTATGTCGTGCACTGCCCACTCTATTGCGGCCAACACAGCCGCTGGCGCACTTTTAATGAACAGTAGTTGAATAGGAATCGTTCCCCTAGCGGCCAACGTTACACTAAATTGACTTAGGGTAACCACAAATATTTCTGATATCATAGGCTAATCCGTAGTCGAGACCACGTAGTTTCAGAACTTTGTGAGCAGCTGAATCAATGACTTGCTCAATCTAACGCAGCTGACCCGTAATTGACCCATTTGAGGAGTAATTTCATCAGCTGTCTGAATATGTGCTGTACTGATTCATAAACTTTTCTCCTTTGTTTCACCTGATAGTAAAGGTTGACTGGCGATCAGCAAGGTGAGCGTGAATCACTGTGGAAAAGTCTATGAAATACAAAGTGTTCCTCCTGTCGGCTCTCTGCATTGGACACTGTATGAGATTTGTGAATTAGTTTCAAGTACGTTCATGGTTTTCGAAGGATAGTGTCTGCATTATGTTGCCCTTCATTCTTCCATGAGGTTTAGTCCCCTTACTGGAGTCTTCTTCTGAGTCTCTTAGTGTCCCACGTTGGCGTAGAAGCCTTGCGGGAAGCATGCGAGTGAAAGATGAAAAACCAAAGTGAGGTGAAATGGCGACGTGGAAGATAAAGTAAGATCGCTTGGTAATAGGCAGCGGATTCAGCGCAGCATTGTTTTGGATCTTTTTTTCCCCCTTTGGTAAAGCTAATGTCAGCAAGGGAACCCTATCATGTACCGGCTGGGGCAGCGCCCGCTGCAACGGCCGGCCGCGTTGCTCCGGTGTACCGCGGGCAGCAGACGGCTCCTGATTAGGCGCACGATGCACGGCCGCCGCCGGTCCGCGCGAGGCGAGGCGGGGCCAGGCCTGGCCGCTCTAATTAAATTCCGTCAGCGGTGGCAGGTGGGCGGCGGCGCGCGCCCCTGGAATCCGCAATGCGATCACACACGGCGCGGGGCGGCAGGGCAGACGACGTCTCGCCGTCGCCGCCGGCGCGCGTTAATGAGGACGCCACGTCCGGTGACGACTCTCTCCAGCATGCAGTACTAGCGGCTAGGGTGACCTGCTGCTTGCACTCCTCCTACCCTTTCCAGTCCGTAGTGCTATTACTGACCCAATGCTTTTCTTTATAGACAACAGTACATATAACGCCGACTGGTTCACATCGACATGTACATTACTCTTCAGTACACAATTTAATGCTTTCCAGAGGGTTCTTTGGCCAACTCTTGTTACCGCGTCATTCCCGTCTTCAAGAACGATGATCGATCTCTCCCCACATCTACATTTATAACACACATTGATTCCATAAGTAATCGTTAAGCCCAGACAGGAGGATAGGGTCGCAGTAGTCAGTCGCAATCCCATTGGGTTTTACTATTCTTGCATATCCAGATTTCAGCTATTAATAGGCATCTTCCGTGCACTTGACTTAGTTGCAATTCATTCCCTTCTGCCTATGCACCGTAAGGTCATAAGACGACTTGTACTGCTGCGGGATTATTGCGTTGTAACTCACTCAAATGCACTGAAGATGGCTGTTTACAGCTGAAATCTGGATACGCATAAATAAGAAAAACCACTAGGAATGTAACTGATTAATATGTTTCAATCTTTACTTCATCTGTTATACTCCGCAAGCGAACCTACGGTTTATAGCGGAGACTACTTATTGTTCCATTGTAACCGTTCTTTGCAGTCTCACTACTGTAAGAATTCGTGCGATTACTAATTTTACATTCATGGTTTGGTCGTGGTATACACATTGGGTGGCCAAAAAAGCGGTGACACCAAAGACACCACACATTAGCATGCCTGATACAGTGTAGATAAATTGTTCCCATCGAAACCAACATCCTTTCTTCTCAGAAAGGGATACAAAAGGTGACAAATTCATGGATAGAGATATGCACATAAACAGAGGGCACCAGTATAGAGTACACAACATATAAAATGGCTGTACATTGGTCAAGCTATCATACGTACTTAGCTGATTAATCTGACGAGGTTTCTGACAAGATTGTGGCCATCTGACTGTTGGTTGGTTGGTTTAAAAGAGGGGGGGGGGGGGGGGGGGGAACAAACTGCTAGGTCATCTGTCCTTCGTTTCGATTAAAATTATACCACAAGGATGGGCGTTAGATAGTCGAGACATACAAAACACAGCTGGAAGAAAGGAGAAATCACAAAAATGACAATAAACAGTAAAAGGGACAAAATCGGGCAAGAAAACCACAGAGAGACGTATGAAACATGTAGAAGAGCAGATTACCATGGCTGGCTGACCATGAGAATAAAACGGAGAAGTCAGGCACTCTGCAACACATTAAAATTTCCTCTCTAGAAGTACTAGGGACAAAGCAGAGGGACAAAGGATATGCGCTAAAACGTATATCAAATTATAAAACCCGTCCTCACGAATAAAACTTAAAACTAAAGCTACTGCAGAGACATTGTCGCCCAACACCGAAGGCAGGGTGCTGGGAAAGTTAAAAGTCTGCTGCAGAGCGGCTAAAAGTGGACATTGCAGCACGAGGTGGACGACCGTGATATGTGAGCCACAGCGGCAACGAGGTGGGTCCTCGCGACGGTGGAGGTATCCATGAGTTAGCGATGTATGACCACTGCGGAGCCCGCAGGGGACAACTGATTCCCTGTGAGAGGACTGCATGGAAGACTTCCACACATTCGTAGTCTCCTTAATGAAACGCAGTCTGTTGTGCGTACTGTTATGCCATTCCGTCTCCCAAGGCTGAAAAACCCTGCGACGTAAGACAGAAAACAGGTCTGCTTCGGAGATGCCTATATCCTGGAGCGGTTTCCGCGTAGCCTGTTTGGCCAAACTGTCAGCAAGTTCGTTACATGTGATTCCGACGTGTCCTGGGGTCCACACGAACACTACTGAACGACGGGACCTTTCCAGGGCGTAGATGGACTCCTGAAAGTACGCTACCAAAGAGTGGTAAGGGTAGCACTGCTCGATAGCTTGTAGGCTGCTCAAGGAGTCAGTACACAGGAGAAATGACTCACCAGGGCATGAGCGGATGTGCTCAAGAGCACGAGATATGGCCGTCAGCTGCCGCCATCTGGCAAGGAGTGCTGTTCAATACGTCCTCCATGAATATATGCAAAGCCTAAGTGACCATCAGCCTTCCTACCTCGGCCTGCAAGCATGGTGTCACCTCAAAAGGGGTTGTGCGCATTAAAATCCCCCAGGAGTAGGAAAGGCTTAGGGTGTGATCAACCAATGCAGCCAATACGTTCAGGGGTACTGCACCATCTGGAGGAAGATATATATTGCAGACAGTTATTCCCTTCATTTGAAGGGGCACAGGTTCACTACATACTGAGTTCACGACGTAGATGCAAACTCCAACTGGCACTTTATTGTAGTCGCTTCTGTTCCTGTAATATCGCTTATAGCTGCAGAGGGCAGGGGTCCGCATTTCCGGAAACCAGGTTCCCTGGACGGCAATGCAGAAAGGAGGTGTAAAACTTAACAATTGCCGAAGCTCACCCAGGAGGTAGAAAAAACCGTCGCAATTCCACTAGAGGATTACGCATGAAACACTCAATGAGGTAGTGTAGCGTAGCCACCAGATCTGTCACCAGAAGAGTACCTGTCTAATCGACATCCATTGTGTCTGAGGGTCCAGCGAGATCTAGGTCCTCAGCGGACTCCAGAACCTCGACGACATCCTCAGGCAGAGAGCTTGTATTTAGTGATGATGTCGGTGCCACCGCAGTGCCTTGGTTCTTGAGTGTCTTTTTCTTTTTAAGTTTCTCTCGCTGCTCCTTAGGTTTGTCCGGCAGGGGGGGGGGGCTTTTATGATTCAGTCTCAGGGACCTACGACCTGCTACCTGTGGTTGCTTCAGCCACTGGCGAGTGTCACCTTTGCCACGGGCAGGAACCTGGGAACGGAGTGACCAAAGGGATTCCCCTTCCTGGCGAGAGGTGCGAAAGAAGACTTACACTTCTCCAGCTGAGAAGTGGGGACTGACGTCCCAGCTGATTTGTGTGTGTGCGGGGGGGCGGGAGGGGGGTGGCATTGTTTCTCTTGAAGTAGGTTGTCCAGAAGCAGCAGAAAGGGAAGTGCCCCCCACCACAATGGGGCTGGTGGAGTCTGATGGCTCTGAGAGCCAACTGTAGCTAACTCAACGGAGGATGGTAGAACAGTAGTTGTAACGGCGGCCTACGTTGAACTCATATGCACAGGATGTAGCCCCTCATATTTTCTCTTAGCCTCAGTGTTGGTCAGTCGGTCCAGGGTCTTGTATTCGAATATTTCTGGACAATCCTGCAGTCTGGCGAGCAAGGCAAATGGTGCTCTCCACAGTTTACACAGATGGGAGGCGGGGCACAGAGACTATTGGGATGTGAAGGAAATCCACAATCCCGACAGTTGACGCTGGAAGTACAGCGGGAAGACATATGGCTGAACTTCCAGCACTTAAACCACCACATCGGGGGAGGGATATACGGCTTTAAGTCACAGCGGTAGACATCGCCTTAACCTTCTCCGGTAGTGTGTCAACCTCGGAGGCCAAGATGAAGGCACCGGTGGCAACCTTATTATCCCTGGGACCCCAGTGGACGCGCCGGACGAAGTGGACACCTCGCCGCTCTAAATTGGCGCGCAGCTCATAGTCAGACTGCAAAAGAAGGCCCCTGTGAAATATTTTATCTCTTAATAGGGCGTGATAGAAACATCCCCCAGCTTGTCACTAGCGATTAGTGCCTGTGACTGGGCAAAGGATGTTTTTTTAAACAAGACCGAACCTGATCGAAGTTTGGACAAGCCCTCCACCTCTTCAAACTTGTCCTCTAAATGCTCCACAAATCAATGAGGTTTCATTGACAAGAAATACTCCCCATCAACTCTCGTACATACGAGGTAGGATGGCCATTGCCAGGAGCCTCGATACCCCAGGCATCTACTCCTTGGCATTGGTAGGGAGTTCACGGTGCAGACATCAGCAGAGCGATCCCTATATGTTGAGGGGCTACAACCAACAGAGTTCATGGTGGCCCCACCACAATAGACTGGCTACCATGCTGGATATCAGGCGCGATACTGTGCAAGGGATGGAGGAAAACGCACACAGGAGGGTGACCTCGTCCAACAGCTGGAGAACGAGCGAAAGTGCTGATCCGCGTCGACGAAATATGTGAGAGGTCTCAGTGCAAAACGAACACTGTGCAAAATGTAAGATGCCCTTCCTCAATTGGCTCGCTTTTCGCGAAAATTTTGAAAAATTGAGGTCAAACCCTATAGGGGACCATCACATTAAGTCGCTTCTTGCAACAGGCAGGAATACCTCGGGCCTATTCTAAACCCTGGACCCGCAGGGGGGCCATATGACTGTAATTAATTGATTTTAAATCCAGAATGGTTTTCGGAATTCGTTAGGGAATTTAATATTCCGCGATTCATAGTGTAAAGAGTTTTCCGGAATAACAAATTCCAGGCATTACCTATCACCACGGGCAACACATTGGCCGACGATCTTCACTTAACGACCGAGAGCAGCCGTGTTTGAGTAGTGTTGTGAGTGCTAACAAACAAGCAGCAAGGCGGGACATAATCGCAGATATCAGTGTGTAACGTAGGACTAAGGTATTCTTTAGGGCAGAGCGGCCAAATAGGGCGTTTATGAGCTATGGCAGCAGACGAGCGACGCGACTGCCTCAGCTAACATCACAACATCGCCTGCAGCGCGTCTCCTGGCCATATTGTCGACTGGAAAACAGTGACTTGGTCAGATGAGGCGGGTTGTAGTTGGTAGGAGCCGATGGTCGATTCAAGTGTGGCGCTGACCTCATGAAGCCATGGGTCCAAGTTGTCAACAAGCCACTGTAAAAGTTGGTGGTGGCTGCATAATGAAGTGGACTGTGTTTACATGGATTGGGGGAACTGGTCCAACTAAAACCATCATTGACTGTATACGGTTCTGCTCGGCTACTTGGAGATCTTTTGCAGCCATTCATAGACTTCATGTTCCCAATTAATCATGGAATTTTTATGAATGACAATGCAGCATGTCACTGGGCCTAATTTATTCCTGTTTCGTTTGAAGAGCCCTTAGAGCGAATGATTTGCCCACCCAGCTCAAATTGAGAGGTCAGTTTGCGCAGAAAATCATACACCGGATCAATTTCACAATTTTGGGTGGCTTTGGATGCAGCATGACTACATGCTCCTATTTCTGCAGGGGACTTACACTGACTTGTTGAGGCCATGCCACGTCGAGATGTTCCACCACGTTGGGCAAATGGAGGGGTACCGCATGAATTTTGTCACCTCGCTGCATATAATTCTTTCTGGTAAAGAGTGGCACGTCCAGGTTTTGATGATAGAGCTGTACGGCAATCATGCATCCTTCTCTCCAAAGTAGACCACAAAAGCTCAATAATAATGAGAATTAGTGACTGTGGTGGCAATGGAAGATGCTCCAATTCACCGTCGTGCTCACAAAATCAGTCCTAGTTGATGTGAAGTGTGCGAACAGCGGCCCAATCATCTTTGAACACAGCTTCATCATGTGGGAACAAATATTCCACCATGGGGTGGACCGGATCATGGGTGCCTATACAGACACGCAAGCACTCTGAATTGCCCTTATTGACTGCTTCACAGCATAATGGCCACATAATCTCTGGCAGTAATGTGACCTTGCAGAGTACCCATGGGACGTATAGAATACCACAGTATCACTACCTCAAGATCACCGAACCTCCTCTTCGACTTCCCCCCCCCCTCCCCATTCTACCCCTTCGCACACACGCAGACACAGTGTTTGACTCTTGTGACGTAAACTCGACCAGATATTGGAAACGGTGTGCAGCTGACCAAAAGGGTTTGCTCCATAGTCCAGATTTTATGCCTTCGGCATCAAGCATACCCGTTAATGGATTTGTATTCAGGAATTTGTTGTTCTCAATTTGTTAATAGGAATAAAAGGTCGATTAGAAAAAATGTTCAACTGGCTCTGAGCACTGTGGGACTTAACATCTGGAGTCATCAGTCCCCTAGAACTTAGAACTACTTAAACCTAACTAAGGACATCACACACATCCATGCCCGAGGCAGGATTAGAACCTGCGAGAGCAGCGGTCGCGCGGTTCGAGAATGTAGCACCTAGAACGGCTCGGCCATCCCGGCCGGCGGTCGATTAGAAGTCTGTAAACAGCTAGCTACAATTTTTCTTTGCAGTCGTTTGTTACGTTGGTTAAAAACTTCTCGGTAAACTTTAAGCCTCAAATTTGGATAAAATCTCAAGCTTTCGATGACTGTCTCTATCATCGTCATCAAGGGTTACGTCTGATTGTAGTGAAGCTGGCGAGGATCCCATTTTTATGCCCAAACGACGGCATCTCATTGGCTGGATTATGGAAATGGTGCGCAGTGAGGTGTCACCCTATATGTCAATGGATTACGTTATGCCTTCTATAAAGCGTCGCTTGCAGCGCCATCGCTCGCTTACAGTGGTTAACTACGAGACGTCTTCCTCTGAGCTTTTTCCCTATCAAGTGCACTTCCAAATGATTTGCTATGTGCTTAGCTGGTGTATATATTGACGTTTTTATTATACAGTCTAATTTTCCACTACTTCCATATTAGCCAAGTACCAGTAGTTCGAAGCGTGTGACTAAATCCTCGTACGTTCCAATACAATCTTGTGTTTATTTAACAGAGTGTATCTAACCCGTGGATTTTTCGAAACACCTGTTCTATAAGTAACTCTGGCGGTCAACGCAGCGATCAGGTGCAGTCCGTATGGACTACCCCACGTAACTGTAGTCACACTTGCAAAGAGCATACATCCTTTGTATACTCAAATGGAGATGATCTTGAACAGGTCGCAACATGTCCTAGTTATTCCTTCGTGCGTTTAACACCGCTCCGATTCCTTACCTGTTCAGGAATCTACCTATGTTGCTAGCCCTTGCAGGGAATAATGGAAGTCGCGCAACGACTTTATCCTCCATACTTAGTTAAAAGAAATTCGTCGAATGACGTTGACTTAACATCACCTGTTCCTTCCGAACACCGTCGTCAATTTTTCATTCTCGGAGCCGAGATGCGCCTTGACCGAAATAGTCCTGGTTCTGTGAATTAAGGTGTTCAGCTGAGCTGTATTGTGAAGGCTTCGAAATGTGAAGGCTTCGCACTTCAGTTTATATGGCTCAGTTTTCGGTACACCGAATGACCGAGTCGTTCGACCAATACATCTATAAAAGGCAACTTGCTATTGTCAATTCCCACTATAAATCTTATGTTTGGATGCAAACTGTTCACAAGGGGAAATGAACTGCTGCTTTACCGCACTGCCATTTGGCGAGAGTAAAATTAGATCTTCAACGTGTCTGCAAAAGCAGGATAGATGGAACGAGGCACTATTCAACGCTTATTCTTCTAAAACGTCGGTAAACACCATAAAGTTATCGCGAACATGATCTACAGAAAATGGATCTAATTAACTTTCTTAACAAATAGCACCTATTGTAATGTACCAGTTCATTGTATATTGTGCCTAAATCATGACAATATCAGTAGGCCATTTTTTTAGCGGACCATAACGTACGTTCAAACTCACTGGTGTACATTCATCGCACATTCATAGGGGCTCTCCGTAGGTGCAGGACGTAGCCGAGCAGTGGACGCAACCAGAGCTGGAGGCAGGTTACATAAATACACTTTCATTTTGCTGCGTTTTGGAATTGGTTTGTTGTGGAATTTATGATGCTGTGGATTTATAACAGGAACCGCTGACAGAAATAGATATTTCGAAAGCTGTAACCAGTTTAATTCAGTGCCCCATATTGGGCTTACACAAAATGAGGTTTGATAACAACCAAAGAACATGATTCCTGGCACTAATTCGTTTGGCTAATACCCAAATTCTATAGGATATGAACAACGGTAACTGCATAATAGTCAGATTTAGTTACATGAATGTTTTAGAATGTAACATTTATTAAGTAGGTGCTCGAAAGCAAAAGATCATGATTTACACATTCATCTGCAATGCAAACGTAGCAACTGACTAAATATTGCTAGAAAATAGATCATAATGTTGAATACACCAAAACAGAAGTATTACAGACTCCACTAAAAATAAAAGCATTTTTGTTATAGCATTAAATTTACCTTAAAGTGAGACACTTCACGTTAACAAATGGTAAACAATGTTCTTCAAACCTGGCTGGTTTTCTGCGAATCGTCTCACTCTCAGCTTTAAAGAAAGGCACAAAGTATTCAGTTCTTCACATGTAGAGATACTGCACAAGTGATAAGTGCAACACATGGTGGTTAAATAATAAATAGAGTAAAAAACTCAGAATTATTAGGTTTCCACATTGATGAAAATTGGAATTAGAAAAAGCTCATTTTGGAACTTCTAAAGCAGCTTCATTTGGCCACAGTTGCATATAGACCCATTGTTTCGGAGAGAAAAATCAGTAAGTTGATATATTTTAGATATTTTTATTCAATAAAGTCTTACAGAATAATGCCCTGGAGTAACTAATCTTCAAGAAAGAAAGACTTCATTGCTACAAAATGTGTGGAAAGAATAATAGGTGGTGCTCACCCACTATCATCTAATAGTAATCTGTTTAAGGAGTAGTACATTTTTTCTAATGCTTCACAGTATATTTATTTCCTCGTAAAGTAAGTTGTAAGTTATGCACTGCAATTAAAAAGGAGGAACAATAAAATATGCAATCACCATTCCAAAAGAGAAAGTACAGTCATTACACCACTGAAGTTTTATGTAGCACAAAGGGGTGCAGAAAACTGCAAATACAATTTTTTATCGCTTGACCAGTCATACAAAATATATGACAGACAGAAAAATAGAATTTGAAAACTTGCAGAAAAAATTTGTCTTTGACAACACACTCTATCATGTATAATAAATGCTACTATTGTAATATCTGAAAGGTGGTAGGGAGGAAATACTAGCTCTACCAGAATATTTGTCATTAAAAATGTATATAAATGTTCAGTGTGTAGCAATATTTACTAATTAATTTGTGATGTGAATGTCAAATGACTCGTTCCCCATCGTTATTACTTGTGGTGCAAGTCATCTATAGAACATTAATTCAAAGGTCTTTTGAACTTAGTAAATTTTTGCTTATTGTAAATGTTGGACTCTGGTTGCTACCATAATAAAACACATTGAAATTGTTTCACATGCAATATATAATTGGTGCAAGTTAATTTTGATATAAAAGAAGGAAGAGCTATCCTTGAGGCCCTTGAATTTTATTAAGATACTTGTGTATATTTCTTGTCAGTCTCCTGACGGGTTTGATGCAGCCCTTCACGAATTCCTCTCCTGTGCTAATCTCTTAATCGCAGAGTAGCACTTCCAAACTACTTCCTCAATTATTTGCTAGATGTACTCCAATCTCTGTCTTCCTCGACAGTTTTTGCCCTCCACAGCTTCTTCTAGTACCATGTAAGTCATTCCCCCATGTCTAAACAGATGTCACTTCTCCTTGTCAGTGTTTTCCGCATGTTCCTTTCCTCTCCGTTGCTGAACCTCCTGATTCCTCACCTTAACAGTCCACCCAATTTTCAACAGTCATCCGAAGCAGCACATCTCAAATGCTTTGATTGTCTTCTGTTCGGGTTTTCCCACAATTCATGTTTCACTACCCTACAATGCTGTACTTCAGACGTACATTCTCAGAAATTTCTTCCTCAAATTAAAACCGACATTTGATATTAGTATAAACGTTTTCATAATTCATTTTTCTGATATCAGAACCCGTAAGCTGGCCAGGAGAGTGATGTATTTAAATATATTTTGTGTAGACAATAAGCGTTACTGGAAAGAGAATTGCTCGTGTAGATTTTATTTGTATGAAATCCAACAGATGTAGGTTTGAAAGAGGATGAGAAGTTGTCAGATGACAGTCATGTGTCAATTCAATCAGCCGTTTAAATAAAAATAGTATGAATTGAAAATACACTCCTGGAAATGGAAAAAAGAACACATTGACACCGGTGTGTCAGACCCACCATACTTGCTCCGGACACTGCGAGAGGGCTGTACAAGCAATGATCACAAGCACGGCACAGCGGACACACCAGGAACCGCGGTGTTGGCCGTCGAATGGCGCTATCTGCGCAGCATTTGTGCAACGTCGCCGTCAATGTCAGCCAGTTTGCCGTGGCATACGGAGCTCCATCGCAGTCTTTAACACTGGTAGCATGCCGCGACAGCGTGGACGTGAACCGTATGTGCAGTTGACGGACTTTGAGCGAGGGCGTATAGTGGGCATGCGGGAGGCCGGGTGGACGTACCGCCGAATTGCTCAACACGTGGGGCGTGAGGTCTCCACAGTACATCGATGTTGTCGCCAGTGGTCGGCGGAAGGTGCACGTGCCCGTCGATCTGGGACCGGACCGCAGCGACGCACGGATGCACGCCAAGACCGTAGGATCCTACGCAGTGCCGTAGGGGACCGCACCGCCACTTCCCAGCAAATTAGGGACACTGTTGCTCTTGGGGTATCGGCGAGGACCATTCGCAACCGTCTCCATGAAGCTGGGCTACGGTACCGCACACCGTTAGGCCGTCTTCCGCTCACGCCCCAACATCGTGCAGCCCGCCTCCAGTGGTGTCGCGACAGGCGTGAATGGAGGGACGAATGGAGACGTGTCGTCTTCAGCGATGAGAGTCGCTTCTACCTTGGTGCCAATGATGGTCGTATGCGTATTTGGCGCCGTGCAGGTGAGCGCCACAATCAGGACTGCATACGACCGAAGCACACAGGGCCAACACCCGGCATCATGGTGTGGGGAGCGATCTCCTACACTGGCCGTACACCTCTGGTGATCGTCGAGGGGACACTGAATAGTGCACGGTACATCCAAACCGTCATCGAACCCATCGTTCTACCATTCCTAGACCGGCAAGGGAACTTGCTGTTCCAACAGGTCAATGCACGTCCGCATGTATCCCGTGCCACCCAACGTGCTCTAGAAGGTGTAAGTTAAGTACCCTGGCCAGCAAGATCTCCGGATCTGTCCCCCATTGAGCATGTTTGGGACTGGATGAAGCGTCGTCTCACGCGGTCTGCACGTCCAGCACGAACGCTGGTCCAACTGAGGCGCCAGGTGGAAATGGCATGGCAAGCCGTTCCACTGGACTACATCCAGCATCTCTACGAACGTCTCCATGGGAGAATAGCAGCCTGCATTGCTGCGAAAGGTGGATATACACTGTACTAGTGCCGACATTGTGCATGCTCTGTTGCCTGTGTCTGTGTGCCTGTGGTTCTGTCAGTGTGATCATGTGATGTATCTGACCCCAGGAATGTGTCAATTAAGTTTCCCCTTCCTGGGACAATGAATTCACGGTGTTCTTATTTCAATTTCCAGGAGTGTATATTTTTTACCGATGTTGAACACATGCACCTAGCTATAAAACATGACAGCGCAAGTGAACTTCTGGACCAGAGATCAAGAATATTCTGTAGTTACAAAAGTCATCGTATTACTTTAATGAAATCCAGAAGTTGGATTTGTGTAGTACTGTTGCTGTACTGAGCTGGTGGAGATATATTAGTCGAATCCAGACAAGAGTAAATTCACCAGCCATCGTCACTGCGGAGAACGTTTAATTAATTTAGGCTCAGAAAAGCTCTGATTTTAATTACAGCTAATGACGTTGTGTAACTAAGGAAAACAGCGCCGTTATAAATGACGGAAACGTTCTTCCAGACCGATACAGTGGTACCTGGAACTGATAGCAGATACCACAGAGTAACGAAACTAAAAGATCTAGAATGTCACTTCAAAATGAGAGAAGGTTGGAAATGACAGAAATGGTGTCAGTTAGAAGAGGTAGCTGGGAGAATGATTAATATTACGCCACATGGCGTGTCATCGTGTCATTGGTGTTTCGTTGCGCGGTATGAGTTGAAGTATTACGTCGCCGTTATTGGGAAATGAGGACGTGAATTATACTATTGCGACGGATATTAAGCTATCCGTCAGAACAACACCCACAGCATGCGGTCAGACCTGGGTTCCTCAGCGTTAATTTGCGGCAAGTTACAACAGTTTAATGGCTCCAGACTCCACGGTATTCGCAATCAGTGCAGTTTAGGTAGAGCTATAGAACTCCCTGGAATGACTAAGAGGTATAAAACAAGAGGAGAAATGCACAGAATGGTATCAAACGACCATGTCAGAGCTGAGTTTGCTCCATAAGGAAAGAAGATTTGTGACAAAAGAGATGCATGGTTAGCCACTCCTCACTACATCTTTGCAGTAAGTGAAGTACATCAGCGCGTGAGCTGTACGCCTCTTTGCATCAGTAGCGGGACATAAAACAAGATTTATGCTATGGGACGAGTTCACATTCATAACAAATATCAGCATCCTGTTTTCAGACTTCCCTCAATGTTGAAATTTTCATGTTTAATAATTCAACACAGTGAGAAGTCCCCAGTATAATCTTAAAAACTGTGCTTGATAACAGTTTTGCAATATGCTGATCTATGAGATCACAAGAACGTTATGATGTCAGCATAGAATGAGGAGACAGTGTATTTTACACCAGTATTAGTTTCGACAATTTTGCACTGGAATTGTTCGTCATCCTGCCACAGCCTCTTATGAAAGCAAGTACAATCGTACCAGATCCAAGATTGGAGCAGGGTTGGGGACAGCTTGCAAAATATCACGTGTGCACAACGCGATGCGTAAGTGCAGGTCAGGGCGTCATCTGTCTCGCCACTAAGCGGCACGTCTCAACTTCACTGGGCTATACTTGATCCTTCTGGAAACGCCATACTATGGCTCAAAATTTCATTTAACTGTGTGATGTGACAGTGTTTCTTCCGGTATCTGGTGAAGCATTTTTCGCTTAGCACCATTCTCTTCATTTCGATAGACTCTTGGTGGTGAAGAAGTTAAAAATGTCTAGTGGCTGTTGTAAAGGAAAATTCACTCAAAAAGAGGCAGTATAGCGACCTATCGTCTCAAGCTTTATAAAGGAATGGGTACCACAGTTCTTTCTCGACTTGAAAGACGAGGACACTCTCTGTCCTTTATGCAGTTGCACAATAACCAGGCATCAAAAATTCGCTGTAGAACGGCTGTACAAAATCACACTGCAAGATTCTGAAGATTTAATTGGCAAAGGAAAAGGAAAAAGTTACAATTATCAACAGAAGATTTGTACGACATTGATTAATTTGTACATAGAGCAACACTTTGTATTAAATTTGCAGTCATAGGACACGTGGTGAAATTAGAGGTACGAACAATAAATTTTGTGTAGGTGCATGGATTAATACACCGCCAGCTTCAAAGGTTTTCTATGGTACTCAGAGAAGAGTATCAAGACGAACTACGAGGCATATTTATTACGTCGACGGTCACGTGTGGAGTGACATTTTGATTTTACCCAGTATCGTTGCATTTCCGAAGGAAAGAAGGACCTGAAAGTTAAAGCTCCTGAATGGGTTTCAGAACTCGTACATTTAGTGAACTTAATTGCACACTTGAACTTCCTCAGTCAGACGGTGAGATGTAACTAATTTAAGATTTGATGGGGCACGAAGAAGCATTAAAAGAATCACATTATGCAAGGGGCAGCTTCTGACAGACAACATTGTCAGTTTCCCTCTGCTCTGGTATGAAAGAAAATACGAATTTGAAGATTTCGTTGTGGCATGGATGCAATCGCCCGAACAGTTTTCAGAACGTTTCCAGTGCACTTCCAGTCTCACATCTTTCTACGAGCTGTTTCCGAGACACTTTGCCATTTTAAATGACAATGCAGTTAAGCATTTAAAGTTTGCTGTGGTCGGCCTGTAATGTACTTCCCATTTTACAGACAAATTCTTTACTTTTTTATTGTCCCGGAGTACTGCGAAGTTTCCCTTGGGAACAGTTTTCACATATTCATATTGCGCTGCAAAAATTATATCAATATTTCAATCAATATATGCGAAATAGCTCTTTCCGGTCATGAATCCAAATATGTCACGATTACGTGGCTAACTGAGTGACGATAATCCTCCTGTTCAGACAGTGTTGTGTGGTGTGGGGTTAGTGTGCATTCACAAGAGAGAGATCGGCACAGATGCAGAGTTCTTGACCATCCATGTTCTGGAGGTTACTAACGACGAAGACAACAGACCGATATGTCTGTGTATCTAGCAGACAAGTAAATTCTGCTACTGTACTGCAGGGTAAGAACTATCGTATTATGTAGTATATCTCTCAATTGAGTGAGCAGTGACAGTACATTCCAGTGGAAAAAATTACGGCAGTACCTGCGTGGGAAAGATCATTGGAACAAAAGTTAGAATGGGTTTATCGCATTTGTGCTCTGTATTTGGTAAATGCATCCATAATGTTAAAATTTTTACGCCTTGTGAGATTCATCAAAAGTATTTTCTTGCAATAAGCATCACGTTAATCTGTGACAATAAGTTGATATTGTTAAGTAGTGCCTCGGTTTGACTCAAATTTAACTAGAAGCTGTACTAAAACTGTTCAGTAGCGTAAATAGAAGTAAAGTGCCATGGCATCCTTTTCCACCTTGGTGTAGAGTACATTCTGTATAATGTACTAGCTGTTAGAAAGGAAAATTTCTTAGAGAATAGTTTTAGAAGAGTAAACAAAGCTTAGGAAGTCAATAAAAGGCTCAGAAATTGGCTTGTGGATACGACGGGAAATGGCTAATTAGAATGCAAATAAATTATAACCGGAATATTTTGTTTAAGAGTAGAGTAGAAATCCGGGAGGGCAAACAATAAGTAAAGTGTTAACAGACTCAAAATTGCTAAATTTTCTAACCAGCGATATATTACACTCATCATATTAATCGAAATCCTTCCAACAGCGTTTATTACTTACTTAAATGGCGGAAATCCACCTGTTGCATTAAAGAAAACAATTATATATTGTATTTTTAAGAAATAGTTGTAGGAGTGATTGAGTCATAAGGGTAATTGGTTCAGCGGCTAGACCCTACGGACGAAGGAAGATTAGTATTTAACGTCCCGCCCACAGCGAGGTCATTGGAGACGGGGAAAGAAATCGGCCATACCCTTTCTAAGGAACAATCTTGGCATTTAGCTCGAGCTATTTAAAGGAAGTAATGGAAAAGTAAATCTTGATGGCCGGACGCGGATATCATTGGCGTCCTCCAAATGTTCTTCAATGAACCGACCACAAAGCCACCTTACTCAATTCTACGGATGACTGTTAGAAAACAGAATTGACAAACTTTTTAAAGAATCAGAAGACCATACTGGGTTCCTAGCTAACCGATAATGTGTAGAGTGTATTTTTATACCTGAAAAAATTACAAAAAGTGTGTTGAATTCACTTAACATTCGCAGATGTAGGAAAGGTGCCTGGATAAATAACGTTAAGTAAGTTATGGCTCACCATGGGAAAAAATGGCTCAATAATACCCTATTAAAAGCAAAATTTGAAACACGACTGACAGCAACTGTTGAAATTCTTCACTGTAAATGATAACAGCCGAACAGTTGCAGGATAAAGATTTATTAAAATTCTTGACCACGGTTTCGGTATGTCTAAATATACCTTCATCAGAAGTAAAATACAATAAAATCGCATCCTGCGGTTGAGATACACAATTGTTTCATGTTTCTCCACCGCAGGATGTGATTTTAGTGTATTTTACTTCTGATGAAGGTATACTTAGATACACCGAAACAGTGGTGAAGAATTTTAATAAATCTTTATCCTGCAACTGTTTGGCTGTTATAATTTACCGTGAAGCTATGAAAATGCATTAAAACCCATAGTGTGGATGCAAAAGCTAAGCCAATGTGGATAATTCGTTAGTAATGGAAGTACAAAATAGAAAAGGACCTCGATAAAGTTGTCCCCCGACTTTTCCGTTACTTAAAATTTGTCTGGAAGAAATATCAAACACATATAGAAGTGAACGCTGTCTGATGGGAATATCAGTGGAAGGTAACGAACAATACTTCCTATTCGTTGATTACTGGGTAATAATTTCTGTACGTTGTGACGACTGTACCTTATATGTTAAGAAAACTTTCTTAGGAAAATAGGAAGTCGGCTTTAAATAGTAGTCACAGATCAAACAGAATTCTGTATTGGTATTTGGTCACGCAGATCAAGATTTAGACATTAGGAATTGTAGTAGTTATCATTGTTCTTCTTTTAAACTCTGTTCAACTATACCTGAGAATAGCAAGATACAGACGACCTTAAAAATAAAACCATACAGGAGTTAACTTCCAATTAAGCACAATTCTTTGGAGTGATAAGTTCTCAAAGATGAGACTAAAATATATATACGAAACATGCATATTCGTAATCGGTCAAAAATACGGGAAACGAAATACACATAAAAAAGTAAATGCTATCAATGTAATTGGTTTACTGATGAAGTGTCCGTTTTATCAGGGCTGAAGAATTCAGAAATAAAGTAAAGTGGAAGAGAAAGTAACGGACGTTATTGACAGGAAGAGTGATTACCTGGGTATGGCTACTTAGAATGAGTAGTTGGTAATAGACAGGGAAAGGAAGGAAGGCAGTGGGCCCATAGGGAAAATGAAAACGACGTGACTTCCCAAATGTCATGGAATTCTAGGACTCTAATGGGATATTAAGAAAACCACAAACTATTTATTTGTAAGGGGCGAACCAAATTTAGAGCATAGGGAACGTAGCGCGACTCTGAAACGGGTGTATAAGCACCGTATTGTAGACAAGGTATTAGTGTGGCATTCGTACCTTTCTGACGCGCGTGTGGTAAATGCGGAAACATGATCTGGGCAATGTTTTTACAAAATACATCCAAACAGGACCAACGTTATGTTATTCTCTTGTTGGCTCCGAAGGAAAAGCATTAGGAGACACCAGTCAGAGTATGAAGAACTTTTGTTCGGCAACATATCGGCTGAAAACCATCATTGTGGAATGGTGAAACAAGTTGCGGACTAGTCGCCATTAGACGTAAGACGTGGGGGGGGATCTGGGAGACAGACAGCTCAAGTCGGAGATACTCGAGCATCCACGCTATAGCCCTGGTCTCTCCTCGTGATATTATCACTCCTTGGGTCCCTTAAAAAGCCTTGAAGGTTCGAAGTCCCTCTAGGACGAGAATGTGGAGCATTCAGTTATGGACGCAGCAGGGTATCTTCAACGTTGTGCGTCATGGGATAATTGTACCAATGCTCATGGCAGTTTAGCCTAATCGCCATACCAGTTCTTGATTGTACAGGCTGCGAACGGGAACTTTTTGATCACTCCTTATAACCAATCATGAGCCTGTACACTATGACCATTTTCCACCGCGAGAGTGAATGCCTTTCGGCTTGGTAACGTTGTGTGCACGGTAAAGGTGGTCGGCGATTCGAGTGCTAGTGTCGTAAGTATATACCGAAAATGATTCAACGACTGTGAAACGACACGTACGGCTGGAGGCTTGCAACTCTATGAAGGAGGACAGGCTTCATCTGACGACAGATTGAAATTACTGTGTTATGGAGAACAGCGTTCAGCGTAGTTCTACAACACGTGATTTCTGCATTGTGTTCCCACCGATAACTAAGATTGGAGTGGGCACGGGAGCACCGATATCGTACGTTGCTGTAGAAATATGCACCGCGCTATGGACGCAGTGCGTCTGAGGGGCAGTGCTGCGTTATAGGGAATGTTTATCTGGGACGGGTGGTAATGACCGAAGGCACCGTGAGAGGTGTGGTCTTCGAGAACATTACTGCGGCCTACCTCATACCTTAGCGGTTGATATCTTCCCGACGGCAACAGCTTCTTCCGACATGTTAATTACTTTGTCTAAAGACCAGTATAATACTTCTATGATTTTCAAAGTAAGATAGTGAACTCATGAATTGGCTTTTGACACCAATTTCGCCTGATCTGAACCCGATGGAACACTTCTGGAAGGATATCGAGAGCCAGATCCATGACCAGAGACCACTATCTTCCTCGTAGTTTATGAGAATAGGGAGACCATACCGAGGATTTGTCAAATCCATGCCACGCGTAATCGGTGCTGTAAGCATTAGATGGTATTTCATAGTTTGTTTAGAAACACACGTGAGGCTGCCGGCAACCTGGATCAGACATTTCACTAATTCCAACTTGGTATGTCAGTTGGAAAACTTTAAAAAAGCAAGGTGGAGTATTTCAAGTTAGCCTCTTGTCCGATCCACAACGCCATTTGAATATTACTATCCGTCTGGTCTTCAGGAGCACCTAGTAGAGGATGAGTATTAGAGGTCGAACGAGAGTGTCCTTGGTTGAGTAACTCTGATGCATGAACTACACTGTGTCATATGTTCAGTATCTCTGAAGGCCTAATACTGATATATACTCTGAGTAACCAGCGTGGACTCTCAAGGAATAAGGGTTTAAGAAAAGAAACCACAGGAAGCGCAATGCGAAAATTCAGTGAAATCATGACTGTTGTGTTATTTGCCACTAACAGGTTTATTGGGGAAGCATATTTCTTTAGCAGGAGCATTTTAGGGCAGCGACTTCGACTCGACGGTAGGCAGTAGGAGTGAATCAGCATGTTTTTATTCGATGGAAGCCCTAACTTATGATGGGGAACTGTTAGTTATATTAGAATCGAAGCACACAGATCGACGTAGCTTTTACACCGTGAGTCATTTTCTGCAGGCATAAATCTGTTATGTGTCCACGAATTCTAAAATTCATTCAAAAGTGTGCACTGAGAGCAACTAGAGGTTGTAGTATTTTGGTGCCTTCATTTTCTGCCCATCTGTCGCTTTGTTCTCGCATGTTTAATAACCAGTTTCATATTACTACTTTGACGCATGTTGTTCTTCAGCCTACAAAAGCTTGAACTGCAGCACTATCGGAATATATGCAGTGGAAAGTCTTTTCCTGTAGTTTGGTGGACAAATGCTAAACATCGAGTTACGAGTCGTTACGTATTTCCAATATTTACCTCGAGCCAGCAACTGTTTCATAAAATTATTCCGAACAAATAATGATACACTGCTTTCGACCTTCTAGACGGACGTAAAGTCAGAGAATGAGGTGTCATTTATTAGCAATGTTTTAGTGAACTAATTAAATGAAACATATCTTTGTACAAAAATTTTGAAATGTAGCTCTAATTGCCTCACTGCTTGTACAAAGTATCAACGAATACCTCTTGTGTTTCTGTGAACAATATTTTCCTGAAGTTTGCTTCTCTAACGGAAATGGCCGTCAAAAGCAAGTATATTAACAGCGCAGTGATAATTAAGAGCAAAAAATTTAAACGGTCCGTTGACTGGGCGGGCTACATCATGTTCGTGTGTGGGTATCACAGAAAACTACCAGCCTAAATCGTTCTTTCGATATTCCCGTGAATCAAAATGTTGCATTAGCTTTCGTTTTGATCAAAAGGACCTCAAAATTACACTCAAACGGCAATTTTACGGACTCTCCTGTTGACACAGAAGTTAATTACAAACATAGCGCTCTTCCCCGTCGTGCTCATAACAGAGTGCTTCCATGCGTCAATTTAGAGTTTTCATTTTCAGAGAGTTTGATAATTTTCCGAGCGTACTTTCCAATAACTGCGTGATAATTACCTGGTTATCAGCAGTGATTGTAAAAGTAATCAGTGCAATGATGCAGTATGCTTGTATAGATACAGGCAGTACTTAGTATGACCGATTATAGATCCAGCCCATCTATAAATAGATCCAAACAGTTACAGGTCTTAAAATACAAAATATTACTGTTTTTCCCATTACGTAAAACTACGCAAGAAATGAGACTGGTAATAGAACAATAATCGAGAATTTATTTGATAAAAATTTTACGTATTTATTGCGGCACGCATATTTACCGCTTATTGGCATTCTTCTTTCGGTACTGAACTAATACTGGGATCGATTTCGAAATTATATTAAAAAAATCAGCTAGAGGTCTGTGTAATGTTAAAACTCTCCGAAGAATTCAGAAAAGGTAAGAGCTCTCGAATGAAAACATACATGTACGAGGATCACCACATGATTCCATCATTAATGGTCGTTTTAAACCCACTTCGACCACGTAAACTACGCACTGTCGACGTAAGACCATACTGACACTATGGTTACCAGTTGCGCATGTAGAGTTGTTTGAACGATTTTGATGTTTTGTGAGTTGTTACTTGTGTTTAAGTGCTACAATACAAGGTAACATCACACGTATATGAGGAGGGATACTTATGCCGGAAACAGACATTTGTAACGAGATTGTTAAGTTGCAATCGTTTACTAATAATAATGTTTTGCTACTGTTTCTGTTGGTGCTGGTTGCTTGCACTATTTTATGTCTGTCAGTGGTTATGTGTTCAGACCGGACTGCAGGCGTGCCGTGGTTCTGCCTCTCACTGACTGTGTGAAGTCTGTGGTGCCTGACAGCATGAAAAGGTGTCTTATGCCTCACAGCTAGACTTTCAGACGTGACGTTTATACGGTGAGTTAACTCATCCCGCTTTTCATATAACGTCTAACGCAGAATTGTTTTACATTTTAGTGATGTGTGTGAGGACAATAGTTATTTTCACATGTTGGCCCTGTAAGATGAAACACCAGTTTAGTAGATAAACGAATGTTCTAGGACCTGTCACTGTTTTTGTTGTCGTTGATACACATTCCCAGAAACGTTACTTGAATATCTACTGCTCTGTTGAGCACAATGGGCTACTTACCGAAAAGAGAATATTCAGAACTATACAGGTTGTTATTGGTGTTAGTGCAGACATTTTTTGTGTTGAACCTAACTACATGACACACATCAGCCTGGTAGTTGTTATTCTGTGTATCTAACAAACTCCTCACTAACATGTCAAAACATTTTTTGACTTGCTGTCCCTTACAATGTCACGTTGTATAAGTGGATTGATTATGCCTGTCGGTACAATCTAACCGCTTTGCGAACGTACATCCACGCTTCAACACCTGCTATATTGGCCATGCGAAAATAAGCATTAATTGCTTGTTCTTGCCTCATGTACCTGGAGGTGACCAACCTAAAAACATACGACTTGCAATGGCTATAATAATTAGGCTGCAATGTAAATAATGATGTAATGTTGTTCGGTCACAGTCCTCAGTCACCAACAGAAATCTTCATTTACACCCGTTACATTCTCTATGTACAATTACACATCATTCACAATAAACAGTAACTGTTTTGTTTTGTGGATACTTAAGTGTAACGAAGAAACTTTGACGAACCACGATGCACACGGTAGAGGCGAAGTAACCTGAAAATCTTTGTAGTTAACCGTAACGAGGGATTTTCTTAGAGCGTTATTATCGGGTTTGACTATGATCTCAACTCTGTTATTGCACATAAAATTTGTATAAATGTCCTAACGCTACTGGAAGCTAAATATTAGAGTGTGAAAATAAAAAAAAATTAAATTAAATAGAAAAGTAAAGGAACATGAAAGCTAATGGAACTGTTCCTAAAAAAAACTGATTAAAAAGCAAGGGGCGAATAAAAATATCCCTTCGAAGGCCGTACAATCGATATGCCAATCAGGATAAATCGCCGTGTGCGTTGAGGTAATCAATTCACCGACATTCCAGGTTTTAGACACAAGTGTCCCGTTGCATGAAGAAGTCCATAACTGACTTCTACACGGCCTTTTCCGATAGGAGTCGTTGCCCTTTAAAGCCCTTTTTAATGAATCAGAGGGGTGATAATCGCATGGGGAGAGATTAGAACGATAGGAGGAAGTGGTTTGAGTAGCTCCCAGTTGAAATGGCTTAACTTCTGCGTTAAGTTTCCGATATGGGTACGTGCGTTATCATGAAGAAGCAGCTCCTTTCAACAACTGTGGTATTCCACAGACATGCTGCCCCACATACATTCTTCATTCTCCAATCAGTTTCTACCGGTGTTTGTCTTCCGGCAGTCATGAAAGGTAAGCAGCACGTTGGCGTAGTTTGGGGCATTTGATAGTAACGTTGCCATAATTCACGTTTCCACATTTACCACAAGCGCGTCAGAAAAATACAAGTGACACACTAAACTCTTGTTTGCATGTCGGCACCTGTATGCCCGTATCAGATTTGCGCTACTTTGCATATACGCTGCAGCAATGCCCTCAGACGGAAACATATTGAGCGCCACTATATTTTATTATATTTGTTATCAAACTATAAATATTTTTACATGGATGGAAGAACAGCCTGCCGAATACAAGGACTTTATAAGCTCAATGAACAATGTTAACCATTCCCCGTAAACAGCAAACTGGGCACTTTGTAGCGGTGTAGATGATGTGCATCTTGTACCCAGCCCTAACGTGAACCCCTTTCGCTGACTTAAGTCACGGAAGTGAATCGGTGTGCATAGGCCAGTCGATTGTACGGAATGAGGGCTGTAAGGGTGATTGGCTTGGAAACGCGGTATAGTGGCAGAAAGTTTCTATTGTTTGGGACGTGCACATGACCACCGTGGATGAAGTTCTGCGTTTTGTCAGTGAGTCAGCGGAGGCAGTCCAGGGTATCCATGAAGATTAGCATACCACTCGCAGCCATGTAATACGGCATAATAACAGTGCTGGTAAATATGACCATAACCGATAGGGGCCGAAGACGAGTGTCACTCACAGTGTGATTCGGTTTTCAACGGGACAGGAACTGCAGCCGTCAATGAAAATAGTTCCCTGACAATAAGCTTATGAACGAAGATTGGGAAAGGAACTGTATAATAGGGACATATGGAGTTGTGTGCCTCGCGAATGCTATTTCAAACAGCGTCTTGTAAGACTGGGCGTTTTCAGTGGGACAAGCAACATAAACGTGACAGAAGTTGAACAGAGACCTGTAGTGTAGTCCGACGAATTGCGATTTTCCCTATTTCCTAATGAATCATAGAGTTGAGAGCACCGACGGAGCTATCAGACGTTTAACGCGCAATGTGTTGAATGTGTAGTTGAAGCCATACTTGGTTACATAAAATTTTGGGGGTTTATTTCATAACACGTGTGACGACTCATTCAGGGAACTTTGAATATGAATCAGGATATTTACTTCAACTTTCTAGATGACCATGTGTAGTCCTTTCGCAAATATTCATGATGAGAATGATGTTGACACTCCCCTCTTTCAAGATGACAACAGTCGTATTCACAGAGCTGTACTCAAACGTTCCTGCTTTGAGCAATAATGAACAGCCTTATCGCATCACGACTAGCCCTCAATATCATCTAATCTGGCTGATACAGAAATTATCCTTGACCGTTTGGGGAAGAGGGTGAAACTAGCAATCAGCATCCTTGGATTTAGAAAGCTTTCAAATGGTTCAAATGGCTCTGAGCACTATAGGACCTAACATCTGAGGTCATCAGTCCCCTATAACTTAGAACTGCTTAAACCTAACTAACCTAAGGACATCATACACGCCCATGCCCCAGGTAGGATTGGAACCTGCGACCGTAGCATTCGCGCGGTTCTGGACTGAAGCTCCTAGAACCGCTCGGTCACCGAGGCCGGCTAGAAAGCTTTATGAGGTGTAATCATCAATAAGTGGCTGTCGCTGGGTACCTGAACGAACCTGCGGATTATCTTCCTCTCCGTAGCCACGAGTTGAGGCTATATTACAAGTTGTTGAAGCTGTCGGGGCCACTTGTTGATAAGATGCCTTTTGGAAACTGCGTAGAGTTCTTCGACCGAGGATTTTTGGAGGTTTCTCCAGCACGAGTGTAGACTGAATTGTTGTGTGGCAGGGAAGCTTGGTGGATATTCTATTGTGTTAACGAGGAACCAATTTATGCTGAAAAAAAAATAGTTCAAGGTTTGGCCTACAAGTGCTAATTTTGCACTGTGACTGAAGAAGGACGCATAGAAGAAATATTTGCGTATGTAATATATCAAGAAAGGGACGAAGGCAGAAAAGGCCGAATAAGTGATAAATGCCTAATGTTGATTACATTATTAATTGCCACTTCCACAATTTGTTCACTATGAGCACCGAGATGTCTAAGAGATACTTTACAGGACCAGATTTGCACTTGGTTGCCAAAATTGGAACAATTTCTTTTCAGCCTAAGATGGTTTTTCATTAACACACTATAATATCTACCATTTTTCGGAGCCATACGACTATTACACCCCATTCTGGGCCTCTGTGAGTAGGTGCACTTTACTAATAACCACCCGGTAGCTGTCTCGCAAGCCAATGAGAACATTTTCCTGGTCGTTACCACTGTGGTAATGAGGAATGTAAGGGGAAAACTACAGCGATATGATCCAGGACATCAGATAGATGAGGCGGCTACGTCTGGTTCGAGGCAGATATCCACTAGGGAGACAGGTAGTCACAAGATAACATATTTATTTCTCGAACAAACTTTAACAAAGTCTTCATTACAGAGGAAAACTTTGGTCTAGTCTGTATTAAATAAAGTTCTCTCACAAGTAAAATCAAACTATAGTTCTCAGTGGCAAGCAACATTAAAGTTCCTGAATAAAAAATTTAAGAAAAACTATTAAATTTCTTGACACATGAAAATAAGCAGTTGATAAGTGATAACACAACACTGTTTAAAGATGAACGAAATCTTGAAGATTGAATAAAGTTAGAGTTCACCATAAAACGACGTCCTTAACCCTAGGGTTGGAAAAAAAGTCCACACTCTAGCTTAAGTTGCGAAAGCCTACAAAAGTATCTTAAAGTCGTACGAAACAGGAGAGCTTCCACCCGTCAAACTGTAGTATCACGTATCGATACCACCTCACGGGTGTCTTTAAGTTGCAAGTGTTTGTCAGACACCACCGGGGCTGGCGGTCCTGTGGGATCCGGTGGCCCTGTGGGGCCCACTGAGCCGCGCCTCCAGCTGCTCTGTAGCCTGAGCGCTCTCCGCCGCGGCGGCAGCCGGACTGTCCTCTCGCACTTACGGCCTCTTCGCTGTATGATGTTAAGCTGACCCCAGTAGCGGCCCCTACAACATTGTTCAGAGAGCCTCATCCGTGTTGACATTGAGAGAGCTAGACTGCATTATTCCGTACACTTGGAGAAACACAAATTCGGTAAATCCTCTGATTACTGTGTTAACCTCTTCGCTGATCACCTCTTCTTGTTTCCAGACTTCCCACAGCGACAGTTGCTGCAGCACTCTGTAGCCCACCTTTCCGTACCGGTGTGTACAATGTCGTACACAACATAAACAGTACAGAGAATTTCTAAAGCCGACAAGGATAGAAGCATAATGTCTTGGAATTATCTTGTCGGTGAAGTAAAAACCACAGAAATTTTATCAGGTTCAGTGTAGTATTCCTGGCTGTGGCCGCCAGTATTTTATTATGCTAGAATCTTGCTTTGGTGGAGCTTGATAAACGCAAATTAGCATGTATTACAAAAGTGGAGTGAGGTACAAGTGATAGATGGTACAGTATGTACCAGTCCCGTAGGAAAGTTCGCCAATTTTACTGAACTTGATTCTGATTGGTCGGCACATTCGGATGTAAAGCGCCAAAACGCCTAACTTCTCTTATTAATTATTTATGTACTTTTCACTGTATTTAACCCAGGTTTCAGTATGACGATCTCGCATGGTTACCCTGCAAGTCTGTTGTTTCTATTTATTCATTTTACTAGTTTTGAGAAACGTAAGATTAACAATATTGTAACCGAAAAGCTTCGGACGGCTGCTGGTCGCCTTGGCGCGCCTGGGAGATATACTCCTGCCCTTGTCACTCCGTTTAGAGCTCTCTGTAGGGACGGGCATGTATCTCTGTTTCGGTCGTTCTTCAGAGCTGGACATGGAACTGTTTAGGGCATTCTTCAGAGAGTGACACGTAACTCTGTTTCGTGTGTTCTGGAAGAACGGACGTGTAATTTTTTGTTATGGTTTTAGAGCGCAAAACTGCTACGGTCATTAGCATCCGGTCTGTGGCTTAGGAAAAGGTAAAAAAAAGAAATTGGGAATCAGCAGCAATGGGAGCGAAACCCAAAAAGTAGGGAAACTAAAAAAACAGAACGAAAGCATAGAAAACCACTATAGAAGTCTGACGTCATCTCACTGACACTAACAAACTCGAGAACGCTATCGGCTGAGCGCCTTTCATCTACTAAAATGGAAGATATATCAGGCGACAGCTGTATGCGGGCGCTTAACGGAGTAAAATAGGGGCACTCAAGCAAAAGGTGTCTCACCGTCCACAG
This sequence comes from Schistocerca gregaria, assembly GCF_023897955.1. Lineage (NCBI taxonomy): Eukaryota > Metazoa > Arthropoda > Insecta > Orthoptera > Acrididae > Schistocerca > Schistocerca gregaria. Next base: position 429,735,177 of record NC_064926.1, read on the forward strand.
TTGAGAGTAATAGAGACAAAGCGGGGAAGAATCACCACTTGAAAGATGCCGATGGCTAAAAACACAGTGCCCTATCAGGAGTCTAGTTATAATTACCTTCTCCTGACGACGAGTTCGGGAGGAAGAGGTCCAAGCACAGGGAAGAGATTTCAAGTCCCGCATTTTATTATTGGGAAGTGTAGACCAATGTGCGTGCTATAATGGAGCAACACGACGACATAAAACACTCTGTAGATCGGCGAAGGGAACCATGCGAACATCAGGCTGAAGAAGAGAGACAGCAGCCTTGCCCGCTATATAGGCCGCCTCGTTTCCACAGATACCAACGTGTCCTGAGATCCAAAGGAACGCTACAGAGACGCCCCCGCATGTGGAGCAAGAGGAGGCAGTCCTGTATCCGGTGGACCAGAGGGTGGACAGGGTAGAGAGCTTGGAGACTGAGGAGAGATCTGAGCGAATCTGAGCATATAATATACTGTACCCGCTGATGGCGACGGATGTATTGGACTGCCTGGAGAACAGCGTAAAGCTCCGAAGTAAAAACCGAACACTGGTCGGGAAGCCGAAATCGATTTGGGGTGTCGCCAACACTGTAGGCACTCCCAACACCAAATGCTTTTTTTGAGCCGTCAGTGTAAATAAATGTGCTATCCTTCATTTGTGCGCATAGAGCAGCAAATGACTGACGATAAACGAGAGAAGGGGTACCACCCTTGGGAAACTGACAAACGTCACGGAGCAGTAAGGTTCGGATGCGGAGCCAAGGCGGTGCTGTACCCCAAGTTGTAAAGAATTTTTTAGGAAAGTGGATGGATAGAGAACGTAGCAGTTCACGGAATCGGACTCCCGGAGGTAGTAGTAAGGAAGAGCGGCCTGCATACCCTAAATTCAATGAGGCGTCGAGAAAAAGGTCATGGGCCGGATTAGCAGGCATGGAAGACAGATGGCTAGCATCATGACACAGAAGGATAGCTCCCCGATTGGGCAGTGGAGGTTCAGCATTGCCAGCAGAAAAGCTTTCCACAGGGCTGGTGTTAAAAACCCCAGACGCTAAAACACAATCCACGGTGGTGGACAGAGTCGAGACGCCGAAGAGTAGACGGCCGAGCAGAGCAGTAAACTATGCTTCCATGGTCCAATTTCGAGATCACTAAGGCACGATAGAGGCGGAGAAGGACCACTCAGCCCTCTTCCCAGGAAGTATCATTCAGGATAAGGAGGTTGTTGAGGGATCGCAGACAGCGAGCCGAAAGATAGGAAACAGTTTTATGTCGAGCATAAGGCCCAAGAATTTAGCGACGTCTGCAAACGGAAGGTTGACAGGGCCTAGCTGTAAAGAAGGCTCAAGAAACTCGGTACGACGCCAAAAATTGACACAAACAGTCTTAAAAAAATGGTTCAAATGGCTCTGAGCACAATGGGACTTAACTTCGGAGGCCATCAGTCCCTACTTCAACCTAACTAACCTGAGGGCATCACACACATCTATGCCCGAGGCACGATTCAAACCTGCGACCATAGTGGCCACGTGATTCCAGACTGTAGCGCCTAGAACCACTCGGCCACTCCGGCCAGCAAACAGTTTTACTGGGAGAAAAGCTGAAGCCGGTTTCGATGCTCCAAGAGTGGAGACGATCTCGGCATCCTTGAAGACGTCGCTCAAGAAGGGTGATCCGTTGAGAGCTGTAGTATATTGCAAAATCGTCCACAAAGAGGGAGCCCGAGACATCGGGAAGGAGACAATCCATAATTGGATTTATAGCAATGGCAAACAGTACAACACTTAGCAGGGAGCCCTGGGGTACCCTGTTTTTTTGGGCGAAAATACGGGAGAGAGTAGTGTTCACCCGCACTTTAAATGTGCGCTCTGCCATAAACTCACAAATAAGAAGCGGTAATTGACCTCGAAAGAACAAATAGAACAGTGTGCGGGGGATGCCTGTCTTCCAACAGGTATCGTATGCTCTCTTCAGAATACAAAATGTTTCTAGTGTTTGGCGTATTGCAACCGCGCGACTGCTACGGTCGCAGGTGCGAATCCTGCTTCTGGCATGGAAGTGTGTGATGTCCTTAGGTTAGTTAGGTTTAAGTAGCTCTAAGTTCTAGGGGACTGATGACCGCAGCATTTCAGTCCCATAGTGCTCAGAGCCATTTGAACCATTTTTTTGTTTGGCGTTCGTTTCCTGAGAAAATTGTTCATGATATGAGTGGAGAGAGCAACGTGGTAGTCAATTGCAGAACGATGCATTGGGCTGGTGTAAAAAGGCTTCGGGACTCTAGCCACCAAGCTAAACGGCAATTCACCATACGCTCCAAAACCTTACATACGCTACTCGTGACAGAAATGGTACGATAGCTAGATGGGAGATGTTTATCCTTTTCAGGTTTCGGAACAGGAACGACGATAGCTTCCCGCCATCGTTTGGAAATTTTCGGTCCAAATTCGATTATAAAGGCGAAGGACGTAACTCAGACTATTCTGCAAAAACAGACATAATGTCAAATGGGACAGCAGCAATCAGTGATTGTATAATGTTACTTATAATCCGTCTTGATTGCAAAATTTTTTATTCATATGACCGGTCATATGAATAAAAAATTTTGCAGTCAAGAAGGATTATAAGTAACAACTCAGACTATGGTATGATAAATGCAGTAACATTATGATGTGGATACCATCCGGTCCTGGGGAGCGGGAAGAATAGAGTGCGTGTTGGAGTTCCCGCATGGAGAAAACAGTATTATAGCTTTCGCCATTTTGAGAGGAGAAAGCAAGAGGTCCGACTTCCGCTGCACGTTTCTTCGGGAGAAAGGCTGGCGGGTAATTTGAACATCGCAGAGATCGGGGAGGAACCAGGCGAGCCAGATAACCGTCGAATTCGACTCCAAACCTCGGAGGAGGAAGTGAAGAGCTAGTAAAGAAGTCCCAGTTTGCCTTCTTACTATCACGGATGACGCGACGGCATCGCGCACGTAACTGCTTATAGCGGATACAGTTGGCCAAAGTAGGATGGTGGCGGAATACGCGAAGAGCACGTTGCCGCTCACGTATTGCGTCACGGCATGCTTCGCTCCACCAAGGAACTGGAGGGCGCCGAGGCAAATCGGAGGTGCGAAGTATGGAACGTTCCACGGCTGTAAGGATAACTTCTGTAATATGAGGGACCTGATCGTCGAAGCGAGGAAAATGACGGTCATCGAATGTCGCTAGAGACGAAAAAAGTGTCCAATCGGCTTGGGCAAACTTCCAGCTTCTCGGGCGCATAGATGGCAGTTGTGGCTGCTATTTAAGGACACATGTAAAATGGTCACTCGAGTGTGTATCAGCAAGAGTGAACCATTCAGAGCGCCTTGCTAGCTGGACAGTACCGACCGAAAGGTCCAAATGATAGAAATTTGTCGTGGAGGCAGACAAAAATGTAGGGTCCCCAGTGTTGAGGCAAACAAGATTCGCTTGGTGGAAGACATCAATCAATAGCGAGCCTCGCGGACAAGGACGCGGAAATCTCCAAAGTGGGAGGTGGGCATTAAAGTCCCCAGCCTTCAAATAGAGGGGCGGGAACTGACCAAGGAGATGAAGGAAATCAGCTCTTGCCATTGTTATCGACGATGGAAGGTATACGGTACAAAGAGAGAAGGTGTATCCGGAAAGGGAAAGACGGACAGCAACAGCCTGGAAGGAACTGTTTAAGGGGATTGGGTGATAATTGACAGTATCATGGAGAAGAATCATGAGTACTCCATGTGCCTGAGTGCCATCAACAGAGGACGATCAAAACGGACTGACTGAAAATGAGGGAAAACAAAGCGATCGTGGGGAAGCAGCTTTGTTTCCTGAAGATAGAAGATGACCGGCGAGTAGGATCGTAAGAGGATCGACAATTCATCCCAATTGACTCTAATGCCGCGGCTGTTCCAATGGATAATGGGCATAGGGTGAACAGCAGCCGCGCGGGATTAGTCGAGCTGACTAGGGCGCTGCAGTCATGGACTGTGCGGCTGGTCCCGGCGGAGGTTCGAGTCCTCCCTCGGGCATGGGTGTGTGTGTTTGTCCTTAGGATAATTTAGGTTAAGTAGTGCGTAAGGTTAGGGACTGATGACCTTAGCAGTTAAGTCCCATAAGATTTCACACACATTTGAACATTTTTTGTGAACAGCAAAGGGAAGAATCGTACTAGGGTCACTCTCAACTCAACGACTGCTAAGAGCCGGCGGCCGACAGAGCGAAATGGCATTCAGTCGAAGGCAGAAGATCCTGATCCATAGGTTGTTCGGGAGCAGTTCCTGCTACCAGAGATCGGCCGGTTGATCAACCGCCAGCAGTGCACCTAGGCGACACGGAAGACGGCCGAGGGCGGTTACCGCCAGGTGGCGCTGTAGATGAGACACGCCGTGGCGGAGAAGGAGGAGAACTAGGTTTCTTATGAGCCTTCTTGGAAACAGTACGTTGAGATGAGGGAGGAATCAATGGTTGTGAAGTCGGGGCACCTAAAAAATCTTCGCGAGTGGGCTCTTTTTTGGAAATCTGGGTGTCTGATTATGGGGCTCGTGATTTAGCAGAACCCGATGAAGGGTGAGCCGTAGAGTGAGCCGGTGATAGTGGGTAGATTGAACGGGCGATCTTTGCTATGGCCGATCTGACGACCGTGGCGCTAAAGGTGAGATCACAAGTCTTCTTGGCTTCCTCGTTAGTAGGCCGAGGTGATTAAAGGATAGTGATATACTTACCTTCGCGAGGCACAGTGGGCTTTCGACTGGCGAATAACTTACGAGCAGCAAATTTCGACACCTTTTCCTTCACTCTGATTTCCTGAATAAGACGTTCATCTTTGAAAATGGGGCAATCTCGAGAGGAAGCTGCGTGGTCACCTATTCAGTTGATGCAACGAGGGATGGAGGTGGCCAAACACCCTCATTGGCATGCTTGCCACACGTAACGCATTTGCCCGAATTGGAACACGACTGGCTGGTATGATTGAATCGCTGACACCGATAGCAACGTATAGGGTTGGGGATATAAGGGCAAACTGAAATTATCTCATAGTCCGCTTTTATATTCCATGGAAGTTAAACTCTGTCAAATGTCAAGAAGATAGTACGGGTAGGAACCAAGTCCTTGTCAACCCTTTTCATGACTCAATGAACAGCCATTACGCCCTGGTCTGACAGGTAGTTTTGGATTTTCTCGTCGGACAATCCGTCGAGAGAGAGTGTATAAACCACCCTGCATGATGAATTTAAAGTGCGGTGCGCTTTAACCCAAACAGGGAAGGTGTGTAGCAGTGACGTTTGCAGCAAATTTTGTGCCTGGAGGGCATTGACTGCTTCTAACAACAAGGTGCCATTTCGTAATCGGGAACAATACTTTACAGGACCTGCAATTGCGTCGACACCCTTCTGAATAATGAAAGGGTTGACTGTGAAGTCTTGACCTTCGTCCGACCGAGAAACAACAAGGAACTATGGCACTGATGGAAGAACTGTCCGTGGCTAAGACTCATTTAACTTTCTCTTGTGAGCAGACATAGTAAATGATGAGGAAACCAGATCGGAGGTATCCCCCATGATTACCAGCGTCTCCGGTGGCGCGCTCCTTCCTTGTGGGGGCCCTCTCTGAGGGCACTTCGGCCTTAGGTTATTGTTCACACCTCAGGTCACACCTACCGAGAAACGGACGGAGGGACCAATCGGCTCTTCCGGAAGGTACCAGCTAGGGTAATCACCCCTGCCTAGGCCTGGCCGTTATCAGCGGGTACGTACGGGTCCTACCTGTCTAACCGGGTTGGGGAATTACGCGTTACCCTGTCACCGGTACGCGTGCGAATGCGTGAGTCGGCCTTCAGACACACACAGTGAGAAATGGAGGAGAAGAGGGTAAGGAGAAGAGGCAAGGAAAAGACAACGGCAAAGGAAGGACAGAGACTTTCCAGCATAGAAAGTGAAGAAGAGAGACTGTCTTACTGTTACAAGCGTCCGACTCTGGACGTAGGCACAAAACATACTCACGGAGGGGGAGAAGGGGATGGGAAGAGGCGGAGGTAGCGAGGGGGGGGGGGGGGGTGCGATGGGGAAAGATGTGGAAAAGGAAGGTATGCAGCCCGAAAAGGGAAGAGGGCCGCGATAGCTCGGGGTGCCGTGCTCGCCACACAGCCACACACATATCCACAAAAGAGTTGGGGAACCTCTAAAGGGATGTCGCGGTAGTTCAACTGGAACGGACATGTCATACTCAATTTCGGAAGTGCAATTAAGAAATTTATCTCGAGTGTGGTAAAAGACAGTGTAAAATGTGTGATTATTTACAAAATAACAAAACAGGTTATAGTACCGGAAGTGTCGCCTGCCATCATTGCCAGTACTACAGATGTTTCCCTCTGTAGATACGGAGATTAAAAGTGCATCCCATAAAAAGCACAGTCACAGGTTCAAATTGACAGCACAGCAGCCTCCGCCGAAGTAGATCCCACGGCGACGAGCTGTGCTCCGCGCTGGGTGCACAACTTAAGAAGACGACAGATTGTTGGAAAGAAAAGTTTGGGGCACCTACTCAACCTCTTCAGATCTCTCCAGCTTCCAGACCAGACTTCCAAACGACACGCATAATTTATACCCGGCTAGCAAGTCGACGACCACAGAGTCCAGATGGTACAGGTAGCGTGCTGTCCTAGAAGATAGTGGTCGAGCGCATAGCAAGGCGCTGCTCACTGCGATGCGTCTGGCATCCTACGCTCGCGCACCGGCCTAAGTGGCTACCTCGCGGTAGGATATACGCGCGTATATTTGTGGCACGTGATGCAGCAGGTAAAGGAAGAGGTGCGGCACGTCAATGACCTTTAGCATCGCCATGCATGCTGCCTCGTGGCCTAGCAAGAACTCCGTTGTCACCACCTGCTGGTCTGGCCGCGGACTTGTGGCAGTCTGACTTCTAGCGACGTTGGTTCCGTAGGAGCGAAGCTCGCGGCAACCAAACTAGCTTAGATATCGTGAGCGGTACCGTCGGCGCCTGATGTCTAGGCCGGCATGGATGGCCGCACGCGGGTTTGAAACATCGTACTCCCAGACGCGAATCAAGTGTGTTAACCGGATGCCTTCTAAGAGTACTTACTCCACGTGGTCAGGAAGTAGAATATTCTGAAGGAGACGAATGGTGTGGATGAGTGAACTGGTACACCTGTTTACCACGTGACTGACGGTAGAGAGAGAGAGAGAGAGAGACACGTCACGAAAAGCAATGCGCCGGCGGCGGCCGACGTCCGCGTGGCGCCCGGCCAGGGCAGACGGCGGTCAGCCGCCGACATGCGGGCAGCCCGCGTGACGTGACACGCACGGCCGGCCTGCGGTCTGCGCTGCCGCTGCAGATCGACCAGAGCCCAGGGAGACGCGCACCGCATAATTACCGCCCACCGGCGCGGACGCCTGTCACCAGGACAAACCTCCAGCCGGCACCGCCTCGCGCCGACGAGCTGCCATCCCGGTCGATAACACACGAATTATGGAACAGACGGGCAACCACAATTACGCGACGATTTCGGTCTCCCGTTTGTGGGCAAGTAATCTGACTGAAACCGACAATTACTCGAATCTATTGAGCCGAGATTGACGGGTGTCCTTACGAGACTTCAAAAGGTAGTACTACCTAAATAAGCACCCTGTAGTTGGAGGCAGTAGACACAACATGCAGGCTAATTCATAAGTACCTCGGCGGTTTCGGAAGACCGCTCGTGAAAGCTACATGACATGCTCAGAAATGACCCAGATTAGTGGACAGATTATCTCTCCAAATTTCGATACGTGATACACGCCGTGGCGTAATTGCACAGGACATCACTAGCTGGCACGTACGTCGATACAGTGTGGATAATGGAGGAATGCTTGTCATTCATGTATGGCAGGATTTTCACTGTCATAATGACGTTTACCACATCACAAAACAATACTCATATTGAAAAACTGTATTATGGTTTAAAATCTCTCATATCTATCCACTGCAATGCACTTTTTTTTCTGTATATGAAGTTTTTCGCAGTCGTCTTCTGAAAAACCAGACGTAAATATGAATAACCTTCAATAATTGCGAGCAGGTTGATACAACTTTCAATAATGATGATGATTGGTTTGTGGAGCTCTCAACTGCGCGGTTATCAGCGCGCGCCAGTTTGTACACAGTCCAATCTTTTCACAATCCAATCTAGCCACTGTCACGATTGACGATCACAATGATGAAATGGTGAGGACAACACAAACACCCAGTCCCTGGGCAGAGAAAATCCCCAACCCGCCCGGGAATCCAATTCGGGACACCGTGATCGAGATTGGTTGGTTGGTTTAAAAGAGTGGGGGAGGGGGGCAAGGGACCAAACTGCGTGGTCATCGGTCCCCCATGATCCAGAGGAAGCGAAGCCAGCCACTAGACCACGAGCTGCGGACTCGAATCTCGAGTTCAACTATATGGACACAGATCAGCTGTCGTTTCCTGGAGCACTTAACCTTTTCTGTCTACAGGGACGTTTGCTGAAATTTATCAAAGAGAGAAGAAGACCCTAAAACTACCGGTGATGACAAAACTGATGGTTCTCTCTTGGCAAAAAATGGTTCAAATGGCTTTGAGCACTATGGGAATTAACATCTGAAGTCATCAGGCCCCTATACTTAGAACTAATTAAACCTAACTAATCTGAGGACACCACACACATCTATGCCTGAGGCAGGATTCGAACCTGCGACCGTAGCAGCATGGCGTTTCCGGACTGAAGCGCCCAGAGCCGCTCGGCCACAGCGGTCGGCTCTCTTTGCAGACTGTGACGTGTCCCAACAACTAAATTTTACAGGAGCCACACATAACGTGCCGTATCTCACGGCATCTAAAGTTTTACATTCAATATTTTGTGATAGTTGCTGAGTTTGAAACCTAAGATCTGCTCATATTACATTAATATCTGCTAACTTCTTAGTCTTATTAACAGATTATGAATGTAATCTCTGAGTTAATTATCTTAAATTGCATCTATACATTATTAAATCCGGAGTATCAAACGATATTACCAATAGTTTTAGGTTGGCGCTGAAATATACTACCTCAGATTGGAAAAGTAAGTAGTGTTTTATCAACCTCTAAGCAGAGATCCAAGAAAGGAACTTGGACACAATGTAAGTGAAACATTATTCGACCTTGGCACCATTTATAACACTTTGATTTAATAGCTTCATATCTGATCTCGTTAGTCGATTTCTTCCATTATGCTCACTCTTTTTATTTTTTAATGTTGGCTGTCGTACTTGAAGTTCAACCAAACATAATTCAGAAGCTGAATTTCTTGAATAGTTTGTATAAAATGCATTCCATAGTCAAGATTCGACTAGAGGGATACGTGGCACTTCCAAAAGCTACCATCTAATTGTCTTGTACAAGCAACTGATGACATTTTTTCCGTTGCAGCCCACAGTGCTAAATATGTTTTGTAATGACATGATTATGATAATGATATACCAGTTACAGTGTTCTTATAGGAGTTTTGTTTCTTAGGTCACAGCGAGCTCATTTCGAGATGTTGCCATCGTCAGATGTTCTGTGAATACATTAATTGGTGATAGTCTTCATACGGTAAAATGTAAATGTGATCGTAACATTCGACAGGTGGTTTTATTTTCGTGTAATAACGATGCTGCCATATACTGTCTGTGTTGGAAATTGTATTTAGACGTTACTTGGACATTCGTTGTAGACGTACTGTTTTATCTGATTGTTGGACACAGATTAGTCAGTTTTTGTGCGTCATTTTCTCCTTTGACAGCTTGGATGAGACTGGATCAGCGATATTACCTGTTTACATAGTAGGTGATGTGTGGAAGTTCGGCTATGTTCTGATCATTTTCTTAGATTTGGTTCTGATTATGGTTCTTACCAGAAATTTCGTCTCGTTTGTATTGCGACTATTACGTTTAATTTTTATTTTCAAATAATAATTTTGTCATAGTTTATGATCTGTGATGATTTGGTGGTATAATATCTCTGTTGTACTGTGCTTATGCTGTTACTATGGATGTGTGATACTTAGTATCGCACACAATAACCCTCTAAATTTATTGAACAAACCAACCGATATTATTCACAAAGCAGTGTGTTCATAGCACCTGAAGATGTCGGTCAGTCGCGCCGTCGAAATATAGTCAAACTTTCATAACGACATCAGACATCTTGCACAAGAACTATATATAGAACTAGTCCGTCGTGATAGCCTCAAGCAAGACACAAAAGATATGTTGACAACTATGTTGATACTATAAAGCAGTAAAACGGGTGCAATAAACAAACAAGACACATGAAGTAACACACATCCACCGTAACATCATAAACATCTTGATATTTTAAACATGTTTCTGGTCGTGTTCTCAGCAACCATGTACTCAATTATATAAAAAAAATGTAACAGTCAGCAAACCCGTTGCACACTTTTTTTGTTGTTATTGGAAAAAACACATTAACCAGCTTTCGATACCTCTAAGACTATCTTCATCACAATGGTAAAAGCTACGTAGAAAAATATATAAGATACAGGTAACATACATCAAATAGTTGCATATGTGAAAATTCTCAAATAAAAACCAGAAAACTGTATTTACATGACTTCACATAACAACTTTTTAACTTTCAGCAAAAGCGCTATCGTCAATGAGAGGGTTTTGTCCATAAGTCAAAAGTATTGGTCGTAATAAAAAAGACGGGCATTTATCACAGAATCATACAATTAAAGTTGCAAGCGGCGACACAAGTTAATTGCTAAAGCCAGCCTGCTGTGACTGGCATATACACAGCGCAAGAGGCATCAGACTAAACGGCATGTAAGCTGACACGGCCATGAGATGGACACGAGGATTAGTTACGCCATCTTCCAACAAAGCGCCAAACTTATAAACACCTACGTTAAGACCATAATTACATATCTCTAAGTACACATTAGTAATACATAGTACCCAGATAACAGGCAATATGAAATTTTGCAAAAATAGTAAATCAGCCTTTTTAAAAGTAGTTTCAAATAAAGTAGAAGACTGAAAATGGTAACTGAATAAAGGAAACCGACATTCCAGAAGCTACTGGGGGGAAAATTACAAAAATCAGGCAGTTCTAAGTAACGGCTCTAAGCCTTGAAATAAGTTTTTATTACGCAACTGCAATTGTTCGTTAAGAATAAAGCCCTTTTTTATGCGCCAGGGGTTTGAAAATTTGTAGTTCTTCAAGGATATCGAGTCGGAGACCATGCTTTTCAGAGTGTAGGTTACTAACATCTTGCATTTCTTTTGGTTTATGGCCTGTGATTAGCAACTGTTCAGCAAAAGATGAATTATGAATATTAGTACCCTTTTTCCTAAAACGTTTTCTCTAAATCTGACAAATATAGCTCGTCCTGTTTGTCCCATGTAACAGGTCGGACAGGAGTTGCAGACTATTTTGTAAACTCCTGACGTTTGCAAATGAAAACGTGTTGAATCCAGATTGTGGCTAAGATAATTTTTAGAGGATTATTGATGAAAAGAACTACTTGGCAGTCACATCTGTTTTTCAGAAGACGCTGTATTCTGTAAGAGACAGGTCCAAGAAATGATATAGAAATAAAACTTTTCTTTTCGTTAATGGAAACACCCAGAGTGGTGGTTCTGTTCTTAATTTTATTATTAAAAATATTTCTTACTATGTTAGATTCATAGCCATTATTAACTGCAATAGTTTTAATCAAATTTATTTCTGTTTCAAGATTTTCGTTAGTCAAGGGAATGGAAATAGCTCTATGGACAGATGAACGAAAAAAGGCTCTATTATGAGACTGGGGCTGTGTTGAAGTAAAAGGTGGAAGTTTCTCTGCGGAACATATTAAAGGAAATTTTGTCATCTACTATTGTTACAGTAAGGTCTAAGTAGTGTAATTGCCGGTATTTGTTTTCAAGTTCGAAAGTGAAAGTAATTTTTCGTGAAGTTCGTTGACAGTTTTGAATAGGTGATCAATTCCGTTGTTCGGTCCTCTATAAAAATCAAAATATCGTCCACATATCTGGAATATGAAGCCGGCCGCGGTGATCTTGCGGTTCTAGGCGCTCAGTCCGGAACCGCGCGACTGCTACGGTCGCAGGTTCGAATCCTGCCTCGGGCATGGATGTGTGTGATGTCCTTAGGTTAGTTAGGTTTCATTAGTTCTAAGTTCTAGGCGACTGATGACCACAGTTGTTAAGTCGCATAGTGCTCAGAGCCTGGAATATGAAACTCTCTGCTAGGATTCCTGCTATTGGGTTTCTCATCGCAAGACTAACAGGTTGTTGAAGTAACAGTCCATTGAATTCGCAATAATTATATTTTACTACGATTTGAAGCAAATTCAGGAATCAGTAATTTGTTCGTCAGGTATGTCTTTTTAGAAGACACGAATTTCAGCAGTGAAGTCAAAGTAAATGAGTGCACTAACTTTTTAGATGTTACAATAAAGACACAGGCTTATATGGAATTATTCAGAATCTTTTGGGGGTTGACAACTACACTCTCATAAATCAATAATGGATTGTGCCACTCTGTAAACAATAAGTGAACTTCCATGCACTTTAACTTTCTGTAAACAATATTAACAAAGAAATAGAAATCATTATACATTCCCGACAGTGTATTAACAAAGAAATAGAAATCATTATACGTTCCCAACAGTGTTCGACGGAATGGGACATAATGTCTCAGGTAAATAAAATTATAAGATCTTTAAGATCACAAATCGTACAAGACTTTCCAACTACGTCCAACGCTGGGGTGCTATTCTAATGCCAGAGAGCCCTGGTTCAAAATGGCTCTGAGCACTATGGGACTTAACTTCTGAGACCATCAGTCCTCTAGAACTGCTTAAACCTAACTGACCTAAGGACATCACACACAGGATTCGAACCTGCGAACGTAGTTGTTGCGGGGTTCCAGACTGTAGCGCCTAGAACCGCTCGGCCACACCGACCGGCGGAGAGCCCTGGCAGTAATGACAATCTAAGGGAAAATAAGCTGAAGATGTTAATTGAGGTGTGTGTCGGGGAGGGCAATCAGCTTGGGTAGTTCGTGCAGCAGTGTTAACCACAGTGCTGTGGTGGTGTAACGGTTAGCATTTGTGCCTAGCTAGCAGGAAGACCCAGGTTTGAGTCCCAGCCGCAGCACAAACTGCAGACATACTATGACGCCCCTTTCAATTTCTGTCAGCTGCTGATAAAATTGTCTCAAAAGGATAAGCGACAGCTCCGTGTCCTACACTGTAATAACTGAACTTCTGACCATGTTTTGCCACTTACGTTGTGCCAGGCTTGGTAACAACACCAGATAGGAACTACACTAACGTACCCTTGTGTTCGTTCTACCTGTCATAAAGAATTGCAACTTTTATTCATTTACGTTACACCGATTGTGTGTCTCTGTGCGAAGTTACATTGACATCCAACTTCGTTATTTTGGTGCGTCATTTTCTTTCTTAGCCAGTGTACGAGCGGCAAATCAGAAAGTCTTTGCGCCTAGTTTTTCAGCCAAGTTTTGGCTGTAAATGCGAAATTCATTTCTTCTGTTTCGATCATTATCGTAGATAAAGGAGAGACTTAAGTATCTCATAAAAACTGTAATTGTAAGATATATTATTTTTCTTATTGAAATTGATTACGATTATTTTTATCCTGATAACAGTGCCTTAATAATTGAAGCTCATCACTTGTTCAGCCGCCCCCTTGAACCATGGACCTTGCCGTTGGTTGAGTGGCTTGCGTGCCTCAGCGATACAGATAGCCGTACGGTAGGTGCAACCACAACGGAGGGGTATGTGTTGAGAGGCCAGATAGACGTGTGGTTCCTGAACAGGGGCAGCAGACTTTTCAGTAATTGAAGGGGCAACATTCTGGATGATTGACAGATCTATCCTTGTAACACTAACCAAAACGACCTTGCTGTGTTGGTACTGCGAACGGCTGAAACCAAGGGGAAAGTACAGCCGTAATTTTTCCCGAGGGCATGCAGCTTTACTGTATGGTTAAATGACAATGGCGTCCTCTTGGTAAAATATTCCGGAGGTAAAATAGTCCCCCATTCGGATCACCGGGAGGGGGCTGTTAGGGAGGACATTATTATCTGGAGAAAGAAAGCTGGCATTCCACGGGTCGGAGCGTGTAATGTCAGATCCCTTAATCTGGCAGGTAGGTAAGAAAATTTCAAAAGGGAAATCGATAGGTTAAAGATATATATAGTGGGAATTAGTGAAGTTCGGTGTCAGGAGGAACAAGGTTTCTGGTCAGGTGAATACAGGGTTATAAACACAAAATCAAATAGTGATAGTGTGGGAGTAGATTTAATAATGAATAAAAAAATAGGAATGCGGGTAGGCTACTACAAACAGCATAGTGCACGCATTGTTCTGATCAAGATAAATACGAACCCCACGCCTATCACAGTAGTACAAATTTATATGCGAACTAGCTCCGCAGGTGACGATGAGATTGATGAAATATATGAAGAGATAAAAGAAATTATTTAGACAGTTAAGGAAGACGAAAATTTAATAACCAAGGGTGACTGTAATTCGATAACAGGAAAAGGAAGAGATGGAAACGTTGTAGGTGAATATGGAATGTTGTTAAGGAATGAAAGAGGAAGCCACCTGGTAGAATTCTGTACAGATCATAACTTAATCATAGCTAACACTTGGTTCAAGAATCATAAAAGAAGGTTGTGTACATGGAAGAAGCCTGGAGATACTGGAAGGTTTCAGATAGATTATATAATCGTAAGACAGAGATTTAGGAACCACGTTTTTAATTGTAAGTCATTTCCATGGGCGGATGTGGAATCTCACCACAATCTATTGGTTATGAACTATAGATTAAAACTGAAGAAAGTGCAAAAAGTTGGGAATTTAAGGAGATGGGACCTGGATAAACGGAAAGAACCAGAGGTTGTAGAGAGTTTCTGGGAGAGCATTAGGGAACGATTAACAGTAATGGGGGAAAAATACAAGGATCAAGTAGGTAAAAAGACAAGGGATAGTAGAAATTCTTGTGTAACAGAAGAGATATTGAATTTAATTGATGAAAGGAGAAAATGAAAAATTCTCTCTCAGATTCTTCTGTCGACGCTCATCTAATGATTTTACTGACGTTTCGCCAGCACGAGTGGCTGGCATTTTCAAAGCTTCACCCTCCATTGCCGGTGGTGAACTGGAGCCGACCTCGCGGCCGCAGACTCTGTGTACCTGGCGCGCCAACGTCCGAGGGCTTCTCCACGGTCTGGTTTCCTTAAAAATTGTAAATACCCTTTCGCTCCCTGTATTTTATCCCTGCCCCCTTCAGAATTTGAAAGAGGGTATACGTCAACATTGTCAAAAGCTTCCTCTAAGTCCACAAATGCTGGAAACGTAGATTTGCCTTTCTTGTCTTCTAAGATATGTCGTAGGGTCAGTACTGCCTCGCACGTTCCAACAATTTTTACGGAATCCCAACTGATCATCCCCGAGGTAAGCTTCTATCAGTTCTTTCATTCGTTTTGCAGCTACGACTTATTAAATTGATATTTCGGTAATTTTCACACCTGTCAACACCTGCTTTCTTTGGGATTAGAATTATTATATTCTTCTTGAAGTCTGAGGGTATTTCGCCTGTCTCATACATCATGCTCACCAGATTGTAGAGTTTTGTCATGGCTGGTTCTCCCTAGGCTATTAGTAGTTATTAATGAATGTTGTCTACTCCCGGGGTCTTTTATTGACTTAAGGGTTCCAGTGCTCTGTCAAATTCATCACGCAGTATGATATCTCCCATTTCATCTTCATTTACTTCTTCTTCCATTCCATAATATTGCCCACAAGTACTTCGCTGTTGTATAGACACTTTATATACTTCTTGCACCTTTCTGCTTTCACTTCTTTGCTTAGGACTGGTTTTCCATCTGAGCTGTTGATATTCATACAGGCGGTTCCATTTTCTGCAAGGTCTCTTTGATTTTTCTGTATGCACTATCTGTCTAACCCATAATGATATATACCTTTACATCTTTACATTTGTCCTCTAGCCATACTTGCTTAGCGATTTTGCTCTTCCTGTCAATCGCATTTTTGAGACGATTGGATTCCTTTTCGCCTGCTACATTTACTGCACTTTTATATTTTCTTCTTTCATCAAATAAATTCTTTACATCTTCTGTTACGCAAGTATTTCTGATAGACCTCGTCTTTTTACCTACTTGATCCCCCGCTGCCTTCACTATTCCATCTCTCAAGGATACCCATTTTTCTTCTACTGCATTTCTTTCCCATGTATTTGTCTGTCGTTCCCTAATGGTCTCTTTTGTCGATTAAAGTTAGAATTATATCCTTTTTCTATTCCTATCTAAGTCATGAAGCGCAGGTTGTGTGTTTAAAAGCTAAAACAATGTTTACAGTGCTCCTTTTCCTCCTGAATTCTTGGTGTTGTTATGCTATTTTTATAGAATTCTGTATTCTTTATCTAATCACTGATGTTCATAGTTTTAAGGTGGTACCATGCGGGGCAACTTCTCGGTAAATATCTAACATACATGTTTCTCTCCTTTTTCATATATTGCAATTTTAATACTTTAATTTCCATCTATTGATGTCCAATCTTCCTTCATGGTACTGTTAAACATAATATGAAGCCGCTGATATAATGACTTTCCCCGTATTCTATTAATTCATCACATATGCCATGTGGCCAAGGAGATTATCTGTTTCTTAATCTGCATATTTCCTGCAATGGGAAACCTAGTTTCCTATCATTTTCTGTACTTTGGTCATCAGTTTTAATTTAAACGTTTGTTACGTCCTTGTACTGTAATTTATAATAATTTTCTCACTGAAATTCTTCACTGAATGTAGGATCAGAAACTGTGATATCTTTGCCATATGGCTGTGGCTAGCGTTTCTCTCTTGTATCGCGTCTTTCGTTGGACTAGTATACCATAATTTCAAACTAAAATTAAATGCATCGTTTGTATGCTGGCAGCAGAAGTGTCACTTACCTAGTAATTCATCACCGTTCCACCAATTTTTTTCAGTGGCATTAAAAACAGAGGAAACTTCTCTAAAGTTAATGTTAACCGAAAGTTTTTTTTACAGTTAAAGGAACATAACTTGTTTATAAAACTGATTTACACCCAACATTGGACGTACCATACTAAGCAACCGTACTGCAGAGAAGGAGCCCGAAATTACGTTGAAAGCCTTTGATGAATAGTAACACAACTCGGGGCCTAGCAACTGACGGCGCGACAGGCCACCTCTCGGCGTTTAATCTGCCTAAAAGCCACCTGCAGCCCGTACAGTATGTTTACCGTCTTCACGTGCTGCACCGTGTATGACGGCCTGCGCCGCTGGCAAACACTTAGGCAAGTAGATTGTGAAATCAGACTTCTGCTGAGGCGAGAGCTACTCATCTCCTGTGGCGGGAGAAAGAGCGCTTATGTGATCATGGCGCTGACGTACGCTTTCTGATCTCTGCCGCAACTAAAATGTGAAGAGAGCAAAGAAGGAGGGTCATGTAGGTGGCTACAGTGGTGGCACATACGCCAGTAAAACGTCAACTTCCACAGCCGGACATGTCGGTTAATAAAATATTTTGGGCTACTATACCGTGATCGTATGGTCCCCATCTGAGGAGCACATTTCGGAAGATTCAGTTCACCATGGATGAGGAGTCACGTGGAAGATTAAATTTTCTTGAGCCCAAGTTTTGAAGAAAGATGATTGATGTTTATGCCACACAGTTTATTGAAACCGGATTAAAGCCACGACCTTCAACAAAAACGAGGCGTCATGAAACATTGGCGTACCGAGCTTTCCCGACCAGACCTTCTTGATGCGGAACTAGAACCCCTCACCAGGGCACCGCTCAAGAACTGTTACTCATCTGCTCAGGTAAAAAGAGCTATATAAACGCAGCGCAAAAATCGTAGCGACGCACAAGCTACTGTGAGTTTCCTGCCTTTTATTCAGGACGTTATTGACCGCAAAGGAAAAATCTTGACAAAACAGAACGTCGTGGTAACTACAGACCTATCCGGAAGATAAAAGATTACCTAAAATTGACCAAGGATGCTCGCAGACCTCTGGAAAAAGCGGAAATTTGTAGGATTCTGTGTATTTGTTCGAAGGTATACGCGAGCACTACAAAATCGATCATCAAAAAAGACAGGAAGAATGCAAGGGCAACTGGAGAAGGGGACAACTGTTGCGGAACAAGCTCGGTAGCCAGGAGACCACCACAATCATTTTGATAGGACTCTTATACTGCCAGCCATAATTGGGTACCATGAAAGCCGATAAAGAGGTGCCACAGAAACTGTTAAACACCCGAGGAATTTCAGTACAAAAAGGAAGGCTTGAAACGAATGACATCTGGATCCTGATGCATCATGGGATGATACCGACAGTGGATGGCAGCAACCGGCACCGGCAAGTTGCGCTCGGATATACAAAGCACGTGACATCACGCGGAAGCGCCCGTAAACGTACCTTAGCTGCAGTCAGTAGAGCTAGGTTGTGAATCGGACACTCAAAGAAGCTTGTTCCCCTTTAAAAATGTCCTCCGCAGACCGGAATGAAACTTTGTTTTTTAATGTGAAATCCATTAGACAACGGCGTAATAGCCAGGAGTATTTTATTAATTGTGATAAGCCAATAACTCTGGAAATTTATCGCGAATTGGAATCTGTTACTAAAGTAGGAAATACAAAGGGAAAAAATAAAGCCACTGAAATGAAAATGAGTCCTGAATGTATATCTCACTCACCAGTGTGCTGAGGCGTCTCATTACGAATACTGACGAATCGAAATTCTCTGCTTGACTGGGACACGAACCCAAAATCTCCTTGCCAGTTACTTTCTTTCTTACTGGGTCATCTTTTGCCATAACGCACGTTTGACATGTTATCGTCACTGCATTTGAAATTGAGCCAGTGAGACTTACTATTTGGGAAATTCACTGTTTCCCACGTCAAGGGGAGACAATTGCTAAAGAGGAGGGATCTACTGACCATCAGCATTTGAAACTAGTGGCTAATAATGATACCTATTCCTCAAATTGTGGCACATGATGGGAAACAGCACTGCGTGCACTCAGTCCGTATGCATGTGGGAATCACGCAGTATGCTGAAACAGCTATTCCAGCGGGCACTGAGGTAACAAGTTGCAACAAACTGCAGATTGTGAAGAACGTTGGATCGAACGACGCCTTTCGTCTAGGATCTGATATCATACTTGGATCATTCCAGCTATTGATGAGGGGTCTGGGAATACCAGAGTTACTCATGGAGTTTGAACGAAGGTCACAATCTGCAACACTGTCCCCAGAACCGTTCGTAGCCGTGGTTCTGGCTCGAGTGGAAGGCTTCAACCTACCAGACTGCGAAAGTTCTGTTACGAGCTACGCTACACCCCCGCCATAAGTGGAGATGTGTACCAGTCATCAGAGGATGTTATCCAGATAGCTGAACATGTATGGTAATTGGACGACTCTCCATTACATACAGATAGTGGTAATCGTAGGAGATCGGAAAGTAATCATGTAAGATCGAAAGAAATGCCGCACAAATATCACAGCAAAGTTATAGAGTTGAAGAAGCCCATAAAAGACAGGGAATCTCACATAATACTAGGAACAGAAATCTCATCAAAACCAGAAATTAAGAGCAGTGAGATATTTGGGGAAAAATTAATCTTACCGCGGAAGGATATGGGAAATGGAGCCGGTGGTTTGTCTCAAGAGAGAAGAAACTCAAACCTAGCGATATAAGAAACTGAAGCTTCATGCTGGACTCTCTAGGCAAGACTCAGTATCAGCACAAAATTACAATTGGGTCATTCTAAAGACTACCATACTCACCTTATGACGTAACAGAAAACTTCCGAGAAAGTCTTAATTCACTAGTGCAGTTCCTCAGTTACATGTTATTAGCCGGCCCTAGTGGCGGTCCGGTTCTAGGCGCTGCAGTCTGGAACCGCGAGACCGCTACGGTCGCAGGTTCGAATCCTGCCTCGGGCATGGATGTGTGTGATGTCCTTAGTTTAGTTAGGTTTACCTAGCTATAAGTTCTAGGGGACTAATGACCGCAGAAGTTAAGTCCCATAGTGCTCAGAGCCATTTGAACCACATGTTATTATAAGAGAAAACTTATCCAACAGACATTATAACTATAGTTTGGTCATATTTGGGCGTAATCTTGCAAATTGTTACTACATACCTACCTAGAACAGTTAGGAATTCCATTCACGTTGGAAATAAAACTACCTTACAAAGAGAGTAAAGCACAGAGAAGGGAAGGAGGAAAAGAAATGATATTTCATGGAATGAGGGGGTCTGTGTTATTATTTCAGTGAGTCGTGGCTACAATGTACTAGCCCACTTATGGGTATGACGTCGCACCCACACTGGCCTGGACGCATACAATGTTTCGGCTGGAAGTGCACTACGTTGTATAAACTCCAGAGGCTAGCTGGCCCACAACTAGTGTAAGAAATGTCTTTCATAAAAGATATTTTACAGGTTTCCACCTCGACTGTTGCTGTTAAATATCCAGTATACTAACCCTCCCACGATTGACCAGTTTCGATCTCATAAGCCATTTCCAAATGTAGTAGCTTCCAATATGTTGTACTCTACTGGCCACTAAAATTGACGTGCTACAGACGCGAAATTTAACCGACAGGAAGAAGATTCTGTGATATGCAAATGGTTAACTTTTCAGAGCATTCACACAAGGTTGGCGCCGGTGGCGACACCTAAAACGTGCTGACTTGATGAAAGTTTCCAACCGATTTCTCATACACAAACAACAGTTGACTGGCTTTGCCTGGTGAAACGTTGTTGTGATGACTCGTGTAAGGAGGAGAAATGCGTACCATCACGTTTCCGACTTTGATAAAGGTCGGATTGCGGTTTATCGTATCGCGAGATTTCTGGTCGCGTTGGACGAGATACAATGACTGTTAGCAGAATATGGAATCAGTGGGTTCAGGAGGGTAATACGAAACGCCATGCTGGATCCACACGGCCTCGTACCACTAGCTGTCGAGATGACAGGCATCGTATCCGCATGGCTTTAACAGACCGTGCAACCACGTCTCGATCTTTGAGTTAACACACGGGGACGTTTGCAAGACAAGAACCATCCGCAAGAACAGTTCGACGACGTTTGCAGCAGCATGGACTATCAGTTCGGAGACCATGGCTGCGGTTACCCTTGACGCTGCATCACAGACAGCAGCGCCTGCGATGGTGTACTCAACGACGAACTTGGGGGCACGAATGGCAAAACGTCATTTTTTCTGATGAATCCAGGTTCTGTTTACAGCATCATGATGGTCCCATCCGTGTTTGGCGACATCGCGGTGAACGTACATTGGAAGCGTGTATTTGTCTTCGCCATACTGGCGTATCGCCCGGCGTGATGGTACGGGGTGCCGTTGATTACAGGTCTCGCTCACCTCTTGTTCGCATTGACGGCACTTTGAACAGTTAACGTTACATTTCAGATGTCTTACGACCCGTGGCTCTACCCTTCATTCGATACCTCCGATGCATTTCAGCAGGATAATGCACGCCAGCATGTTGCAGGTATTGTACGGGCCTTTCTGGATACAGAAAATTTTCCACTGCTGCCCTGGCCAGAACAATCTCCAGATCTCTCACCAATTGAAAACGTCTGGTCAATGATAGCCAAGCTACTCGTTCGTCACAATACGCCAGTCACTACTCTTGATGAACTGTGGTATCGTGTTGCAGATGCATGGGTAGCTGTACATGTACACGCCATCCAAGCTCTGTTTGACTCAATGCCCAGGCGTAACTTAGTCGTTATTACGGCCAGAGGTGGTTGTTCAGGGTACTGATTTCTCACGATCTATGCACTCAGATTGAGTGAAAATGTAATTACATGTCAGTTCCAGTATAATATATTTGTCTAATGAATACCTGTTTATCATCTGCATTTCTTCTTGGTGTAGCAATTTTAATGGCCAGTAGTGTAGCAGGTACCACCCAAGTATTGAACGGCAGAGATACCATGTCCAAGAGCGAGCGCATCCAATGCCCGCCGTTTAAAAATCGTATATATTGCAATACACTGGAGCCTTTAAGAGTGTGAGCTTCAGTAATCGGAGTACTTGTCGCCAACAGCCGAGATGCGTAAGTTTAAAATGTCTTTTAACAAATATACTGCTGTGGTACGCCACACGAAGAAATTGACTGAGCTGTCCTTGATATTCTTGATACTGGCAAAGGGACAGGGCTGACGTAAGAGCTGGTAGCACACGTGTTCTATCGCTGACAGATCTGGGATCGTTCTCATCATACACCCTAAGGATGCACTTGGTTCGCAGAGACACTTCCTCGTGTGGACAAGCATTATTCTACTGTAAAAATTTCTATACATGTGAACTAAGGACGCAGGACTGGAAGTCATACCCGAAGGTTACCCACACGAAGCCAAGAATATCACCTATGTGTCTTCCAAAACATTGGAAGAACAGGGCCTCTATCCAAGTTAGCTCTATACTCGCTGACAGCACTCAAACGGCGTGGTCCAGAACAAGGATTCACACTCCCCTTTGGTGATGAGACTGAGCTAACTGGACGCTTGACGGAACACTTGTTGACGAATAAGCCCTCGTCCAGGGCCCCATGCAGTCCATCATCGGGTAACTGCCACATCCGAATGACCCTCAAATCTAGAGACTTCATAATCCAGCAGCAGAGAAAACTGAGATACTCAAAGAGACCCATTCCAATCTCTGTAAGGTGCTGATAATCCTATGATTCACAAGCACGTCGCATATCCGTGTCTTTCGGAGTGATCACTCAATATCTAAGGATTTTCACTTGAGTTATGAACCCTATAAGGCCTGGTGGCAACACTAAACACGAAAACAATAATACACTCTAGTGGCCTTGGTACTTGTCACAGAGAAGGGTGTGTACATGTACAAAGTACATTGACTGTGGCCATGTCATATGTGTGCTTCACACTTTTGTCTGGCAAAATACATAGGATTCAATGGCACGAAATAGGTTTGACCCCTTTGAGGTTTCCCAGAGTGAACAGTAGTGTCATATCTGAATGAGGAACTTGAAGATTTTGACTTAGGACAAGAGCATGTAGTGGAACTATAGATCTAGTATGAATGAATAGTCGACATACTCTGGATGGATATGAACCTAGTACAACAGTTAACGACGGGAATGACCCTTCATAGTATAGTGTCTGTGTGAAGAAACTTATAAAAAGCAATTAGTACTGTGACTCATGTAAAACAAAGTATAAAGCTATAGATAGAGAGACGGCGTATGAAACACGTACGGATGTCAAAAGAGAAATGCGTGAAGCCTTCAGTGACTACTGTAGCAGAATATTATCGAAAGATTTTTCACAAAACACAAAGAAACTACGCCCGTATAAAAAGATTGTAAGAAGCACAAAGTGTTTGTCGAAGCTAAAGTTTCTGTCCCATGGATGAGACAGGAGCTGAAATTAGGGTTAGCACACGAAAAGTGCAGTTGGTTAACTCCGTTTTCAAACATTCCTTTACGAAAGGAAACGGAGGCCTAATGCCCAATTTAACTATTGCACCACTGCAAAGGTGAGTCAAACAGGTATTAGGTTAGTTGAGAAGTATCTGAAGTCATTAAAACTGAATAAAGCCCCAGGGCTTCATGGAATCCCTATTAGCTGATGTGGCCCCTTCTTTTAACATAATACACTGAAGACCCCTCGCACAAATGCTGTTCCCACTGGCTGGAGGAAAGAACAGGTCACATACATCTGCAAGTATGTCTGCAGAAGTAATCATAACTACTACCTAATAGCTTTGACATCCATCTGTTATAGAAACTTAGAATATATACTGAGCTCAAATGAAAAGAAGCATCTTGAACAAAATGACTCCTCTATCCCAATCAGCATGATTTTCGAAAAGATTCATCATGTGGAAAACTACACACGCTTTTCTCACATGACTTCCTGAGAGTCATGGATCACGGCATTCAGGTGGATGCAGTGGATTTTACTTCCGAAAGGCGTTTAACTCAGTACCACACATACGTGTGTTGTCAAAAATACAGTGATATGGGGTGTCAAGGGAGATGTGTGACTGGATTGAAAGGGAAGGGGGGAGGTGGGGGAGACACGCACGTTACGTTGGATGGAGAGTCAAC
This sequence comes from Schistocerca gregaria, assembly GCF_023897955.1. Taxonomy (NCBI): domain Eukaryota; kingdom Metazoa; phylum Arthropoda; class Insecta; order Orthoptera; family Acrididae; genus Schistocerca; species Schistocerca gregaria. The sequence goes on from NC_064926.1 coordinate 429,759,391, forward strand.
GACGGATACCTCAGGCAACTGTGTTTATGTTGCATATTGAAGACCTCGCAGACGATTTTTAATCATAAACTCAGACTTTTCGCAGAAGGATACTGTTGCAGTAATGAAGCACTGGCTAAAAGAACCTGCATAAGTATCCAGTCAGCTCTCGACTACATTTCGAAGTGCTGTCTGCAATGATCGAGAAAATGTGAAATTATGCGCTTTACAAAACGAAAGAAGAGTTAGTATCCTATACGATATACTCGAAAGTAAGTCAAATTGAAATCAGTCAATTCATAGAAATACTTGGGTGTAAAGATGTGTAAGGATGTGAAATGGAACGATCACATACATTGAGCCGTAGGAAAAGTAGGTGGCAGACTGTTGTTCATTGGTACAATTCTAGGGAAATGAAACTCACCTACAAAGGACAGAGCAAGCAAAACACATGTGCAAACCAGGCTAGACTACAGTTTAAATGTGTGGGACTCTTACGAAATAGGACTAAAAGGCTACAGTGAATAGATACAAAGATAGCAGCACGAACGGTCGCAGGTTGTTTGTCCCACGGGAGAGTGTAATGCAGTTGCTGAAAGAATTGAAAATGCAGAATTTTGATTATAGAGGCAAACTATCCCATGAATCACAAGCTTGTAAGGTGTCAGGAAAATCCAACACCTTCCATGAAAACCCTGACATGATAAGCAAATCCAGTAGTATGTCACATAGCTCGGAATAAATCGTGACATTAAATTAACCAAAGCAATACGAGTAACGAGTGAGCAAATGGAATACCACAGACTAACACAAGAATGCCTAAATGCCTGTCGTACCTTCCCACCGTGTGGCAGACGCAGTTCCGATCGGAGAAACGAGGACAGAAGCCGAGAGCAGAACCGTTTTAAGCTAGAAGGTCCTAAGATAACGGACGGAGGGACGGACACACACGTCTCCAGCTAACCACTAGGGCTCACCACCCGCACATTTTAGCGTGAGACTTTTTCGCGTCTCAGGTACGTCAAGGACAACCCCCAGCCCATGTTAAAAGCTAGAGCCCTCCAGAAAAGCAGTATAGATCTTACGATAACACAAAAAGGGCCACTACCACCCGCAACTTTTAGCGTGAGACTTTTTCGCGTGTCTGTTACATTCGGACAATCCTCCAGCCCATGTTAAAAGATAGAGCTTTCCAGAAGAACAGTATAGACCTCACGATAACGCTAAAAGGACCACACCAGCTGCAGGTTTTAGCGTGAGACTTTTTAGCCTCTCTGTTACGTTCCAAACTTTAAAAAAACATTGCCCCACCACGAAAACTATAACGTTTCTCATTGGATAGACAGAATTTTTGTAGGCGGAGCTTAAGGTTAACATTGAGACCCTGATTGGTCAGATGAAAACATAGCCAGATAGTTTTTTTAAACCAACTTCGGTAAATTGTAGTAAGGAGAAGTTAGAGGAATTGGTTCCGAGACGGCGAGCTAGATGGCTGCTGCGCCAGCCGCTGCCGCCCTGACGCTGCTTAAACACCGACAAGGTAATGAACGCACGCGATGCCGCATTTTTGAGCGCATAAGGCTTCTCTCAGAACTGCAGAAGTCTCATCTGTTACACCCCCTTTCTGCGTAATACTAGTGTCGATCGTTAATTAAACCTCATGGTGTTCACATTTGCCACTTGAAGTAAAAATCTGAAACGCGATAATTTTTCTTTTATATAGTTATTGAGAAGCCACATCAGCCACTGTAATTTACGAGTTAGATAAGTAATTAAAGATAACTGAGGGTCACTGTAGACCATTTTGATAGTTTTCTCTTTTGTGAAACTTAAATTAAACCTGGATTATAGATGTGATATGGCATAGGTCATCCTTCGATCGATTGTAGAACTTGGAAACCCATTCAGGGAATATTCGTTCACATTTTTGTTGAACGCTGTAGGTTTTTACCATCCTGTATTAAAACATTTCCTTTTATCAATAGTGCAATTTATAAACGATGTTTTGTGAGTAGAATAAAGTTTCCAGTGGTAAACTTAACTGCTTTTTCGACGTTATTTTACCAGCTAACTAAAAATAGGAAGGCCTTGAACCCTTTCCACTATATTTAGTTAGTATTAAGATTCTTTTACAGGGAGTGCAGTGGAGCTGACGCTGAGATCATTTAGTATTTCGTTATATCAACGCTAGTCTCACTGAACTCTTCTGAATTCTACATGTCATGTGTGGTCTGGCGTCTCCTTACCAGCAACAGGTCCCAGGTTCAAACTAGTCAATTCCCTAAAAAACACTCTCAGAGCGTCGTTGCGCGAAAGTGGTAGGGAGACACGATATAGTACAAACAGACACCACCATGAATGTTTAGAAGCTGCGAACCGAACAGTGAATCATAAAGTATAGAATAAATTTCTTTATTTTCATCTACGATCACAAACTCGTTAGGTTATTTGATTACCGGTTTTGGTCAGCAATGACCACCGTCAGATGTGTTTTAAAAACGTGTCCTGATATAATGGAGCCATAGAGGTGTCTTTCGACGATGCCACTATGTCCCCATTATATTATTACATGTTTTAAAACAGATCTTAAAATGGTCGGTTGCGGCTGACCGCAACTGGTACTCTGAGGACGTAGCAAGTTTGTGAACATAAACGGAAATAAATTCATTCCATACCGAAAAAGTTTCTAGAATCAGCTTTAAATTATGAATCTAATAATATACTATAAGCCCTTACTTATTGCTCCCACATGGATCGCGAAGACAGAGGCGTTTAAGCAACCTTTCCTACCGTGTTCCATTTCTGAACGAACGGGTAAAAGCCCTGCAAACCTTTGTAGTGCCACATATCTTCCGCCCTTTTCTCTACGGTGGGTTGTAGAACATAAATATCGCTGTAGATAATTATAGTGCTTCAAATTCTCCATCAATTATCTGAGGTGATTGGCTGTTCCGTCATACATCCTTAATACCATACTTCGTGCTTTCTCTCAGCCCCTTCATATGTTTACAGAGCATATTCCTTCATCATGATTACTACTGTAGGTCTACTTCCTCCCCGGCCAGTGTGGTCGTGCGGTTCTAGGCGCTTCAGCCTGGAACCGCGTGACTGCTATGGTCGCTGATTCGAAGCCTGCTTCGGGCATGGATGTGTGTGATGTCCTTAGGTTTGTTAGGTTTTTGTAGTTCTAAGTTCTAGGGGACTGATGACCACAGTTGTTAAGTCCCATAGTGCTCAGAGCCATTTGAGCCCTTTTTTTCTACTTCCTCCCTGGTATAAACCGCCTAAGGCGATTGTTATGATACTTTTTTCAACATCTCAAATCACTACAGTGAAACATTTCTCCGCCCCACAATAAGTCATACCTTTTCTTCACCCAGATTTTGCTTACTTTCCTTTGGTTGTTCTGCTTTTAAGCATAGTAATTGAGCAGTATTCGATGTAATAACGACAACAGATGAAGTGCCTGGTACAAACGGTTTCAGCCGATTGATGGTGAAATGGCTACACATAAACGACGTATCATTTCATCGTGTAAAACAATGTACTTCAACATCTGATAAAATAATTTTGTAAAAATAAAGTATTATTTGTATGTTTTCATTAAATTATATGTTTGAGGGGCTATGAAAAAGTTTCCGTTCGAGTGCGTTACTGCAGCTTATACATAACGTACGCTGACTCTGATGCACCGACAGGTATTCAAGGGATTAGTGCGGCGTTTATGTTTTGCCAGCGCGCGTGCAGTAAATATGGAAAAGTGATGTATGGCGATGTTGTTACCAAATGTGTACAACCAGAACCCACGTGCTGTTATTCTTTCCTTGGCTGCAGAAGGGCGAACACCGGCAGATATCCATCGGAGAGACAGTGTGTCTGTCTAATACGGCCCTTTCGGAATGGTCCACGACAATGGATGATGCTGCATCATAAAAACGCCCGTCGGCGTATCGCAAATGTCGTAAAGCAAACGTTAGGTAACTCAAGCTGGAGGCACTTGAGCACGCGCCCTACAGGCGATTATCAAGCCATCGGTCCCTTAAAAAAAGGCCTTCAAGGGTCAACGATTGCTGTCGGAAAGAATGTGTAGCAGGATTTTACGGACTTCTTGACGCAGCTAGACACGGCGTTTTACCAAAAAGATGTCTTCAACTTTTTGCGACAGTTAGACGATTGCTCCAACGCTCACGGCGATTTCGCATGATTGGTATACTGATTCTGGACTGTACGGCCTTCGAAAGTACACTTTTTAATCGTCTCTTACAATGCAGATGGGTCTAAAAATGTATCCACTGTTTAAAAGTCCATAACTTGCAAACTAATTGACGGAGGTGACTCATTTTTGGTGAAAGTGTAGCTTAAAGTCCAACTTAAAGATATCACGGTAGGTGCTCGAAATGGTCACCATTAACATCCATACACAAACGATCACGCCGAACTGGAGCACGAACTACTCACTGCAACGTGTTCAGTTGGATATTTGCACATGAATGTACTATGGATTCTCGAAGTTCATCGAATGTGCGTGGCATTTGTCGATAAACGACGTCCTTTAGTGTTCCCCACAGGTGACAGTCCAGAGGAGTTAGGTCTGGGCAACGTGGTGGATACTCCACAGCACCTCTACGGCCTATCCATCTTCCTGGTAGATTTTCATTTGTAGTGGGCTGGGGCACCATCGTGTTGAAAGTAAATTCTTGCGTCTTCATACAAGTCCCGGATAGCAGGTAAAATTGATGTCTGAAGCTTCTGAAGGTACACCTCACCGGTAAGTATGCCGTCATAGAAGAATGGCACAATCAAGCTCTGGTAAGACTACCCACATCACAAGTTTACTCTTGGCAAATTCACGGCTCTGTCTACTTGGACGTTCGGATTTTCGGCGGCCCAGTAGATGCAACTGTGGCGATTTACTGGACCATTGAATTTGAAATGTGCCTCATCAGACCAGACAGTCATCACTGCAAACTCTTAATCGTTGCGCACCATGTTAGTAAACCACTCGCAGTACGCCATTGTACGATCTGGGTCGTCCTCGTTCATTGCATATAGCAATCGTGGGATGTAGCACTTCCACTTTGGTGTCTTCAAAATTCACCGAAGACTTGAGCGACTCACTCCAGTTTCACGGGCACACTGTCTTACAGACTTCTGTGGTGAGGGAGAGAATTGTTCTAACACACGACGGCAGTTAGCTGGACTTGTTACCGTTACAGGTCGTCCAGGTCGTTCGTTGTTTGTGTACATCCTTAACACAGCCTTCGGCTTCAAATTTGTCTCGAATGCGAAGAATCGTTAAACGTGTTGGTGGCTCTGTTTGATACTCATTTCGCCATTGCCGTTGAACCTCATTAATGTTTTCGTACTTCAAATACCACTTCATAACTGACTTCCTTTCATCGAATGTGAGCCTTGCGCCAGCCGTGTTTACTCGAGTAACTAGGTGCAACTAAGAACAAAACACTGACTACCTGGCGTCTGTTATCTGACAAAACAAAACAATTCAATACAACGCTTGTGTGGCGATTGCCGGAACTACAAACTATTACACTACCAAAGATGACACAACTCCGTCAATTAGTTTGCCAGTTATGGACTTTTAAACAGTGGATACTTTTTTTGGATCACCTCTGTATTAGAGCATTTTAAAAAAATCATTCAGTTTTTTTTATTTCGGGATAATCCGGATTTTCGGGAATCCAGCTGGCCTAAGATTCCAACTGGTCAGAGTAAACGAGGATCAAGTGAAATCTGTTCCTTCCTGAATCATGTTTAATACAGAACTTCATGTCTTGCTCCTCTTCCTCCACTACCAACACAATCACCACCACCAAAGACGGTTCTGTTCCAGGCTGCAGACGATATCTACTACAGTGAACCTTCAGTTGAGGCCGACTTCGAATAGTCCAGAAAATATAAATCCGACTTATTTGAAGTGAGAGGTCACGAGTCCCTCTTCTGCACCAACCCGTTCATTTACAACCTACTGTCCTTTTACTGTAGCTAATTTCAGGCACGTTGAAAGCAGATCCGAACCAGCACTACACAAGCATTACAGGCATTCCACGAATCCTTAGGTTTAGCCGCCGACGTACGTGCCGCCAGGAGGGATATGGGTCGCGTAACTTTGAAAAGCTCTCCCGGTGCGCGCTTTGACACGAGCACGCACTCCGAGCGTGTGCAGGAAGTAGGGACTCTGAAATTTAATATAAAACTTGCGCAAGTTCCGCGGCCGCATTAGCGTAACTCTGCGCGGCAGTCACCGCTTCCCGTGTTGTTCTTGAGATTAAAACTTTCCGGCAAAGGGGGAGCGTGGCTCAGAGAACGGCACGGTGGCGGCCACAAGACACGGCATCACCCATCCGCGAGCTCCAGAAGAGGACCTCTCGTTCGCCAATAGTTTTACGCCGGTTGGCATTTGCTTGAGTGGTCTGGGAGATTTTATAGATTCTTCGTTTGCTCCATCTTGGTTCGGTATTACGAATGTTCCATTTAACATCGACAACCATAATCGATGAGTAAATGAAACAGATACCCTCTGGGGAAGGTGTATTCTAATAACCATGGAGGAACGAACAGTTGGTATTCTCGAGTGCCCACAGCGCGATGTACGTGCTTACGAGACATTATAAGTAGAAAAATCCAAATCGGTGCTGGTTTAAAATATTTAGTGCTGTATGGGTTTGCGATAGGCCTATTAAGGGTACAGTGCTATTATCTAGCAACCTGCTAATAATACAGACTTTCTTTAATCTTTGTTTCTATTCCTACGTTTACGTAGCTACTGACAATATTGGAGTATTATACAGTAGACTACAGTAGTATAAACTATACAGTATACAGTACTTCCAGCTGGTTTTGGCGTCCGTAACACTGGGAGGGCCTGCATGCCTGCATGGCACCATTCTTTCTGTCGACGTCAAAACTAACGCCTTGCTGCATCTGTAATCTCTCTGTCATCCACGTACTGCTTCCCGCGTGAGGCGTAGCGCCGTATACCGATCCAGCCTTGGAGGCGGTTAAGTAGGAGATGTGTCTCAGAGCAGGATAGTGACGCATGGTGACGCGAGACTGGACGCGCATGTAGTTTGTGTATCAGCCGATAGAGGATATTATTGGGTAGGGGACTGTGATTTAGTTTCGATTGTTCCCACCAGAGTGCACTGAAGTCATAGAATGTTTTTCATAAACTGTTCTAGTATTTTAATAAAGTGTTGTTATGTTTTTAGTTTATTTAAAATGTTATAAATGTGTTTTAGCAGTATGAATCATGCGTGAGTGTGGTTTAAGTTTAATATGGAGATAATTGTTTAACGAGTTATATAGTGGGATTTAGTGTGGTAACATTTCGAAGAAGTATGGATGTAGTCAAAGGGGATTTTTGTAGAATAGATTTGTAAAGTAAGTTTACGGTAAAGGGAAAGTTAATTCAGGTATAAATAACAATAGTAAATAACTTTAGGCATAAACAAAACTTCAGCATATTAGATAATTACGTCGGTAAGAAGTGCAGTCGTTAGGTTTACTATTTAGCGATTGGTTATTGATGAAGAGCGCGGACTGACGCTGGAGAATGTTGTTTTGCTATTGGCTGTTGAGTAAACTGACCAATGGTAATGCAATATTCTTCGCGCGCCTTTCTCTGCTGGTAGAGAAGACTTACAGTATTCTAGAGAGGAGTCGGACGTGTGTAGTAGTAGTTCCGATGGAAATTATAAGTTGCCGGATCTAGCAGTGTTTCATATTTGTCGAGCATTTTCAATCAAAAACAATCCGTATTTTTTTAGCTATTAAGTTTTCGGGAAATGCAACACCATAAACTCGCTAACGTGATAGAAAGGGATTGTGAGTGACCGTGTTAAGACTAACACGGGCTTGGCAGTGATATTTGTTCACGTACGTTTCACAATATTTTAATTAAGCACAAAATTTCAAAACTTTCATTTGGTGTGAAAGTTTCTACCGAAACGTAGATTAGTGACTTTAATTGCAGCCTGGTTCACATCGAAGTACAGTAGGTTTCGCTCGGCTTCCCTACTGATGATCTGCTGAGACTATGTTCACAGGTAGGTGCAGGTTCGTTACAAACAGACGGAAGGAACCGCGCCGACGCACGCGGAGTGCATCCTTCATTGGACCATACAAATGGAAGTCGGAAGGAGCAAGATCCCGACTGTAGGGTGGATGAGAAAGAACGATCCAATCAAGATCTGTGAGCTCCTATCGCCTGCAGACTTGTATGAAGCCTTGCGTTTTCCCAGACAGAAGATCAACACCACGACTTGACCCGCTGAGGGTGTAGCTTTGAACTGTTTTTCCTTGTAGAACTGTGCCGGAGTCACAGCTGAGCGCGTTCGGCGGGTTCACGGGAGTTTGGAGAAGTTTACTAGTCCTAGTTGCGATGATGAGAGACACCTCGCCCTACGACTTGCCGTGCATTCGTTTACTTCCAGGTGAACCGTGACGAAATGTCACGGTTGGTTCTCTGCGTTTCCTCCTTGTCTGCAGCGAGTTGCTTTTGAAATTCCCCCTTCGCGCTCTGCTGTTTCCTTGCCCTAGCCAGAGGGCGCTGTGGCGTTGCTGCGGCCTGCTGACTGCCGTCTTTGAGGGAGAGCGTCGATCTGGAGGAGGACATCTGGGAATGTACAGGTCACGCCGTTTAGATTATGGTTTGGCGTGACTCGTGTCAGGTGTGATGCAACGTTAAAGACTTGATAGCAGCCAACGTTACTGTCTTGGTCGCAGGTGGATCCATGGAGATGAGGCCTGGTTGTCCAAAGAAACTCCTATCCTACAGATGCCATTGGACTTAAGAAGTGTTGACCATTATTTGCGTCATTTGCAAGCAACTGGGGCTTCCGGGGTCAGCAGTAATTCGGCGAAGATTATTTGTTTCGTCGGTGTGTAAATCATTTAACGAGGAGCAGTTTATTTCCTCGTGTTCTGCGGGTGGTGCTTGCGAGTGTAAACTTGGCTCTCAGCTATGTATGTTGATTTTAAGCGCATTGTCAAATACTGAATCCAAGTAGTGACTTTCAATTAATTAGCTGGAGTTTTTCTTTCCCTTCACGACACGTGTTAAATGGCAAACGTAGAATTGTAGACCTTAACTTGCTACCTCATTTGCGTGGCATCAATAACAAAGCCTAACCTGGTAACTAATTAAGGCTTGTGGTAAACAAAGGTATTTAAGTATGTTGTTTTAAAATATTATCTGAAATGTGCCAATGATATACACTCCTGGAAATGGAAAAAAGAACACATTGACACCCGTGTGTCAGACCCACCATACTTGCTCCGGACACTGCGAGAGGGCTGTATAAGCAATGATCACAAGCACGGCACAGCGGACACACCAGGAACCGCGGTGTTGGCCGTCGAATGGCGCTAGCTACGCAGCATTTGTGCACCGCCGCGGTCAGTGTCAGCCAGTTTGCCGTGGCATACGGAGCTCCATCGCAGTCTTTAACACTGGTAGCATGCCGCGACAGCGTGGACGTGAACTGTATGTGCAGTTGACGGACTTTGAGCGAGGGCGTATAGTGGGCATGCGGGAGGCCGGGTGGACGTACCGCCGAATTGCTCAACACGTGGGGCGTGAGGTCTCCACAGTACATCGATGTTGTCGCCAGTGGTCGGCGGAAAGTGCACGTGCCCGTCGACCTGGGACCGGACCGCAGCGACGCACGGATGCACGCCAAGACCGTACGATTCTACGCAGTGCCGTAGGGGACCGCACCGCCACTGCCCAGCAAATTAGGGACACTGTTGCTCCTGGGGTATCGGCGAGGACCATTCGCAACCGTCTCCATGAAGCTGGTCTACGGTCCCGCGCACCGTTAGGCCGTCTTCCGCTCACGCTCCAACATCGTGCAGCCCGCCTCCAGTGGTGTCGAAAAAAGCGTGAATGGAGGGACGAATGGAGACGTGTCGTCTTCAGCGATGAGAGTCGCTTCTGCCTTGGTGCCAATGATGGTCGTATGCGTGTTTGGCGCTGTGCAGGTGAGCGCCACAATCAGGACTGCATACGACCGAGGCACACAGGGCCAACACCCGGCATCATGGTGTGGGGAGCGATCTCCTACACTGGCCGTACACCTCTGGTGATCGTCGAGGGGACACTGAATACTGCACGGTACATCCAAACCGTCATCGAACCCATCGTTCTACCATTCCTAGACCGGCAAGGGAACTTGCTGTTCCAACAGGACAATGCACGTCCGCATGTATCCCGTGCCACCCAACGTGCTCTAGAAGGTGTAAGTCAACTACCCTGGCCAGCAAGATCTCCGGATCTGTCCCTCATTGAGCATGTTTGGGACTGGATGAAGCGTCGTCTCACGCGGTCTGCACGTTCAGCACGAACGCTGGTCCAACTGAGGCTCCAGGTGGAAATGACATGGCAAGCCGTTCCACAGGACTACATCCAGCATCTCTACGATCGTCTCCATGGGAGAATAGCAGCCTGCATTGCTGCAAAAGGTGGATATACACTGTACTAGTGCCGACATTGTGCATGCTCTGTTGCCTGTGTCTATGTGCCTGTGGTTCTGTCAGTGTGATCATGTGATGTATCTGACCCCAGGAATGTGTCAATGAAGTTTCCCCTTCCTGGGACAATGAATTCACGGTGTTCTTATTTCAATTTCCAGGAGTGTATGTTGCGCTAGTTGATTCTGGGGTATGAACGGAAGTGTTGGTATGTCTGCCGTGTAAGGGAATCCTGCTAGTTTTGATTGTTTTGGAATTTTAATTGAGCGAGAAAAAATTGTGCTATAGTGCTGCCCTGGATTAAAACTATATTGGGACTGAGGTATTTGTACTGAATCCAAGCAGCAACTTTCAATTAATTAGCTGTTGTTTCATGGTTGTTTTCCTCCTACGTGTGCATATCTTCACTTGTGCATAGTTTGGACTCACCCCTTCCACCGTGCATCGTTTGCTGTATGCGATGGCTGCTGTTGTTTACATCAGCTTGATCTTCTTAATATATAATAAGATCAAGCTGATGAAGACAACAGCAGCAATCGCGTACAACAAACGATGCACGGCGGAAGGCGTGAGTACAAATTATCCACAAGTGAAGATAAGTATACGTAGTATAATAAGACAAAAAGTGAAAATAAATAGCGGAAATCTATGGATGGGGTTAGAACTCAGAAATTTAAACCATACATATCACCTACTTTCGAAATAAGTTTACATTGACTATTTGAAACTATTGAATTATTCCATTATCTAATTTGTTTATAATATATTTGTTTACATAATAACAAATAGATTACTGGTTGTTGTATGTATGGTATATTTTATAGGGCCTGAAGATGACGTTGTTATAACGTTGAGACTAGTTGCCAATATAAAATCGACACCTTATATACAGCTGGAGGAATTTCTTCATTTTTACCATAAATTTATAGCACCTGACGTCCCACTGTCCTCCATTTCAACTATGGATGTACGAAGATTGAACTATGGATGTACGAATGTTAAATCCGGATAGACAACACGCGGGGAAGTGGTCAGAGGACGCGTTGGGGCAGGGGGAGCGATAGTGGGCGAGAGGGGTGGATGGTTTGAACCGCAGACCTCTCCCATATTACCGGTACCGAAAGTAAATTTTCTTAGCTCCATAACATCAGCTCCGGTGGTATCACATTTCACGGCGACCGTGGGTATTACCTTCAATTACAACAAATAAAAATATTGAATACGCTATATGAATCACTTTCTCCGAGGCAACAGATAGTGACGCTTCATGATACATGGCTACACTGATACAAAGGCACCAATACGATACATTTTAGGAGCGTGGGCTAGGCCTGGAGATCTGAAATATCTCACATTTTTTTGGATACGAATGGAGCCTTGTATCTAGCCATTAGAAAGTGTCACTTACCAACCAGTTAAAATCCTACATAATACCGTATTTCAAATCGCTGACTACAAAGAAAAACGCCTGACTCTGCATGAGAGTTAGGGGGGAGGTGGGGGCGGTGGTTACGACACCACCCCTCTTGTCCCGAGAAATGGGCGCCCTTACCCTGCTAAGATTTTGTGTCTGTAACACTGAGAATCTATCATATAATTCCTATCAATTGGTAGCGAAGTACCTGCAGCATCACAATTTTGAAGATATTTCAGACTCGGTAAGACAAATTTTATGGAGCTATTCCGTTTCTTCGATACGTTTTCACCTCTGCTTGTGCAGGCTCCTGCAGAGTCACTGTGTAACTCTGCAGGCGAGTTCTGTTTTGTGTAAAGTTCTCGTCGCCAGTTATCCAAACAAACGGATGCGAGTCGGGCACAGCAAAACAAACTTTTGTCTGCGCCAGTGAAGACGAGAATACACAGCGTTGTACGATGTGGCGAAACGGCCGTTGCCGAGGAAAAATGAACTAATTCTCTACCCTGGGGTTTCATCGCGCAGCCAGTTGTCCTGATTGCTTGCTGTTTCGAGAGACAACCAAATGAGGTTTCTGAACATAGCATTTAATTATACGCAGGTTGAAAGTTATTCCCCAACTAACCTACCGCGCATGCTTTGCAGCTACTAAATATGTATGGGAACTGGAAATATGTCCTAATCACCTGCTCACCCCTCTCTCTGTCCTTAACCTCGCTCTCTCTCTCTCTCTCTCTCTCTCTCTCTCTCTCTCTCTCTCTCTCTATCCACGACCTCCTCCACCTCTCTCTTTCCATCTCCAGATTCTCGCTCTCTACTTACATTTCCTTCACCCCCTTTGCTGTCTATCTACTCCTCCCCGTCTGTGTTCTTGATCCTTGTTTATTGTTATTGCAAACTCAGATTCCACAGTAATATTTTTATCACAAACTGACAAGCCATAAATGAAACTTTTCTGACAAAACAGATTGCTTGGCAGGAAACAAAACAGCATATTGTCTTTTAAACAATTTTTCTTTAGCACACACACACACACACACACACACACACACATATATATATATATATATATATATATATATATATATATATATATATATTCTGTTGCAACAGATTTTTTGTTAATAATTTCCCTTTAATATACAACACGGTATATATATATATATATATATATATATATATATATATATATATATATATATATACAGAGTGTTAGGAAACGATACCGACACATTTGGAAGGTGTGGATAGGCACTCGTGTCTGGACACGTCATCTAAAGATGCTACAAAGTATCAAAACACCAGGCGCAGGTGCTCGTCGCTAGTTAACCACTTTGTCGTAGGCGGAATGTCTTGCAATGTCGTTTGTTGTTCAGTGAACACGAATGATTCCCACGACCACCAGTAGAGGGAATGGAGCTAAAAATGGTTCAAATGGCTCTGAGCAATAGGGGACTTAACTTCTGAGGTCATCAGTTCCCTAGAACGTAGAACTACTTAAACGTAACTAATCTAATGAAATCACACACATCCATGCCCAAGGCAGGATTCGTACCTGCGACCGTAGCGGTCGCACAGTTCCAGACTGTAGCGCCTATAACCACTCCGCCACTTCGGCCGGCGGAATGGAGCTAGCAACTGCGTAGACAGCCCTCTTATCCTATGAATGCGGTCCTCTGTTGCCTCGGTGGTTCATGGTTTCGGACACTGGTTTCCATCCACAGTCTCTTTTTTCCCCGTGAACCCTCAAAATCTCAATTTTTTTCGATACACAGGAGAAAAGCGAACTGCGGACGGAAATACTTGTCGGAAACTGTCATCCACGGAAACAAGACAGCATCACATTCATAGAGACAACGCCTGACTACGCAGCAACTAGTTTCATAGTTTCACTGAACAACAAACAACATCGCAAGACGTTCCGCCTACGGGTCGTGAGCTTATAAGGCCGCTTGTGCTGCCGAAGGTGTTGGGTAGCGGCATGTCCCGGCTCCTGTAATTTCGACACTTTTTTGCTTCGTTGGATGACGTTACCGCCAACGGGTTCCTGTCCTCAATTTGATCCTCACGACACCATCATAACCTCTCTAAGTTTTCTGTATCGTTTTGTAGCATGCTGTATACTAAGCCAGTAGTTATACAAGGTGTCTCAAATCTTATGGGTCATATTGAAATAGGTTATAGTGGGCCCACAATCGATTATATTGAATAGATAACGAATGATCAGAAATGCATTTTCAATTGTGTTGTAGACACATACAGCGTAGACCGCATATCAACAATGTAGCTCATAGTAACTGTTTATAGCGATGATCGCCAGTCTAAATATTTGTATTGCAACAGCAAATGCAGTTCTGTCGCACTCTCGCAAAAATCCCGAGAATATGTTGCACGCTGATACAGGCAGCGGATCATAAACAGCGTACACCCCTGACCAGTGTATCGCACTGGCACATTAATCTGTGCAGCACACACACCGCTATCGCTAATGCCAGTTGTGCATTGCATTAGAGAGCTTCTGATGTGCCCACGGTGGGGTTTGTTACTGTGTGCAATGGATGACGCTCAGTCAAAGATGGAACGTTACTCGTCATGAGAGTTGGCAGACATACATTTGACGTGCTGTGCGGCAGGACGTGGTGCCCGTAAGGCAGACAAAGCTTTACCAACAGGCGTCATCCTAAGTGGGAGAAGTATATCTTCGTAGATACCAACTTACGAGTGACGGGATTGTCCACGTCACAGAAAGCCTATCTATGCTACTGTTAAAGACATGTCCGAGCATAAGACTTTAAAGAGATGGTCCTGCATCGTGTGGACGACCACCCAGAGATGAGCACCTGTCAACTTGCCCGGGAAACGCACACCTTGAAGAAGACAATGTGGAGAGAACTAGCGAAACACATGTTACCCACCTACAATGAAGAACGTGTGCAAACACTGGGAAAAACTGATTTTGTTCCCCGCGTTGACTTCTATCGATGCGTTATCCGCCACAGTGCTGCAGTGCCAAACTTCGTACAGTTTCTGTTGTTCATGGACGAGGCCTCATTCACCCATGGTGGTGTTTTCAAAAGTCGCAACAGTCATATCTGCAATGAGGAAAAACCCCTCGCCACCCAAACTGGTAGCCATCAGCAACGATTCTGTCAACACATTGGACCTTGAGTACTGCCTCCCCATTCGACTGGTCCACGGTACCTGGAGTTCCTGCGAGAATTGCTGCCACTGTTTCTGGAGGGTATGCCCATTGTGGTCGCCGAAAGGATGTGCTCTCAACACATCGGAGAACCAGCCCACTCAGATGTAATTATATGCGAGCATTTGAGGAGCATGTACCTTCATTTTTGGATTGGAATGGGAGGTCTTAGCTCATAGCCAGTGATGTTCGCCGGATTTCACACCTCTAGACTTTTTCCTCTGCAGTTATGCCAAGACGTTAATATGTGAAACCCCCGTTAGTACAGATGAAGAACTGCTTGCTAGGATCCAAGCTGCCCTTCTCCTGGCACAACAGACACCATGCATCTTTGAGAGAGTCCAATAGAATTTCATACACCATTGCCGTGTTTGCATTGTGACTGGCGGTCGTCACTTTGGACAATGACCTACGTTGTGTATGCCCACATAACAATAAATAAAGATTTCACTTCATTGGTTTCCTACCTGAAACTAATCGGTTGTGGACCCACTGACAACTCCATTAGTTTGACTCAAAAAGTTTGAGTATATGGAGTAGTACTTCAAGAGATTTAATATTGGGAACAAATGAACATTTACTTTTTTATTTATATGGAATCATGTACATGTGCTTCGGGAATAAGAAAAGAAGATACACATGCTGTCCCACGCTGGACCATTGCTCAATACGAATAACGCATTCTCAGCAAAGAGTACATGTTCCCGGTTTTCTGCAGACACAGTCTACTACAGTGACACTTGCGTCACATGATGCGAGTGATGTGCCTGTCTACTGAGAACGTAGACTGAAATTGTAGTACGCGGGACGGTTCGATCCTTGTGGGCAAAAGGTGTAATGCCACCGTAAAATTCTGGTGGAATGTGTACCAAATTCAGCGTCTTCTCCAGCCTTAGTGAAATGGAGCCAACAGTTTAAGCAAGCCCAACGGACGTATATGATGCTGACCGGTAATTGCAGAACTGCTGAAAGGCCATAGGGCGGGGGACGGGTGAAAAGATTCTCCAACGATGACGACGTTCACATGGTGGATTTCTATAGCCGAGTAATTGAAACATAAACCACTGGCAGAACGCTCCAAATGTGACTACACGTCACACATCTTTGTAACTTTGAGAGTAGGACAAGAATAGAAGTCATTTGACCTGCCATAGTAACTTGTAGCTTTTTTTTTAATTTACTTCTTAAGAACACGAAAAATAATTATTTCAAGGTACAGGAGTTATCATTCGATGCATTTACATTGTGTGATCTGTATGCAAGACAATTTTTAAACAAATTTCTTTAAATTTAAAATGTAGCAAAAGCTTTTAGTACCTGAAGGATTATGCGGCATATGAGCTACAACTTTCTGTTGTAGCTTCCATCAGCTTGTCTTTAAATCCTCTATATTGTGAGAAACACTAAAGGTAAACAGAGTTTTTCCTGTGTTCTTGTTGTAGTAAAAATATTAGGAGGATATAAAAAGCTCTCATCCTTTAGCAATTTTTATCAAGTACTTCGAAAAACCTCGACGGTATGATACATATGTATCTGTCTGTTCTGCATCAAACAATCAGTAATAACCGATCGCTGTCTGGATGCTATGTCATTTACATCAGATTTCTGATCGTTAATTGTTAGAAATAACTTTCTCTACACCATTGAGTTTTAGCAAACCATACTGCTTCAGGTTACTTTTCCGTCAGTAAATACAGTACAACTGAAGTACTTCCGAACTATAATAACAGAGAGTAATTCATACATGGTAAATCTCCTGAGCTAACACAGACCTGGGAAAAATATTCCATGTGTATTTAACTAGCCATACTACGTAATTCACGACACTTAGATACTAGAAATTCACCAGCTTCAAAATGCGAAATTTTTGTATTCTCCTTGTCCATAATCCCTTCCTATTAGCCCTGGAAAAACTCTATTGTTTCGCTGTCGTGCTAGAACACTCAGTACGAACTGTCTGATTGTTATTAACTCTACGAAGTAATGTGTTGTGTGGTGATACTATGTTTTACATTCGAAGGATGTTTATAGGTTTAATTTCTTCGATACCACGTTTTCTTGCTAACTCATGACTGAATTTTGAAATTTCAGCTCGCCCTTTTGGAGCTCCCTTCGTGTTGTTTTGGTGCTGACAAGGATCGCTAGTGCAATACACTGTTCCGCAGTGATTTTCTCAACTGTCGTCCTCTTACATTCAATCTTCGTCAATGAACGATCGCCTCCATGACCTAACACACACTTTACTCCTTGTTGTGACTTGGCACATGATGAGTATCAAGCATCAGTCATCGATACGATTGTTCGAAACTCCAAATGTTTTGGCTGCTTTGGATGTGGGAGGAGACGCTACACAGGCACCAAGAATTTGGCCACATCTGAGCTCACTTAGCTCGGACATAACACACTCACTTCCACACTGAATACTGTCCTGACCAAGGCTGACATTTGCAAAAGCACTGAGGATATCGCGCTGGTGCTCTTTGTGCTCAAATATAGTACAAAAGTGTAACACGTGGTATTGGTTAGAACTTCGTTCATGCTCGTGTATGCATTTCTCGAGATGATCCCATATTTCTGTCCTACACTTCTAATTAATAAAGTTGTATCAAACATTTCCATACAATTAGTGATATATAGTATCACATTGTGTGCTGTATTTGTATAAAAGGGAGGATCACTGTATTTTGAATTTCATCTTCAACCTAACTGGTAAAGTCACGTGTCATTTATGAAGCCTTTTGGCAATGTATTAAAATATTTAGTAGGACAGTTTTAAAATTATTGTTTAATGTGATCACACAATCCAGAGGTAATTTGTTCTACCATAGCGGAGTGGTTTACCAGCTGCGCATTCTACTTGTCTCAGCACTTTTAAAATTTTCCCATGAGTTCATATGGCTCTAAGCACTATGGGACTTAACATCTGAAGTCATCAGTTCCCTAGACTTAGAACTACTTAAGCCTAACTAATCTAAGGACATCACACACATCCATGCCCGAGGCAGGTTTCGAACCTGCGACCGTAGCAGCAGTGTGGTGCAAGACTAAAGCGCCTAGAACCGCTCGGCCACAGGGTCGCCGCACATTAACATGTTCTCGCTCTTTTTAACATGCAGCTCATCTTTTACTCCCGCAATCTCACTTAACAACTCCCTCACGCCCACAACTCCATCGCTGTAAGTCGCTCATACCCCATATGTTCAGTCTCCCTGTCATTCAATTCAATTCATTGTCATTACCTCTCTCTGCCTGTCACTGTCTTCTGTCTCAAAGGCTCAATCTCATTCGTTCTGTCCTATTAACACAATCTCCGTTCTCTGTCACTCTCTCGCTTTATCTCTCTTTTACCGCTACATTTTCATTCACTCCTTTCCATTGTAACAGGCTGTACTCACTGTCACTATCCCTCTCTTCATCGTTGTCATGGTCATAGGCTCTGCCTTTCATTATTACTGCCTCTAATCAGCTTCCACTTTCTACTTCTCTGTGTTCCTTTCCCAATTCCACTGTCTGCTTCGCCCTTTCCCTATAACTGTTTTGTCACTGTGTCCTTCTCTTTCTATCACTCCCTCATTGTCTCCATCATATATGACCATCGCTGGCTGCTATCTTCCACTATGTATTACTTTTTCCATCTTTTCCCCACTGCTTCTATTTACTTCTCTCCCAGAATAATAAAGCACGAGTTAGTTCCCATACCGAAATTTTTGGATTTTTTTTAATGTTTTGAGGAAGGTAGGAGCCACTTTTGAGTTAGAGCCGTTTAAACAGTAGCATGTTAGTATTTTCTCTGCTCCGATAGGAGCAATTTTCCACTGGTTCCAGTCTTTTCCCTGCTACAGCAGGACATGTCACTTATATGAAAAGAACTTTACAGATCAGCAAAATTTTGTTTGTTTACTCACGCAAAATTGAAATTACGCAATACTAATTTTACAACCCAGACTTTATTTTATGTGGACAAGAATTTTGCATGTGCTTCATTGGTAGAACACTGGGCTCCCAGAATCCTTCTGAAGATAATGGAGACACTTTACACCATATTTCTTTGTGACACGACACTTTATAGACTATGTTCTCGAGTCACGCCGGATTTATCTGCGTATTTTAAATGTACAAGTAGGGTAAATTTTAACTGTATTATCTCGGAAACGGTTGAAGATATAAAGAAAATTTTCGAGGTTTTACGAGACTTGGTCTTCGGAGTACACCGTAAAAATTTCAGCGATTTGCTGTGCATAGCCGTTTTGGAATACACGAAGCGGAACTGGTACTAGAAAACCATATTTTGCGGTGTTTCTTGATAATGATTTTTGAAAACGGGAAGATGGCGCCTCTAGACAAATGCCTAGTGAACAAATCTCAAAATATGAGCAATTTTCTGCTGTCAGCTATTCAGATATCCGCTCATGTCTGTGATAAAATGGTGAAATACACCCTTTTCGAGTTTTTTCGGGAACCACCCATGAATTAAGTCGTGCGTCAATAAGCCGGTAATGGCGCACTGTAGACCACATCTACAGATTTAACCGCTTTGCTCCGTTTACCCAACTTGGGGGCAATGTGCAATATTGAAACAAAATACTATAGAATAGTTACCGTATTACTATCCTTTTATTCGGTATGCAAATGGTCCCTAGCCCAAAGTATACCCAAAACACTTGACACTACCTTTCTGTCACCGACCGCAGCTCGTGGTCGTGCAGTAGCGTTCTCGCTTCCCGCGCCCAGGTTCCCGGGTTCGATTACCGGCGGGGTCAGGGATTTTCTCTGCCTCGTGATGACTGGGTGTTGTGTGATGTCCTTAGGTTAGTTAGGTTTAAGTAGTTCTATGTTCTAGGAGACTGATGACCATAGACGTTAAGTCCCATAGTGCTCAGAGCCATTTGAACTATTTTTTTTCTGTCACCAATGGACCCAGAAGTATGAGGCCCTTAAAAATCCCGTTTTTATTCGCGCCGTTTTGGAATGTATTGGTGGAGCCTGCTGTCACAAGTGCACTGGTTAGAGTAATGCATATGTGTCAATCTCGATATGTTCACATACCGTGATATCAAGGTGTTGAATATGACACCATAATCCGTTCTTATTATTTGATCAATAATACTTGCAAAATGTGAAAGTCGGGACGTATGTGAAAGATGTCACTAGTGAACGTTATGTTTAAAATAACGTTATGT
Organism: Schistocerca gregaria; assembly: GCF_023897955.1. NCBI lineage: Eukaryota > Metazoa > Arthropoda > Insecta > Orthoptera > Acrididae > Schistocerca > Schistocerca gregaria. The sequence continues at coordinate 429,779,654 of NC_064926.1, forward strand.
TTAGAATAACGATGACAATGCTTTTCTCGTTTGTTCAGTTATGTTTTGTAAAAGGCTGCACTGTTTTTCTTACACGTCGCAGCGGCTACAAGGGCTGAAAGAAAGCGAACTGAGTGCCTTGCCCAGCAAATTGCAGCCCCTTGCAAACAGGAGCGTGTTAAAGCTCATCTCCACAGCGAGCACGTCAGGAGACGGGAAATGTAAAGCTCCGGGATAATGAGAGCATCAGAGAAGAGAGAGAGAGAGAGAGAGAGAGAGAGAGAGGGAGGGAGCGTGAGAGAAAGAGAGGACGAAAGGGAGCGCGTTATAATGCAGCAGAACCGTCAGTCACGCGTGCGCGCGCAGCTCCCGGCTAGCGGTGGGCTTGTTTCATTCTAATTCCGGGCAAGTGAAAGCCCTTGAACCGGACGTAATAACCACTTGCCATTAACTGAACACTCGCCGCAGAAAACTCAACGAGATCAAAGCTCTGAGGGCAGCGTCAATAAACTGCGCTGTCCCATTGTTCCCTCGGCGGTCTGGCCGCTTTAAACAGAACAGAATCCAGCGTACGGTCCAGCGAGATGGACGCCGCTTTGAAACTCGCCGACCGTTCACGCAGCGCAGGACGCAGCGGGACTACCACCAGGTCGCTCACAGGCGCAACGATCGGCACAGCAATTATGGACTGTTTGAAACGTAGAGATTTTATTTACTTTGAAAACAATCTAGTCCGTGATACGTGAAAATTGCTTACGAAGAATGCGTCTGTGATTAAATAAAAAAAAAAGGCTAACTGATGGATAAAAACTGCCCGACCGGGACTCAAACCCGGAATCTTACGTGTGTCGAATGATGATTATAATAACTCGGCTATCAGATAAGTTTCCTTTAATTTATGTCTATGGTCACAATTTTTTTGCTTAACAGATTACCGGTTTCGGTCTTTAATGACCATCATCAGATCTGTTTCATAAATACAAAGCCACTATGGCTGCAGTACATTAGGACTTTGTTTTTATGAAACAGATCTGATGATGGTCATTAAAGACCGAAACCGGTAACCTGTTAAACAAAAAAGATTGTGGCCATAGACGTAAATTAAAGGAAACTTATTACATATACGGGTCACTGTGTTTTTTCGCGACGATGCCGTAGCTTGTGAAACTCGGCTATGTCCGTACATTATTCATCACTAAATACCAACAACGCTTCCCAGATCTCCGATCGTGAGACAACCTGCTCCTCTTCCCATTCAAACGATACGAGGTTTGTTGCTGACTGTGCAGCCTAAGCAGGCTTAGTGCTTCCTAACATTCGTAAAGCCTTCGACACGTTTCCTCTTCGCCCCATTGCCAACAGAACAGGCGTGTACAGTTCGCTATTTAAGTAATACTTCGCTACGTATCACTAGGTATGTGACTGGAATGAAATACGCTGTTGACTTGTCCGGCGATCGAGATGTAGTTTTCTCCAAATTTACCTAAATCACTGACAGTAAGCGCCTGGCGAGGACACAGGCCATTTCCTTCCCCATCCTCCCGTAATACGAGCTGGTACTCCGTCTCTGATTATCGTGCTGACAACGGGACAAACTCTAATCCTTCTTCCTTCTGGTATGACTATATCACTACCTTATACTGCATTGGAACATTATGAAATACCTCGAAGAAAACGATTTATTGACATATAGTCAGCACGGATTCAGAAAATATCGTTCTTGTGAAACACAACTATATCTTTATACTCATGAAGTAATAAGTGCTACCGACAGGGGATGTCAAATTGATTCCATATTTTTAGATTTCCAGAAGGCTTTCGACACCGTTCGTCGCAAGAGTGTTCTAATCAAAGTGCGTGCCTACGGAGTATCGCTTCAGTTGTGCGACTGGATTCGTAATTTCCTGTCAGAAAGGTCACAGTTCGTAGGAACAGACAGAAAGTCATCGAGTAAAACAGAATTAATATCCGGCGTCCCACAAGTAAGTGTTATAGGTCCTCTATAGTTCCTGATCTATATTAACGACATAGGAGACAATCTGAGTAGCCGTCTTAGATTGTTTGCAGATGATGCTGTCATATACCGTCTTGTATAGTCATGAGATGATCAAAACGACTTGTAAAATGATTTAGATAATATATCTGTATGGTGCGAAAGGTGGCAATTGACCCTGAATAAAGAAAAGTGCGAAGTAATTCACATGAGTACTAAAAGAAATCAGCTAAATTTCTATTTCGTGAAAAGTCACACAATTCTGAGGGCTACAAATTCAATTAAATACTTAGGGATTACAATTACAAATACCCTAAATTGGAACGATCATATAGATAATATCGTGGGTAGAGCAAACCAAAGACTGATATTCATTATCAGAACATTTATAAGGTGCAACACGTCTACTGAAGTGGCTGCTTACACCACGCTTGTCCGCCCTATCCTGGAGTATTGTTGTGCGGTGTCGGATCCGCATCAGATGGGAATGACCGCTGACTTCGAAAAAGCACAAAGAAGGGCAGCTCGTTTAGTATTATCGTGAAATAAGGGCGATAGTGTCACAGATATGATACGTGAATTGAAGTGGCGTTTTTCGTTGTGACGGTATGTTTTTAGGAAATTTTAATCACCGATTTTCTCCTCCGATTGCGAAAACATTCTGTTGGCACCCACCTAGATAGGGAGAAACGACTATCCCGATAAAATAAGAGAAATTAGCGCTCGCACGGAAAAATTTAAATGCTAATTTTTTCCGCGTGCCGTTCGAGAGTGGAACGGTATAGAGACAGCATGAAGGTGGTTCATTTAACCCTCTGCCAAGCACTTTATTGTGAAAAGCAAAGTAATCACTTAAATGTAGAGGTAGATGTAGAGCACTGTGTGTGTACACTACTTGAACATCTTCTCGTTGACTGTAACGCTGAGATTCACATTATCCTTACACCTTATAAAAATAGGTCTGCGTTTACAAACTGAGGTAACAAAAGTCATTTGGTATCCCCTAATATCGTGACGGACCTCCTTTTGCCTGGGGTTGTGCAGCAACTCGACATGGTATAATTATGCCGCTGAAGTCCCCTGCAGCAATAGTGACCCATGTTGCCCCTACAGCCGTCTGTAATTGCGAAAGAGTGCAGGGTGCAGAATTTCGCGCATCAACTTTCGTCTCGATTATGTCGCATAAATGATCGATGACATTCAGGTCGACCGATCTTGGTCGCCAAATCATCTTCTCCAATTGTCCAGAAATGTCTTCAAACCAATCGCCAAAAATTGTGGACCGTTGACATGGCGTATTGTCATCCATAAGTATTACATCGTTGTTTGGGAGCATGAAGGCCATCAATAACCTTTTCCAGTCAATCATCGTTTCTGTTGCACCAGAGGGCACTGCCAGTTCCTTGTGTGCACAGCCCACACTAACACGGAGCCGCTACCATCTTGCACAGTGCCTCATTGACAATTTGGGTTCATGGCATCGTGAAGTCTGCATCACACTTTAACACTATCATTAGCTCTTACCAATGGAAATAGGAATCATCTGACCAGCCTACGGTTTTTTAGTCCCAACGGCATTACCGCAATGGATACACTGGTTCCCGTCAGAGCACCAAAGTTAAGCCATGTCGGGCGTGGATGGCATTTGGAAGGGTGACCATCCGGGCCGCCATGTGATGTTGTCATTTTTCGGGGTGCATTCAGCCTCGTGACGCCAATTGAGGAGCTACTCGACCGAATAGTAGCGGCTCCGGTCAAAGGAAACCATCATAACGACCGGGAGAGCGGTGTGCTGACCACACGCCCCTCCTATCCGCATTCTCAGCTGAGGATGACACGGCGGTGGGCTGGTCCCAGTAGGCAACATGTGGCCTGATGACGGAGTGCTGGGGTCCAATCGAGATGGTCGCGAGCCCAGGAGAAGCGCTGTAGGTAATCTATTGTTGGTGGCCAAATTTCAACGCACTTTTGTAACGGAAACATTCGTCGTACGTCCGATATTGATTTTTGCAATTATTTCCCGCAACCGTGCTTGTCTGTCAGCACTGAAAACTGCTCTCGGTCGTTAATTGAAGGCCGTCGGCTACAGCATTTTCCGTGGTGAAAAGACATGTCTGAAATGTGGCATTCATAGCACATTGTTGACAATGTGGATCTCGAAATACTGAATTCCCTAATGATTTCCGAAATGGAATGTCCCATCTAGCTTTATCCACCCTTCCGCGATCGAGGTCCGTTAATTAGCGTCGTGCGGCTGTAGTTACGTCTGAAACCTCTTTACAGGAGTCACCTAAGTACAAATGACAGCACCGCCGATGCAGTTTTTATAACCTATGTACGAGATACTATCGCAATCTGTATATGTGCATATCACTATCCCATGACTTTTGTCACCACAGTATATGTGTGTATGTACATATGTTCCTTGTCTCTTTCAATCAAACTTGGTACACTTATCACTTATTGTCAGAGATAATCACTTACTATATTTTCACCCTCCATACTGTAAAACTGCCGCATTAGGCACAACGTTTTAATTTATTACTTCTTTACTACTAACTTTATTGATGGCACCTTTATTATTATTATTATTATTGTTATTATCGTATGCATCAAGTACGCTAATACACATTTAGCTTGTCAGCTTTCTCAGAAGTTTCACTCGTGTTTGTATCTTCTTGGACAAGTTGGAAACCTCGGAATAATGAGCCGTTCTTAAATGAACCTCAATAAGCTGACGCTGCTCTGGGCCGACCATTCTGTTCTCGTAGGTGAGTGTTAAAGGCAGGAGGGCCGGTGTTTCTTAGCTCCCTTTGGGGAAGATACTTCTGAAATTGTTGGTGACAGGCAAGATGTGGCTTTTATGCAATATTGATGGTCATTTTTTATTATATGTTACGCTGCTGTAGCTCTACGAGCAAGCAGGAACGGGAGGACACCTTCATCTACATCTACATGTACATACATACTCCGCAATCCACCATACGGTGCGAGGCGGAGTGTACCTCGTACCACAACTAGCATCTTCTCTCCCTGTTCCACTCCCAAACAGAACGAGGGACAAACGACTGCCTATATGCCTCTGTACGTTGGCGGCAGTAAAATTGTACTGCAGTCGCCCTCAAATGCTGGTTCTCTAAATTTCCTCACTAGCGTTTCACGAAAAGAACGCCTCCTTTCCTCTAGAGACTGCCACCCGAGTTCATGAAGCACTTCTGCAACACTTGCGTGATGATCAAACCTACCAGTAACAAATCTAGCAGCCCGCCTCTGATTTGCCTCCATTTCCTCCCTCAATACGACCTGATAGGGACCCCAAATGCTCGAGCAGTACTCGAGAATAGGTCGTATTATTGTTTTATAGGCGGTCTTCTTTACAGATGAACCACATCTTCACAAAATTCTACCAATGAACCGAAGACGGCTATCCGCCTTCCCCACAACTGCCATTACCTGCTTCTCCCAATCACTCTGCAATGATACGCCCAAATATTTAATCAACGTGACTTTGTCAAGCGCTACACTACTAATGGAGTATTCAAACATTTCGGGATTCTTTTTCCTATTCATTTGCATTAATTTACATTTATTTATATTTAGAGTTAGCTGCCATTCTTTACACCAATCACAGATCGTGTCCAAGTCATCTTGTTTCCTCCTACAGTCACTCAACGACGACGCCTTACCGTACACCACAGCATCATCAGCAAACAGCCGCACACTGCTATCCACCTATCCAAAAGATCATTTATGTAGATAGAAAACAACAGTGGACCTACCACAGTTTCCTGGGGCACTACAGATTACACCCTCACCTCCGATGAACACTCACCATCGAGGAAAACGTACTGGATTCTATTACATAAGAAGTCTTCGAGCCATTCATATATTTGGAACCAATCCCATATGCTCGTACCTTAGTTAGGAGTCTGCAGTGGGGCACAGAGTCAAACGCTTTCCGGAAGTCTAGGAATATGGCATCCGTCTGATACTCTCCATCCACGGTTAGGAAGACATCATGTGAAAAAAGGGCGAGTTGCGTTTCGCAGGAGCGATGCTTTATAAAGCTATTCTGATGCATGGACAGCAACTTCTCTGTCTCAAGGTAATTCATTATGTTCGAACTGAGAATATGTTCTAGAATCCTGCAAGAAATCGATGCTAAGGATATAATAATACAAAACTGGTTAAAAAATTGGACGTTGGAATGAAAAAGAAAAGGAAAGAGGCTCCTTCTTCTTATGGATTGATGTGCAGTACGCCCACCCACAAGTAGATCTGGTAAATGCCATCAACCATTTGTCGATGACATATGGGAGTTTGGGTCTGGCTGTGACTCGTGCACGGATGCCAAATGGTAAGGCGGCCACTCGCGATACCTTCTCCAGAACTAACAATTGAGGAGGAAGATTGGAAAGGTAAGATAATATGCCGCATCGTGCTGAAGTGTCGAGAGAGAGCTGAGAGTCATTTGTTACATTTGGCGTCAATACGAACAAACGTTAGTATTAATATCCAATAGTGAAGTGTTTACACACTGCTCCTAAAATACTGAATACCTTAGCCACAAAGGGTGGTCGGTAAGTGTTTGAAAAGCTTAGAAGGTTATGGCAGAGCAAGTTATGCTGAGAAATAAGTTTTAAGACTAACATTCGATACGTTGTGCCGTTTTCGAGTTAATTACCTTCGAAGTTAGTCCATTAGCCCGTTGTGGACGTAGATTCAAGTTGCCCGCCACATACATGTAGTGTCAATTGTTCTCATAGTGCAGATAATAACGCAAGAGACTGCTGAGCCTTTGGCTAGTGTTCGGTCCTTACCACCATCCCACGACAATTATTTTTTTTAAGTTAGATTGATATCAGCATTTATAAGTCTTATTCTCGTAAAGTGAATACAAAAATATGTTTTTGTACAGTCTTCTAATTCTCTATGTTTCAGAAACCTCAGAAGTCCAGTAAAATTGACAGCTGCTGGAGACTTTTATGTACAAGTTTATCAAAAACCTTGGGCTAAGAATGAAGGCAGCCCTCTCCATCCACCTACATTAATTCTCTGCGTTTCCTGTCCAACCGAAGCCAAGTCGGAGACTCTACTGCCGTAAAGTCCAAACCTCAACCAGCACTCCAGTCGCTCCCACAAGAGATGTGTTTCTCACCGTGGAACATACAAGACGCGGCTTCCATTGTGGTTAATGCACACTTCGAGACCGGCTGGTGCATCGCACGGAACGTACTCAGCATCATGATTCGCGACTACAGCCTTCTCCAACGGCGGTTGTCGTAGCAAAGCATACAGTCTGTTTTCGAAAATTGACACACATAAAATAGCTACTCTGTCTGTATTAAACTGCCAATTCTCCGTTGTCCATATGTTAGACATGTAGTTTTTTCTTTACTTTACATATATACAAAAAATTTAAAACTTATGAACATGACACGAGGCAAAAAGAAAAGTACCATGTCTGGTAAGTAAGGGCATCAGTTTTAAATTTTCCACTAGAAATAGAGCGATACAAATTTATAACATTTACCTAAGAAACAGTCTCTTTTATACGCGTAACATCGAACACTACAGAACATTCTTCTATTAAATTAACAACAAAGCCTCAAAAAATTTAAAAACGCATAGGTGAGTAAAAGAAATATTTGGAGGTAGCTGAGACGTGGCTCACCTTCATTTGACTAACGCTACTCCGCGCCTCTTTCGATGAACTGGTGTTGCGTATGTCTTTGACGTTACGATATCCTGGAAGTTTTAACCACTGATATGCCAGTAAATATCCCATTATTACAAATTGTATGAAAATAAATCTTCAAGGCGTCGTTGCCTTGAAATGGGATACTTTCATAATTCGCAAATTATAAAACGTCAACGACCAATTACGAAAACCCTTTAACCGTCAATATGATATTTCTTCTCATTCTACTGCAACAAATAGCATAAAAAACGACGCATTTTCGAGACAACGTCAACGTTCGAGTTCTTTGGAGCTGCATTTGTTCATAACATAAACGCCACGTAATACGGACTTCAACTGTAAATGTTGTAATCCAGTGTGGCGTCTTCAAAGTTCTACTTCTGACGTAGAACGCAGTCTAGCATCTCATTGCCCGAATCAGATATGTGATTTGTTCTACAAGGTGTGGCTATAAAATTTCAACACTACTGTTGTAATAAATTTTATTTCACAAATATACGTTTGTACTTATTGTCACCCCCAATATACTCCTCTCCTTTATCACTACAACGCTCGAATCCTGTCTCGGGCATGGATGTGTGTGATGTCCTTAGGTTAGTTAGGTTTAAGTAGTTCTAAGTTCTAGGGGACTGATGACCTCAGAAGTTAAGTCCCATAGTGTTCAGAGTCATGTTTGAAGTTCAACGCTGCAAACGAATTTTCCACTGTTAGGATCACTGCTGTAAGTCTACTTCTGTGAGTTCCTTGATGACACGTGTAGCTTTTTCTTAGATAATAGATTGCTAATAGGGAAATAGTGCTAGGTCAGGCGAATAATGTGCGTGGTGTAACACTGGAATCATGTATGTCGCTAGAAACCTCTCAACGGATATTGAAGTATGAGCCGGTGTGTTGTCTTCATGCAGATCCAATAACTTGCTCTGCCACAATACGCGTCGTTTTTTTTCCTAATTTTCGCACGGATTTAAGCAAGAACCTGAAGGTAGTAATGTTAATTAAGAGTTTCACCTGCAGGAACCCAGTGAAGATAAACAGTTTAATGAATATTTAAAAACAAAAATCATCATCGCTTTGAATCTCCGAGCTATTTCTTTCTCGGTGAAGTTCCGCTCTTCAAATATATGGATTCATGATTGCTATCCGAATCACAAGTGAAAAACATGTATTCTTCACATGTCACCTCTCTTTACAAGAAATTAGGAACATTTTCTAAGTATCCAAAGTATAAGTACAAATATTTTTGAGAGCTTCTGTTTTTTTCGGTCGTGAGAATTTTGGAAGCAAGTTTTGCACAATTTCCCACGTTATTAAAATTTGTCTTACGCATTGCTTATCAGTTACTACACCTGTGACCGATAGTTACTTCCTCATATTACCTGCTATTTCGATATTTTCATCCGTTTTTATATTGAAAGCCACCCTGGGCGGGAGTTATCTTCAACGTCTTCTCGGCCATCCTGGAAACGCTTGAACCACTTGAAAACTCGCGTGAATGAATAAACAGTCTTTGCCGATACGTCTTTAAGTAGAATATAGGTTTCAGTAGCAGTTTTTTATGATTCAAGCGGTGCTCCGGGACAATCCGTTGCTCACTTATGAGGGTCACCATTTTTCTGGCAAACAAAAATACAGATCTTACACAAATGAAGACCACAGCCACTTTGATTTGTCTACAGACGCCATATGTACTGAATTCGACTGAGAAATCTTCACGCTTCGCAGCTACTGGTCGTTTATCTTTGGCGCTTGCATACTTATTCTGAAACAGCATCAGTCCCATTATTTTATAGCCACATCTCATATTCAGCCTTTTACGGAACAGAGTCCTGGAGAATGTGAAATGGCACAATATAAACGTATGAATCCGTGGCTATTGACACAGTCAAAAAATTTTTTTCTGTCTTTCTGACCGCATTGTCAATATGTAAAAACTGCCGACGTTACAGTTACTGTCTTAACTGAGCTCCTTCAGGGTGTTTCTATTCACTACAGAACGCGAAAACATTGTTTCTTATATGTCTGCAGACATGGTTGTTACCTAATTCTAATAGGCTGTTAAGGATGAAGGGGAGGGGTGTTAGAAGTTCTTTAATGGTGTTTTTATTATTCTTTTCATACGTGGAAACCCGACGTTTTGATTAGTGTTTGCATTATTGCAACGTCACGTTAGAATTGGTTTCCCATTCGACGATTTCCACCAGCCACAAGCAGTAATGCAAAAAATAATGAAAACTTTAGGTCTCCACCAACTGAAAGAAAAAACAAAAACACTATTAAAGAACTTGTATTATCACTCCCTTTCATCCTTAACAGCCTATCAGAATTAGATAACAGCCACGTCTGCCGCAAAGTCGGTAGTTTTACATATTGACAACGTGGTCACAAACCCAGAGAAGTTTTATTGACTGTGAAATACCACGTTATGACGTCACAGAACATGAAAAGCTGCTCGTCCACTTGCGCTTCCGCGTGCCGTGTGAGGACCAATTATTCTTAGCCAATCACCAGTCTTCAGCTCTAATACGCCACTGACTGAGATATGAGCCACGAGCTCCCAGTCACAGCCAACCCTCGCGACTGATATGCGGCGATCTCAACAGTCTTGGCTGCTGACGCTTCCAAATTCTCATGTGTTCAGCGACGCGTCATTACTGTCATCATGAACAAAAAAAATGGTTCAAATGGCTCTGAGCACTATGGGACTTAACTTCTGAGGTAGTCAGTCCCCTTTAACTTAGAACTACTTAAACCTAACTAACCTAAGGACATCACACACATCCATGCCCGAGGCAGGATTCGAACCTGCGACCGTAGGGATCATGCGGTTCCAGACTTTAGCGCCTAGAACCGCTCGGCCACTCTGGCCGGCTATCATGAACAGGAGCGACGCTACGCAACTAGGTTGTCGTTTGATTTACGAATACGAATAAGCGACGGAGGAGTGGGAGCTTGGGGATTGAGTGACTCAACACTTGTGCACCAAAAATTGTTGCCACATGTTAAAACCACGCACTAGGCTGGGGTAGAATAAACTATTGTGCGACGCAGTGTGCGCTCTGTATTAAGCCACGGACTCGGCAATCGCTAGTGGTTATAGCCCGGTGGTTGCAGACACGAGAGGCTGGTGTCTATCCGGTAACGCCAGTAAGCGCTCACCTGCCACTGCGCAGTCTTTTACGGCCGTGTGCGACGCGCCATTTTACGACTAAATTCCACTTTGCTTTTACGGTGCCGATGTACAAATGCTGTGCCAGCAGCAGCTGTTTGCGTGAGGCGAGTGCACGGCCAGTAGCTCCCTCCGTTGCAGACGGTATGTTCTACGTAACAGGTTCCCGAAGGAGCCAAAGTAGGCTTGTGTACTTTGGTGAACGTGAGAAACAGTGAAATGAGAAACAGCTGTGAAATCTTTTGCATTAGAAACAGCTGAACAGACACTATTATAGGCCAAGGGAGTCATGTCCACAACGATTTTTCAGTCTGCAATGGAGTACACGAAGTTTTGAAATATCCTGACAGATTAAAACTGTGTGCCAGACCAGTACTGGAAACTTGGACCTTTGCCTTTCGCTGGCAGCTACTCTACCGACTGAGCTATGCAATCATAGCTTAACCCTAGGACGCCCAAGACTTTTCTTCTGACGGATGCCTAAGGCGGGAGGCGGGGGGGGGGGGGGGGGGGGAGGGCGTTCGGCCCGCCCACATGTTTTAAATAAGTTTACTGACGAAAAATTACATCTTTCAAAATGGTTTATGTATTTTAACTAAGTCATCGGTTTATAAATGTTGTTAATTGTTATAAATATTAAGTGACATATTGCAATATAAAATACCTATGTATTCATATACAATAGACTACTCTGAATCCTCAACTTCAAGGCAAGAGACACAATTCACAATTTTTTCTGAATATTTGTACACACATGTTTATGACACTGGCCACAATACTGTTTTGGTTTACTTAGATTGTTGTACTTCTGCTTCTTTGTTTTAGATTTTCTTAAACAAATATGGCACCGACCTTTGCCTGCAGGAGGCTGACGTGCTTCTGTTGTCACTTCTTCGATTTTCTTTTGTAGAAGAGTCTCCATTGATTGATCAATTTGGTTAAATAACCCTCTTGCACTGGCACTTCTTTCTTCTACCTGCAATTTCACTAGTTCCATCCCAGCTTGCAGAAGATGAAGTTGCCGTTTGTAGTGTTTCTTTCATTCCATCTTGGATATTGCTGGATGTATATGGTGGTTGCATTGGTAGCAAAAATGTCGACGAGAGAGTAAAATACAGATGGAGGCCATCTCTTTGTTCTCCTCTTGCAGGTGTACATACGCGCCATTTGGTTAATTGTATCAATTCCACCTTTAGTGGAATTATAATATGTATTTATCTTGGTTTTATTCTTCTCTCCTCCAACAGTGCCTTTATCTTGGTGCACTGTTGGCAAACATCAGTAAGTTTTTACTTGGTTTCGTTTTTTCTGTGTAGGACACCAAAGTTACTGGAGGGCTACGTGTTTGGAACTGCACTAACTCACTGCAAGTTTACTGCAAGTTTACAAGGTAAATAACAGCTGACTGACATCAACAATCACTTCCTCTGAAAGTAAACGGATTGTTGTGAATATCAAGAATACCAACCAACAAGAAGGTAACTTGCATTGTTGTAGAGATGAGAAATACGAAATCCTACAAAGGGAAATTTGCTATAGCATGGAAGCCTAAAGGGGGGGCATAATAAGTTTATTCATTTCTTCTTTCAAAGCAGGATTTTTCTATAAAGTATATTGACACTAACGTTTCATAAAATAGCCAACAAACAATAACTCAAAGGGAATATGTAGTATGAAAGTTACTTGGGCAAAAGCAGGAGAAAAAAACAATTGTGGGTTCAACGAACCCCCGCCCCCCCCCCCCCCCCCCTTGGCGTCCAAGGGTTAATACCTCATATAGCTTTATTTCTGGCAGTATTTCTACATTCCAAGCTTCACTGTTCCTCCTGCATAAATTGCAGGATACCTTTACATTTTACCATTTTTCTTCAATCCCTGTGTTACGTCCCTATACAGGAATCGCGCAATAAGCCATGGGTCGTCTGTAATGAATATTCAGGGTATGGCAGTCAGTAGGGTTCGCCAGGTATCAGCACCGAACACACGTGCAAAACAATCGTTGTGAATGTGATAGAGTAAGAGTAGCAGGTACCAGTCATATGTTTTAAATGTAAGCTGTATGCAAACCAGCAAACGGATTTCATACAGCCAGTACCAACTAATAAAACAGCTCTTCTTAGTGATCATAGTAATCTTAAACCAAACTGTGATGGTTTTAAATAAGTGTTATCCCACCCTATAATATCACACGAAATTCTTAAAATGCTGGACGATGGCTAATAGGAAAACAAAACAAGAAAAGTTTGGAATCGAGCTTTCAAACAGCTGCAGATCAATGTTGAGCACTATATTCAGCTGTTTGTTCAGTCATTGCCTAATACTGAATGAGCGAATTTACACTGTTAATTTTCACTGTTTCCGCACGTGAAATGTGGTTAGGGCAGTCACATACCTCTTTAATTTCAGGTCTCTGTGATATTAATAGTGAAAGTTGTTTCTAAAATCTGATCTCCTTATATGTTTAGGAATAAGTGCAAAAGAAGTAAAGAAGTAAACCTTACTGTCGTAAAGTCATTATTTACTTTTGAAATGTCGTATTAATTAGCTGAAGAGGAGTTCTGAAGATAAACATCCATGAGACTTAAGAGGCCACAACACGTGCTTAAATTTTAGAACAGTGGATACATCAATACAGAACTGAAGTATTCACAGAGTACAATTTTAATGAAACAATCTATCGCCATCACACCTTACAGCGCCCCAAACCTGAGACGTCAAATGGAATGTAATCTCATGTATATGGCAGTTACACGTTACATAGGACTTAAAAAGTTTCAACCACAGTATTACACTGTCGTAATAATATGTATGTGTCATAAGCTTATTTGCTTTGGTTTCCAATTGAAATAAAAATTGGTTACTTGATAACACTGATTACTAAGTAATAAAACAGAGATAAAAGTTCAATGATGAAAAACTATTTAACAATATAAGAGCGGGAATAGTGCAACTCCCATTAGTTCAACTGTAATCGAGGGAGGAAAGGCACTGGCTATCATACAGGGCGCATTCGGGAGGACGACGGTTCCAAACCGTGTCTGGTCATCAAGATTTAGTTTCTCTGTTCTTTCCCTAGATCGCTTAAGGAAAATTCCTATATGATTCCTGTGAAGGTGCAAGGCCGATTGCCTTCTCCATCCTTCCTTAATCCGAGTTTACGCTCTGCGACTAATAACCTCGTTTTTGACAGGACGTTAACACTAATCACTTCAAAACTTCCTGGCAGATTAAAAGTGTGTGCCGGACCGAAACTCGAACTCGGGACCTTTGCCTTTCGCGGGCAAGTGCTCTACCGACTGAGCTACCCAAGCACGACTCACGCCCCGTCCTCACAGCTTTTCTTCTGCCAGTACCTCGTCTCCAACCTTCCTTGAAACTAATCTCTTCCTTTGCTTCCTGCTTAGAATGCAATTTATTTATTTGCATATTTATTGCACGCATCATTGGACGTCAGAGGATAATCTGTGTGAACACAGCACCTGTTACTACATATAAGAAGAGTTAAAGAGGTCGTTCATCCCTGTACATGAAGATAGGGCGCACGAACGAGAAATACGTTACTGTTGAGGGTCGAGCATGATGTATTTTTGCGATGCCAGTCATTAGCAGAGGATGTCACCACTTGGAAGCCACCAGTTCAGCAATAACTGCAGAACGGAGAAACTGCGCTGCCGGATTACCCTAGAGTGACACGCAGCACTTCGTATAAACTGGTCAGAAGATGCTCTTTATACTACCACGGGAATTCTGGAGTGTGCCTACCGTGACGAACTCCACACAATCACGGCGACATTACTGAGTAATCTGATACACAAGAGTTACTACTGACCGCTTCTGAAATGACCTTTCTGGCTCCAGTACATATTCGCCTTGCTAGACGCGTTAATCAAAAGCGACCGACTGCTTGTCACGGAGTTTATCACGAGGAATTGATCAAAACACATGGTCGGTGTCTGCCGTAGGGGGGCGACTTACAGTTCTACTAGAAAACTGCATTTGATTGCGTAAATTTTCCATTTACGTAAGTGGCAACTTCCAATACGCAGCCAAATGGAGGATACGTGAAAACAGCTGAAGTCTCGGAGATGCGTCTTGAAAATAAATTGTGAGCCGAAACGTAAAATTTGTACCACAGGATGTTTTAGTGCGAGATCTACGTTATTAAACTACAGAGTGAGCACTTAAGCACTTAATAAGTAAACAGGTGCATTTTGGGAACAAAATAAAGAGAAACAAACTGATATGGCAAGAAATAGAACAAAACAATTCATAAGAAGTGCGATATTACAATGAGTAGCACTGATAGCTAATATGGGAAGGAGAGTGCATCCATACCATACAAGCCGTCAATACTTAAGCTAAACACTGACCACTCAGTTACAAGATAAAGCAGAATGTGGCTTTGAATATCTAAAAAATAAACAATGTAACATTGACCACAACAAAATGTTACTGTCCTTATCTAACTAACTTCCACTTGTGGCTATTAAATTCCTTCCAGCCCCGCCACAGAAAGAGATACTATAACCCCAGCCCGACGTTAAACCCTTCAGAATACGCTAGCAAATCCACAAACCATACACCATAAAATAATTATCATATACAAGAGAATAAATGTTCAAACATTCCATTCAGATGAAGGGTCAAGATTTAACAAGCATGTGAATAAAATAAATCAAACCAACACCTCCTTGGATCACTATCTTAAGGAGCCCCTCTTACATTCTGCAACCCGAGGACAACCCTTTCGATATAAAGTAACTAATGAGAGCGAGTTTCTAGACAGTTATAAATCATGCGTCCTTTGGAAGCCAGATCTGGAAGCTGGAGGTATCTGGAGAGTTTGAATAAGAGTCTCCAACAGTTATTTCCACCAACCTGTCGTGTTCTAAAGCTGTGTAGCCAGCGCAGAAGACAGCTCGTCGGTCGAGGGATCTTCTTTGGGGGAGGCTGCTACAATATTAACTTGAACCTGTTATTGTGCTTTTAATGGGATGCCACTTGCCCAGGTGTCTCAGTATGTACAGACTGCTAGATAGGTAGTACTGACAATGATGGGAGGCGACACTTCTCATTAATATAAACTGTTTAGTTATTATTTGAACATTCACACATTTTACACTGTCTCTTATAACATGGTGTACAGTAACTTTTCTAGCTAACTTCCGATATAGAATACGACATGTCCGGCTCTGAAGAACGCCGAAAACAGAGTGACTAGAGCAGCCGAAGTGCTTCGTCTCCAGGCCCGCCAAAGCGACCCGGTTTCCGAAGCAGTTCGGTTTCAATATCGTTACTCTTATTTTTTTTAGAACTATTGAAATATAATAAACAAAACCGACAGACTCGTAGGGTAACCAAGAGAGAATGTCTTATTAAAAACTGGGTTAAGTACAATGGAAAGTATATAAATAATTAATAACAGAAGTTAGGCGTTTTGGCGCCTAGCACCGGAATGTGTCGATCAATGAGAAGCGAGTTCAGTACAAATGGCGGACTCTCCCACAGGACTAGTACATACTGTACCATCCGTCGCTTGGACCTCACTCCAGTTTTGTACCATGTGCTACTTTACGTGTATGAAGCTGCATAAAGCGAGCTTCTAGGTAAATAAAATACTGGCAGCCACAACCCGGAGTGTCACACAGTCCAAGAGATTTCTTAACAATCTTAGTACCAGGGGTTTCTACCTGATTGGGGTTTTGTTGCTTTGGGGGAGGAGATCAGACAGCGAGGTCATCGGTTTCTTGGATCGGGGAAGGAGTCCCAACTAAAAAAAGTTAATCTTAGTTTACGATTGAGCTTTCTCGAATATGTTACTTTTCAAGGTAACAAAAATTTGAGGTTTCGAGGCGCACACTTTTTATTTTATGCGTTAGACTCGTTGCACAATAGCAAATGAAAAATTCTGTTACCTAAATCGCGTACGAATTTTCTCGTCATTTTTTCTCGTGTTCAAAATTCCGTGCCATGTCGCTAGGAGCGCTGCAGTCGTCCTCTGTTCGCGTATCGTGACTCATTATTTGGTGTTCCGTGGTGAGCAGTGTTCGCGAGAGCAGCGGAACGTGCAGCTTGGCGGCTGGCGGCTTGGCAGAACGGCGAGCGAACAATGGCGGTGCGCGGTGGTGGTAGAGTTGGGACGGCAGCAAGGAGCAATGTTACAAGTTTAATTTTTACCCTAATTTCTTTCGGAATTTCCTAAAGAATGACACAAATCCCTATATTTAGGATGTATAAATACAACTAAAACCAACCTATAATTTCGTGTACTTAATTACATAAAATACCAATAGTACGGCCGGCCGGTGTGGCCAAGCGGTTCTAACCTCTTCAGTCTGGAACCGCGCAACCGCAACGGTCCCATGTTCGAATCCTGCCTCGGGCATGGATGTGTGTGATATCCTTAGGTTAGTTAAATTTAAGTAGTTCTAAGTTCTAGGGGACTGATGACCTCAGCTGTTAAGTCCCATAGTGCGCACAGCCATTTGAACCTTTAGTACACTGTACAAAATATTCCTAAATTTACAGAAGCAGACACTGAAGCATTATTTTTCACGGCATTTAGCATAACTCTGTTTCGTTCTAAAACGGAGCAACTGTTTCCTAGCACTCCTAGTTGTGTATGAAGCAACCCGTTAAGTGTTTCTTTGTTGAGGCTGCTCTTACATTTTCGAGAACACGGAAAAATCTTTCTATCTAGTGTTTGAAGATGGCACTGCCAGTAAAAGTTTAATGACCCATTTGAGGTTTTAGTATATGATATTGTCATAGTGATCATCTAGCTTAGTATGTTATTTCAATAAATTTGAGCTGGAAATTTTCTTTATTTCTTTCTCACCTTCAATGCGAAAATGCTTCTCTTCCATGAGAGGATAAAGTCTCCATTCTTGTCTGCTTTTTGCATATTTTAGAGTATGTTTCTCCAGATTTCTTGCTGCCTCGGTATCTAATTATTTTGACAGATCGAGAAGTTTCTTATCCGAGCCGAACTGCTGTTGTACCTGTAACATTATTTCCAGAAAAGAATTCCCGGCAACGTATATTAAATTTGTTTATTTCTTACGTTAGGACATTCGCCTTCAAGCATTTCAGTATCGCAGGTGCCTCCATTCCATCGTAAATATAGTCGTTATTAAGCTGAATTTCTGTTTCAGTCACATCCTTTTTTCAAGAAGCTGTTTCTTCACGATATTGCACATTCAGGTATATATATATATATATATATATATATATATATATATATATATATATATATATATACTTGTCGTGATTTTGACTGAAAGAAGGTATTATAATGTTTGGTTACAGAGAGGGAGCCTCTCCTGAAATGAGATAAGGCAAACGAGTTATTAAGATAGTTCAACTGACGGGTAAAAAGCGTGCATGGCCGTAAGTTGTCAGCCTGCAAGACAAACACGGTAACATTTGCATTCTCGCGTCCCGACACTACGCAGCAGTATATCTGCTTTTCCTCTATACTTCAAATGCCGAACGTAATCGGACAACTTCTCTTACGATTGGTATAGGTATAAAACTATTAAGCTCCGACGTCACCCTTACAGATAAGAGTATGAGGAAATTCCTTTTAATAAATCGGTGGGGCCACAGACTAGGGTAATATATTCAGTGGTGCCTCTATAAATCACAAGGTTGCCACCTTGGTTCGATGATAGAACGGATCCCCCGTGGTACACAAAAAAGGCCTTAACGCTGTTGCAGAGGCAACGGAAAAAGCATGCGAAGTTCAGAAGAACGCGAAATCCCGAAGATGGGCTAAAATTTACAGACGCGCGAAATTTGGCACGTACTTCGATGCGAGATGCCTTTAATAGGTTCCACAACGAAACATTGTCTCGAAATTTGGTAGAAAATCCGAAGAAATTCTGGTCGTATGTAAAGAACACAAGCGGCAAGACGCAGTCAATACCTTCGCTGCGCAGTGCCGATGGTACTGTTATCGACGACTGTGCCCCGCTAAAGCGGAGTTATTGAACGCAGTTTTCCGAAATTCCTTCACCAGGGAAGACGAATGGAATATTCCAGAATTTGAAACACGAACATCTGCTAGCATGAGTTTCTTAGAAGTAGATACCTTAGGGGTTGCGAAGCAACTCAAATCGCTTGATAATTCGGGCAAGTCTTCAGGTCCAGATTGTATACCGATTAGGTTCCTTTCAGATTACGCTGATACTATAGCTCCCTACTTAGCACTCATATACAACCACTTGCTCATCGATACATCTGTACCTACAGATTGGAAAATTGCGCAGGTCGCACCAGTGTTCAAGAAGGGTAGTAGGAGTAATCCATTTAACTACAGACCTATATCATTGACGTCGGTTTGCAGTAGGGTTTTGGAGCATATACTGTATTCAAACATTATGAATCACCTCGAAGGGAACGATCTATTGACACGTAATCAGCATGGCTTCAGAAAACATCGCTCTTGTGCAACGCAGCTAGTTCTTTATTCGCACGAAGTAATGGCCGCTATCGAGAGGGGATCTCAAGTTGATTCCGTATTTCTAGATTTCTGGAAAGCTTTTGACGCCGTTCCTCATAAGCGACTTCTAATCAAGCTACGGAGCTATGGGGTATCGTCTCAGTTGTGCGACTGGATTCGTGATTTCCTGTCAGGAAGGTCGCAGTTCGTAGTAAAACTGAAGTGATATCAGGTGTTCCCCAGGGAAGCGTCCTGGGACCTCTACTGTTCCTGATCTATATAAATGACCTGGGTGACAATCTGAGCAGTTCTCTTAGACTGTTCACAGATGATGCTGTAATTTACCGTCTAGTAAGGTCATCCGAAGACCAGTATCAGTTGCAAAGCGATTTAGAAAAGATTGTTGTATGGTGTGTCAGGTGACAGTTGACGCTAAATAACGAAAAGTGTGAGATGATCCACATGAGTTCCAAAAGAAATCCGTTGGAATTCGATTAGTAGTACAATTCTCAAGGCTGTCAATTCAACTAAGTACCTGGGTGTTAAAATTACGAACAAATTCAGTTGGAAGGACCACATAGATAATATTGTCGGGAAGGCGAGCCAAAGGTTGCGTTTCATTGGCAGGACACTTAGAAGATGCAACAAGTCCACTAAAGAGACAGCTTACACTACACTCGTTCGTCCTCTGTTAGAATATTGCTGCGCGGTGTGGGATCCTTACCAGGTGGGATTGACGGAGGACATCGAAAGGGTGCAAAAAAGGGCAGCTCGTTTTGTATTATCACGTTATAGGGGAGAGAGTGTGGCAGATATGATACACGAGTTGGGATGGAAGTCATTACAGCATAGACGTTTTTCGTCGCGGCGAGACCTTTTTACGAAATTTCAGTCACCAACTTTCTCTTCCAAATGCGAAAATATTTTGTTGAGCCCAACCTACATAGGTAGGAATGATCATCAAAATAAAATAAGAGAAATCAGAGCTCGAACAGAAAGGTTTAGGTGTTCGTTTTTCCCGCTCGCTGTTCGGGAATGGAATAGTAGAGAGATAGTATGATTGCGGTTCGATGAACCCTCTGCCAAGCACTTAAATGTGAATTGCAGAGTAGTCATGTAGATGTAGATGTAGATGCACAGAGCAATGGAGGCGAAAGCGTACCGGGCGGTATTGTTACTGGTGTCTGTGGAGTTTTTGTGTTTGAAATGTGGAATGAATGTGTGCTTTAGTTCTCTCATTGCTTTTTGTAGTGATTTTGGTTATGATTACCTGTTGAAGTTGGTCATAGAACTCTTTAAAATACTTCCTTACCAGAATTTCAGAGTTTGAGCCATTTTGTTTCTTGTTTTATTGCTGTTGCTTCTTAAGACCAGTCTCATTTATGGTTACTGTACAATCTTGTTTTGTAATAAAGTAGTATTGGCTAGGAAAATATGTTTACATCCCTGCAGCATTCAGTCCTTCCACTCCATTGACCTGTGCCGTTGCAAAGTTTTCCTTACTAAGGGAATCGAACTGACGAACCACAGGAGAATCAATGTGTGGGCACGTAAGTTTCGAAAATAACAAGTCAGTGTTACTGTGAACACATGGCAATTTAATTGATGTTTGATGCTGTAGGCAATGAATAAATTGGAGTGCGAGTGCTTAAAAGCCAAGTAATAAAACTAATTTTTCCCTATAGGTTCCAGACATTCTATGATGAACTCTGTTGCAGGTCGAGATGTTGAGAACAGAGTGGAATCAGAAAGGAAAGCTCAAGAGATGGACTGTGATTAACTGTTTCACACGAAGAACTAGTAGATGAAACCTACCACACTGATATATTATCTAGTAAGGCTGTTACTCAAAATCAGTTTTGGGGGCTAAGAGGTCACAGAGCCATCGGTAACAGACGATGGAAGGCCAGTTCGCCACCAGCGGATCGGATCTGTAGGTTGGAGTCATCTAACACCCCTCACGTATCACCTGATGAACCTCTGTGTTAGGACCATCTGTCATATTATTCCTCACACCCACGGCTAATAGAATGCAATAGGGATTTAATCTTCCTAATCAGAACCCAAGAAGGAGTACGTAGGCTTCAAATCAATTATAGTTTAACATCTGGTTCATTCCTCACAACATGAAAAATGTGAAACCTTGACTTTATTCTTCACTGAGGAACGTAACAGATTTATTCCAACTAATTTCACGTATTCTGCTGAAAATGATTTTTATTTCATGAGATGCTACTCCCAGAGGACACATCAGACGAAAATGAGTTGAAGATAAACTTCAGGGCAGTGAAAGAAGAACTTGCCGTCGGAGAGGGAGTAATGATACCATCTACGCAAGATGAAGCTCCAGAACTGTATCTCAAGAATGTCTGTGACATTTTATCGGTGGTACTACATCGAAGAGACCCGTAGCGTCAGTCTTGTTTTGCAGTGTTTTCAAAAGAACGTCTCGTATCTGGACAGATTCACAATTTGTGGAATATTTCATAGATTGCAACTATTCAAGAATATTGCGATCCTGATGTCACTTCTGTAAAGTCACGATAAACGATTTTGTGTATGTATGTATTTAGCCAATGATAATTCCGATTTAAGAAAAGCAAGTTTATGATTATTTACGCGTATACCTTCTTACGGGGAGCAAAGTTACGAATTTGAGCAAAACTGTCTGTTGATGTACTCTCACGTTAGTACTAAGCCGTCTTGTACCTCAGCGCCTTGAATACCAAATGTTAGCACTATGTAGGGAACAATCAGAAATTTTTCTGAGAAATACCGTGTTAGTTGTGAAACAGTGTTGTTAAACTGGACTTGTGGCGACTTGTGATGGCGTGTCTTCATATAAAGACATGAATGGTAAGTAAAAGTGTTAAATAAATGTGCAATGCAATTCCAGCATATTTTTTGCCTGTTTCGTGCATGCAATGAAATGCTTTTTGCTTAGACCATGGCAGGTATACGTCTCTCTCTCTCTCTCTCTCTCTCTCTCTCTCTCTCTCTCTGTGTGTGTGTGTGTGTGTGTGTGTGTGTGTGTTCGTTCGTGCGTGCGTGCGCGTGTCTGTGTTTCTGTGGGCATGATACTTTACCTTTTCTTATTATTCCCGTATTCAACTGACATTCTAGCTACATGAAAATTGGTTGGGTTTTGAAAGGATAAGTGATTGATAGGTGGGTTGTAGAACATTGTCTTTGAAGCTGGATGTAGTGACCGCGGGTCGTGACCGTTCAGGGGCCGTCACGAATCATCAAGCATGACAATGCGGGATGTATTGGTACGGGCGTGGAGCCATGTCGTCACCGGGGATAACGGATCGTGCTGCCTGGCGCACAATCGATTACAAGAGGCACAGGGCTTCAATGCGCCCCCAATACAACACGAGCCGTACCCGTTCCACAGTTCGTTCGGCCTTCGACTACTTGCAGAGTGTGGTGGAACCGCTGCACGAATTCATGAATGTTAAACAACGAACGACTGTTGTGCGAAATTTCAGTTTTGGGCTTCTACGGTGTAGCAGTTTTTGATTGGAGTTGTTTCCGACTCAGCACAATAATTCAGCGGGAAAGTGTCTCTTTGTTTCCTGTCGTCATTTATTTAAAAAATGGTTCAAATAGCTCTGAGCACTATGGGACTTAACATTTATGGTCATCAGTCCCCTAGAACTTAGAACTACTTAAACCTAACTAACCTAAGAACAACATACAACACCCAGCCATCACGAGGCAGAGAAAATGCCTGACCCCGCCGGGAATCGAACCCGGGAACCCGGGCGCTGGAAGCAACAACGCTACCGCACGACCACGAGATGCGGGCGTCATTTATTAGACTCATAACTACTTGAAGAAATATTGCAACCATATTAATTTTATATAGCATTGAGAGAAAAGACGGAATGCAACGGGGGTTTGTAGATGTGAATAATAAAGGAGCACAGTTAAAATAAAGAAGAACTCTGAATGAACTACACAAGAGAAGGAGCTTCACAAATGGAGCAATTCAATAAAGCGTTGGTTCACCTCTGGCCCTTATGCAAGCAATTATTCGCCTTGGTATTGATTGATAGAGTTGTTGGATGTCCTGTTCCACTCATAACGTCAAATCATCAAAATCCCGAGATCGTTGGAAGTCCTTGGCCATAATGCTCCAAACTTTCTCAATTAAGCAGGACGTTCTTGGCCAATGAATGGTTTGACAAGCACTAAGAGAAGCAGTAGAAACTCTCGCCATGTGCGGGCGGGCATTATCTTCCTGAAATGTAAGTCCATGGTGGCCTCTCATGTAAGGCAATAAAACGAATCGTAGAATATCGTACACTTGCCGCTGTGCTGGAAGGATGCTGCGGATGACAACCAAAGATGTCCTGCTATGAAAAGATATGTCACTCAAGAACATCGCTCCTGACTGCCTGGCGTTATGTAGGATATAGTCAGCTTGGTATACCACTGCTATCCACGGCGTCTCCAGCGTCTTCGGCCAGGAATCTCAGTTACTCGACTATAAATGTTTTCAGTGATGAGTCCCGCTTCAAACTAGGTCCAGATGACCATCAGTTAATTGTCTAATGTACCATTTCTTTTCATAGCAGGACTCCTTTCGTTGTCATCTTCGACACCCTCCCACCCCCCCCCCCCCCCTTTACAGCACGACACGTCGATGATATTCTATGCTCCGCTTTGTTGCCCTTCATGGCAAGCCATCCTGTACTTATATTTCAGCAAGATAAAGCCTATCCGCACGCAACGAGAGAGTCCACGGCTTGTCTTCATGCTTACCAAGCCCTACCTTGCCCAGCAATGTCCTGGATCTGTTCCCAGTTGGGAACGTTTGACGCATTATGGGCAAGGCCCTCCAACCAGCTCGTGGTTTTGACGGTCCATCGAAACAGTTAGACCGAATTATGCACAATATCCCTCAGGAGACCAGCCATCAATTTTGTCATTGACGCCAAGCTGAGTAATTACTTGCTTGAGAGCGCGATATTGACCTGCTCCATTTGTGAAGGTCTTTTTCTTAAATAAAACACCAATTTCTTTCTGAAATTGTTATCATTTGTTTTTCTGTACATGTACATCACACCTACAGATTTCTGCCCCATTCGGACAAGCTGTTTTTTTACGCTTGGCAATGAGTTACACCCCAAGTTCCTTAGGGAAAGACTGGTCTTCTCGGTTACCGGCGTTGAATGGTTGATTCAAGTATTCGGGCAAACCTCCTTTTCGGTGAATAAGAGCTTCTTTCGCTCTTCTGGCTCCCTGAACCATTGGCTAACACCTCCCCCCCCCCCCCCGACATTTGACTGGCAACTGGGGTAATCTGTTTTGAGTCGGACGCCGACATGGTAAGAACAGATGTTATCGAAACGTGCTGTGTTGTGGCTGTATTAGGAAAACGCTACTTCAAATTTGCTACATGTTCATGGATGTTCTTCATTTCGAGTCATGTAGTTTTTTTCGAGTAATTATAACAAAGTGATGACTTTATTTGAATTGTTCCTTTGTTCACACCAGCAGGGAACACGAGCCATCAGAACTGGTGTTTTTGCGCTTGAAACTCACCTAAGGCCTATTTAAGGGCAGTGCGTTCTTCTGTTTAGTTTCGAGTTGATGCTGATAATAATTAACTGCTTGTCAAGTTTAGTGAAAAGCTGTGACTTCGACTTAAGCGCGAAAGCAGCACGAAATTTTGGTACAATGTGGAAGAATTTGCATGTGTCTATCTTAATATTAATGCACCATTATTCGCCCTTTTTTGCAGATTCCCAGCTTTCAGGTCTTGTTTCGCGCTGGTGTTTTCTTTTGACTACGTGTATGAGTAAACTGCACATATGAGGAACTCCATATATTTTGTTGTCAGCCCAATGTTGGGCTTTGTGTTCCGTGTGGGGTTCATTAATCACTGGAATAAATTCAGTCTTAATCAGCCTTGTCTTCCTGATGTCTTATTTATTTAAATCTTTGCCAGAAAGCATCAGATTTCAAGTGTAGGCCTAATAAAATTTTATGCGCAGTGAATTTCTCTTGGAAGGCATTTCATCATCGTGAAGTCGAGCCGTGCTACTGGAGTCTTGTTCACACGCCAATTACCTTTAGATCCTTGATAAAGTTAGAAAAGATGCCAGCTATTCGCCTCTTCAATTCGAAAACACAGAGTCAGCATAAAAATCCATGATACACACTTAGGTGACAAAAGTCATGGGATAGCGATATGAACATATACGACACCAGTAGCATCACGTACACAAAGTATGAAAGGGCAGTGCATTGGGGGAGCTAAGGTGATACATGTGGAAAGGTTTCTGATGTGATTATGGCCACACGACAGGAATTAACACATTCTGAACGCGGAATGGTAGTTGGAGCTACATGCATGGGACATTCTATCGTATGGAGGTTCAATATATCGAGATCCATGGTGTCAAGAGTGTGTCAAGAATATAAAATTTCAGGGGTTAACTCTCACCACAGACAACGCATGGCTGACGGCCTTCACTTAACGACCGAGGGCATCGGCGTGTGCGTAGGTTTGTCAGTGCTGACAGACAAGCAACACCCCGTGGCACAACCGCAGAAATCGAGGAGCGTGCGACGAACGTATCCGTTCCGACAGTGAGGCGAATTTGGCGTTCGTTAACTGGCCACGACAGCAGGCGAGCGACGCGACTTCCTTTGCTCACAATACGACATCTGTGAGTAGGCTGTTTACATTTTCTTATTGGTAACGCCATGTAGCGCTCTGTATGAAAAATCACTGGCTGTGCTGTGCGCAGTCTGTGGCTAGTTTGCATTGTTGTCTACTGTTATCCTCAAATATAATTTGCATTAATAACATGTTATTTACTTCGTAAAGATGTTTACACATTATTTATTCTGTTTTGTTCTAATGCTCATCTGTGAAGTTGAGGTTTCAAAAGTTATTCTGATCTTTTATGTATGTACTTATGTCATAATTTTTGTAACACTGATGTATTTGCTATTTCGATTCTTTTGTAAAGCCTGTACTACTGCAAATGTTATCTGTATTGTTATATTCTTTAAAGATGTATTTTGTACCATTGTTAATGCATTCTTATGTTATAAAATTGTAACTGACACCAGTTCATCAAATTAAGTAACTTGTAAATTACATTTCACTGCACACATTTCTGTTGGTCATAGTATATGCACAATATGTGAGAAGTAGGGACTGATAGTGTTCGCACGTGGGTTACTAATTCAGTAAGGGACTGGATAACAGCATTGCTGGTTGTAAGGACATTTCAAAAACAATTTTTGTGAGTGCACAAGTGGTGGTGATGGACTTGCTATATTATCCGCAAGACTCTTCAATGGTGATTGTGCGCCTGCACAGTCAAACAGATGGGTGCTGGCCATCTCTACAAGGACTACAGTGGGTCTACACCTTTGATGACCCACCAATACCATTATTTCTACAAGGTCTACAGTGGGTCTGCATCTCAGGTGGCCCACCAATACCGTAATCTCTACCAGGACTACAAGGGGTCTACTCTGTGATGACCTACCTACCAATATTCTTCAAAACTTCTACTCACACTGCTGTGGGTTTGCTCTGTTGTGGCCCATTACCTGTCTGCATGTCAAGAGTCAGCACCGTCTTTCCATTGAAAGGACAACACTACTTCTTCAAGACTGCATGGAAATCCACTACTTCCGTGTGCATTTTCTTTTACTACTCAGACTTTGAGAAAAACACTGCAATTTTACTTTCATGAATGATCAGGACTGTCTTTATGTACTGTGAGAAAATTTTAGCTTTTGACCAACATTGTGTCGATAAGTGTGTGCATTTCATTTCTTTGTTATTGTAATTATGAAAAAAATTTTCAAATCTGTTTTGGTCACGGCCCAAAACAATTTGTAAATTTTTTTGTGGGGAGCATGGGGGCTATGTAAGTAGGCTGTTTACATTTTCTTATTGGTAACGCCATGTAGCGCTCTGTATGAAAAATCACTGGCTGTGCTGTGCGCAGTCTGTGGCTAGTTTGCATTGTTGTCTGCCATTGTAGTGTTGGGCAGCGGCAACTGGATGCTAACAGCGCGTAGCGTTGCGCAGTTGGAGGTGAGCCGCCAGCAGTGGTGGACGTGGGGAGAGAGATGGCGGAGTTTTTTAATTTGTAAGACTGGATGTCATGAACTATCATATATATTATGACTATTAAGGTGAATACATTGTCTGTTCTGTATTAAAATCTTTCATTTGCTAACTATACCTATCAGTAGTTAGTGCCTTCAGTAGTTTGAATCTCTTATTTAGCTGGCAGTAGTGGCGCTCGCTGTATTGCAGTAGCTTGAGTAACGAAGATTTTTGTGAGGTAAGTGATTTGTGAAAAGTATAGGTTAATGTTAATCAGGGCCATTCTTTTGTAGGGATTTTTGGAAGTCGATTGCGTTGCGATAAGAATATTGTTTGTCAGCTTAAGCACAGTCGTGTATAAATTGTTCTAAGGGAACGTTTCACATCGTCTGCAGCACCTCCCCTGAGCTCGTGACCACAGCGGTTGGACCCCATGACGACAGAAAAAATCGTGGCGTGGTCAGGTGAATCCGGTTTCAGTTGGTAACAGCTGACGGTAGGGCTCGAGTGCCGTGGAGACCCCACGAAGCCATGGTCCCAAGTTGTCAACAAGGCAGTGTGCCAGCTGCCAGTGGCTCCACAATGGTGTGGGCTGTGTCACTAGCAACGGACTGGGTCCTCTGATCCAACTGACCTGATCATTGACTGGAAATGGTTATGTTCCGCTTTTATGAAGTACTTACAGCCCATTTGCAGCTATTTGTAGTTCTCATATTCCCAAACAATGATGGATGTCAATGCGCCATGCCATCGTCTAACGTTCTAGATAGTTCGAGTGAATGATTTGACCACCCAGACCGCCCTACGTGAATCACAGCGAACATTTATGGGACATAATCGAAAGGTGAGTTCGTGGTCAAAACTCTGCACCAATAGCACTTTTATAAACACGAACGGCTCCACATTTCTGCATGGGACTTCCAACGACTCGTTGAGTGCATGCCACGTGGAGTTGCTGCGATAAGTCAGACAAAAGAATGTTCGAGACGGTATTGGGATATCTCGCATGCCTTTTTCACCACAGTCTATGGCAGTTCGCGTTACAATTCATCCTTAATAATAGGCAGTCGTCTTGGGATAGTTATCTGAAACAGAGTGAGGTCACACTTAAAAGGGAATAATAGTGACGATTTATTTTATTTCTCCTGCCATATTACATACAGAGCAGCGTCTTTCATTCGGAGGTTCCTGTCAACTTTTAAATCAAATATTTTGTGTATATGGGGATGTGCAGTTTTAGTGTTGGTTGAGCACTGCGTTATCAAATACACAGCTGTATCAATACATCTTATTTAAGACGACAAATTTCGGTCTACGATCAAACCGTCACCGTGTGGAGAAAACATCTCAGCTATACATTTACACCATGGAATGAAAGTTATCACCAATGATAACAACAACATATAAACGTCTCTGAAGTTAATATAACATTGATGTAAAGCTCGTACAGTTAATATTAGCGATGGGGCAGTCTATAACTGATAACTGGTGTTCTATTGGTGTAAATGCATAGCTCAGACGTTTTTTGGACTTGATGATGAGTTGATTCTAGATTAACTCGATCTTCTTCACTAAGGTTTCCTTATACCACTGTGT
The DNA here is from genome assembly GCF_023897955.1 of Schistocerca gregaria. Lineage (NCBI taxonomy): Eukaryota > Metazoa > Arthropoda > Insecta > Orthoptera > Acrididae > Schistocerca > Schistocerca gregaria. Next base: position 429,808,621 of record NC_064926.1, read on the forward strand.
ATTTTATAATATATTTCAACCTTTTAAATAAAAGTTTACACCAGGAGCAGTAGCCTTGTAACATCTTCTGTTCTACATTTGTGTCTTTAATGCTGCAGCTGTCCTATCCAGATCAAAATTCCGTAAGCTTCTACGTTTAAACGGTCGTATACTTAACTTACCGTTAAGTATTCTCAGTTGATTCAGTCTCCTGATTCTAGCTCGTTATTTCGCATTTATATGCATATTACACATACTTTTAGATTCGCTGATGTGCTGGTGTTGTGCAGTATCACCAAAGGGCGAAATATGTGTTTATTTACACCGTAAAAACACCTAAAGTTCATCTAAATTTGCCTTATACATGTAGCTACTGCTTTAGAAGTCAATTGTCCTTGCAGATTTAGTATTGCTGACATTATAAGTTCACATATGCCTCTTTGTAAATTAAGACATGAACAGTGTTAATTCCTTGCCGAACATAAGATATGATACCTGTAGTAGTTAGTATAGACTCTATTAAAAGAAAACTTTTTTAATATTAATGTTACAAAATTTTTTTATATTTAGTTGGAACGGTCATCCAACTAGTAGATCAGTGAGAAGCTAACATTTTGAACTAATCATAGCCAGACATAAATTGAACATGAACATATATTTCTGGAAATGTGGTATACAAAATAATTATTTGCCACAAGGCAGCTGTAGCTTTCAAATCGATCGAGAAACAAACACTAAATATGAAAATATTAATGCGCTACGCCGATTAGAAATGGGTCAAAACCTGAAATGAGCCTTGGAATATATAAACAAAAATGAAGTATATCGAATTCGACAAAATATTGGAAAGAATACCCATAACAAGGTAATGTTATTTAAAGATTTAAGCAGTAAAGTTTCCTGCGAAAATAATGTGGCAAGGCACTACAGAAAGGAAGTAAAGTGGTCACAGAGAACTGCAGATATGTAGAGGATATAAATACGTATTTGCAAATACATTATTTCAACACAAGGAAATACCTACGCACACCTCACAGACCGCATCACGAGCTATTAGGTCTATCACTGATAGCCGGCAGGAACAGAACATTGAGGGTCAAATATTTAAAGAGTATTTTGACAACCTGAAAGTGCAGGTGAGCACCGTGTGATAATAGGGAAGTAAGTTATCCTTGAAAACTAATGAGATCTACTGAACAAAAGCACAGAAATGAAATTAGACGGCAGGGACCTATATTTAAAATAGTTTAACTGAGACAAAATAGTATTAAGCTGTTATACTAAACTAAGCTGGAGAAAAATACTATTTCTCGACAGGATGGGCAACCAGGAATAGTTGTATGGTTACCTGAGGCCGGTCTTCCAACTGGCCACAGAAGCCTTAGGGAGACAAGAAGGAAATAGATACAGTATTTGGAAAAACTGGGCTGGATTTCGTACATTCTGTTACGGAGAAGAATAAATCCTACCTCGAATCGTAATAATATAAGATTGTTCAGGGCTGAAAAGAGAAAGTTGTTTTGATGAAGAGAGTCAAAGCGATGGATAAAAAGCAGTAGCAACATAACTGGGAAAATGTTTCTGCACGAAATGATAATACTATTGGCTACAACAAATCCCCTGATGTATGAAAGACAATAAGCAGTGGCAAAATTGTACAAGACACAGGGGAAAGATACAGGTAATATCACAAAATCAGTGGATAACACATTACAGTAGACTGTTACAAGAGAACAGACGGCATTATATGAGAAAGAATGTGATTTTAGAATGTGAGAGGACAGAGGAAGAAATAACAACGTAGGATGTGAAAAACGCTCTAAAGAGAGCAAGAAGTAATAAGACCACTTTTTGAGAAATTGTCAGAATGTAACTCTTGAAATATGGAAATGGAAAGACAATAAAATAGTTTTGTGTAATTTTTATCAAAACAGAACTAGGGGAGGACATACCTAGGGAGTGGAACATCTCTTTTATTCGTAACACCTATAAAATGGGAAACTGGAAGTGTTGTTTAGATTGTAGGATAATTGGTGTAATACCTTCAATAGCAAATCACTTGCGTAGTATCCTTAAGGAAAATAGTGAACAGAAACGACGGATTCCTCATAGAAGCAAAGTGGCTTTAGGCTGGCAGATCACGCCTGGACAATATCCTCTGTCTTGGATTATCAGCAGAAAGGAACACAGGAAATCCACATGAGTTTTGTGGATTTGGGAAAAGCATGCACATTACAAGATTTGAAATTGCCGCTGCCACGAAGAGACAAAAATATGTGGAATAATATAGCTATGAGAACATGTAAAGAGACTGAACTAAAAGCAAATATGATGAAAAGAATAACGGAAAAGTTTAAAGACACCAAAGGTCTTAAGCAAGGTTTTGGTCTATACCCTTTTTTAATATACAAACATTATCCAGAAATGTTTACGTTAGTTGGACAGGACAAACTGTATTCACTATGTTACGCAGATGACCAAACAATTTTCGTAAACAGTAGACAAGATATAGAGCATAGACTGGATCAATTCCAGCAGGAAGATGCAAGGTAGGATCAAATTATCAGTTTGGAAAAGACGCGCTTGTTGGCAACAAATATCGTATTTAGATCTCGAAGACAAAAAAATTTTGAAAAAAGTATAAAATTTTTAAATATTATGTTATATTGTATCCAGGAAAATCATCTGTGACAAAGATATTCAGACCGAACTACCAACTGATAAACGAGCGACCAAATATCTGCGTTAGTGGTCGTCAAACTGTGGCCTGTGGGACGCATGCAGCCCGAATCAAGTATTCGTGCACATAACGGTTCTCAGCCGAATTTTATAATAATACACATCTATAAATTAACAACCAAATCCGAAAGCTACAATTAACTTTCAGATTTTCTTAAGAGTGCAGTTATACTGCTCAGTAACAAACAAAAAAGGCGGTAATATTTTAATATATGCTTAATTTGAATTGACGTTCGCGAATTCGGCTAGGAGCTATGCAAAGATGACCGTTTATCTTAGGTCAGAAGGATAAATAGCTCTGCCACTGCGGGGTTAAAGGGTGTGGGAGGGGACCTATCGTGTTGTTTTTCTTCCAGTATTGACAACTTAATGACGTTTACAATTCGTACCGAACAGCTGGTTTGGTATATTTATATTATTCCCATTGTTACCATTATCACTATTATTATTTCTGTAAATATTTTTGTATTATTTATGGTATCTGTTGTTCATGGTCATATGTAAGAAAGGGCCTTAAGGCCTAATGTGGTCAAGTTAAGAAATCGATAAATAAATAAATAATGAAGTATAAATTTTGACAGGTAACTAACGTGGACTCGGCATTCTCATTACTGAAAAGGTCACCTTCAAATGCGGCACTTATTTGCAACAAGGAACATTCAATTAATACTGTTGTAAGACAACATAGTAAGTAAAAGAAATCTGACATTTACATCATTTATCAAAATTTGTGGCAAGTCATTTCATACTAAATAGTGAATTTAATGTTAGTACAAATACTTTCACCAATAACAGTCTTCTGTGCACATAGTGACGCCAACTACACTTCACCAGTCACAGGTCGCTGAGGTTGGCATCAATCTGTAGTAGCACAGTCGACACGAAGCGTTCCGAACGGTGCCGACTATTAACGATCATTACTTTCGGATGGCTGCCAACTTATCGCGCCCTTAATATAGCTAGTCTTAGTGGCTCATAACACGCTAACATAAGTAGGTCCCAAATTAATAATAAGGTCGGCACATAAGCGGCGCTAGGTGTCGCCCCACAATTTCAGTATCGGTTCTAAAAAGAAATGTTTGATGACAGACGCTCTATATGGACAGGTGGCCCAAAAATATGTTACGGCCATCTTTGTAATGGTAATCACACAGCTCAACCAGAAGTCCACCGACAAGCTTTCAGAGACTGTTCAGGGACAGCTTCTGAGCATTTTGCAATGAGGGACACACGGTCTCTGGCGGCTGATTACAGAGCAATATTGTAAATAGGACCTATTCGCTTTCTTAAGGCAAAACCCTTACTTTTATATTAATGAAAATGACGGTAATACAAAATCATTGAAACACGGAAGGATCCGGTTCCTCGAAAGCTCATATGTACTGATGCAAAAGTAGTGTGACTTCATTGCCGTCTCTGCAACAACAGCTCGTCAAGTATCTTTGTTCTGCTCTTCCAACGTATTGAGTGAGCGCAATCAAGAGGCAAGCACTTCACATAACCCTATTGTTGTGTATCACTGTTAACGTGCGACCGACATTGCCGGAAAAACAAACCCGATACGTAACCGACAAGTAGTAAATAAATGCTAGCTGGGGGACGTAGACGAAAGTGGGTATTACTACACTACTGGCCATTAAAATTGTTACACCACGATGATGACGTGCTACTGACACGAAATTTAACCGACAAGAAGAAGATGCTGTGATATGCAAATGATTAGCTTTTCAGTGAATTCACACAAGGCTGGCGCCAGTGGCGACACCTACAACTTGCTGACATGAGGAAAGTTTCCAAACGATTTCTCATACACAAACTGCAGTTGACCGGCGTTGCCTGATAAAACGTTGCTGTGATGCCTCGTGTAAGGAGGAGAAATGCGTACCATCACGTTTCCGACTTTGATAAAGGTCGGATTGCAACCTATCGCGATTGCGGTTTATCGTATCGCAACATTGCTGCTCGTAATGTTAGCAGAATATGGAATCGGTGGGTTCAGGAGGATAATACGGAATGCCGTGCTGGATTCCAACGGCCTCGTATCACTAGCATTCGAGATGACAGGCATCTTATCCTCGTGGATGTAACGTTTCCTGCAGCCAAGTATCGATCCCTGAGTCAACAGATGGGGACGTTGGACGTTTGCAAGACAACAACCATCTGCACGAACAGTTCGACGCCGTTTGCAGCAGCATGGACTATCAGCTCGGAGACCATGGGTGCGGTTACCCTTGACGCTGCATCACAGACAGGAGCGCTTGTGATGGTGTACTCAACGACGAACCTCGGTGCACGAATGGCAAAACGTCATTTTTTCGGATGAATCCAGGTTCTGTTTACAGCATCATGATGGTCGCATCCGTGCTTGGCGACATCGCGGTGAACGCACATTGGAAGCGTGTAATCGTCATCGCCATACTGGCGTATCACCCAGCATGATGGGGTAGCATTGGTTACACATCTCAGTCACATCTTGCTGGCATTGACGGCACTTTGCACAGTGGACGTTACATTTCATATGTGTTACGACCCCTGGCTCTGCCCTTCATTCGATCCCTGCGAAACCCTCCATGTCAGCAGGATAATGCAGGACCCCAAGTGCAGTTCCTCTGCGGGCCTTTCTGGATACAGAAAATGTCCGTCTACTGCCCTGGCCAGCACATTCTCCAGACCTCTCACAAATTAAAAACGTCTGGTCAATGGTGGTTGAGCAACTGGCTCGTCACAATACGCCAGTCACTACTCTTGAGGAATTGTGGTATCGTGTTGAAGCTGCATGGGCAGCTGTGCCTGTAGACGCAATCCAAGCTCTGTTTGACTCAATGCCCAGGCGTATCAAGGCTGTTATTACCCCCGGAGGCGGTTGTTCTGGGTACTGATTTCTCTGGATCTATGCACCCAAACTGCGTGAAAATGTAATCACATGTCAGTTCTAGTATAATATATTTGTCCAAAGAATACGAGTTTATCATCTGTATTTCTTCTTGGTGTAGCAATTTTAGTGGGCAGTAGTGTATTAGATTAATAGCACTAAATTAATACTGCTGTATTCAACCGGAGTTTTTTTTCTCACAATCAAATAGGAACAGTAACAACAACCAATGAGGAACATATCAAATAGTTTCAGAATGTAACTGTGTGTAAATTTGGTGACTCTGAGAGAATTTATTGAGGTTGATAATGATTTTCGTACTGTTTTACATAGTCATTTCCCTTAAGAAAATGACAAATACTTTGCATTACATTCAGAACCATTATTCGTACTCTACTTTTAGTGGAAATTACGAATGTTCCGCTTCTGAATCACCCTAATAATTAGACAGCAGGATACAGCCTGCGTATGCTGTCCTAACTGTGTAATAACAGAACACCACCCGCTGTTTCTTCTCTGGGACACTCGACAACACAAGAAAACAACACAAACATTGCGCTTATGTACACGGCCTATGTTTGTTTATGAAATGAGCTGTGCACATGTTACGCAAGCGACTGTGTGCCACCTGACAAACGTTCTGACAAACACGTAACGATGTTGCCCCGAAAATTACAAACAGGCAAAATTATCAGACACACGGCACTTTAGTTACACAATGGAGAGCTCGGTACTTTGTTTTCTAACGTGAGCTGCCAGGATTATTAACTGTCTATGATTTGAAGTTTTCTGTTTCTGCACTAAAAATGTATTAAATTATTTTTATTCTCTGTCCAACCTGTGCTTGGTATGTTTAAAGAAAACTGAAATACGTTATCTGTTTAAATTTATGTATTTATTGTTTCAGTCCCCTTGATATTAATTATCGTTTTCATAGCACTCCAGAAATTACTTAAGAAGTAATTCTCCGACCAGCATTTAATAACAGGATATTCAGACCCCACACTGATTTACTCAGTGTCTTGTTTTATTCTGAATACCACTGACGTTAAAATTGCAATTCACTTTGGATTTTATGTGGCTATCCATTTGGATTCAGTTCTCTTTTCTCTTTGATGAACATCTGCTTACATTTGAAAACAGGACACCACTGTAACCAAAACTGTGTCAATTAGATGCCGGAATCTTGTTAATTCGATGCTAATTATAAATATGTGCGCCTTGATGGCATATAATGATAACCTTCAGTGATGACGCTCTCTTCGTTCGACCTCTTGTGGGTACCAGGTGATCCTGCGATGAACTAGGATAATGGACAGGGGGCACTAAGTATGCAGTACGCGACATGTGGGAATTCGTGTCAGTTGGGATTCGATATCTTATAGGCGAAATGGTTACGGCATTCCCTGGCGATAAGCGAGATATTGGAGCCTGGTGCAGTATAAATTTTCACTTGTCGCCATTTAATTTATTTCAATTCCCGATTACTGCTGATGCCTGAATTTATTTTTCGTCATATATATGCATCTGCAGAAGCACAAATTGCCTGTTCTTTGAAACATGTCCGAAAGAAAATTCACCATTCATATAAATACAGTATATGCTCCATGACAGCAGATATTGATATCTTCAGAGAGATAAACTCTTCGTTCGACTCTTGCCGGGATCAGGTGAGGCTTCGAGCAATTAGGATAAAGGAGAGGAGACATTACATGTGTAGTGTGCGACTTGTCGCCTATGGATTTATTTCAGTGCTCGGTAGCAGCTGACGACGGAATTTCTCTTTCGTCACATATATTAGGCTGCGACAACATAAACCTTAAAGGTGATGTCTGAAAGAACAGGCACTAAACGTATAAAATCACGCAGGTTTTTTTTCTGGTAATGAAAAGAAACAGTTTAGCAGTGTCGCGACTAATGCTACCTACATATACACATTTTTAAATTGCAATCAGACACTTGTTATGTACACTGTCCTATCACATTTACATTACATCTACATCTACACTGATACTCTGCAAATCACATTTAAGTGGCTGGCAGAGCGTTCATCGAATCACCTTCACAGTTCTCTACAATTCCAATCTGGTATAGCGCGTGGTAAGAACGAACACCTATATCTTTCCGTAGGAGCTCTGATTTCCCTTATTTTATCGTGGTGATCGTTTCTCCCTATGTAGGTCGGTGTCAACAAAATATTTTCGCATTCGTAGGTGGAAGTTGGTTATTGGAATTTCGTGAGAAGATTCCGTCGCAACGAAAAACGCGTTTCTGTAAATGATGTCCAGTCCAAATCCACTCTCTGCCATATCTCGCGATGGTACAAAACGTGCTGCCCTTCTTATAACTTGTACTCTGTCAGTCCTACTTAGTAAAGATCCCACACCACCCAGCAGTATTCTAAAAGAGGACGGACAAGCGTAATGTAGGCAGGCTCCTTAGTAGATCTGTTACACTTTTTAAGTGTCCTACCAATAAAATACCCTCTTTGGTTCGCCTTTCCCACAACATTTTCTATGTTTTCTTTCCAATTTAAGTTGTTCGTATTTGTAATACCAAGGTATTCAGTTGCGTTTACGGCCTTTAGACTAGACTGATTTAGAGTGTAGCAGAAGTTTAACGGATTTCTTTTAGCACTCATGTGGATGACCTCACACTTTTCGTTATTTAGGGCCAACTGCCAATTTTCTCACCATTCAGATGTCTTTTCTAAATTGTTTTGCAATTTGAATTGATCTTCTGATGACTTTATTAGTCGATAAACGACTGAGTCATCTGCTAACAACCTAAGACGGCTGCTCAGATTGTCTCCCAAATCACTTATATAAATAATGAAAAGCAAAGGGCCTATAATACTACCTAGGGGAACGCCAGAAATCACGTCTATTTTACTCGATAACTTTCCGTCAAGTACTAAGATCTGTGACCTCTCTATGACAGGAAATCACAAATCCAGTCATATAACAGAGACGATATTCCATAAGCACGCAAATCCACTACAAGCCGCTTGTGTGGTACAGTGCGAAAGGCCTTCCAGAAATCCAGAAATACGGAATCGATCTGAAATCCCTTATCAATAGCACTCAACACTTCATGTAAAAATGGCTATGAGCACTATACGACTTAATTTCTGAGGTCATCAGTCGCCTAGAACTTAGAACTAATTAAACCTAACTATCCCAGGGGCATCACACACATCCATGCCCGAGGCAGGATTCGAACCTGCGACCGTAGCGCACTTCATGTAAATAAAGAGCTAGTTATGTTTCACAAGAACGATGTTTTCTAAACCCATGTTGACTGTGTGTCAATAGACAGTTTTCTTCGAGGTAATTCCTAATTTTCGAACACAATATATGTTCTAAATTCCTGCTGCGTATCTACGTTAAGATACGGGACTGCAATTGAGTGGATTAGTCCTACTACCTTTCTTGAATATTGGTGTGGCCTGTGCAACTTTCCAGTCTTTGAGTGCGGATCTTTCCTCGAGCGAACGTTACCACCAGTGAAAATCCTAAACAATTACATTTGCACCATGAGACGTGCAGGAAGAAATCACTGAGTTTCTGGAAATTGCAGACCGGGCTGTGGAGTCTCGCTGACTCTAGTGGTGTTGCCAGATTCAGTAGGTGTCTCGGCTGATGATACATGGGACGAACAACCAGATCAAGATGGTCCCACACATTCTTGACTGGGTAGGAATCAGAGAGAGCTTTCGTGGGCATGACAATACGGTAGACTCATCTTGCTGCTCTCTCGACCACGCACATACACTGCGAGCTGTTTGACACGTTGCATTGTGCTGCTGGTAAATGCTATCGTGCTGGGTAGAAACAAATTTAATGTAGGGGTGGATACCATTCTCAAGGATAAGAACATATTTGTGATGATCTATTGTGCCTTCGAGAATGACGAGATTCAAAGGGAATGCCAAGAAAACATTCCCCAGAGCATAATACTCCTTCGGTTTTGCCAGGTGTTTCACTTCAGACGTTTCTCAAAGTACACGCTAACAGCCATTGTCCGATAGAGCACAAAAAGTGATTCATCTGAAAATGCCGCCTATTGCCACTAATCGGAAGACCAGTTACAGCACTGACATGCTATTTTCCAGCAGTCGTCGCCGATGAACAGCAGTGAGCTTGGGTACGTGAACAAGGCACCTGCTGCAGAGGTCCATGAGAAGCAACATTCGCTGAACGGTAGTTAGAGCAGACACTGTTTGTTGCGCCTTTGTTCATCTGGAAGATCAATTACCCAGCAGTTGTACGTTTATTACTCCGTACACAACTATGCAGCCGTCGTTCGCCCCTATCATCTATGGCCTGTATTACATCACAGCTGCCTCGGCGCAGGTTTTGGAAACAGCCATTTTGCTTCCACGGTGTAGTTTAACGATTTCAGTAGTGAATTTTCTTCCTAAAATTTTTTCTGTTTGATATTTCAAGTGTTATTTATGTAATTTTCTTCGGTACTTGGAGAACTGCATTCATATTAGAAAATTAAATACACAGTATTGATGTTACACAATAATATTTATTTCATATATATGACGTACTGCAAAATAAATATTATTGTGGAACATCAGTACTGTGTATCTGTGTTTTTAATAATCAGGTTGTGTTACTCTTGCTACTTTCAGGTCTTCTTTTACTATACCGATCAATTTCATTCTTTTATATTAGGTTTACCGTGAGTCTCATAGAATTTCGAGAAATTTTGGGTAAACTGTTCAGCATCCAGAATGAGATTCTCACTCTGCAGCGGTGTGTGCGCTGATATGAAACTTCCTGGCAGATTAAAACTGTGTGCAGCACCGAGACTCGAACTCGGTACCTTTGCCTTTCGCGGGAAAGTGCTCTGTAAAGTTTGGAATGTAGGAGACGAGGTACTGGCAGAAGTGAAGCTGTGAGGCTTGGGTGGCTCGGTTGCTAGAGCACTTTCCCGCGGAAGGCAAAGGTCCCGAGTTCGAGTCTCGGTCTGGTACACAGTTTTAATCTGCCAGGAAGTTTCAAGCTATTCAGCTAATTTACTGGATTTAACTGTGTATAGCATTTCTCGTATAATTTGCACTTAAACATTTTTCTTCTTCTCTTTTGCATTTTCTCAGTGCCTCTCTTTCTGTTTAAAGTGAGTATTCCATGTCAATAAACGCTCCCTTTCTTGAAAGTCTTGTAGTGTCTCAGTTTCATGTTTGCCAAGATACATTTTTGTAACATATGCCTTCTGTAGGCCAGAAAGCGTTTTCCATTCTGTCACAACGAATTTCGTAACAAATCCTTTCCAGGCCGTTTTTCTGAATAATTTCGCGTGACTATTTGAACTCAGAAAGTCTCTCGATTTCAATTCATTTAATTTTCAGAATTTTGAGTACTGTTGCTTTTCGAGACACGTACTTTGCAGTCTATATTAGAACACCTACTATTTCCAATAGAAAGAAAAACTGCCCTCGGTCACTATTTTTACGAATTAACCGGGATTCGACACTGCTATACGTTTTTAATCATAATTCTGTGACGATGTTATAGAATATAGACCAATCTTTGATTTACATTCTGAGGAAGACCCTCCTAGCAGTGTCGAAACCCGGTTAATTCGTTAAAAATAGTGTCCGAGGGCTGTTTTTCTTTCAGTTGTAACTATTCACGGTCTCTGAACGTGCAGCCATGAATTAAATTTTGCCTACTCTTTCCCTTTTTCTTTAACAACCTCTACATCTCAAGTTATTTTTGTACTGTTACAATGTTCTGACGTAGAATCACAAGGTCGTCTGCTAAGTTACTTAGTTCTTGCTAAGTCCCAAGAGATGAAGTCTGAGACGGCGACCTGTTGGCAGATGAGTAGATGCCAACTGAAAACACAGCAGTATTATGGATACTTACAGCTTAAACCTCCAGTGGATGGAAATATCTAGAGGTGCTTACCTAGTATCGGATGCAAAGTGGTACATTTCTGTGCAACGAATACTTCGCCACTATGAGGGAAATTACCACAGAAAAGTACTCCCTACGACAAAAATGAATGGAAGAGCGTGAAGCAAGCTAATTTGCTTACCCTTTCATCGCCAGAATCAGCAGTCAAACGTAGCGCATATGATTCTGGGCTCAAACATCTGAGAAGATGACTATCCATGCCCATAATTTTGACTAATCAGTTTTACACAAACGTGTTTACCGTGTTGGGATGTTATTGTTGGGGCCGGCCGTGATGACCGAGTGGTTCTAGGCGCTCAGTCCGGAACCGCGCGACTGCTACGGTCGCAGGTTAGAATCCTGCCTCGAGCATGGATGTGTGTGAAGTCCTTAGGTTAGTTAAGTTTAAGTAGTTCTACGTTCTAGGGGACTGATGACCACAGATGTTACGTCCCATAGTGCAAAGAGCCATTTTTGTTATTGTTGGTGATATATTTCGCCTGTTAAACAACTGAATGAGCTGTGCTTTTGTCTAAGTGACAGTCGTGAACCACTCAATAACACTTCTGAGTATATTTTTACTACTCTTTTACTGTCGCTGCTCTGTTGAGTTTGATTGTGATTATCGCAGCGTCAGCAAAGAGCACAATTTCTGCTTTATCAGTGTGAGATGCAAAGCCGCTTATACACTCCTGGAAATTGAAATAAGAACACCGTGAATTCATTGTCCCAGGAAGGGGAAACTTTATTGACACATTCCTGGGGTCAGATACATCACATGATGACACTGACAGAATCACAGGCACATAGACACAGGCAACAGAGCATGCACAATGTCGGCACTAGTACAGTGTATATCCACCTTTCGCAGCAATGCAGGCTGCTATTCTCCCATGGAGACGATCGTAGAGATGCTGGATGTAGTCCTGTGAAACGGCTTGCCATGCCATTTCCACCTGGCGCCTAAGTGGGACCAGCGTTCGTGCTGGACGTGCAGACCGCGTGAGACGACGCTTTATCCAGTCCCAAACATGCTCAATGGGGGACAGATCCGGAGATCTTGCTGGCCAGGGTAGTTGACTTACACCATCTAGAGCACGTTGGGTGGCGCGTGATACATGCAGACGTGCATTGTCCTGTTGGAACAGCAAGTTACCTTGCCGGTCTAGGAATGGTAGAACGATGGGTTCGATGACGGTTTGGATGTAGCGTGCACTATTCAGTGTCCCCTCGACGATCACCAGAGGTGTACGGCCAGTGTAGGAGATCGCTCCCCACACCATGATGCCGGGTGTTGGCCCTGTGTGCCTCGGTCGTATTCAGTCCTGATTGTGGCGCTCACCTGCACGGCGCCAAACTCGCATACGACCATCATTGGCAACAAGGCAGAAGCGACTCTCATCGCTGAAGACGACACGTCTCCATTCGTCCCTCCATTCACGCCTGTCGCGACACCACTGGAGGCGGGCTGCACGATGTTGGGGCGTGAGTGGAAGACGGCCTAACGGTGTGCGGGACCGTAGCCCAGCTTCATGGAGACGGTTGCGAATGGTCCTCGCCGATACCCCAGGAGCAACAGTGTCCCTAATTTGCTGGGAAGTGGCGGTGCGGTCCCCTACGGCACTGCGTAGAATCCTATGGTCTTGGCGTGCATCCGTGCGTCGCTGCGGTCCGGTCCCAGGTCGACGGGCACGTGCACCTTCCGCCGACCACTGGCGACAACATCGATGTACTGTGGAGACCTCACGCCCCACGTGTTCAGCAATTCGCCGGTACGTCCACCCGGCCTCCCGCATGCCCACTATACGCCCTCGCTCAAAGTCCGTCAACTGCACATACGGTTCACGTCCACGCTGTCGCGGCATGCTACCAGTGTTAAAGACTGCGATGGAGCTCCGTATGCCACGGCAAACTGGCTGACACTGACGCCGGCGGTGCACAAATGCTGCGCAGCTAGCGCCATTCGACGGCCAACACCGCGGTTCCTGGTGTGTCCGCTGTGCCGTGCGTGTGATCATTGCTTGTACAGCCCTCTCGCAGTGTCCGGAGCTAGTACGGTGGGTCTGACACACCGGTGTCAATGTGTTCTTTTTTCCATTTCCATGAGTGTATATGGCAACAACAAGAGTGGCTCCAGAATTGCACTTTGTTGAAAAGGAGTAATTCGTCGCTATTCAGAACAAAATTCATTATCAGTGCAGCATGGAAAGGCTGAAATGACACTATGCTTCCTATCAGTTCAGTGGTGCGAAACTGAGATTGATATGTTTCGCACGGTATCCTACAAACTGTGGATGATTGGGGGCCAACAGGGAGAGTCCATACTTCTAGATTCCTGGAAAGGCCAATTGCAGACTGTAATAGTAGGTACGACCATATGGAACAGGTTCCTGGAAGACATATTAAGTAATAGACCCCAGTACGTTGTCCTCGGCGGCGAGTGTTTTCCAGAGACTAAGATATCTTTAGGAGTGACCAAGGGAAGTGTGACAACATAGATCTCGCTCTCTATGTACAGAAATGGTGTGGCGGACAAGGTGATCAGCAATGTGCTGCTGTTTGCTGATGACACTGTGGTGTACGGGAAGGTGTCGTCGTCGATGAGTTTGTAGTTGGTATGATAAAATGGCTCTAAATGTAAAAACATATAAGTTGGAGCATTTGAGTAAGAAATTTTCTAATGCAGCACTTGTAGTGTGCTGCCTGGCACAGTCTCAATGATTAAATACCTAGGGGTATTGTTGCAAACTGATATGAAATGGAGTGTGCAGGTAAGCGCGGTAGCAGTGAAGGCCAATGACGGATTTAAGTTTATTGGGAGAATTTTAGGGAAGCGTGCCCCATATTTCAGAAGCATGATCCACTTGTGTGTGAGAACTTCTGAAGAATTGCCTTACTGGATGTCACCTACAAAATCTTATAGAGCTGCATATTAAACAGACCGAGACCAATAAGAGAAGAACTGATTGGGGACAACCAATGCGGTTTCCGCACAAACAGATCCACAGTATATAACTTATTCACCCTAACACAAGTAACTGTGAAGTCGCGGGAATTCAATGTATATGTCCACACATTATTTGTAGATTTTAAAAGGGCCTATGGTAGCATAAACCGACTGACACTCCTAAGTATAATGAAGGAATTTAAAATACAATCCTAATCAATCAGATTAGTTGAAATATGTATAGACAAAACTTCATGTCGCATAAGGACACCGGTAGGAGAAACTGAAGGTTTCGAGGAGTCCACTGGACTGAGACAAGGGGATGCCTTTTCGCCTATTTTATTTAACCTTGTCCTAGAGAAGATCGACAAAGAATTTTCTAAAACCAGTCCATATACAGGATGTGAACATTACGTGACCTGCCTAAGCAGATGATGTAGCTCTAACAAGTAGTTCCAAACAGAATTAATCAGAATGATGCAAAATTACTACAAAATTGCTGAGAAAACAGGATTACGTGTTAATGAAGGAAAGACAGAATACCTGCCCATAAGTAAAAAAACCAGAAAATATACATCTTTGATTGTAGATAGATTCAATTTCAAGACTGTTGAACACTTCAAGTACCTAGGAAGTATTTTCAGTAATAATAACTTAACAGATATAGAAATAGATGCCCGTTTAGAAACATCAAATACGGCACTTTTTAGTTTCATAAAAATTCTAAGAAAAAGACCACTTATCAGTAACTTCAAAATTATCTATGTCGTTAGACCATTATATCTGTGATGATGTATTGGTGTGAAACATTAATATTTATAAAGAAAGATGAAGGAAAACTGTTAATATTAGAGAGAAAAGTACTAAGGATAATTTTTGGGCCCGTATACAACGAAAATAACATGGAATCGAGAATCAGAAGAAATGACGTTCTTTGCACGGAAAAGAACTAAGAAAATTTAGAGAACAGACACTTGAAGTTGATTGGAGAAAGGTTCCTATGCCGACAATGTACATTTCGTGTAAGGTCCACGAAGATGAGAGAAATTACGGGTCGACAGAGGAGTATAGATAGTCGCTTTTCCCTTGCTATGTTTTGGAGTGAATAGGAAAGAACCGGCTAGTAGTGATGCAACGTACCATTCATCGTGCTCTATATCGTGGCTTGCGGAATACGTATGTTAAATGTAGGTGTAAAAATGAACTTCTTATTCCCTATACTGAACACACATTTTGCACTGCATTTCCCCTTAGGTTACAGTTGCGGTGGAGTAACTTCTTTGTGGGAACCCAGGCACCTAGTGAGTGAGTGTTCTCTTTTTGTGGGTGTTTGCTTTAAATAACTTTGCTATACAAAGTTGTTTAAAGCGAAGAAATGCTTTTTTTCTTTTTTTTAAACGCTTCCTGTAGGCTTTGTACTGTAATGATGTAATTTGTTGTAGTATAAAGCTCATACTTAAAGAGTCTATTCTTCTCAGTCAAACGATAAAATTAGTGACTACGATTTTTATAGAACAATGAATCAAGCAGTGAAGGCAAACAGTTTTTCGTATTATTTACAGACTCTGGGACAGCATTTTCTGATTTTTTAAGGCATTCAGTCATAATTAAGCCCCATATCCGAAAAGGTTCTCTATCCAAAATGAGGTGTGTCCGTGAGTGAAGTCCTGTAGTCTAAGAACTTTATCTGAAATCAAAAAACAAACAGTTTTTTTTATCTATAGGGTACAGTGCACGGAGTAATAGCACAGTTGTATTAAATTAAGAAAAAAAGAATAGGCGGCCGTTTGAAGATACGATCTAGTTCTGTCGCACGCTTTTGATCACGTTTCTTTTCAGTAACTAGCAAATGAATTGAAGGTGACAAAAATCAGGCAATAACTCTTTGCGAATATGACAGAGGAGAAATTCTGCCAAATTTCAGAGAGATATCTATATTATGTATCGGCAGTCCTTCCCGTCGGTTTGAAGTACACTGTATGTCAGGCTGACGGAACTGATTGCGTGCACCCTCATGCAAATATCTTTCTGAAATTTGATAGACTTAGTGCTCGGGCATTATTTATTCAAAAAACTCGACCAAAAACACTCGAAAGAACTACAGCTTTGTTTCAAACGTCCTCCGTTTTACTATTCTTTTTGAACTTCAAAAAACTGTGCCGTTACTCAGTGCATAAAAACCTGCAGATTATGAAAATGGTTCCGTTTTTTGTTTCAGATAAGATTTGCAGACTCTAATACTTCCGTCATTGCCACACCTCAATTTTCGACAGAACAAGTTTATCTCCTCAGATGGCTGTCCCACAATTAGTAAATAATGTGCAAAATGATTTACTCTGATTGCTTCATTAGTTTTAAAAATGTCGTAAAAATTACTTATTATGTGATCCACTGAGAACCAAAGTGGTCTAAATCAAAACATTTGGTTTCTGAGCTGTACAATGGATGGAAATTGTTATGGAAAAGTGGTGTAACGATCATTCCTACTGTAGCCACGTGAGAGCTCCAGATGCGTTCTTCCTCTCACGCCAGAGTGAAGTGCGTTCACGGCAATACTGGTCTAAGTCAAGCGGTAAGGCCACGTAATCTTGTTGTTCTGTGTCATTCTGCGTGTTTATTTATGCTCTAAAATCAAAAAGTCATTGTAAAAGTGCTACTAAGTACTATCAATGTTTTATTTCTTTAGATTTGTAATATCCAGATGTTATTAAAGATGAAATTGTCTTTATAAGGGAAGTATGCATCCATATTGAAGTCCAGATTAAAGCCTACATGAATAAAGCAGTGACGTCACACATTAAACTCAACAACTATAAGACACATAACTATCAACAATGCTGTGCGACCTTTCACGAAGGCAAAACGGAAATAAATGATGACGCTTCTTCCAAGTATCACTCTCTTCCCGTGCACCATGCTTTCTTCAACTTACTGACAACTGCGAGTACGGCTCAGGTATCTATACCTGGACATGTTCACCTTTTGGCAGAGAAAGGGGTTGTGGACGGTGAAATCGAGTAAATAGAATGATCCATCATAAAGCCTCTTCAAATATCAAAGAATGGAAAATCCAGGATAGACTATAACAATATTATGGAAAGGAAACTTTCTACTCGCCACGTAGCGGAGATGTCGACTCGCAGATAGGAACAAAAAAAAATTGTCACAGATCAGCTTTCTGCCAGTACGACCTTCGTCAGAATAGGGAACACACAAGCGCACACACAGTCACGCAAAGGCAACACACACACACACACACATGCACACACACACACACACACACACACACACACACACACACATACACACACACACACATACACACACACACACACACACACACACATGACTGCAGTCTTTGGTAATTGAATTACCAGAGACTGCAGTCACATGTGTGTGTCGTCTACTTTTGACGAAGGCCTTACTGCCAGGAAGCTAATTTGTGACAGTCGTTTTGCGACTCTGGATCTCCTTTTCATAATATTGTTACTTTTCAAATATCAGCAAGACAAGAATTACGTTTTAAGAAATTTCGACAGTTAGAAACAACAATATACACTCCTGGAAATAGAAATAAGAACACCGTGAATTCATTGTCCCAGGAAGAGGAAACTTTATTGACACATTCCTGGGGTCAGATACATCACATGATCACACTGACAGAACCACAGGCACATAGACACAGGCAACAGAACATGCACAATGTCGGCACTAGTACAGTGTATATCCACCTTTCGCAGCAATGCAGGCTGCTGTTCTCCCATGAAGATGATCTTAGAGATGCTGGATGTAGTCCTGTGCAACGGCTGGCCATGCCATTTCCACCTGGCGCCTCAATTGGACCAGCGTTCGTGCTGGACGTGCAGACCGCGTGAGACGACGCTTCATCCAGTCCCAAACATGCTCAATGGGGGACAGATCCGGAGATCTTGCTGGCCAGGGTAGTTGACTTACACCTTCTAGAGCACGTTGGGTGGCACGGGATACATGCGGACGTTCATTGTCCTGTTGGAACAGCAAGTTCTCTTGCCGGTCTAGGAATGGTAAAACGATGGGTTCGATGACGGTTTGGATGTAGCGTGCACTATTCAGTGTCCCCTCGACGATCACCAGAGGTATACGGCCAGTGTAGGAGATCGCTCCCCACACCATGATGCCGGGTGTTGGCCCTGTGTGCCTCGGTCGTATGCAGTCCTGATTGTGGCGCTCACCTGCACGGCGCCAAACACGCATACGACTATCATTGGCACCAAGGCAGAAGCGACTCTCATCGCAGAAGACGACACGTCTCCATTCGTCCCTCCATTCACGCCTGTCGCGACACCACTAGGCGGGCTGCACGATGTTGGGGCGTGAGCGGAAGACGGCCTAACGGTGTGCGGGACCGTAGCCCAGCTTCATGGAGTGGGTTGCGAATGGTCCTCGCCGGTACCCCAGGAGCAACAGTGTCCCTAATTTGCTGAGAAGTGGCGGTGCGGTCCCCTACGGCACTGCGTAGGATCCTACGGTCTTGGCGTGCATCCGTGCGTCGCTGCGGTCCGGTCCCAGGTCGACGGGCACGTGCACCTTCCGCCGACCACTGGCGACAACATCGATGTACTGTGGAGACCTCACGCCCCACGTGTTGAACAATTCGGCGGTACGTCCACCCGGCCTCCCGCATGCCCACTCTACGCTCTCGCTCAAAGTCCATCAACTGCACATACGGTTCACCTCCACGCTGTCGCGGCATGCTACCAGTGTTAAAGACTGCGATGGAGCTCCGTGTGCCACGGCAAACTGGCTGACACTGACGGCGGTGGTGGACAAATGCTGCGCAGCTAGCGCCATTCGACGGCCAACACCGCGGTTCCTGGTGTGTCCGCTGTGCCGTGCGTGTGATCATTGCTTGTACAGCCCTCTCGCAGTGTCCGGAGCAAGTATGGTGGGTCTGACACACCGGTGTCAATGTGTTCTTTTTTCCATTTCCAGGAGTGTAGTTATAATCCGTGGATGCGCTCATTGCTGAACTATGTACAGACTCTTTAGGTAGCATTCTGGTAGTTAACAACAACAAGGCATTTATTTTAAGTCAACTTGTGAAAGAAAAGTTCCTAATGTGAGCAATAAGTGCAGACTTACGTTTACAGTATCACATTATGTTTATGTTTTATAAACAAATTGCAGTTATGCAGATTAACGGATAGCGTATTCCTTCTCAAATATTCCACTTCACCAAAACGATTATATTAAGAGTGGAAAATCTCTTGACTTATACCACTTTACATTTCACTATGAGTAAATTTCTCAGGGAAAATTTGTACTCCAACTTTTAGGGACTAAAAAAGAGGTATTTAAAACACAAGTAACTAAAATTTCTGTAGTAACTGTAATACACCGATGAGAAAAAGAAACTGGTACACCTCCCTACTATCGTGTAGGGTTGCAGCGAGCACGCAGAAGCGCCGCAGCACGACGTAGCATGGACTCTACTAATGTCTAAAATATTGCTGGGATGAATTGACACCATAAATCCTGAAGGGCTGTTCATAAACCCGTACGAGTATGAGAGCTTGGAGATCTCTCCAGAAAAGCACGTTGGAAGACACACGCAATAACGTTCTCGTCTGGGGAGTTTGGTGGCCAGCGGAAGTGTTCAAACCCAGAAGAGTGTTGCTGGCGCTACTCTGCAGCAATTCTGGACGTGTGGGATGACTCACTGTGGTGCTGGAACTGTCCATGTCTGTCGGAATGCACAATGGACGTGAATGGATGGAAGTGATGAGATAGGATGCTTACAGACGTGTCACCTATCCGTCGTATCTACTCGTATCAGGGGTCCCTTACCACTCCAACTACACACGTCCCATCACATCATTTCAGAATCTCCATCAGCTTCAACAGATCCTTTCTGCTGACATGCAGGGTACATGGAGTAATGAGGTGCTCTCCGTACCCGTACACGTCCATCCGCTCGATCATCAACAGTTCAAATCTTTGAAATGGCTGTGAGCACTATAGGACTTAACATTTGAGGTCATCAGTTTCCTTGAGTTAGAACTACTCAAACCTAACTAACCTAAGGACAATACGCATATCCGTGTCCGAGGCTGGATTCGAACCTGGGACCGTAGCAGCAGCGCAGTTCCGAAATACAGCGCCGAGAACCGCTCGGCCACAACGGCCGGCCCTCAACAGACTAATGTAGGTGTTGACGGACACAGGCGAGGTGTAAAGCTTAGTGCCCGCATCTCGTGGTCGTGCGGTAGCGTTCTCGCTTCCCACGCCCGGGTTCCCGGGTTCGATTCCCGGCGGGGTCAGGGATTTTCTCTGCCTCGTGATGGCTGGGTGTTGTGTGATGTCCTTAGGTTAGTTAGGTTTAAGTAGTTCTAAGTTCTAGCGGACTGATGACCTAAGATGTTAAGTCCCTTAGTGGTCAGACCCACTTGAACCCACTTGTAAAACTTTGTGTCGCCCAGTCATCAAAGGTACACGAGTGGGCCTTCGGCTCCGAAAGCTCACATCGATGATGTTTCGATGAATGGTTCGCAAGCTGACACTTTCTCAAGACCCAGCAATTCGCGGAAGAGTTGCACTTCAGTCACGTTGAACGATTTTCTTCAACCGTCGTTAGTCCCGTCCTTGCAGGATCTGTTTCCGGCCGCAGCGAAGTCGGAGATTTGACGTTTTACCATATTCCTGATACTCAAGTTACACGCGTGAAATGGTCGCATGGGAAAATGCCAACTTCATCGCAGCCTGGGAGATGCTGTGTCCCATCGCTCGTGCGCCGACAATAACAGCACGTTCAGTCTTGATAGCCTGCCATTGTAGCAGCAGTAACCGATCTTACCTCTGCGCCAGATATGTGCTGTCAAATACAGGCGTTGCCTACCACAGAGCCGTATTTGGCCTTTTTACATATCTCTGTATTTGATTACGCATGTGTTTACCAGTTTCTCTGGCACTTCAGTGTGTTTCATTTGTATTTTTCATTAAATGAATGACGAATTATTGAAAAGCATGAATTTACATTAAACGGAACGCAAAACCTTTCATTTCTCAGAAGTGGGAAAAATTGAGTTATACCGCCCTGGCTCTTAGCGGCTCTTATGCAGTATGTTACGAAAATGTACGGCCAAACTTTCAGGAAACATTGCTCACAGACAAATAAAGAAAAGATGTTATGTGGACATGTGTCCGGAAACGCTTAATTTCCATGTTAGAGCTCATTTAAATTTCGTCAGTATGTACTCCAACGTGATTAAATTGTAAATTTTCACAATCAGCATGTGTGGGGTGACGAAAATCTGCACGCAATTGTGCAATCACGTCATCAACACAGATTTTATGTGAACGTTTGGACAAGCATTGTTGGTGATGTCTTGATTGGGCCCCATGTTCTTCCTCCTACGCTCAATGGAGCACGTTACCATGATGTCATGCGGGATACTCTACCTGTGCTGCTAGAACATGTGCCTTTACAAGTACGACACAACATGTGGTTCATGCAAGATGGAGCTCCTGCACATTTCAGTCAAAGTGTTCGTATGCTTCTCAACAACAGATTCGGTGACCGATGGATTAGTAGAGGCGGACCAATTACATGGCCTCCACGTTCCCCTGACCTCAACACTCTTGACTTTCATTTATGGGGGCATTTGAAAGCTCTTGTCTACGCAACCCCGGTAACAAATGTAGAGACTCTTCGTGCTCGTATTGTGGTCGGCTGTGATACAGTAAGCCATTCTCCAGGGCTGCATCAGCGCGTCAGGGATTCCATGTGACGGAGGGTGGATGCATGTATCCTCGCTAACGGAGGACATTTTGAACACTTCTTGTAACCAAGTGTTTTAAGTCACGCTGGTATGTTCTGTTGCTGTGTGTTTCCATTCCATGATTAATGTGATTTGAAGAGAAGTAATAAAATGAGCTCTAATATGGAAAGTAAGCGTTTCCAGACACATGTCCACATAACATATTTTCTTCCTTTGTGTGTGAAGAATGTTTCCTGAAAGTTTGGCAGTACCTTTCTGTAACACCCTGTATATGCTGACTGAGGAGAAAGAATCCTCGTAAACTGTAGTAGAGAATGGATACATTTCTCCATCTAGGTTTCCCTGCTCCGCCGTATAGCAGAATGTACGGCGACGGCGCGCACTCGCGGCTGCTGTAACTGCGGCGCAGCGCAATGAGCAGCCGCAGACGGGCCGCGGTGTCTGGCTGGCGGGCTACTCACGTTGTCGTTGTGGCTCCAGTAGATGTAGGCCGGTGGCTCCGGGCTGAAGAGCACCACGCACGTCAGGTTGATGGTGCTGCCGCGGTCGATGTAGAGGTCCGGGCCGCCCACGATCTCCGTCGTCGGCTCTGCAACAGCGGACGTAGATGCAGTTAGGGCGCAGGGTGCGGAAGCGCAGCGCACACCCACCCACCCGCGCGCACACACACACACACACACACACACACACACACACACACTCCCGTAGCAGAGGGCACTGCACGGCGCTGCACCAGCTCGGGGCTGTGCAGCTCCGCTTATTCAGCGCCGCGTTCCACTTCGGTTGCTCCAGCGCGGCAATATCAGCTGAAATAATTGCAACTCACGAAGGTCAAACTAGAGCCGAAATCGACAGCGAAGGGTTGTTTGAACATAACATTGATTTAAAGGCGGTTCACCTAGCCGATAATTACGGGTTCCCCAGTTTGATGCCTCTAAAATTATTGGGTACGACCGCCCGTGTAGTCGAGCTCTTCTAGGCGCTTCAGTCTGGAACCGCGCGACCGCTACGGTAGCAGGTTCGAATCCTGCCTCGGGCATGAATGTGTGTGATGTCGTTACGTTAAGTTTAAGTAGTTATCAGATCTAGGGGACTGGTAACCTCAGACGTTAAGTCCCATGGTGCTCAGAGCCATTTGAACCATTTGTTACGTAACTGTAAATCACAGTCAGATTTTCAAAAATAACGACT
The DNA here is from genome assembly GCF_023897955.1 of Schistocerca gregaria. Lineage (NCBI taxonomy): Eukaryota > Metazoa > Arthropoda > Insecta > Orthoptera > Acrididae > Schistocerca > Schistocerca gregaria. The sequence continues at coordinate 429,832,018 of NC_064926.1, forward strand.
CGATTTAACTGTACCATTGCTCAAAAAGTGGAAAATTTGGCATTGCAAATATTTTCAAACATATGTAACAAAGAGTGGTGGAGGATGGTTTACATGTGCCATTGTTCGCTCTACGTCTGCTAACTTGTCTGGTTTGGAGTCTTTCCATCCTCGTGATGTTATTGCATACAGGACCTGGAACGTTCGTGAAATTGTTGATACTATGGAGAGTACTAACTACATTGAAACTACTGCACCTATGTGGATAAGGACAAGAGGAAGAAGACGACTTGTTTCAGATGATGGAATTTATATTTGGGTTAAGCAGAGTGGTATTAATGGAAGTGTTGTAAATGGTGATATTACTATATATTACCATGCATGATTTATAACAAGATGTATAATTTGTTTTTATTGTAATAAATGATTTTACCTTGATTCCTAAAAAAATATCTACCGGGCACTTCGTGTCATCATTAACGCTACTACTGAGTAGTGGCTGCGCACTCTGGCAGTGTGACGTCACGAGTGACCTTGAGAGGCACTTTGTTTCTGTCACTGCTGTGAGCATGAGAGCTCCAGCTCACTGTCTTCTGTCCATATTAGAGATAAGGTCGTATCTCAAGGTATGAACCTCATTTCGATATCATAATTCTCATCCGTAAAAATTAATATTTCTTTTTATTAAAAAATAAGAGAACGGATTCTAACTTATTCGTGCTCGAGACTCGCTACTGGTAGATTGACATCTTGGCTGCCCTATAGATGGGAATGATTGGTTGATAGGTTGATTTGGGGGAAGGAACCAAACAGCGAGGTCATCATTGGTCCCATCGGATTCACGAAGAATGGGGAAGGAAGTCCACCGTGCCCTTGAAAAGTAACAATCCCGGCCTTTGCCTCAAACGATTTAGGGAAATCATGGAAAAAACTAAACCAGGATGGTCAGACATGGATTTGAACCGTCGTCCTCCCGAATGCGAGCTCAGTGTGCTATCCACTGCGCCGCTCCGCTCGGTCTAGTAGATTGTACCATCTATTGTACGATAAACTTTATTGTGAAATAACAACCTTTTTAAGTCGTATACGACTTCAAATATGGAGCAAAAACAGTCCAGACCGCAATAAAACTCAGCGCTTGAGAGGCAAACTGAGGAGCTACTTGACTGAGAAGTAAACGCACCGGGCTCGTACACTGAGATACAGCCGGGAGAGCGGTGCACTGACCACATGCCCCTCCACATCCGCATCCAGTGAAGCCTGTGGGCTGAGGATGATACGGCGGCCGGCGGTACCGTTGGCCATTCATGGCCTGTTCGGACCGAGTTTAGTTTTTTAGACCACAGCAGAACGTTTACTTACAATTCTCACCTCGGTCAGAACTGACCATCTTCAGACCACTTATGTCATGATGGTAGACCACGCTGTTGATATTCGTGTATTCGTAACTACTGTTTCGTTCACCGCCACTGCCTACCATGATGTTCTAGGTGGTCGGAAGAGATGGTTACATTGTGATCGAAGCTGGTAAGCATTGCAAATAAATGTTTTGTTCTGGAAGAGACTTATTTAATCAATTTTTAAAGTACTTCTAGGCAGATCGCTGTTACTCCACGAGGAATGTTCTAAAACTTATTATTTACTTCTTTATTTTAGTTGTTGAAAGCACGCCATAGGCACACTATTGCATTCGAACTTTTACATTCATAAATCAAAACAACATTCTATGATTTTAGCGAATTCCCAAAGCAACAATTATTCGTCTACAAACTAATACTTTGCAATCGACAATTAACAATAACACTGTTTCAAGTCGTCAAGTTCATTGCTTTCCAACGACATCATAGCCTAAGGCGAATATCGAATCAGTAATGAAATACACTCCCCCAGAAGTATTTTACGCGGCAAAAACGTATTAAGTTAAATACATTCCTCTAATTCTCATAACTTTATGTTTTCTTTTCTTTCTGGCAATGTGATGGTTCCTTCCTTCTCCAACATTTTCCCTTCTTATTTAAATTTAAAATCACAAAAATTGAAAACCCTATGAAGGCGATAACATTGCGTAAGGGAAATTTTTCTTTGAAAAGTTTTGTACATTATAGGCAGCGTAGCAAGAACTTCTTAATGCGCGATATTAGAAACGACACATCAACGAAATTGAAATACTTACATAACACAACGATCCATCCCTCGCCGAAGTTCCGCAAGGTGCATTTTTCTTTGAAATATCCTGCTTCTGTATCGACTAAAATAAGAAAACATAGAAGGCGCAGGAAATTAATAAAGCCGTTATCGCACGTCATAGGAACTGGAAGTTATTATAAAATACCCGTTCCCAGTAGAATGTCAATCTTAAAAATGTAAACACTAACACAGTTATGTTAATGTAAACATCGATACCATCTTCGCACCAGAAAGCAACAAAGAATTTCCGTTGGAAACCATTACCAATTATTTATCCCGAAAATGTCATTGCCGCTCTTCGAAGAGACTGATTCTTCTATGCCTGATACGCTTGTCCGTGAAACAAGATTACATTTTCTTTATATCTGGTCCGGCCACGGAGTGCCAAACTGTACGCCAGCTGAGTGTGTGGGCCTGGTGCAGGCCGAAATTCAGCCGAATCTTCCCGGAAGTAACGCTATAGTTCGACATTGCATCTAGTATTGCGTTGTGGCTTTTTCCGGCCGAAGAAATTGCCTGCAGTTTGAGAACCGTGGTGTTGGCGCTTTTTAGCGTTCGCTGTTTGTTGGTGGTCTGAAGGACACGAAACGTAGCGTATTTGACAAGTAATCAAAACGTCCTGTGTCCCGGGTTTGAAACAAGTCACAACTTTAATTTTGAATAAAAATCATGGCAAATTGTGCCTGCTGACTTCTAGCACGAGAAGTCACCCTCCTTCTGCCAACGGTACTGCCGAAAACGGCGGAGCAGCGGAGAGAGGTTCAGGGCACTCTTTTCCTCTTGGGGTCGGAAACTGTTCCAAAAAGGCAAAAGAATCATCAATGATCGGCGGCACGACGATGCAGAAGGGAATGGAAATCACTGTATTAAAGACATATAATGTGTATTCACAGGACATGTGGTCTTCAACTGAAAGAGAGTCCTGATGTTATCTCCAAAGGAAAAAGATTCCGAATTAGTCTTCTGTTACGATCTGTGGATGGGAACTGCCAGAGTGGAGACCATCAGAGGAATATTCAAAACCAACAAAAGGATAATCTTCTACAATTGGTAACCTACAATTTCAGATGTTCGAACGTGCTAGGGAAACTAGAAAATCTGGAGACAGAAACGCTAAGGCAGAATCTAGACACAGTGAGGTAAGAGTACTAAACTGGAAAAAAGAAAAGGATTCCTAGCAGAGGACTATAGAGTAACATCAGAAGCAGCAGTAACCTTTATAACAGAAGCAAGATTCGTTATGAATGGGAAGGTAGGGCAGAGAGTAAGTTACTGTAAAAATTTCAGTGATAGGGTTTTTCTCACCAGAATCGGCAAGGAACTAACAATGAAAACAACATTTCAGGTATATATGCAGAAGATGAAGAGAAACCCACGAGGGATTGGAATTCGGTTATAGGGAAAGGAATAGAACAGAGATTTGCCGGAGAATACAGTTTTGGCAGTAGGAATGAGAGTGGAAAAACTAATTGAGTTCCAATATAAATTTCAGCTCTTAATACCGAATACTCTCTCCAAGCATCACAAGAGGCCAGGAGATCTAGGAAATTTTCTTCTGGATTACATGATGTTCAGGCAGAGATTCCGATATCTGGTACTATACTGTAATTCGTTCTGAGGAGCAGAGATGGACTCAGATCATTATTTTGATAATGACCAAGGGTAGACTGAGGCTAACAGACTAGTCGGGAAGAATCAGTAGGCAAAGAAGTGGGATACGGTAGTACTAGGTAACGAAGCGATGCGCTTCAAATTCTCTGACGCTATTGTTACTATGATACTGAATATGGCAGTAGGCAGTACACTTAAAGAGGAGTGGACACCTCTAAAAAGGGCAGCAAATCAGTTGGAAGAAAAAAGGTAGCTGCGAGGAAGCCGCGAGTAACAGAAGAAACACTAAAGTTGGTCTACGAAACAAGGAAATACAAAAATGTTCAGGGAAATTCAGTAATACAAGTCACTTAGGAACGAAATAAATAGGAAGTGCAGCGAAGCTAAAGTGAAATTGCTGCATGAAACATGTGAACATATCGATATAAAAAATTATTGTCAGAAGGATTGACTCAGCATGTAGGAAAGTTAAAACAATCTTCGGTGAAATTAAAAGCAAGAACGATGACATTAAGAGTGCAACGGTAATGCCAATGTAAATGCAGAGGAGACAGCGGATAGGTGGAAAAAGTACATAAGAGCACAATGAAAGCCTCCATAAGAAGGCGAACTAGTTTGACACTTGATGGAGGAAGAAATAGGTGTCAACAGGGAAAACAAAAGGGGACCCAGTATTAAATCCAGAATCTAGAACAGCTTTGGAAGACTTAAAATCAAATATATCAGAAAGGATCTATAACATTCCATTGGAATTTCTAAACTCATTTGGTGAATTGACCCCATACCATGAAAGCTGGTGTGTAGAATGTTTGAGACAGGTGGTATACCACCTGATTTTCGGAAACACAAAATATCGAATACAACAAGACTATAAGTTGGAGATCTATCGCACAACCAGCTTAACAACTCATGCATCCAAGAAACTGACAAGACTAATATATAGAAGAATAAGCAAAAAAATCGAGTATCTCTTACATGACAATCAGTTGGGATTTGGGGCAGATAAACAAAGCAGAGGAAGATTTGGCTTTGTGGTTGATAATGGAAGCCAAACTGAAGAAAATCAAGATACATTAATAGGATTTGTCGATCTGTAAACTGCTTTCACCAATGTCAGATGGTGCAAGATGTTCGAAATACTGAGAAAAATAGGGATAAGCCGAAGGGAAAGGCGGGTAATATACACGACTTTCAAGGACCAAGACGGAACAAAGAGGCTTTATGACCTAGTACGTAGTGCTAGGATTAAAAAGGGTATAATATAGAGATGCAGTCTTTCGCCCCTACTGTTCAATCTGTAGACTAAGGAGTAGTGACGGAAATAAAAGGAAGGTTCAAGAATGGAATTAAAATACGGAGTGACAGGATATCAAGGACAATATTCACTGATGACATTGCTCTCGCCAGTGAAAGTGAAGAAGCATTATTGGATCTGCTGAATGGAATGACAGTCTGTTGATACCTATGATGGACTGAAAGTAAACCGAAGAAGACTAAAGCAATGAGAAGTACCAGAAATGAGAAGAGCGAGAAACTTAGTATCATACTTGCGAATCACGAAGTGTACGAAGTCAATGAATTCTGCTGTCTAGGCAGCAAAATAAACCATGATGGACGGGAAAAGGAGGACATAAAAAGCAGAGCAGTACCAGAAAAATTCTGAGTCAAGAGAATTCTTCTATGACGTTTCGTGATTGCAGCTGGATTGTGATGACTTCTAGCCACAACAATCGGCAAGAAGTCAACGCGATCCGGTTGCACTCACAAAACCTCATACAATATTCAGTACGCCGGAAAATCTTAAGGAATCACAAGAGAATTCTACTAGTATCAAACAAAGGCCTAAATTTGAGGAAAATATATCTGAGAATGTACGTTTGGGCACAGTAGTGTATGGTAGTAAAACGCGCACTGTGAGGCGGGGGGAGGGGGGACTGGAATATAAGAGGATCGAAGAGTTTGAGATATGGTGCTTCAGAATAATGTTTAAAATTTGGTGGACTGATAAGGTGAGGAATGATTAGGTTCTCTGCAGAACTGACGAGGAAATGAGTATACGGAAAACCCTGAGAATAAGAATGGAATGGATGATAGGCATATAAGACATCAGGAAATATCTTTCCATGGTATTAGAGGGACCTGCAGGTGGCAAGAACTTAAGAAGAAGTGCTACTCTGAGATGAAACGGTTGCAACAGGAGAGGGATTCGTGGAAAAGGGAGAAGCATTCCAGCCATCTGTCGCGAGAGGGCTTTAAAACTGACTGAGAATGATAGAAGAGGTGGATAAGACGTTTCAACGCGTAGTTGCGTATTATGCAGTCGCATAAGCGACAGGAACTGAAGATAGTCTACTAATCGGAAGTCCAATACTATGCAGAATAAAATTTTAATATTTGGTTGACAACGAAACAACAAAAAATTGCTAGGCTCGGTAGACGAGCTATATTGCTCTGCACTTTGTGCTAAATTTGCTGCCGTGGAGCAAGTGAAGAAACTGATGGTACGAATAGTAAAATTTCTAAAGTCGCACCCACTGTAAGTTGCAATTGTTTTCGTAGATGTTGAACAAATACAGTATTGCAGGTTGGTTAAGTCATGGCGCTGGCCAGGAACGAATTTTCGCTTCAAAACCCGCTATCGTTTATTTATATAGGAAAAACGAGTGAATCTACGAAAGTTAGAGCATCTGGATTGGACTGCAGACTTTGCATTTCAATTGGACTTTACTGTACACTCCACAGTACAGCATCGTAAACTGTAAAACAGCTTATTTCTGATCTGATAGGGATGAATTTAAAACGAAAATCGAATTGTAGGAGGGTCAAATTCTGAGAATTACAGTGAAGTTTTCTAGGTGCACAGACGTTAAACAAAACTCTAGGTTTGAAGAGTTCATTGTGGTCTTGAAAGAATTTCAAAGATAGTCTTCTAAACGTTTTTAGAAGAATGCCACTCTTACACCATTTTTCGAGGCTGTTTACCGTTTCATTTGAAAGCGCCCCTGTGCAGAAGCAGATGTAACTGAGTAATTTGCAGTATAATTTCCAAATGAAAAGCAAAATCTTTTACGTTACGTTAAACCCTACCTTAGTGTGCCTCGGTAGCTGTGCGGTCAACGTGGCGGGTTACTAATCGAAGGGGCCCCGATTTCATTCTCGGCCGGGTCGGAGATTTGGGTGTTGTGTCTTTCTTACGTTCTTTTCTCTATTGAGATGGCTGAATTCGTACGGCCCGAAAGCCAGTTAAAAAGATTTTAAAAAATGAAAATACCTCGCCCAGCACAATCACCAGATCGCTCCCCAAATGAGAACGTTTGGATCATCGTGGGCAACGCTGTAGAACCCTCTCGGGATTTTGACAATGTAATGCGCCAGTTGGACAGAATTTGGCACAATATCATTCAGGAGGACATCCGTGAACTCCATCAGTCAATGACACACCGAATAAATGTCCAATTTTCATTAAATTGTAACCCTTTGTTTGCCTTTACATGGGCACTACATTCATCAACCAATTTACGTCCCATTCCGATAATATTTTGTGTGTGTATTTCCCAACGTGAAAGAACGGATTTTCAGTTGTGACGAGATCTAGTTTGTTACCATAGCCAACATAAGCTTCGAGGGATCAAATGTTTTACAAACAAAATTGCCATTTCGTTACTGAGGGGGGGGGGGGGGGTACAAGATAGCAGGGAAGAAACAATCAAGAGTGTATTCGTACTTGTTATATGCTCTATCCCGCTCTCCTACTCTAGGAGCGGGAGGGCTGGAAGTGGCAAAATGTCAGTAATTTAGGGATTATAGGAATTATAGTGCGCTAGTGCTGTGTTCTCCTAATTTCGGTTCCTGGGTGAGAGATATACAGGGTGTTTCTCAATTCATGTTACACACTTTTAGAGGTTGTAGAGGGCACTGTGAAACACGTCCCCTCTACAAGTGCACATGCACTTCAGAGCTCATTTCTACGACATATTCTTTCTTGTTTTGGTCCGTATAACCACCTCTGAAAGTTGTCTACCCTACAACCTGAGTAACAACAGTACCAGTACATGTATTCCAATGCCAGAGGTTTCAGAACGGTTTTTGATTATAACTTTCCACTGTACGATTCCGGTACGGAGACCCTTACCTCAAATTGATACAATTTTCCTTCTCTCATCATCCTACAAAGTTTGCAAAGTCATCACAAAATCTCCCCGAATATACATACATTTAAAGGCGTCAGGGTCTGTAACTTTGACGCTGTGTAGCGTCGTTGAATGACGATTGCGGACATGAGTTCCCATGTAAAACTTGATCTATTAATTTCTCCTCTACATCCTCTAGAAGCGTGTAACTGTATAACATGATCTGTGAAACATCCTATACATACAACCAATAGAGGTTCTTTTTCTGTCTTTCATCAGTCTTCTCACTTGTTTGATACTGTCCACCACGGTTCCCCTCACGTGCAAATCACTCCATCTTAGAGTGGCACTTGGACGCTATGTGCTCAGTTATTTGTTGTATGTATTTCAAGCTCTGGCTTTCTCTTCAATTTTTACCCTCTACAGTTCCTTCTTGTACCATGCTGGACATCCGTTGATCCCTTAATATGTGTCCTGTCATCTTGTCTGGGCGTCTTGTCGGTGCTTCCCAAATCATAATTTCTTCACAGATTCTGTGAAGAACATCCTTAGTCCCTACGTTATACCTTCACGTAAATTTCAACATTCCTCTGCAGCTCTACGTCTCAAACGCTTCAATGTTTTTCCATTCTGGTCTTCCCACTGTCTACGTTTCACTAACATAAAATGCTGTGCTCCAAACGTACGTGCCCAGAAATTTTTTCCTCTAATTGAGGACTGTGTTTGAGATCTGTAGACTACTCTTCCCAAGAAATTCCCTTTTCGACTGTGCAAGTGTGTTTTTTATGCCCTATTATTTTGTTTCTAACGTACCAGAATTCAATAACCTCTTCTGCTTCGTGATAGTTCATTCTGCTAGTTCTCATCACTTTCGCGTTTCTTCGGCATTCTCTCAATCCAGATGCTGTTCTCAATAGCCAGTTCACTACATTCAGATACCGAGCGAGGTGGCGCAGTCGTTAGACACTGGACTCGCATTCGGGAGGCCATCGGTTCAATCCCGCGTCCGACCATCCTGATTTAGGTTTTCCGCGATTTCCCTCAATCACTCCAGGCAAATGCCGGGATGGTTCCTCTGAAAGGGCACGGTCGACTTTCTTCCCCATCCATCCCTAACCCGGTAAGGCGGATGACCTCGCTGTCTGGCCTCCTTCCCCAAACAACCCAACCCAACTACATTCAGAAGATACTGAGTACTTCCTCACTTTGACTGAGAATGGCAAAGTTATCAGCGAATCGTGCCGTTGATATTCCATCGCCCTGATTTGTAATCCCACTCTTAAACCTTCCTTTTATTTCCGTCATTACTTCTTCGACGTATATACTGAACATACGGGAGAAAGACTGCATCCCTGTATTACACCCGTTTTGATCTGAGCACTTCGTTCTTGGTCTTCCACTCTTATTGTTCCCTGTTGGTTCTTTGTGCATTTCCCGTCTTCCCCTACAGAGTACTCTTCATTTTCCAAAATTTCGGACACCTTTCACCATTTCATGTTGTTGAACACTTTGCCCACGTCAACAAATTTTATGAATATGTCATGATTTATATTTAGCCATGCTTCCATTATGCAGTGCAAAATAATGACTGACCCTCTGGCACATTTACCTTTTGTAAAGCAAAACCGATGGTCACCTAACGGATAGCCAGTTTTCTTTTCAATTCGTTTTTATATTACTCTGTTACCTCAGTTTACGTGCACAACTGGTAACGCTCTCGTCCTTGTGTTACCTTTGCACTTGAATTTCCGAATATAAAAATAATTCGAAATACGTCAATAAAGTCAATAGCATGACTGTTCTTGCGACCTAGCCAACTTAACTACAGATTTAATCATGTTTGGTCCGCAGCTCGTGGTCGTGCGGTAGCGTTCTCTCTTCCCGCGCCCGGGTTCGATTCGCGGCGGGGCAGGGATTTTCTCTGCCTCGTGATGACTGGGTGTTGTGTGATGTCCTTAGGTTACTTAGGTTTAATTAGTTGTAAGTTCTAGGGGACTGATGACCATAGATGTTAAGTCCCATAGTGCTCAGAGCCATTTGAACCATTTTTTAATCCTGTTTAGTAGAGTAGTCGCTAGCCTCCTACATGACTTTATGTCACACCTTCACTATTTTTGTGTATTATTCTTGTAAGCAATTGGATGCATGAGTTGTTAAGCTGACTCTCCGATAGTTCTCACACTTCACTGCTCTTGCTGTCTTCGAAATTCTGCGGATGATGTTTTTCGCATATTCTTATAGATTTTACAGACCGACTTGAATAGTCACATGGTTGTCGCTTCCGTCAGTGATTTTAGATACAGCATAGGGAATTTTATGCATCCCTTCGGATTCATTTTATTTTAAGTCTCCTATAACTCTCTTAAATTCTTAGTCTAATGCTGGATCCCTTATCTCTTCCCTATCTTCTGTTTCTTCTTCTATCACGTCGTCAGGCAAGTCCTTGCCCTCAAAGAAGCATCCAATGTACTCTTTTCTCCTATCCGCTCTCTTCTCTGCAGTTAGTTGCCGAAATTCTATTGCACTATTAACCTTACCACCCTTGCTTTTAACTTCTCTGAAGGTTTCTGTAACTTTCCGCAGCTCGTGGTCGTGCGGTAGCGTTCTCTCTTCCCGCGCCCGGGTTCGATTCGCGGCGGGGCAGGGATTTTCTCTGCCTCGTGATGACTGGGTGTTGTGTGATGTCCTTAGGTTACTTAGATTTAAGTAGTTCTCAGTTCTAGGGGACTGATGACCAGAGATGTTAAGTCGCATAGTGCTCAGAGCCGTTTGAACCATTTTTGAACAGATTGTCAATCCTAGGGCCCGGGTTCGATTCCCGGCTGGGTCGGAGACTTTCTCCGCCCAGGGACTGGGTGTTGCGTTGTCCGAATCACCATCATTCCATCTCCATCGACGCGCAAGTCGCCGAAGTGGAGTACCATTGAAAAACTTCCACGCGGCGAACGGTCTACCCGACTGTTTGAAGACAGTAGAAACTGAAGAAAACCTTAGGTAGAGACGCTAACTGTAATCATTGTAAAGGACGTTTAACTTCGAAATGAGTCATGTACTAAAATGCAGAGATTATATAGTTTTAAAATTTTATTAGATAACGTATTTTATATGGATACTCTTGAAAAGATCCATGCACATCATAGGTGGACTGTATTATTCGTTTATGGTCGTAGCTACTTTTCTGCCGATCGGTGTTTCTCCTCCGAAATAAACAGACAACGCTGTCTATTATTATAGTCGTTCCCAACATTGTCCTGTACTTAACCAATGGTCCATCAATGACAGTGCTATAAATTAATCAGTCGCAACGAAACAAGGTCGATTTAAATGAAGTACATATCAACCGTCTATTCCTCTCTCGTTTACCATTTCTAGATTGTATATAAAGTGAACAACGCCCACAAACAGTTGTTTTCTGACCGCGTTCTGTACATAAATATTCAATGTTTGTTTCAAAGGTTTCGACGACCTGTCAGAGCATTCTGAATGAGATTACCTTGGATTCTCCAAATCCCTTCTCAGTAACGACGTAGTGGACAGTTAAAGGAGTCTAGATCTTATTCTCGCCTTCCTTTTCCCATTCGCACCATTTATGTGTTTTTTATTATAAAAAATCATCTTCTACCTTGATTTTAACTGTCAGTAGTGGGATATTCTAATCTTTAGTTTTGTTTCAGTTGTAACAAGAAATATCGAATCTCTCAAGATTTTTATTCCAAGACCGACTAAGATCGTGTGAACATCCAGTTATCCTTTTATTAACTTGTAATTTATTTTATCTAACGAATGTGATACGATTCTTCTGTGAGAAACATGCAGGTACTTTTTAACAGGAATTACAAAGTGCTACTTCTAATCATGTTGACGTATACATTTAATTTACTGATCATTTAGGTAATGCTTGTTTTATTGTTCATTACGTAACACCTAGAGTGCTCGAATTTCCACAGAAATTGCTCCCTCGCTCGTCTGAGACGCTTTATGTAGACCAAGGAAAAATTAAATCTTGATTCCCAGAATGAAAACTGAAACCATTTATTCACGAGTAGGGCTCCTGTGTTTTAATTACAGCGCAATCTCGCTTGTCGCAGGGTGCAGTCGTGTAACAAAAGTGGAGAAGAAAAAGAAACTCCAAGTACTGTAAATTACTAACAACGACTACCACGTAATTAAATAAATTAGAAAAGCTCCACTACCAGTTACTCTTCACCAGTGACACGAGTAGTTCATGGTGTGAAATACAATTTTCCTTGAAGTAATTTAATTCTGATTTAGCGTAAATTTGAATTTAGTTCATGTTTAAAATGCGTACAGCTTTGTTAACAGCAAAGGGATGTGTGTGACGCACATTAACAGAGTGAACAGTGTACGTACTACGAAAAGCAACATTTTAGCCTAATCCCTTCGGGCTTCAGGGTCATGGAATCAATGAGGCTAATTACTGCTGCTCCATACCATCAAAGCGCTGATATAAGGGACATACGCAACGTGCGATGAGGTAACAAGTTCCATATCGGAACACCTACAATGTCGGACGTATTAGTGCTGAACATGGAAACTAAGCCTCATATGCAAGGGTCGATCAAAACGTTTCTGTTCGAAGGGAACACTAACCACTGCCTACCTGTCGGAGCTTTCATACTGGCATCGGAATCACGCTGGGTTGCATATACGCTACAGTATCGACCTTAAATGGGAACTTATGATCACCCCTTATACACTGATCAGCCAAAACATTATGGCCACTGCCCAGCGTGACGTCAGAAGCCGCCTGGTGGTGCTGTGGGCACGTTGCGGGGTAAACGGCGCAGACGAAAGCCTTCTAGCCTTCTAGATATAAGTCCTACGCACAGCGGCCATATTGGCACGTGACGTCCTATCTTCAGTCGGCAGCCCTGTTGGCGTGTATTTTGTTTTGAAAACGTGTGGCACGTGAAAGTGACATATATTTCATACAGTATTCGCCTAAGTTCTTAGAAGTATGGGATACAAGTGCTGCGTTCCCTTTTGCCAGGAAAATTATAAATGCCAATAAGGCATGAAAGCGCACAAGTTTCGATTTCCCAAATGTGTGAATTTGAGAAATCACTGGACTGCAGCTATTCACAGACAGGAATTTGTGTCTACGCATCGTTCAAGGGTAAGTAAATGACAAAAAACTTGTAGCGTGTTATTTGTTTCCGTTACACCACATTTGCCAATTGTTCTTAAAAGCAGTTACGTATCATGTAGCAGTATAATTTGTTTCTTAATTCTGGGCCATTGCTGCGAGGTTAATACGAAGCTGGCTGTGAAAAGTCTCTCATACTTGCAACTATTGTCACACAGAATAGTTATATTAATTAGTGTGACTCGAAAATGTTTAGTATTCATTATCATTCCTACCAGATTATTGAGTTTCCAGTACTTTTCTTTGGAGGAGCTATAGAATGATTTTGTTCAGTTTTACATATACAGCTAGCTATTCGGAAATAATTTCGAGTAAACTACCTTAGAAAATTGGTTTAATGACTTCAGTGTTCGACAGATGCAGTATAGAAAGCAGAATTTCGAAGTAAGTGCATAATGATTAAATTAACAGCACTCTGTGACACGAATTTCAGTCAAGGATTTAGGAGAAACAATCTTTTCATGTTTAAGGATCTAAATTTCTGGAGAAACAGGGAAATAAAATATTTTTTAGGTTTTTTTATTTATTAAACACTGTCATTAAGTGCTCCATTTCGTCGATTGATTTGAGTTTCGTGTGAGATCAGCAAATTTTGAAGTGGAGAGGAAAATTTACGAAAATGACCAGGGAAACAAATTCTTAAATTCAGTAGGAGCTCCAGCTGCTTTATTTAAAACCGAAAACGCCTGCTTTGTGTCGCATATTGCCGATTTTTTACTGCAAGAAAGCGTAGCTCCTGAGGTATAAGACAGGATTTAAAATTATAGTTTGTATTCAAGCCTAGAAAAGCGTATTTAAGGCAATTTGCAAAATAATTTTACATCTTGAAATAACATAGGGCAGTTTTGTTCAGTTACTTTACGCAATAATACAAATTTCCATGCTTTCATTAGAAGGACATGTAGGAGAGGAAAGCACGAGAATCTCTATGCGGTCTCAGCTCTAAAACTCAAAAAGTTAGTATGGCTGCAGAGTGCTTAACAGGAGCGTTCCGATACAGATCCGGCCATAAGTATGTGACGTCACAAGTGTGTGTGCAGGTCTGTAGTCTAGGTGGTGTTGTGCAGACATGGACAGGGGTCACACTAGCGAAGATACGGTTGAAAATGGGGAAATCCTTTAAGTAGGCAAAGGGCAGATTATTATTTCGCAACGTCTCTGAACTACTATCTCGAGAACGGCGAAACTGGTGTAATGTCCTCGTGCTACTATCGTGAGCATCTACGGAAAGAGCTGGACGGACAGTGAAACTACCACCAGCAGCTAAATGGTAGGACGCCCATTCCTCGTCACAGAACGTGGAATACGGAAGCTTGTCTGCGCTGCAAAGTAGCGTAGATAGTGGTCTGTGGTGTCAGTGCCAAAAGAGCGCAATGCTGGTGCTCCCACGAATGTTTCGGAACACCCCCTCCATTGTAAATTGTGGACCATAGGGTTCTGCAACAGATCACCCCTACGTGTTCACACGTTGACCCCACGACAACGTCAGTTACGACTGCAATGGGCGCGGGACCATCGGGATTCGGCCGTCGATCAATATCGGCTCTTGGGATGAATCACATTTTTGCTACACTAGGTGTAGGGTCGTCTCCACAAACACCGAGTTGAATGGCTACTCGAAACGTGTAGCACGCCAAGGACGCAGTCTGGCGAGAGCAGTATAATGCTATCGGAGACATTCTCCTGGGCTTGCATGTGATCTGTGGCTGTAATCGAAGACACGATGATAGCTTCCAACCACCCGCATCCCTGCATGTTTGACGTCTTCCCCGAAGGCGATGTCATCTTTCAGCGGTAATTATCCGTGTCTCGGATCAATTACCGTAATACAGTGGTATGAACAGCATTATACTGAACTCAAGTTGATGTCTCGGCCATCGAATTCGTCTGATGTAAATACTACGAAAGCCGTCTTGGTCGCTACTGAGCACCTTCACCGTGTAGGCACATTAGCGGCCCGTTATTTAAGCGAATTAAATGACTTTTGTGTAGACATCTAACGCCACAAACTTCGACAAATCAATCTACAAACTGTCTGATCCCTGATACGCGGGCTGAGTGGTGTATTTCATTCCAAATACGGACAATTTTGGATTGAATGTCTCATTTTTGTCTCTCTCGTTATATATATTTCTTCTTTGGTAATTTACCATACAGGATTATATGTCGTGTGAAAAAAATATAAATCGTTTTATTAGTATTGTATTAATATTTATTCTTTCAATAGGGTTTCTAATTATTAGTCCTAATTTGATTGAGTTTTATTAGGATGGGCTATTACTCAGGTGGTCATAATGTTTTGGGATCATAATGTTTTGGCTCACCATTGTAGAAGTTTTTATGGCACATCTGTAAATTAACAAATCAGCTTCAATATGGTACAGATGTGAAGGCCGAAATCGATCTAGAACTCGTTGATCATAAGAGCAACGTAGATGTCCCTTCAAGGAAAATTTAATGATAGATTTTCTAAGATACCTGCTGCTACGGTCGCCGATTCGAATCCTACCTCGGGCATTGCTGTGTGTGGTGTCCTTAGGTTAGTTAGGTTTAAGTAGTTCCAAGCCTAGGGGACTGATGACTTCAGATATTAAGTCCCATAGTGCTTAGAGCCATTTGAACCATTTGTTAAGATATGAGGGGATAACTTCCATGGTACTAAAGGGCGCTTTAGAGGGTAAAAGCTTTATGGGAAGACAGAATATATCCAGTCTATGACGTTCGATGCGAGTACTGATCTGATATCCTGTCCATTTACCTAACTGCGAGGATGCCCCATGATGTTTCGGTGTTGCAGCCGGATGACTTCGACTTCTTATCACGGCATTTCGTTTAACTACCATTCAGCCATCTTCAGGTGACTTTTTTTCCCGCTATAGACTGCTGCTTCACGCCGCAACTTTATGCGAAAAATTGGCGCGGAGACGCATAGGCATAGGCAAAGACAACGGCTACGAGAGTGACTTCTATCATGTTCTGCGCCATCTTCGAACATTCCTCCATCCAAAGCGAGGAGGCACGTGAGTAGTTGTGGCACTACATGCGCTCTCTCTGACGGAATCTGAGCTCGCGAGTTAAATCTAGATGTCACGTTAATAGAACTAACTGTCGTAGAATGGACAATAATCATGAAATTATTTATTAATAAAGATATTTAAGAAATCACCGTGTCCTATGCCATATTCAGTTGAAAGCCGCCATCACGACTAGTGTCTTTCGGCAAACGTATTTCCACCGATTCCTTAATATTTGAATCCCACAAGGATCTCGTCGGGCCAAAATTTCCGTGGCGTTGTAATCCATGGAATGTCTTATGGAGATACAGGGCTCGGCTATGTCTGACATAATGGGCTGCTAAAGCCGTTTGTGGCATTCATATTCAACGTTCCTTTCACAGATCTGTCTGCGTTCTGTCTGACCCGTGTAGGACTTGCCACAATGGCGCGGTATTCTGAAGTCAGCCATAGCGGGCACTGTATCTCGTTGCACAATTCGTACACATGTATCATAAAATAGAAAACACTGGGTGAATCAACTAAAACTTTCACCGCTAATATTGCGGAGATGGAAAGGACTACTGACGTGGAGTTTTTACAGAATGGACTGCTTCTAAGGGACTCGTATTGTTAGCCAGTCAAGATTGTAAAAGTACTTTGGAAGTATGTTTTTGTGCAAACATTCACTTTTTTAAATGTAACAATGCCTACTGAAGTTAAGTCTGAAAGCACGGTAAATTAGAATGTATGTGGTGTTTGTCAATGGATTCTAGTGTGAGTTATTTACGAGAAATCCTGTGTTGAAAAGGTCCCACACCGACACTTCTACATTACCAGTGGTAGCACACTAAACAACAACACAAGAGCATACGCTAGTTATGTGGGTTCTGAACAGCAATGAGACAATTGCCCATCACAGTATGTGTTCAAAATGACCACAGGCAGAGGCAATGCACGCTTCCAGTCTGGTATGCAACAACTGCCGCACACCTGCTAGCATTTCGGGAGAGTTGTTCGAGAAGGCTGCAATAATACGTCGTTGCAAAACATTAGGTGCAGTTGGTTGGAGACAGTCTTTCAGCTTTCCCCACACAAAAGAGTCTTCAGACATCAAATCCGGGTCACGTGCCGGCCAAGACACAGGTCCTTGCGTCCTGCCCGACGATTTGGAAACAATTCGTGAAGACACGATGTAGTACTTTGTGCACTAAGGACTGGACAACCATCATGTTGATACCACAGGTCTAAAGCGGAACGTCTTCTAGCATCCGTGGGAGATAGTTTTTTAGGAGGCTGCAGTATTTCTGCAAGTTCAGTGTCCCGTCTATGAAAAACGGGCTTATGAACTGATGGTTCACTATCCCACACCACACGTTTACACTCCATGGACACTGACGACGCCGAAGGTTCGAGTCCTCACTCGGACGTGTGTGTGTGTGTGTGTGTGTGTGTGTGTGTGTGTGTGTGTGTGTGTGTGTGTGTGTTTGTGTTGTTGGTGTGTGTGTTGGTCTTATCACAAGTTAGTTTAAGTTAGTTTAAGTAGTGTGTAAGTCTAGGGATCGATGACCTCAGCAGTTTGGTCCCTTAGGAATTCATACACATTTGAATATTTGACACTGACGATTCACCTGACGAAACCAACGGGGATTGTCAACATATTAATAGTGCATATGTTGGTGGTTTACCTGGTCATGATCGGTGCATGTGGCTTAATCACTAAACAAGATAATTGGTACATTTGGAGTATCCTGCCTTAATGCCTCGTATAGATGTTGGCATGATTCTCATAATCATTTCCATGCAGCTCTTGATGGATAAAGATGTGATAGGAATTGAACCTGTGTCGATGGAGAATGCATAGGACACTTGTGTGACTCATGAAATGTCCTCGTGCGATTGTGCAGGAGCTAACGTACCGATCAACTTCAACAGAAGCAAGAACATTAATTTTCCCCTCGTGATTACTCTGCTTTTCACATTAAAGTACCTGGCAGGGGGTTCAATGAACCACATTCAAGCTGTCATTTTATTGTGATAATCACTTCTCGCTATGTAGGTGGGTGCCAACAGTATGTTTTCGCAATCGGAGGAGAAAATTGGTGATTAAAACTTCATGAGATGATCCCTTCGCAACGAAAAAGTCTTTGTTTTAATGATAGCCACTCAAATTCACATATCATGTCTTTAGCACTATCTCTCCTATTTCGCGATAACATAAAACGAGCGGCCATTCTTTGAACTTTTTCGATGTCATCCGTCGGTCCCACCTGATGCGGATCCCGCACCACACAGCAATATTCCAGAATAGGCCGGACAAGCTTGGTGTAAGCAGTCTCTTTAGTAGTCCTATTGCCCCTTCCAAGTGTTCTTCTAATGAATCGCAGGCTTTGATATGCTATACCCACAACATTATCTATGTGATCGTTTCAATTTAAGTTATCTGTAATTGTAATGGCTAAGATATTACTTACAGCTTTAAGATTTGTGTGACTTATCGCGTAATCGAATTTTAGCCGATTTATTTTAGTACTCATGTGAATGACTTCACACCTTTCTTTATTCTGGGCCAATTTCACTTTTCGCACCATACAGATATCTTATATAAATCATTTTGCAATTCGTTTTGGTCATCTGATGACTTTACGAAACGTTAAATGACCTCATCATCTGCAAACAATCTAAAACAACTACTCAGATTGTCTCCTAAGTCGTTAATATACTTCAGGAACAATTGATGGCCTGTAACACTTCTTATTGGAACGCCAGGTATGACTTCTGTTTTACTCGCTGACCTTCCGTCTATTACTAGGAACTGTGGCCTTTCTGACAGGAAATCACGAATTCAATTTCACAACCGAGGTGATATTCCATAGGCACACAGTTTGGTTAGAAGACGCTTGCAAGGAACGGTGTCGAAAACCTTCTGGAAATGTGAAAATATGGAATCAATTTGACATCCCTTGGGGATAGCACTCTTTACTTCAGGAGTATAAAAAGCTGCTTTTTTTTAAAAAAAAAAAGTGTTTACTGAATCCATGCTGACTGTGTCAATAAATCGTTTCCTTCGAGGTAATTCACAAATTTCGGACACAATATATGCTCCAAAACCGTACTGCAAATCGACGTTAGTGATATAGGTCTGTTATTCAGCGGATTACTCCACTTTCCCGTTTTGGGTATTGGTCTGTCTTGAGCAACTTTCCAGTCTTTAGATACGGATATTTCTGTGAGCGAGCGGTTGTATATAATTGCTAAATATGGAGCTATTGTGTCAGCATACTCTAAAAGGAATCTAACTGGTATACAATCTGGACCGGAGGCGTTACCTTTATTTAATGATTTAAGTAGCTTTGCTACACCTACGATATATACTATGTTTCTCATTTTGGCAGCTGTTCTCGATTGGAATTCAGGGATATTTACTTGTTTGGTGAACGAGTTTCGAAAAACCGTGTTTAATAATTCTGCTTTAGTAACAGTCATCAGTGGTTTCACCGTTGTAATCGCGCAGTGAAGGTAGTGTTTGCGTCTTGCCACTGGTGTGATTTATGTATGACCAGCGATATGACATATATATATATATATATATATATATATATATATATATATATATATATATATATATATAATATCAGTTGCTGTCGATACTATCTCTTTGAACGAATTCCACATCTTCTCTACGTTTATATATTCAGATCGGAGGTGTCTTAAAAGGCGTTGAGAGCATTTTCGTAAGATTCTTTAAAAATTTGTACTTTGCGTTTCTATTTTATGATTGTGGGTGTTGCAGTATTCAGCCTAGCAGCATCTGTCTTGTGCTCGCTAATCCCTGTATTCGTTATGATACTCCCTATTTGTCAAGGATTATTTGCTGCTAAGAGTTCAAGTATGCTCTCGCAAGAATTTATGCTCCGATGGGGTTCATGTACTAATTGTTCAAAATAATTTTCTGAGAAAGCATCCAGTACAATTTCGGATTACCTGTTTCAAATGAGACTTAAGTTTTCTTTGAACTGTTCAGCAACTATATCTTCCGAATCGGAGGGTCGGTAAAACGATCCAATTAATAGTTTAGTCCGATTGTGAAGTATAACCTCTTCCCGTACTATTTCGCAGGAACTATCTACTTCAATTTCACTACAAGGTAAACTTCTGACTGCAATAAATACTCCTCCACAAACTGTATTTAATCTATCCTTTCTAATACCGACAGGTCGGTTGAAAAAGTTTCATCTGAACTTATTTCCGGCTTCACTGCTTTGTATTAGGACTTGGAGCTATGGTTCTTTCCCGACACAGCTTCGACAATTAACTACAATATCAATCGTTACTACAAATACCTTACTGTGTTTTACCTGCCCCATTTTAGACGGACGCTCTTTCTATAGTTTCCTGAGACCCTCTACCTAAAGAACCGCCCAGTCCCTTTTACATAGCCCCTGCTACCCGTGTAACCGCTTCCTGTGTGTAGTGGACTCCTGACCTATTAAGCAGAACCCAGAAGCCCACCACCCGATGACGCACGTCAACGAATCTGCAGCCTACACAGTAACAGAAGCGTCTGAGCCTGCGATTTAGACCCTCCACTCGACTCTTTACTAATGGACAACATTAGGTTCTATCAACGATGCTGCATCTGGTGAGCTCTGCCTTAATCTCGCAAGCAAGACTGGCAGTCCTTACCATTTATGCTAGCCGCCAAAAACCAGAGAGAATCTCCTCCGATCCAAAGCGACACACGTCATTGTTACGGACATGATCTGCCATCTGCTGGTGGCTGCACCCTGTTCCCTTCATGGCATCCAGAAGCACCCTTTCCACATCTGGAATGACTCCCCTCGGAATGCACACGGAGTGCACACCGGCTTCCTTCCCCTCCTTGGCAGCCATGTTCAAGGGCCCCATTACGCGCCTAACGTTGGCGCTCCCAACTACAGGCAAACCCACTCTCTGTTAATGCCTAGACCCTGCGAGTCGAGAAGCTTTCTCTGGAACAGGGTCGGCGACTGCATCCAGCTTAGAGACTTAGTCAGCAACAGAAACCTGTCCGTCAAACCAACCGGGAAAGCCCTACGATCGGCCCCTCTGAAAGTCTTTCAATACCTGCCAGACTTTGGAATGATCTCCCACTTGATCAGGGGTGAGAGGTCAACTTCAGTGCAGGTAATACCCGGGACGGCCACAGCAGTGGACCGATCGGGGGACATGTGGGGCGTGCTCGACGTCCATCGCATCCTCGCGTCAGACTCCACACAGCGAGGCCACTAGGCTGCACCCTTGGGTGGTGTGATGGAAGCCAACACTGCCCGGAGCTGTGAGCAAAGGGTCACCAACCTCAGATGTTAAGTCCCATAGTGCTCAGAGCCATTTCAACCAATTCGGAGAAAACACACCACATCCATTTGTGTACAACAGTCATTTCCACAACTTACGTAGCACATGAATAGGAGTTGGAAAATGGTACAGTACGCTCCAGTTTTTGGCTGTACGTATTGATAGAAAGTTGAAGTGGAAGATGCGTAGCACTAAGCTGCTCGAATAATTACTTTCAGCTGCTTCTGTTCTTCGTATGAGTACTGTGGAAATAAACAAACCAACTTCCAGACACACTTCATATATTTACACCAGTAACTTCTTATGGAATTATATTCTCATCACTTCTAAATGAAGTACTGTTTGTACGACAAAGAGCAGTAGGAATAACCTGTGGCGTTCACCACCAGTCGCTATGTAGGTTGCACTTAAGGGGTCTAGATATCACAACACACATATTCACCATATTCATTAATGAAATTACCACAAAAAATCCATTACAGTTTGGAAAGACTAATGATACACATACACACAACACTAGAACAAGAAATTACCTTTATTACTTGTTATTAAAACTGTCAGTTGCTCAAAAAGGAGTAAAAGATGCAGCACAAATAGTATTTTGTGATTATTCCAACAATGTAAAATGTCTGACAAGTATTAAAATAATTTTTAAATCTAAACTTAAATTTTTCCTCCTAGATACTCTTTCCATGCCATTGACGGATTTGCATTTAAAAATTGATAGCCTGTAAAAACCTAGTTTTAGAACGCAGTTTCATAAGTGAAGGAGTAAGGCTAAAAAATAAAATAATGAATGAAGTTAACACGAACAATGTCATGCATCTTGTAAATTCAGTTTCACTTAATTTCGATAAAATAATCATTCATACGATCTTTAGAATGTACGATTAATAAACTAAGACTGTCGGGATTCTTTTTTTTTTACTCCTCATCATAGAACAGAACTTGCACCTTAGGTCCTTTCTTATAGATGGATGTGTTCTAGTTTCTCCATTCCCCTACAGTCTGACTCTACAATTCCCTCTTGCACGAAGGAAGTTCTTCAAATGTTGTTTCCTTGGGTGATATTGCGCAGAAGCTTCCCATTACTTATACTGTCAGTCTCCCCACTTTTCAACATCAGTCTTCAGCACCACGTCTCAGACATTGTGACTTTCTTCTTTCCCGGTTTTCCCAGTCCATGATTCATTACCATACAGAGCTGTGCTTCAAACGTACATTCTCACAAATTTCTTCCTCAAATTAAGGTCGATAGTTCATACTAACATACCTCATTTGGCGTGGAATGTCCTCTTTACTGCTCTAGTCTGCTTTTTATGTACTCCTTGCTTTGTCCGTCATGTGTTATTTTGCTTACACGTTGGCACAATTCTTTCAATTAGTGTGCTTGTTGGTGACCAACCTTCAAGTTAAGTTCATCGCTAATCTTGTTTCACTTACACCTAATTACTTTGATCTTTCTAATGGTTATTCACAATCTACATTTTGTACTCATTACACTTTTCATTCATCAGGCAATGTACAAATAATTGAGGACAGCAATTCATGAGCGAATCTCCTTATTGACATTCTTTCACCTACAGTTTTATTTACACTCTTGATTCTTATCTCCGTCGTCGGTTCTTAGATATACAGATTAAAACAAGGGGTGAAACGCTGCATGCCTATGTCACGCTTTTTATATTGCGAGTACATCGTTCGTGGACTGAAATTACTACTCTACCTTCAAGAATCTTACACATACCGCATATTACCGGTCTTTCTCCATAGCTGACTTCTAGTTTCTTTCAGAATTTCAATTATTTTGTATTTCACATGTCAGACTCTTCTGCTAGAGAGGCCTTTCTACTGATCGTGCCTTCATTATTAAGTCTTGCTTCCAATAACAATCGCAAAGTCAGAACTACCTCTCTAATGTCCTTACACTTCCGAAAGTCAAACTGACCAAGCAGCTCCTGGATATCCTTTTCCATTCTTCTTTATATTTTTCGTATCATTAATCTGATTGTGTGATATACATGTTCTGCATACTAACATTAATAGCCGTTTGGTTGCCACTTACCCCAACGATTTTACGAACTCCAATGGAATGTTATGTATCAGGCTTGCTTGAACGCGTGTTTTCAAGATCTCTGTTAAACCCCGACTATGATATTGCATCCCGTATGTCTTCCCAGTCGACTCATATTTCTTTTCTTAGAATATCATACATAACTACCCACTGTACAGAGCGTCATTTTACTCTCTCTATTTGCTCTCTCCTCTGCATATAACAGTGCTGCAGTATTCCCACTGCACTGTTAATGTTGATGCCCTCTCTTTTAATTTCATCGACGGTTATTTTGTTTCTTCCATATGCTGAATTAGTTTCTCAGACGACCAACGTTTTTCGATTTCTTAAAGCTTAGCTTTGCACTTTTTGGCTTTGGTTTCCCTCCTTTTCATAGTTATTTCCTTTCTAACCGACTCACACTGCTATATTTTGGTCTTTTACTATATTATTGGCCCTTTTCTAATTGGCCTGTCGAAATATTTCTACTTTCACCCAACATTTTTACGCATATACCTTCCTTCCCCGTATTTTATCCGTCAAATTTCAGTGACTGTCGTTTTTAAACGTGTCAACTGTTCTTCAAATGGCCTGCCTAGTGTGATATTCATCATCGCAGTACTGAGCCGTAGACAGCCTCAAACGCATCTGGCCAATCCACAATATCTTAGCATCCCACTTCTTTCCACATTGCTGGCCGCGGTGGTCTCGCGGTTCTAGGCGCTCAGTCCGGAACTGCACGACTGCTACGGTCGCAGGTTCGAATCCTGCCTCGGGCATGGATGTGTGTGATTTCCTTAGGTTAGTTAGGTTTAAGTAGTTCTAAGTTCTAGGTGACCGATGACCACAGATGTTAAGTCCCATAGTGCTCAGAGCCATATGAACCATTTTTTTCCCACATTGTCTTCTCCGGACGTCCATCATCAGTAAACAATCACCCGAGTCCACACCTGCCTTTAGGTATGCCAAGAAGTCTAAAATATGATTTCTAAATCTCTGCGTTTCAAGACTGAATCCGCCTGCTGCATTCCTGTGCCTGTTGCGATATTTGCGATATTTGAACTTTGTATCAGATATTATTTACTTATTTTTCTTACAGAACGCATTTTATCTTCTGCCATTCGTAGTACCAAACCCATATTCTTCCGCAACTCTGTTTTTTATTTCTTCCCCTATTCCCACATTTCAGTCACCCATGAGTATTATATTATCAGCCCCCTTGATACCGAATTACCGTTTCTCCATCCCTTCATATTCTGCTCAAGACATCAGTATGTATTCGCGAACTAGTGCTGTTGGGATTGGTGTGATACCGGTACTGATGAAATTACCCTAGTCCGAACTATTCACAGCGACTCTCTCTCTGCCCTACCCTCTTATTTATAGTGAATCCTACTCCTTTACAACATCGTCTGACCAGAAGACATTATTTTCTTCCCCTATTTCCTTGGCTGATCTCCACTGGGTCTAGACTGAACCTTTCCATTTCCCTTTTCAGATTGTTTAAGTCTCTTACCACTTTGAAATTCCTGACATTCCACGCTCCACCTCGGAGGATGTTACATTTTCGTTGGTTTTTATGGTTGCCTTGATATTGGCAGCCATCTCCTAGGCAAATAAACAGGAAACTAATCAGCAAGATTTTGCTGATGGGTACTACAACATAATACTTTTTCGCTTACACGCTGCAAGTCTTGGTGATACACATCAGTCTTTAATGCAGTGGTCTTCATTGCGTTATGCTTCCTCATGCCGTTGATCATCGCTGTTTCTTTCGCATCTGAGGGATAGAGTCCCATCCAAATAGCACATACTCTGTGTGCGCTGCGCAGTTTTCACAAAATCGTTAGAAGTAAGAGAGTGACTTCTTGCAAAGGGACGCTTTGCTGCTATTGCAGAAAATTTTTATTCAGAATTAAAGACGTGGTTGAGATTGGACTTCCTACTTCTAGTCAGTGACGCTTACCTCTTTCTGGGTATGTTTTGTTTTTCTTTACATTTTAACTCACATAGAAATAAACATATTACATCTTCTAAGGAAAAGGTTTGAATCTCCAGCTGATGAAATTATGTAATAAAAAAAGCTGTCGGTTTTCCTACTTCATAACTAAATTCCTTGAGTAAAAACGAAAAACTAACAATAAGCAAATATGAATTGGAATGGAAGAAAATGTAAATATTTGCACTTGAAATGAAAATGAAGTATTTGAAATTGGGTGTGACAAGATATCAATGATAATATTCACTGATGAAATTACTATCCTGAGTGTAGTCGAAGCAGAATTACAAAATCTGTTGACTGGTGTGGAAAGTCTACAGCGTAAATAATATGGTCGGAGGGTAAACGGAACCAAGAAGTGGCAAAAATGAGAATAGCGGAAAAACTTAACATCGAAGTTGATGGTCACGAAATAGGCGAATTTAAGGAATTCTGTTACCTTGAAACAAAATAGCCAATGGCGGTCGAAGCAAGATAGACACAGAAAGCAGACTAGTACAAGGGACGAGTGGCTTCCTAATCAGAAGTAGTCTGTTATCAACAATAAAAACTGTTAAGGTACTGCGAAGGTATCACTGAACGAGTTAGACTGTCTGGACGGTCACAAAAGTAAGCGTCAAGTTTAATTTTCGTCTCGATGTTTCTCATGGAATGACAATGAAAACATTAATACAAAATGTAATTTTAAAAGGAACTCCAAAGTTGTAAGTGCATTCATCTTCAAGATATACCATTGCAAAATATCGGCGTTGCTTTTGAAGAAAAACAACATTGTAGTCATGTGTGTAGGATAAAATTTACCTCCGGTTTCTTTCTTCATTCGTGTAGGAATTAGAATCTTATCAATTCGAATGAATCTTTCTGAAACAACACGTGCTTGCCCTACATAGATCTTTTATGAGTGTAGCTGGTATAGAGAGAGATACGGAGAGATGGCGAGAGAAATGCCGCATAAACGCAATTACTACCATTACAGAGGCAGGGGAGGCTTTGCGCCTCGTCACGTACTGTCATTCAGCGTTATCGAATGTGTGCGGCAGTCAGGCGGAGCGACGCCTACGTCAGGGCTGCCAACAGCGGCCAGTCTGCGATTCGCAGCGGCTCGGCTCTGTGTTTACGGACGGGATTGGCGAAATGACTTCCGGCAGCCACCGAATGGCCTCACCGGGCGGTGCCCATCAGGTGCTCACTGCGGCTTCCGGCCGACTAATGGCGACGATTACCGCGTGACGTCACCAGCGCCGCTGCCGTGGCCGCCACCGCCGCCGCCTCTGCTACGCGAATTTGCGCCTGGGCGCAACGCTGATCTGATGACAAGAGTGCATTTCCAGATCGAACTAGCTACAATTTCTTCTTCGAATCAATGGGCATATTCAGATGGCAGAATGAGGAGGTATAGTTTCTTTTCTTCAAATGGGAACTCTTCTATATCGATCGTAAAACAAATGAAAATTTGTAGAAGTTTGACAAGTCAAAATCACCAGAAGTGTTCCTTTTCATACAATCACCCACATGTTGCCAACGGTTATTCCTCTCGTCGCTATCTCAGCATCATATCAAAAAATGTTGATGATCATCGTTTGATGAGGTACTCTACTGGACAGAAATGGTCAGAAAAAGTGCCAAAAAAAAATGATTCAAATGGCTCTGAGAACTATGGGACTTAACATCTCAGGTCATCAGTCCCCTAGAACTACTTAAATCTAACTAACCTACTGACATCTCACACATCTATTCCCGAGGCAGGATTCAAACCTGCGACCGTAGTAGTCGCTCGGTTCCGGACTGAAGCGGCTTGAACCGCTCGGCCACCGTGGCCGGCGAAAAAGTGCAGGCAGGCTTCTGATTGCCTCTGTGTACCGCAGAAATTTCGAAGTAAGCTCTCACAGGATGCGAAACGTGAACTCAAATAAATACTCGGTGTGCCGAACCTGCACTATTGCGATGTAACCCGTCTCTCGGATGACTGAAATAGTTGATGTTACGCGCTTTACATCAGTAACATCCATCTGTAGAAACAAGTCAGTGCCTCAAACGCCCAGTTAGGATAGCTGCGGCTAGACAAATTGCGTGGTTTATTTCATCGGCTGGAGAGCACGTGTGCGCATATCTTACATCACGTTTCAGGTGCCTGCCGCCTCATCCTTGCCGCAACACAAGATATGAAGTTCTCACTTACCTAGTGTCCTTACTGAGTCCACCCACAAAACAGAAATGTTTGCAGACTCCCAATCTCTCATTTTTATCCCTGAACTCTGCAAACAATTTAATGTCCCGTTGCCGATAAGAATACGCTTCCTTCGGTTAACGTCACAATCTTTTGTACATCTACATCCATACTCCGCAATACACCATACTTGGTACCACAACTAGATTCTTCTCTCCCTGTTCCACTCCCAAACAAAACCAGGGAAAAATGACTGCCTATATGTCTCTGTACGAGCCCTAATCTTTCTTATTTTGTCTTTATGGTCTCTCAACAGATACCCCTCCGTTGTAGTTGCACCTACGGAAGGGCCATCTGTATCGCTGATGGACGCAAGCCTCCCCACCAACGGCAAAGTCCATGGTTCTTGGGGGTAGGTGTTTTATTGTATGTTTCTAAATTTTTTATGTAGTTGCCATTCTTGGCATTACAACAGGTTTAAATGAGTGTGCTACCAAGTTTACCGTCGTTTTGTCTCACCCGTTTGTCAGTCTTTTTAAATTAACCTTTGAAATTGCATTGTTGTTTTACAGTATGTTTGTTAAATTTTTTGTAATTGCCATTCTTGGCGTTAAAGGATTTCAGCCATGACTGTGGTTACTTGCCTTAAATTCTAATTTGATCACATGGGCTTGTTTTTAAAACATTGTTTGGTGTGTCTGTATTTTATGCTCATTTGAAAAATTGTAACGCACTGAAAGCACTTTTAATTACACAGTTGCTTATTCCTTTATTAATAACGTGTGATATCTTGATTTATTGCTGAGACTGGAACTACTGTGTTAAAATAAATGTCTGTAACTCTAAAAGGGAACCAATAGTAACGGATGATGGCCCCGTCCACAATCGTAACCGAATCCTGTCTTCCTTGACTACCAGGTTTCATTTTCCTCATGTTCATTACTGCTGGTTTAAAACCTATCTGACAGTAACGTGCCTTTTCATGAACAAATACAAGGTTCAGTCACATTAATGAGACTATGCTTGTGTCCAAAACCAACGTGAAAAGACTACTCACAGACGGCAGGTGGCGGCTGAAGCAGTGCAGGATACATAAAGCGCGTCGGTGGTACGTGGAGAAAGAGTGCAGTCGTTGTCGCAATGCGGAAATGGAACGTTCTGTTTGACGTCCAAAAGGACATCATCATTTGTTTTCAGGCCCTGAGTGGAACCGTTTATAAAAAGGTTACGTCTGTAAGCTGTGCGCGTGCAGCCTTGGTTAAACTACACCGCGTGTGGCAAAGTGCTGCTACCAAAACCGGCGCCGAAGTAACTGTGATGCACAACTGGCCGTCGGTGATACGGCTGAACGACGACTGTGGAGAAGCGTACGGGCGAACAGCCGTGCAACTGTTGAGCAACTGTCAGCCCATATGAACCAACGGGCTACCAACAGTGTCTCTTCAACTAACGTTCACTGAATGTTGCTGAGCCTGGCTCTCGGTCGTAGGCGTCTAGCTCATGCACCCATGCTGACTGATATTCACCGGCAAAGAGGGCTGGAATTTGCACACCTGTACCGCAACTGGACATCCACTGAGAAGCGACATATGACATTTTAAAATGAATCACATTTTATGCCCCAGAGGTTTGATGCCCGTTTGTGCGGAGTGAAAAATCTGAAAAACCTGCAATAGTTCACGGAAGGGTCGAGACCGGAGAGCATTCCAACAGTAATTTTTCGTTCTGAAAGGCACAATGGACCAACACAAGTACACTACTGGCCATTAAAATTGCTACTCCACGAAGATGACGTGCTACAGACGCGAAATTTAACAGACAGGTACAAGATGCTAAGATATCCAAACAATTAGCTTTTCAGAGCATTCACACAACGTTGGCGCCAGTGGTGACACCTACAACGCGCTGACATGAGGAAAGTTTCCAACCGATTTCTCATACACAAACAGCAGCTGACCGGCGTTGCCTGGTGAAACGTTGTTGTGATGCCTCGTGTAAGGACGAGAAATGCGTACCATCACGTTTCCGACTTTTATAAAGGTCGGATTGTAGCCTATCACGACTGCGGTTTATTGTATCGCAGCATTGCTGCACGCATTGGTCGAGATCAAATGACTGTTAGCAGAATATGGAATCGGTGGGTTCGGGAGGGTAATACAGAACGCCGTGCTGGATCCCAACGGCCTCGTATCACTAGCAGTCGAGATGACAGGCATCTTATCTGCATGGCTGCGGTAACGGATCGTGCAGCCACGTCTCGATCCCTGAGTCAACAGATGGGGACGTTTGCATGACAACAACCATCTGCACGAACAGTTCGACGCCGTTTGCAGCAGCATGGACTATCAGGTAGGAGACCATGGCTGCGGTTACCCTTAATGCTGCATCACAGACAGGAGCGCCTGTGTGGTGTACTCAACGACGAACCTGTGTGCACGAATGGCAAAACGTCATTTTTTCGGATGAATCTAGGTTCTGTTTACAGCATCATGACGGTCACATCCGTGTTTGGCGACATTGCGGCGAACGCACATTAGAAGCGTGTATTCGTCATCGCCATACTGGCGTATCACCCGGCGTGATGGTATGGGGTGCCATTGGTTACACGTCTCTGTCACCTCTTGTTCGCATTGAAGCCACTTTGAACAGTGAAGTTACATTTCAGATGTGTTACGACCCGTGGCTCTACCCTTCATTCGATCCCAGGAAACCCTACATTTCAGCAGGATGATGCAGGACCGCATGTGCAGGTCCTGTACGAGCCTTTCTGGAAACAGAAAATGTTCGTCTGCTGCCCTGGCCAGCACATTTCCCAGATCTCTCACCAATTGAAAACGTCTGGTCAATGGTGGTGGTAACTGGTTCTTCACAATACGCCAGTGACTATTTTTGAGGAACTGTGGTATCGTGTTGAAGCTGGATGGGCAGCTGTACCTGTACACGCCATCCAAGCTCTGTTTCACTCAATGCCCATGCGTATCAAGGACGTTATTACGGCGAGATGAGCCGACCGCGGTGGTCTCGCAGCGTTCAGTCCGGAACCACGCTACTGCTAAGGTATCAGGTTCGAATCCTGCCTCGGGCATGGATGTGTGATGTCCTTAGGTTAGTTAGGTTTAAGTAGTTCTAAGTTCTAGGGGACTGATGACCACAGATGTTAAGGCCCATAGTGCTCAGAGCCATTTGAACGGCGAGATGTGGTTGTTCTGGGTACTGATTTCTCAGGATCTATGCACCCAAATTGCGTGAAAATGTAATCACATGTCAGTTCTAGTATAATGTATTTGTCCTATGAATACCCGTTTATCATCTGCATTTCTTCTTGGTGTAGCAATTTTAATGGCCAGTAGTGTATGTGTCTACCCTTGTCTATTGTTCGTTTCTTCCCGACACGCTCGCATCCACCAGCAGGACAATGCATCATGTCACAAAACTCGCAATGAACGTACATCGTTCGAAGAGCACCTGTAGGAATTTACTTTACTCCGTTGGCCACCAAACACCCCGGATTTAAACCCAATTGAGACTTGTTGGGACCGCTTTGATAGGGGTGTATTCGCCATCCTTCCGCATCCGAGAAACCTAGCGCACCTAGCCACGCACTGGAGTCGGTAGGTCTCCTTATCCTTATCGCTTTTGACACGTGGTCACATTAATGTAACTGGATAGTTTACTTCTGTCGTACATACACAACGTGAATACGTATGCCATGTAAGTGTCTTCTGTGCGCTGTCTTGCTCTGATTATGACTCTGGACACTTGTTTCGGAGAAAAGCCGAGCGTATCTACTCTCTCTAATAACCCAGTAATCGAAGAGACGCTAAGCACTAACCTACTTTCCGCAATAAAAACGGCTCAAAGTGGTCTAAGCACTATGGGACTTAACATGTTAGGTCATCAGTCCCCAAGACTTAGAACTACGTAATCCTAACTAACCTAAGGACATCACACACATCCATGCCCGAGGCAGGATACGAACTTGCGACCGAAGCACAATCGTGGTTCCGGAATGAAGTACCTAGAACAGCTCGACTACAGCGGCCGGCAGTCTTCCCTCAATACTTCCGTATAAAAGTTCCTCAGAAGTTTCAAAGATGAGTTATTTTAGAATGTTGACATGTAAGCTATTACAAAATGACAGATACTTGTGCTAAAGCAAGGCAGACATTAGTTACGTCAGTCTTTACTTAATTACATCGTGACTATAAAAGATCATATACTGTTTCAGAATAAGTAAGGGCGTCGTAAAATTACATGAAGTATTGCTTTATGACCACAATACATATTTATGTGGTGTTGGCTGCAGCTATTGTGTCTCCTGGGGGATGGCAGTCCTTTAGCCTCTTACATAATGCATTCCTGTAACGCACGGTTTTCTCCCAAAGCCCCCTCTGCCGTCCAATATAGAGTTCTGTGTACAACGAAATAAGCAGAGAGGAGATGAAGTTCAGAACAAATACGTTTACATTTCAAAAAGTGCAAGAGGTAACAAATGTTTCGTTGAATTCAGTGTGTGTTCTAAATATTCGAGACAAAAAGTGACAAAGAAATATCCGCTCCCCAAAACATGTAATAAGTTGTTACGTGCAGTTCTCAGAGAGAACTTGTCTCACGGACTTTCCCTGTCCTCGTTTCCATTGTGCCCGTTTTTATGAGGCCGTCAGAGGTAACGTGTGCTGGTCTATTTATGCTTTCACTCTTGATTGTCGTATCAGAGTAAACTGAGAAGCACTCTTTAAGTTCTCATTACGCGAATAACACAGCAACAATCAACAGTTGTCGTCGTAATGTCCTATAAAAAGTGAATACAATAGCCACAGTAAGAATGTTGAAGAACATTAACTGCGATATTATTCGCACAGTCGGCGGAAACTAATTCTATCACTTTTTTTTAAATTACATGTACATCTACTTCAACACACTTTTCTACAGACGTATTTTGCAAGCCATCGTACCGTTAAAGCTAGTATTCCTTCCTTTTCTTGTACCACTCGCCAATAGAACGATGGAGAAACGATTGCGTACGAACCCTAATTTCTCACATTTTATATTCTTGATCCTTAAGGGAAATGTATGTTGCTGACAGTAGAATGGTTCAGCAGGCGATCTCAGATACTGGTTCTTTAAATTTATGCAGTAGTACCTCTCGAAAACAGCCTCGTATTCCCTCTATAAATTCGAATTTGAGCTCACGAAGCACCTTCGTAATACTTGCAAACACAATTACCGTGGCGGTAAAAGACCTAGTAGCACGCCTCTGAACTGTTTGGATGCCCTGGTGGGCATCTGAACACTATAACAAGAATCATCAATGGGTTGCATTAGCGTTGCTGTCACGTTTATGGATCATCCACACTTCCCCAAAATTCTGTCGACAAAACGAAGTCGAGCATTTGCCTTCCATACTACAATCGTCACGTCTTGCAACGTTACGTCTAGATATTTAGTTGATGTGACTGTGTAAAGCAGCATCTTACTAATGCTGTATTTGCACGTTACAGATTTGTCGTTCCTATTCATCCATTATCTTACAATTTTCTGCATTTAGAGCTAGCTAACATTCATCATGATTACTCCTAAGTAGCTCAAGGACGACACCTTCCCGTACACCAGAGATCATACGGCAAAAGTAAATTACTGCTCGCCCCGTTCGCCAGATCATTTATGTATACAGAGAATAAGAGCTGCCCTATCACACTTCCATTAGGCGCTCCGTTACCCTTGTGTCTGAAGAACACTCGCCACTAAGGACTAAGTACTGCGTTCCATCTCATAAAGCGTAGTCGAGCGTCTCTGACGTGGCAACCGTATGATCGCACCTACGGCGACAATCTGCAGTGCTGCATAGTGTCAAATGCCTTCCGGAAATCTAGGAATATGCAATCTGCCTGTTGCCCTGCATCCATGCTTTGTAGGAAATCATGAGGGGAAAAAGACACACTGAGTTTCGCACAGGCGATGCTTTTTCAAAATGTTCCAATCTCTGGACATAACTTTATCTGTGCCAAGGAAATTTATTAGAACTCAGAATGTGTTCCAAGTAACATTAATAAAAAGTGCATTTTAAATTTAGTACTGTATTTTATGCCCCTTTCCCGTTTGTTCTTCGTCTACTTTTAACTTCCATCTTGCGTTAGAGGCTTTGTTACAGTCACTACTTCAGTTATTTAGGTACCCAAGCTCCGACAACCCGGTACTTTCAAAATTTTAAGTTCACTTTCTGGAGAGCACAAGTGTGAAACTATTCCTTCAATGCAGTCATTCATGAAATCCCACTAAAGTAAGTTACAGAAGGTCAGTGTCAAGCAGCTTCTGAAGTAAAATACCGCCATAAAACTCTAGCAGGAACGTTAGTAATAAATAGTTTACGAGATCAATTTTGTTACTGATGTCTGGGAAGGAGGGCAGGAACAAAGAAGCCATGACACTGGGTTTGCAAGGATCACAAGAAATCGGTTTCACTGACAGATACAGCATTTTGTATTCGAATAAGGAGAAGTTATCTGATTCATTGAAATTGGTGTACAGGAATATTTTTAGATTTATATGTGAAAAGACAGTATAAGTGAGGAAGAAAGCCATTCTCCTGTTGGAAATGGTTACAAACTTACCTTCCTCCAATGAAACTGACTTACTCAAACAATTACAGTGACAGCGTAGAGTTTACCATAACGCGGACTCCGTGCCCTAGAGCAGAGGTAATTGAAACGATATGTTCAAATGGTTCAAATGGCTCTAAGCACTGTGAGGTCATCAGTCCCCTAGATTCAGAATTACTTAAACCTAACTAACCGGCGGCCTGGGTGGCCGAGCGGCCCTAGGCGCTGCAGTCTGGAACCTCGCGACCGCTACGGTAGCAGGTTCGAATCCTGCCTCGGGTATAGATGTGTGTGATGTCCTTAGGTTAGTTAGGTTTACGTAGTTCTAACTTGTAGGGGACTGATGACCTCAGAAGTTAACTCCCATAGTGCTCAGAGCCATTTGAACCATTTGAACCTAATTAACCTAAGTACATCAGACACATCCATGCCCGAGGCACAATTCTAACCTGCGACCGTAACAGCAGCGTGGTTCCGGACTGAAAGGTCTAGAACCGCTCGGCCATAGCTGCAGGATGAAACGATGTGTGAAACAATCCTTGCACCAGCCAAGAAAGGAATCCCACACATTTTCATTCATTAGCTGATACTTAGAAATGCAGGGTGAAAGGTATTAAACGTTACGATTCCCTTAGGATATTGCTCTCATCTTTTACAGCGACGATGATTTACATTAGCCATAGGATGGAATAAACAGAATATGGCTTTAGTGTAAGGGAGAGACAAACAAAAGTAACGAGGAATACCGTGACTTTTACACCACTCTGCATGTCCTCAGTTGGTTTAATTCAGAATTGCAAGGGTTTGACAAAAATACGGAAATAGCGCAAGAATTATGTGCTTCAATATAAATGCAAGTGCTAACCAAGCCGATAGGTTTAAGTGCTATATACGACCGCGAACGGCATCTGTGTAATTTCCTCCATACCTTACAAGTGTCAGTAGTGCTCAGATCAGTGTTTCTTCTGTGTAGTTGTCAGTGAATTACGTCGTAGCTAAGTGAATTCTAATGTGGGCAAATTGTTGGTGCTTGAATGGCGGGTACTTCCGTGACGAATGTAGCAGAAGTGTTCGATATTTCAGGAGGAATCGCATAGAAAATTTATATCGCATACAGGGAAAGCGGACAAACTTGGCCCGTTGTCACAACGCGGGCGAAAGTATGCGTTTGTGATCGTGATGGATGGCCATTGGGTGGACTCATACGAGAAATGAAGTGGCTTGTCATCTGATTGGGTGCTTATGGAATATCGTCTCAGTTGTGCGACTGGATTCGTGATTTCCTGTCAGAGAAGTGACAGTTCGTAGTAACTGACGGAAACTCATCTAGTGAAACAGAAGCCATTTGTGACGTTCTCGAAGACACTGTTATAGGCCGTATGTTGTTCCTTGTCAATATAAACGATTTAGTAGACAATTTGAGCAGCCGCCTTATGTTGTTTTCGGATGATGCTGTCGTTAATCGTCCAGTAAAGTCATCAGTGATTCAAAATTATTTGCAGAAATATTTAGATAAATATCTGTATGGTGTGAAAACTGGGAATTGTTCCTAAACAGCGAAAAGTGTGAGTCCATCCACAAGTAAATGCTAGAGGAAACCCGTTAAACTTCAGTTACACGATGAATCAATCAATTCTAAAGGCCGTGAATTGAACTAAATATCTAGGAATTACAGTTACGAACAATTTAAGTTGGAAAGAGCACGCAGAAAGTGTTTTATTGGCAGAACTCTTGGAAGATGCAACAGATCTTCTAAAGAGGCTGCCTACATTACGCTTAACCGACCTTTTTTGGAGCACTGCTGCGCGGTGTAGGATCCTTCCAGATAGGATTAACGGAGTACATCGAGAAAGTTCAAAGAAGGGCAGCACGTTTTGTATTAACGAGAAAAAGGAGAGGAAGTGTAACGGACATGATACAGGATTTGGGTTCGACATTATTAAAACAAAGACGTTTTTCGTTGTTATCGGGTCTTCTCACGAAGTTTCAATCACCGGCATTCCCCTTCGGTCGCGAAAATATTTTGGTGACGGCAACCTACGTAGGGAGAAAGGATCGTTATAGTCAGAGCTTGCGCAGAAGTATGCAGATGTTCGCTTTTTAACATGCGCTGTTCGAAAGTGGAATAACAGAAAATTTTTCTGAAGGTAGTTCGATGATCCCTCTGTCAGGCACCTAAGGGTGATTTGCAGAGTATCCATGTAGATGGAAATGCACAGCTTCGGGCAAACTAGACTTCCAAAACCACTCATCACTTATGCAATTGCCAGTAACAGCAAGACATGGTGCCGAAGCCATAAAACCTGGATTGTGGAGCAATGGAAAAATGTAATTAGCTCGGGCGAATTAGTTTTCACAATATTTCCAACTTCTGACCGAGTATGTCGGTGATTCGGCAATGGTTTGAGCAGCCATATCTTGGTTTTCCACGATCTCCTTGGTTACTCTGCAAGTTCGCATTACTGTCCGATGAGGATTATGTGACAGTTCTGCCTGATCATGTTAACAACTTCTTCTCCAAAGACGACGGAGGGGCTATTCACACAATTCGCATCGTTTAGGACTGGACTTACGCGAGTGAGGATCAACTGTCGCTTCCCCCTGACCCCCACACTCACTAAGCCTCAATCTTATGGAGCTTTTGTGGTCTACTTAAGAGAGAAGGGTGGGCGATCGGTATCCACTCAAGATTATCGTCACTTGAATTTGCGACTATTTTGCAGTAAGAATGGCGTCAGATTCCTTTGAATAATTTTTTTTTCAGTCATTAGTCTTCTGACTGCTTTGATGTGACTTGCCACGAATTCCTTATCATCGCAGAGTACCTTTTACACCTAATATCCTCAATTATTTGTAGGATGTATTCCATTCTCTGTCTTCCTTTATAATTTTTACCCTCTAGCACCATAGAAGTTGCTTTCTGATACCTTAACAGATCTCCTGTCATTATGTCCCTTGTTCTTGTCACGTAGGCCACGCGGGGTGGCCGTGCGGCCTTAGGAGCCTTGCCAAGGTTCGAGTCCTCCCTAAGGCATGAGTGTATGCGTTGTCGTTGGTGATAATTAGTTTAAGGTGGACTAAGTAGTGTATGGCTCTAGGGACAGAAGACCTTAGCTGTTTGGTCCCATAGGAACTTACCACAAATTTCTATTTTTTTTTTCTTGTCACATATTCCTTCCTTCGGGCATTCTGCCGAAAACTTCCTCATTCTTTAACTTATCATTCTAAATAGTTACCAACATAATTCCGAGGCACCACTTCTCAAAAGCTTCTGTGCTGTTCTGTTTCGGTTTTCCCACTGTGCATGGTACACTACTATAGAATGCTGTGCTCCTAATATAGAGTCCCACAAACTTCTCCCTCAAATTAAAGCCTACGTTTAGTAGACTTCTCTTGGCTAGGAATACTTCTCTTAGCCTGGGACGCCCGCTTTACCTGTGATAGTGTAGTTTTTATGTCTTCTTTGCTTCTTCCATACTAGTTTATTTTGCTTCCGTTGTAGCAGAATTCCCTAACTACTTCTACTTCGTGGTCCCCAATTTTTATGTGAAATTTTTCGCTTTTCTCAATTCTGCTGAATCTTATTATTTTTGTCTTTTGACGTTTACTCTAATCCGTCTTCTGTACTCATCAGATTGTTCATTCCATTCAATAGATTCTATAATTCCTTTTATTTTCACTGAGAATAGCAATTTAATCAGCGAATATTGTCCTTTCAACACTAATTTTAATTCCACTCTCGATCCTTTCTTTCATTTTCGTCATTGGTTCTTCAATGTATACACTGAACGGTAGGAGTGGAAGGCAGCATCCCCATTTTACACCGTTTTTATATGAGCAGTTCGTTCTTAGTCATCTGGTCTTATTGCTCCCTCTTGGTTCTTGTACATATGGTATACCATCTGAAGAATGCTTTTCTTGGAACAGAAAAATATCCCGATATTCTCCTATTTAAAACACTCTGACAGAAAACTGGGGAGCCAGCTGCCTCAATCTTCATAAAAAAAAATGGTAAACGAACAGCGCGGAACATTGTAATTTCTTCACCCCGTCTCTCTGTGTAGCGCAGCCCCTGACACTGTCTACATCCCTTTCTCTCGCTCTTCCTTACCGCTGTTTCCTGCTCTGCCACTTTCACTGTCTCTTTGTCCCGCTGTCACTCTCTCTGCTCCATTCTCTTTTTCTCTCTCATTGTCTCCCATTGCCACTGTCTCTTCCATTCCCTCTTACAGTTTGCTGTCTTTATTTTCAGCCACCATTGTCTCCTCCCAACGAATGTCCACCAGTCTGGTTGTGGGGTAGGGTGGTGGGAGCGGAGGGAGTGGGGCGAATGGTGTGCAAATCCTCAAGTCTATGCATGGTCTCCACTCATTTCGCTATTTCATTTCCGCTCTCTCTTCTCTCTTTTCTTCCCACTGCTACTATCTCCATCCCTGTCTCATTCAGTTTTAGTGTCACTGTCTCTCAGTAACCACCACTATCTCCTCTCTCTTTGGCTTCCTCTGCTGTTGCCTTTGCACATGTCTCTTTCACGTTCACTGTCACTTTCACTCTCCCGACATCAATTTATCTTCTCTCTTCCACAACCACTGTCTCTCTGCTACGAATTTGCTCGTTTATAAAAATTCTTGTTGAGGAAGACGGTATCAGGATTCAGGTGCTGGTTTCTCGCTTTCCAGTTAGAGGCTTTTCAGGAGTAGTATATTCGGCTTTTTTGTGCTTTCATATGTGCATGTTTCATGTGATTCCGTTCTTTTTCCTGTAACAGCAGGGTAAGCTGCTTATATATACTAGTATCCAAACTTAAAGCAACAGATAGAAATTTTGCAAAGTTGTATTTATTTTTACACGGAACGGTATAAACAGGTGACAGTACAGTAAAACAAGGTAAAGAATACAGAATGTTAACAACTGCAACATGCAAAACGGTAGAGAAATATCTTCTTGGTTTTTTCCAACTTAATGGATTTAGATACACATTCCGACAACTGATTAAGAGGCTCAGTATGGGCTGTGACCACATCTGTTATCAATAAAGGCCTGGAAACGACGGAGAATGCTGTGAGTAACACCATAGACATCGTGCTGAGGTAACAAAAGACGCCCGTTATTCCTGCGGGCTCTCACAAATCTTGGAGAGTGGTTGGTGGATGCTAAAGTGATGCAACTCGTCTCCCTAGTGCATCCCAGACTTGCCCTATGGGATTCAAATCGGGAGGCCACACAAGGCATGCAAATTCTTCCAAGAAAATATCAACCATCCGTGCTCTATGATTATTAGCGTCCATAAATGTTCAAATTTAAGTGAATTCCTAAGGGACCAAACTGCTGAGGTCTTCGGTCCTTAGAGTTACACACTACGTAAACTACCGTAAACTAATTTATGCTACGATCAATACACACACCCTTACCCACGATCCTCCGGTGGGAAGGGCCGTGCTTTCCCTGACATGGCGCCTAAAACCACACGGCCACTCCACGCACCTCAGGGACATTTCCAGAGCAGTTAAAACAAGCCAGAGTTGTACCTTTGCTTAAGAAAGGTAATGCAGAAAATTACAGCCCCATTTCCTTGCTGTCACCATTCTCAAAAATAGTAGAAGCAATTATGAAAGACAGATTAATGAATTACCTGAATAAATACAATCATTTAAGCGAATCACACTTTAGTCTCTGAAGTGGCAAAAATATGGAGTCAGCCATAGTAGAATTCACCAATGAAGGCTCTTGACAAAGATGAATGTGTCACAGCCATATTTTTGGATCTTTCTTTCGATACAGTCAACTGCAAGAGTCCATTAAAGAAATTAGAAACATTAAGAATAGGAAGTGAAGCTAATGAGTGGTTTCGATAATATCTAGCAGATAGATAAGACATACTTGAAGTAAATCTGAACATTTAGTAAAACTCTTACCAGAACCAAAATACATTAACACAGGGGTTCCTCAAGGCAGCATATTATGGCCAATACTATTCCTGATATACATCAATGACTTTCCCAATAGTGTTACTCATGGTAAAAAAATTCTCTTTGCTGATGACAGCAATATTATAGTCACTGAGAAAATAAGAGAACTCCTTACAGAGAAAGCAAATGAAACTCTCAAGGAAGTTTATGATTGATCAATAAGCAATAAAGTGACATTGAACATAAAGAAAACTAATGCCACAAGTTTCGGTTTGAAGAAGGAAAACGACAATGTTAAATTAAGTGTAGGTGGCACCTCTATAGACAGTGTAACAGATGCAAAATTTCTAGGTATGAATATTGATTCTCAGTTAAAGTGGTGTGAATACACAAAGGTACTTGGAAACAGAATGTCATCAGCATGTTTTGCCCTTAGAATCCTATTGTTGGTGTGTAATATGCAGTGTCTGTCAGTTGTATACTATTCATATGTATACTCAGTACTTAGCTATGGCTTTCGTTTTGGGGAACAAATGCACAAAAAAGGAACACAATTTTCAAATTCCAGAAAAGATCTATAAAAATAATAACCAAAACCAGTAGTCGAGCTCATTGTAAAGATCTATTCAAATCACTGGAGATTTTAACTGTTCTTTGTGAATACATTTACCGCTCAGTTGTACACATCAAAAATGACATTGGTAGTTACTGCACAAACAGCTCTGTCCATGACCATGGAACAAGAGCAAATGAAACTTAATTTACCAAGAAAAAATAAGCATAAAACTAAAAAAAGCATTTCATACCTAGAACTAAAACTGTACAATAAATTACCAAAAGAGATTAAAGAAATTGCGAGAATTCAGCTATTCAAAAAGGCGGCTAAAAAGTAACTGTTAACCAATACATTTCATACATTGCTGGATTACTTAGATAAAACACAGTAGGGGATTCGTAAAAAAATAGCTATCCAAATAAACAATAATAATGATTATTAATCTTCCAACATTTCACGTAACACCTTCACTATGTTTTTTCCTACTTTTTTCCTTTTCTAGAGAAACTTACGCCAAAGTTATGCATAGCACAGCACTAACACCTCTTCCTCTTCCTGAGCTGAGAGGGATGCTGATTCAGTTTTTCAGCATAGCAAATGGGAAATTGAGGTACAGAAAATGGCCCAGAGAACACAAGTGTGTGTGTGTGTGTGTGTGTGTGTGTGTGTGTGTGTGTGTGTGTGTGTGTTTGCTTGTGTAGTGAGTGAAGTGTTATAAAAGTGTGTGTGTAGTGCGCGCAATGACTGATAGTGAGATATGAGCGAACAGTGTGGCATTACGTTACTTAATACGTTTTTTGTAAGAAAGTATTGTATACCAGGAGTAAATCCAATGATTTTCTCTAACTAGATTATTAGATTATTTTAAATTGGTCTAAAATTGTAAATACTTTGGAGTGTCCTATATCGTTGTAAAAAGAGATGTACAGATGAATAAAGCTACTACTACTACTACTACTACTACTACTACATGCAAACCTCTCCATCAGCACCGCAAGTCCTGCGGAAATTGGTGGGGTCGTCTAATGTGATACACTGAAACTTTCTTGCATATTTAAATTCGCATTCCTAAGTGTCAAGTTGGTTTCTGAGAAATGTGTCAAACTTTTTTTTGATACCTAAATACCTAAATCTCAGAGCAGGAAATATCTGGAGCTCACGCTAAACGATGCTAAATCCGGGCTAGCCGGTACAACAAAAATTCATCTGCTCAAAAGCAATTTGTTTTCAATGACATTTACATACGCCATCTGAATGCAAAACAAAACGATTCAGTTTAAAATGTTGGCCCTTAATATATTTAATCTCTATCTTTAGTCTTTCAAACTGTCACTGTATCAGAACTGTTATTGTAATTATTCAGCAAATGAATATAAACATTAAATCATCTGACTTTCTACTAAAAATGCTTGAAAGTTCACAATATAACATTTTTACTTCAGGTGATTCTGAGGGAATTAGACTAGGAAATGGGACACGTAAAGTAGTAAGTGAGCTTTGCTGTTTGGGAAAAAAACCTGATTGTCGAAGTATAGAGGATATAAAATGTATACTGGCGATGGCAAGGAAAACGTATCTGACGAAGTTTGTTGATACTGAGTATAGATTTAAGTGTGAGGAAGTCTATTCTGAAAGTATTTGTTTGGAGTGCAGCCATGTATAGAAGTGAAACATGGACGATAAA
This sequence comes from Schistocerca gregaria, assembly GCF_023897955.1. Classification (NCBI taxonomy): domain Eukaryota; kingdom Metazoa; phylum Arthropoda; class Insecta; order Orthoptera; family Acrididae; genus Schistocerca; species Schistocerca gregaria. The sequence goes on from NC_064926.1 coordinate 429,874,389, forward strand.
TAGTTTAGAGTAGAAAAAATAGAAGCTCTGAAATGTCGTGCTACAGTAGAATGCTGAAAATAAGAAGGGTCGATATAGTAAGTAATGAGGACCTACTAATTAGAATTAGGCAGAAGAAGAATTTGTGGCACAACTTGACCAGAAGAAGGGATCGGTTGGTAGGACATGTTCTGAAGCATCAAAGGGTTACCAATTTAGTATTGGAGAGCAGCGTGGAGGGTAAAAACTGTAAAGGGAGACCAAGAGATGAATACGCTAAGCAGATTCAGAAGGATGTAACTTGCAGTAGGTAGTTGGAGATGAAGTTTGCACAGGATAGAGTAGCATGAAGAGCTGCATCAAACCAGTGTATGGAGTAAGGATAACAAGAACAGCAACAACAACATTTTACTGACACATTTTAGTGGTATTAAGCGTCCGAAATGATACTGACATTATTTTCACAAATACATTCTGACAACCACTGTACCATACAGTGGACATGAGCGTTGATGATAATAAAATGTATTAGCCAACCTCTGTGTACGGAACACGCATGTGCTCTGTACCTTGTTGCTATTAAGAATAATGACGTGACTGTCAAAAATCTAATTTCATTTGACGTACTTTGCCATGTACAGTGCAAGGCAGTATCTTATCAATTTTCATAAATATTTCTCAGTATACAACTCGCGATGTGTGATGCAGGTGTACAAACAGTCATGAAAATAAGTGAAAATGGGGAACTAATCTTAATGACTGACAAATGAGAGTAAAGGCTGCAATTTTAACTATACTTCATTAAGCTATAAGAACAATACACCTTTTCATAACGTTCTCGCACCTAGACAAGGTACCAAAAGATATCTTAATAACTCTCCTGCGTACAACTGCCTCCTCTGAACTGTAACGCAAGATCATACGCTTCTTTACAAATTTCCTATAGCAAACTTCAACCATATGCAATAATGGGTTTCTTCTTTATCCTTCTTCCATTGATATAATCTCATTTGATCAATATCTTTCCCCGAAATATAACAGAAATAACAGAATCCTGCTGTCTCCACCACACAGCTGGCCGGCTTCCATCCTTTGTAAATCAAGTACATTGGCAGACTGTTCAACACACACTGCAGCTGCTACTCTCTGACTTACGTGAAAAGGCAAAGTTAATCTCTCTGATCAGCATCTCCAGTCTCTGCATTACAATGAGTATGATTATATCGCAGGATGAGTACATTTATCAGGTTCGCAACTTCATTCACATTTACGGCCAAAACTTCCTGAGAATCGTCATTCCAAATACGACAGTCCACTTTCAACATCACTGGCTATTAGAGCAAAACATTGGCAAACCAGTTATCAGTAATACTTAGACAATTCAACTACACAGGGAAACAAATGAAGTACGGAGCCTTATGGCAGTACAACAAATTAATGTGAGGAAGGGAACGAATGTCATTTCATTTTTCTTATCGATGACCAAAAATGGTTCCACCAGATCTCTTACTGTGGTGATATGTTACCATTTGATTGACTGTGTATTTACATTGCACAAGCCAAATTTTTCGCTGCACTGCACTCAGTCGCAGAAAATGTGGAACGCCAAACAAATAATTAATCAATGAGCCAAATAAAAGTTCTGAAATAACTTTGCTTCAGATCATGCGACTTTCGAGGGAGAAGTTAACAATTAACCTCAAGCTTAAGAGGGTCGTATTCATCCTGTCATAACGTACTATTGTTTTTCAGGAATGGGACTGTCATACCTCAGAGGAGCTAAATTCTTCCCAATTAATTACATGGTTTTTTTTTAGTAATCAGTCTCCTGACTTGTTTCATGAAGTTTCCAAAAAAAAAAAAAAGCCCTCTACTTTGTCCAAATTTTCATCTCACAGTATCACTTGAAACCTAGGTCCGCAATTACTTGCTCGATGTATTCCCACGTCTGACTTCCTCTACAGCTTTTATCCTACGCACCTCCAGCTAGTACATGGAAGTTATTTCTCCTTGTGTGAACAGATATCCCATCATCCTGTCTCTTCTCCTTGTCAGTGTTTTCCACATATTCCTTTCTTCCCCGATTCTTCGGAGAATCTCATCACTCCTTTCTTTTTCAGCCCTACTAATTTTCAACATTCTTCTTCTTCTCAAATGCTTCGATTCTCTTCTGTTCCTGTTTCCCCACAGTCCATGTTTCACTACCGTAAAATTCTGTGTTGCAAACGTATATTGTAAGAAATTCCTACCTCAGATTAAGGCTTACGTTTCATACTAGCAAATTTCTCTTGGCCACGAATGAGCTTTTTGTCAGTGCCAGTATGCCTTTCGTGTTCTCATTGCTCCGTCTGTCATGGGTTACTTTGCTGACTAGGTAGCAGAATTCCTAAACTTCATCTACTTTGTCAGCACCAACTTTGATGTTAAGTTTCTTGCTGTTCTCATTTCTTCTCCTTGTTAACACATTCGCAGCTGTTTGATGTACTCTCTGCCGGTACTGTGTAATCATTACTGTTAGTTGCACTCAATAGATACGTAATTCCTCTTCATTCTCACTGAGGATAGCAATGCCATCAGTGAATCTTATCATCAATATTCTTCCACCTCGAATTTTAATCCCCCTCTACAACCTCTTGTTTTATATCTGTCGCTGCTTTTTCGATGTGTCTATTCAACAGGAAATGGCGATGTGCGCAATCCTGTCTTACACACTTGTTGTTCGCCCCCCAGTGTCATTTTTATATTTTTTTTTCCTGTCGCATATTGTACATCAAACGTCTTTCCCTAAGGTTACTACTATCTTCCTCAGAATTTCGAACATCTTGCACCATTTTACATTGTAGTTCGCGTTTTCGAGGTCGGCAAATGCTGTGGACGTATCATTATTTTTCTTCAGCCTTGGCCCCATTATCAACCAAAACATTAGAACTGGCTCTGTGGTGCCTTTACTATTCCAAAACCAAAGTGCTCTTCTAATTGTTCCCTCAATTGGCACTTATTTGTCAGCGGGACAGACAGCAGCCGCTAGCTCCCTGATCTTCATTCTACATATCCATTGTTAAACAGGACGATAAGGAAATAGAGGAACTGCAGTTTTCAACCCTGCAAGTATACGTGAGCCCCACGGCACAGGAAAACTCTCACGCTCGTTCATTCCACACAATCTCGCCCCTTTGATGTGAGGAGTATTTTTAACTTCCGAAAAAAACAGGGGACAGAGGGATTATGAAAATCAGCTTTCTGTTTCCACTTTGTCAGACATTGTTTTTAAGGTCCAAATGAGATTGTTACTTAGGTAGGTGCACAAAGGACAGCTATTTTCAACATCTAGGTACTGAAATGATGGTAGCCCTAAAGTAGTTTTGAGTATGACACTGGGCGCTTGGCACACTGTAGAAGAACAGATGAGGCCTGGTTTCCTCGTTGCTGCTGGGGTGCTGCGTCCGTACGACTATCCAGTTAACAGTCTCAGTAATAGTGATCTAGAGCTTGGAACCTCATAAGACAGTTCCCACATGATGCGTAACCTATAAGTGAAAACATGTTTTTTAAATACACAAATGGTAAGATGAGTGAACTTTCACCTCCTCAAATTTACAATTGTTACACTCTGAATAATCGAAGTTCTACAAATTTTAGTGCTTTCATTGATTCAAGCACATATCATGATTGGCAAAACACATAAACACAACGCTACGGGGTGTTGGATAGGTAATCACAAGTAAATAATAACAAAGCTAGTAGTAGATTAAAATAACGAACATCTGACAAAGGAGTTGTTCTTTCTTTGATATTTAAAAGACAATAACAATAATGTATGACCTGCAATTAGTTTTGCAAACAATTTCCGTATGGTCACCACAGATGAAATTGTAACAGTGACAGCACTTCACAGTATAGATACTTCTTGTCTGTAGAGTTTACATTATTCATGTCTTGGACCTGGAGCATATGATTTCTTGTCTTCCTGTGAGAAGATAACCGGAAAAGAATTATTCTCCTTCAACACAGATTCTGTCTACGTCTTAAAATCACATAGAAGATTCCTGATGGTCAATCTCCGCTGCATAAATATTGCTGTTAAATCAACCCTGAGTGTGTGAAGAATTCACAGTCCATCACGTAATATCACTCCTCGAGCTGCACATACAGACAATGAGGTGACAAAAGTCACGGGATACTCCGAATATCGTGTCAGACCTTCATTTGTCCGGGGTAGTGCAGGATCTCGATGTGACATGGACTCATTAAATCGTTGGAAGTCACCTCCAGCAATACTGAGCCATTCTGCCTCTATAGCTCTCCATAATTGGCAAATTGTTTCCTGTGCAGGATGTTGATTATGTTTCCAACGTGTTGGATGTATTCGAATGTCTGTCTTCCTCTAAAGTTTTTGCCTTCTTTAACTCACTCTAGTATCACGGAAGTCAATTCCATATGTCTTGACAGACGTACTGTCCCCCTTTCGCTTCTAATTCTCAGAGATTTCCACATATTCCTTTCCTCTCCGATTCTGCGCAGAAGCTCCGCATTCCTCACCTTCTCAGTCCACCGAATTTTCTGTAGCATGGCATCTCAAATGCTTCAAGTATTCTGTACACTATGTCAGCCATATCGACACCAATTACATCTTCTATCATGTGCCAAAAAAAAAAAATGGTTCAAATGGCTCTGAGCACTATGGGACCCAACGTCTGAGGTCATCAGTCCCCTAGAACTTAGAACTACTTAAACCTAACTAACCTAAGGACATGACAAACATCCATGCCCGTGGCGGGATTCGATCCTGCGACCGTGGCGGTGTCGCGGTTCCGGACTGTAGCGCCTAGAACCGTATCATGTGTTCAGACAAGTAGTTAGTCTTCTGACAGGTCTGATGCGGCCCACCACGATTTCCTCTCCTGTGCCAAACACTTCATCCCAGAGTAGAAGGTTGTTTTAAAATGTGCTGAATCAGTCCTTCCGACAACCATTTCTACTTCGATTTCTTCAAATTTGTGATGCAGCCATTTTGTCTTAATTTTTCTGTATTTCCCGTTTATTTCATTCCACAGTGACTCATAGTTCTGTATTCCTGAACATTATTGTACTTATTTCTTTCATCGCTCAGCTGAAGTATTTCTTCTGTTACCCATGGCTTCTTCGCAGTTACCTTCTTTGTACCTATGTTTTCCTTTCCAACTTCTCTGATTGCCCATTTTAGAGATGTTCATTCCTTTTCAACCTTACTGCCTCCTGAGCTATTCACTACGGCTGTATCTATATTCTTGGAAAACTTCAAGTGCATCTCGTCAATCCTTAGTGCTTCTGTATCCCACTTCTTTGCGTATTTATTTCTCCTGGGTATTCTCTTAAGCTTCAGCTTACTCTTCATCTACTCCTGCCTACGCTTTACAATCCAGTGTATGATTTCGGAGTCTCTGTCTGACCATATTGCGATCGAATTTAAAGATCCCCGTGTCACACGACCCGGCCTTTTTCAAGTATACCTCTTCCTCTTGTGATTCTTGAACAGAGTATTCGCCGTTACGAACTGAAATTTCCCCGTGGCCATATTTACTGTAGCCTTTTTTTCTACTTCTTGTCCCATAACTGCATTCCAGTCCCCCATGACTATAAGATTTTCATCTCCCTTTACGTACTGTATTACTCTTTCAATATCCTCATATACTCTCTCTATCTCTTCGTCTTCGGCTTGCGACGTCTGCATCTGTACCTGAACTATCGATATCTGTGTTCGTTTGCTATCGATTCTGATGACAACAATCCTACCACTGAACTCTAAACGGTAACAAACTGTCTACTCTAGATTCCTATTCATAATGAATCTTACTCCCATTAGACCATTTTCTGGTGCTGCTGATATATCCCTATACTCACCTGACTGGAGGTCCTTGTTTTGTTCCTACATCACTTCAATGACTACCTTCATATATAGATTGAACCTTTGCATTTCCTTTTTCTAGTTTCCGTACCACCTTCAAGCTTTTGACATTCCACTCCTCGATTCGTAGAACGTTATCTTTTCGTTGGTTATTGATGGTCACCTCGCCCTTGGTAGCCCCTTCCGGGGATACGAATGGGGGACTAATCGGGAATCTTTTGCTAGTGGATAGACCATCGTGACACTTGTTCAGTTACAGGCCTCATGTCATGTGGACTCACGCTAAATATCTTTAATGCAGTGGTTGACATTGCCTTCTGCACTCTCATGCCGTTGATCATTGCTGGTTCTTCCCCCCCTTACGGGCAATTTCTCACTTCCCGGACAAGAGAGTGCCCTGAACCTCCGTGCGCCGTATTAGAGATCCGTTGGTAGAATGAGGGAGACATGTTTGGCAGAAAGTCTTGTGCCGCCAGTGTTCATTATTAATGAAAATTTAAGCAGTAACCGAGGACGTTTTGATTACTACTCTAGCACGTTACCCCTAGACCACAAGTCCGACGTAGTAGTAATTATTTAAATGAAAGCATCGTTACTCTTAACACAGTGCCAAAAAGTGTGAGAACGCCTATTTAGGCAGACAAGCCTACACATTTTCTCAGGTAGGAATTCGAAAGCGAAATTCTTCATAATTACATACAGTGGTGATGGCATGTTTCCTTACGTTAATGACACTGTAACCATCTTTAGTAAACTCATCGCGCCATGGGCAAATCCATTTTTTCTGGGAATAAGTTTTCTGAGGAGCTACTAGAAATTCCCTTTTTAGCAAAACGATTTTCTTTGCTCCATCTCATACATCTCATCCCACGATAAGGAGCACCCTTATCGTGCTTGTGTTTGAGAGCACTCTTCACTGCTGATGAGAAGGAGATTTCCAATTTGATAAGGAAAGGATAAGCGATACTTTCGCCATCCATTTCCTTCTGTCAACTGAATAAAATTACGGCAGAGGTAATGTCATAAATGGACGTGGGCATCAGCATTTTGAGCATAATGGAGCGAAGGGACCTTTCGAGAATCCAATTTTCCGGTATCCATGTAACGCAGCTGCTTGGAGGGTTCGTAGGAAACGGTGGCAGGAGAAATACATTTCGGTCTCGAGTAGGAACTTTTAGGAGATTTTTAAAAGTTTGGCGTACTGCTGAAATGGACGTATGTGAACTTCTAAATTATGTTTATATATTAATTTTATTATGTTAAGGTTTTTTCATATGGGAAGATATCGTGTATTTTTAACATGTTTTACAAGACTTCCTGATCAGAAGGCTTAACCGGGGTTGTTATATGACTTAATAAATCCATTAGTGCAATGATCATATCTGAAGATAGGAAGCAAGTGCTGAAACAGGTTAGCTGAGCGTTGTTGTTCTTAAGAGTTGTTGGATGTAACACAATTAGTACATAAGTTTTTAGAAAAACGTAAAAACGTGTTCTATCGTTATCCAGAATTGGCAAAGGCGATTTACGTCCAATTTCATTCCCTTGAAGTTTTAACTGTGACATCATCTGTTCAAACGTAAGGGAAAGAAGCCTACATTTTCCCACTTCTGAGCTTTTATATATTATAGCCTAAACAGTAAGTTACTGATTCAAAATTGTTTATAGGATGCCGTCCTAATATGCTAATGTTATTCTTGGTACCTGATTTAAGGAATGCAAATTCTGAAAAAAATGAACACATTACAGTTAATTTTCTATATGTCTAGATGTAGTACAGATTAGAAATATGGTATCCTAATTTTTACTAATGGGTACTTGTAAAGCGTGATTCTCAGCAACGTGTAACAAGCTCGGAAGTAACGTGGGTAGCACTAAGACCTGTAATTTAATATAAGACAAGCGGTTGTAAATGGTGGGAAATATCCCAAAAGTGGTTGGTAAATGTTGCATACGGTGTGACTTCACCAGATAATGTTAGTCGCCGCACGTGCGGTAGTTACGCTTATTGGTCTGTTGCTTTCGATTAGCCCAACCCAAGTCAACTATATATGTTTGTGTAACTCTGGACCCACGTCCGCGAATTTAGCTCGTGGAGCACAGGGTTCACGTCTTACGTTCGGCAAGAATAAGTTTTTTCATTGTTTTGTTTACACTGAGTTCATATTTATTTTATTTAATGGTCTCGTGGTCTCCGCTGAGTACAGTACAACAAAAACCTAACATACTGCGTCAAGCGTAAGCTTCCCATTTATACCGTTACTAGTAAATAATGTCTACAAACAAAAAAAGAATTCACAAATGTAGAGAAACAAAGAATAAGAATAGCTTTTACTTGTTTACAGCGAAGAAAATAATTTTTTAGTTTAGACATTTACCTCACATTTATTAAGAATGCTCGCAATTTGCTCCGTTTGCTCGAATGCAAATATTGCATCAGTCAATCATCTCTTCACGCGCAAACACGTCCACGAGGTACGTCATCTGGTGACGTCACATGTTCAACATATCTCATCAATTTTCGTGGTAATTCCCAACATTTCTGATCCCTTCTGTCTCATATGGAATTACTTATTTTAGGTTCGTCTACGTCTCTTCGGTTTTTTTAAATGTTGCTAATAATCACCCTGTATTGTACAACCAATATAAACAATGTCCCAGAGCTTAAAGGCGTGAACTAGTCTACCTGCAAGGAATTTTTCCTTATTCTGTTTCTACGCCAATGTTTGCTAGCATTGCAGTATAACTTTTGAGAGAGGACAAGTTGCTCTCTCGCCTACTTTTCATAAAGATTTTGTTACAATTTGAGCGAGACTCGAGGAAGTTAACGGCCTGAGCAGTCATTGATGGCGCCTGGTTGGTCGCTAAATGCATGAGGTATTTTTTATGGTTGTTATTTCGTAGAAACGGCATGTTGAAAGTCGAAAGCGAGTGGTGGCGATCCCATCCCTCAGGCTAATGGCCGAACTGGGGAGACAGAGCACCTCCTAGTCGAGACAGTGCTCCAGCAGGACAATGCCGAGCTATACCTGCATTGGCGCCAGTCGAAGGCTGGGCTGGGGGCGACAGACTGAAGGGATGCTTCTGCACAGTAGAGTCATAGACCGGACACTGTGTGCTGTGCCACGCCTAATAGAAATTACGAAGTTTTCGTGTTAGTCAATACTGCAAATAGGCCTGTGACCCACTTCCATCGGCCGCCTTGGTCGTAGAAGAAACTCTGGCGTCTGAGAAACGTTGAGGGATAGAATCTTTATGGCGCCTCTTTATGGCGCCTCATAGCTAGGACTATCGTGCTCCTAGGCACAGGTGATTTAGATAAAGATCTTTAAGACTGTATCTGTTCATTAGTTGCCATGGCAAGCAGCGCGGCCGGCTGCGGTGGCCGAGCGGTTCTAGGCGCTACAGTCTGGAACCGAGCTACCCCTACGCTCGCAGGTTCGAATCCTACCTCGGCCATGGATGTGTGTGATGTCCTTAGGTTAGTTAGGTTTAAGTAGTTCTAAGTTCTAGAGGACTGATGACCTCAGACGTTAAGTCTCATAGTGCTCAGAGCCATTTGAACCAAGCGGCGCGACTTTGGTTAAAAACATCTTCTCCCTCCATGAAAACTTAAAAAAGGCCAGTAATTGGCGGTTTCTTTTTTTCCAGAGACGCAGGTTTCTTAACTCTGGCGCTGATTCGACATGAGTTTGTGCAGTCATGTAGGAGGGGACATTTAGGGCCTCTAAAGCCCTGTGATTGTATAAAGACGAGGTGAAGGCGGTTTCGTTCGCGCACTTTGCGGGAAAAACGGAATATTTTTATCTGGAGAGGTGTGAGGCACTGGGGCTCTGGACTTCGGTCTGTAAGCAACTTCTGGTCAAAGCTCTGCCATGTGTGGTTGGTACTTGGGACCTGTCCTAAGACTGACTTCACTTGGGAATAATCTAGAAGGGGGAGCCTGTGTTGATGTTCTTACTGTACCGACAGTGTGACTTCAAACATCTTAGACTATTCGTTTGCTGAGGGCACACTTATTCGACTTTGGTTTACCAGTCTTGACCTTTGCCATCCTTGTGCGCTCTGTCGTAGAAGTGAGCGAAATTGGTCCTTGGTACGACCAGCGAACGGGCGTGTCACACACTGAAATCTACCGTGATTTCAGGGATCTTGTAGAGAGTAAATTGCGATCCATTTGCCAGAGCGGTAGATCGTGGGATTTTGCCTTCCTTTCGTGGCCGTAATCGATTCACAGGTGCATCCTTACACCCCGTCTCTGCCGCACACGACTCGCCAGCTGCAAGTTACATAGCTGCATGAAGCAAACAGGGTAAAGTACTGCTGCTCCGGCCTTAACTGGGCATAAGGAAGTGGCTCAAATGGCTTTAGGCACTGTGGGACTTAACATCTTAGGTCATCCGTGCCCTAGAACTTAGAACTACTTAAACCTAACTAACCTAAGGACATCACACACATCCATGCCCGAGGCAGGATTCGAACCTGCGACCGTAGCGGTCGCTCAGCTCCAGACTGCAGCGCCCAGAACCACAAGGCCACACCTGCCAGCTGGGCATAAGAAATACAAATCGCCACTTGCTCTTAGCTGCACCAACCGTGACTTCTATAGACCATCGATCAACGTCTGCTCAGCGTCAGAGCAATTCAGATTGCGTTATACACATTTTTAGGACCAGAGTACTTGACTCACTTTTGCCACCATGGATCCTTGTCCATTGTGGTCTTAAACCACCTGTTAGTAATTTACGGTATACTACGAGAATTTGTTCAACTTTAATTATGTCTGTCCTTTTTTTATTATTGGGGAAATAAATGTTGTCAGTAAACTAAATTTTGCTTACATTCTCAATCAAAGCATCACTTTCATATAGTCAGCCGAAGTGTTAACTTTCATTGTGGCGTCCCATCCCAGGATAACTTTCTTTGTGTCCTATCCTTCCAGGATAACTTGCATTGTGTATGACCCTGCCAAGATAACGTTCATTGTGTACGACCCTGGCAGATTCTCAATCAATCATTTTTATACAGCCCACAGGTGGGTTAACTTTCTCTTTTTCTCTCCTTTACCCACTCCTGGACACTTTGCATGAACCCACATTTTTTAATTTCAGTGTGTTTCTTTTAGAGTTTTGATCATTTCCCTCGGATTCGGCGATACTTTTTAAATGGACACCTTTAGCCATTCTTTATGTACCATTGTTTCTTCTGTATTGAATGTATAGGGCAACCGGTTTCGTCCTGGAATACTGAATACACGTATTCTTAAGTCTGACTTGTTCAAACAGAATTTAGTCTCTTCAAGTCTAATACTTTGCTGTTCCTATTCGTTTTCAACTTAGTTGGAAAACACTTTACTGCGGCCAAATTTTTGTAATCCATGTTCACAATTTTGTATTTACTTTCAGCATGTCTCTTAATTGTTGATTTAGGCCATACACTCTTACAGCTAAGTGAAATTCACTGGTGGTCCACTGTCTACCGTATGGTTTACAATGTTTTGACAATTTGAGATTTTAATAACAGAAAAACCAGCTACGAAACAAAGTTGAACGTTTTACACAAGGTACAACATTTAATAAACTTCACTTATGAAATATTGCTTCGGACAAAAGACAGCCATTCGGGGATACACTGTACTCGAGGCATTTCATCCACTACTAAAGACATCTTTCGTAACTGCTGGAGGACTTCTAGAAATTCCACTGTGAATTCGATCTTTTAACTGCTTTAAGCCTTGGACACTTTCTCGTAAGAAGCGACGAGGGCTTTCCTCTAAACTGCTACGCACACGTTTGATGTTCCCGGAAGTTCGGACAATTTTCCGACGGCCGGTTGATTTTTGATTGGATGCAATCACAGTTGCAGAGAAGTTTCTTACGCCATTCAATATTTCTCCACGAGCAGGAACTGGATGTCGCTGCTGAATACTGAAATGCTCAGAAAGGCACGTTGCACGCGCATGTCAGAACCGCCGTAAGGAAAATTGCTCTCCAACGAGAACTGAAGATTTTACTTCGACCAGTACGACACGATTATTGACCTGCAAGTGAGGTGAAACTTTGACATTCCACGCTACAAATAGACGGCGCCACCGTAGCTGTATCTTGTTTTCAGCAGGCATTACTGAGATTTGAATTCGTCAAAACATTGTAAAACACCCTGAAGAGCTCCTTTCTTTTGCCACACTATAACACGAAATAGTTATTTAACAACTTAGGGTAAGGAACGCATGAAATAATCCACCACATTGTTACTGAACATTATGGTGAACTAATAATTCTGAATGCATTTTTAAAGCCCACTATGTGATCAAGTTTCTTTAATTATACCGGTGCAGTATCGTAAACATAGTGTCACATTATAGGCAATGTCTTCCTTTTCTCTTTGTCACTTTCCTCGAAACGAATCACACCGAGGGGCTGTTTGCTCCTCAACTTCATCACAGGAAGCCTCTACATCATGTACGCAAGAAATTAGATGGAAACTGCAACAAACGCAACGCCTTTTTCAGACGATCTCTTTCTCACTACACAGAATTCGTGACAATATGGCTTCAACAGGTAGATAGTTCTATCTAACCTCACAAAATGTCTTACAGTACAAGACGTACGAATTTGATAGCTGTGGTACACATTAGGAGCAGATACAATACAATCTCCAGCAAAATTGCGGCTATTGGTAAGCAAGAACAGCTGTAAAAAGAAATACATAAGCAAATACCCTACGAGTAGCTCTATACAAAGTTTTGGGAGTTCCACGTTGTCACAGTGAGCTATTTTTGTCGGCGCTCTGAACTTCTTCTGTACTAAGAACATAATAATTTGCAGCAGAAAACCTGTGAACATGTAAGAGGGCGTTTTGTTGGTCAGCCGATTCCTCCACGGTTTATTACAGTTACGTAATTGTATGAGTCTGAGTCCAGTAGTCAGTCACTAATATAGAAGTCATAGTACATTTCAGCGACTTGTCAAGTGCAGAATTTTTACTTTTTTGAGCATTTGCAGCACGCTTTTCATGTTTGCAACACACTGTTATTCAGATCTGGGTGACTATTGGTGCAGCTTCAAAAATGGTTCAAATGGCTCTGAGCACTATGCGACTTAACTTCTGAGGCCATCAGTCGCCTAGAACTTAGAACTAATTAAACTTAACTATCCTAAGGACATTACACACATCCATGCCCGAGGCAGGATTCGAACCTGCGACCGTAGCGGTAGCTCGGTTCCAGAATGTAGCGCCTAGAACCGCACGTGCCGCTTCAGATAGCACGTCATTATACACAATTCACGTTACAAGCTCTACACTTTGTAGGGTGGGACTTAGTAAATTAAGCTTTACATAGGAATACATGTCGAGAAACGCTACGTTTCCATGCTATAACGAAAACAAGATGTGCAAATTCTCTCCTATTTACTGTGGTATTACTACAGCTGTTCGATTTCACTACTACAAAGTTCGGTGCACACTGTGCATCTGCGCAGTAATTTCGCATGAGGTCTCTCCAATATGCATGCTGTACGGTCAATCACTTCTGCTGAAGCAATGGTCCGTGCAATTAGGTCTTCCTCCGACTAAACAGCTGTCTCGCAAACAAAATCCTTTGTTTGGATTCTCAAGAAAAACACCAAAGGAGTTAACTCTGAGGATAATGGTGACCAAACATGTGGTCCACCTCAATCGATCCACCTGTCACGACAGAGTATGTTCAGATGGTTTCGGAAGCGAGCTCCAAAACCTACTGCTGGGGCCACAATGAATGCCAGCACTTGCTTGCAGGCATATCAAGTACCTGGCACCTGTTAGGTGGGGAGGAAGGCTGTTCTGCCCAATCGCACGGTGACTGCAGATACCTGCCCAGACACTGATCCCAGAGCTGTGTTGAAATCTCCATGTACACGTGGCTTTGGGGTTCCTTTGATCTCAAATGTGGCTATTTCAAGCGTTCAAAACACCTTCTCTGTTGAAGTGTGCTTAGTCAATGAACAAAACTCGCCTTGGAAACTGAGGAAAAACAACAAAACGGGAGTTCCAGCTCGTGTCGGTGCCGCTGGTAGTTTGGCATCGTGTAATAGGGATAGTGGCGTCTCGTTTTCTGCTTGTGTTTACTGGAGCCACTACAATAGCTAGCGTTGCATGTCCAAGAGTGGCAGCAGTAGCGGTTATCGATACCTAGTACCGCGGTACTATCTTTGGAAGAGCGAGAACGGTTTTCTGGGTCGGAATGTGTCTGGCAGTTCGATTGGATTGGAGCAGCAGTGAGGTCCGACAGCACGCGGACAAACCGGGACTGGTGGCGGCATGCACACACTGCCGGACCGTGGGTCTGTCGTTGCGAGTGCGGCAACCTCGTTCTATACCGGACCCAGGATGACTGAGTTGGGTGAACATTAACCCAGTAGTAAAATCTCCACTATTTTGAGATAACGCCGTTTGTTTGCACGTTGCTGCTCGCAGGGTCACTGAGACGAAAAGCAACGAGTGAAGTGTTTGGAGTTGCCGAAATTAATTAGCCATCCTCCACCTTTAATTATTAATCATTGAGTTCCTTGTGTTAATTGATGACGTTGAACCAGCGGTATTTTTCTGCCTAGTGGCCGCTATCGCCCCAGTAACCTGCCCTGGAGATTTTTGGGGCAGTGTACCTTTCCTCGCCTTCTTGCTGCTGTCCATTAAGGCATGTAGTTAGGCAGCCTCCTTGATTGTGGTTCAGATATTTCTTTCTTTGGACTACTTTGGTCGGAGTGGGTCTTTCTGCTTCTGTATCTTATAACACCGGATTCAGAAGATGCAGTGCTGTTCTCCAGTTCTTCCTTGCCTGGGATATTCCGTCATTGTTCTCGTTATCAGACGTTAGGTAGATGTTGCAAAAGTATTGGGTGGCGTTGGAAAGGTCACTAGTTTGAGCTGCCATCCGGTTAAGTGAATACAACTCTTGGCTGCCTGTTTCATCGTTTACGAAATTGAGCGACTTTCCCATGTCGATGACTGAGGCCCACTTTTCTCTTGATTTGATCAGATTGTGATGATTGTCGATAAGGCCTTCAGACGTGAATGGAACTTGTCGAAAAATATTGTCTCTTAATATGACTGTCCTTTTTTTATAATATTTTAGTAGGGGTTTCCTATCTAGGCCATCAGCTGTCAAATGGCTTCTGAGTTATTACTATTGGGGCCTTCAGACGACAAATAATTTAAATTTGTGGTCAATATGGCCTTGAGCCATGAATGCAATTTTTCTAAAGAATTTTTAATTAGATATTGTCTTAACAGCCAAATTTCATAATTGTTCCTTATTGTCAACTTTATTTGCAACTGGTTTCAAATAAAGTGTATGTGATTAAAAAGGAAACTGAGCAACCAACGGTAACTGATTAAGGCCCCATTCACGCCGAATCCCGCCTTTCCTTAAGTCCCATGTTTCAAATACCAAGTACAGTAATTGACACGTGGCACAAAATCCACCGGAAGCGTGGCGTGTACCTACTGAAGGGGATGTGGGTGGGTTGCTGTTTATGCAGAACAGGTCAGACAGACGAGTGAGACACGTGCAAGTCAAGTGCAATGGATCGAGTGCTCGTGGATGATGGATTCTCTTCAATTTGATGATGCAGTTCCTCTTCCAATATCACGGTGCGCCACGTTCTTGGAGCGCCTCAATTTGCAATATCGCTTGTGAATTTCCGAATTTCCCGCAGCCATTGTTCTGCTCTGGCAAATACGGAATGAGATGAATCAGACGATCTGGAAAGTACTCTTGGTACTCCCATTACGGCGAGCTTCACCGTAAATTAATATCAGATCGATCTACTCTGCCAACTCAGGCATCCTATTACTGCAGTATTGGTCACCGTAATGTCAACTGCCACATCACTAGTGAGCGTGAAAACAAGGAAGAGGGAAACAGATCATAAAGTGACTTCGCGTCATCGTAACAATCCTGAATGTGTGTAGTCTTACATAACAGGCAAACTGCATAAGAAAAATCTAGTGCGCGACTGAGTACCTCTTGTTTCCCTTGTAAAACGAACCGTTTCCGGATTTCGGCTCCAATGTAAAACAAAACCTCCTACGTCCCCTGTACATCACCTAGAAGTGAGTAACCTGAGCTGTGAAACGCTCTGTAGATATCCGTATCAACTGCAAAAAGTCAACGTTTTCTTTCAATATTGTCAGCTAGATCATTAAGATATTATATAATTAGCCTAGGTCCCAACAAATTTCCCTGGGACTCTCCTGATGTTACTTCTCCATTCGTCGATGACTCTCCGTCAAAGATAACACATTCTTCCCGATCAAGATATTCTCTGTCCTTCCAGAAGTAAACGTTAGTGTAGTGCAGCGTCAAATGGAATACAAGAATGCATTTATCTAACCGCCTTGATCCATGGCTTTCACGCAGTCATGTGCAAAAAGCTCTGGTTGAGTTTTGCACGAGCAATGTGTTCTGCATCGAAACTGGTTGTAAGTCCGCACAGTTTGCAATCAGATGCTCGCAGTAACATATGATATTGAGTTCATTTTGCTGGGCAGCACTAGACTTGCCATTTATCATCTCGTTTCTTTGTATCCATCCTTTTGACTGGAGGACTTGAGGACTACGTCTGTTCACTAATGTAAGAAAATAACACGCCTACAACCGTCCTTATGAACTTCAACGCACCATTCTCAGGCCGTAGTTATTGCTGAAGGGGTCAGCATCAACTACGGCCTGAAGATGGACCATTGAAGCCCCGAAACTGGTGACAACACAATAAATAAGATCATAAGGACATCTGTTGCGCTTCATTTTCTTATAACTTACCATCTCCGTTTCGCTGCTAGCTGCGGATGTTACTGATAGAACTACATGACAGACCGCCACAACAGATGACGCACCTCCGTTACAAACGCCATTTTGTAGGCTACATGAAACTACTGGACATGAAGCGGAATTATTCCACCATGTCTCACAACAAATTCCGAATTTTTTCAACAGAATTTGGTTGAGAAAAATATGTATTTCAGTAATTGTTGAACGCCCCTGGTACACTGTTTATTATTGCCAAACTGTGCCTTTAAAAACACGATAGAAATTCCTTTAACTGTATCTCCACGAATCACTTCAAAGCAGAAAATAAGATGGACCACAAATTTTTATTGCACATATCAGTTAATTCAATAACTTCAATACATACAGAAATCTGAGGTTTCATTACGTTTTCAAATATTAGGAAACTAGAAAACGTATACTGAAAACTATTTTCGGCCACTACAAGAAATCTATACGCTGAAGGAAATGGAATCGTGATCTGTTACTAATAGGTTTCTGTCTACTTTCGTATAGCTTTCAGGGCGTATCGAGCAAATCACAAACTTTGCCTCCGATATGCACACAGCGTATAAGATGAGCTGACATATGTAGCTGCTGTGGACAGGGAAGCACAGTGTCTGACATGCAAATCACGGCCTAGCTATGAAGCTTGTAGGGGATTTGTGAAGTTGCTCCGTGTATCACGGAAAACGGCGACTCGGGAAATAAACTTTGTGGATACATTTCACGCACGGGTACTTCTAACTTCCAGCTTCTGACGTTTCGTTTCGACGAGTTCAGTGTATTTGCAACTCCAGGCAGCGTAGTGTGTAAAGCAATTACTTCCAAAAGAAACTAATGCCCTTCATTGGTTAGACAAATAACTTTGCTTTTGTTCTTTGCTGGCTGGCCCAAGTGTATGCAAATTTATCATATGTAAGTAAGCTCGGTTAAACCATTTGCCGCAAACATTAATAGGCAACAGATAAATCTGATCCATCACAGAAACCTGTTAGCTCAAATAAAGGTCGAGAGGTTTAGCTGTCTTCCAGAGACCAAGGATTAAAACCCAGTATCATATACATTGCGCCGTGTTTTACACAGATCTGAATGGTTGGAAGGGTGAAGAATGTAATTTTATATGCTCACTTCATTTTGGAGGATCAGGTCTTGTGGATCGGCAGTTGTCGAAGAATTTATATGACGTACTGGGTGGTCATAGTTATCTGAGGTTATTGGATGAAGAAGTGTTTCCCTCCTGACGAGCGTCCCACCACTGCCACATGTAAGTGGCTATAACCCGAGAATGAATAAAGCTATATTTAAAATAACAACGCCATTGTTTTTCTGGTGAAATTCTCCATCTGTTTGATATGTCACATGACCACATTCCCATTTGAAATATTGGAGTTGAATCCAAGATGGCAGATTTCAAGATGGCCGCCATGAAGATGGCATAGTCTATAAAGTTTCCCCCTTCCCGTTCGTCGTGTGTAGAGACTCTGTTTCTTTGTTTGCAACTCCATTTGGATTTTATAAGGGTGTTTCCGGACTTTTGGACCACCCTTTATTTCCCATGCTTTCTCTTTCTCATCATATTTCGCAGAGAAATTCCTAATTTTATTATTACTCCATCCAATTTTCTACACTTCAAACATTTTCTACACTTCAAACGCCCTTGTTGTCTCTTCTTCCGGTTTTATGCACAGTTCGCTGTTCGCTTTCGTATTATCTTATGCTGCAAACTTACTGGACAGAATCTTCTTCTTGAAGTCCAAGCTAAAGATTGAAATAAACACTCTCAAAAACAGATACTAGGCTTGACTACTGTATTTATTAATTTTGTACTGATGTTTATTATGAAAAACAGTCTTGATCACTATTTATTACGGTGACCAATTTCGACCACTACTGTGGTCATCTTCAGCCAATGTTATCACGACATTGGCAACTGTGACTGAAATGGGCACTCAGTCATCGGCAGTGGACGTTGGAGCACTGGTAGTGTGATGCATGGTCTGATGAAACCAGATACTTTCTTCATGATGCCGATGGGAGGGTGCGAATCCATCATCTTCCAGGGGAGCAGCTCCTTGACAACTGTACTGCAAGATGGAGATAAGCTGGTGGCGCCTCCATTATGCTCTTCGGGAACATTCACATGGGCATCCACGAGTTCAGTGGAACTCGTGCAAGGCACCATGACGGCCTTGGAGTATCGTACACCGGTTGCAGTCAACGATCTTGTCTCCGCTCGGTAGTGACATTCTTCAACAAGGTAATGTGAAATTTCAATATATCAGTAGGTTCCACAGTGAACTTACAGTTTTAAAATTCTGACAACCAATTCTGTGGTGCAAAACGATTCAGTTCGGCCGTAAGAGATAGGGAAGCATCTCTAAGACGAAATACGTAACTATTCTGCAGCTCACTACTTCCACCGTCAGCTTAGCTTTGTAAGTGCCCATTGACCATGGAACATTACTGAAGCATTTTTGTAAAGAGACATTTGTAAGGTACCTTCTTCAAGTTCAGTCTACACTTAGCAAGGGTTCACCACTTATCTTTGCCATCTGTGCAACCTGCGGTTAGTCTCATATTGTTATACACCTTAAAACATCTGTTTTGTATCGAATGTACGTTAAGGCTTATAGTGATTATTCTGCAATCGTTTTTTCTTGTTGAAATGGATCTTTTCTCCTTTTTATACCCAATACTTTACATTTGTTTGTAGTATAGCTCAACTGCCAGTTCACACAACGAGTAGCGATTCCTAGGGTTTTCCTGCCTTTCAGTGTAATTCTTTAGTGTTACGACTTCATTGTTTACAGCTGCATGATCAGCGAAATGCCTAATGGAGAATGCGAATTTAACAAGTGTGTCATTTATGTTCATTGTGAACGGGATCGTCCTTATTTACCCAATGTTCCGCACTGTCCGTCAAAATTCCTACACGATGTATACTGACCTTTTCTCATTTACTGCCCAATATTTTTTTGAAAAAGCATGTTTCTAAGTCACGCGTAGCATAACCAAATATAGAACAAATGTAGACACAACCAAAGAATAGAAGTACCCTCATTGATTAAACCAGATTGAAAGAGGTCTATCGTCTTCAGCTTCCTTGAATCTCAAGATATCTGCTGCAGGAATTTATAGCTCAATAATGCATGTAGTGTCTCCTGGATCACAAATGCTTTATGGATTGACGAAAAGAATAGGTTCAGCGTGGAAACTGTTACCGAAATAATTATATCTAAGATTCATTTTCACGATACTTCATATGTCGATTATTATAAAACTCTGTTCGCAAATATCAAACTCCTGAGCGACATACATTATATGCAAAACACAACATAATAGGTTTTTAGAAGTTAACCACGGCGAAACTTCCGGGGAAAGTGTGAAATATGTAATCTATGTGGATGTTAATTATTTTCTACCCTAGTTAAGGACTTTATAATGAAGTGATTTTTGTTTGAATATAACAACAATAAAACATTAAAATATATTCTCGATTAGTAATGCAACGTATTTTGATGGTTTTTTCGAGCGACTTTTAACAAGAATGTTCGAGGATCTATGTAGTTACAGCACAAACCAAGTAGTTTATTACAAATCTACCATAAAAAATAGTATTAACGACAACTTCCAACAATGTCGATCTATTTCAGCTTTTAATTTTGGTCCCACATTTTAATTTAGGAAGTATGGTCTTCCTCTCCCATAACACCCACTTGAGCTACGCCCAAAGTTGCTTTTACGTCAGATTATTCCCCTCAGTTCAAAATGAGATTCAGTGTTTTATTATCTAGCAACTATTCAATCCAGTCTAAAATTTTCTGTAAGCTACTACTTTTGGCTTGAAGCGACAATGCAAAAATGTGTCACAATTTCTCCCGTGTGCCTGTGTCTAACGTTTTCTGTGTATCACGGACGAAGAGAGCTCGTTGGGTTTCCCAAGATTATTTTTTTTTCTCAAGCCAAACCGATTGTTCCATAGATGATTTTCGGTCTCCAGAAAGTTCTTAACTCGCAAGCACATATTTGCTTCGAAAATTCTGCAACAGGACTTCTAGTTGGTGACTCTGAGTCACTTGAAATGGTTTTCTTCTCCACCATGCTGCGAAATAGACTGCAGCTGGAAAAGGAGCAATTTCCTTCCCATACTCGATACATAAACTTCTTGTTATCCTGTCAGATACAGTCGCCTTCCCTCCGTAGAACGATTTTAGTTGATTTTCTACCCCGCCGGCCCCTGTTTCGGCTTCTGTTATTTAGGTGTTAGTGTAACGATGGAAATGGGGAACTGCAGTATAATTTTCTCCGGTGAAACAGTTTTGGAAAACGGAATCTAGTATTTACGTTTTATCTGTGTTACCCTTTTCCGGCCGTTGTGGCCGTGCGGTTCTAGACGCTACAGTCTGGAACCACGTGACCGCTACGGTCGCAGGTTCGAATCCTGCCTCGGGCATGGATGTGTGTGATGTCCTTAGGTTAGTTAGTTTAAAGTAGTTCCAAGTTCTAGGGGACTGATGACCTTAGACGTTAAGTCCCATAGTGCTCAGAGCCATTTGAACCATTTTTTTGTTACCCTTTCCGCCATTATGGTCACGGAGTGTCTGGACAAATGCCTTTCATCCGCCTACTGATTTAACTTCGGACCAAAACTTATAAAAAGATTGTCAGATATGTGCACAGAACTTTACTTGTAAATTTGATGTACTCCTCACAGGTGGCTCTTCTTCCACTAATTTTGGCTTCCTCTTGGCTTTGTCATCGGGACTTTGACAATATTTAAATCTACGGTGAACTTCAGTTTGCATTCTGAGCAGCTTTCTAACATAGCTGTCGCATAAATTTGCACTGTACATACTTGTCTAGGGAATGTCGTACAATACTCTTGAACTTTGTCCATTTACACTCAGTGTTTCCAGTCTCAGACGTGATACATTGGTGATGACTAATCATGTAATCTTAAATCTATCTCTTGTTGCTCGTACTGAGCAGAACTGTCTAGTTACTTTTTTGTACATTCCAAGTCACACCTGTAGTCACTGATGCTGTAATGATTTAAAAGTCGGGATCTGGTTGTATCCTGAAGATCTAGATCATTTTCTTCGGTTCTCATAATGCCTGCTCATGGTAATTTACGGATGAAGCATCCCAAACAATTTAGTATTTGGTTGGTGCGTAAGTTCGTAGCATTTTTGTTCCACATTCTTGATACTATGTTTTTGAGTTTACATGTTGTCATTTGGAGGAATGTCGTCATCTGGAGCAACTGAGTTGAGCTGTCAATGCTAGTAACTGGAGTACCAATTTTGAACACAGAAGATTTCAAAAAATGGTTCAAATGGCTCTGAGCACTATGGGACTTAACATCTGTGGTCATCAGTCCCCTAGAACTTAGAACTACTTAAACCTAACTAACCTAAGGATATCACACACATCCATGCCCGAGGCAGGATTGGAACCTGCGATCGTAGCAGTCCCACGGTTCCGGACTGAGCGCCTAGAACCGCTAGACCACAGCGGCCGGCAGAACATTTCCGACGTATTCTTCCGTTTGAGATGAGCAGAGGGGTGACGACAGCGCAGGCAGCCGGAAACATTTTCTCCGCGTATGAGTATAATGCCAGTGTACAGAACACGGCAAGAAAACTGTTTTCTCGTTTACGGAGGACCGTTTTCACATTAGTAACACTCCGCGTTCACGAAGACCTTTGAGGTGTGATAAGGATCGATTAAACATATTAATCCACAATGATCCACAACATTTTTCTCCACAATTGGTAAATATAATTACCTGTGATCATTATACCATGCCGCAACCCTTTCAAGCTATGGGGAAGGTTTAAAAAACGGGTGTATGGATACCACATGCCCTAAGCATTACAAAAATCGTCTGCTGCCCATATGTGCATTTCTGCTTGCTCGTCATCAATTGCTTAATAAACTAGACCGACCATTCCTTTAGTATATCGTTACTGCTGACGAGAAATCATGTCTTTATGTTAACATAAGGAAAAGGAAAGGGTGGTTAACTCCAAACAAAGCAGAAACTGCCTCTATAAAGACGTGCGCGCATCCACGAAAGAAAATGTTATGCTTCTGATGGAAAAGCAACGGTAAGTTGTACTACGAGCTTCCCCGAGGTGTAACCATCTCTGCTGACGTTTAGTGTCATCAACGGAGACGCTTTGTACACGCGCAACGACTATGAAGACTGTATGAAGTGATGCCCGCCCGCATTCTGCTACACTGACAAAAAACGCTCTACAGGAGTTGGGTTGGGGTCATTCCGCACCTGCCTTATTCATCCGATCTTGTGCCCTAAGACGTTGACCTTTTCCGCTCTCTATCAGACAGCCCCCGAGGAATTTACTTTCTGGTTGAAAATGCGCTCCGAAAATGGCTGTCAGAGTTCTTCGCTTGAAAATCACGTGATTTCTACAGTTGTGGAATCGACAGGTTGACACAGCGTTGACAGACTGTTGTAAATAGTGAAT
This sequence comes from Schistocerca gregaria, assembly GCF_023897955.1. Taxonomy (NCBI): domain Eukaryota; kingdom Metazoa; phylum Arthropoda; class Insecta; order Orthoptera; family Acrididae; genus Schistocerca; species Schistocerca gregaria. Next base: position 429,897,553 of record NC_064926.1, read on the forward strand.
GAGAATATACTTTATTATTGATAAATAAAGTCTCAGTTGGGTGTATCTGTTGTGTTTATTAAACCTACGGAAAAACGTTACAAACTTATGCACTAACCCAATACTTTCTCTGTCCATATAATGCAGTCTAATCACTTGGATCCATGATGTCAAAGGTCAAGAAGGAGGATGCGTTTTTGACGTGGTTCTATCGCTAAAGCCCTTTGGAATTATATTATTTTTATTATACATATCCCACAAACTAATAATTTTTGAAACTTACTGGCAGATTAAAACTGTGTGCCAGGCAGAGACTCGAACTCGGGGCCTTTGCTTTTCGGGGCAAGTGCTCTACCAGCTGAGCTACCCAAGCGCGACTCACGCCCCGTCCTCACAGCTTTACTTTTGCCAGTACCTCATCTCCTACCTTCCTAGGTCCCTAGTTCGAGTCTCGGCCTGGCACACAGTTTTAATCTGCCAGGAAGTTTCATATCAGCGCACACTTCGCTGCAAAGTGATAATATCACTCTGCTAATAATTTTTTGGATTTTCACGTGAAACACACTCACTGACTGAAAGTATCTGCAGACCCCTATGTAATGCAGAATCGACTACTAGGAATCACGAGAGGCGGACCTGCCAGTATAAAACGGGACGTGGAGTGATGTGTTTTCATCAGCGAACAGTAACAGACGAACGTCTCAGTCAGGAGGGGTCTTTGATCGCGAACATGGACTCCTGACTGGATGTCACCTAAGAAACTAATCCATCAGCGACATTCTTTCTAAAGCAGGGCCGACCAGAAAATAAACACGCGGGCGGCGCTTTGGCACGCGGGCCGCTCTTTCTCCTCTCCGTGCACCAGCACTCTATGCTCTCTCTGCAGAAACTACACACGCGCCGCTCAGACTGCAGAGCGGTGGCGCACAGAACACAGACCGGCTTGCATGTGGCTTGATTTTGTATTACACTATATTAGGGAAGCTGAATAGCTTAAGCTATGTGGAATAACGAGTGGCAATGTACTTTTACTGGAATTTGGTAAGAGAAAAAATGGGTCAAATTGCTGAGGTCATCAGGGACTTAGAACTACGAAAACCTAACCAATCTAAGGACATCACACACATCCATGCCATAGGCAAGATTCGAACCTGCGACCTTAGCAACAGGGTGGTTCTGGACTGAAGCACCTAGACCCGCTCGGCCACAGCGGCCAGCTTGATACAAGAGACGATAAAAAAAAGACAAATAAAATATAGTTGAATTTGCAGTGGCATTACACCAGTAATATTATGCCAGACACATTGTTACACGTAAATTTTTTTACGTTTCAGTTGGTATATTTAAAAAGAGGCAAAAATTAGCGCTGCAGTAACTAGAGACGCCTACTGCAGCGGCAACTTTGCCGACACACCATTGACGCTAGTTGCCGACTCCGCTGTGAAGTCTGGCCATCCATAAGAGGGCATCAACCAGCAGCGGTGGTAGGGGGCGTGACGATCGAAGAAATATTCCTTCTGGATCACGTGTGTACAAATAGTCCTGGAAATATCTTTCCGCCAGGGGCTAGATAAGCCAGCGCCCGGCCGTTCAGCAGGCAGTTCTAGACTAGCCGTGTGCGGAGAAGATTTGCCTGTTCAGCGATGTGCCACTTTGACTATCCTCTCTTCCGCAACGATTGTGAGAAGTCGCTTCCGTGGTATTAGGCTATCTACTAGCTGCTAACAGCCGACTTCGACGTGGAACACTTGTACCCGTGTACAGTCGAAGGGAATCCTGATTGTAGGAATCGGTTGTTATTTGCTTGATCCGCAGAAGGGATCGTTATTGTTTTGTTGGTTCTGAAGAGTGTGTTATTGTTGGTGGGTTATTGTAGTTTCCTTAATAAAAAACGTTGGGAAAATGAGTTGATTCTTGACTAGTGGATTTAGCAAACAGTCTCTATAGCATAGCTTTAGGAACGGAATAGAATATCGTTACTGCAATTGACAGAAAAAGAAATTGCTATTGAGCACTTCTCTACCGACAGTGCCATGGCTACTATTCTCAACTTAATGCATCATGAACAGAACAAAATTGCGCTCATTATCTAATAACTTCTGCTGCTGGGTTGGGTTGTTCGGGGAAAGTGACCAGACAGCGAGGTCATCGGTCTCATCTGATTAGGGAAGGATGGGGAGGAGGTCGGCCGTGCCCTTTCAGAGGAAGCATCCCGGCATTTGCCTGGAGTGATTTTGGGAAATCACGGAAAACCTAAATCAGGACGGGCGGACGCAGGATTGAACCTTCGTCCTCCCGAATGCGAGTGCAGTGTCTAACCACTGCGCCACCTCGCTCGGTAATTACTTCTGGTTCGCTGAGGACATAAATGTCAGTATCTTGTACGAACTGTAGGCACACTGACAGGCACAGGCAGTTTATCGGATTGTCGTCACTGAAGCTGCCAGGTAACCTTGACTTACTTAGTTTTGTTGTTGAAAACAATATTTAGAAACATAAACTGATCCAAACATTGCTATCACTTTTCCAGCTTTATTATGGAGACGTGGAAAGTCTCCTCGAGGTAAACATTGCACAATTCCTCGACAGTTCTAACGTAGCAGAATTTATCTTTTAATAGCGAATGAAAGTGATGATCGATCAGTTCCATTTCCAAATCAAGGGGTCGTTTTCAACTGATGCAACAAATGATCATGAAAGAGCCTGAAAAACAGATGCGAGTTTGGCAGTGTCGTGAAAATGATCTAAAAACTGTTCCTGTACTTGTTCAAAATAAGTATTTCTATTAACACCAGAGAGCTCAGGGAAATGGACGGGGCCCTTTTTCAGAAGCTGCCCCCACAACAATGTAATGTTCATTTGAAATGCATCCACCTTTCACGTTCAATCAGATATTAATTACTTCTCACTTTGCAACCTCTTATTGAGGATGTTCGAGTGAGCGGCCAACTCAACTGAAAATGCGAGTTCTGCAAACCTATTCAGTATCTTCTAATGTAGGTTCCTCTTTTCCTGTTTTCTTTTATAAATTAATTAGTAGCAGGTTCTGAACTCGAACGATAGTTCCAAGCATTCTCCTCGACATAACCAACGTACTTCGCTGCTGTAAACCACGCCTCCATATTGTTACTGCAGTTCAGTCAAAAACTGTTGAAACTGACAATGTTATGACTCGTACGACCTAGGATAATGTACTATTCGGAACACCAGTTTCATTACTTTCTCCACCCCTGCAAATTTAGCACGAAGTGCCTCTCGATGTACAGAACAATGAATTCCTACAAAGTTTTGATCGTTATAGATGCTATTAGTCTATGTTGTGTCCCCCGGATCTCTGGCGCTCCGTCAGTGGCAACTGAGACCAACGTGTTCCAATTCAGACCAACGGCTCCAACTGTCATCCAGCCGTTTCCAGCGAGTAGATTCCTCTCGTTGTGTCTTTCATTGACATCAAATCTAACAGTTTTTATGTCAAGTGCAAATTTCTGCCGACTCTACGAACATAAACGCAAGTTGGGCGGTGTTCGAAATGTTGATGGACTCGTCCAAAACAACTGAGAACGCGATGAACTTGCTGGCATTTTCAATTAACCTTCTGTAGACATCCGCTGCCATGGCAGCGCAACATACTAATTTCAGACAACTTGTGTACTTCCAATCGTGTCACGAATTCCGCTGTCTCAACAATACACTTTTTAATTAACTCTCCATCGCTGAAAAGTGTATAATATCTTAGCGCCATTTTGTAGCGTCCTTTTAATGGCGGGCCTCTACAGTTGGATGCCGATTGGAAGTAAGAAACAATAAAACGGACTGCAAACACATTGGATTTCTATAAGCATATACGTACAAATATAAACAGCACAAATACAATGATTTTCGTGCGTTTCTCACGCTAAGAGTGACTTGTTGTACAATACTGCATCCTTTTAGGTCCGCCAACTTATTTTTTCTTTCATCGCCAATTAAATCTCGAAATTCTCTTTTCGTTGTGGTGTAATGCTGCTCTAGAGAATATCTGTAGTGCCTGCCAATTATGCGACTGCGTAATAGACAATGAAGAGTTTCATCCTTATCTTCGAAAAAATACCAAATCCAAAGAGGAAGAGACAGTACCGGATCCGGTATCCGGATACATAAAATATCACGCCGCACCGTATACTTCCGAGAAGCACCGAGCAAACCCGAGCGACACGCCCGCACACGCTACATGCGTGAAATTTGGTACGCTGGGGCCGCCCCTGTTCTAAAGATTCCACAATCCAACACTGAAAACAGCAACATGCAGACCTAAAATACTGGTGAATAGGGACCGTCGAACATTGCAGAGGGCGATAACGAAAAATCGCATGAAAACAATGAAAGGATTCACTCGTGAATTAGAGAGTGCTACCAGAAGTCCAACTAGCAGAATGACTATGCTTGGGGAGTTGAAGGGAACTGAGTATAATGGTAGAGTAGCTCCTCATAAGCCACATTTCCTTGTCAATGCTAAGCGTCGCTTGAGATGGTGCAAATAGTGATGATGGATGACTGTATGCACATGATTTGGACTAATGAATGGCGCAGTAGCCTGTGGCAATCAGAGGGAAAGGTGTGAATTTGGCGAATCCCTTGATAACGTTGACTGCCACCTCGTTTAATGCCAACAGTGAGGTAATGAGTTGATGTTAGGACTTGGGTGAGTTTTTCGTGGATATGAACTTCTCCCCTTCTTGCGCTTGGCAAAGCGCTAAATGCGGAATGGAATGAAGACATTTTACAGCGTTGTGTATTAGGTATAGTACAAGAACAGTTCTGAGGCGATGATTCTATCAGGATAACAACGAACCTTGTCATGCAGCAGCATCTGTGAAGCTTTGTTTTTGTAGACAATAATATTCCCGAAATAGAGTGGACGACACAAGGTCTCCACATCAACCTAATGAAATGGGATGAATTAGAGCGTCAACGTTGTTCCAGATCACAGCGTCCAACATCAGCATGGTCTCTAGTTCCTGCTCTTGAAGAAGAATGGACTACATTTCCTCCACAGACATTCAGAGATTTCACTGAATGGGACCCCAGCAGAATTAAAGCTGTCATGAAGATGAAGCGTAGACACACCCTGTATTAATATTCACTAATAGGTATCCGAATACTTTATATCCGATAGTGTAACTACAGCCAGATCTGTGCACTGCATGGCAGTTAGCATCAGGCGAATGTTTGGTGCTGTATCGGGGTCCTGCTTAGGCAACATTGTGAGGTACATGAAATCGGCCAACTCTGAGAATCATTTGCAAGAGGAAGAGGCTCTTCAAGTCTACCGCTGACATCTGCTCGTAACAAGCAGAAAGTCAATCCACAGCCTTATCTACACTAGTTATATACGCCAGCTTAACTCGTGGAAATGTAAAGCTCATCATAACTGTTTCGTTTGTGGAATGAATCTTTGGAAAGTACGAGGTAAGCCCAGAAAGTAATGCACCGCATCTTTTTTTTCAGCCAGAAACAATGCTATGAATGCAAAACATTCAAAAACTTAAAATAGTACATAAAAAGTCTCCTGAGAGAGCGCGCCAAGTTTCCGTCACTTCCGAGAGATAGCGCTGCTGCAGGACAGTTTCAAAATGGAGTCTGTAGGTGCTGGACGTTACAAGCAACGCGCCGTAGTTGAATTTCTCATTGCAGACAAGGAAACTGTGGGGAATATTCATAAACGCTTGTGAAGCGTATGCGGTCGATAGAGTTACAGTTAGTCGCTGGGCACGGGAGGTGAGATCATCAGAAGGTGGTTCGGCGATTTGCACCGGTTGGGGAGACCATCCATGGCAGTCACAAGTGACATGTTGCAGCGAGGTGATGATATCATTCGCGAGGACATTAAAGGCTGCCATTCATGGAAGACTTTTGAGGACGATGAGGAGGTGCTTTATACAGTGAAGCACTGGCCCTGCCATCGGGACCAACAGGGCATACACGACCTAGTTTCTTGCTGGAGGTAGGCCATAGAACGGGATGTAGATTATGTGGAAAAATAAGGTGTGTAGATAAAACATCGTTCTTTCGTATGTGTCATTCTCACTGTGTTCAATAAATATCTGTTAAAGAAAAAAAAGGCAGTGCAATATTTTCTGGGCAGCCTTCATAATTAAAGCAAACACACAGTACTGTGGCTAATTTGACTCCCACTGTTGATGAATAATGTGAATTTAATTACATAAGGTTTCACGTAGAAGACATCGAATTCACTCTTGCCTCCTCAATTACCTGGACGCTAGCTCGACGTGGACCACTATGTAATACGATGTTAAAGAGGGCGTGATGAGCGTCTAAACGACATGGCATCTCATAGAGAACAGACACAATGCCGCCACCTACTACACTGCCGTAAAACACTTACTCACGCACCACTAGTTTCAGACACAACAAGAGGAGTGTATTATTTCATTCAGCACTGATATCGTAGACGAGTTAAGCAAAATAGGTAACTTCAAAACGTTTATGCCTATATTCTGAAAGCTTCTGTATTAAATTGCCCTTTATATGAGCTATCTATATCTCTAATACAGTTTCCTATGTACTAGTTGGTTGACATTTTATTATGTTCTAGCTTAGCAATAAAAACTGGTTTATCGAGAGAGTACTATCAAAGCAGAACGATATAGAAATCTGTGTGTACATTTCTGCCAATGTGGAGGTCCTGTGGCTCCTACGTACATCTCGATGTTCGTCTCCAGCAAGAGAATGAGTGGAATACCATAATCCCATTGGCCTAACATGCATTTAAATCCCATTCTTCCGTTATCTCACTCCAGTGTCCCTTTAACAGAAACGTTCGGTCAAGAACACGCACCTTAAGAAAGTACGCACTTTAAATTTTTCTATTTAGGCCGCACTTGCTGGGGGCGGGGGGTAATCTAACATTGGTTAGCTGTAGTAGCCGTGGACAGTGACATTGAAATCTGAAACCCGTATGATGTTCCTCATGTATTATTTTTTTGGCTCTTTTGTTAGAGATGAAGGTAACATACGCAACTCATAATTTCAGCGAAGCAGCCACCGCAGTTTCATTTCCTGAATTAGCTATCAATTCCACACGGGCTTGCTCCCCACTCCAAGTGATAAAAAAACTCTGCCTGTCATGTTATGGACAGAAACACTAGGGGCAAAAGCAGCATTTAAAGTAACGGTAATATGGCCTAACAATATTTATTCGGTGTATGATTTTGTTACTTCTTGTGCAGCGTCGAGATACGAAACTGAAGTTCATACCGTCGAGTACAATAACATGTCTGGATACAGTTTTCCGGGAAAGGAAATACAGGTGGAAGCTTTTAAGTGAGTGTCATGAGCAGTCTGTATCTGAGACGCTCGAAATGCCCCCTTGCTCTATTCTTTTCACAATGTTGACAAATACTAAGCGATGAAACGCCGACAGTGAACCCCTGAATAACTGAAAACATGTTATATTGGCACACCAATTCCTGTTTCTTGTATATACGGGAACAATGAGCGTCTTGAGGTCCGTCAAAAATCTAAGGAATTTTTTTAGGGAAATTTGCTTCCGAAGGACGCTGTGATCAGAAAGACACTCTTCAACGCTACCTGGCCCTACTTTCTTCCTGGAAAATAAAGTTTACCTCTGAGAAAGATTCATTACCGGTGCTGTTTTGTCCGCCATGTTAAACTTCCGACGAGGATCACTTCCCAAATGCTTACCAAAGCTTCGTAATTTGAACCGAGGTCAATAACTGTGGGTAAACCTGAAAGGATGTGTCAGCCGACAGTGATGACTTCTACACACATGAGCAGATATCTGTGACTTCTTGAGGCCGGAATGAGCAGAGCTTGATGGTTCCTGTGTCTATAATATTGTGTATCCAGTATAATGAATGGCACCCATCTTGAAGTTTAGAGAGGTGCTCTAAGCCAAAATTGATATGCATAATACTCAAAGAAAGAAATTAAAGGTATAACTATTGTTACTGTAATCAAGGTGGTTCTAAACCATATGGTCTAAATGCAGTAATTTTAAAACAGATGTGATAAAAACGTCGGTATAGAACTCGATAAAAAATATTTCGTGAGAGACTAGTTTCAAGTTAAGGTTCCTATTCTATATTAATTTTAAGAAAGGCTAAGAGTCTAATTTCCTTTCGAAAGAGAATGACATTAATCACTATCATTATCTGGCTAGTACGCGGGTGAAAAACCTATCCAGTTTCTCCCAAATTTTGAATCTTCGGGAAACCTGATTCCGAAGTAACATAATGTGGCTTAATAATTTTTCTGCTCAAATACAGTTCCAATCTGATTAGCCATATTTTTTTGTAGTCTTCAGCCCACTGACTACTTTGATGTGACCTGCCACGACTTGCTCTCATATGCCAACATTTTCATCTCTGGGTAGCACTTATACCAAAAGTCCTCAGTTATTTGTTGAACCCCGATTTTTGTCTTCCATAACAGTTCGTACTCTCCACAGCTCTAGTTCCTTGCCAGTTACTCACCGATGTCTTAACGTATACCATATAATCCTTTTACTTCCACTTTTGAATATTTTTTACGCTCTCAGTCCTCTTCATTTGCAACATCGTCTTATAGCACCACGACTCAGACACTTCGATTATTTTTTTTCAGTTTTCCACAAAGTCCATGATTCACTTTCATACAGTTCGGTAGTCCAAACGTATACTCACATAAACTGTTTCCTCATATTAAGACCTTGAGTTATACTAGAATTCTTTTGGCATTTCGTTCATCTTTGTATCAGCTAGTCTGCTTTTTATGTCCTGCTTGTTGCATCCCTCATAAGTTGTTTTGCTTCCGAGGTAGCAGAATTCCTTCACTTCGAATGTTCCTGTCCCCTGGCTTTGATATGTTCCTCACTATTCTCATATTTGCTAGTCCTCATTAGTTTCGTCTGTCCTCGGTTTACTGTCACTCCATAGTGTGATATCAGCTGATTTCTGTTTTCATGCATTACATCTGATATCTCTTCGTCGCTTCCACTGAAGGTAGCAGTGTCATCAGGAAATCTTATCATTGTATTCTTTCACCCTCAAGTTCAATTACGCTCCCCACTCTATCATATTTTCGTGATTGCGTCTTCGATGTACAGACTGAACAGAAGGAGCGAAACGATACATCTTCATGTTACATCCTTTCTAATCCGTGCAATTCGTTCTGGAGTTCGCATTCTATTGTCCTTCCTTGTCCTTACAGGTATTGTACATTACCTAGCTTTCCTGCGAGTTACACCTACTTCTCGCAGTATTTCTATCTTGCATCATATTTACATTGAAGAACACTTTTTCCAGATCAGCACATCTCACGAAACAATACATACAGCATAAACATCTCTTTCGTCCTGGAAGGATCTTCAGAGAGGAAACTGAGTTGTAATACAATGGAAGAGAATCCTATAGGTATATTCTCTACCTGTCAAATCACAAATTAAATATTTCTCTTGACTTGTAGAATGCACTCCAGAAACCCAGACAATACTGACAAACTGTTTTACGCCCTTTAATTTTGTCGCTTTGTTCAGCTGTTTAGAATTTGTTTTACCTTACAACATATATTTTAATTGTCAGTAGAATCTTTCGAACTCTCCATACGCCTTTCTCCAACAGAGGTCCCCAGATTTTTCTCATTACTTTTCTTTCAAAAACATTCAGGTTTACTCTTTCATTCTTTCTATGCGTCCAGCTTTCTGAACCGTACAATACTAAGGGGTATATGATAGTGTATATCTTCATCATTGTGGGGATTGGCAAAGCTTTACTTTGGAGTGGGTTGCTTAGGGGGTACAGACATCTTGACCCTGAGGCTGTTCTTTCATTTATCGCCATTTTATGATATTTTTACTGTTGAAACGTGATCCAAGGTATTTAAACTGGAGAACTTACATCTCCTACGGATACGTAACGTCAATAGGTGTTGCTGTTCAATAAATCACTGTCAGTGATTTTAAGTTGCAGATGTTCCAACAAGGGAAACAATTTTATGCGAACAGATCACCATTTCGTCGATTTATGAAGTTCATTGAGACGAAAATCTGGCTCCGACGGGATGAAATGAAAGAAGATAAAGGAGTGTACTCCTTTCTATGAATACACTCCAGCAATCGATTAAAATGATTAATGGAAGTTGCTGGATATTATAGTTGATTGGTCGGCCACAATACGAATATCGCTCCTTGGCAATAACAATCAACTTCTTAAGTACTGCACAGTACTGGTACTTGCGAACGACTGTTGTAATACCTAAACATTCAGGAATCAGATGATAGCGTAGTAAATTCGCCCCAGAACAAAAATTTAAAAAAAAAGAAAAAAGAAAAAAGTTGCAAGAAGCAATTATCCAAATGGGATTGAAATCGGTAGATGTCATGTACATGCTCAGACTAACAAATGACTGAGACATTCATTAACTCGTTGATCAACCTCTGGCCCTTATGTAAGCAGTTATTCGGCTTAGCATTGACTGACAGAGTTTTTGGTTGTCCTCTTGAGAAATAACGTGCTATATTCTGTCAAGTTTGTGCATTAGATCGACAAAATCTCGAGCTAGTTGGAGGGCTCTCTCGACAATGCTCCAAACTTTCTCATTTGGGGGAGAGATTCGGCGACCTTGCTGGCCAAGGTAGTGTTTGGTGTCATCATGTTGAAATGCACAATTATCTTGTTGAAATGTAAGTCCAGGATGGCTTGCCATGAAGGAAAGGAAAATGTGTGGTACATCATCGTCGACGTACCACTGTGCTGATGACAACCGAAGAGATCCTGCTATGAAATGAAGTGGCACCCCCGACCATGATTTCTGTTGTCGGGCCGCATGGTGGGTGACAATCAGTTTGGTATCCCACAGCTGTTCGGTGCGTCTCCAGATAGATCCTCGCTGATCACCGGGGCTCAGTCTGAATTGAGACTCATAATTGAAGACAGTTCTACTCCAATCAGTGGTGTTCCAGGCAGAAGATCGTGTCTGTTGCCCTCCGTGGCAAGTCATAGCGGCTTACATGTCACACCGCGAGAGTCTCTAACGCTTGTTTTTGTGGCTGGCGAAAACTACTTTCGCGCTCAAGGAGTCAGGTCTCTTCCCAACTGAACACTTTTGTAGCATTATAGACAGGACCCTATACTCAGCTCGAGATATTGACGATCCAATGCGAAAATTGGACATAATTCAACTCGATACGTCTCAGGAGGACATCCAGAATCTCTATCAATTAATGACAAGCCGAATAATAGCTTGCATAAGCGGCAGAGGTGGACCAACGTGTTATTGACTAGCTCAATTTATGAAGCTCTTTCTCTTGAATAAACAATCCTACTTTTCTCGTATTGTAACCATTTGTTTGATTGTACACGTACGTAACATCCATTTGGGTAATTCCTTCGTGTTTTGTTTCCAGCATCAACATTACTTTGTTCTCCTTTTTTTCCACTACCAGTGTTTTTATGATTCTATGTCTGTGGCGGCTAACTGGTACTTCAGATGTCGTTTACGTTCCTCGCAACAAGGTAATCTGCATAGTGATTAAAACTAGCGGCGCCGAAGTGCTGTCAGGAACTTTGTAGTGACGGTAGTTAGTGCACGAGTTTTGTTGTTTAGTGCTACCTTAACTGCTTATCACGGACTGCCATACTTGTAACTACAACAGTCTCATCAACTAGAGTAGTTAACAGAGCACGTATCAGTGTTTAAACCACTCGGTGTACATATGCAAACCGCCTGTGTACCTTGCAGAATAAATAGGCCGGCGGAGATGTTTCAATTCAAACAAACCCCGACAGCGCCACTTTGTTAATTAAATCTGCCGTCCAGAATTCATGCCAAATGCGTGACGTGTGCGGAGAGTAATTACAGCGAAAAAGCTTTTGCTTTCACCCGACCGCGTTATGCAGCAGGTGCAGTTTGACTGTTCTACCGCGGCAAGTACCCCGCTCGGTTTACCAAATAATCATCATGCAGATGGGACATTTCAATTACGGGGATGAAACCATGATGTAGAATATTCTTGAAGATTACAGTCATTTGTCATAAGCCAAAATCTACAATAATGTTGCTGTTTCTCTCTGGTTAACTTGAAATAACCATACAATATTGCGAAATGGTTGATAGACTTTATCCGTAGGCACGAGGTAAAAATGACTGTCCTTAAAATAGTGTGAAGTTATTCACATGAGTACTAAAAGAAATCCGTTAAATTTTATTTACGTGATAAGTCACACAAATCTGAAGGCTGTAAAGTAAATTACAAATAACCTAAACTGTAACGACCACATAGATAATGCTTTGGGTAGAGATAACCAAAGACTGCGATTAATTGGCAGAACACTTAGAAGGTGCAACAGGCCTACTTAAGAGACTGCTTACACCGCACTTGTCCGCCCTGTTCTGGAGTATTGCTGTGCGATGTGGGATCCGCATCAGGTGGAACTAACGGCTAATATCAAAATACTATAAAGATGGGCAGCTCGTATTACCACGCAATTTTAGCAATTTAGCAATCGTTAGAACAAAGACGTTTTTCGTTGCGACGGCATCTTCTCAAAAATTTCAATGACCGATTTCCTCCTCCGATTGGCACCCACCTATACAGGCAGAAACAACGGTCATGATAAAATAAATCAGGGCTCGCACAGAAAACTTTAAGTGCTCGTTTTTCCCGCACGCCTTTCGAGAGTGGAACGGTAGAGATATAGCTTGGAGGTGGTTCACTGAATCTTTTTGCCAGACCCTTTATTGTGATCAGCAGAGCAATCACCTAGATGTCGACGTAGGCTCTCGTATGTGGGCTTTTCGTGTCAAATGCGCGGATGGTTTAGAAGCCCAACTTATTTCGACATCCTTGCCCAATTTGACCTGGTGCCCCGTTTGTAATGACCCCGTTGTCGATGGGATGTGAAACGTACTTCCGTCTACATACAGTGGTTATTTGTCAATAAAAATGGAGTGAGAAGATCTGAAGGCGAATAAATGTCTGAAAGACGTGAAATGTGGTAGGAAGGACCAGGGATATAATTTGTAGTACCTCCTAAAAGAATGTGGTAGGCTCACGAGAAGATAGAGCATAGCATGCGTAAGAATCTGACACGTGCGTCATTACTGAGGGAAAGGATAGCAGCCATTATGTTCTGCCGAAGGAAACGACGCTCTCGGGGGTTCCGCACTTCACGTCAGCAGTTAACTAACGTATCTCTTCCTTTCATAAGGAGTAGATAATCTTTGTAGTTTCCATCACCGTTTTCTGTCTTAATTAACTTCTTGGACTTCCCTGTATTTCCTCCATTACTTTGTTTATATTATCAATTTTGGGATATCGAAGATTAGGAACAAGTAATGTGGATATGAAACGATAATATCAATAAACTGCAGTCAGGGAAGTTAATTTAATCGAACAGCATAACATTACGATTGTGTATCTTCTAAACCATCGGAAACGTTGGGTGCGGTTCTCCATCAGTGTCACACCAAGAGGATATACTGAAGGACAGTTTCACTATAACTAAATTCTGCTGAAAAATGAAGAAATTCTTGTTCATGCTCGTGTCTAAATTGGCGATATCCAGGGGGTTACCTTGGGTATAGCAGCCGGACTGCGTCAACGCCGCACCTCAGGAGTTCTATGATGGGCGAAAAATGTGAAATAGGGCAAAAGAAAGGGAAAGACACCGGGAGAGTAGAAGGGCATAGTAAGGAAGACATTGGAAGCGGGTGATGTCTGTAAGGGGATAGTGAGGAGATTATGACTGAACCGTACAAAGGAAGAGTTTTACTAGAACTGTATTTCATTTGCAGAGACATGTTTGTTCCTAGGTTACATGTACTAGATGGAGCCATCGCCAATCAACGGCACGTAATTTTAAGAGTATATGTGGCGTTTGTTCCTTATTGACTTGGGTTGCAATAAATAAAAGAGGAAACTCGCTTTATGGTCACAAGTAATACAGCTTTGGACAATGTAGTGTTCCATATTTGAACTGGGTGATACACAACAGAATCTTAATTCCTTGTAAAGTCATGTTTATCTCAATAAATGGGTAAACAGCGATTAGGATTAAATACAAAAATGGGACAACGTTGGCGTATGGAAAAGGGACGAGACGCGGAAGATCTAACCTCTCTGGGTGCCGATTACCCTTTCTAATCCAATGGAAACGTGGCAGCGGTGGTGTGATGGACTTCCGTCACGAAATTCGGAACGGTTCAGGATGAAAAGGCAGCATCAAACTAGGTACAGCAGAAGCAGATGCTAAACTAAAGTACATTGTAATATCATGAATTCATGAGGGAAGTTGGTTATAAAACCCCATATTAGATGTATTATGTAGTATTTCACGTGTGTTTAAGAGTCTTACATGGTGGTAGATTCAAAGAAACCACATCATACCGGAATCTTCACGCAAGCACAAGAACTTCACGGAGACACTTATCCATCTCACGTTTCATGTACACTAAGAGGTGGTGTTGTGCTTCATGTAGACAGTGTCAAAGATTCTAAAATGCACATGCAAGGTAGTGGTTAAGAGAGCGGAAATGAAAGTGTTCCAAAGTACATCAGACAGCCAGTGGTGTATAGATACATATGTAGATGTAGTTGGATGGTCACCAAATGTGTGTACGAATTTTAAAATTTTCCTGGGGCACTGAGTGTTCGACGAAATGGTCGTCGTCAGCTAAAGTCTGACAAACACGTTCTCCTTTCGGAAATATGCTGAGGGCTGTGAGCATTCCGCGAATGCATTACAATGAAGTAGACAGGCGGGCTACACTATTTGGCGGCAGCACCCTCGCTGGTGGAACTGCTGTACTCTCAAGTCGACAGGCGGGCTACACTATTTGGCGGCAGCACCCTCGCTGGTGGAACTGCTGTACTCTCAAGTCGACAGGAGGGCTAAACTATTTGGCGGCAGAACCTTCGCTAGTGGAACTGCTGTACTCTCAAGTCGACAGGCGGGCTACAGTATTTGGCGGCAGCTCTCTCACTGGTGGAGCTGCCGTACTCTCAAGTCGACAGGTAAGCTACACTATTTGGCGGCAGCACCCTCGCTGGTGGAACTGCGGTACTCTGCTGTCCTCTGCATTACCACTAGTATGGAATGTTTATGATTACTGACACCGGTACCCATCTTTAGCATTGCAGTTTTCCCTGAAGAACAAGACGTTATTTTCTGGGTTACTGCCGCTCCAAGTAAACTGTGATTTAACACCATACTTACCTCACTAAGTAAAATAAGCGAGTGGGAAAAATGTCAGTACATTTGGCTACGAACAACAGGAACGCTTGGCTTGCCTGAGGGAACAAACGTAGTGCGACTCACCGACGACGTTGAGGTGCACGAAGTGGCTCATGTGCGGCGTGGTGGACACCTGGCACTCGTAGACGCCGGCGTCGCGGTGCTGCGGGTACTTGAGCTGCAGCGTCCAGTCGTTGCTGAGCGGCTGGTTGATGGCGCGGAAGCGTTGGTCGTTGGTGTACGTGTACCTGCCCACCGTCAGCAGGTGCACGTCCCTGTGCCGCACCCACGACACCTGCCCAACAGGCAAACACCCGTGTATCACAACACACTCCTGACCTTGCTGAATGGTCAGCTGATGGCACTGAAATACTGTACTTTTATGTACGCGTTCCTGCCCATCTTCAGTATGTGCACATTCCTCTGACGATACCAACTTGTGCTCAGTGTTGTAGGCATACGTATTGAAACGTCGCCATTGAAAAATTATACAGGACTGTGCTTAAACTGACACACAGTATTTTTAGCGCAACGCAATCTGACTTTCAAAAATCGCTGCAAAAGAATGGCCCTGACTAACATTAACCTATACGTTTCACAAATCGCTTACCTCACAAAAATCTTGGTTACTCGAACTACTGCAATACAGCGAGCGCCACTACTGCCAGCTAAATAAAAGATTCAAACTACGGAAGGCACTAACTACTGATAGGGATTAGTTAGCTAATGAAAGATTTTAATAGAGAACAAACCATGAATTTACCTCAATAGTGTTCAAAAGTCATAATGTATATAGCAGTTCATGACATGCAGTCTTACAAATTTCAAAACTCCGCCATCTCTCTCCCCACGTCCACCACTGCTGACGGCTCACCTCCAACTGCGCAAAGCTACGCGCTGTTAACATCCAGCTGCCCAACACTACAATGGCAGACAACAATGCAAACCAGCCACAGACTGCACACAGCACAGCCAGTGATTTTCATACAGAGCGCTACGTGGCGTTACCAATATAAAAATCTAAACAGCCTACTTACAGTATGACTCATCAGAGCCCAGTCCATGACCAGCGCTTGCTAAGCGTATCAGAATGAATCGACGTAAACTTTCACTCAGAAAAGCTTTCGGGCCGCCAGTTGTATCATTGTGCGTTTCAGGAGCAATTCGAGTTGCCTACTGCAGGTACCTAACAGTCAAACTGTGAGCCTGGAGCATTCTCACATTACATCATTTTAGGTTTCTTATTTCCCCCGTTCACTGTGTTATCGGTTCTGAAGTTCCAGTGATGCTTTCTGTCCCTTGCCCTAATCTCCAGCATTCCTGCCATTTTACGCCGATGTGTAAGCGGTCCATGATTAAGGAATTTGTTGTTAGCGCACTCGAGCAGATGTAATTTCGATGGATTGCTCACGCACTGCCTGCGATATGTAAGCTATAAGAGAATCTAAGACCAAAGAGCAGTGTTGATTGCAGTAGGAACTGTGTAGCAGTAGGAGTAAAGGCACGTCCACACACAACGATCTGTCTGCGCAAATGTCTGCGCACAGGTGATGTGCGCAGACAGATCGTTGCGTTTGGACAGAAGATTTGCACCAACCTGAGGTGTGTGCAAACCTGGAAGTTGGAGTTGGAGGTTTGAGCGAAACCTCTCAAATCCGTGGGTTCAAACCACATCTGCGCAGACAAGTTGGAGCTGTGGACAGATCGCCGCAAATCTGGCGCGAAACAGCTGTTTGCTCAGTCTAGTGTTTGTATTTGTGCGCACAGGGCATTAAAATGGCTGATACTCGTCAGTGTTCTCGAGAGCTTGTTAGTGAATTCATTGAAACATATTGAAACATATTGAAACATATATATGTATGTTTGTGGAAGATTAAAAGTAAAGAATATAGTGATCGAGACAAAAAGACAGCACTACACAATGCTCTAATTGAAAAATTGCGGGCAGTTGACGCATCGGCAAAGAGTATTTTAAAAAAAATTGTTGGGAGCTGTTTACCGAAAAGAGTTACCCAAAGTTCAGAAATCTAGAAGATGTGATGTAGGAGTAGATCAATTATACCAGCCAACGATATGGTATTTTGATCTGCTTGGCTTTCTTAAGGTTCGCCCTGTAAATCTCGCAGTAAATTTGCGTGAGAAAACTGCTTTCGCTTTAGCAGCCACTGTCTGCACCATTTTGACCGCTTTCTCTGTTTCCTGCGGTTGGTCTGAATGTTTTTTGCAACACAAGTTGCGAACACAGATCATAACAGAACTTCTTCCATTTCTATATTTCAAAATAACTGAATTAAATTTTTTACGTTCACGGGGAGCGTAGTCGCTTGTCACTCATATTTCTTTTCGACACCGACAGATGGCGGGCGAGTAGTAGATTGGGGTTTGCGTCGTGTGAACACACCACATTTGCTGCGATCTTTAGAATGTACAGACATCTGCGCCGATGTCTGCGCAGACAGATAGTTGCGCGTGGACCGGGCTTATGTTGTTAGTAGCTAGCAGTCTGTTGTATCGTGTTGGCTGGGCCGGTCGTGGTGGAGTGATGGCGGAACCTGAGCGTTGTAGTATAAGGTAAAAGCAGCCTCGCGCATATGTAGTATTGTTATATCAAGTCCCATGTAAATGTGTCTAAATAATCTCTTAATAATAATCTTTCTCATAAAAAGAAACTTTTGACAACCATTCATTTCAATTTAAAGAATTTATTAATTTCTCCAATCCTTCGTCATCCCGATTATTGAAAGGAAAAATCAGTTGTTTCTTTTTATACATGACAAATCTATCGGGCAGCATTGCACAGAGCTGCGCTAGAAAAATATCTTATAGGAGCAGATATATATGCGTTATCCGGCGACCTAATTGAGGTAAGATTTTTCAGTTTATTCAAAATGAATTTTCAGGGCCATGACGCAGCACTGCTGACGTCCAAAATATACCACTTTAGATTCACAGTCAATTATTGAAAGGTTATAAGTGAGTCGCAGTTGTATTGAGAGATTAGTCGCATTGTATTATTGGTAGGTTACGGAATTTATCTGTGGGAGGTTACGCTGAATGCTATAAAAAATTATAATTTTTTTCTGTAGGGAGGTTACGGAATATTTTTGTAGGGGAGGTTACACTAAATGTGAATGATATAAATAATTATTGTTCTTACTGTTGGGAATTTACGGAAATTATTTTGTGGGGAGGTTACATATGATGTTGCTCAACATCTGCGAATTGAACAGTAGCCTTCAGTTTTTATTTTTTATTTCCGTATATTTTTCTATGATAGAGCCCTAAAGTCACAGATCTGGATCAGAACAATCCTTCGCTCGAAATGGCATGTCCAGCGCCCAGACCGCCGGTATGCCTCAAACGAGTTCGCTACTGGCATTCAGTGCAGCGAATCTACAAGTAGGCCGCTTCCCAGTGTCGACCAAGAGGGCGCACAGCACCGCGCTGAGTGGCCGCACGGTTCGAGGTGCCATGTCACGGACTGCGTGGCCCTTCCCGCCGGAGGTTCGAGTCCTCCCTCGCTCATGGATGAGTGTGTTGTTCTTAGCATAAGTTAATTTAAGTAGTGTGTAAGTCTAGGGAACGAGGACCTCAGCTGTTTCGTTCCTCAGGAAACGACACACATTTGAACGTTTGAGGGTGCACATTTCCACACATTGTCAGTAACTTTGGGACCACAACATACCGTTTTGCAAAGCACCCGAAACACTCACATACACACACAAATTTGCGCCAGCATTTTTAAGTTTCATTACAATCTGGACCACTATCTGCGTTATAAGACTGTTGTGGGGGATTTAGGAAGGTCCAGTGCGACGTACATGTCATCGCATGTAAGACATTAGCTCCTCCATGTCTAAAATACTGGTAATGTTTGGACGTGTAATGAAGTAGATGGGAGAAAAAATATCAAAGAAAATAAGAGGGGTACTTGTAGAGTCGTAATTGGCTTTATAGCATACTAGTCCATGCGAAAGGGTAACCCAGAGTCTTAAGGGACTAAAATATAAATGTTAGAGAAAGGATAACTCTTGACATCTTATTGAGCAAACGTAGGTAATTGGTATTCGTGCAAGACAATGAGCTTAATTTTTGCTAACGCCTTCGTATGTCTGGTAACACTTTTATACCTCAGTTGCTGGTAATACTTACCAAGAGAAGTAAGTCATATGAATAGAAAATACATATTACGTTACTGGCACACATATTTAACATCTGTTAAATTATTTTCAATGAAAGGAGCTTCATGAAAAATTTCCATACGTTTCGAAACGCAGCTTCAGAAATCACTGATATGCAGCAGATCAGCTCAAGAAACAAATTTGAGATTTTATGCATTAAACTTAATTTTAGATAATCCTTTCGTAGCTTATTGGAACACAATGCACACATATGAGGAATTGACACCATAGAAGCCAATTTCTTTATACAACGGACTGTGCGAAAAATCAATTTCTCGATTGTCCAACAATACACAATTCCAACAGGATACAATCTATATGGACAAAAATATGTATTTACACACAGAAATCAACAATTTATTTAAGAACATTTACGTATGGCTCTCTTCTTTATCGACAGCAAATAATGTCATTTATACTACTAACCGCTGTAGAAGAAAGTTGTGAAGTATTGAGTCTGCAGCCCTAGCCACCCTGCCTTCTACACGGAAAAAGTAGGATGAAATTCTGTAAAAAGAGCATGCAACTAATTGTTTCGGAATCGACATCTCCGAAATTTCCGCGACGGTTACCCACTTGTTTTAGTAGAGATAGTTGCGATGTAAACCAAATCGTATCCATGGAAATCTCAATATTCTCCATCAGTAATCGAGGTGAGGAACTAGTCATCTGTCTTGTAGAAAATAATACTTCACGAATACATTTTAAATGAATGCACTTAATTTAACAATTTTTCAGTTATATCACAAAACTGTATATTTCTGAATGTAAATAAATATCAAGGTACCCAGAAACGCATTGGAAACTTTAATGCAAAAACTTTAATGTAGAAGACAATATAAAGCCTTAGCGTGGCAAGTCCTCTCCTAATGAGCACATGCTCATATTTTATTAAGGATGGGGAAGGCGATCGGCCGTGCGCTTCTTAAAGGAGCCAACCAGGCATTTAACTGGAGCGATTTAGCGAAATAACGGAAAACCTATATCTGGATGGCTGGACGCGGATTTGAACCATGCTTCTCCCGAATAAGAGTCTAGAGTGCTTCTTCTGACCACTGCACCATGTCTCACGGTGTCATTTGCCTGAGCCTTACGTTATTAAAGCAGATGCTAGAAACATGACAAATTCCGACTAAAACAAGTAGTTTTGCGATAGCTGTAGCACCTCTTCACCAACCTACGGGTAAATACTAGGACCGGTGAAAATACTGTCAGACTCAAGTTCCTGAACTTTCCGGAATTTAAGTGCTTCAAGGATCTGAAATATAATCAGAGATTATTACTGGAACGTAACTTTAGCTCGCATATTTAATAAATGTAGCAGTCACACCCCTAACACCAATCACAGTGTGTAAGATCTTGCTAAAGAAATGTCGGACATTAATCTTAGGTCCAGTAGGAAAAGTTTCTTTAGCAAATAATCTACAAACTTTTGAAATGTATTTAAGTCGACAATAAAATTTATCTATGTGAAATGTTCCGTGAAACTGAAAGTAAAGCAAAATGACCATTGAATGTGAAACTGGCGTAAAGCATTGGGATGGACAAAATGGCAATTACTTGTTTCAATCCCTAGGTGCATAGATTAAACAGTTTGTATGAAACTAATGAGACTACACGAAATGTTTTCTCTAAATTAAAGCCATTGGAATACCGCAAAAATCTAATTTCATCACTAAACAAGATACATGATACATTTGGAGTATCCTGTAGTAATGCCCATTTACAGAAGTTAACAGGAATCTCATAATCGTTTCCATGCAGCTCTTGATGGAGAGAGATGAGCAAGTGATGGTTTTCATGGAGAATGCCTCACTGAAGCCACTTTCTCGAGCACTTGCGCGGGAGTTAACGGATGGATCAGCTGCAACTGCAACAGCAACATTAATTTCTCCCTCTTCTGTCGTCACTTGTTTCTTTCTATTATGTCTGTCCGCAGCTTACTAGTATTGCTGCCTCTAGATCACGGGGCTCCGGGTTCGATTCCCAGTCGGGTTGCGGATTTTCTCTTCCCGGGGACTGGGTGATTGTGTTGTCCTCATAATTTCCTTCTCATCATCATCATTCGTGACAGTAGCTAGATCGGACCGTGTAAAAGGTATAGGACTATATAAAAGTTGAGACTAGATACGGGAGCTGACGACGTCGCAGTTGAGCACAACACAAACCGATAATCGTCAACATTATCTGTTACGTTGTCAAGATGTTACGCTACTACTTTAACGTAAACGATTGACGAGGCTGACAAACAAATACCGAAGTGGTTGACGTCTACTGGGATATCTTGTCGCATACACTGTACGAGAACGAACTGCATTCTTCTTACATTCTCCGTACACCATGAGCATGTCGACTTTTTCTGCACTTGTAAATTCCATCGTCCACTCACGAAGTACTTCTTGTGTTGTCACACACTGACTACCAAGTCGCAATGCACTCGAGAAACACAAAGCACGTCGTAAGAAAACATAACAACATAGTACCGAGCAACTACGCAGGTTCAATGGCAGAAAAATGTCTCGGTGTGGAAATTTTTCAGTATAGGGTATCTTGTGAACGACACACAGTAGAATCCTGCAAAAAAACACAATTTATCTTCTAATTTACCCTACTTTTAGTCCGTTACTGCCAATAGGCACTTTTAAGTATTGTTACAATATGTGTGTTCGCTAAACAGTACGAGCCTCTGACTACCAATCCATTGTGTGAAAACTGCACATCAATAGCACTTTTTATTTCCTCAATATTCGGGGTGTATATTATCAGTGCTTCATTATATTCTAATTTTGTTCATATTTTGACGACTGAATCGTGAAAGACAAAAAAGTATGGAAAGAAACTCCTACAGTCCCAATTTTTTCGAGTTTAGTTAAATTACACGATCCTTTTCGGACCTGATATTAGAAGGTTGGATGAAACATATATATGCAGTTCATCTCATTCAAAAGCAGAGGCAAATTATGTATTAGACGATTTGCACCTGACGATGGTCCCATAGGGTTTGAAATACACCGTGCAGTTTAGCAAAACACAAAAATATTGTTACTGAATGCATTTTTATTCATACTTCCTGTGTGTCCAATGTCCACCTGCTTAGTTGAATGGTAACGTGTTTGTCTACTATGCAACGAACCCGCGTTCGATTCCCGGCTGCGTTGGAGATTTTCTCCGTTCGTGGACTGGGTATTGTGTTGTCCTCATCAGCCTTTCATCATCATTACCGACACGCAAGTCGCCCAATGTTGTGTTGCCTGAAATAAGACTTTCAACCCGGCGGCCGAACTTCCCCGTATGGGGCCTCCCGGCCAACAATGCCACACGATCGTTTCATCTCATTTTTGGTATCCACTATATAGGTAATCTCTGTAGATACTCTGTCAAACGTCAGGCTAGGTAGGAAGCCTTACGTACTGAATTTCAGTTATTTACTTCACCGATTGGAACTATAAGCGAAATTCGTTTTCTTGTGGCTAGTATATAGTGTACTTTCTTTTGATAATCGTACCAGGTCAGCTGTGAAGCGGATTTCAGTTTGTATTGTCCAAGAGAGAGTGTCGTGTCACAATGATCAGTAAACACTTTTACGTAATACCTGCCTCACGTCCACTGTTATATATTCACCTATATGCATGATATGCCTTTTATAATTCCATTAATTACCGTGTGTCCTCCTCCTTATAGGCCTTCCGTTCTTACTTCGGAGTGTTCTTTCCATACTGGTTTCCTTCGTCCGCGTATCTCGCTCCTCAATGCTGTTTCGTTTGCTTCTCTCTGTTCCCGAATTATCGTATGTATTTTTCCACATAGCAGCTGTGGTCCTTTGTACTACTCGAGGAGCAGCCTATGAATATTGAACATTCGTTTCCGTGGCCAATTAGTAGGTCAAAGCGTTTCTTTACTCTTTCCGTCTGAGACCTGAAGATTTGTAAAGTAGAGCCTCCGTCCAAACTCACTCATGGAAGCCGGCTAAAATATTATTTATTTTTGAACGTACCTTTTCTTTATGTCCAAGCACAAACACTTCAGCTTATTTTAATTTCTATTTCGTTATTTATTATTTTATATTCCTCAAGGTTTCAATTTTCAGGCGGATTCTAAGTAGTGAAGTTAGTGTATTACGTCATACTGTAACTCCTTATGTACTCGTGTACAAACAAGAAACAAAAGAGGCCACCGCTAGTTCTTACCAGATGTGTTATAATGGCATGCTCAATATAGGAAAAAAAAACTCAACGACTTCCATTTTTTCGAAAATACCTCGTTGTCAGAAGGAAGGGGGCTAATCAATGTGCTAAGTGATTATCTGTTGATTAATTATTACCAGTCAACAAAATGAAAGGAGACAAACTATTTACTACCGGTCCGTCATTGCACCCTCCCGGAAGTCCGGGGGTTTCAATAAAAAAAAGGTTAATTGTCATCACATTGAAGTGAGACCAGTTTGATTCCACACATGTCGTCACCTGTTCCTTCCACAGTTAAAAACCTTATCTTCTTCGCAGGAGCTCCAACGCTTAGCGTTCCAACCCGTTCAGAAACTTGAAAGTGTGTAAGTTCCTTCAGTATTTACCAACAAATCTCTTGTTTCCGAGCTGTAACGAATTTGAACAATTTCAGAGTAATGAAGACGCTGAACAGAAAGAATTCTAACAAATAATGGGAAATGAACAGATATATGCGAATTTTTCATATCTATATGATTACTCTGAATTTCACACTCAAGTGTTTGGCAGAGGTATCAAACAACCAGTTTAAGACTCCACCGGTCCACTTCCGAATAGGGTAATGGTAATAACTCTAACTGGTAAGATTCCTGTACCATGCAACATTACTTCAGAAGAGAGTACAAAAACTTAGCGTAATCAGTCCGTTTAGTAGATTTGTTGCACCTTATGCTTGCCTCTAAAACGTAATTCTTGGTTCGCTTTCCCCAATTTCTTTTTTAGTTATTCATAATTGTAATCCCTCAGTATTGGGTCGAAAACCTTTAATTAGTGCGATTTATCGTGTAACCGGAATTTAAGGTATTTTTGTAGTATCAAAGTGGAGGAAATCACGCTTTTTATTCTTCAGCATTAAATGCCAGATTTCGCAAAATGGAGATATCTTGGATATCTTGCCCGAATCACTTTGTAATTGTTTTGATCTTTTGATGACTTTACTAAACTTGAACGAGAGCGTTATCTGCAAATGATCTAAGAGGGGTACTCATATGGTCTCCTAAATCGCTTTCGAAAAGTGACAACAGCAGGGGGCAATAACGCTTCCTTGGAGAGCGCCAGATATAACTACGGTTTCAGTAGATAAACTCTCGTCAATCATTGTGAGCTAGGAACTTTCTATCAGGAAATCGCGAATTCAGCTACACAGCTTACAACACGTAATTTAATTAGAAGACGCCTGTGAGCGACGATTTCAAAAGCCTTCAAGATGTTTAGAAGTTTGAAAAAAAAAAATATTGAATTCAACTGAAAACACCTATGGATAGCGCTCATTACTTAGCTTCAAAAAAGAGCCAATCGTGTTTCACAATGACATTTTCTGAATTTGTGCTCCTCATGTGTCAACAGATAATTTTCTTCCACGTATTTCGTAGTATTGTACAACAGTATAAGTTCCTAATTCGTACCGGAAATCAATGTCTGTTAAATGAATCTATATTTTAGTTGATTATTTCTATTTCGTGTCATGTATAGCAGTACGCGTCTCCAACTTCCTAGATTTTAGGTATGGACCTTTCGTCGAACGAGCAGTTGAACATGATAGCTGATAATGTACCCATATCATCAAATATTCTTAAAAAAACTAATTGGTACATAATCATACAGATGCCACGCGAAGAACTCTATTTATATTGATACAAAGTTTTACTAGCCACAGGTTTATAAACTGGTGAAAATTTCTGAAAACATGTAAAGCTGATCAAAAGCATTAAGCATAGCTATTAATGTTCACCGTTTAATAAGCTAGGCAGCTATGTATAATTGTCTGCACCTGCAGTATTAATATAATATGTTAGTAGTAATGCGTGTCACATTTCAAATCTAGAAAAGACAGCTACAACCTAAAAGTGTGTATCGTGTACATAATATCGTCACGAACAAATGATTCATGTTTAAACCTGTAGATTATCAGTAAGAATGCAAAACAATATGGTGCTAGATCAAGATTGCTGGCGATAAGTCTACGAAAGAGTAGAAGTTCTGCGAATAATATGTTCCTTCATGCAAGGGAGAGTTCTCTGCTAATTCCCTGCGATTCTTCAGTAACGTTACGCAAGTGAAAGTGAACTAAGGTAATTGACTCTAGCGCTAATACGGAGTTTCGGTAGCAGTCGAAGTTTGTCGGTAAAACTTGGTCCTGCAGGGAAGATAACGTACCCTGCGTGCACATGGAAACTTCTTCCACTAAAATTTCCCAAAGGTGTGTGTAATAATTCTTGAAAACTTGACGCTACCGCAGCTGTGGTGGGAGATTGGGAACAATGCAGATAAGGCCGAAGTATCATGTGGTAATTACCACAAAAGACAAATTTGTGACCAGAGTTCTAATAAAATTAATGCTTCATGAGAATACAGGCGTCTCATTGGATATTACGCGGTAATGAATTATGCAGGCGGTTACACGATATGAGACGTTAAACAGTATGAGTAAACACACAATAATGTAGTGTGGGAATGGAAAAATAATCCAGTGATCACAATCCTGCAACTATTGAAAGAAATGATATTCAGGATACAGTTTACGAAGTAACTTTAAATAACATTGTACACTGTTACAGGACGATAGGTGTACCATCACGCTGTACTAAATTTAAACTTGCTCGATCAGCTCAGTGGTGTCAACGAAAAGGACACTGCAGACGACAGCATGCGCAAGTACTCTCCCCCATATATCTCTGTGGATGTATATGGATAGGTTATATGAAGAGGTAGACACCTAAATAGATGCATAGCTACGATAGATTTCATCAAACCTATAGAATCAGATTAATAAAATGTCGCCAATTTTAGTAATACTTTTGATTTATTGTTTCTTCTAGCTAAACGTGAGTATCATACACATTGCAGTATAAAAAATGGCACTAGTATTTCGCAATACTTCAAAATGTGCTAAAATTACAAAAATCCTCGTCCCCGTAAAACATGTGACACGTCTCCAACGCAGTTTTTTCGTAATAAACATGACACACCATTCCAAAACTAAGCAACTTTTTACACGTGGACTATTTGTGAGAGTAATTGGTAGTTGTTGAAATGTAGATGAAATACCCAATAGATGATGGTAACTGCCGGCCGGAATGGCCGAGCGGTTCTAGGCACTACAGTCTGGAACCGCGCCACCGCTAGGGTCGCAGGTTTAAATCCTGCCTCGGGCAGAGATGTGTGTGATGTCCTTAGGTTGGTTAGGTTTAAGTTGATCTAAGTTCTAGGGGACAGATGACCTCATAAGTTAAGTCCCATAGTTCTCAGAGCCATTTCAACCATGATGGTAACTTTGAAGTAAAAACATCTCTTCTGTATAATGACTAGGTTCTATATAAATACAGTTTAGCATTCCTATTTCAAATGGGCCCAGTAATTTGAGCAAGTATGATGATTGTCGATGTTTTTAAAAACAACATTACATTTTAATGTTTATTTTTCTCTAACATAACTTTTCAAGTTATAAATATTGTTTTCGTGCTACAAACACACAAAAATGACGTTAGTACTAACATTTATGTGAATAGAGCGTGTTTCTAAAATTCAGTTGAGACATATTGTACAATGCATTGCGTTACATTGTCCGCACGATTATCACTGAAATACAAATTATTGAAAGGTAATAACTTTCATACTATTTAAATTTTGAAGTTACGTATTTAACCAGCTTCTGTACCAATGTCAGTTCCTTTTTGTTGACATTTCAGTTTTAAAGAGGATAACCATACAGGAATTAACTGCTACAAGCCAAGATATGGGATTTTTTTTAAAGATTCGCAAAAAACTCTGGTTTCACCTGATTCTTTATTTCAAAACACAAGCTGCAGAAAAGGAACAATAACAATACTTTATAGAAAGCATTTACTGGACTGTGCTTTCGCCAGTGTTCAGCTAAGTTAGGCTGACTGTAGTAAAAAAATAACGTACTTTATTACTAAATCACAGCATCCCAGATTAAGACTATTGTTAATAGTGCTCCTATAATAAATTAATTACTGAATGATTGCGAATATGTTCCATTTCAATAGACTGTGATCCACGCTGTCATTAGTTTTCATTTTTCCTTTTCTTATTTTACCAAGTTGTGCAGTTCGCTGTAAGGAGTTATGGACTGGTGTACACTTACTCTACTTCAATTATTCGACTATTCCGCTACGTCTAATGGCGAAGCAACCCTTATCGCGACATTCTCAAGGCGACAGCTGAACAAGAAAACTGAAAATCATTTATTATTTCTTACATTTGGTGAGGGAATTAATTGATACAGGTGAATGTGAAACCACATGCCAACAAAGTATTCAGTGCAACAGACTTAAATCAGTGCGCTTACAGGTGGAAAATCTGTCCTGTTAATTCTGTGTCTCGTAAATAGCAGTAGCTAGCGTTGGTAGGTCAACCAAATCCGTATTACGACTTTCTGCCAGAGAGAAAGACAATATTGTTACATAAATATAGTTACATTTATATAGAACCGCTGTTGTCGCCGCCACGCACGTTTATTTCAGATATAAGCAGTCTTTACGGCCAACTGAGTTCATACAAACAACACTCGCTTCCACTTTAAACGAATGGTTACGCTAAACTTTTTTTCCTCGGCGTTTCGCCGCAGTGCTCACAAAACAGAGCACGTCCGCCACAGGGATCACTAGCGTAAAAAGCCAACCAAACTGAGACGGGATCTTTTCCATTACACGGCCTTCTATGTGGCCCCATGGCACTATTGGACACCACGACGCACTTTGCTGAAAGTTTGTACCGCCCAGTTGAAAACCCGGTGTGCATTTTAATGCATAAAATCACACGTATATACCAAAAACTACAGAAATTGTGCTCGAGTATGAAGGAAAGCAAGGGAACTGAGAAAATAAAGGGACATAGTGTTTCTAATTATGAATTTTTTTATTTTTTTAAAAAGAAAAGTGGAAGTTTTTGCAGACTATTATCAGAACCCCCTGTCTTGGCATACCAGTAAAAATAATCGTTTCAGCAACTAAGGCGCTATGTCCTCGTTATTCTCGACTGGAACACGGAACGTGGAAGTGATATAAGTGCATGACGCATCCTCCTCTCCCCCCCCCTTCCACTCCCCCCCCCCTCTCACCCGCCCCCTCCCCCCTGACCGCGCCGGACGCCAGCTTGCGAGGTTTAGGTGTAGAGGTAGGTTGTGTGACCGAATGGGGCTGCACAGTGCTATAACAACTGACTCATACGGCGCAACAACGTTAAAACTCAGTTGATACCCGAGATTTCGAGGTAAGTACCGTGTTAGCTCATTTGAACAGGATGCTGCCGATTTCATTTTCCACTATTTTCCTCCACGAGATTATACGGAAAACATGTTGATTTCCTATAGTATTCAAATATTAGAAAATTATTTTGTGCTTTGACGCAATAAATTTGATAATACATTTGGTAATTTGCCTGCAATTATTTTCAGATGAAGACTCTTCGCCATATGCAGGGCGAGGATAAAATTCCGCACTTGGAGGTCGGCTGGCGATTCCTGTCCTGCTTCAAGTCAAAAGTTATCTAACAAAATCATATCGGGGGCACTGTGAAAACACAAGTGTGAAAACGATCTATGGTACCGAACTTCGTCAGCTTCCTTTTTTACTTTTTAGACGTCCTTTCCCTAGTACTCGTCGTTTTTAAGCAGGACATCGTATTGTCGAATGACAATAGCCTATTAACTGGCAGTGGGGTCCATTAAAGTGCAAGCACGTGCCTACCAAGAACGCAGTGCACAACCTTGACTAATCTTATCAAGTTCATGAAGGGTGGCCTCCCGATGGAGTAGACAACCATAAGCATGTCGATATGCTTTTGGTGATGGGTACATCCGACAACCAACCTACTTCTGTTGCTCTCGCGTATGCTGCAGTGTGTCCTCTGAGACGCAAATGAAATGAAATGATCGTGTGGCATTCGGGGGAGTTCGGCGCCGTCCTTTTTAGGTGACTCTACATCGGCGACTTGCGAGTCAATGATGATGAAGATGATGATGATGGACACACAACAACAAGTCCCCTGCTGGGAATCGAGCTCAGGCCCCCTGCGTGGTAGGCGGTAACGCTACCGCTACACTACGGAAGCGGACCTCAGAGACGCAATCCTGATAAGAATGTTCTTTGTCGCCTGAAGTTATGTCTTCGGAAAATCAGTAATATTAGCCCTCATATAATGGACGGAAGTAGTCCAAGGACTAGATGTACATCAAAAAGAATATGGCATTCTGGAAATTGTTCACCAGTCTCATCGGCGAAGTATCCGTCATACTGCAAGACAGTTCCAACTATCTCAAAGACTGATTGCTGAAGTGTTGCTCGACGAAAAACTGGAGCCATTTAATTACACTTTATCTCGTCGCCGACGGCCTGAAGACCACATTCAAAAAGTACTGTTTTGTGAATTACTTTTGCGCGAAGTGGAAGATAAAGAACATTTTATAAATAACGTGATATGGACTGACAAATTTAGCGCCACTCGTGTAGGTATTTGCAACCACCACAACGGCTGTTATTGGTCGGAACCCACCTGAGAACTCAGCTTTCAGGCAGTCTATGGAATAAACATGTGGGCAGGAATCGTGGAATGAATGCTTTCGGACCCTTACCTGTTGCTTCTACAAGTAGAGTCCTTTTCTTTGTAATACTTTTTCTGACGCATTAGGAAACGCTTCACTTGGTGTTCGGCAACAGTTATGGTTTCAGAATGATTTTGCATCACCACGCTTTGGAATCAATGTGCATAACTTTAAATGAAGCTTTTCCAAACTGGTTGTTTACGTCTGTAAGAAGACCACGTTATGTCTTAACGCTGAAACAAGGGTTACAGGAACAGACAAAAATACCCAAGGCACCGCATTACGGAGGCGCAAGCTAGATACAGTTTGCTGCTTTAAAAAAGGAAAAAAAAAGTCACGAACGTGAGTCGAACACAGACGAGCCTGCACATTCGTTTTCCAAGGCACTGCCTCGTTATCACTGAGCTAACGGGACGGCATCAGCACACTGCAGCCGGCCTCGTTGGCAGAGCGGTTCTATGCGCTTCAGTCCGGAAACGCGCGACTGCTACAGTCGCTGGTTCGAATCCTACCTCGGTCGCGGATGTGTGTGATGTCCTTAGGTTAGTTAGGCTTAAGTAGTTGTAAGTTCTAGGGGACTGATAACCTCAGATGTTAAGTCCATTAGTGCTCAGAGCCATTTTTTTAGCACAGTGCAGAGTTCATGGTACTTGTTCTTGGCCACGCTACACACAATTTCAGCGTTACCAGAGCTTATTCTTTTAGAATCGCCTCTATATTAAACCTTTTGGCTGAAATAGGTTTTGCTACATACACTTTTGTCTTCAGTTGGGATGAGGAATCACATGCCGACCGCCTAGTGCAGATGTTTTTCCTTCCCCTGCACTTGCATAACACACCTAGCTCTCAAATTGAATAAAACTATTACCTGAATAAAAAAATTATCGGACCAGGATTTGGAGCAGATAATTTATCATTTTATATAGTAACGAATAAGAGTCAAAGGGGAACATTAAAGAAGAATAGCATGCTACGTCTTTGGATTGTATCGTCAGAATGGCACAGAAATGTTAAAGAAAACCTGTAAATTGAGTAAGATGTTAAAAATAATGTAGAGAGTAAATAGGTACTAGAAACAACGTTGATAAATAGACACGGCTGTAGAAAACACATTAGAAGGTACCTGCTGAAATATCTAGAAACAGTCATGGCATAATAAGGTGCAAATTCTACAGTATCTGCAGACACCTTAGCGACCATACCATACACACACACCTCGATTCCTGTCGAAAATGTGTACGTACATTTTATTTTTTCCTTGTTTAATAGTTGCACAATTATCATCCTTACTGTGTGTGAAAGTTGTTATGGCATTACAATGGACTGCAAAATACACAGATGAAGTACTATCGCGTGCTGACGCTGAAATTCGCATATACTTTTCACTGAACATCAGTCACATACTGTTGTTATGTTGTTGTCATATGGCAAGTAAGTTACACTGCTTCGCTAAATAGTTTAAATCAAGAGAATTTACGTAAGGGGATCATAAAAAAAAGGTACTGATTACGAAATGTACATAAATTACATGTGTTGCTGTGGCATTGTGCTAGGGGGAAGTTTTATATAATTATGGTATAATTTAATTAACCCACTCTAATTTCATTGTTTTACAAATTTTTGTGAAAAACACCCCAACGCATGAAGACGACGATTCCAATTTTCACTAGTAGGACACTCCCTCTACTTCTCAAAAGTATAGTTAAAAAATGGTTGGAAGTGGCCTTTGGTCAAGCTTTACTGAACATTCATAACTCAACAAGGTGTAATCACATCCACACAGAGAGAAAATTAATCCAAAAACATCATAATTTTTGGGAAAAGCTTTTATGAAGGAAAGTGGAAAACAAAAAAAAGTTTTGAAAATTCACGTTACAGAATATAATAAATAATTCGTTATGTTTCTTGCCGTCAAGGACGTTCTCCGTCTACATAAGCCAAGACGTGTGTAAAGTTTTGTAGATATTAAAAGTGAACGGAGGCAGCTCGAAAAATTTCATCGTTGCGAGACGATAAATGAAATGCATGCGTCACAGACAGCCAGACGTGACGAAATAAGTGCACGAGGTATCAACACGGTTAGCCATATTGTGCAGACGTTCGCCAGAAAGTTGCGCCTCGCGAAACAAGCGACAGCCGTTTCTGGTGAAACTTGCCCCGAGCTAGTGACGCTGCGCTGCGCAGTTGAGGAAAAAGTTGGTAGTTGCTCGGGAATGAAGTGCGAGTCGCCCGCTGGGAAATCTGCCGCACGTGACTCTCCGAGCACAGATTAAAAACGAGAGTAAACACCGGCGGCTGGGGTTGTTTACCCGCAGGTGATACGGCTGGGGAGGACGTGTGGCGAGCGGCGGTACGGATTTGTCGCTCCAAAGGACGAACGGGTTTTAGTGGCCCGTAGGCTATCCCTCCTCCGCGCGCGTGATTCAAGAGGCGGCACTGCGTGCGTATTTGCCTCTGTCATATCTGTCTTTTAAAAGTTACGTCTACTGCGATGAAAATTTGAGCATTTATTATTTTTACTGTCAATTACTTGTTATTTATAAAAATAAAGACTTTATATATCGAGAAACATTACTCACTGAACTTACTAACACTTGCTCTCCTGATCGCTCGATTTGCAGTCGGTTTTTGGCGTCGTCAGAAGCCTCATCCACAGTGTTGACATCTTATTTCCTTGCTCTGGTTATCTTAAAACAGTGGCCATTTGGAGTCTGCCTACACATCTTCATCATTTTGGTTCATTCTCTGGTATTTCTCTCAATCTTGATATTGCCTCTCTCGTATAGATGTGGACAGCCCATCACAGCCCTTTTTTCTTGGCTTTCGCAAAAACATCTGGTTCATTAAACAGGGTGTTCCGGGCACAATTGCAGATGTTTCTATTGATGGCTGAGGACAATCTGCTGAACCAAATTACATCAGTATTTGCTTTTTTGCTATTTTGCAAACTAATAATTACAGCTGTTATGAGTAGGCTGGGTAGTAGCTTAAAGTACACGTGGCACAGCAAGCTTCAGTGTTTAGTTTTCCCTGAGAAGCTGGTTAAGCAAAGAAATGTGGGGCTCCTGGACGCAAAACGCACAGTATATAACATCAGGCGTAGTAAATTACGACTGTGTGATGTGTTCGCGGGAAGACTGTTATATGCAGAGAAAAAAACAAGTAAAACTCTGAAGTGGCAACATATTAAGGTACCAATGAGTACATTCGCAATACGTATACCTCTAAAACACTGAATATTCCATGAGTTTCCTGTTATTTCTTCTTCGCCATTCCCCTCCATCACAAATTTGTCCAAATATCTACCGCAGGATATTGTTATGTAAAACCTTTATTTTTCTGTATGTATATTTATCTATTGTCCATAATTTTGCTCCTGATAGATATACTGGTGTGATTATAGTTTTATGCTTATTTTGGATCCTCTTGCAAAAAATTCTTGCTAAATTAATACCACGCTCAGGCTGTTATTTTACTTCTCCCATCTGTTTCTTGTTTCTTATCATCTCTGTAGTTTCCAAGAAGTCCCTCCCTCTCCCCTGTAACTAATCTCTTGTGCTTCTTCAAACACAGGGTTATCAGTGTGCATGATTTTTCGCTTCTTGTGTTTTGTAATTTATTTCTACCTTCATTAATTTTGTTCTCCCATATTTTACATAACATCTCTATTCCCGTGCTAATTCCCACTTTTCCCTTGGTTCCTGCATCTGGTGTTTCCTGTATTACTATGTTGATATTTTACTTCTTTACCTGACTCCACTCTGTATGTCAAAAGCCATGGAATATACTACACCTGCTTTCTGAAAATTGACAGATAATATTGACATTATTTTTTTGTATTTACTTTATAATGGTATGGATAATTTCAAAACAAACATCTGATCAGAGATCCATCGATCCATCATAAGACACGCTTGCTGTCCATGTATTAACTGTTTTAAATATGCATGCATTCTGTCCTGAACAACCTTGGAAAACAGTAGGAAGTTCTGATTAATGAGATGACATTATTTATGTAGTCTGGTTTACCGGCCTTTTTACAGAGACAATCGAGGAAAATCCGGTTACAAAAATGTGTGTTATGGAGCTTGAATGGGTATTTTGTATGTTTTCTCTTTATCTTCCCGCATCACTCAGAAACGGCACTGCCAAATTCGTTCATACTTGGTAAACTTATTGCTTCATCTACATCTACATCTACATCTACATTGAAACTCTGCAAATCACATTTAAGTGCCTGGCAGAGTGTTCAACGAACCATCTTCACAATTTTCTATTATTCCAATCTCGAATAGCGCGCGGAAAGAATGAACACATATATCTTCCTGTATGAGCTCTGATTTCCCTTATTTAATCTTGCAGATCGTTCCTCCCTATGTGGGACGGTGTTAAGAAAATATTTTCGCATTCGGAGGAGAAAGTTGATGATTGGAATTTCGTGAGAAGATTCCGTCGCAACGAAAAACACCTTTCTTTTAATGATTTCCAGCACAAATCCTGTATCATTTCTGTGACACTCTCTACCATATTTCGCGATGGTACAAAACGTCCTGGCATTCTTTGAACTTTATCCATATACTCCGACAGTCCTATCTGGCAAGGATCTCACTCCACGCAGCAGTATTCTAAAACAGGACGAACAAACGTAGTGTAGGCTGTCTCCTTAGTAGTGTCCTGCCAATAAAACGCAGTCTTTGGTTAGCCTTCCCCACAACATTTTCTATGTGTTCCTTCCAATTTAAGTTGTTCGTAATTGTAATACCTAGATATTTACTTGAATTTACGGCTTTTAGATTAGACTGATTTATCGTGTAACCGAAGTTTAGAGTTCCTTTTAGCCCTCATGTGGATGACCTCACACTTTTCGTTATTTAGGGCCAACTGTCACTTTTCGCACCATTCGAATATTTTTTCTAAAGCGTATTGCAGTTTGTTTTGGTCTTCTGATGACTTTATTAGTCGATAAACGACAGCGTCATCTGCAAACAACCGAAGACGGCTGCTCATATTGTCTCCCAAATCGTTAATATAGATCAGGAATAGCAAATGGCCTGTAACACTACCTCGGGGAACGCCATAAATCACTTCCCTTTTACTCGATGACTTTCCGTCAATTACTACGAACTGTGACCTCTCTGACAGGAAATCACAAATCCAATTACATAACTGAGACGATATTCCATAATCAAGCAATTTCAGTACCAGCTGCTTTTGTGGTACAGTGTCAAAAGCCTTCCGGAAATCCAGAAATACTGAATCGATCTGAAATGCCTTGTCAACAGCACTTAACACTTCATGTGAATAAAGAGATTATTGTGTTTCACAGGAACGATGTTTTCTAAAATCATGTCGACTGTTTGTCAATAGACTGTTTTCATCGAGGTAATTCATAATGTTCGAACACAATATATGTTCTAAATTCCTGCTTCATATCGACGTTAACGATATGAGCCTGTAATTTTGTGGATTACACCTACTACCTTTCTTGAATATTCACATATCATCTTCAGTCATTCGATATGTAAAGTTTACCCAACTGCCCAGAGAACGCCAGAATGTAATTTATACACACTTCACTGGTCCTGCATATGATGCAGTACAGTGAAGTTGGACGTATCATAAAATAACAGGAGTGGCCATTATCGACTTACTTCTGCATGTGAGACAGGTAATCGTCGCACACTGTTCTGCAAACTATATAATATGACAAATGATTGTAAGATGATCCAGGTTATTGCAGAATTGTAAAAACCATCTGTTCTTTCTATCATGGTCAGAGTAGTCCTTGGAGACAACAAAAGGAGATCACAGTCAAGTGTTTGACCCCAATTCCTTTCAACATTTATAAGAACTCCTAGAAGTATCTTATTGCGACTCAGCTACCCACCTTCAGGCTGCAGAAAAAATCTCTCAGAAGCCCTGATTAAACTAACCTATTATTGCAAAGAAAACCAACTGAAGCGTAATCCTTTAAAAACTCAGATACCTGCCGTTCTTTTAGAGACCGACTAGTCTTAAAGCAGCTTAGAACGTTTAGTTGTACCACTGACCACAGATGTAAGAATAGATCACATCCTCCCTTACAATAAGCATCCTATGAACACCAAATAGTAAGTGTGACCTAGGAAGAACATGCTTCGCAAATTGACTTTAACCGATTAGGGTACACCACCAGAGACATTGAGAATTACTGCCTTGGCTCTTACTATGACGCAGAGTATGCATTTCTGTGTTTGGTCTAGGATCTGCGAATGAGGCGAAGATCAAACCTCTGCCCACTTCACCAACTTCAGCAGGTGCCTTCTGACATGCGCTATAGACGTGATTTGATATGTTCTGTAGTAGAGTACTACTATGTAAAGAAATTTATATATTACCATTTCTTGCGTCTGCTACGGATAAATAAATATATGCGACATCCGCTAGTGGAATAGGTTTCCTTTGGAATTTTACAGACAGTACTGTGATGAGCCGTACGCATCCATATGAGAGTGTATGCCTTCCAACGTTTACAACTACATCTATACACCGCAAGCCACGTGTGGTATGTGGGAGAGTACATTCTATATAATTATTACATCCAAACCATTCTGTTCCAGTCAGGAATGGTACGCGGGAAGAGCGAATGTTGGTAACACTTTGCTGGCGCTCGAATCTCTCTAATTTTGTCTTACATCTAATGCACCTCATGTAACAAAAAAAAAATTGCCGTTTTGCCTGTTATGGAAGGCAACTATCATCAGGGCGAGTACTTTTGGGTGTGAAAATGTGTGTATGAATTCCTTAGGGACCAAACTGCTGAGGTCATTGGCCCCTAGACTTAAACTAACTGGGAAGCTCAGAACAACACACACACACACACACACACACACACACACACACACACACACACACACACACACACACACACACACACATGCCAGAAGTAGGACTCGAACCTCCGGAGGGAGGGGTCACGCAACCAGTGACATGGTGCCTCATACCGCGTGGGCTACTCCACGCGGTCTCTGGGTGTGACTAGTATAATATCAGGAGTGGGCGACCTGGTGTACTACGTTTTTATGAGGCGTAAGGATCAACGGGGATGGGTATCTGATGTTTATTGCTGAGAATGTTTGATATTAGGTTCTATTGGTCGTTATAGACAAACTCGATGAAAGCTGCAGTCTCTTTACGTATTGGCAGGTAACGCACGACACGAATAAGTGCGTTCTGTTACCTGCAGTGTGGTGCTTATATGACTAGATGGTGGTGCTCCGCAAACACGGACGGCCTGCTGCTTTCAATAACCGGCGTCCTAGACGACGAGAGTGCAGCCACTGCTGGCACAGACTCTTCCACGTCTTGTAGCGAGACGAAACAAACATATTCAACAGGAACAACGAATTCCTAACGACCGGAGTTCCACTAAAGACAAGCCTCATACACCAGAAGCGTACGTCCTTAGCTACGACTGTGAACTGGTCTTCAATGATGGATGGCTTCATCAACACGTATAGCGTAGCATCTGCGATTAATACGGCTTTTCAGCATACTAAATCAATAACAGCAGAATGTGAAGGCAAGTGTTTAGTGCCAGTAAAACTTAAACCGGCCAGTGGTTCACCTAGACAACCATATACAACCGGGAGGGTCATTAGACAGCAAAGCGACCGTCCCACGTAATCCATAAGAAGGACTACAGACTTGCACCACCTATGCTGTCAATTAACGTACACCGTAAGATGAAAAATATCCCGTATGTAATGATGAATTGGCCACCAGATTTGACGAGAGGTGGACCCGCCAGTAAATAGGGAAGCAGGTTATTTTACCAGTAGAGAAGCAGTAACAGCTGATTAGGTAGGTTGGGAGAGTTCATTGACTTCTAGCCTGGACGAGTCATGGGATGTCACCATAGTAACAAATCCTTCAGGGACATTTCAGTCCTTCTATAACTGCCCATGTCGATTGTTGGTAAAGTGTAAATGCGAAAGACAAAAATAGTTAATACGAGACAAGGTGGACTTCATGTACTGACGATTAGGAAGTGTTGAGTATTGCGGAGGGGAAATCGGCGGAAGCGATCACTCGTGAGTTCCTAAGCGTGCCTCTAGCACGGCGACTGCACGTAGGGTTTTAAAAGGAAGGGACTAGCAGCTCCTCATATGCCATACATTCATGTACTGAATGCTAGGTGTAAAGAGGGACGCCACTGGACAGTGAACGGACTGGAAACGAGTGATTTCCAGTGATCAATCACTGTATTCCCAATGGCAATCCGATGGAAGTGTTTGGATTTGGCGAATGCCTGGAGAACCTTGCCTGTCGCCATTTGTATTGCCGGTAATCAAGTGCGGAGTAGGGGACGTTACGATGTGGTGGTGTTGTTCGTAGTTAGAATATGGTTCCATTAATACGTTCAAGGAAACACGAGATGCGGAAGGATTTGAACATATTTTTGGGCATTGCGTATAGCGTTCAGTGTCCAACAATACTACCATCTCTGGTTTCGGCTCTTGAGAAAGAATGAGCTACCATTGCTCCACAGACAGTCAGACACCTCATTGAAAGTGTTATCAGCAGAGTTCAGAGTGCAGGGTACACAGCAAAGGAGTCCCTGATATCAAGACTGAATCTCTCAAAAACTAAAATGGATAGACAAGTGCAACAGGTGGTATGTTCATTGTGAGATCTGCAAGAATTTTGTACAGAAGTTCCAAAATAGGCACTTGGTCTAGGGAGTGGCAACTGACCCTTAACATAGACAAATGTAATGTATTGCGAATACATAGAAAGAAGGATCCTTTATTGTATAATTATATGATAGCGGAACACACTGGTAGCAGTTACTTCTGTTAAATAACTGGGAGTATGCATGCGGAATGATTTGAAATGGAATGATCATATGAAATTAATTCTTGATAAGGTGGGTACCAGGTTGAGATTCATTGGGAGAGTCCTTAGAAAATGTAGTCCATCAACAAAGGAGGTGGCTTACAAAACACTCGTATGAAACTTCCTGGCAGATTGGAGCTGTGTGCCCGACCGGGACTCGAACTCGGGACCTTTGCCATCTGAGGCAAAGGTCCCGAGTTCGAGTCTCGGTCGGGCACACAGTTTTGGTCTGCCAGGAAGTTTCATATCAGATCCAAAGAAGAGCGGCGCGTTTCGCCATAGGGTTATTTGGTAACCGTGATAGCAAACTCAAGTGGCAGACTCTGCAAGAGAGGTGCTCTGCATCGCGGTGTAGCTTGCTCGCAAGGTTTCGAGAGAGTGCGTTTCTGGATGAGGTATTGAATATACTGCTTCCCCCTACTTATACCTCCCGTGGAGATCACGAATGTAAAATTAGAGAGATTCGAGCGAGCACGGAGGCTTTCAGACAGTCTTTCTTCCCGCGAACCATACGTGACTGGAACAGAAAAGGGAGGTAATGACAGTGGCACGTAAAGTGCCCTCCGCCACACACCGTTGGGTGGCTTGCGGAGTATGAATGTAGATGTAGATGTAGATGTAGACGGACACACCTCATATCAGCGTCTCCTTATAGGTGTTCCGATATGTCTGATCAGCAGTATAAGTGTTCTGGCGTAACCACAAGCGCCGGAACGAAGAGGAAGGACGCAAGACCAGAGAAGCCGGTGAGGCGACGTCAGCCAATAGCCGCGCCACCACAAGAGCGACCTCTGCAAGAAGTGATTATAAGCGCCTCTCCTGCAGCCTCAGCCGAACTTTAGTGGACAAAATTCACACGGCCTAGCAGAGAATGCTACGGTATCAGTTCTTAGTGATCCATATCCATTACTTGTTTGCACTCTGTGTGTAGCGAAGAACATTACTGTTTGCATGTCGCCCATCGCTTGCGACACTTGTTCTAAATACAAAGTTAATTATTGTCAATTTGCTTTATTGAAGTAAAACTATTAATGGTGTGGTTTGAACTGTTGCATAGCATTCCGAGAACGCAGCATCCTTTAGGCAAACTATACGTGACGAGTTGGCAAGACCCCACAGTAAGTATATTGGGCTTTCCGTCCTGGGTCTTGCAGAACTCTCCGTCATACTGTGCAACGTAAACAGCTGTAAGCAGCAGGAAACACTGACGACAGATTTCTGGAACCACTGGACGCTAAGTAAGTACTAGTGCGTTACCTGAGTTGTGGATGACAAGCGAAAATAGCCTACTATTATGAAACGTCTCCTTTGAACAATTTATACACGACTGTGCTTAAACTGACACACAATATTTTTAGCGCAATGCAATCTGACTTTCAATAATCCCTACAAAAGAATGGCCCTGACTTACATTAACCTATACCTTTCAAAAATCACTTACCTCACAAAAAATCTTCGTTACTCGAACTACTGCAATACAGCGAGCACCACTACTGCCAGCTAAATAAAAGATTCTAACTACGGAAGGCACTAACTACTGATAGGTATAGTTAGGAAATGAAAGATTTTAATAGCGAATAAACAGTGTATTTACCTTAATAGTCAAAATATATATGATAGTTCATGACATCCAGTCTTACAAATTACAAAACTCCGCCATCTCTCTCCCCACGACCACCACTGCTGGCGGCTCACCTCCAACTGCGCAACGCTACGCGCTGTTAGCATCCAGCTGCCGCTGCCCAACACTACAATGGCAGACAACAATGCAAACTAAACACAGACTGCGCACGGCACAGCCAGTGATTTTTATACAGAGCGCTATGTGGCGGCGGCGTTACCAATAAAAAAAACCTAAACAGCTTACTTACACTATAACAACATGAGGGTGCCAAATTCTCACCAGGTTGTAGAGCTGGTAACATTACTCACCTCAACAAGAATTGTGACACCGACATATCCTCTGTCCAGAGTATTTCTTGCGTTGAAAAGATATTTACAGATACAGGCGTACACATAAGCATACCCCAGGGGATCAAAAAGTCAGTATAAGTTTGAAAACTAAAAAAACCACGGAATAATGTAGATAGAGAGGTACAAATTCACACACATGCTTGGAAAGTAATGGGGTTTTACTAGAACAAAAAAAAAAAAAAAAACCACATTGCTAGACGCGTGAAAAATCTCTTGCGCGCGTCGTTTGGTGATGATCGTGCGCTCAGCCGCCATTTTTGTCATGCTTGGCCTCCCAGGTCCCCAGACCTCAGTCCATGCGATTATTGGCTTTGGGGTTACCTGAAGTCGCAAGTGTATCGTGATCGACCGACATCTCTAGGGACGCTGAAAGACAACATCCGACGTCAATGCCTCACCATAACTCCGGACGTGCTTTACAGTGCTGTTCACAACATTATTCCTCGACTTCAGCTATTGTTGAGCAATGATGGTGGACATTTTGAGAATTTCCTGTAAAGAACATTATCTTTGCTTTGTCTTATTTTGTTATGCTAATTATTGCTATTCTGAGCAGATGAAGCGCCATCTGCTGGACATTTTTTGAACGTTTGTATTTTTTGGTTCTAATAAAACCCCATGACATTCCAAGCATGTGTCAATTTGTACATTTCTATCTACATTATACCGTGATTTATTCGGTTTTAAAATTTATACTGACTTTTTGATCACCCAGTATAGCTGAGTTAGTACTTAGCACACAGCTCAAGTGCATGGCTTTTAGTCCCCGGAATTTGCGATGTACAAACCTGACTTCCAAATTTTCACAACGATCACACTCAGAATTGTTTGTATAACTTCAATTTTTAAAACTATTGTTTCATTTTCTAAGTATGCAGCGTGAAACCGATATAGGTATGCAAGTAGTGTAGGTCATATGAGGATATGTATCATGAGAAAGGAAAAGAGAAACAGAAAATTTATTGTACCGATTAGTTTCGAGATATGTTTTAATGAAAGAGTCCATTCCCCGTCGAAATTTTTTAACGTTCTTCGTAGCTCCTATCTACATACGACCCATACATTTTTATCGTTAAAACACAAGAAAGAGAGAAACTGGAGCGCTGCGTCGGGGGTACATAATTGAAATTGTGTCCTCCTGAGGACTGGAGCAACGTTCTCTCTCACCCGCTTCACGGAGCTATCTGTTAGGTGAGTAAATATTCCGCCGGCGGGAGGAGACAGAATGTTCTGTCCTAATAGGAAAAGAGCCGGCACGCGGAGCTGGTGTTTTATGCTCGGTCGATTCGTCGCCGCCGTCCTCGTCGCCGGCAGACCTTTAATTCGCGCCGGCGGCGTCGGTGGCGTCGCGCTGCTGCTGTGCGAAGCGGCGATCCCGACTCATTAATTAAAACGCCGCAGGCGACGCCCGACCCGCTCCCCGGGCGTCGCGACGCTTCCCATTTTGTGTATGTGTGCGTGCGTGCGTGCGTGCGTGTGTGTGTGTGTGTGTGTGTGTGTGTTTGTGTGTGTGTGTGTGTCCACGTGTGAATGCGTGCCGCCGTTTGTGCGCGGGTGTGAGGGGAGAAAAGGGGCGGGGCTTCCCCGCCGGTTCGGGGCGGGCAGGGGGATCCCCCGCTGAGGGCGGCCAGGGGGATTCCCCGCGGCGCGGCGCCGGGCCTATCCTCCTGGCCGTGCCGGTTATTAATCACATTCAGATTTATGCGGCCGGAAGCGCAGCCTTGTTGTGGCTCGGGAAATTGGGGGAACGAGAGAATCCATTAGTCAGGTTTTAAACTTGATTAAGCTGAAGGGAGAAAAGAGAGAGAGCGAGAGGCCGAGTTCCGATACGGCTCGGGCCGGCCGGCCGCGGCGCGGTGCGGCCCTCGCAGCACGCGCCACTTTGCATGGGGGACGCCTCGCAGCGGCAGTGAGCGCGCGCCTCAGCTGCCCCGGAGCCGGGCGTCGGCTTCCGACAAATCCGCCTGCTTGTATTTCTTCACTCGCAGTTCAAAGCGATGTCTCTGCTGCATCTTTACCGCCCTCTACACTCTGCGCCGGTTCCAGTCGCTCTCATCACTACCGTACACAGACACTGCCGTCTGTGCCACAGAGTTTGCCGGTTTGCTTTAGCTCCGACTCGGAGATACTGATTCAAAATGGTTCAATTGGCTCTGAGCACTACGGTACTTAACTTCTGACGTTATCAGTCCCCTGGAGCTTAGAACTACTTAAACCTAACAAAGGACATCAGACACATCCATGCCCGGGGCAGGATTCGAGCCTGCGACCGTTGCGGTCGCGCGGTTCGAGTCTGTAGCGCCTAGAACCGCTCGGTCGCCCCGGACGGAGGATATACTGGGATAGTGTAGTACCGATCAGAGAACACTTCATTGCCAGTACTCGCAATCTTTAACAAGGCTGAATTACAACAACCGTATTGAAGTTTTAATGAAG
The DNA here is from genome assembly GCF_023897955.1 of Schistocerca gregaria. Taxonomy (NCBI): domain Eukaryota; kingdom Metazoa; phylum Arthropoda; class Insecta; order Orthoptera; family Acrididae; genus Schistocerca; species Schistocerca gregaria. Next base: position 429,941,021 of record NC_064926.1, read on the forward strand.
GATAACAACAGCCAGCCGGTTGCAAAAATTTCGATGTATTCGCCTGCTAAGGTATGTTCATTGGAATTACCTATAAAGATTTCTTAATCATTATAGAAGGGCAACAACCGTATCAAACAGCTTAATTTCACATTGCATGGTGAGGTAGTAAAATCACAAGAGTTGTAATGCCAAACTCAAAAAAATGGGATGTGTGCGAATTCCTTAGAGACCAAACTGCTGATGTCATCGGTCCCTAGACTTGTTAACACCACGATATCGGCAACTACGACTGAAATGGGCACGTGACCATCGCAACTGGACGTTAGCACAGTGGCAGACCGTTGCATGGTCTGATGAATGCCGATATCTCTTCATCAGGCTGATGGATCAAGGCGAGTCTGTCGTCTTCCAGGGGAACAACTCCTTGTCAACTAACTGGACTCCGGGACTGAGACAGGCTGGTACACTGGTTGCAGACCACTATTCATGACGATCATGATTTCTGACGGCTGTGGTATTTTTCAGCGAGATAATGTGGCACGTCACAAGGACAGAAGTGTGATGGAGTGGTTCTAGGAACACACTGGCGAGCACAAATTGGTGTGATGGCATCCAACCCACCAGATCTGAACCCGATCGAACACATCTGGGATATGATTGAACGTGGCGTCAGAGCTCGTCGTCCCCTTCCCCGGAATTTGCCGGAGTTGGGTGACTTGTGTGTGCAGATGAGGTATCAACTCCCTGCAGCGACCTACCAACTCATCACTGCTTCCATGCCATTACGCGTCGACGCTGCTACCCGTGACACAGGTGGACACACCTACACTGATCATAATACACTCCTGGAAATTGAAATAAGAACACCGAGAATTCATTGTCCCAGGAAGAGGAAACTATATTGACACATTCCTGGGGTCAGATACATCACATGATCACACTGACAGAACCACAGGCACATAGACACAGGCAACAGAGCATGCACAATGTCGGCACTAGTACAGTGTATATCCACCTTTTGCAGCAATGCAGGCTGCTATTCTCCCATGGAGACGATCGTAGAGATGCTGGATGTAGTCCTGTGGAACGGCTTGCCATGCCATTTCTACCTGGCGCCTCAGTTGGACCAGCGTTCGAGCTGGACGTGCACACCGCGTGAGACGACGCTTCATCCAGTCCCAAACATGCTCAATGGGGGACAGATCCGGAGATCTTGCTGGCCAGGGTAGTTGACTTACACCTTCTAGAGCACGTTGGGTGGCACGGGATACATGCGGACGTGCATTGTCCTGTTGGAACAGCAAGTTCCCTTGCCTGTCTAGGAATGGTAGAACGATGGGTTCGATGACGGTTTGGATGTATCGTGCACTATTCAGTGTCCCCTCGACGATCACCAGAGGTGTACGGCCAGTGTAGGAGATCGCTCCCCACACCATGATGCCGGGTGTTGGCCCTGTGTGCCTCGGTCGTATGCAGTCCTGATTGTGGCGCTCACCTGTACGGCGCCAAACACGCATACGACCATCATTGGCACCAAGGCAGAAGCGACTCTCATCGCTGAAGACGACACGTCTCCATTCGTCCCTCCATTCACGCCTGTCGCGACACCACTGGAGGCGGGCTGCACGATGTTGGGGCGTGAGCGGAAGACGGCCTAACGGTGTGCGGGACTGTAGCCCAGCTTCATGGAGACGGTTGCGAATGGTCATCGCCGATACCCCAGGAGCAACAGTGTCCCTAATTTGCTGGGAAGTGGCGGTGCGGTCCCCTACGGCATTGCGTTGGATCCTACGGTCTTAGCGTGCATCCGTGCGTCGCTGCGGTCCGGTCCCAGGTCGACGGGCACGTGCACCTTCCGCCGACCACTGGCGACAACATCGATGTACTGTGGAGACCTCACTTCCCACGTATTGTGCAATTCGGCGGTACGTCCACCCGGCCTCCCGCATGCCCACTATACGCCCTCGCTTAATGTCCGTCGACTGCACATACGGTTCACGTCGACGCTGTCGCGGCATGCTACCAGTGTTAAAGACTGCGATGGAGCTCCGTATGCCACGGCAAACTGGCTGACACTGACGGCGGCGGTACACAAATGCTGCGCAGCTAGCGCCATTCGACGGCCAACACCGCGGTCCCTGGTGTGTCGGCTGTGCCGTGCGTGTGATCATTGCTTGTACAGCCCTTTCGCAGTGTCCGGAGCAAGTATGGTGGGTCTGACACACCGGTGTCAATGTGTTCTTTTTTCCATTACCATGAGTGTAGTACAAATATATATGCCTACTAGCTACAAACCTGATTGGGAGTGGGAAGACGGATAGACAGATAGATAGATAGAAAGAGAGAGAGAGAGAATTTATGATGAGGTAAAAGAAATTTTTCAATAAGTATGTCAAAAAAAATGACGTGGGCTACCAGTTTCTCTCTTACTCATTCATTTAATTTTTCTTCCCCTACCAATGCAGCAAATACAGCTGGTAATCCTACTTTTTACTACAACATTATTTAGTGTACCAAAACTACCGAAACGTATTTACTGTAGAGCGCAACACTAATTATATGTTGAGAACCTAGACTCGTTCACTAAAAATATATCCGCTTAGTGAGCAGAAAGATCAGAGCCACTACGGGATTAAATCAGTGTGGATCGAAACAAGGATTGTGGAGGGTATGGCAGACGAGCTCTTTCTGGGTCCCACTATCTGACCATTACCGAGCTGACTCCTAACACACTGTTATCCTGACGTTTATGAATTTTTTCACGGTGTCCATACAATGAGGCAACTCTGAAGTTCATTTATAACATATATTAGCAAATTAATTTCTAAATTAATTGGGATAACTGGCAACCGAACGACTATCCAGGATGGTATATTGAATCCATGAGTCTAGGAATATGAAGAGCTATCAAATAGTTTCAGTTAAAAAGCCATACAGTCTGTAAAGACATTGCTTTCCCACAAAGTTGATAATTTTTTTTTTCCTTTGTTGCATTACCTTGTCATAGTACGTATGTATCATTTATTTCATCTATTCTTTATTTGTTAATACGTCATATAGTTTCTTCATTCATTTTGATACTGTTTTATATTGTATATTGTACTAATCTGAGTGTTCTGGTTTCATATGCTTTGTAAATATTTGGTTAGGCTAGGAGAAGTACTGTGTCAGAGAGAGAGCGAACGATTATCGATAGAGAGCGTGCGAGTTGTTGTGGTATCGTAGTCGGTTCGCGGGTGGAGAAACGTTGCAAAGTTCGGCGTGAAAGACGGTGATACGCTGAGGAGCTATTAATTACAGTGCGTCCGCTGTGTTAATAGGAGATCGTGCATCATTAAGTGAGCAGTAAAACTTGAAAAGTATATCGAGTGTTTGCGGTGACGATTTTACATACTGTGTGAACTTGTGACAATTAGCTGTGTACCAGGCACCATTGCCGTGTGGAGATCCAACTGTTAGAATTGCGTGAAAGTGGGACAAACCAAAATGTCAAGTAAAAGAACAGTTCTGTGATTTGATCAAGAAACATCTATTATATCATCCAAACCGTATTAAAGACGACGACGTAAATTGAACTGATGTTTAACGGACTGTTATAGTGATAAACACATGTGACTGTTTTCCTGTGGCAACACCGTGAAAGAACTGTGCGAAGTATTGGCTTTAACCGGCTATACATGGTAAATACTAAATAAGGTGCACAATTCCGACCGACCCGCACCGCGTGATTAATAAACTTTTAATAATAAAACGTCGTGCACGTAACGACAACGCACACACACTGAAACTATTATTATTGCGCCAGTGCTGTCAGCTGATTCGACTACAGCGGAGACGTGGACCACCGCCGTAACTGGAATATTAATGAAACAGGAGGATCCATCATTATCTTCACGCCACGAACCAGGATTAACTTTATACATCGTCCGCGCGGACCACCGCTGACGTCATCGCACTGCCTGCAGCAACAGTTAAGACATTAAAAGAAAATTATTACGCTCTCTCTCATTTCAAAATAAAGACACTTGCAGTTACATTATCTATTTTAAAAATACTGTCACAATATCAAGGTTCAATTTTGTTTAGTTCCAATAAATATTGGTTCAAATGGCTCTGAGCACTATGGGACTTAACATCTATGGTCATCACTCCCCTAGAACTTAGAACTACTTAAACCTAACTAACCTACGGACATCACACAACACCCAGCCATCACGAGGCAGAGAAAATCCCTGACCCCGCCGGGAATCTCCAATAAATATTCTTTCCATTATTTCGTCTTGTTGACAGAGTTGAAAACCCGGCAAATTAAAGATCAATTAATAATTTACTTTCAAAATTCTTCTCAGGCATTTTGCTCCTAGTCATAATTTTGTTCAATGTTTGTGTGCAACTTCTTTTGGAGGGAGTACATATTTAGCAGCTGATGCTTGAAAACTCACAAATTGTATTTTTGCACCTATTTTCTCATTGTCTGTTAGCTTCAAAACAAAATTACGTACTTCGTGGGCATCTAGCAGATGCGCGATGTCTATGTAGCCTCCAAAAATACTTTTTTTTACTTTTGCAGGTTTACTGGAATCATATTGACTTTAATTGTTCATTTGGCCCCCGTTAAAGTACTGAATTACCTAATTAATTTTTTAATTACGTAAACATTGGCAGACCATATTAGATTAAAATTGACTTCTTGTTGGCTCCAAATAAGATTTTTCGCGTTCTGACAAAGGCTATGCCAATATTTTTTTTTGTCCATGACTAACAGGGATAGTCAGATTCCTTGTATAGGTCATGTTTTACTATCTAAAAGGTTTTTTTTCAGAAGTAGAGAATCAGTTTCTTTACAAGTCCAGAATCCGTATGCCAATCACGCCAATTCGCCCTGAGCATTGAGGCCATCGTCCGTCCGACGCAACTAGTTGAAGATACTCGTTTCGTAAAACACCCTAGTCTGCCGTGTGAAGCTGTCTGTTCATATCACCACCCAACAGGAATCTTCAACTGAAGGCGTGATAATCGCACGGGGATAAGACTACAGTGTGGGTTTAGGAGCGTCTCCCATTTGAGTTGGCGTAACTACTGCGTTAAGACGTCTGCGATGTGGGGGCGTGTGTTATCGTGAAGCAGAAACACCCCTTATCGCAGATTACTCGGACAACTCATCTGAAGTCATCCGTACCACTTACTCAAGATCATAGTTTGGGTCTTCCCTTACCTCTTCTCTCTTATTCCTCTTAACGAACACGGCTGTTATAGGAATTTTTGTTTGAATGTTTTTAAAGTCTGGGTACAGTTCTCCTATATTGTAACTAGCTCTACAGCTGTAGGTCATTGGTCGCATGCCGTGTTTGATCCCGAAGTAATGAATATTTTGTGGCTGGAACTACAACTGCGGTTCTAATTTATTGTTCCATCTCAGTTTTATATTTTTATTTAGATTTCCTGTTTCGATCACTCAGGATCATCTCCAGATCTAAAATAAAGCAAAACTAAATATATACTATCTAACATCTAACAATAAGTAGAAAAGAATAGAACTGTCCATAAATGTAGAATTTACGTAAGTTGCGGTATCAACAACCCGTCTCATCTACTCAAAATATCATAACAGAGTACTGCGTTTTCTAACTGCAGTCAGTGTTTTAAATAGGTTTATGTTAGACGTAGTGGAGACGGGAGAGGAGGTAGAAGGGGAAATGGAGTGGGGCTACTTGGAGGATGGGGAAAGATGCGGGAGAAGATGGTGGGAATGCTAAAATTATAGGGATAATCATGAAAAATTCTCATTGAAATAGTAATATTGTGGCACAACGGGTTTGTAAAATGGAAACCGCAAAAAATATTAAAATTGTAAAATGGAGCGAGATTGTTTGAAGGTGGACAAAGAAGGTAATGGACGGGGCAGGGTCAGATAGGAGGAGGAATGCTACGGGTTTAACAAGAGAGCTTCATATAGTAAAACTAAATAACGTTAGTTATGTAAAAAAAAATTCTTTTCAGCTACCATAACAGATGTTTGAAACTGTAAAACGAGATGAAATAATAGATTATAAAAGTGGAAATAAAGTAGCGAAAACTGAATTACTATCTTAAGATATTCAAAGCGGGACTATTTTATTGACATTGCATCGCTTAGAAATTTTGAAAGCCTCTTCCAACCGCGCAGCTCACCATAGCGCACGTGTGATCAACAGCCCCACTCACTGAGAGCAGATAGCGGCATCGCATCGGCGCACTCACCGTCCTACCGGCAGGCCGGTATATAGGCTAGCTTCCGTATATACTGTCAGCCCCCGTTATCTGAGTGGTCAGCGCGGTGGAATGCCATGCCAAGGAGCCCGGGTTCAATTCCCATTTGGGGCAGGAGATTTTCTCGGCTCAGGGACTGGGTGTTGTGTTTTCCTCATCATGTCATCTCCATCTTCGACGCGCAAGTCGCCCAGTGTGGAGTCGAATGCAAGAAGGACTTGCCCGAATGGGGGACTTCCGGCCCACAATGCCGTACGCTCATTTTCCCGTGCAAGCTGCAAAAATGTGTGCCATACAGCGCCATCAAGCAGGATGTGCAATTAGCCATAACTACTGCACACTGTTCCATGTAACTTTAATTCCTGCACAAAGTTCCATTTTGCAATATATTGTTTTATATTTTTTTACGGTGTTCAACTTTCAGCGTTTAAAAAGTTCGTAACATTTAATAACACTTGATGCAGGCGTGGGTCGTCCACATAAGTAAACATCTGTGATTTTACGATCTTTATGTCTTTTACTACTAATACAACCATTTTGCTGTGCTTATACTTTTAATATTGAAATGAAAAATTTTTAAACAATTTTTATTTTTATGCTTATGATTGTATACTTTCAAATTTTTACGCTTTGAATATTTTAAGATAATATTTCAGTTTTCGCTACTGTATTTCCACTCTTATAATATCCTAATTTATCCTCTTTTACAATTTTACACTTATTTCAAGAAAAGGTTTTTGAATAACTGAGTTTTTGCAATTTAGTGTAAGATCTTGTTTGGTTGAAAGTATAGCATTCCTGACACTATCCTTTCCTTGTTTGCCTTCTTTGCCCGCTCTCAGTCTCCCAAACTCCGTTTTCCCATTTTACTGTTTTGTGCCATTTGCATTTTACATTCTCATTATTCTGCATAACTCGTATTTTAAAGACAATTTTGAATAACTATGCGTTGTAGCATGACGCTCTTGCTAAACTGACGACATCCTTACCACTGTCCTCCATGCGTGCTTTCCCCTCCCCCAATCAGTCTCACTTCATTTCCTCTCTTCCCTCACATCACCCTTATCCTCTGCCACCAACATATATACCTGTTCAAAAAACTGACCGCAACTGCAAAACGCAGTACTTTAATATGTGGTTCTGAATGGACAAGACGGGTTGCTAACGTAGTACTTAATTAAATTCTACATTTACGTACAATTCTGTTCTTGTCTACTAATCGTAAAATATCAGATGGTACATATTTCGTTTTACTTTATTTTAGATCTGAAGATGATCCTTGGTGATCGAAAATGTAATCTGATTTAAAATTTTCAACAGAGGAAAACGTGCCACTGACCGAAACAATAAATGAGAACTGGCTCACATGGCAATTAAGTTATTGAACCTCTCAACACAATGTCAGATACAGCAATAACAAAAATATTTATCTATTTTTCAGTCCCTTCTCTTTTCTGTAGCCAGCCAATCTGATGCTGGGATGGTTACAGTCTTAACTGACATTATATTAATGGCCGTGCACTATTTGTACGATGATATTTTGCGGCACTATTTTCTGGAAACTGGTAATGTAACACTGTCAAAATTGAGTTGATCCTGAACTATCACACAGAGGATAGTAGCATAATCAGTTACAACAGAATTAAGGCCAGCATATGACATATGCGGAAAACGGAGTTATCAGTCGAGGAGACAGGCGTTTTGAAAGAAATAGTACCGAGTGGTAACTAAGACCAGAAACAAAATTCTTGAAAGTAATAGTTCATTATTTCTGAAATGTCTATAACAGTAAAAATAAGATTATTTTCACCTAAATACGGTTTTAATCTGTCAATAATTTTACTAATTAATAAAGCTGGAACTTAAATTGATTGTTAATTACATTTATGACATGTAGCGTGCAGGGTGACTCAGATAAGGATACACGAAAGCGTGCTTAAAAGTAATGTCGCCGAATTCCTTGTGTGAAAACTCTTCAAGATTTGATTACAATGCCACATTTTTATTCTTCATGTCTACGTATTTATTGCCCAACACAGTCACATGTTTTCGGCAAGAATGTTTGACTTAGTTGAGGGAACCACAATCTCATGTATGCTTGCACCCCTTCATCACTATCAAATGAAGTCCCCGACGGTGTTCTTTATGTTTTGGGAAATGACAACAGTTGGATGGAGCCAAGTCGGGACTGTATCGAGTATGGTCAATAACAGTGAACACAAAGCGTCGGGTTGTTGCAGAGGTCACAGCGCTAGCCGATCTTTCAAAGTGCCGCCGTGCAGTTGCGTGCTTCCACTGTATGCGACGCTGTCTGCCAGCCATGCAGCAGCAGCGCCACCTAAGCGGCCAGCCAGCCATCGGCCGCTAGACTCGGACTCAGTCATGATTTGACTGTTAAAGTGAACGCACGTGTTACTCTGTTTACTTCATCTGTGACTTTCATGTATTGCGTCTTCCTTGAAATATATTTGTTAAACTTGAAGTTATTACAGTCTCATACTGTCATGCTGAAGACGCTTCATGTTTTGACAAACGCTTCGAATTCGTCCATTCAGTTTTCTGAGGGCCTCGCCCAGAACAATGTGAGCTTGAGTTTGCCTACTGCCGGCACGGTCTTGAACTTTTGGCGTCGCTGATCCTTTGTGGTGGAACTCCATTGACTCTCTCCTGTTTTCGGGATCAATGTGGTGATCCCAGCTTTCATAACCCGCCAAATTTTTTTCTTTATTTTTTTTATTTTTTTTTATTTTTATTTTTTTAATTTTTTTTTTTTTTTTTGGGAACCCATCGCTCCAACGTTCAAAACACAAAAGGAAAGGCTGCCGTATGACCAATCTCCTCTGCTGCATGTAGGGAGTGAGCATTCAAGGTAGTTTGTGGGGACACAGTTTTCTGTACCACAGGTTTGCAGTGAAGGCTTGTACACGCTCTCGTGATATGCCATACTTTCTTGACAGCTGTGCCTGCATTACCTGACAAATTTCTCTGATGAGTTGCTGAACCCGATGTATCTGATCAGTTACGGTACAAGGTTGTCCACTTTGAGCTCAGTCCCACACGCTGAGCTTAACACTATCATTTCCTTCATTACTGAATTGTATTGTATGTTAACTGGTGGTCTAGAAATGACGGAGAGGCTCCGTCCCCAATGCAGGAGCAGTGTTCCACAACCCCACAACGACCACCGCAGTCCACCGCCGAACCGCTCTTTCAGGATTATTGCCCCCCCCCCCCCCCCAACCTCCCCAGGGAAGGTCTCACACGAGTGTAACCCCTATGTTTGCGTGGTAGTGTAATGGTGGTGTACGCGTACGTGGAGAACTTCTTTGCGCAGCAGCCGCCGACATAGTGTAGCTGAGGCGGAATGAGGGGAACCAGCCAGCATTCGTCGAGGCAGATGGTAAACCGCCTAAAAACCATCATCAGACTGGCCGGCTTAGCGGACCTTGCTTGACGTAAGTCCTCTGGGCGGAATCGTGCCGGGGAACAGGCGCTCCTTCCCAATCCGGAAAGCCGTGCGTTAGAGCACACGGCTAACCGGTCGGGCTTCCTTCGTTAAGTGCACTAACAAACCAATGTTGCACATTACCGGTGTAGATACAATCATCACGCTACACAGCTTTCACTCTTCTATGAATTTCCAGTAGAGGCATGTTTTCTGCGGTTTGGAACTCGATTAAAGTACGAACTTCCTCACACAGTGACGTAGTTATGTTACACACTGCCATATTACACTCTTCAGTTCGGATACCTTTAGCAGCAGAGGGATGCAATTTCTGTCAGCTGAGTGGGAAAGTTGACCGAATAATATGCGTAACATGAGTCAAGCGGTAATGAGAACAGAGTAAAATTTCTGGAGGCATTACTTTTCAAAACACCCACTTACTTAACGCGTCCCAAATAAACTGAGAGAATGAAGTAAGATTAACGACAACAATTGTGATCAAAATATTTCAGTTTGTTAGAAACTCATAACTTTGGTATCTCCGGAGTAACTGGTAAAATATGTTTACTCAATTAAATGTTGTATAACTGAATTTAATGGCTGTTAAATATTTGAGTGCAGTGTTCGAGAAAATAGATAAATTTCAAAAGTATTAAGCTGGAGATTAATAGTCAAGCTCATTCTCAACTTGAAATATTTCCATAATGGCCTCAGACCAATTAACTGCAACAATGAATCTGATAAGAAATGAATTATAGTGAGCAGTTTCAATCGTTAATCTCCTTTAATTAAAATTTGCAGTGACTAAGAGGAAAGATATTCTCTTTCAGAACGGCACACTTCAAAGAATTCTGTGATTCAGAAAATTAAAGCTTGTCGTCTGTATAATGGTCGATGGGTTTACAACTGAACTTTTCTGAGGAAGTCTTGTAGTTCGCCCAACGTCTTTCTGCAACCATGTTCAGAAACTGTATGTCAGCCGGTCTTAAGAAATATCATAAAACCATTATTTTCGCCTTCCTAAGGCTTCTCGGGCCCGTTCGTATCCTAATATATCACTGCCGATTGAAAGTGGCTAATAGTCGCCGTATTACTGTAAAAAAGAAAGTCGTAAGAAAAAATTACGTTAAAAAAATGAGCGTGTGGCATCGTTGGAAAGGAGCCCCAACCCGGGCGCCGCACATGTACAAGTTTTATTTCAGTCGACGCCACATTGGGTGACTTGCGCGCCGGTCAAAATTGACTATGACTTTATGACCAGGTTCTAACTATCCATTCATTATTCACCGATCCGAATGACTTATGAATCACCGAGATATGTCTGGGATACATATAGTTCGATCCACAAATTGCTAACTCCAACTTAGCTTTTGGGATAACTGACAAAGTATATTCCTCAAGAAACAGTCCACTTTTTCCCTACACATTCTAAACGTTGGTGATTAACTCGCAGTAATTACATAAAGTAAACATAAATTACAAAATCACGCTATGGTGGCCGCCGACAGTGTCTATACTTTACAGAGGAATTTAGTGGCAAAGACGTCGAACGCCTAGTCCAAGTTCTCAAACATAAGAACGCCCATCTCATTTTTTGGTAAATTGGAATTTCGCGAAGTAAAAAAATCAATGCAATGAGCGTTGAGCTCTCACGCAGGTGAATGTACTGCGTCCATTTGATAAAATGAGTGCACAACTGATTCACTTACGTGTTTCAGGTTGGATCCCTAAAAGTATTACCTAATACGAGTGGTTTCCGAGTCGTATCGTTGTAGTTTTTGCACCGGATATCATCGTTGGTATACGTGCTATTTCGCCGTTGGTACCTTGGTAGTTATTATCCCAGAATAGCTGGGAAGTTTTTGGTGTGCGTAGTCATCTCGTGCCGGGCACCTGGCTATGTCTGGCGGATCCGTGTCCACTATGGAGAAGTTCGCGGAGCAGCCTTCGCGACCCTCTGACTCTTCCACCGCCGCCCTTCGGGGAGAACCGCGTCGGAAACTCCGCTCATCCCGGCCTCCAGTCCCGCATAATGCTCCGCCTACCTCGCAACGGGCGAAGGATCGCTTGAATCGCGCCAACCGCCACAAATCGCAGGTGGATACCACCGGCACTGAAACCGATCATCATGAAGACTGTCCACCGCCCGGTGTCAGGGTCCGTTCATCCGTTTCGTCGTCGTCGTCCGACGATTCACCTGACCGCCTAGTAATTGATCTTTCTTGCAGTGAAGCGGCGAACACATCGGGTCTGTCTGACCACCACCCGGCTGTACCTGCACCTCTTTCTACGCCCTCCCACCACCGTGGCTAGTCTTCTGGACACACTGACCCAGTCGGTAAGTCCTCTGGCCGTCGCTCCAGACGCTCCTCCGCCCCCGCGGGCTGTAGTGACAGCGAATCGTGTTCCTATACCCCCCTTCCGGGGGACGCCAAACCCGATGGTCCTGTGGATGAGGAAATGGCTCATGCTCCCGACCCTCGTTCTCCAGAGATCCCGTCAAGCCCTCCGAAGAAAGAGAAGGTACCCTCCATTGTGGTATACAATGTTACTAATTATACGAAATTGAACACTGAGCCCCAGCGGCTCATTGTCAGCCTGCTTACCAAAAAGATCACTGCTTGACAGTAGGGACGACTATCTTACCATTCTCGAGTTCGTAAAATTAAAGGCGATGCCTTACTTTACCCACAAGACGTCGGGTAATCCGAACCAAAATCGTCATCAAGGACTTACCACCAGAGGTTACGGCAGAGGAGGTCAAGGAGGAACTGCTTCGACTCGATTTCGAAGAACCTATGGTCCACCTGTATAGCAAGAGGGATCCTCAGACCAGGATAACGAGCTATCCATCTGTCGCAAATGCCAACGTTTACGACACACTGGGTATTACTGTTCCCTGCCCTTGGACTGTGTTATGTGTGCTGGGCCAAATTTAGTGGAGAACTGCACACTCGCTGCTTTGGAGAAACCTACCTGTGCCGGGTGTTTGGGAACGACTCACGATCCCCACCACATGGCATCCTAGAAGGGATGCCCTGTTTACAAGAAGGCACTGAAGTCTTCTCGTCCTCCCAAAAAGAAACCAAGAACAAATCGACCTTCCCTACCGCAAGGGACATGACCAACTATTCTGTTTTGCGGGGTCAGCCTGGTGTACTGTCCTCAACAGCCACTCTGGTACCAGCCACTCAGGCACCGGATGGTTCGGTGGCTCCTGTGCCCCTTCCTGGCCAGACTCCCACGACATCCTTTGCTGCTGCAGCCCGGACTCCTCCTCATTGTTTGTCTTCCGTGACAGCTCCCACTGCTCACCAACTACAGGAGCCATATGCAGCTCCCTCCAGTCCATCTGTGGCTCTATCTCAGCCCTCCACCCCCTACCCCCACTCTGCCTACAACTACACCTGCACCTGCGCGCCGTAGGGGCTAGCAGACCACCCGGGACCCTCCCTGAGTTTTGGAGACTGATGAGTCTTTTCAGGCGGACATGAGCGAAATCCTCCAGGTCATCCAGGCTTTTATTCGTGACACTGCAAAAATATCTGTCGGTCGGAGGACGGGCTCTCCAAGGTTATCGCCCTAGTGGAAGGGCTTACTCAAATATTGTTGTAATTGCGAATGGACCTCCGCACCACCACCGGTCTCCTCGGGATCTTGTCACCTGCATTTTAATGCCAATGGCACAAAACAGATGAAGACGGAAATGAACACCTTCCTCCATGACCATTGTGTGGATGTTTTACTGGTCACAGAAACACACCTCAAACTGGGAGACGATTTCCACCTTCGCAACATGGTGTGTTATCGCTCTGACCACCTCGACCGCCGTGGTGGAGGCACTGCTGTGTTCCCCAACAAAGCTCTTGTCCATACCCAAGAGACTCTCCAGCCAATGGAACACACAGAGGCCACAGCGGTTACCATCTCACCATGCCTTGGTTCCATTACCTTTGCAGCAGCCTATTGGAGCCCAAACAAGCCACTGCTGGAAGCAGACCTCCGCACATTGTCATCTTTCGACAGGCTCATCATTGGGGCCGATCTTAATGCCAAGCACCCAGCTTGGCATTCTCGCGTCTCTAACCCCAAATGCCGGCTCCTCGTTGACCTGGAGGATACTTTAGTACTAACGGTCCATGGCCCCCATGAACCTACCCATATCCCAGTCATTACTAACTGCCAACCAGACGTTCTGGATGTGGCTATCTTCAAAAACATCACCGCTCAGTTTTCACACGAAGTTCTCCACGAACTGGCCTCTGACCATGAGCCAGTACTCTTGCACCTCACCAATGCTGCCCTTTTATTTGATGTTCTTTCCCCTGCGACCCTCACCAATTGGGACAAGTTTGCCAGGGTACTTAATAACACCACTCGACACGACCTCGATTTGACAACACCTTCCAATCTAGACCATGCTGTGGATTACCTTACCGCCAAAATACAGAAAGCAGGGAAACTCTCACCCTCCCCTGCACCTCGGAATTTAACACCCCTGGACGACTTGCCCTATTTGTTACGAGATCTGAAGGTGCAAAAGAACCGCTACCGCTGGTGGTTGAAGCAGTTTCGTGACCCTCAGGACAAACACCAAATGAGACGCCTCCAGCGCGAATTCTGCCACCGGCTCGCCGACTGGAGGTCCGACAACGGGAGGACAGGATGTCCGCTTTCCTACTCCACCAAAAATCTGACTGGGCTGTCATTCTCACCCTGCGGCGTTCTATGCCAGTGACTTCCCATCCTATTCGCACGGCAGCGGGCTTATCATACGATACCCTCCAAATTGTAGAAAGGCTGGCAGATGCATTCGAAGCCCAAAACCGCCCTCTTGTCCAGGACCTTTCTCCGAACGAACTACAGGAAGAACATGAAGTCGTGACAGCTTTTGCTGCTTTCCGCAACCGCCCACCCCAGTCTGCTCCCCTTCTTACTTCCACGGCCGAAATTCAACCCATCGTTGGACGGAAATCGTGGCCGGTCGGCCCCTGGATTGGCCGAAATTTTAAATGAACATCTTTGCCACCTTCCCCGCACACCACTCATCTTGTTCACCAATATTTTAAACTGTTGTCTCACACCTGGCCTTTTCCCCCCTCAGTGGAAACAAGCCAAGCTGATTGCGATCCCCAAGAGGTTCAAGGACCCTATGGTCCCCACCAACAACAGGCTCATCAGCCTCCTAAATACTATGGCGGAGGTCCTTGAATCTGTGATCTTAAACCAACTTTCCCAACCTCTTGCGGCAGGTGAGACGATCCGTCCTGAACAGTTTGGATTCACTTCGCACCTCTCTGCCGAAATTCAGATCCTACGGATCACTGAACACATCTGCAAGGGCTTCAACACCGCCAAGTCGACAGCTGCCGTATCCCTGGATTTGCAAAACCCCTACGACAAAATCTGGCAGGACAACCTCGTACACAAGATACTGACTCAGACCCCTATACCGGATATTTATGTCAAGATTGTGGATGACTTCCTCTGTGGTAGGACTTCCCTAGTGACTCATCCGGGAATGCGTTTTGGCATTCGCCAATTGTCGGCAGGCACTCCACAAGGATCGGTGCTATCTCCCATCCTTTTTAATATCTAAATAAATGATATGCCCGATTGCCACCTTGCAAAATATGCTGACGACACAGCACTATACATCACTGGCCGCATTACCGACGCCGTCGTCATTCGCCTCCAGCGACAGGTGGACGCCTCCATCACCTGGTGCCGGACAAACAAAATAGCTCTCAATGCCGCCAAAACTACGGCAGTCTACTTCACGAAACGGCGCCCAGTCCTCCACCGCAATATTTCGATTGCAGGCCTGGTCCCCTACAACCACCTATCTCGGTGTTCAGATGGACCAGAAGTTGCTCTTCCACTGTCATGCGGAATATGTCGCCAACAAAGGCAAAAGCTAACTAGGGCTTTGTAGCCTCTCTTCCGCTGTAGGCAACTTAACCTGCATACCAAGCTTCGCATTTACCGAACAGTTATCCTGCCTGCCCTCGCGTATGGATCAGATGCATGGGCCACAATTAGTGTCACCAGGATGCGGACATTGCAGCGCCTGCAGAACAAGGTGCTCAGGTGGAGCCTGCACGCCCCGCCACTCACGATAATTGTCACTCTCCACGAGGAAGCGGAAATCGTCCCCCTAAAGACGACCATACGCAACAACGCGCGGCCGCTCTATGAGAAAGTGGATGCCTTGCGGTACACTGTCCAAGGGCTACGCCACGTTGGGACCACACTTGCACGCCGCTGGCATCGACATCCGGTTCCCCTAACCATCCTAGAGGAATCGGATTTCGACCATGTCTAACTATAAGCCTGGTACGCCCACCACGGACGCATCCTTTGGCGGGACTACCCCCCATTCTATGTACAATACTTTCTCACCCTATCTGCCCATATTTTGGCTAAGGTTTTCTGCCTGACTGATGTAGTACTGTCACTGTCAGATGGTGGTACGGAAGTCTCCCCGCCACACCTCCAAAGTGAATTACAGTGACGCAGTCACTGCCCTGTGATAAATTTACTGCCTCACCAACACAGTTTGACCACAATAGACCGGTGATGCTGTATTGTAACATATCACAAAAAAAAGATTCACTTACGGAGCATTAACGCTCGCGTTTAGTTTCGGCTTCAGCGTGGTCGCTGGTAGCTGTTCTGAAGCATAGCACTTTAGTACAACATTATAAAGTGGTGTATTTTAAATGCGAAGAAGATTGTCAGTAGCATATCGTCACAATAATTCAAGAAGTAAAAGTGGTTCTTATCGTCAGTTTATTCTGCTTTGCAAATCTTTTGTAGCATTTCCATTATTGTCGCTTAGTGTTGTGAGCATTTTCATTATTGTCGCTCTCAGTGTTGTCACCGTTGTTATATCAGGATTTAAGGTTTCCACGCAATAACCTTAGCTCCAGCATAAAATTTTATGAACGTATTACTTAAGTCTGGGCACGAGTCTGATATAAGTCAGGGAATGTCCATTAGCGAATGTGAACTTCTCCGTGCTGTCCACAGCCACGTCTGGAGCGACGAAAACTGTTAGTACCACGCTCGTCTATGTCTACCGACACCGAGACCCTACCACACCGTGGGCTGGAATCGTTCAAGATAGAGAAAAAGGCTGCTGTGAGCTTTAAGGTAGGCATCTTAATGAAAATGAACAATACAAGTACACAAATTACGCATTTTCGAATGATGACATTTAGCTGACCAAACCAGCTCGAAGCTGGAGCAGATTTAGTCAGTATTTGAATTCCGTTATATTATTTAGTGTCCACACACAGAATGATTACCAGAAAAAAAGAATGAAGAAGTTTCTGAAAAGTCCCAAGGGGAATGAAGAGATCAGACGACAGACGTAAGCCCTGTTAATTTGACAATGCAAGGAGAGACGGACTGCGAGAGGGAGACATTACTCGTGTGGCCAACTCAAAGTTTCAGTACCATGCAGAGGCATAAATTAGATAAAGATGCCATAGAGATTCAAGAGTGAGGAAAGTGACATGTGTATGAAATCCCTTGTACTTAGAAGTGAGCACTTGCAGATAGATTCTCGTAAAAATAATGTGTTGTTAAAAATAATGTGTTCCACATTACTCCTAACAAAAATAACACTAGTCAAAATTGAAAATGTTAACTGCGATAAAATAAATGTTTTTAAACTACATCCGCCACGAAAACGGCAATGAAAAACTCGAATTATCTCTAGCTACAGAGTTTAAGGTTTGAGAATTTAACTATAGTAATAATTTATTGACATTCATTGTCAGTCACTTCCTATAGAGTGTGAACATTAATAAAACCGACAAATTGCAGTGACAGATTCCTGAATGGAAACTGAGAACAAACTTTTCTATGAACATGTCTGCAGAAATGCAACGTTGTCACTATAGATGGCGCTGACGAGTGACAGACATTTCCTCTGAATACGTGTCGTGTGTTCCTTGTGTGTTGCAGGCTGTGTGACTAATGCAGCATACTGTAAGCATCAGGATGGTGCAGTATTCATATCGGGAAGAGACCGAATGGTGTATGTCTAGGGCCAAGAAATGAGAACGGTCGAGAGGCAACGCAGTTATGCCAGAACAAGAACCCTCACAGACGCCGACCACATCACACAACACTTTAAGCCCTCTTTTGGGCGTTTGTGGCATCATGGGTCCTTCGAGACTGACAAACTTGCAGGGACGTGGTGGGCTGTGCGTACGTACAAGGCATTTGGTGGAGTGGGCTCTGCAGAATATTAAGACGAACCCTAATACAGGCTCATGGCAAGTGGCCCGCCACATGGTGTAAGCTAAACTACGACTATGTGTATTCTGCATGACCACCTCTGCTACCCCTATCACTTGCAATCCCACGGAGCTACTTAGAATATCTGTTGTGACTGTTGTGACGTGGATGCGTTGCAGCTCTGTACTGCGTTTCAGGACGATTTGTTGCCGTTGTTCGCACAATTTCCGGACACAGGTTCATAGGAACTTTTTTCCTCCATTTCCACTCAGGATGCTGTCCCAGACATTTTTCGGTTTTATTAATGTTCACCATGTATAGGCTCCGAAACCCCTCTGCTGTTAGACAGAGTGATGTAGTTTCAGGTAACAACAGCTATGGGTATTTTGACGGTCTTTTTAGACCGGGCTCTTAGAAACAAGGGGAAGGGGAAGAGGAAGGGAGAAGTGGAGCAGGTTTCATTTAAGCGTAGCTTCAGTCTGTAACAAACTGTTTTCTTTTCGTGTGCAGGTAGAACGTTTTACTAAGGTGTAGTTCGTGCGTGTGGTCATTGTAGTTGAATATGTCCCGCAAATGCGTAAACAGTGCTGACAATGAAACTTCCTGTAAGGTTAAAACTGTGTGCCTGACCGAGACTCGAACTCGGGACCTTTGCCTTTCGTGGGCAAGTGCTCTACCATCTGAGCTTCCCATGCACGACTCACGACCCGTCCCCGCAGCTTCAATTATGCCAGTACCTCGTCTCCTACCCTCCAAACTTGACAGAAGCTCTTCTGGTCCCTAGTTATAGTCTCGGTCCGTCACACGATTTTAATCTTCCAGGAAGTTTCGTGTCAGCGCACACTCCGCTGAAAAGTGAAAATCTCATTTTGGAAACATCCCCAAGGCTGTGGATAAGCAATGTCTCCGCAATATCCTTACTTCCAGGAGTGCTAGTTCTGCAAGGTTCGCAGAAGAGCTCAGATGGTAGAACACTTGCCCGCGAAAGGCAAAGGTCCCGAGTTCGAGTCTCGGTTCGGCACACAGTTTAAATCTTCCAGGAAGTTTCATATCAGCGCACACTCCGCTGCACAGTGAAAGTCTCATTCTGGAGTGCTGACAGTTTTTGTTACATTTGTTGACTGGCTACTCTGAAATTTCAAGGAATGCCAACAACACAATATACTTGGAAGGCTTGAACTTTACTTTGGGCCAATAACACCATATATTATGAAATGATAATTAAATCGACACCCTAGCTTCAAACAAGCGTTGATAAACATCATTGTATATCAACGCCTGTTTGCAGCTAGAGTGTCTATTTATCAAAATGTTCAAATGTGTTCGAAATCTTATGGGACTTAACTGCTAAGGTCATCAGTCCCTAAGCTTACACACTACTTAAACTAAATTATCCTAAGGACAAACACACACACACCCATGCCCGAGGGAGGACTCGAACCTCCTCCAGGACCAGCCCCACAGTCTGACTGCAGCGCCCTAGACCACTCGGCTAATCCCACGCGGCTCTATTTAAGTATCACTTCATTTTTAAAAAACCCGCAAGGGAACACGTACCACCTTCATATATAGTTAAAATATGGCTACTTCGTAATTGGCATTCTTGTGCGTACGCACACGCTATGCCCCAACTCTTACGCCACGTGGTAGATTAATCTGCCACGAGTAATGAGTGTTATGGGCAAACATCTATTAGGCGCACTACGAATGTAGTGGTGTGGACTTGTTGGGAATGTGGGTCTCACGGGCAGAGTGCATGGGGTAAGTCCCTGCAGGCACACTATCCTCGGTGCCCTCGGAGGCTCAGATGGATAGAGCGTCTCCCATGTAAGCAAGAGATCCCGGGTTCGTGTCCGTCATGGCACACATATTCAACATGTCCGCATTGATGTACATCAACGCCTCTTTGCAGCTAGGGTGCCGATTTAGCTATCATTTCATTCTAGAGAAGCTGCACGGTCATCAATGGTATCTGTTCTTTCGGGAACAGATACTACCTTCATATACACCATATATTAGGAAGGCTTACAGACTGTACTGCGGCTGTGAAATCAGGGACGAGGAAAAGCCCCTGGCCGCTCATGTATGATGCAAACCCTGTCTTGTGTCTAGAGTCTTCATTCGTGTGTGAATCGTAAAAGATCTTGCATAGACTTTACTGTACCCTTGATTTGGCGGGAACCATAAAACCATGTATCTGGTATTTTTGTATGACAACTCCATTAACACATCGTATTTCCAAGAAGAAAAAGTCTTCCTTGACTAATCCGAAAATACCGGCCACGCGACAAGTGCGTCACGGAGCCGGGCTGCCTGTTCTTGTCCCACCTGATAGTTTTACAGAACAGGGGTAGTCAAACTACCGCCGTACCATCACCTACAAAACCTAGTTCTCCGAAATATTCTGAATTTTTGTGTAACGATGAGCCTACAGAGATTGGTGACCTAATGAGAGATCTGGAATTGTTGAAAGGTAAAGCTGAACAGTAGGCGTCAGTATTACAACAATGGAAACGTATTGATAAGACAGAAAATGATTGCCTCCCGTGGCCGCCATATTCCATTCCTTCTACTTTCTGAAACTGAAAAGAATTTGGGATTTTGTAGTGATGTAATGGGATTAATGGCACTTGTAGGTATTGACTATAAAAGTGGAGCCGGCCTGAGTGGCCTTTCGGTTCTAGGCGCTACAGTTCGGAACCGAGCGACCGCTACGGTCGCAGGTTCGAATCCTGCCTCGGGCATGGATGTGTGTTTTGTCCTTAGGTTAGTTAGGTTTAATTAGTTCTAAGTTCTAGGCGACTGATGACCTCAGAAGTTAAGTCGCATAGTGCTCAGAGCCATTTGAACCATTTCATAAAAGTGGTCATCCACCGGTTCCTCCAAAGTCTCAAGAGTGTGCTACAGCAATATGGCAACGTGTTCCCAGCAGTTCCATTTGCTTATGCATCATTAAAGAAACATATCATAACATGAAGCAATTATAATTGTGAATGAACTGTGACAAATTTAAATGGCAGCTTGCCGGGAATATGAGAGTCATAGGTATATTACTTGGGCTACAACACGGCCACACCAGATTCAGTTTCTTCGTGTCCTCTGGGATAGTCACGCCAAAACACTTCACTATAGAAGGAAAGCTTCAATCACTTGAACCAGGATCTAAGAATGTTAAGTACGATGCACTTAGCGAATCCAAGAACATAATGCTCCCTGATCTTTTGAAACGTCCCCTTAGAAAAATTATACATGACATTGTTTAAACTGACAAACAATATTTTTAGCGCAACGCAATCTGAGTTTCAAAAATCCCTACAAAAGAATGGCCCTGACTAACATTAACCTATACCTTTCACAAATCACTTACCTCACCAAAAATCTTCGTTACTTGAACTACTGCAATACAGCGAGCGCCACTACTGCCAGCTAAATATAAGAGTCAAACTACGGAAGGCACTAACTACTGATAGTCATATTAAGGAAATGAAAGATTTTAATAGAGAACAAACAATGTATTTATACTAATAGTCATCAAAAGTCATAATATATATAGCAGTTCATGACATCCAGTCTTACAAATTTCAGAACTCCGCCATTTCTCTCCCCAGATCCACCACTGCTGGCGGCTCACCTCCAACTGCCACAACGCTGTGAGCTGTTAGCATCCAGCTGCCGCTGCCCAACACTACAATGGCAGACAACAATGCAAACCAGCCACAGACTGCACACAGCACAGCCAGTTATTTTCATACAGAGCGCTACGTGGCGGCGGCGTTATCAATAAAAAAAAAAACTAAACAGCCTACTTACACTTTGTATATAATTAGGCCTAACGAAAAAGTCGCTAAGCCCATAGACAAAAACGGGGAAACATTTCTCTTTATTGATAGAGATATTTCCATGTGTTTGTTAGGCGAAAGCAAAATAAGGGATTTTCGGGAATCCCCAAATACGCAGACTACAAAGATGAGCATACAATATCATCCTGACAGACGATGAAAAATTAGCTAGGGATGCCTTTGTTCAAGTGTCAACATTCTTTCTAGGAAATACGAGGGCAGAAAAATACAAGGATTTGTAATTTTTTTACGCTGCTACAAAACACTGGGGTGCAACATACGCTTAAAATTACATTTCTTAGATTCCCACATGCCCATCTTTCCTTAAAACTGTGGTACTGTAACCCACGAACATGGAGAACGCTTCCACCAGCAAATTTCGGATCTCAGGAAAAGTGGAGTGCATCAGTGTTAGCCGATTATTGCTGGGAGTTAAGCAGGGAATCACTAGCAGAAAACTACAACGCGAGGCAAAACGGTTGCGCCTCGAGTGAGCTTCCTCCGAGAGGTAATACCAAAGTAAATACATGCATGGGCTTG
This sequence comes from Schistocerca gregaria, assembly GCF_023897955.1. Taxonomy (NCBI): domain Eukaryota; kingdom Metazoa; phylum Arthropoda; class Insecta; order Orthoptera; family Acrididae; genus Schistocerca; species Schistocerca gregaria. Next base: position 429,963,326 of record NC_064926.1, read on the forward strand.
TATGGGCAATAACGTAAGGGTATCGTAACTTCAAAACGAGGGGAAACCGCACATTTTTTAAACATTTTTGTTATCAGCACAGCCGGATTGCATATGGTAATGCCAGTTATATAAACAAGTAAAACATGTTTCTCTAGTGTAATTTCTAAATAGTGTACTCTGGAACAAACGGAAGCAGTAATTCCACATGAGACGTAGAGATCTGTCAAACTTCAAAACGGGTATTACAAAAATAGGAGTTATGCAAACTTATATGATGAGGAGAAGCAGGAGAAGAAGAACGAAGTAAGGTATTGCTTTCAGTACAATGGGTGATGCTTTATTTTTCAACACAGCAAAAGAATGTAGCAGTCGTAGCGTCTAAAGTGTTCTAAAGGGAAAAAGTCATTGTTCAAATGTGCTTCTGATTCATTGTGCCGTGTCAACGATTATACTGAAATTATATTGTGCACTTCTAACCAATGGATTCCGACAACTTTAGCACTGCGCAATACAGAGTGAACTGGCAGGAAATTTCCTAATGGATTAAAACTGTATGCCGAACCCGGATTAGAGTTCGTGTTTAATTAGTTTTAGGAGCTTGACAGTGAAGTCACGTTGACGGCTCCCAAGTGGGACGGTAACTTACGGGAAGTTTATGACCCGTTTTAGAGATACAGTATTATATCACAAACAGTGCGTTGGCAAAAATACGGAAACACAGCGCATTACCATGCCCCGTAGCGTGTTGGAAACACGGTATTATTCAAAATAGAATCCACTGACTCAGTGTGGTTTACAACGGAATCTTATATCACTCTTCGTCCAAAATAGTGGCAAGTTCAGATAACGTTGATGGAGGTACATGGAGTTCACTCACTCTTCCTTCCAGGGCAGAAAACAGAAGTCCAATGATAGTGATGTCTGGTGACTGTGGTGATCAGGAGAGTTGCAACAATTCATCCTCATGCTCAGAAAACCAGTCTTGCACGATACGGGCTGTGTGGGTAAGAGTCCAAAAATGCTTGAAATGGCTCCGAGCACTAGGGGACTTAACTTCTGAGGTCATCAATCCCCTAGAACATAGAACTACTTAAAGCTAACCACACACATCAATGCCCGAGGCAGGATTCGAACCTGCGACCGTAGCTGTCGCGCAGTATAAGACTGTAGCGCCTAGAACCGCTCGGCCACCCCGGCAGGCCGGTAAGAGTCCTGTCACCATAGAATGGAGCGTCACAGTTGGGGAATCAACATTGTATCAGGATGGACCCAATCGACCAAAATGGTCTTATACTAATTGGCAGTAATGCGACCTTGCAGAGGAACCATAGAGACCATGGAATATCACGAAGTCGTCATCGAACCCCCGCCATGTTTCATTCTTGTGACGTGGACGTGCTGGAAACAGTAGCAGCAGGACTCATCCGACCAAATGAATTTCTCCCATCGCCCATGTTTTATAACACGGGCACCACGTCGTCTTGTTACGGACATTTATATCACTGATGAGTGGTTTTGCAATTCCAACTCGCCCTGCAATTTCGTGATTATGGAGATCCCTTCGAATTGTTTTGGTGCAACATTCAGTTTTGCACCGACTTTTGGAGCTGTCGTTCTCTTGCTTTTCTTCGCAATCCTCATCAATTACCGCCTGTCGTAATCACTCAGCTAACACACTTGCTTCCGAGTCGTAACTTAGCGGATGGCGTTTTCGCGCTTTCCTTGTATGCGGTATAAACCTTGGACTCAGTGTCTCTTAAAACACTAAACACTTGTGCTTTCTCGTTCACGGAGGCATCCAGCATACGAACACCAATAAATCACTCCCCTTCGAATTCACTCAGCTACAACACAAGTTACTCACAATACAGAACTCCATCCTGAGCACGCCTGACACTGCAGGCAATGCAGACGTGCCACTCGTGGTGAGATACAACAGCGCAACCTGCGGGCTTGGCTAACATCTGGTTTCATGTTCAACGTGCATTCCTCGTGGTGTTTCCACATTTGTGTCCACCCACTGTACCTCCCGAAACGTGCCAACGACTTGTCGAGTCCATGCCACTATTGTGGCTATTGCACTGTGTTCCGATATTAAGCAGGTGGTCATGGCGCTGGCCCATCATCGCATACAATTCTAATAATTCTGTGGTGTTGCCTTCATAGTAGCAATGGTTCTGTCCTATTGAGACGGTACGCCATTTAAAATGTCGGTGATATATATTTTTATCTCGTTCTGTTCCTTTCATTACACCACCTTACTACACCAGATTTCGTGTATTTGGTGTGTTCTGAAGGCTGAGTAATTAATAACGTGCCTCACCTTTGAGGCGCAGCCATTATCCTCCTCCAAAAGGACCACGTTTTTGCTTTTCTAGTAGCAATTGCTTCGAGTATTTTACGAAAATGACGGACTTCTGCTTCTTATTCTTTCGTTATAGTTTCCTTCTCTTCGTTCTCAAAATATACAACACTGGCCATTAAAACTGCTACACCAAGAAGAAATGCAGATGATAAACGAGTATTCATTGGACAAATATATTATACTAGAACTGACATGTGATTACATTTTCATGCAATTTGGGTGCATAGATCCTGAGAAATCAGTACCCAGAACAACCACCTCTGGCCGTAAGAACAGCCTTGATACGCCTGGGCATTGAGTCAGAGCTTGGATGGCGTGTACAGGTAAAGCTGACCATGCAGCTTCAACACGATACCACAGTTCATCAAGAGTAGTGACTGGCGTATTGTGACAAGCAAGTTGTTCGGCCATCATTGACCAGACGTTTTCAATTGGTGAGAGATCTGGAGAATCTGCTGGCCAGGGCAGCAGTCGAACATTTTCTGTATTCAGAGAGGCCCGTACAGGACCTCCAATAAGCGATCGTGCATTATCCTGCTGAAATGTAGGATTTCGCAGGGATCGAATGAAGGGTAGAGCCACGTGTCGGTAACACGTCTTAAATGGAACATCCACCGTTAAAAGTGCCGACAGTGCGAACAAGAGGTGACCGAGAGGTATAACCAATAGCACCCCATACCATCACGCCGGGTGATACGCCAGTATGGCGATGACGAATGCACGCTTCCAATGAGCGTTCACCGCGATGTCGCCAGACACGGATGCGACCATCATGATGGTCTAAACAGAACCTGGATTCATCCTACAAAATGACGTTTTGCCATTCGTGCACCCAGGTTCGTCGTTGAGTACACCATCGCAGGCGCGCCTGTCTGTGATGCAGCGTCAAGGGTAATCGCAGCTATGGTCTCCGAGCCGATAGTCCATGCTGCTTCAAACGTCGTCTAACTGTTCGTGCAGACGGTTGTTGTCCTGCAAAAGTTTCCATCTGTTGACGTAGGGATCGAGATGTGCCTGCACGATCCGTTATAGCCATGTGGATAAGGTGCCTGTCATCTCGGCTGTTAGTGATACGAGGGAGTAAGTATCCAGCACAGCGTTCCGTATTACCCTCCTGATTCCACCGATTCCATATTCTGCTAGCAGTCATTGTATCTCGACCAACCCGAGCAGCAATGTCGGGATACGATAAACCGCAATCGCGATAGGCTACATTCCGATCTTTATCAAAGTCGGAAACGTGATGGTATGCATTTCTCCTCCTTACACGAGGCATCACAACAACGTTTCACCAGGCAACGCCGGTGAACTGCTGTTTGTGTATGAGAAATCGGTTGGAAACTTCCCCCACGTCAGCACGTTGTAGGTGTCGCCACCGGCGCCACCCTTGTGTGAATGCCCCTAAAAGCTAATCATTTTCATATCACAGCATCTTCTTCCTGTCGGTTGAATTTCGCGTCTTCAGCAAGTCATCTTCGTGCTGTAGCAATTTTAATGGCAAGTAGTGTAAATCCTCGGCTTCCTGGGTGTTGTTACAGTAATGTATGAACAAATACCTTCGTTCGTGACAGCCCCTGTTCAAAGTATATCTGCAACGTTCCTCTTTCACATCGACTCCAACATATGGAGTCCGCCTCCAGCCTCTGGATGCTGATAAACTGCGGCACGCGACTTACTTGGCGACGTAAGCCACTCCAGCGGAAAGCTCCTTACTGCGAGACCTTAACGATGCCCGCAGCGACAGTTCTGTCTGCTCGACCATAGTTTAGGAGCGCTCTGCTGAAATAACGAGGCGACAAATTAAACGCTTCCTGCAGATATCCGCCAGTAACGACGGACTCCCCAAATGTTCCAGCGCAGTGGGAAGAAGTCCAGCATGTCTCAGTCCTCTCGATCTTCTCAGCGTAACTTCTCCACGTTCTACTGAAATTTGACTTAGAGGATTTCTGGCAACTACATACGTTTTAAAAACAATTTGATGCTCTCTTGTATCTGCGCTTGAGCAAATTATCGTCTTTGCTCATGATTTAAGAAAATTTCTTACCAAGTACTATTTGTATTTAGAGCGTACTTGTTATTGTACCACCAATGAATTATCAGAAGCTACTATATATATATATATATATATATATATATATATATATATATATATATATATATATATATATTGCCAGATGGAAGAGCAAAATTTTTGCGTAATTTGCCTCTGTAATAACTCCAGAATGAAGCAGTCCGTTACACGAGAGAATTATTTCCTGAACACACATTGGCTGGAGAGCATATTATATTAGGACTCTGAGATTTTAGTGTTAATTCACATATCGTAAGAAGCCTAGGTAGCTGCTCTCCACTTCAAGTACACCAGTTTAAAATAAAAACCGTCGATTTTTAATCCACTGGTACTGCATCTTACAGTGATTAAATCATCTCGCCGGAACGTGATCTGTTAAGCCACCTTAGTTGTCACTATACTCTGAAATGTATTTTTGGCTAAACCAGACGATTAACAATGGTTTAATGCTATTAATTGCCTTCCATTGGGGTCACAATACAGTTAATTGAAGCACCGATGCTGAAGTAGTGTATTCCTATTAACTGTTATTCTGGAAAGTTAACAGAAATGTGTGTGATTCAAAAGTACAATATCTCACAGTCGGCTGTTTGCGCACTAGAGCCATTAATGTAAAGGCTTCAGAAGTTCCGAAAATTGTAATCAAAATCACTTTCTTTCTTTACTTGATTTCTGTTAACCATACGTCCCATATAGGCAAGGTTAAAACTTATTTCCTCTTCGAAGGAGTAGTCGAGAAAATAAAGTAAAATTAGAGACCAGGTATAACACAGCATTTTCTTGAGGGGAATTACCGACGAGCAAAACTGCATTTCTTGTGAAAAACAATTCAATAGTTAATATCGCATAAAATAATTTTTATTGAAGACAACCGGTTTCAACAGATTATGCTGTCATCTGCATGTCTTAAAATCTTTGGTTGCAAAACATGTTCATTTTACGCTTAAGCCACTCACAACACGTCAAGTGGGCAAAAATAACACGCAATAAAAGTTTTTATGGCTGTAAGAAAAGAGAAACACTGTCAAAACCGTGAGCTTATTGTGATTGCCTTTGTCTATTATTCCCACTACCGAGCCCGTGTGGACAATGGCGATATATCGATGTATCGATACAGTCTCCAAGAGGACTGAAATGCGTATCGACGATTTTTTTCACTGATAGATCGATGTATAAGTATCAATACTGCAATACCGAGTGCCGATATTATTATTTTATATTAGATTTTTTCACAATTTTTTGTGAATATTTGAAGTTGTTCTTTTGAAGTTGTAGTGGAACGTAATTCTACTTTCGGTGTGGGAAGGAGTCTCACTGTTTTCGCGCTTTCACTTTTCATTGTGTCAAGCAAGTATATGCGGCACAACAGAAGTGGTCCGATTGCATTTGGGGGTAGTGGTGTAAATTGAGTGACAAGGGTTGCCATGTGGGCAAGTAGCACAGCAGTTGCGATAAAAAAGCGTTTTTAACGCAACTAGTATGCTCGTTCTTCACATCGGCATTCTTCGAAAAGAGTTGCTGAAAATGATGAACAAAAATCCTAATGACAAGACTGCGGTCTGATGTGGGTGGAGACATCTGAGGGGAAATTCAGACGTAATCGGCATTCTGCAGAACCAACAACCAACTTTTGGCTTCAGTACGAAATTTTGAAACTACGAATGCTAGGTCGCTGATGTTGGCAGAAATGAAAAAAATAGCGATGTCGATATGAACTCTTCCGGAAAAATCCTGTACGTGAGTGACCCTAACGACAGACCCATCGAGCACCTTTTATTGTGCCACATACTTGCTTTTGCCAAGCTACCAAAGTGGTTCTTACCAAGCGTGGATTCGCATTATTTTCCTTTCACTTCTTGCTCCAAGCGGGTAGGCTGGCTGCTACTTGTTGATGTTCAGAATATCTAATAATAAATCAATACTTAAATACTCAGCTCCAAAACTGGCAGTATATTTACGAAGTGCAGCCGATATTTTTATACAGTTACGTCGATATTTTTTCCGTCGACATATTGATACAACCCATTCGATATATCCACAACCGATAATGATACCTTTTTAAATATCGATACTCCGGATTCCCGATATTTTTACAATTATCTACAGTACTAGTTTGAACCTGTAGCTCTTCTTTCTGCCCTTCTAGTACAACATATTTCTTTAATTTCACATGATTATTGGAACTGCACTTCATTTACAAATCATTTTACTTATTTGTATAGCCTCCCTATCTCTTCATATTCTGTTGTGGTGTCGGAATTTCTACCTGGACTATAATTATTGGTTGTATCATGATGGTTACGAGGTTGTGTTTGCTAAAAATCAATGTCCAAATTTACGCTGCACCACCTTTCATAATACAAAATCACTAAAGCTGACCTGGTTCGAAGGAGTAAGCCTCAAGGCTTATTTCTTCGAAACTCGTCACTTTTGATATGTTTGCTTGATCGAATTTATTACTGCTGGATTTGTTATTGTATCTGATGAGAACTGTTCACGGTGACTCATTCTTTCCAATACCTCCCAACTCACAAAGGAAGCTACTTCCGTAATACAATTTTCTGCTGATATTCATATTACCCCATTTTCTTCTGATAGGAAATTACGATCACCTTATTTTTAATATTATTCACTTTCTCCTTGATATTTCGAATGAGCTGTTACATTTCCTTTTCACATTTTCTAGCTTCACTACCACATTCTGCACTCCGATTCATTTAATGTTATCCTTTCGTCACAGTCACCTCCCCCTTGGTAGTCGCAGACTGGAAATCCAAGTGGGAAAGTGAGCTGGAATTTCTAGTAAATGGAGAGATCATGACGACAAATTTTTCGTCACTGACCACATTTTCTGCAGATACACAGTATGTGTCATTGACGCAATGCCATTCACAACCACCGATCCTTCAGCGTTTGGGGGCAGCTTCTCACCAAGACGGATAGAGGGTGTTCTAAACCTGAATCCATACCTCGGCCCTCTTTGACAAATCAATGGGCAGAATGGTTGTGACCGCTTAAGTTGACAGTCTGCAACGCAATGTTTGTAACAATATTCGATATTTCACTTAGAAGAAATGGTAGGCCCCATCGATCGAAATGCACCCATCAAAACGGCACCTGTTTTAGGATGTCATCCAATACATTGTCTTAGAAAGTGGAGTCATGTACACTACTGGCCATTAAAATTGCTACACCACGAAGAAATGCAGATGATAATTGGGTATTCATTGGACAAATATATTATACTAGAACTGACATGTGATTCCACTTTTTAACGCAATTTCGGAGCAAGGATCCTCAGAACTCAGTGCCCTGAGCAACATCCTATGGCCGTAATAACGACCTTGATACGCCTGGGCATTCAGTCAAACAGAGCTTGGATGGCGTGTACAGGTACAGCTGACCATGCAGCTTCAATACGATACCACAGTTCATCATGAGTAGTGACTGGCGTATTGTGACGAGCCAGTTGCTCGGCCAAAATAGACCAGACGATTTCAATTGGTGAGAGATCTGGAGAATGTGCTGGCCAGGGCAGCAGTCGAACGTTTTCTGTATCCAGAAAGGCCCGTACAGGACGTGCATTAATCTGCTGAAATGTAGGGTTTCGTAGGGATCGAATGAAGGTTGGAGCCATGGATCTTAACACATCTTAAATATAACGTCCACTGTTCAAAGTGCCGTTGTTGTTGTTGTTGACTTCAGTCCTGAGACTGGTTTGATGCAGCACTCCATGCTACTCTATCCTGTGCACGCTGCTTCATCTCCCAGTACCTACTGCAACCTACATCCTTCTGAATCTGCTTAGTGTACTCATCTCTCGGTCTCCCTCTACGATTTTTACCCTCCACACTGCCCTCCAATGCTAAATTTGTGATCCCTTGATGCCTCAAAACATGTCCTACCAACCGATCCCTTCTTCTAGTCAAGCTGTGCCACAAATTTCTCTTCTCCCCAATCCTATTCAATACCTCCTCATTAGTTACGTGCTCTATCCACCTTATCTTCAGTATTCTTCTGTAGCACCACATTTCGAAAGCTTCTATTCTCTTCTTGTCCAAACTAGTTATCGTCCATGTTTCACTTCCATACATGGCTACACTCCAAACAAATACTTTCAGAAACGACTTCCTGATACATAAATCTATATTCGATGTTAACAAATTTCTCTTCTTCAGAAACGCTTTCCTTGCCATAGCCAGTCTCCATTTTATATCCTCTCTATTTCGACCATCATCAGTTATTTTACTTCCTAAATAGCAAAACTCCTTTACTACTTTAAGTGTCTCATTTCCTAATCTAATTCCCTCAGCATCACCCGACTTAATTTGACTACATTCCATTATCCTCGTTTTGCTTTTGTTAATGTTCATCTTATATCCTCCTTTCAAGACACTGTCCATTCCGTTCAACTGCTCTTCCAAGTCCTTTGCCGTCTCTGACAGAATTACAATGTCATCGGCGAACCTCAAAGTTTTTACTTCGTCTCCATGAATTTTAATACCTACTCCAAATTTTTCTTTTGTTTCCTTTACTGCTTGCTCAATATACAGATTGAATAACATCGGGGAGAGGCTACAACCCTGTCTCACTCCTTTCCCAACCACTGCTTCCCTTTCATGCCCCTCGACTCTTATGACTGCCATCTGGTTTCTGTACAAATTATAAATAGCCTTTCGCTCCCTGTATTTTACCCCTGCCACCTTTAGAATTTGAAAAAGAGTATTCCAGTCAACATTGTCAAAAGCTTTCTCTAAGTCTACAAATGCTAGAAACGGAGGTTTGCCTTTTCTTAATCTTTCTTCTAAGATAAGTCGTAAGGTCAGTATTGCCTCACGTGTTCCAACATTTCGACGGAATCCAAACTGATCCTCCCCGAGGTCTGCATCTACCAGTTTTTCCATTCGTCTGTAAAGAATTCGCGTTAGTATTTTGCAGCCGTGGCGTATTAAACTGATAGTTCGGTAATTTTCACATCTGTCAGCACCTGCTTTCTTTGGGATTGGAATTATTATATTCTTCTTGAAGTCTGGGGGTATTTCGCCTGTCTCATACATCTTGCTCACCAGCTGGTAGAGTTTTGTCAGGACTGGTTGTCCCAAGGCCGTCAGTAGTTCTAATGGAATGTTGTCTACTCCGGGGGCCTTGTTTCGACTTAGGTCTTTCAGTGCTCTGTCAAACTCTTCACGCAGTATCGTATCTCCCATTTCGTCTTCATCTACATCCTCTTCCATTTCCATAATATTGTCCTCAAGTACATCGCCCTTGTATAAACCTTCTATATACTCCTTCCACCTTTCTGCCTTCCCTTCTTTGCTTAGAACTGGGCTGCCATCTGAGCTCTTGATATTCATACACGTGGTTCTCTTCTCTAAAAAGGTCTCTTTAATTTTCCTGTAGGCAGTATCTAACTTACCCCTAGTGAAGTAAGCTCTAGCCATCCCTGTTTAGCCATTTTGCACTTCCTGTCGATCTCATTTTTGAGACGTTTGTATTCCTTTTTGCCTGCTTCATTTACTGCATTTTTATATTTTCTCCTTTCATCAATTAAATTCAATATTTCTTCTGTTACCCAAGGATTTCTAGCAGCCCTCGTCTTTTTACCTACTTGATCCTTCGCTGCCTTCACTACTGCATCCCTCATAGCTACCCATTCTTCCTCTACTGTATTTTTTTCCTCTATTCCTGTCAATTGTTCCCTTATGCTCTCCATGAAACTCTGTACAACCTCTGGTTCTTTCAGTTTATCCAGGTCCCATCTCCTTAATTTCCCACATTTTTGCAGTTTCTTCAGTTTTAATCTACAGGTCATAACCAATAGATTGTGGTCAGAGTCCACATCTGCCCCTGGAAATGTCTTACAACTTAAAACCTGGTTCCTAAATCTCTGTCTTACCGTTATATAATCTATCTGATACCTTTTAGTATCTCCAGGGTTCTTCCACATATACAACCTTCTTTCATGATTCTTAAACCAAGTGTTAGCTATGATTAAGTTGTGCTCTGTGCAAAATTCTACTAGGCGGCTTCCTCTTTCATTTCTTAGCCCCAATCCATATTCACCTACTACATTTCCTTCTCTCCCTTTTCCTACACTCGAATTCCAGTCACCCATTACTATTAAATTTTCGTATCCCTTCACTATCTGAATAATTTCTTTTATTTCATCGTACATTTCTTCAATTTCTTCATCATCTGCAGAGCTAGTTGGCATATAAACTTGTACTACTGTAGTAGGTGTGGGCTTCGTATCTATCTTGGCCACAATAATGCGTTCACTATGCTGTTTGTAGTAGCTAACCCGCATTCCTATTTTCCTATTCATTATTAAACCTACTCCTGCATTATCCCTCTTTGATTTTGTGTTTATAACCCTGTAGTCACCTGACCAGAAGTCTTGTTCCTCCTGCCACCGAACTTCACTAATTCCCACTATATCTAACTTTAACCTATCCATTTCCCTTTTTAAATTTTCTAACCTACCTGCCCGATTAAGTGATCTGACATTCCACGCTCCGATCCGTAGAATGCCAGTTTTCTTTCTCCTGATAACGACATCCTCCTGAGTAGTCCCCGCCCGGAGATCCGAATGGGGGACTATTTTACCTCCGGAATATTTTACCCAAGAGGATGCCATCATAATTTAATCATACAGTAAAGCTGCATGTCCTCGGGAAAAATTACGGCTGTAGTTTCCCCTTGCTTTCAGCCGTTCGCAGTACCAGCATAGCAAGGCCGTTTTGGTTAATGTTGCAAGGCCAGATCAGTCAATCATCCAGACTGTTGCCCCTGCAACTACTGAAAAGGCTGCTGACCCTCTTCAGGAACCACACGTTAGTCTGGCCTCTCAACAGATACCCCTCCGTTGTGGTTGCACCCACGGTACGGCCATCTGTATCGCTGAGGCACGCAAGCCTCCCCACCAACGGCAAGGTCCCTGGTTCATGGGGGGAAGAAAGTGCCGTTAGTGCGAAGAAAAGGTGACAGAGACGTGTAACCAATGGCACCCCAATCCATCACGCCGGGTGATACTCCAGTATGGCGATGATGAATACACTACACACTTCCAATGTGCGTTCACCGCGATGTTGCCAAAGACGGATGCGACCATCATGATGCAGTAAACAGAACCTGGATTCATCCGAAAAAATGACGTTTTGCCATTCGTGCACCCAGATTCGTCGTTGAGTACACCATTCCAGGCGCTCCTGTCTGTGATGCAGCGTCAAGGGTAACCGCTGCCATGGTCTCCGAGCTGACAGTCCATGCTGCTGCAAACGACGCCGAACTGATCGTGCTGACGGTTGTTGTCTTGCAAAAGTCCCCATCTGTTGAATAAGGGATCGAGACATGGATGCACGATCCGTTACAGCCTTGCCGATAAGGTACCTGTCATCTCGACTGCTAGTGATACTAGGCCGGTGGCATCCAGCACGGGGTTCCGTATTACCCTCCTGAACCCACCGATTCCATATTCTGCTAACAGATCGGATTTCGACCAACGCGAGCAGCAATGTCGCGATACGATAAACCGCAACCGCGATGGGTTACAATCCGACCTTTACCAAAGTCGGAAACGTGATGGTACGAGGCATCAAAACAAGGTTTCACCAGGTAACGCCGGTCAACTGCTGTATGTGTATGAGAAATCGGTTGGAAATATTCCTCATGCCAGCACGTTGTAGGTGTCGCCACCGGCGCCAGCCTTGTGTGAATGCTTTGAAAAGCTAATAATTTGCATATCACAGCATCTTTTTCCTGTCTGTTAAATTTCGCGTCTGTAGCAAGTCAGCAATTTTAATGGCCATTAGTGTAATACCCAAGGATGGGGTGACTTAGGAATAACAGTTTATGTAGGAGAACGGGATGAATAGAATGGATGTTCTTTAACTCTCATTAACTCTCTTTAACTCTCATTGTTAAATCGTCAGAAAAAGTTGGTAACACCTCGGTTCCGAGAATGCCGGAACCTGTACCGAAAATTGGATTCTAGATCAACATAAAAATCACTTCCGCTCTTTTTATAGCTCATGAAAACCACACGTTGCATATTGCACCACCATACAGCGAGACCTTCAGAGGTCGTGGTCCAGATTGCTGTACATACCGGTACTCCTAATACCCAGTAGCACGTCCTCTTGCATTGATGCATGCCTGTATTCGTAAGGGTATACTACCCACTAGTTCATCAAGGCACTGTTGGTCCAAACTGTCCCACTCCTCAACTGCGATTTGGCGTGGATACCTTAGAGTGGTTGGTGCGTCAAGTCGTCCATAAACAGCGCTTATCACTCTATCCCAGGCATGTATGACAGGGTTCATGTCTGGAGAGCATGTTACCACTCTAGTCGAGCGAAGTCTCTATCCCGAAGAAAGTCATTCACAAGATGTTTATGATAGGGTGCGAATTTCCGTCCGTGAAGACGAATGCCTCCCCAGTATGCTTCCGATATGGTTGCACTATCGGTCGGATGATGGCGTTCACTTATCGTACAGCCGTTATGGCGTCTTCCATGATCACCAGCGGTGTACATCGACCCCACATAATGCCATCTCAAAACATCAGGGAACCTCCACCTTGCTGCATGCGTTGGACATTGAGCATAAGGCGTTCAGCCTGTCCGGCTTGCCTCCAAACACATCTCCGACGACTGTCTGGTTGAAGGAATACGCGGCACTCATCGGTGAAGAGAACGTAATTCCAATGCTGAGGGGTACATTCGGTATGTTGCTGGGACCATCTGTACCGCGCTGCATTGTATCATGTTTGCAGCGGTGGACCTCGTCATGGACGTCGGTAGTGAAGTTGGGCATCATGCAGCCTATTACGCACAGTCTGAATCGTAACACGTCATCCTGTGGCTGCACGAAATGCATTAGTGAACGAGTAGGCGTTGCTGTCAGGGTTCCTCTGAACCATATTACGAAGGTAGCGGTCATCCACTGTGTTAGTAACCCTTGGGTGGCCTGAGGCATGTCATTGACAGTTCCTATCTCTCTGTATTTCCTCCATGTCCGAACAACATCGCTTTGGTTCACTCCGAGACGCCTGGACACTTCCCTTGCTGATAGCCCTTCCTGGCACAAAGTAACAATACTGACGCGATCGAACCGCGGTATTGACCATCTAGGCGTGGTTAAACTACAGACAGCACGGCCGTGTACCTCATTCATGGTGGAATGGCTGGAACTGATCGGCTGTCGCATCCTCCTCCGTGTAACAGGCGCTGCTCATGCATGGTTGTTTACACCTTTGGGCTGGTTTAGTGGTTCAAATGGCTCTGAGCACTATGGGACTCAACTGCTGTGGTCATCAGTCCCCTAGAACTTAGAACTACTTAAACCTAACTAACCTAAGGACATCACACACATCCATGCCCGAGGCAGGATTCGAACCTGCGACCGTAGCAGTCCCACGGTTCCGGACTGCGCGCCTAGAACCGCGAGACCACCGCGGCCGGCGGGGCTGGTTTAGTGATATCTCTGAACAGTCAAAGGGTCTATATCTATGATACAATATCCACAGTCAACGTCTATTTTCAGGATTTTTGGTAACTGGGATGACGCAAAACTTTTTTTGATGTGTGTATTATTATTACAGTCAGGCAGTAGCTAATTCGCAAAAGTATAACTTCTGCATCAGAAAGCTTCCGTATTTGAAAATATACTAATAAAGCGCCTAGAGACGACGCTCCAACCAATGCTACCCATTCTAAACATCACACTTGTTTCGCGAAATTTTCTATTAATCGCGCACAATTCACTTCACATTATGTTCTTCTCCCATGCATAGAAACTGTTAAGATATCAAAGTTTGCTGTTGCAAACGAAAGTACTCAAGACGTAAACAATGTAGAATGTAAATGCAAAGTTTCTATTTCCACATCACACTACATTAGAACAACAGTAAGCTCAGCTTCATAACTTCCAACTCACGCAGTTCCTGTATCACAAGTTCCGAAAGTTTCGTGGTGTTAACTCTTGCGCTGAGGCAGTAGCAAAAGTAGAACAGTGAAGAAAATCGTGTACCTAGCCGTAATTTGTGACCGAGGGTGTGTCAAGACACTTCATATTCCCCCAGCAAATGTCTCTGACACACTGAGCGCCAGCATTTCAAGCGTAAACTACAGCGTTCTTCCCTTAGCCAGTAATTTATGCAATGACTCGCTTGCGAGTCACGCGAAAAGTCAATCAGCGCCCGGATTGCGACAGTCAACACACGCGCCGAGGGATCATGTTCAGACCACTTGAAATTTACTGCAATACAATCTACCTGTATTGCTGTGGCAGGATATAGTCTGCTTTATTACCTTTGGGTGTCTCCTCCTCCTAAAAAGCGCAATTATGTTTTTTTTCTTTTTTCCCCCTCAGGAGCCAAAGGTATTAAAGTGAGAGGTGCCACAACGAGCTTCCAAAAGATAAACTTACGTCTGTTTATGCTTTAAGAAGAATTCTCAGAAATGTACATCAACATTTCGAAGTAAATCTTACTCACTGTCGATGTCCGTAAGTATATAAATATCCTTAACGACTTAATCAGAGATGATTATACCCAAATTAGTAATTTAATAATTTTTCCAGCTGAACAATAAAATTGATAGTTGACAAATGTATTTCATTTTCTTTTAAAGCCTTAGCTATGAGTGAAATTTTATTTTTCTGGCTATAATGTCGAACTCATTTGACAGTTCAAACACTTAACCTTAAAATAGTCTATATGTAGATTTAATTGTATTGGGTAAATGGTTTCGGTTATGTGACCATTCTCAGACAAATTTAATAGTACCCATGGAGTGGCAGCTTTTCTATCTTCGATGAATTAATACTCTGGGCAGTTATCAAGCAACTATGGAAAGTGAACGTCATGTGCCGTTGGTCTGGGGATAGTGTTGGAGCCGAAATCCATTTCAAAACATAACGAAATATACGTTTTGACTGATTAAAATCAGTTTAAAAATGCCCGTAAATTTCTAGTGTTTGTCAAACACTGCTCAGAAAATTACGTGATTGAAACCATAAAATAAATTTGAGAAGTATTATTTTTTGCTGTGAAATCGCTTGTTGTCTTCAGTGTATTCTCAGTATAGTGGTATACGCGGTTTGGCGATTGATTTAAGTATTTGGCTAAGAATATATTACCAGAACTCCTTTCATTCTATTATGTCGTATGGGATCATATTCTGGAGCAATTCACCTAACCGAGAAAAAGTTCTTAGGGTGCAAGACCATCGGATAAGAATGATTTGTGGTGTAAATTCAAGAACATCTTGTAGAAACCTGTTTAAGGAACAGGACAGCCTATCTGTTCCTGCTTCTCAGTATATTTATTCCTTAAAGAAATTTGTTGCAAGTAATACATCTCTATTTTCAACCAGTAGCTCAGTACATAGTATCAATACCAGGAATAAGAAGAATCTACATATAAGGTTTAAACAGAGTTTAAAAGAATTTTTGATGGGCAGCTCCTTCTACTCCATAGATGAATATCTTAACGGAGACTGTTAAGTCGGCTTAAGTAAAAATATCTGTTAGATTTCAGTTTAGACAACACTTGATCACAACAGTAAAGATTAGGTATTTTGCGTATGATAAGTTTATTGATAGTGGATAACAGTGTTTCATTCTGACAGTGTGTCACTTCTGTAAATATTAGCTGCCCCAGTTTACTGCATTGTATTAGCTTATTTTCGACTATCTCCTGACAAATGATCAGGGTAGTAAGTATTATATTCAAATGTTTTATGTTTTTATGTAATACGTCCTGACATGTTCCACACCCACGACAATCATCTCATTTTTTGGGCCTGTGGAAGGAAAACTGACTCGAAAACAATCTAAGGGATGTAGTACCGGCTTTCGAATGTGTTCATTTCAAGAGTGTTTACTGAAGTGCATTATGTATTTGCTCAAACTGAGAAGTGAGAGTGCATGTCAAGTAACAAGTGGTCAACGTATATCAGTACATACACTTTATAATTGTTAAATCGAATGACATGATTGCTTGCATGTAACTGCAGAACAGTCTATGATGTCAATATCATACGTTCATAGATGCAGACGGTCTGGTGCATTTGATCAAAGGTAGCTGGCAATAGTGCGAGTATATTATCAGATGTAAAGAAATGTATTATATTTTTTATACATATTTCCACTGTAGCATATTTCAAGCAAGAAGTCAGAAAGTTTTCGCTTGGCTGCCACGAGAAACTACAGGGTATTAATATGAAGCTGATTAAAACGATAATATAGGGAATGAAGATAATGGCCAGATAATATGGACAAAATGGGACGAAATAAGCCGCTGCAGTATGACTAATGTAGAAGAAACGAGGAAAAAAGAGCGTTAAAATTGGGCACTGGTTCTCTCCTAGAAAACGATGAATAATGGGAAGAATTTATGGATAACAGCGGTAGGAGGTTCGAACAATAGACATCTGACATATGAAGATTAACGTAAAAGAGGTTACATTAAACGATACCAACGCCAACACTTCCGCTCCAGTTTATACTTTTATTTCACTTAGTGCACAGGTTTCGAACACTGTGTTCGTTAGTAACTGTCTTGTTGGTAGAAATAAAAGTGCTGCAAAAACATTCCTCAGCGCAAATTCTGCAGCCACAAAGATACTTCTGGTTTATTAAATACAGCAAACGGGAAATGTTGGAAACCACCTAGCGAAAAAAAGACCAGCTTTGAGTAAAACTCGCGTACTGAGGGTTCTGTACAAAAGTAAGTATGTATACAGAAAGTTTATTCCTATCGGAAATAGAGAATCTAGAACATTTTTGCCTGTTACCGACACTGGCAAGATATCGCTCCCAGGGATTCCAAGATTTTCGTGTATGTCTTAATTTCAGTAATATAAATGTGACATAACGTTATGGATGAGGTTGTTGTTGTTGTAGTCTTCAGTCTAGAGACTGGTTTGAAGCAGCTCTCCATGCTACTCTACCCTGTGCAAGCTTCTT
This sequence comes from Schistocerca gregaria, assembly GCF_023897955.1. Classification (NCBI taxonomy): domain Eukaryota; kingdom Metazoa; phylum Arthropoda; class Insecta; order Orthoptera; family Acrididae; genus Schistocerca; species Schistocerca gregaria. The sequence continues at coordinate 429,980,713 of NC_064926.1, forward strand.
CATCTCTCAATACCTACTGCAACCTACATCCTTCTGAATCTGTTTAGTCTAATCATCTTTTGACCTCCCTTTACGATTTTTACCCTCCACGCTTCCCTCCAATAGTAAGTTGGGGATCCCTTGATGCCTCAGAACATGTCTTACCAACCGATTTCTTCTTCTATTCAAGTTATGCCACAAATTTCTCTTCGCCCTAATTATATTAAATACCTCCTCATTACTTATGTGATCTATCCATCTAATCTTCAATATTCTTCTGTAGCACCACATTTAGAAAGCTTCCATTATCTTCTTGTCCAAACTATTTATCGTCCATGTTTCACTTCTATACATGGCTACACTTCATACACATACTTTCAGAAACGCTTTCCTTGCAATTGCCAGTCTACATTTTATATGCTACTTCGATCACCATCAGTTATTTTGCTCCCAAAGTAGTAAAACTCCTTTACTACTTTAAGTGTCTCGTTTCCTAATCTAATTCCCTCAGCATCGCCTTACTTAATTCGACTACATTCTATTATCCTCGTTTTGCTTTTGTTAATGTTCATCTTATATCCTCCTTTCAAGACACTGTCAATTCCGTTCAACTGCTCTTCCAAGTCCTTTCATGTCGTGGACAGAATTACAATGTCATCGGCCAACCTGAAAGTTTTTATTTCTTCTCCATGGATTTTAATACCTACTCCGAATTTTTCTTTTGTTTCCTTTACTGCCTGCTCAGTATACAGATTGAATAACATAGGGGCTAGGATACAACCTTGTCTCACTTTATTCTCAACCACTGCTTCCTTTTCATGTCCCTCGACTGTTATTACTGCCTTCTCATTTTGTGTACAAATTGTAAATAGCCTTTTGCTCCCTGTACTTTACCCCTGCCACCTTCAGAATTTGAAGGAGGTAGGCAGCCATTATTATAACAATCAGTAGCCTTGCACTAAGCCTGAATTCATCGCAAAGGTAAAAATCTAACATCAGACAAGGGATGATTGCTCTGCGAATGTTTGTTTCACGTGCAACTAGAATCGCCATACGTACAGGCAGCAGTCCCTCCTGGATATCTGGCGATCGATAAATTCCGAAACACGTCATTAAAGTCATTATTTCCCTAATCTTTGACTTTTAAATTTGCGATCCAGTCAGTCTAACTGCAGAACTACTGATTGTTTGAATTTCAAATCCGACGTCAGAAAAAAAAGACAAGAGAAATATTTTTTTGCGTGATACAATTAAGCATTGACCACCTTCACAAACTTTATTTCTTTGCTTGTGTTGTGAAACCTCGATTCATGCCAGATTTCACGATTGTAGGCGAACGAGAAGTACCCTATTAGTGTTGATTACTGAGTTTGCGAGTATCAAAATTTGTGACATCAATGACCGTGTCTTTTGGCAGCACTGAAGCCGAAGCTTCAATTTTGTACACGTCAATGGCCTGTAGATCTTCGTACGTGACTCAATTTTCAACGTGATACGTCTACTCGTCCCTGATGGAAAGGTATATTAATAGACGAAGGAACAGACAGGGTATCAGATAATATGTGACAAAAAAAATTTCGTGTGTTAAAATTACAAATTTTCAAAATGGCTCTGAGCACTATGGGACTCAACTGCTGTGGTCATTAGTCCCCTAGAACTTAGAACTACTTAAACCTTACTAACCTAAGGACATCACACACATCCATGCCCGAGGCAGGATTCGAACCTGCGACCGTAGCAGTCACACGGTTCCGGACTGCGCGCCTAGAACCGCGAGACAAACGCGGCCGGCTACAAATTTACAACTTACGAATTTTTTTTCCTTTGTATGTACTGTAAAACTTTCCTTTATGCAAAATTTTATGTTTTTAGATCAACGAGAAGTACCCTATAGATTTTGATGAGTGAGCTTGCGAGCATCAAAATATATTACATAAATAGCTTTATCTTTTGGTTGCGTTGACGTAGAATCTGCAGCTGTTTACACCGCCGCAGACCTAACGGGGTCGAACTTCCCCAAAGACAGTGGAAAGCTCTTAACAGGATTCGAACATCACATGAAGTCTGCCAGGACTTTCTGTACAAACGAGTGAAATCGTCAAGCTGTAGTGGGACTGAGATGCCTTGCGTCAGACAGCTGATCATATTGTGTGTTAGTGCAACATCAGAGGATACCCGTCATAAAAAACAGACCTTTATGAAAGATGCTGCAATTTATTGGCTGGATGGCTTACACATTTATGTATTTGAATTACGCTTGTTGCCATGGCACTTAATCCAGTCAACTTCATTAGCATAAATTTATTGTTCATTTCATTGTCCTTTTTGTTACCTATCTCATTCTTCATTTTAATGTTCCTTTTACCGCAAACTTTAATGTCAATTTAACTGGTCTTCCTAATGTAAAAAATAATATTCATTTTACTGGCTATCCTAAATACCATTATTACTGGGTATTTGACGGTCCACTGCATAAAACATGGTACTGTTTATTTTACTAAGCATTTTATGTGTTTTATAATTACTGTACATTAAACTTAAAGTACTTGTTTTCTTAACTCCGTATCTGCAGTACTTTAAATGTCCACTCTACCATACATATCAAAATATTTATGCCAAACGATAAATAAATCAAATCCTTTCCAATTCAGGCTCATGGTCCATCTCTAACTTCGTCGTTGTTATGGAGGACACTCAACTATGTTTATCGTTTTAATTTATTTTCAATCGATTTCGCAGCAACTGCAGCTTCATGATGATCGATGTGATAATGTATCGATTTTCCAATGTACAGCAATGTCTTTTAATGTGGTAACTGTAAACCAACGTGATAGTCACTGTACTAGAGGATTCATTAACAGGATGTGCTTTAACACATGGATGACAATGCTAAAGACATGGAGTTTAAGCCATAGTTCCTTCTAAATCTACTTCGAATAAGACAGAGCTGACTGGAAGTAACGTATGGCTTTGCTGTTCGTAATAAGACTGAAGTTTGAAGTCCCGTCAACGACGGAGGAATTATAGTGGGAGCACGAGCTTGGATTGGAAAGGATGCGGAAAAGATATCATTCTTGATCTTTCCTAGGAACCATCCAAGTATTCGCCTTAAGTGACTTACGAAAATCGTGGGAAACTTTAATTGGGTGGCCGAGTGCCAATTTGCACAGTCGCCATTGCGAATTTGTATCTCGAGCTTTACCACTGCGCTATCTCTTTCGTAGCGAAGCAGGAACGCTCTGACACACGATGTATGGTATGCCACCCTTTCTTATCGTCGGAGCATGTTATTACATGTAATTAAAATAATTAGAAAGCTGAAGTTATATGGCCGAATCGGAACAGATCAACAGCTTGTTAATAACGGATATTGTCGAGTCCTAGGTATGTTGTAGAGGGACTTGCCTCAGTATCTGGCTAGCGGCTTTTCATTCGACGGTTAATACTTTCGTGAGAATCGATGATGAAGTTTTATGCGTATCCCCCTATACTCGTTACGTCAGTTATCTTACAGCCAAATGGTGCAGTGTCTGAAGACCAAGACTATCACATTGACGGTAGACATTCAGATCAAGCCGGTGTACTTTTTTCAATTTTTTTCTAATTTTCAGTTCATTAGTACTGAATATCATTAAATAGGATGTTACATGCAAAATTATTCAAAAATAATTATTTCCGATGTAGTAATTGTAACATCCACGATTATATTTTTTTCAGAATCATATTCGCGACATCGTTGTGTGTGGAATGCGAATGAACATTTTCGTGATATTATTTAAAAAAAAAGGACTTCATCGTTACTAAAATAATGAATAATTATCTCAGGCAATACCCATGGAAAAAGATAAATAAAATCTCAATCTTTGGTTATCTATGATTCTTCTAGAATAATCCTTCTGCGTGTTCGAACTGTTGTACTGATCGAATTTGATTGAGATCTACTAACACACAGATCTGTTCTTAATTAACATTTGAAAAATAGTTTCTGTGTCATTGAAATAAATCTTGTTTATTTGGAATTTAATTTCATTGTAATTCTTATCATATTAATGTTAAGTTTTTCTGATCACCTACAATGGAGAACAGCCTTTAGCGCTGTTGCTCTACAGCCCGGTTTATTGGTAAATGCTGAATAATAAACGATTAACATTGACAAATATTTTCAAATGTTTGTTGATACAGTAAAGCTACAAAAAGGATTTCATATATATTATTTATTAGTAGTAGAACAGTGCCCGAAGGAGATTCGATTTGCGACTGTTCTATGATAGCCACCATTTTGGTGAAATATTGCAGCGGCGGTTTTAAACTGAATTTTTAAGCAGACATATATGTTGTTGGTCATTACTGCGATAATAATTGTGTATTGGTGTCCCAGTACCCACTCTGAGGCAATGAATTCCACTAAGTTTATGAATACTTTCTAATTATAGTGAACATATGTCAATGCAAACAGCATCTTACGTGATACCAATTACACGCTGATGTATGACGCCTTGTATTTCGTAACAACTTTCATGAAATATTTTGACAGGAAAAAATATATTAGTGTTGTGTGCGTGTGGTATTGGTGGCAAAACTGTTCATTTCCCTTAAAAGAAAGCGTTGCCACGTCGAATAACAGTAGCGGAAAATTCGATAGACGATCTGTAACTAGTAATAAGACTATTATGCTACAGCACTGAAGATTGCTAAATATCATTCTTCTTGTTTAGTTGAGATCACTTCTCATACATTTAGCTTCTTTGCTGGTTGTTTATGTTCACTTTTTTGCATGAACTTAGTGTCATTTACACTGCTTGACAGGTAACATTGCTACACGTTCGCAAGTGGAGACTTCTTTAACTAAATAACGGTCATTAGGCGGGAAAAGCAATGATAAAACCTCATGTTACGTTAATAATAAGTAACTGATTTTGTTGTAGTCTTTCTGAAATAGCACAATACGGCAAGGCACATAATTTCATTAATGAATCGATTATTACAGCAAAGTACCCTCAAATGCGTTTTGATACTGGCAGCGCGATACCAGTGAACCTTAGCAGCTGCGCCAATTTCCCTTGATCGGAAGACGATTAACGTTGTGCATATAGTAAATGCGCATAAAGCTTCACCTTTTCTTTTCTCGATAACTAGAGACCGACGCATGAATACCTGCTAACCGAGTACTTAGAACAGTTTCCTCTACAATTTACCTAAGACTCGTTAAAATCAGTGACTAACAAGTGCCGGCCGCGGTGGTCTAGCTGTTCTAGGCGCTCAGTCCGGAACCGCGCGACTGCTACGGTCGCAGGTTCGAATCCAGCCTCGGCCATGGATGTGTGTGATGTCCTTAGGTTAGTTAGGTTTAAGTAGTTCTAAGTTCTAGGGGGACTGATGACCTCAGAAATTAAGTCCCATAGTGCTCAGAGCCATTTGAAACATTTGACTAACAAGTCTGACGCTCCTCTCGTAAGATGACCGGAAAATACCAAGTATGAAGTAGATCTGAGGAGACACTACTCGTAATAAATATGGCGCACCGTAGCGCAAGAGCGCATACTGCCGCGCCATCTGTTTGAGCGTGAATGATGGCCACACTCCACCATTTACGTCGCGCCCTCCAGCTCCTCGGGAAAAGCATAGATATGCGGCGCGCAGAAATCGCTGGCGGGCCTCAGTCACCGCTTGACGCCAGTCCGATCAATGGCGGCCAGAGCCGTAAAACTCGAAAACGACTTATGCCCCGCCAGCATATTCGTTCGCCTGGTTCTCCGTCACCAACAAAAGGCGCGACGTCCGCTCGCCGCATGGACGATCGCGACGAACGAAATGACGCAGGGTTTATGGGAAATTACCGACGGTTTAAAGGTTTACTTTAAACGAAACCACTCTTCCTACATATGTTACCACTGTGTCCACAGTTAGGACTTCATATACACTGAGATTTAGTCCGTTTCATGGTCGCTCCGTACTAATCTCATGCCTTTACCGCAAGTACACTACTGGCCATTAAAATTGCTACACCATGAAGATGACGTGCTACCGACGCTAAATTTAACCGACAGAAAGAAGATGCTGTGATACGCAAATGATTAGCTTTTCAGAGCATTCACACAAGGTTGACGCCGGTGGCGACACCTACAACTTGCTGCCATGAGGAAATTTTCCTACCGATTTCTCATACACAAACAGCAGTTGACGGGCGAAGCCTGGTGAAGCGTTGTTTTGATGCCTCGTGTAAGGAGGAGAAATGCGTACCATCACGTTTCCAACTTTGATAAAGGTCGGATTGTAGCCTATCGCGATTGTGGTTTATCGTATCGCGACATTGCTGCTCGCGTCGTTCGGGATCCAATGACTGTTCGCAGAATATGGAATCAGTGGGTTCAGGAGGGTAATACGCAACGTCGTGCTGTATCCCAACGGTCACGTATCACTAACAGTCGAGATGACAGGCATCTTATCCGCATGGCTGTAACGGATCGTGCAGCCACGTCTCGGTCCCTGAGTCAACAGATGGGGACGTTTGCAAGGCAACAACCATCTGCACGAACAGTTCGACGACGTTTGCAGCAGCATGGACTATCAGCTCGGAGACCATGGCTGCGGTTACCCTGACGCTGCATCACAGACATGAGCGCCTTCGATGGTGTACTCAACGACGAACCTGGGTGCACGAATGGAAAAACGTGATTTTTCGGATGAATCTAGCTTTTGCTTACAGTATCCGACATCGCTGTGGATGTGTTACGATCCGTGGCTCTATTAAATCCCTGAGAAACCCTACATTTCAGCAGGAAAATGCACGACCGCATGTTGCAGGTCCTGTACGGGCCTTTCTGGATGCAGAAAATGTTCGACTGCTGCCCTGTCCAGCACATTCTCCAGATCTATCACCAATTGAAAACGTCTGGTCATTGGTGAACGAGCTCGTCACAAGACGACAGTCACTACTCTTGAAGAACTGTGGTATCGTGTTGAAGCTACATGGGCAACTGTACCTGTACACGCGATCTAAGCTCTGTTTGAATGCCCAGGCGTATCAAGGCCGTTATTACGGCCAGTGGATGTTGTTCTGGGTACAGATTTCTCAGGATCTACGCACCAAAATCGCGTGAAAATGTAATCTCATATCAGTTCTAGTATAATACATTTGTTCAATGAATACCCGTTTATCATCTGCATTTCTTCTTGGTGTAGCAATTTTAATGGCTAGTAGTGTAGTTTCTCGCAGCCCCGTGATAAGAGAGGCGTTGGATTTTAATCAGGTACTGTTTGATAAAATGAACTGCATAAGGGGCTCGGCAGACCATTATGTGAGGTGTACAAAATTTGTCGAGGGGTACTAGCTACTTTAATCACGACGCTGGGATACCATCGGCTCTCACCAGATTACGTCGTGCCTGGCTGGCTAGTCACAACAACGGAAGACAGTCTGGGCTGTGACTGATTTTGAAGCCGCGTGTCGGCATCGGATCCACTTTTACGTTGACATTCAAGTTGCGCTCGTTATTTGAGTTCCTCATAAAGGAAGGCAGTCCGGCTTCATTAACGTTGATCTCCGTCTGTTAGGAACGCTGAATGAGCACGGCAGAGGAAAACTACATGGTGAACAATTTGTGAACTTACTACTTGCTGTGTTGCCACCGTCACCAGAATAATAAGCAAAGGAACTCGAATATCGAATTGATAAGTTAGCATAGGAAGTAACTGCAGTTGGGCTGTTCTGATATTATCATTATTCTCTGTACCGAGTTAATAGTATTCCCCTTTCCTCTCAGAATGTTGATACTTAAAAGATTTTTGTGTACTAGCTAGATGCATATGTTTGCCAGGATTTTTTAAAAATAATCTCATTGTAGTTAAGATTATAGATTTTAAGGCTGTCCCTAATTATGTGTTTAGTTTGTTATAGTGATGGTCACTGTCGTCCGGCTTTATAATTTCTGATGTTTTGAAGGCCTGGATGACTGGCCGTTGAAGTGCTAGTCCATTTGATGTTACCAGAGTGAGTAAGCTTGCGAAAGGCTATTGGCTGGGATCCATGTATTTGACTGTTTAGACTTTCTGTAACAAGGGAAAAGCTATTTACTGTGACTGGGTTCTGAACCTACTTGGAGTAAAAAAAAAATTACTATGCATCCTTGCTTAGTCTGCCTGCAAGATTTTATTTGATGTCTCTTTTTAACTAATAAATAGTATTGAAATAGCCGGATTTGGCGCACAACCCGTACCACAATTGCCGCTCAGGACGAAGGATTGGTTCAAATGGCTCTGAGCACTATGGGACTTAACATTTGTGGTCATCAGTCCCCTACAACTTAGAACTACTTAAACCTAAGTAACCTAAGGACATCACACACGTCCATGCCAGAGGCAGGATTCGAACCTGCGACCGTAGCAGTCGCGCGGCTCCGGAATGAGCGCCTAGAACCGCGAGACGGCGACGAAGGATTCACCACTTGTTCCATGTCATCTAAATACAGCTCTCCGAAATGTAGTACTACGTACAAAACAATACTCTGCGACTTTTGATGGTAGCAAATACCGACCAGTAAGTCAGTTGCCTGCTACGACCTTCATCCACACATTGTTAAGAACGCTGAATGAGCACGTCAGAGGAAAGCGCTGGCACAAAAATCGGTAAGTATTTATAGGAGAGTTCCCACATATTGGAACCAACGTTCATTTGAAGCCATATAGAACCAAAATAAATTGCGTCACGCACAGATCGCGGCCGTTGCATTTGCGGCTATATGGTTGAATAATAAAGCTCCACTGTTAATGAGACATGGTGAAAATCTTAACTTAGAAATAAACACGACGACGACGAACAAACGGACCAAGAAACAAAGAACCAAACTGGATGAAATAGCCCATAGTCATTTGATGTTTGGTCGAAACATCGATAAGCAACGGAGACGTACCAACAATGCTACCAACGTTGCTTCCAATGCCATTTCACCAATCCACACTTTGGACCAACACTGATGGTGCAACGCTGCCCACGAACTGGCACGCAAGATGACGTGATCGACAATGAAGCAATCGTGGGTGCAACAGCCGTAGGTAGAACTGATAAACGGGACTCGTATTAGGGGTCAATTTTATGCAAATTATCACAGAGCTATCTTGATTTAGACATTCCGTGGACTTCGTTATTTTAGTAAATGACGTCGTCTCAAGAGAACACAGCCAGTTATATCTCTCGTCATCGAGTGACGTGGAGCAATATTTAAAAAGCTGGGCCCGTCTACAGGAGCACAACCCTTCAAATACCTCTATACTTGTGACACTACAATACAACATGTCACAAAATAGTACAACATTACTTTCGAATTATAAAGTTTTATTTCTTTTTACGAATGTAACAACTTTTTTGTATTACATATATTCAGTGCTAATTTCGCTTAAATATTATTACAGAATACATGAGATACTGAATGTATTATAAACGGTAAAAACTACTCTTGCAGCTTTGGTACAGTAAACACAATGGCAATTGTCAGGTATGTTTTTTATAGATTCAATAATACTTTCAGAGCGGGTAACAGAATCTGAGAACTGCGCGCAGAAAATAGCTATAGTCGAGACGGCATAAACAGCACTGTTGCAGCTTTTAACTGAGACGCGTTAACGGCTGCAGAGCTGTGACGTTACCGTAGAGACGTTTACAAAATCGCGTTATGTCATTGCTTGAGTTCGGCCCACGAAGCTGCCGCGCCTAGCCCACTGTAACTGTCAGGTATCAACTTGACGCCGACGCAAACAGAGACAGTAGCGAGAAGAGTAGGAAACGTGATTTATCTGCGAGTGAGGTGCCAAGAACATGTTGCTAGGGCACAGCGACTGCTTGTAGCAACTTCTTGAGGTTGCCAGAGGCGGTAAGTTCCTTTAGTCACAGTAATGAGGCTTCAAAACTTAAGTAGAAGAGTACTGTTGGGACACAGCAAGCACTTGTATTTCCCGACGACAAATGGTTATTGCAATTGTTGCCGTCGAGCTACTGCAATGCGTTCTGAATGTCATTATGCAACGGACTACGGATATAATGTACGTCCGAACTTAGAAATAAAGTTGGCAGAACGCAAGTTGGCTAGACGTTTTATTTAGATATGCGATTGGTTTTTAATTCATTGTAATGTTGCCTAACATTTAAAAGTTGAATGCGATGTGTAGTACCTAATGTTCAGTTTCTTTTAAACACTGTTGCTTTCAACATAGAAAAGTATTTTTTTTCTTGAACATGCGTTTCTACAAGGCGAACCAGACACAGATGTAGTGCAGACGACATTTGCTGAAAAATTCCCGGGAACAGCTTGTAACACCATAGCTCTAATGCTGTACTGATTTATTTTGCTTTTGTTTCATTTAATGTTACATTGCTGAGCTTCTGTAAATGTGTTTGTTTGAATCAATAACACAAAATTGTATACTCCTTTCCTTGTAAGAACTTCGGATGTCATGATATGATTCTATGCAATGTATTGTATCTGTCATTTAAATTTTTTGTCCCATTTGGAGGGAACAAAACTTGCTGTATATAATTGTAATTTTGTGTGAATAATTTTTGGTAGAAATGTCAATTTGTGCAAATGTTCTGTTTTATTTATTGTATTTGTTTGCTGTTATGTAAACTGCTGATCCTCACTTAGGGTTCTTAGTTAGTTTGTATGTAAAAGGTGTTGTGGTTCCCCTCGGGAACGGAACTGTGTAGCGCGCGCAAATTGTGGTTGGCCTAGGCAGAAAAGGTGGAAACAAGAACCAGTCGCGGACGATCTAGGAGTCGGGGACGAGATACCAAACTGTGCATTGCCATGTAAAAGATGCATATTGTGATGGTTCGGGGAGAGGCTTTTTCTCCTACGTTCCAATGCCTCGGATGGATGGATAAGTAGCTGGAACTGTTCTGGAATTTGTTTCTGTCATCGCCACCAAGAAATGACAGAGTCCAGCAATTCTACCTGCAAATCCATCTACCAACATGCAGTTGCCACCACATTGCGCAATCACTGTATCGGAATGCTATAATCATGTACAGTGAAGGATCAGCTCATCGGATGTTTTAGTGTGCACAAATATAAGGTAACTTATAACTGAATTTGTGTACCTACCTTGATTTTTTCCTTATCATAACACCTCTCAAGTTCCTCTCCGTTTGAACTAAAGTGATTACCGAGTGTCCCTACTGAAATAACATTAAAGACCAGTGTTTTTGCTAATTAATGCCTCTTGAGCATAGTAAAAAGAAAGTTAAAGTTAATGATGCTTGCTGAAAGTAATTTTCCTAATAAAACTGCTTATTAATGTATTGTTGCCAACTTCAAATTAAGAGTTGGTAAGACTGAGGCTTATAAAGTTTTGCTTAGTAAATGATCACATTACTGCCTGTTGTAAATCTCAGAAGGTGAGTCAGTGTCTTACATATATGTTAATTTTGTCTCTCAATGTAGTAAAAGTGTAAAACTGCAGTGTGAAACGTTATATACTCATGTTTGCTAAGTGTTTGTCTCTCCTGTGTATTAGAAGTGCTTATTAATAATATAACAGGATCCACATTTTGTCTATTGGGTTAATGCTCTGTAACAAGTAATGGAAAGACCACCAATTAGGAAAACCTTAATTTCTTTATTCAAACGATAGTGAGAAGCAACCTGTTAGTGGATTCCAATTAACTTTCATTTTAAATAATAAAGTATTTAACTGAGTGACTTAACCTATATCCAATTAATGATTCTGCAGTGAATAGTAATAATAACGTTACAAAGACTATTCAGTTAGTGTAAGCCCTGAAATTTAGAGTGTGCTTCGGTATCTGTTATAATTTTGCAAATAGTTTGTGCTGCTCTAACTGTTAGTTTCAATCATATAAACATAAGTATGTGTCAAGAGATCACTGCACTCGCGTGTGACAAAGTATAGGTTGTGTTTATCCATTAAAGTTATTAATAACTATTTTCTTGAACGAGAATGTTAATCATTCTCTTGCCTAGTTAGGCTGGCGACCGTGCAGATAGACTGTTCAAATATTTACGTAATTCTGACTTTCATTTCCGATAAGCCACCTCCGTTAGGTACAATACGGTCAACATAACAAAATTCCTCCCAGAGGGTAACACTGCTCTGTTGCGTTGTTCCATAATTGCTTTAATAAAATAGTTTTATTTCACAACCTGCTTCAAGCTTTAAGGTTATGGTACAGCAGTAGCGGACAGTAGTGTTATAAGCTGTACCTCTCGTAATGTGGTTCGTTGACGACCTTCAGAGACACTTTCGTGTTAAGCGTGTAACGAACTGAAAGACCATTTAAACCAAAGAAATAGAAGTTATTTTCTATTTATGATCTATGCGGCAGAGCCTAGCAACATCATAGCGTTAGTTGGCACAAGAAATACACTGGCGAGCCAAAGTATTATGACAACCTGCTTAATACCTGTTTGGAACGAAATACATCACTTATCCTGCATGTATTCGATAGTTTGTTAGTATGTTTGTGGAGCTATGTGGCATTAGATGACTAGGCACAGGTCGTAAATTCGCGAAAATAACGGGGCCGCTGATTTGAGTACGTGGTGATGGCGCCCGATAGCGACCCATTTGTCAATGTGAGCTCAGTATAGTGGTCCTCAAACCACTGGCTCCCACATACGGACAGTTATATTGGTAAAAGATGGCTTAGCCAAGGGGGAGGACATAAATCGTGAAGTGACGCAGGTGGTTCCCATCTGGCAGGCTATCGTCGATTATTATCACGGTGCCAAGGAAACGCACGAGAATGCCACACATAGCATGATACTGCTGCCAACAGCCTACGTTCACGGTGCGCTGCACATTTCGAGCCGCCGTTGACCTCGAAGACGACCTTCGACCCAGTGTAGCCAAAATGTGATCCACCCAAAACTGCGGAGTGCCAGTTCCAACAATGTAGGATGAACGGTATGTTCCGAAACGCTTGTGCATACACCTTCATTGTGCTCTTTCCGCAGAGATGCCACAGATCATCATCTGTCCTACTTTACAGACCAGACGAGATTACAAACCCTACGTTCTGTGAAGCGTCGTGGACGTCCATTTAACGCCGAGTGATTTTTCACTGTCTCTGCGAAATAGTAATCTGCCCTTTGTCAAAACCGCTTACCTCAAAGGATTTCCACACTTGCAGTCCATATGCTCGCTAGGGCAATCCCGTATCTGCGTCTGCTCCCCTTACATACTTTGTTACCGTGTAAGGTACCAGCAACGCCACCGGTCAGCATCCAAAGTCACGGCATAATTATGCACTTAAATAAAATCGTACGCTTTTACAGGACAACAAATAAATGAAGGACATTGCGACGATCGACTACAACTCTCACATTCTAAACGTCAGGATCTACATTTGTGGGCACATACCAGAATCAAGGATCTCCCCGTATGCAATCCTGCAAGAAGCAAATTGTAGTGGTCCACCCGATGAAGATTTTAATGATTGGTCTGAATTATGTCGGTAGCTCTTATTTAAAGACTCGGTTCATAAACGTAACAAATGCTAGCTTGGGTGAAAGTATACTTTTTTGCCATTGAAACAGGCGGATCTAAAAGAAGGAAGTCACTTGTGCAACTGAGTTTTCAGAGAATCCTCCGTTAGTTGGCTGCCCCATTCCTGCAGAAGTATTCGTGTGCTACTGGCATCCTCCTCCATAAAAACGAATAGACGTATAAGGCATCAGCAACCAGCTGAAAATTAATATAGGGGAAGACATTAGATTAAAATTCAAATCATCCCAATTGCGAGCTAACATCCCACAAATATTCCCGCTCACATGCAGTTCTCATTCGACGCAATGTCTTGGCCCAAACTCGTCTAGGAGTTGAACCGCACTTGTCGCATTGCACGCCCTAAATTAGGCACTTGAGACCCTTTGGCTACATTGTGAGACTACTGGCCATTAAAATTACTACACCAAAAAGAAATGCAGATAAAAACCGGGAATTCATTGGAAAAATATATTATACTAGAACTGACTTGTGATTACATTTTCACGCAATTTGGGTACATAGATCCTGAGAAATCAGTGCCCAGACAACCACATCTGGACGTAAAAACGGCCTTGATACGCCTGGGAATTGAGTCAAGCAGAGCTGTGTGTACAGGTACAGCTGCCCATGCAGCTTCAACACGATACCACAGTTCATCAAGAGTAGTGACTGGCGTATTGTGACTAGGCAGTTGCTGGGCCACCATAGACCAGGCTTTTTCAATTGGTGAGAGATCTGCAAAAAGTGCTGGCCAGGGCAGCAGTCGAACGTTTTCTGTATCCAGAATGGCTCGTACAGGACGTGCATCATGCGGTCGGGCATTATCCTGCTGAAATGTAGGGTTTCGCAGCGGTCGAATGAAGATTGGAGCCACGGATCTTAACACATCTGAAATGTAACGTCCACTGTTGAAAGTGCCGTCAATGCGAACAAGAGGTGACCGAGACGTGTAACCAATTGCACCCCATAGCATCACGCCGGGTGATACGCCAGTATGACGATGACGATTACATTATTCCAATGCGTTCACTGCGATGGCACCAATCACGGATGTAACAATCATGATGCTCTAAACTGAACCAGTATTTATCCAAAAAAATAACGTTTTGCCATTCGTGCAACCAGGTTCGTCGTTAAGTACATCATCGCAGGCGATCCTGTCTTTAATTCAGCGTCGAGGGTAGCCGCTGCCATGGTCTCCGAGCTGATAGTCCATGCTGCTGCAAACGTCGTCGAACTGTTTGTGCAGATGGTTGTTGTCTTGCAAACGTCCCCATCTGTTGACTCAGGGATCGAGTCGTGGCTGCACGATCCGTTACAGCCATGCGGATAAGATGCCTGCCACCTGGACTGCTAGTGACATGAGGCGTTGTGATCCAGCAGGGCGTTTAGTATTACCCTCCTGAACCCACCGATTCCATATTCTGCTAACAGTCATTGGATCTTGACTAACGCGAGCAGCATTGTCGCGTAACGATAAACCGCAATCACGATAGGCTACAATCCGACCTATATCAATGATGATACGCGTGTCTGCAGCTTACACGAGGCATCAAAATAACGTTTCACCAGGCAATGCCTTCCAACTGCTGTTTGTGTATGAGAAATTGGTTGGAAAGTGTCCTCATGTCAGCACGTTGAAGGCGTCGCTACGGGTGCCAACATTGTGTGATTGCTCTGAAAAGCTAAGCATTTGCATATCACACCAATTTCTTCTTGTCTGTTAAATTTCACGTCTGTAGCACGCCATCTTCCTGGTGTAGCAATTTTAATGGCCAGTAGTGTACAGAGTTAACATAACATATAATACACTCCTGGAAATGGCAAAATGAACACATTGACACCGGTGTGTCAGACCCACCATACTTGCTCCGGACACTGCGAGAGGGCTGTACAAGCAATGATCACACGCACGGCACAGCGCACACACCAGGAACCGCGGTGTTGGCCGTCGAATGGCGCTAGCTGTGCAGCATTTGTGTACCGCCGCCGTCAGTGTCAGCCAGTTTGCCGTGGCATACGGAGCTCCATCGCAGTCTTTAACACTGGTAGCAGGCCGCGACAGCGTGGACGTGAACCGTATGTGCAGTTGACGGAGTTTGAGCGAGGGCGTATAGTGGGCATGCGGGAGGCCGGGTGGACGTACCGCCGAATTGCTCAACGCGTGGGACGTGAGGTCTCCACAGTACATCGATGTTGTCGCCAGTGGTCGGCGGAAGATGCACGTGCCCGTCGACCTGGGACTGTACCGCAGCGACGCATTGATGCACGCCAAGACCGTAGGATCCTACGCAGTGCCGTAGGGGACCGCACCGCCACTTCCCAGCAAATTAGGGACACTGTTGCTCCTGGGGTATCGGCGAGGACCATTCGCAACCGTCTCCATGAAGCTGGGCTACGGTCCCGCACACCGTTAGGCCGTCTTCCGCTCACGCCCCAACATCATGCAGCCCGCCTCCAGTGGTGTCGCGACAGGCGTGAATGGAGGGACGAATGGAGACATGTCTTCTTCAGCGATGAGAGTCGCTTCTGCCTTGCTGCCAATGATGGTCGTATGCGTGTTTGGCGCCGTGCAGGTGAGCGCCACAATCAGGACTGCATACGACCGAGGCACACAGGGCCAACACCCGGCATCATGGTGTGGGGAGAGATCTCCTACACTGGCCGTACACCTCTGGTGATCGTCGAGGGGACACTGAATAGTGCACGGTACATGCAAACCGTCATCGAACCCATCGTTCTACCATCCCTAGACCGGCAAGGGAACTTGGTGTTCCAAGTCCGCATGTATCCCGTGCCACCCAACGTGCTCTAGAAGGTGTAAGTCAACTACCCTGGCCAGCAAGATCTCCGGATCTGTCCCCCATTGAGCATGTTTGGGACTGGATGAAGGGTCGTCTCACGCGGTCTGCACGTCCAGCACGAACGCTGGTCCAACTGAGGAGCCAGGTGGAAATGACATGGCAAGCCGTTCCACAGGAGTGCATCTCTACGATCGTCTCCACGGGAGAATAGCAGCCTGCATTGCTGCGAAAGGTGGATATATACTGTACTAGTGCCGACATTGTGCATGCTCTGTTGCCTGTGTCTATGTGCCTGTGGTTCTGTCAGTGTGATCATGTGATGTATCGGACCCCAGGAATGTGTCAATAAAGTTTCCCATTCCTGGGATAATGAATTCACGGTGTTCTTATTTCAATTTCCAGGAGTGTATATTCAATATTAAAATATTATTGGGATCACCATGAAAATTTATGAAGGATGGTAGATTAAAATAACTGTTGCTTAATTCCCTGAATTACTACAGAATTAAATAGTTTTCGTAAATGTTTCCCTTCATGGCCGATCTTATGTCCGCCATATTTAATATTGCAATGCTCTCCTTCGTTTCCCTATGACGTAGTTTGTCGTCTGTCTCACTCGCATACTACAGCGCTTAGGCCTCGTTAGAAAATAGACGCCTGTGAACTTCCGCATCTCGTGGTGAATCTGCGTCCTCAGTGGCACGCGGTTCTGGACGGCAGGGTTTGTTTCACAATACCTGAAGACTGACTCTTTTGGACATATACTTAAATGAGAGCGAAATTCTCGTTAGCTCACACAACAAAGTTCTCTGTGTAATTACGTTATCCTATTCCTGCTTCTCTCTCGCCTCGGGAAGACATAGAAAACCGATATGTAACTGTAGTACGCATTATTTATTAACAAGCGCAAATTATGTTACGCTGAGTACCGAGCGTTATCTGGGAATTTATTTACGCCATTAGCCCATCTCATACTTCCCCCTCCCCTCTTTGTTCATCTCCTCTGCCATACTCTCTGTCCACCTCCTCCACCTACCACTCACTGTCCATCTGCTCCTCTCCCTCCCCATCTGCTACTCCCATCCGCCTCACCTGTCTTTATCCTATCTGCTCCTGAGCCCTTTGTCCATGTGCTGCTTCCCCCACTGCCCATACACTCCTCCCAACTCTGATACATTTCCTCCTAACCATCTACCTCCTCCTCCCAGTTCTTCCATCCATCTCCTCCTCCCCCCCTCTCTCTCTCTCCTCCTCCTCCTCCTCCTCCTCCTCCTCCTCCTCCTCCCTCCTCCCTCCTCACTTTGTCACTCCCCTTCTCCTTCCATCCTCTATTCATCTCTTCCTCCCCCCTTCTATCACCATGTTGTTACTCCTACCCCAGCAGGAGGCTGCAGCTTCTCTTTCCTGTTAGCGATATGTTTACCAGTTTTGGTTGAAATCAGTACAGAGATTAAAGAGAAAATTTTTACACGCGTCACATATATTTCACATATTTCAGATCTGCAGAAATTTCCACCTGTATCTCTAGAGGATTTGGTCCTTCAGTTTCGTTTTCACACTGCTCCATCTTCATGACGTCGTATCTCATACACAATGTGTTGTACGATGATATTGTTTCAGAGGTATACTCAGTGGTGTATTTAGATATGGCCTGCGTAATTTGTTGACAAAATAGTTGGTAGTAAAGATGTCATAAATTAAAACGTCATGGATGATGCAGCTGTGTTTCATGCAGCTGTGTTTGTGACGTCATGTCTCGTGGGCTGTGTTACGTAGATACATATAATTTTCTTGATACATTCAGTGTTCTATTTTCGTATATGAGGTGATCCGACACTGAATACTTTTTTATCAACTGACACTGACTGCGAGAGCCTATGCAGCTATAAGTATTTACAGGTTGCTCTGTATTTCGAAAGCAGTGTGAATTGTTACCTGAGTATAAACCTCTCTCAATCAATCTCTCTCTCTCTCTCTCTCTCTCTCTCTCTCTCTCTCTCTTTCTGTCTCTCGTTCGCTCTTTCTTCGTCCACACACAGGCTCGCGCGCGCGCGCACACACACACACACACACACACACACACGCAAAGTAGAAGAATCGTTACGTGATTATTTATTATTTTTAGGAATATCGAATAAACTAGGGATCTCATATTTTACTGCAGCAACCGTGCCTTAACTGTAATCGCCTGTGTTATTTACATAACGTAAATGAAGTACTTTTGTCATTAGGATATCATGAACGATAATATCGTCGCTAAACGTACTCGAATATTACTTACGAAAAGATCTCTGTGAAGGTTTTTAGTTCCGCAGTGCATCATATTGAAGGAACGAATATCGTTAATTCCATTAACCAAGTGAAGATTAAAAATTAGCAACATATTTTCTGTTCCGACGAAAATAAAACGGAATACATACCAAGAAAGCGTGAAACTGCATTACGGATAACCTTATTTAATGAAGACTGCATACTAGTCAGGGCATTTTTGAAGAAAATAACGACAGGAGTACGTTAGACCCCCCCCCCCCAAAGACAATGGTAGTGGTCATTCGAGGACACCTTGCTTCCGAAACTATCTTCCATCAGCAGCAACCCCACCGCATCAACACTGGCAACAGTGTCAACAACCAGTGGAGTAACTAAGTGGGTTACGTTATCTGCTCCCCGTAGGCAACCGGTGTTGAGCGTAACTCACGCGAGACATCAGATCTGTCCCCTTTACTATGGCCCAGCAGTGCATGAAACGCGACCCCATTGTTTCAATGTAGCAGCGGCGCCTCCCGAGGACTCATCGCACTGATTGTGTGCCACGGATACAGCACAAGAGGTTCCAGGAAACACCGATACACAAAGAAGCAACTCGAGCAGTGCAATGTTCCAAGTGTACGCTGTCATAAATTAGCATCATTGGTCAAGAGCAGTCATGCACATTACTTCCTCAATTGTTTGTTAGATATATTCGAATCTCTGTTGTCCTCTATAGCTTTTACTCTTTACGGCTCCGCCTGGTACCATGGAAGCTATTCCACGGTGTTTTAACATGTGTCCTATCATCCTGTGTTTAGCTTACGTTCTTTCCTCCGACCATTCTGAGGAGAAACTCCTCATCTCTTACCTTTTCAGTTCACACAATTTTCAACAGTCTTTTTTAGCACCCTATCTCAAACTCTTCCGTCCTCTTCCACAGTCCATGATTCAAACCACACAATACTGTGCTCCAAACGTTCATTCATAGAAATTTCTTCACTGACTTAAGGCTTGTGCTTGGTACTAATAGACTTGGCGAGGAATCCTCTGTTTCTGCTAGTCTGGTATTAATGTCCTCCTTGGCTCGTCCGTCGTGTGTTACCTCTTCTATCGTAGCAGAATTTCTTAACTTCATCAATTTTGATGGTAAGTTTCTCCCCATTCTCATTGCTGCTACGTCTCTTAACTATTGTCTGCTCCTGTGTATTCTCAGCCATATTCCGTAGTGGTTAGACTGTTCATTCCATTCAACAGAATCTGTAACTAATCTTAACTATCAATAGAGCCTGTAGTGTCTTCAGGAGATCTTATCACTGATATCTGAAGCTTTTATTTTCGTCATTGCTTCTTCTGTGTTTAGTTTGAACAAACGAGGTTATAGACGTATCCCTCTCTTAGACCATTTCTGATTCGAGCAATTTATTCCTGTTCTTTCAGTCTTATTGTTCCCACACCGTTGTTGGATACAGTTCGCATTGCCAGTCTTTCCGTGTAGCTTCTCGGTACTGCTCTCAGAATTTTGAATGCCATGTTCCATATTATATAGTTAAAAGCTCTTTCTGAACGGCAAATGCTACGAGCGTATCTAGATTTTTCTTCAGTCTTGCTTCCATTACCAATTGAAATAGCAGAACTCCTGCTTCGGTGCCTTAATTTTTCTAAAGCCAAACTGATCGAAATCTAATAGATTCTCAATTTTCTTTTCCATTCTTCCGTATATTATTCTTGCCAGCAGCTTGCATGCATGAGCCGTTCAGGTAATTGTGCTAAACTTTTGCACTTATCTGCCATTCTAACTTCTCAATTATATGGGTGAAATTTTTTCTGACCGTCAGATGGTATGGCACCTGTAAAATAAATTATACAACCGACTTGAAGATTCGTTTGGTTACCACTTCCTCTAGTTGTTGTATAAATTTGAGATAATTACTTTCGCAATCAAAAGAACCAAAAGTTCTAAATACTCAGTGTAAAGGCTTCTGTGTGAGAAGACTTACCATCTTCGACTTAGTTTGTCCAATGCTAGGTGGCACCCAACACATTGAGCTTTCAGGTTTTCAGTTTCCTTGCAGTTGTCGTCCATACACTGAAGGTACTTTGCGAAAGTTCATTTACGGCGGTTATGAGGTGTTCTTCTTTTTGTTTATCCATTCATTGGTTTCCACAAAAGTATTGATATGGGAATGATTCCAGATTTCATATGTAAGACATGTCTCGAAAGCTTCAGTCTTCTTCAAGCGACGAATTTAGACAGGATACGTAGACGGCTTCTTGTCATCTAAAACGCGATCCCAGTAGCTGGTCTTCGCAAATCGCCTCAAAAGGGGCTGATGAAAAACACCAATCTTCAGTGGTGATTTCTCTGACATATTCCAGGTGTCACGTGCGTTTAGGACTGCCGGTAGGGTTACAGAAGAGTACAACTCAAACGTTGTGGACATATTTTTACACCTAACGGCCGCATGAATCGCATTCGACTGTAGCTTTCCCAATTCTGCTGGTGATGTATACATATAACCCCGTTACTACAGAAAAGGCTGCTGAGTTAGGAATATCAGTCGACATCTGAAAGTACCTTCGATTGCGCTATAATTTGAGTCATTACGTATTCAGTTGTTATGCATATTGTTTTTGTTTTACTACTGTTTAGTTTTAGCCCTACAAAATAGGTCTTTCATCCAGCTTGGTAGTAAGAAGATGAAGATCAAAATCGAATTTAATCTTTAAAACTACTATAGCTCTTTCACACACACACAGTGCTCCTGTCATAATGGCATCTTTTGAATCTGCCTGGTAATTATATAACACAACACAGTCGGCTGAAGAGTGAAACATTTTATTTATGTCTCTCCCTCACCCACACGCTTGCACATACATGTATACACACACACACACGCGCGCCAGCTGAGAGGGAGACAGAGGCAGAGAGAGAGAGAGAGGGGGGGGAGGGGGATGGGTGGTGAAGAAAGGGAGAGAGAGGGGAGGGAGGGGAAATTAGAATGTTTCTCTATTAAGCCGTCCTGCAGTGTTATGAAATTTTCTGGCAGATTAATGTGATGTACCAGTCTGGGAATGGAGCCCTGGACCTTGACTTTCACATGAAATGCCCTAGGCGAGTGGATTATCCGAGGACAGATCCGGCCAAACACCGCTCCGCGATTGCCAGCACTCCTGCTGTGCTCCTGTCTAACGCTCCGACTGTGGCTTTGGCCCCAGGGTCGAGGAGGAAAAGGAAACGCAAGGTTAGAGCCGAACGACACTTCATCAGAGCATTTGCCTTGTCAGATGCCAAGTAGCTTACTGACAACACTACGTGCGCAAAATTAGATATGCGTTCTGCCCACATACTTGCGTAAAAAACAAAAAGTGGAGATGCCACACAGCTCGGTGATGGGTAGGATACGCCTTACGTTTGAAGGTCATGCAAAGTGCTTAATAGGTCATTACACAATGATCAATTGGAGAATCACTTACTGAGACGTCATTACAACACCAAAAGGAAAGGCAATCTCAGGCACTCGTCTTCTGACAAACGACAGGAATGTTGACTGAAGTGAAGCCAGCCATTAGGACAAAAACTGCGTTAAGGGTAAGTAAAGTGGTGACTAAATCTTCTGTGATCAACACCACGTATTTATTCAATTCATTAAATGCATTAAGGCAAGGGGAGAATCATTTGGTAACATATGACGGACAAGGATGCCGTCAAACAAGAGGCAGTCGTAGGGAAATATCAGTTTCAGGTTCATGACATAGAATATTTCCCGTAAGTCAAGTTATACTCGGTTGTGGACCATACATTCCTGTCTACGTTTTACTGAGTGAAGCATTGCGTAATGATTTTTCAAAGAGATCGCAAGAAACTGCGCGACTGAAGACGGATTTCGATTTATGTGTCAGCTTTCTTTCTCGCTTTTTGCTGTTAATGTACCTTATTACTACCAACATAAGCTAACAGACAAAGAATATACACCGTGCTCAACGACATGTTTGTCCAACCCAGATATTTACAAAGCTTTTGTAAAATGTCACCTCAAGAACAATATCTTCAACTACTCAGCTAAGCTGCTAAAGTTATTTTAATGTGTTCATTTTTTCTTTAATGGAGCGGACAACGTCGCATAAACTTTCACGTGCAATAGATTTTAATCTGTGTAACTCCATGTATCTGAATGTATCAAGTACTATAGTTCTGGATATATTACACATTATGAAAATCAAACATCTGTTAATTTCTAATCATCACAACATAATGTTAAATGCCTGTGGATAAGACTTTTTGTAGTTTGGCTCACCATATTAGCGCTATAAAATATGCTCCTCAATCAAGTAATAAAAGTTATTGATTTGGCACAAAAATTAAAAGATGAAAATAAACACATGTGGTAAAATCCTGCTTATAAGCGTACCCTGCAATTTTCACTCTTAGAAGTAGTGTTTTATTTGAGTCAAACATATTCTCGAATGTTGAAACAGTTGCTGAGGAATAGTGCAAACCTCGTTATATCCTTCAAACAAGACAATCTGAGTTTAAAGTACAGTCACCAAAACCATATAGAAACTGAAATTTCATTCAACGAATTTGTAAATATATGTGGAGACTGTTGGATACACCGCTGTTATTGATATGATATTAGTTATAGGCGCAACTTGCTGGAAATGAGAAAGGGGTGTGTATGTAAGTACACATCACACCATGGACATGTTCAAACACATCCTTAGAGGATGGGTATACGTCGAAAGAGAATTCTTGTATACAAAGACAGAGAATTTCATTCTTTCGAATGTAAAGTTAAGGTTCTGCAGACAAATATCCAGATTGACGAATTAGGGTTACTCAGTTTGTAAAGAACGTAAATAAATTAACTGTGAAGTTTGACAGAGTTGGATGGAGCGTTTATAAGGTGCATCCAATGAAGAAGTCTGCTTATTGTATAACAATATGTTGAGTAAACGTAAGGTCAACACAACACACAAGGCTTTTCGACAGAAGCTGTCATTCCCCAGCTTAGGACATCTTGATTGAGAGTGAACACTGAGAGTAACATTTAAACCAGTTAACGAATCTTTCTATAAAAATGTGTTTCATCAAATGTCACAGTGACACTAGCAGAGACAAAGTATTCAGTGGCAGTGGTAAAAAAGCAAGGATATTGGGCACTCAACCTATAAATTTGAAAGAAAAAAACAACACAGACAGGTGAAAGGGAATTTGAAATCACAATTGATCTTAAGAAAATCTCTTTCGTAATTCATACAAAAACTTTAAATTACTCACTTAAAGATCTGATGTACGATGAAATATTGCAACTAAATGGCAAACCAACACTGTGTGAAACACTGAACAATTATAAAATTTATTTTAGATATTCGATATAGCATTGATGATGGTATTGACATCTAGCACACAAGAGTCAGCAATCGACACGCACAGTATTATATTACAGCAATCCCAATGATTTAATTTACAGATTACGACTGCTTATGGAATCAGCTGCTGCTTGTAATAATGCTCATTCGAATGAGGCTGTTTCAGTAATCTCTGAGCTTACAGAGAGAGGTATAATCGAATAACTATGGCAACAGTTGTTACAGAATTGCATAAACCAGCCTGCAAAGCATGCTCTCACAGGTATGTAATGATTAAACTTTTTGATGTCATATGGCAGGCTAATGTTGCAAATTTCTAAAAGTATTAATATTTGAATAATGTTTTCAAATATAATTTAATAATACTTGACACATGTTCAACAATTAACTAGGCATTATCTACCAAAATTTTAACAGGAAGGGACGCGACAGCGATGTTTCAGCACTCTAAAGATCCAAGAAATCGGCACTTCCGGTAATGTGATCTTCTGACTATAAATTCTAAATTTGGTTGTACCTGCAATCCAATTGCAAACTCCTAGCTCAGTTGCGCTATTTTGTGGGCAAGGTGTCCGTGGGAGGGAGGGAGGCTGCCCCTTGCGAGTATCACCCTATCCCGAGCTGAAAAATGCCGTTATCATGCTCGGGTACAGCACTACAATCTTCTGTCAGCTATTGCGGTGTACCAACACAACACAAAACCTTGTCCGGATACAGAGCTTTACTTCGCAGTGCGAATACTGCACTGTAAAATCCCGTTCAAAACCGCGTTCAGATCCAGCCACAAACTCTACTGGTATTGTACTATCGTGTCCAAAAACTTGTCTTAATAAAGATCTGTAGTATACATTCAAGCTGTGTTAATTCAATCCTATAAATGGTGGCATACGTGAGGGTTAGTCCCTGTCCCTCCCACGAGCACATTACACGCATAATAGCGCAGTGGTACTGGGAAATTAGATGTGTATTGCAAGTACAACAAATTTTAGGATTCATGGCCTTAAGACTGCGTGACCCGCAAGTGCCGACATCTTTGATATTTCGAGTATAAAAGGGGCTTTGACAGTCCCAACCGATCAGTCTTCTGCTGTAATTGAATGTGTTACATGGATTCCTCCAGGGTATTTAACATTCTTCAGATACTGGAAGGAGGTCTAAACCAACCGACAAACGCTTTGTTTACTGCTGGAGAAGCTGGACAATCTTGTTGCTGATATTAGTAACATTAATTGCACTGAAACTGGTATGTCCCTAGCAAGAACAAAATCGCTTACTCCTACTACAGAATCGTTTTGCGATAAGACTGTTGTAGTTAAAATCTGTGATCAGGTGGAGTGACAATCTGAGCAGTTCTCTTTGATTGTTCGCAGATGATGCTGAAATTTACCGTCTAGTAAGGTCATCCGAAGACCAGTATCAGTTGCAAAGCGATTTAGAAAAGATTGCTGTATGGTGTGTCAGGTGGCAGTTGACGCTAAATAACGAAAAGTGTGAGATGATCCACATGAGTTCCAAAAGAAATCCATTGGAATTCGATTACTCGATAAATAGTACAATTCTCAAGGCTGTCAATTCAACTAAGTACCTGGGTGTTAAAATTACGAATAACTTCAGTTGCAAGGACCACATAGATTATATTGTCGGGAAGGCGAGCCAAAGGTTGCGTCTCATTGGCAGGACACTTAGAAGATGCAACAAGTCCACTAAAGAGACAGCTTACACTACACTCGTTCGTCCTCTGTTAGAATATTGCTGCCCGGTGTGGGATCCTTACCAGTTGGGATTGACGGAGGACATCGAAAGGGTGCAAAAAAGGGCAGCTCGTTTCGTATTATCACGTTATAGGGGAGAGAGTGTGGCAGATATGATACACGAGTTTGGATGGAAGTCATTACAGCATAGACGTTTTTCGTCGCGGCGAGACCTTTTTACGAAATTTCAGTCACCAATTTTCTCTTCCGGATGCGAAAATATCTTGTTGAGCCCAACCTACATAGATAGGAATTATATCAAAATAAAATAAGAGAAATCAGAGCTCGAACAGAAAGGTTTAGGTGTTCGTTTTTCCCGCTCGCTGTTCGGGATTGGAATAGTAGAGAGATAGTATGATTGTGGTTCGATGAACCCTCTGCCAAGCACTTAAATGTGAATTGCAGAGTAGTCATGTAGATGTAGAGTGTCAGGGTCAGTTAGAGACGGGAGATCTGTAACATTAAAGGAGGAGATGTGTGGCTCATTTACCTATTATCTACGTAGTAAATTCTCCTAGTTCGTCATTGCAAGACATAGTGCCAAGGTCCCGTACCATTTCTTGTACACTCAAACGACAGTGTGATAAGAAGAGGAATACTGGACAAAATCAGCAACGAGGCCTGAAAACAATTTCGAAGAAATATAAAAATCCTGTGCCTATACCAAATGGAGTGGAATTAGCGGACATTAAAATGCATATGCTAATGAGAGACCTGTTTGAAATATTGCAGCAACTCTTACCTTTTGGTAACGAAAGATTTCTCCAAGATTTTTAATAAAATCGAGATGAGTGAGTTCCTAATATCAGACAACTAGTATCATATTGAAGGAGACCGCCAGTTAAGTAGCAAGACGATTGTGGCCAACAGTAAGAAAGTTGGAATAGACTGCTTAACATGGATGACCTCCATTTGCCAATATATAACAAATTTACATGTCAAATGACAAGTTGCGTGCAATGTTGTCAGTAACTGCCATACAGATGTTATAAAGCGTCCAGACATGCGATCACGAGTAACTCTTATGTCGTCCTTGGATAAAGAACATGGTATTACCAAACTGGAACATACAGTACACAACCACAGATTGGATCTTGTGTTTGGCCCTTTGGAAAACTGTTCTAAGTTTAAAACTCTAACAAACCGTCTTTAGATGTGCTCCACTGTTCTGTACCAATCACATCCACATTGTGTAAGATAAGTAATAACGTACAGAAATGTTGCTGTATGGTGTTTAACAACATTCTGCAGTTTGAATACTGGGGTAATAACTGTGTTCGCCCTATATACCCTGGCGTCACCATCACATGACTGGATGTAGCATTCCTGCATTGCCATTGGTTGTTCCCAATTTTTTGCCTATGACATCAAAATTTTCAGTTCGTTCTTTTGATGGTATTGGGAATTATGTCTGTCAGTTTGGTGTTCCTCTCTTGCATATATTGACTGGCCATTTTAGAAAGGACAGACAGTTCCACCACAAGCCTCGATTAGGAAGAGTTGTGAAATAAATCTCCAAATTCTCCCACTGCATCACCATTATTTACTAAAAAGTATTCTTCTTCTTACACTCCTCCATTATCACCTCCTGCTGCTCCTCATGTAGGTTTCTATGGACACAGTCTTCAGCTGCATGCTTACAGGTAATTTAGTTATCAAACACCTCTCTGTCGAACGCAAACATCTGGTTGATTACACACATTGTGAGCTTTCTCCAAAAATTTCCAGCACAATACTACCCACACCAACAGCTTGGTATAGGGAGGGAATGGAGCCCTGTCTTCCATATACTGATTAAATAAAGGATATGTGAATGGAATTTTATAAATAATATTTCATTTTATATATTATTGACATTGAATTCAATTTATTGTTGTGACATCCTTCCAGTCTTACAGCCCAGCAAAGACTAAGAGACTTTTCATGCCAATTTTTCCTAAGAAAAGTGGAAAGAGGAGGGGGAAGAGAGGGGTTGGGGAGGGGGGTGAGGGGGAATGGGATTTCCAAGAGTTGGAGATTTAGTGGGGAGACACCTTTTGATGAAGTTGGGATTTTCCAAAGAGGTTCAGGCGGAGGAGGGATTCAGGGTTTCTCAGAGGGATGGATTGTCCATGAGGGGTCATAAATCATTTAGCACAACATTAGGTTAATGAACGGGAAAGGGATAATTTACTTCTAGATGTATACTTGCCCCTGAATGTATACAACCTGTACAACCAAAATGCACTAGAAACCCCATTACACACTACTTTCATGTGACCACCACAGAAAGCAATACTAATTTAGCCACACATCTCCTTCTTTAATGTTACAGATCTCCCATCTCTTACTCCACTCAATCACAGATTTTAACTACAACAGTCTTATTGCAAAATGATTTTGTAGTAGGGGTAAGCACTTTGGTTCGTGCTAGGGACATACCACTTTCAGTGCAATTTATGTTACTAACATCAGCAGACAGATTGTCCAGCTTCACCAGTAGTAACCGCAAAACAAAGCATTTGTCAGTTGGTTTTGACTCCCTCCCAATAGCTGAAGGATTTTAAGTACTCTGGATATAGTCTAACTGTTGGATGAATGATGAGGGTCACTGTGTGGACCAGCCTGGATGTCGTTTCTCGCCAGTTTCCCCATCCAACTGGATGTATTCTGGTATGGTACTCAAGTCCAACTTCAGTTACATGATTCACATACATTTTGGAATACTTAAGCTCATTTTCACATGAACAGCTCTATGCACAAACCCCTGTGGGACGCATATTCTGTCGCAAGGGGTATTGGGTTGGTGACAGGAAGCTCATCTGTCCACCTCTTGATGAACGCAATACAGATGCTGACCTGACGCCAGTGAAAAACAAACACACAAGGAAAAGAATACCTGCTTTGGTGTGTACGGATGTATATTTTCCTTCTATTCTGTCATTTTCAGTGTCACATTACATTACAACACGGAGTACTTCTTTTATGGCCACAGCATGTTTAGAATTTGACCGAAATCGATATTTAAAACAAAACGTAAGTGCAACTGTTTATTACATGATGCACTTTCTAACTTCTCTACTAATTTCCCACCTTCACAGAAAATACGTAATAAAATAAAACACCCGCAGCCGTTGTTTAGATATTATTTCACGATATTGCATCTAGTTTCAGTGACTCAGCACACATTCTACAGACTTTAAAACATGCTGAGGAGGTGAACTCCAGTCGTATATACGAAACCCAACAATGGCCAGCATCAATGAACTGGCTTCTGTAGAATATTGTATAACTGATGTTGTGTGGTGGAAGACAGTTCACAGGTGTTGGCCGCTACCGGGATCGTTTATGCGGTTGGGGCTCACCAGCTCAGCTTCAGTTAAGACCAGAAGATGGTGCACTGAGTCACCGAAACCGGTTGCAATACAAAACAGAACATCAAAACGACGGATACTGTGGTGTCACCGCCAGACACCACACTTGCTAGGTGGTAGCCTTTAAACCGGCCGCGGTCCGGTAGTATATGTCGGACCCGCGTGTCGCCACTATCAGTGATTGCAGACCGAGCGCCGCCACACGGCAGGTCTAGAGAGACTTCCAAGAACTCGCCCCAGTTGTACAGCCTACTTTGCTAGCGATGGTTCACTGCCTACTTACGTTCTCAATTGCCGAGAAGATAGTTTAGCATAGCCTTCAGCTACGTCATTTGCTACGACCTGATATTGTGAACTATGTACAATCAAGAGCGACGTTAGTCATTAATGGATTAAAGTTATGTATGCCACCAGCTATGTCCGTTTTTCTAAATTCTAATTTCCTTGTCCTGTTCCAGATCTCACGCCAGCCTGCGTGAGCTAAAACACGTGCCTTTAGGCCTCCTCTACTAACACGGTGTTGGCTCTCCTGCCAACCACAACAAATGCATATGTTTCATTTTATTACAAAGTGAACAGTGGAAGTCCCGGAGACCATCAGTCACAGGGATGGACATGCCAAAGCTTCACAGAAGTTTTCCTGAATATTTTGTGGGACTAACACTCCTGGACGAAAGGATATAGAGGAGAAATGGCTGTCACGACCTAGGGGATTATTTCCAGAAAAAAATCTTTAACTCTGCAGCGGAGTATGTGCTGTTATGGAACTTCACTGAGGATTAAAACCATAGGACAGACTGGGAACTGAAGGCGAAAACTTGTCTTTCAGTTGCAATTTCATATTTACTGGGGTATCCAGGTACGTTTCAAAATTTTAATTTCATGTGCCTATTAGCTCCTCAGATGAAGAGACTAAAAACGTCTTTTACGAGATAAAGTGAATTATTCTGATAGTTATCGGCGAGGAAAGCTTAATCGTGAATGGGGACCGTAATTCAATAACAGGGAACCAAAGAGAAGGTTAAACGTTTCTTTTTACGTGTAAATAAATTTAAGCTCCAAAACTAAAATAAATTATTTAAACGTATGTAAGAAATACTGTAGTTTTTTATTCATTCTGTGTATTGTCTTTAAATTGCCTTATAATGTAAAAATTGTAATTAATCCTTTAATGTGAGAGAGCATACAGATGTTAAAATTAGAGAAATACAGCAATTGCATTTTTTAATTGGCTAATAATGCAACAGATGCAGCGCAAGCGGCGTCAACAATCAAATTTTATGCGATCAGCCGCGCCGGAAAGGAGCGCAGTGAAGTCTCTCGAACATTTTTCCACGAAAGAAGCTTCCAGACAGGAAGAGACTGAAGAAAAACGAAAATAAAGTTGCCTTAAGTTGTCTGCTTGTATAATAAAGAGGAACGGCGTCTGGATGGCTCTCTATCTCTCTCTCTCTCTCTCTCTCTCTCTCTCTCTCTCTCACTCCCCCCCCCCCCCCCCCCCTTCTTAAGCCCGCTCCCTGTTGGAATCCCCGCCCTTGTCGATCGATCGCTCTCTCTTAATGATCGCTTTCTCGAATGGTTGCAGTTGCACATGAAAGATAATTGACAGGTGTGTAAAGTTTTTACCTATGTAAGAGTATCGTCAATATATGAACAATTCTTATGGCATACCAATGTTTCATTTCAACTACATAAATCTTGCCTGCCCACTCTTTTATGTTTCATTACGAGGACTGCAAGACTGCCGCCATATCGTTTGCTGCTGGCCGCTACCGAACATCATTGATGTTCGGATTTGTAGCAGCCACCCGTGCGTCCCTGAGATCTGATAAGCCGATCTGTTAACGCAGTTTCCGGGAAGCACTTCTATGCATAATGATTGATGTTAATAATCGGAATACGGCCAACAAATAATGTTCGCGGTCAGTCAGCTCCATGTTATCAAAGCAGCTTAGACAAAATCCTGAATTATTGATTTTTCTCTCTCTTAGTGGTAAATTTATCTATGCGATTTGAAAATCATTTTTTACATGGCTGCTTCTTTTAACTAACAGCACTCCGGTTAATATCCTCTCATAAAAATTTATTTCTTAATTACCACTAAAGAGCACCACCAAAAACAGAGAAAACTTTCTTTTTTAAAATAACAATTCGAAGGGAAAATACTAGGTGAATATGGACTGGGGAAAAGCAATGAAGGTCGAAACCACAGAGCATAATTTAATCACTAACTCTTGGTTCCAGAATCATTGAAGGAGTTTATATACGTGGAAGAGACCTAGAGACACCGGAAGATTTCTAATTGATAATATAGCGGTAAGACACAGATTTTGGAACCAAATTTTAAATTGTAAGACATGTCCAGGGACAGAGGTTGACTCTGTCCACAATTTATTGGATCATAAACAATAGATTATAACTGATGAAATTGCAAAACAGTAGGAAATTAAGGAAATGCGATTTGGATAAATTGAAACAATCAGAGATTGTTGAGAGTTTCAGAGGAAGCATTAGGCAACGATGAACTGACACAGGGGAAGGGGTACATTACTATAGTGGGCAGCTTTGAAAGATGAAAGTGTGAAGGCAGCAGAAGGTCAACTAGGTAAAAAGGCGAGACACACTAGAAATCCTTGGATACCACAGACTACAATGAATTTACTTGCTGAAAGAAGAAATTATAAAGATTTCATCAAATGAAACACGTGAAAAGGAATACAAATGCCTAAAAATTGAGTTTGGCAGGAAATGATAAAGGCTAAGTAGGGAGAAATAGTGGACACATGTAGGGACCTATAAGAAGAATATGACTAGTGGAGAAATGAATATTGCCTATAGAAAAATTATAAAGACATTTGGAAAAAAGAAGAGCAAATCTTTGAATATCAAGAGCTCAGGTGGAAAACCATTAACAACTTTCGTAGATTAGGAGAAAGCTGTTGACAGTGTTGACTAGAACACACACTTTGAAATTCTGAAGGTAGCAGAAATGAAATAATAAAATATGGGATGCGAAGGTTCTTTAAAAATTATACAGAAAGCAGGTGGAAGTCATAAGATTCGAAGTTCATGAAAGGGAAACAGTGGTTCAGGAGGCAGTGAGACAAAGTTCTAGCCTATCATAAAAATTATTTAATCTGTACAGTAAACAAATTGTGAGGCAAAGCAAGAAAACATCTGGAAAGGGAATTACAGCTAAAGTAAATAAATAACAACTTCACGGATTTAAGATACAGCAAAGAATTAGGTGCAATTGAACGTCATGGACAGTATCTTGGAATAGGATATTAATCGAACATTAACAAAAACAAAACAAGGCTAACAGAATGGTGTCGATTAGGTGCTGCTGAGGGAAACACGTTATGATATGAGTCACTCCAAGCAGTAGACTGGTTTTGTTACTTCGGCAATAAAACAACTAATAATGGCGGGAGTATAGAGGATATAAAATGTATATTGCCAAAGAGAAAGAATAGCGTTTCTGAAGAAGACATGTTTGTTAACGTGAAACCTAGGTGTAAGTGATAAGAAGTCCTTTCTGGAAGTACATGTCTGGAGTGCAATTTTGTATAGATGTGAAAGACCAGCCTTGTATGGAATTAAAGCAGCAGAAGATTACAAAAGATTTTGGAATGTGGTGCTATAGATGAATGTTGGTGATTAGAAGGGTAGATCATGTAACCAATGAGAAGGTACTGATTGAAGCTGGGGAAAAGAGACGTTTCTGGCATAACTTGACTGAAACAAGGAATCCGTTGACAGGACACATCGAGACATCATTAATTTAAAATTGGACTGAAGTGGGGAAGAGCGGTGGTAACAACTGTACAGGGGTACCTTGCATTCAAGTGTGAAGGAAATTACAATTTGAGGCTACAGACGCTGTATAAACACAGACATTGTAACCCTCAGTTATCTATCGATGCCATGACGGGCTAAAAGCAGTGTACAATATTTGTCTCATCACGAAATGAGTGAGCGTGACACTTGAGGACTCCATGTCATTTTGAAGCTCGTGTCGATCCTGTAGGCGTGTTCGGATGCCAGCACAAACGGTTTCCCTTTTATACCAAATGTGAGTAAGCACGTAACTCAGATACAGTACGTGTGTTTATTATCACAGCTGTCATACCAACTGCGCAAAATGTTGACCCTGCCCACAGAATACGCTATAAAGTGATTCTGGTGAAACAATACCGAACATTGAATTTCATCTGGAACTAACGTCAGTACTGCCTGATGTTTTACGTCATTTAACGATTTAGAGAAACGACGGTGTTTTCTAATAGACCATCTGTTTAAATTCTTGTTTTAATTTTCGTCACAGATAAAAATATACAGGTGTTAAGTGTGGTGGGTGTGCAAACCATTTTCCGTTTCCTGAACCACTGTTTCAATACTCTCTAAAGGTTCCCTTAAGAGGGTCTGACGTTATATATGTGGAATGGAGGGTCATCCGTAAAGTTGGCCCCACTCTGCCTTATAACCAGTGGGATGATTACCAATAAACTTATTGGGAGCAGCATATCTTATGAACTCGAAATACTTGAGTGTATTTGGCTTCCCATCAGTAACACAGGAACCAGTGATGTCTCCGTTGAGAACCATGCACCAAACGTTGACATACCAAGAGCGCTGCTTTATCCACTTCTTTGAGCCAGAGTTGCTTTTCGGCTGACGATTATTGAATATTTAGAAGATTGACTTTCACAAGATTTGTAGACAATGCTTCCTCCATGAACTAAAATTTACATAGATTAGCCGCATCACTTTGCACTTGCCGTATAGAAGATAACATTCACAGAAACCGTAACTATTTTTAAAGTCTTTGTCATGAAACTGTAGGCACAACGAAGTCTGAAGAGGATGAAGTGCGATGGAATATAATGTTCTGAGAAAACTCGTTTTATTTATCCCTCATGTACTTCCGAGATAACTCTTACTGATTTTTGTATTGTGAGTTTGTGCTGCTGAAATGTTAGTTTCGTTTCTTTTATTGCTTGTTCTTCTTTTTCTTTGGCGTATTTTATTCTCTGCAGTTTCAGTTTCTAGAAAAAAAGTTATAATATTTCGAAAGATGTTCTGGCACCTTCTGGATACACCTCACCACACAACTGTGCCGCTACTCCGATAGTTCGGCGAAATTTGACGTAGACGATTTACACTTTGTCGACTCTCATTGCAGTCGTATGAAAGACTTGATGGGCAGATTTGTGTGGCTGTCTACAGTTACTTATTGCTAGTATCTGCCGAAATATCAGAACAAATGCGCACCGCTACGCCCTGTAGACTCAATGGGTATATGCCCGGAAAGACAGCTAGGACAGCCACAACCCAGATCATCCATAATGAATAAATGTATCGATGTCCTGTTTTGCCATGTACTTCCAGAAAAGCTTTACGAGCTATTTATCTGACTGCTACAACAGTAGTACACAGACCGATGGACTTCAAACGCAGAGGTAAACAGAAGGACCACACCTGTGTTATAGGTGTAATATATCGTATAACAGGGCATACATTTGTGGAACCTCTTCTCCCGACGGCGGGACGGTGATTTGCAGCGCTGTTATCTTGATGCTATTTGATCAAGTCCCACACATTTTATGTCCCAGAAGTTCTCTTAGACGATTCTTTCGAACGCCGAAGAAAAAGGAGGCTATGTAATTCCATCAGGAGAGAACAATTTCGGTGTTATAATTCGACAACTGTACCTGATAAAATTTAATTAAGAAACGTCAGGATCTAACATTCATGGTGTTGTCTGTTTGCTTTATATTGTGTCTCCCTACCAATTTCGCGCAACGACGCTCTGAGCGTGTTTTTCAGGGAATTGGCTAGTTTGAACCTGGGACCTGTTGATGGTAAGGAGACGCCAGACCACACATGACATGTAGAATTCAGAAGAGTTCAGTGAGACTACCGATGATATAACCAAATACTTAATGATTTCAGCGTCAGCTCCCCTGCACTCCCTGTAAAGAGTCTTAGTACTAATTAAATTTAGTGGAAGGGGTTCAAGGCTTTCCTATTTTTAGTTAGCTGGTAAAATAACGTCGAAAAAGCAGTTAAGTTTACCACTGGAAATTTTATTCTACTCACAAAACATCGTTTATAAATAGCACTATTGATAAAAGGAAATGTTTTAATACAGATTGGTAAAAACCAACTGCGTTCAACAAAAATGTGAACGAATATACCCTGAGTGGGTTTCCAAGCTCTACATTGGATCGAAGGATGAACTATGCCATATCACATCTATCATCTAGGTTTAAATTAAGTTACACAAAAGAGAAAAACTATCA
Source organism: Schistocerca gregaria (assembly GCF_023897955.1). Classification (NCBI taxonomy): domain Eukaryota; kingdom Metazoa; phylum Arthropoda; class Insecta; order Orthoptera; family Acrididae; genus Schistocerca; species Schistocerca gregaria. The sequence goes on from NC_064926.1 coordinate 430,016,025, forward strand.
AAAGTGACCCTCAATTATCTTTAATAACTTATCTAACTTTTCGTAAATTACAGTGGCTGATGTGGCTTCTCAATAACTATATAACAGAAAAATCATCGCGTTTGAGATTTTTACTTCAAGTGGCAAATGTGAACACCATGAGCTTTAACTGACGATCGACACTAGTATTACGCAAAGTTCTGAGTGAAGCCTTATGCGCTCAAAAATGCGGCATCGAGCGCGTTCATTACCTTGTCGGTGTTAAGGCAGCGTCAGGGCGGCGGCCGGCAGCACAACCTCGCTCACCTCACCATCTCGAAAGCCACTCTCCGTCCTAACTTCTTCTTACCACAATTTACCGAAGTTGGTTTAAAAAAACTATCTGTCTGTGTTTTCATCTGACCAATCAGGGTCTCAATGTTAACCTCAAAAAAAATGGTTCAAGTTGCTCTGAGCACTATAGGACTTAACATCTGTGGTTATGAGTCCCCTAGAACTTAGAACTACTTAAACCTAACTAACCTGAGGACATCACACACATCCATGCCCGAGGCAGGATTCGAACCTGCGGTCACGCGGTCCAGACTGAAGCGCCTGGACCTTAAGCTCCGCCTACAAAAATTCTGTCTATCCAATGAGAAACGTTATACTTTTCGAGGTAGGGCAATGTTTTTAAAGTTTGCAACGTATTAGAGACGCGAAAAAGTCTCATGCTAAAACTTGCGGGTGGTGTGGCCCTAGTGGTTAGCCGGCGATGTGGGTGTCCAGTCCGTCCCTTATCGTAGGGCCTTCTAGCTTAACACGGTTCTGCTCTCGGCCTCTGTTCTCGTTTCTCCCCTCGGAACTGCGTCTGTCTCACGGTGGAAAGGTATGACATGCATTTAGGAGTTCTTGTGTTAGTCTGTGGTATTCCATTTGCTCACTCGTTACTCGTATTACTTTGGTTAATTTAATGTCACGATTTATTCGGAGCTATGTGACATACTACTGTATTTGCTTATCATGTCAGGGTTTTCTTGGAAGGTGTTGGATTTGCCTGACACCTTACAAGGAGATTCACCCATATTATCCTTTATCATATTATCCATTATAGCATGGTTAAAACCGGACATCGATATATTTATTCACTATAGATATATGTGGGGTTGCTGCTCTAGCTGCCCTTCTTTGCCGGCCGCTGTGGCCGAGGGATTGTAGGTGCTTCAGTCCGGAACCGCGCTGCTTCTACGGTTGCAGGTTCCATTTCTACCTCTGACATAGATGTGTGTGATGTCCATAGGTTAGTTAGGTTTAAGTAGTTCTAAGTCTAGGGGACTGACGACCTCAGATGTTAAGTCTCATACTGCTTAGACGATTTGAACCATTTCTTGTCCTTCCGTGTACATACCTGTTGAGTTACCAGTGAGTAGCCATCTGCATTGTTTCTGGCATTTCTGGTCATCACGTGTTTCTTATGAAGCCCATTGTGAACAGAAAGCAATGGTTTGTTACGCATATCGAAAATAATTATTTTTAAAAGCGTAACTTTACGTGCCAATTTGACATAACTGTCCAAAATTAGTCGAGGGCAACATTCGTTTTCCCTGTAAGTATATACAAAGACAGTAAAAGAGACAGAATAACCAGAAGCAGAATAATAAGTAGTTCAGCACAGACTGGCTGGCCGCCCTGGCTCACACCGACTGTTACCACCATGCGCCAACGCTCCTCAGTCGCAGCTGGTGTACTGGTTATTCCTCGCGTTTAAAGTCCCCTGATAATACATATCGATAAAACAAATATCTCACGAGACTAATATGCCACAGCTCTATCGAAAAGGCAGTGAAAATTCCACTTTAAAATAATTTTGTTTGTAATGGGAAAGAAGGCACTGTGCGTCTCATGAAATGTGTGACTACCAGTATTTGTTAGAATAGACTTCAGCTACACATTGCAAAAACGAAAAACGAAATTGGGAATACTTACCAAAACACCAGATAAAATGCGCTTCATGTCACTTGAGAGGGACACCTTGCATAACCTTACAGTGATTCAAAATGAATGTATAGACTATATATACATTAAAATGCATGTATTTGGTAAACTGTAAAACATGCATCTATGAAACGTGGGACACATTTATGAACCTCTCAAGTTTAGGTTACACCTGTGTAACATATCCTTCACCACCGACACGAACAATATCATATCGATACTCGAATTCCTTTCGCACACGCTAAAGCATGTCCATCGTCACTCTTCCAGGTTCTGTGGTAGTATTAGTGCATAAACGTTGTCTTTAAACAACCCCACAGGAAAAAGTCACAGGGCATCAAATCCGGTGACCGAGGAGGGCAGCTGAGAAGTAGTAAGTCGTCGCCTCTTTGACGATCAATCCAACGGCTCGTTAGAGTTTCATTCAGATATTCAGCAAATTAGTGATTATTCTGAGGGATTGCCCCATCTTGTGGAAAGAGTAAGTTGTTTTCATTCATCATCGGAAACAACTGGTTTTGTAACATAGCAGCATACCGCTGAACCTCATAACCGTGTTTCCAACAAGGAAGACTACGCCATAAACAGATGAAACTTAAATCACACAAACTGACCTTAGGTAAATCTAATGCTTGTTCATTGCTTGCATGTGGGTTCTATAAGACCCAAATTCGAACGTTATATTTATTTCATTTCCCACTGCCGGCCGATGTGGCCGAGCGGCTGTAGGCGCTTCAGTCTGGAACCGCGCGACCGCTACGAATCCTGCCTCGGGCATGGATATGTGTGATGTCCTTAGGTTAGTTAGGTTTAATTAGTTCTAAGTTCTAGGGGACTTATGACCTCAGATGTTAAGTCCTATAGTGCTCAGAGCCATTTGAACCATTTTTTCATTTCCCACTGTGGTGGAAAGTCGATTCACCACAGAGCACGACGTGTTCCGGGGAAGTATTGTAATAGTACAAGGTGTACAACTATGCTTCCGCCGTTTTTTCTCCAAAATTTGAGTCTTTAATGAAACAAATTGCTTACACACGTATCGTGAAAAGTATTTTCCGTCGCTGGCCACTACTTTCTCTTATCTTTCGGGCAGTGTAGGAACGCCGCTTCGAAAAAACTGATCATCTTCTGAAGCGATCCACCAATCGATCCAATTTGTGACTTCTTCATGAAGTCAGAAATGTTGGTCACCCAGGCCATGCGCCATTGATCTAAACAGGTGATAGTCAGAGGGAGCAATGTCTAGAGAATACGGCGGGTGGGGTAGGACTTCCCATTTTAACGTTTCCAAGTACGTTTAGACCTCTTTTATAGCATGAGGTCGAGCGTTGTCGTGCTGCAAAATTATTTTATCGTCCCTCTCGCTGTATTGCAGCCGTTTGTCTTTTAATGCTCTGCTCAAACGCATTAAATGCTTTCGATAACGAGCATCTGTGATTGTTTCACTTGGTTTTAACACCTCATAGTACACGACGCCGAGCTGGATCCACCAAATGCACAATATGATCTTGGAGCCGTGAATATTCGGTTTGGCCGTCGACATGGAATCATGGCCATGATATCCTCATGATTTTTTGGGTTTAGAGTTATCGTAATGAACCCATTTTTCGTCTCAGGTCACAAAGCGATGCCGAAATCCTTTCCGTTTTTGCCTCTGAAGCAACTGTTCACAAGCGCACAAACGCCGTTCAACGTCTCTTGGTTTCAGCTCACATGGGACCGAAGTTCCTTGTTTCTGAATCACGCCCATAGCATTGAGACGTTTAGAAATGGGTTTTTGTGTCACTTTCACCAATCGTGGCAATTCTTCTTGAGTTTGACGCGAGTCTTCACTCAGATATGTCTCCAATTCTGCATCTTCGGAAACATTCTCTCTTCCACCACTAAGACGTTAAAATCACCATTCTTGAAGCGTTAAAACCACTCACGACACGTTCTTTCACTAATAGCGTCCTTACCATACATACTTCATATTGAAACAAAACAGTAACTCCTCCCACAAATGACGAAAATTAGGCTCGTAAACTGACATTTTCAATGAAGAACAACTTTATGATGCAGACACAGTCGCCTAATGTTTGAATGAGGTTATGTTGACCGAGGTCCAAGCTAACTGCCTGAAGCCTGCGATCTGTTTCTTTCCACCGTTACTTACCGTTGTCGCCACCTATCGGCAAACGACGGAAGCGAAGTTGCACACCTCGTAGCTCGTTAGAAAATGCTATACGTTTGTGTTTGTCGTCATGTCGTAGAGCCTGTAACAGCTAGCTTGTATGGCTTCATAATCAACCGACGCCTCAAAGCACGCCAAATTGTTGTTGTAAGCATATGTATTCCGCGACTGGCAGGACGGGATGATTTTGTAGGATTAAGTAGGAAAGTGTTGTGAAATGATGCGACATTTTCGTCAGAAACTCGAGAGCGGTCTAACTCTTTCCTTTGCAAAAGAGGTGCGTTCAAATAAGAATTTGACACACTGCTTTCTGAATGCTTGTGGGTTTTACTTCCCACTATTTAGGCCACAAAACCCTATTTTTCAACATTATCTCCGTTCAATGACACGGCCTCACACAACTTATTGAGCGTAAGCCCGTGTGGTACCACCCTATTGTTTGACGTCGGAGCCAAGATCTTGCAGCATCGGCAACCTCCCCTTCATCCAAATACTGCTTCCCACGCAGAGTGCATCGTTAATTTGGTGCGAGATACGTGCAGTAGGCTGGATGAGGAAGAACAGTTTATCTGAGGGTAGCATAACTTCAGAGTCGATCGTTGGACTATGACGGAGGATATCAAACAGAATAACGCCTTCAGAGTCCCAGAACACAGTCGCCATGACTCAGTCGGCTGTGGGTGTGGCTTTGAAATTTTTCTTCGGAGGGGAGGTGATATAGCATCAGTGTAGGGCCTGCAAAAACCTAATAACCTAAGGACATCACACACATCCATGCCCGAGGCAGGATTCGAACCTGTGACCGTAGCGGTCACGCGGTTCCAGACTGAATTGTCTAGAACCGCCCGCCCACACCGGCCAGCCGAGGGATTGCAGTTTTGTTTCCGATTCGAAGTGATGAACCCATGTTTCTCCGCCTGTGAAGATCTTTGACGGAAAATTGTCTCGATCAGCATCAAACGCGCAAACCGTTACTAATAGATGGTTCTCCTTTGCTCCTTATGCTCTTCTTTTCAACGGCGAGGAACCCATCGGGCATACGTTTTTGTGTACACCAACTGGTGGACGAGTTTGTCAGTATTATCAACAGAGAGCAGTGAGGGGTCTGACTCTGATCCAAATGTTCAAATGTGTGTGAAGTTTTACGGGACTTAACTGCTAAGGTCATCAGTACCTAAGCTTACACACTACTTAACCTAAATTATCCTAAGGACAAACACACACACACCCATGCCCGAGGCAGGACTCGAACCTTCGCCGGGAGACTGTGATCCACACATTCAAACAATGCTGTTATGCATGCGGGAAAATCGACCTGTTTGAGCGACTTTATTACAGTGATGACAGACACCTTACCCAACGACTCACCGTGCTTTTGTTCACTGTAAGGTCTCCATAAGCAATCAGTGATGCTCCGGTTATACGCCGGAAGAAATTCAGTGACAGCTCTCTGTTTGGAACGCACCTCCAGAAATAGGTGTACCCGTATTACTCACTGACTGCCCACCGTACTCGTTTAATTTTGCAAACTAGAGCAGTTTTTATAGGTCTCTCGACATTTTACCTCTACCTTACTCAGTTCATGAGTGTCGAGTGACCTGCCAGTGATAGCACACGTAGTCCTCCGGCTGCGCCTCTTACTCAGCGCTATCCCCGCCCACGTAGCTGACGGCGTGTGCGCCTGTGCGCGCGCTGCGCTGCTCGGTTCGTTAGCCGCGGTCTCCAGGCAGTGAGGAAGCCACAGCCGCCTGCTGACTGCCGACTGCCTGCCGCCTCCACCTCGCCCCACCACCCCCTGCCGCCCCTGCGACACGCCCACACACTCTTCTTTCCGGCGCCGTTTCCGCCGCCCCTTTTCCGCAGCGCCGCGCTGCTTCCTCGCTCGTCTGCTCCGTATTGTAGTCCGCGCCGCTACACGCAGCCTGCTGCCGGCGGTGCGCGGCTCTTGTTAGAACGTCTGGCTGTAAGGGCTCCCCGCTCCCTGCTTTCTGGCGACGCGACGATCGGGTATCGCGGGAGTGGAGCTGAGCAGAGCCCGGCAGAGTGCCTTCGTCATTTTGCCGCTTGTACAGACTGCACATCTACTAGTTCTCGCCACCCGTTTGCATCTCGCCACGTGTACTCCACTTCCAGCGGTGTGATAGTAATAGCATCATTATCTTGAGATGTAGTGTTTTAAGTTCTCAATTCTTTTCGTAAATCTAAGATCGATCACGCACATTCGATCTAAGAGTAATCGATTACTCAGGAAGAAGGCGCTTTTCTCCTATCATATCCTAAAATGTCATCAGTAAACATTTGTCCGGATGTAACATAGGGCCGTTCTCGCCTGCAATTGGAGAAGTAAAACTGCTGTGGACTACTATATATTATCATAAGTAAGCACAGACGACCAGTTTCCCTTGTAACCTTGGTCAGAAAAGATTGTTACCGCATTACCTGTACGTTCGGTGTGTTGCATAACTGTCTGGCGTTACCTCATCTCTGTAGTTCTTTTTCACATATGTGATCACTACGTTACTAAATTCCTCTAGAAGTCAGAGGTAGTGACCTGTCTAGAAACTGAGTGAAGACATACACAATGACTATGGCCATCGACCTGCTATCGATATAAACCCGTTCAGGCAATAGCAGCGTCAGCTGGCGAGAAATAACTGCTAGTCAGACACACGCACTGTGTATGTACTATCAGTCAGCGTGCTGTTCGTGTCTAGAGTGGGGAAGGCACGCAATCTGAGTTTGATCCAGAGCAGATTGTGATATCCTGGAGGCTTGGAAAGAGCATATTAGAAACTGTACGACTTGTCAGATTTTCGAGGGAATGTTGTGGTCAATGAAACCATGTCCAGGCGTCGTGGGGTTGGGTGGCCCCACGCATAAGAAATTTCGGACGTCGTAGGCTCGACAGACTGGAAAAACAGGACTCTAATACTGCTCAGGGTACAAGTGGGTTTGAACACACAGTGTACTGAACACTCCTAAGTATGGGCCTCCGCAGCCAGTGATCCATACACGTGTCATGGCGTATGACTGAAATAGGCACTGGACGTGGGGCGTTGTGACACAGCATTGAATGGCCCGAAAAATCCCAATAGCTTCTTCATCATGCCGATGGAAGGATGCAAGTCCGTCGACTTCTAGTGGAACTGCCGCGCGGGATTAGCCGACCGGTCTCAGGCCCTGCAGTCATGTACTGAGCGGCTGCTCCCGGTGGAGGTTCGAGTCTTCCCTCGGGCATGGGTGTGTGTGTTTGTCCTTAGGATAATTTAGGTTAAGTATTGTGTTAGCTTATGGACTCATGACCTTAGTTGTTGAGTTCAATAAGGTTTCACACACTATTGAAATTTTTTCTCGTGGAACAGCTCCTTGACACCTGTATTTAGGGACGGAGACAAGCTGGCGCTCTGGGGAACATCCACGTGGGCATCCATGGGTCTAGTGGAACTCTTGCCAGGCACCATGACCCATAAGGAGTATCATACACTGGGGCCAGACCATGTACACTCCTTCACTACGATCATGTATCCCGACAGCAGTGACATTTTACGACAATATAATGCGCCATGTCGCAAGTCCAGGAGTGGTTCGAGGAACACAGTGGTTAGTTTCAGTGTTCCCAAACTCGCCAGATCTGAACCCAATCGAACACATCTGGGATGCGATTCGTCCCTGGAGTCAACGGGAATTCAGACACTTGTGTGTGCAGATGTGGCGCCAGCTCCTTTCAGCGACTTACCAAACCCTCATTGATTTCACTCGAAACTTGTTGATTGGAAACGTTAAACTGTGGGATTTGTAGAACAAATTAAAAAAAAAAAAACATACTTTTGATACTTTGCTAAAAAACGCAGATTCGTTAAAGAAAAATGTAAAATAAAAAATGTATCACACACCGCTTCAATACTTCGTCGAGCTTGTACAGAACGTTTTTGTAATTTATCAATAACTTCCATACATATCAATAATAGCAACACACTGTGGGCCTTTGATCATGATGTAGATCATTCTATCTAGTAGATAAACACAACAATAATTATGGCGATTTTTATATTTGTGCAAGTAATCTGCACTTGCATCAAAAGTATTTGCTTTGGTTACATAAGGTCACAGAGTTTACGCTGTCACCTAATTTTTATTACTTACAAGATGAAATTTATATTTTGTAAGGTTATAACATATACAGTGGACTGATGCTGAACGATGTGGTTTTATCAATATGTACAAAATACAGAAAGGAAGAAACAAACAAATAACAAAGAGGAGTCGTAGGCTTTCATTTTCTCTCACATACATTCGTTTTTGATATTCTAGCAATGTTCCCGATACTACCTTACCCTAAGATTTACTAAGTCATTTATGTATTTCACCATTACTATCGACCGTAGATTTGGTAGACGGCAACACTAGTTGTCACGTGAAATTGCTTGAAACTATTCATTTCACTCCACGTCGAACTTTTTACTCACTGTTGTTACCTGAGTTCCAGGAATACCTACATAACCAGCTATGTGTTACGCTCGTCAGAAATTAACGTAATTCTGCAGCTCGGCGCTGGAGAAGTACTGGTGTTGCCACCTACTATCAGCCTACTTGCCCGAATTATTTAAACGATGTCGTCGCGTGCTTCGAGTGCTGGCAGATTGCGATGTACGGTTGGATCATGGAGGACGCGTGTGATGCGACGAAAAGATGGCAGACACGAGGCGCCAAACGACCAGCAGTTGAGCAGCGACAGGGTTTTACCAGGTAGCAGCGTGGCCGCAACGGCACGTATGAGAGAGGAATGGAACCCATCATGCACTAGTATCGCTAATATTAGATTGCAGAAAAAGAAACTATACATTCATATAAATGTAAGACTGCTTGCAAGTGCGCTACTAGGAAATCAAACGTGCTTTTAAAATCGGTAAAAGCTCTGGACTCCGACAAAATCATCAAATGGTTCAAATGGCTCTGAGCACTATGGGACTCAACTGCTGTGGTCATCAGTCCCCTAGAACTTAGAACTACTTAAACCTAACTAACCTAAGGACATCACACAACACCCAACCATCACGAGGCAGAGAAAATCCCTGACCCCGACGGGAATCGAACCCGGGAACCCGGATGTAGGAAGCGAGAACGCTACCGCACGAGCACGAGATGCGGGAGACACAATCATCGCCAGTCATACGAGTTATGGGGAATGAACTATTATTGTTTAAAATTTATCAATTGGAACTATGTTACAACTGCTCACAGGCAAATTAAGGACGCGTATGGCACACCAGTGGAAAGGTATTGACGCAAGTCACACTGTGAGACAACTTTATGATGCAATTATTGCACACATAAATTAATGAATAGGTAATTGTTTACTATCAAGAGTCAAAGGAAATAAAGATATCAGCTGCTAGTGGATTCTGATTTATATCAATGGGGAAATTTGAAAATTTGTGCCAGACCAGGATTCTAACCTGGGTCTCCTCCTTAATAGGTAGACCACTACGCCATCCGGACACAGTGGTGAACACAACTGCACGGACTACACTCAGAATCAGATTCTCAACGTATCTACACACTAAATATGCAGTGACCCATCGTCCTCATTGCGCCTCACATTTCGCCTATTTCCCCTAAGATTTCGTACTTGGTGTGCATCTGCACTGGAGGGATTATTGGCCGTCCTCGTCTTAATGATATATATGTCTTGTCTTTTGGACATATCTGTAACAACATACACACTACCTGAAAAAATATTTGTACACCTTTTTTCTGGTTTGCAATTCAATGAAGATTTATAGCTGAAACAGTGGCAGTGAAATGAAAATTTGTAGATCAGCAGCACAAGTGGTTTTGAGGTATCAAGTATGGGCCAATGTTGAAACACACAATTAGTAAGTGGTGTAGCTTCCGCCTCCACGGGCAGCAACTCAGACGTTCAGACGTTCACTCTCGGGTCCAGGCGATCGTACAGGTGGCGATACGTTATTACACGGCTGCTAGACTTGCTCACATCGTTCTGTAAGTGTTGGTTGACGAGTCGGACGAGTCACATCTCGTCCCATCGTATCCCACCCACACTCGAATGGAGACAGGTCCGAAGATAGTGCGGCCATGGAAGCTGCTGCAGAACTTGCAGGGCACTTTGAGTGTCACGGGAAGTGTGAGCACGAGCATCATCCTGTTGGAATAACAAATCAACCTTACTGTTGCAAGACTGACAAAATAACATCATTCTGCACGTAGCGAGGGCTAGTTAGCGACCTGTACAGAAACACCGAAGGTGAACGAGTGTTGTAGCTTGTCACATTCCAGACCGTAAAGCCTGGGAAGGAGCAAAAGTGTCTTGGACGAATGCACTCTACGAGACAACAATCACCAGGTCTACGCCGTAGCCGGCCTCGGTGGTCTCGCGGTTCTAGGCGCTCAGTCCGGAACCGCGCGACTGCTACAGTCGCAGGTTCGAATCCTGCCTCGGGCATGGATGTGTGTGATGTCTTTAGGTTAGTTAGGTTTAAGTAGTTCTAAGTTCTAGGGGACTGATAACCACAGCAGTTGGGTCCCATAGTGCTCAGAGCCAGCCAACAGTTCGTGTTGACAAGTCTGGGCCCACAAGTTGTGGTAGCTCTACGAACTGTCATTGCTGCTGTTACTATTCGACGACCCTGGCGCGCATCTATGCTGCTTGAACGTCCAGAACCTTGTTTACGGTTGTGACCACTGATGCCAGCGTCGTTGCACGACCAACACAGCGCGTCGAACTAGTGTGGCAGTCCTCCGAAATGACTAACCCCTTCCAAACTCGCTCAGTTGACTGTCGGAGCACGACAGCTTCTCTCTGCCCCACACTGAGCCTTCTGACTACGAGCATTCCCTATTAAACAATAGACACAGATGGTGCTCCGATAGCTATGCCACTACGCTGTCTTTTGGTGGATGACGTTTAAACCATTACGAATGTACACTCCTGGAAATTGAAATAAGAACACCGTGAATTCATTGTCCCAGGAAGGGGAAACTTTATTGACACATTCCTGGGGTCAGATACATCACATGATCACACTGACAGAACCACAGGCACATTGACACAGGCAACAGAGCATGCACAATGTCGGCACTAGTACAGTGTATATCCACCTTTCGCAGCAATGCAGGCTGCTATTCTCCCATGGAGACGATCGTAGAGATGCTGGATGTAGTCCTGTGGAACGGCTTGCCATGCCATTTCCACCTGGCGCCTCAGTTGGACCAGCGTTCGAGCTGGACGTGCAGACCGCGTGAGACGACGCTTCATCCAGTCCCAAACATGCTCAATGGGGGACAGATCCGGAGATCTTGCTGGCCAGGGTAGTTGACTTACACCATCTAGAGCACGTTGGGTGGCTCGGGATACATGCGGACGTGCATTGTCCTGTTGGAACAGCAAGTTCCCTTGCCGGTCTAGGAATGGTAGAACGGTGGGTTCGATGACGGTTTGGATGTACCGTGCACTATTCAGTGTCCCCTCGACGATCACCAGATGTGTACGGCCAGTGTAGGAGATCGCTCCCCACACCATGATGCCGGGTGTTGGCCCTGTGTGCCTCGGTCGTATGCAGTCCTGATTGTGGCGCTCACCTGCACGGTGCCAAACACGCATACGACCATCATTGGCACCAAGGCAGAAGCGACACTTATCGCTGAAGACGACACGTCTCCATTCGTCCCTCCATTCACGCCTGTCGCGACACCACTGGAGGCGGGCTGCACGATGTTGGGACGTGAGCGGAAGACGGCCTAACGGTGTGCGGGACCGTAGCCCAGCTTCATGGAGACGGTTGCGAATGGTCCTCGCTGGGAAGTGGGGGTGCGGTCCCCTACGGCACTGCGTAGGATCCTACGGTCTAGGCGTGCATCCGTGCGTCGCTGCGGTCCGGTCCCAGGTCGAAGGGGACGTGCACCTTCCGCCGACCACTGGCGACAACATCAATGTACTGTGGAGACCTCACGCCCCACGTGTTGAGCAAATCGGCGGTACGTCCACCCGGCCTCCCGCATGCCCACTATACGCCCTCGCTCAAAGTCCGTCAACTGCACATACGGTTCACGTCCACGCTGTCGCGGCATGCTACCAGTGTTAAAGACTGCGGTGGAGCTCCGTATGCCACGGCAAACTGGCTGACACTGACGGCGGCGGTGCACAAATGCTGCGCAGCTAGCGCCATTCGAGGGCCAACACCGCGGTTCCTGGTGTGTCCGCTGTGCCGTGCGTGTGATCATTGCTTGTACAGCCCTCTCGCAGTGTCCGGAGCAAGTATGGTGGGTCTGACACACCGGTGTCAATGTGTTCTTTTTTCCATTTCCAGGAGTGTATTTGCTATCCTCAGGGGACGTAGGGTGTCATCGACTTAAAAAATCGACGTCACCTTCCAGGTGTAATAATTTTTTTCTGGCAGTGTGTACTATTTACTGCTGTTTAAGCGTTCGTTGAAGCACAGTTTTCCACATTTACACAAATTATTAGTAGTAGCTTGTCCATTTGCGATATGCAAGAGCAAAGTAGTAATTATTAGCGGAAGTAGATTTTGCTATAGCTATTTTGTTAACAGTGTTTGGTCAGAATAGTGTGATTCTGGGACAATACACAGAAGTCAGTCATGAATTTCTCTTGAACTGCTCGCGGGAAAGATGAACACATAAATCTTTCCGTGTGAACTCAATTTTCTATTACTTTATTACAAGACCGTTTCTTGCTATGTAGGCAGGAGTCGACAAAATATTTTCGCATTTGGTGAACAGTGGCGGAGACTGAAATTTTGTGAAAAGATCTCGCCGAAAATAACAATGCCTTTGGTTTAATGACTGCCACCCCATCTGGCAAAGCATATCCGTGCCTTTCTTTGAATCTTTTCGCTGTCCTCGACAACTTTATCCGGTAAGGATCCCATACCGCTCAGCAGTGCTCTAGTAGCGGGCGGACAAACGTACTGTAGTCACTCTCCTTAGCAGACCTGTCGCATATCCCAAAGTTCTGCCAATAAAACGCAGTCTTTGGTTGCCTTCCCCTCAACATTATCTATGTCACCGTCCCAGTTTAAATTAATTGCCAAGTACTTTTCACTATTGTCGATTCTCCGTAGATTCAAGTGACTCCAACAGTGAAACCCTTTCTATTTAAATGTTGATTTTGTAATTTCTAGTTTCGTTGTCGTAAGATAATTTCAACGTTAAAGTCTTCAGTAGGAAGCTGTTATGTGTAAGACGTCGTGTAATATCGCAATCATGCTTGATGGCACACAGGAATGTCTGCTGTCAGTTGTAATACGTGCAAAGTCCATTCGTTTCCATTGGTGAGCTACTGAAACACTGTAGGTGTCCTTCTCGAGATAGTCGTTGTCTGTTGGCGTAGTGTGCTATATTTATCTGCGAAATATGGATGCTAGCTCTGCATGGCTTTGAGCTTACGTGTATGGAACCGGATTACGTAGCAACTTTCACAAAAACTCTAGTAGTTGCACCGAGAATAGCACACACAAAATTTACTGGATTATAATTCCAAGTTCTCTCTTTGCTTAAACAATTTGTTTGTATAATTCCACTTGATTTTCATTTGGCAAGAACCTCATGTATTGCACAAGTGCTACACATTCTCGAACCAAATGGGCCTGGAAAAAATTTAATTCCCAAAACCACGTAGAAAGGAGAGTGCAGTTGTTAGCTAGTTCAGTAAGTAAGTGTCGAAAGGGCCAGCAAAGGCATTACAGTTCGGCAAACTTTAGCAGAGCGGTGCTTGTGATATCGGTCCGTCGGCTGGAACTCGAAGCCTGATTACTAACTCACTGAGTCCCTTGCTTTAATTTTATCCTAACTACCGCCCTTCCGTGGACCTCGCAGTACTTTGTAATAGGAGACCAAGTCGAATAAAGCTTTTAGAGATAAGACTAATGTTTCCTGACGACCTTGTCTGAAGTTAACGCGAGTTTCGACAGAAGTTACTTCCTCGACAAGTTGCCAACTGGTGCGTCCCTCCCTCCATAGAGGGCGGGAGATTACAACTTGGAAACATGGTAACGCCGTTGAACCTTAAACAAAGGAGGTAGGTGTGAAATATCCAAAGGCTCATACATGTATTTCTTGGATGCAAGTGAATTATTCGGTTTCCAACTAGTGTCGTAGTTTTGCTTCCGTAGAGGTAAGAAAAGTTTCAAATATTTCGTCAGTTTTGAGAGGTAATAATAAAGTATTAATTTTAATTCGAGGAAAATGAAGTCAGTTAATTCATTTTTGGTTAGAGTACAGATATATTCGATGGTATATACCCTCCTTTACGAACAGCCTCTTCACAATAACAACTGCAGTGTCTCACGTTCTCTGCCTTTTGACATTTCGTTCCCATTCACCCAGTTTTTCTGTAAATTGTTGTGCAGCATAATTCCCCTTTCAGTTTTAATTCTTTCATTAATTTACCTTACAATCGTAAGCATTCATCTATTTCAAGCTGGTTTTCCTTGGGTCCAATTTTAATAATAATAATAATAATAGTCATCGTCATGTAAGACTGACTATGCCTTTCAGCGTTCGGTCTGGAGCATAGCCCCCTTATAAAATTCCTCCATGATTCCCTATTCAGTGCTAACATTGGTGCTTCTTCTGATGTTAAACCTATTACTTCAAAATCATTCTTAACCGAATCCAGGTACCTTCTCCTTAGTCTGCCCCGACTCCTCCTACCCTCTACTGCTGAACCCATGAGTCTCTTGGGTAACCTTGCTTTTCCCATGCGTGTTACATGACCCCACCATCTAAGCCTGTTCATCCTGACTACTACATCTATTGAGTTCATTCCCAGTTTTCCTTTGATTTCCTCATTGTGAACACCCTCCTGCCATTGTTCCCATCTACTAGTACCTGCAATCATCCTAGCTACTTTCGTATCCGTAACCTCAACCTTGTCGATAAGGTAACCTGAACCCACCCAGCTTTCGCTCCCATACAACAACGTTGGTCGAAAGATTGAACGGTGCACAGATAACTTAGTCTTCGTACTGACTTCCTTCTTACAGAAGAGAGTAGATCGTAGCTGAGCGCTCACTGCATTAGCTTTGCTACACCTCGCTTCCAGTTCTTTCACTATGTTGCCATCCTGTGAGAATATGCATCCTAAGTACTTGAAAGTGTCCACCTGTTCTAACTTTGTTCCTCCTATTTGGCACTCAATCCGTTTATATTTCTTTCCCACTGACACTACTTTCGTTTTGGAGATTCTAATCTTCATACCATAGTCCTTACATTTCTGATCTAGCTCTGAAATATTACTTTGCAAACATTCAATCGAATCTGCCATCACAACAAAGTCATCCGCATATGCAAGACTGCTTATTTTGTGTTCACAGATCTTGATCTCACCCAACCAGTCTATTGTTTTCAACATATAATCCATAACTAATATGAACAATAGTGGAGACAGGTTGCAGCCCTGTCTTACCCGTGAAACTACTCTGAACCATGAACTCAATTTACCGTCAACTCTAACTGCTGCCTGACTATCCATGTAAAGACCTTTAATTGCTTGCATAAGTTTGCCTCCTATTCCATAATCTCGCAGAATTTAATCAGCTTTAAGTTTTAATTAGTGGGGTTTGTACAACAGCTAAAATGCTAAGCACACTACCCAGAATTATTCCACTGCATCATATATATTAATGATGTTGTTAACAACGACAAGCATCACTAACTGTTATTGTGTATTTTTGTGTTGTCGATTTCATTTGCAAATGACGCCTAACTTTCGAAAAATAGGGTACCACGGTCCCATACATCCCTTGTGCCCTCTACCGGCATCTACTAGCGCTCGCGCGGCACGTTGGTCCATTATCCGTGTCAATGTCTAGAATGACTTATTAGCAGCTGTATCCGAACACGATCTCATCATTTCCTATGCGCAGCCCAGGTAGCCGTTTTTTAAAGTACTAATAGGAATTCAACACCGGTAAGCTGATACCGTTTTGGATTCTGATACCACAGTTTCGCATTCTTCCGTGTGTCTACCCTACTTTCTAGTCAAAATCAGAATATCACTCGGCAATGACCGTAATCATTCAATATCCATTGCATTTGATGTTGCCAGGATAAACGCCTTACAGAACCTTGGGAAATTTTATTGGTTTAATGGCTTACTGTAATACAGCCAAGTGAATACTTTTCCACCTCCTTCGTAGTAAGCACAATTAGTTTTGGCATTTAACTGCCTCATATTTGTATGTACGTTGCCGCAGACTAACAGATTAACCTTAAGGTGCGAATCACTATCACGAAATCTGATTCCATAATGAACGTGGATCAGCAACTATAAGCGGATTCTACAATTTTGGAAGAGTTTTTAAAAGATCTAACATGTATTCAGTTCTTGTAGACACTGAAACAACCTTGGGACAGTACCAAAGCACGCGGAAAGGACAAGAATGAGTACCGTGCTGTAATAATTTTCTGCTTTTGAACAATGCTGCAACAATCCATGTTGATTTGTAGAAGCGTGTGGCATAATGTATTATCTTATGACACGATGTTTAGACGGCGCTAAAGCAATCAGCGTGGGTAGATGAGTGACGAAGAACTAAAACAGCGGTCGTCAAACTGTGACCAGCGGGCTGCATGTGGCCCGAAACAAGCATTGGTGTAACCCAGTGTTCTCACCCTTACTGTACGGGGCTGTTCGGAAAGTAAGGTTCGATGGGGAGCGAAATGGAAACCACAGTGAAAATCCGATGAAGTTTTGCACAGGTGCGATGGGCAGTGTTTCTAATATGCACGTCGATCACATAACGTCGTTGTTTTCAGTTCTGAGGCCACAGTGATCACGCAAAGATGCCTAGAACAATAATGCCTCCCGCCAAGTATGAGAGCCTGGTGTGAGATTTCGCCTGATGTTACGCAGCCCACATAAGATAATTGTCACGCGCTTCCTTTTGGGTGACAATTCTCACCCGCAATGTGGAGGGGCAATGAAGATGCTCCTACAGCGTTTCCAATGGAAAGTGTTTGACCACCCACATTAGAACCCGCAATTGACTCTCCCTGAGTTTCGTCTCTGCTCGCATGAACCGCTGGCTATGGAGAGAGCGTTCTGACATTCACAGCGTAGAGTATTGGCAGAAAACACAGGCGGTGTCCGTCTATGACGAGGGCACTGAGAAGTTGGTGCAACGCTACGACAAATGTCTAAATCGGAGCAGAGACTACATAGATAGGTAGCTGGAAGCTGGAGCTAAGCGTTTCAAATAAAAAATCGTTGATTTTCACAGTGGTTTCCATTTCACGATCGATCGCACCTTACTTTTCGAATAGTCCTCGTATAATAACATGCATCTATGAACCAACATCTGAATGCAAAAAACTTCAGCTAAAGTTAAGAGGTTTATAGGAGTGTAGTTTTCCTGTTCAGCAAGAAACAAAAATACGGATACAGTAATATTTAAGATGTGTTTCACTAACGTTGGTGAGTTGTACCGTGAGATACGTTGGCCGCTTACCTAAGGGGCAGCGTAGCCACTGCGCGTTTCGGGAATGCGGGAGTGGGAATGTTTTTATCGTTTGTCTTCCAGTACTGACAAACCGCGTGCATGTGCGACTCGTACCGAACAGCTGCTGTGGTGCAAACTTTGGCACTGAGGTAATTTGTATTTGTGAACGCGCATTATAGTGACGGCCATCTTCAAGTGTTAATTAAATAAAGGCGGTTATAGTGCAGCACAATTTGACGGAAAATGAGATTCAGAGCAATTGGTCAACATTTATGATGTTACTTGATGAATTTCAGTATGAGTACAGTTACTGTTATTACTCGGTAAATCATCCGCTCAGGAACACAACACCTCCATTAGGAAATTACGATGTCACAACTCCAAGGGCTCTGAGGAAGGCAGCAATTTGAGACGGAGAACAGTCGACGAGAAGCGTTCCGGATGATGCCGACTTTTAACGATCAGTACTTGGGGACCGGCCGTCAGCTTACCGTGCCCGTTCAATATCTAATTTATTTAGGACCCATGAGAAAACAGTTTACGTAGGTTACTAATTAATAATAAATCGATAGAAATGCGATCAGAAGTGACGCTCCACTGTTTTAGTTTTGGCTCTTGAGCCAAAATGATTGACGACCTCTGAACTAAATGGGTGTGTATCTAAGAAGAGCCAGAAGTGAACTGGAAGCACCAGTGCTCAAACATCGGCGTACCAAAACCAACGCAACACCGGGAAAAATTAAAAACTCTGTGGATTATTTTTCAGCATGACGTTTTGAACATGAAAAAGATCTTCGGCCGCTAGGGACAGTCACTGCTATCCTCTACTCAAAGAATACTCGGAAGTGAGGTAGCAGCGTAAATGTATTAGACCACCGCAGATGACTCATTTAGTCGCATAATCACCTTGGGATAGTGTTCGGTGTTTAGCTATGACCCTGAGGCAGTGGAATAAAGCAAACAGTGGAAATATACTGATCTACCACCGCTGAAAAACGGTAGTTGACCCTGAACGTAAATAAATGTAACATATTGGGCATACATAGCAAAAGAAATCCACTACTGTACAGCTACACTATCGACGATAAACAACTGGAAACAGCATCTAGGAGTGACAGTCTAGAGAGACTTTTGGTGGAGTGACCACATAAAACAAATAGTGGGAAAAGTAGATGCCAGACTCAGATTCATAGAAAGAATCTTGAGGAAAAGTAAGTCGTCCACGAAGGAAGTGTCTTATAAGGGCTTTCTTTGACGATTATTGAGTATTGTCCTTTTGTCTGGGATCTCTACCAAGTAGGACTGACAGAAAAGGTTAGAGAAGATCCAACGAAGAGCGGCGCGTTTCGTCACGGGATCGTTTACCGACGAGAGACCTTTACGGAGATGTTCGACAAATTGCATTGGTGCACGTTACAAGAGAGGCGCTGCGCATCACGGAGATATTTACTATCAAAATTTTGAGAAAGGACTTTCAGGGAAGAGTCAGATAACAGATTACTGCCCCCCACCCACCAAATACATCGAGATATTAGAACCAGTAAAGAGGCTTACCGACAATTATTCTTCCCAGCACTATTCGCGAGAGGATGGGGTTGGAGGGCTCAGCTAGAGGTACACACGTCCCCTCCGCCACACACCGTTAGGTGGCTTAGGGAGTATGATATCGATGAACAATACATGACCATAATTTGACTGACTTTTGTGACTCTTTAGTTTGGTACTAACACATTATATTGGCAAGGAGCGAATCGTGACATTTCATAATTCGACAACTGCAGGATCGTGAACCGTCTAGATGGAGTTTTATAGTTTCTCGGTATTGCTGTTTGTGTTACCTGGAATCCCACTGCCGTCAGACGAATGTGGAGTGAACGGTGCAGGACGATTATACTCAACGCTCTATAGGGTCTCCATGGCTCCACATAATAACGCAATAGAATACAAATATAATCTTCGCCAGAATGTGCTACTTCATAAAGTCACGTGACGTACCTCCAGTCGGGAAGTGGATCGAGTACGGTCACACAGTAACTGCGCCGACGTCTGGAAAATCAGTGGTTGTCAACACGGCGGCTTTCATTATGCATTCCTATCACGAAGAAGCACAAATCACTGGAAGCAGGAGTCGTGCTATGTCTTTTCTGACGACTCTCTATTCATCATACAGTATTACTTGGACGTTTCTGTGTGTGGAACTTTAGAGAAGCATAAAAGTATCGTTTGTTACTTGGTGTAGTATTGGCTCAGCATCTGATGTGATGGTTTGAGGTGCCATCGAGTACACTAAACGACCACCACTTGTTCTTATAAATAGAAAGTTGTGACAGAATCTTTCATATGTTTGACGTGTTAAGGCTGGCTGTTGTGCCTTATCTCGACTTGACGTCATCTTTGAACAAATACCGCAAGGCTGCACGATTCGTGTGCTTTCGAGTTCTAACTTGGTACAGAGGGTTCTGGATTGCTGTCCTGGTCATTACCTTCTCCATATGTCTCACCTATTTCTAACAAAATAAAACACAGCCCATGCAATGTGCCTTAGACTGAATGCTGGGTTCCTAGTATTAACCACTGACAGGAAACGCAGTGTCTGTTCAGAAACTTCAGAAACGACGTGACGCTACTATGACGTCAGATTTCCAATGCGTCGACGCCCTGGGACGTTTACCAACCTCCAGAAAGCTTCTGTGGTTAGATCCACTACCGCACGACATGAGACAGTACTTGTTCACCGACCCTGCTCCGGACGTTTTCCTGTGACACGCCAACGTAGACCCTTCCATGAAGTCAGCACTAGGTAGCGGCATTGGAACCCCGGCGAACATTATCGGACAGCTGGACAGTAATATGACGTCAAGTCTGTGCCCACAGCCCTATGCCAATTATGTTACCATCACTATTGTCGCTAGACCTCAAACGTCGGTCCATCGCCTGACGACACTGGTGCTTGGACAGCTCCACGTTCTGGTGCCTTGTGGGTCGGATCTTCAACGTGGCGGTCTAGCCATCCTCGCCTGTGCTGAGGTTCCAGCAGAGGACTCCTTTGTCCTCTGTCACTGAGGGAGCGATGCAGCTAGCCATATTCCCATCAACCGCAGTCTTACTGGTCTACCAGCTACAGTACAGATAGTCGAGACATTGCAGCGGTATCAGGTGGTCAGAACTGCGGTCACAACGCCAAGCCGGAGGTGGGCGTACCAAGAGACATCGTTTCTTTCTATTTGCCACTTTCGCCATCATCACTTCTGAAGTCGTAGTCTAGTGAATGTAAATGAATAGCAATTATAGTTTTCTGGTATCTAAGAGCAGTCTTCTCTGCTGAACCTTCACCGCAAATGCTGATCTCTGTCCTCACCTAGCCATTTCACACAACCCGTTATAAATGGTACTGAAAGATGTACTGAAGTGAAGATGGACGGCAACCTGGAGAGAACGGCAAGTTCAAATGGTTCAAATGGCTCTGAGCACTACGGGACTTAACATCTATGGTCATAAGTCCCCTAGAACTTATAACTACTTAAACCTAATTAATCTAAGGACAGCACACAACACCCAGCCATCACGAGGCAGAGAAAATCCCTGACCCCGCCGGGAATCGAACCCGGGAACCCGGACGTGGGAAGCTAGATGCGGGCAACGGCAAGTTCCATGGTTCTGCAACTATCTACCGATATTAAGGATTTTTGGTTGTTTTCCCTATACTTTATGCTTCATTATTTCCTTGCGTACACTCTACCTATCTGCTCTGACTGCTTCCATTCTTTGATTTCTCCTATAGGTGTTGCAAGACAGTCTCTCTTTGCATTTAGGCAATCCAAATTCACATTCCAAATACACCCAGCAGAGATTGTATCCCAGAAAACAAACTGTTTGTCCCGATAAAAGACATGAAATGATCGTTAATAATTATTTAATTACACAACTGCTAAAGCCAATGTTAATCTGTATGAATAGTTGGAAGTACGTAAGGTTTGGTGAAATTGGTCTCATAAGCGTTCGAGATTTCTTAAGTCTCCTTAATATGAAAAATCCTCCCGTTACATTATTAATTCAACGCTTTCGTCATAATAAGTAGTTCTCTGAAATTTCTTGCAGGGAGAACATGATGTAGAAAGAAGTGCCTCAGTTTAATTAGCATTAATTTGAACAGTTACTGTTCTTTACGATAGGAAAAACCAGGCTTTATATGCTACGCTCTTACGTTCTCTCAATTAATTTTTGAGTGCGTTACAAATATTGGTTATAAAAGTGATCTCTTAAACAGAATTTAGACAAAATAGGTTTATTTAACCTTGTTCAGCGCTGGTCGGGGGTGATGAAGCGATGATTATGCGTGGATTCCGAAAGGGAAACATTACTTTACTGAAATATCCACCGGTAAATTCCCCCTAATTGAACTTCGCGTGTCCCATATGCAGGGGCACACAAACTGATAATGGGATCTAGTAGTGTTTGTATTGGTGTATGGTACGTCTGTAATGCTAATCTCAATAGCGACCACAGCGAGCGGTTACTAAGAAAGAATGAAGTTTTCTTTAATGTACTACTAAAACAAAATCCTGGTCAAGCCCCAAAAACAACGGACTATAAAGTACCTATCACTTGGTTCGATAAGGGCGTAAAGTTGAAGTATGGTTCAGATAGAAAAATATTCAAAAATAGAAGGTTTCACACGTCAAATTGTGTATCACCGTGCTTATTCTAACACACACAATTATCTTATTATGGTTCTACCATGTTATGAGACAGACTGACGAGCAGGTGCTAGGCTCTGCGCCACTGTAACAAAGATACGATTCACAAACTAGTTAAAATACGAAATTCAACACGCAACTTGTACTATATGGTTGTATTTGTTATAATACAGGCTATCATCTTATTTCTATCCTGCCACAAAGAGAGACAAAGTAAGGACCACGTGCTTGGCTGAAGACACCAACACCAAAGATGCAGTGCACAAAGAAAGCTAGTTAAAATTAGGAAATTTCGCAACCATATCACGAAAAGGAATTACAATAACTTAGTCAAATACAGAAAAAGTAACATTTATCTAACAGAATCTAAGATTTGGAGGTCTTCTTTTTAATTGACTGGTTTCCAGGGTGTGGCCATACAGCTTTCTGAACAGTATAATTTCAGTCATCAGTCTTCTGACTTGTTTGATGCGGTCCGCCACGAATTCCTCTCCTGTGCCAACCTCTTCATCTCGGAGTAGCACTTGCAACCTACGTCCTCAATTACTTGCTGTGTATATTCCAATCTTTGTCTTCCGCTACAGTTTTTGCCTCTACAGCTCCTTCTACTACCATGGAAGGCATTCCCTCCTGTCTTAATAGATGTCCTACCATCCTGTCCCTTCTCCTTGTCTGTGTTTTCCACGTATTTAATTCCTCTCCGATTCTGTGTAGGACCTTCTCATTCCTTACCTTACCAGGCGATCTAATTTTCAACAACCGTCTGTAGCACCACATCTCTTCTCTTCTGGTTTTCCCACAGTTCTTTTTTCACTGCCATACATTGAAGTGCTTCAAACGTAGATTCTAGGAACTTTCTTCCTCAGATTGAGGCCTATGTTTTGCCAATGTTAGTCTGCTTCTGATGTCCCCCTTGCTGCGTCCGTCATTGGTTAGTTTGCTGCCTAGGTAGTAGAATTCCTTAACTTCATGTACTTCCCGACCATTAATCCTGATGTTAACTTTCTCGCTATTCTCATTTCTGCTACTTCTCGTTGCTTTAGTCTTTCTTCGATTAACTTTCATTCCATGTACTGTACTCATCAGATTGTGCATTCCATTCAGCACATCATGTAATTCTTGTTGTTGTTTTGTGGGAAGAGACCAAACTGCCAGGTCATCGGTCTCGTCGGATCAGGGAAGGACGGGGAAGGAAGTCGGCGTGTGCCCTTTCAGAGGAACCATCCCCGCATCTGCCTAGAGCGATTTAGGGAAATCACGGAAAACCTAAATCAGGATAGCCGGACGCGGGATTGAACCGTCGTCATCCCGAATGCGAGTCCAGTGTGCTAACCACTGCGCCACCTCGTTCGGTCATGTAATTCTTCTTCACTTTCACTCAGGTTAGCAATGCCATCAGGGAATCGTATCATCAGTATCCTTTCACCTAGAATTTTAATTCCGCTCTTAAACCTTTTGTTTATTTCCTTCATTGCTTCTTCGCTGTACGGATTGAACAGCATGGGCGAAAGACTTGACCCCTGTCTTACATCCTTTTTAATCCAACCACTTAGTTCTTGGTCGTCCACTCTTATTATTCCCCCATGGTTCTTGCACACATACTTCAGTTATGACGATACAACATCAGGGCAACACATAGAGAGCGAAGAAAATCTACGCTTTGATGGAGAATCGAACACAGGCCCCTTTGGCATCCAGTCCGTCGGGTGATCCTCGCAGTGACCGAGGCGGACAATTTTGCATCTTGAATCTCGAGAAATTTTCATGACGACCTTGAACTTGTGTTTGAATTTTTAAAAAAAAATCTCTACACCGTACCAGTCGAGTTGCCGAAAATCAAATGAATGTCCACGCGTCTATCACTGTCCTAATGTTCGGACCACGCGTTGGGTGGGAAGAACAGATACCAACTATCCCTCCATTATTCATACCAATGCGGTGATTCGTCCACGCCTTCCGGTTACCTTCTTTGGTCCCGTCATTCTCTACCCAGGCGCCTGAGTTGGCAACACTACATCAAACCGCACTAGACTATCAAACACTCTGTACTGGAGCGAGTTTAGAAATACTCTCGTTTGCTTGCTATCTCATTCATATGGGATGGATGGAGGGAAGTCGGGCTGTACAGGGACAGAACACAAGTAAGTAAATGAAGACAGGAACTCATTCCTTCTCCAGAGGCTCCATGTGAGACTGGCAGAGTACCAGCCTCCTAATTGGAAAGTATTTTTAACATTAATGAAATAGTTTCTACACAACACGTTTACCATCTACATATCGTGGTATGTCTAAAACAAGTTCCGGATCAGCATGCTATTCTATATCTCATGTATCAGGTACCTCAGTTCTAGGTATAAATAAGACAACTGAAGGAGGTAAGGAGGAAACGGTCACTTAATACTTTTTTTGTCCTGGGACAACCATCAGAAATGTCATTTAGGGTTCGTTTGGAAGTCCCAAAGGCTTAGAATGAAGCAATAGACACCGCGGTGCCATAAGCTGAAACTGATGTGAGAAAAGAAAGTGACGTTTAATATATAGGGTGAGTCTTCATGTCTTTTAAAAACCCTAAATGGACCTAGATGATACTGAAACAAATAATTTAATATAAGACACATGGGGCTGCAAATATCGGTAAATAATCTAAATTCGAAGGCAATTGTTGAACAATGGACGTATCAGATGACGTACGTGGCTGCAGGTGCAGGGTTTGTCAATCCAACCCTCTCCGGTAGGGGGCAGTACTACACATCGCTCCACTTGCCTACTGTGTTTTCGAACGCCTTTTTTAAATGTGGTATTCTGTAAAATTATAAGTTATAAAATTATTGTCCTGGGGTGTAACCAAGCAAAAAATGTTCTAATTTAGTGTTTCTTTCGTTTCATTCCTCTTTTCTGCAGACTGAATTTAGTAAAGAACACGTACTTCACTTACAACTGGCTATGAAATTCGAAAGGAATTATTTAGTTGCGACGCAAACGGTAGGTTTTTGTTGTACTGTACTTTGCCATTAACCAGCAGAGATCGAAAGACCGGTGCACAGAATAATAAATACTAGCTCAATGCAAACAAATAATTGCCTAACGTACTGCAAAACAAAATTCTGTCTGGAGATGCAAGACTCGAACCCTGAGCCCCTCACTCTTAAGTGTCACCCTTAGCCTCGCAGCCACACTGGCTTGGTACGATGAGGTGCGACATATGATAGGCTCCACCGCTGCACGTGCAGCAAGGTACATCATGTGGTGACGTCACATGTTCAATATTTATCATCCACTTGTGGAGTATTTCCCAATATTTGCTGGCTCATGTTTGTTGTTTTAAATTACTTGACTGAGCACTATCCACATCGTTCAGGACGTTTCTAAAAGTTAATAGAAATTAGCATGTAGATATCAAGTGTCTAAAATATGGTCGTGAAGGTAAAATTAAGCGTAAAGTATGGAACAGGAACGTCACATATGTAAACGTTTTCGACGCTGTGAGTGGAATTGTACTCTTGGATGTTCATAGAAAGAGGGGAGATAGTCATAGCGGGGTCCTCATACCCTACCGTTACGGGGTGTGTGTCCAAAGTACAACGCTCTCTACGAAGGTTTACACGGGACACCTCTGTGCAGAATCTGTTTCTAACTGGCAAATTTCTGCACCTTTATATGCATAGATGCAGTCATTTGCGAGTTGCATCAGTTATCCGCGAGAGCAGCGTAGCTTTTCCCACCTGATGATGGCGGCTAGGTGGACCGCTGAAATATTTTAAGATGACAGTTAGATCCAGCTGGAAACCTGACAAGAATTTGATATACTAATACTCCGGGAAAATCTATGTAGTCAACAAATGCAGTTACTTTGTCAAGACAGCCACTGTCGCCATTAATAAAATAATCACTTCCAGTTGGGCTACAGTGAAAGAAGAAAGTTATGACATACGTCTTCCTATACATAGTTTCACGAAAGTGCTAGCTTTTTTATTGCCACTGAGTGACATATGGAGGTTCGGACAAGCATTGCAGGCATACTCGTACACTTGAAGTTGTTAAGGCGACAACTCAGGAGGTGGGAAACTCGGTTTCGACTTCCGGTCACTCACAAATCTTCATTTTTCACAAGTAGCGACGCTAGTATCTATTCACAACATTTGAATCCATTTTTCATGCACATCTAATGGACATCGTATTGTAATAAATGCATTTACTGCATAAACACAGACATTGTCGCCATTAATGATAAAACAACTTTAGTTGTGAGGAAGTGTACCTGCCACGTGGTACCCTGACGATGGCCTAGAAACGCTGTACGAGAAGGGCGTTTCACGTCAATCTATGCAGCACCGAGACAGTCCGTCAGTTTAACTGCACTGAGAAAAGTATCATTTTTAGAGAGACGGTATAAGGAGGACATTGAGAGGTTGTTGGAAGAGTATGCTCTGTTATTTGATCCTCCTGGACAATTGATGGCCAAGCCACCAACTCAACATCATATTCCCACTACATGTGACTTGTCAGCTACAGGAGGCGGTATACAGCGCCGCAGCATTTGCAACCTCGACTGAATCGACTTTCAACAGCGAAGTTGTTGCGCGCTGTCGGTGCTACAGCCTGCAATGCCCCACAAGAGCTTGGCATAACGGAGGAAAGCAGTGTCAATGTATTTATCGTGCTCGATGTAGAATCGATGTCTAATGAATGTTAATGAACATCTATAAAGGATTTCTAGAGCCCGCCAGCTGCCTTCTCTGCTGTACCTTCACCAATCTTCGGTAAAGAAGCACTGTCCATATCTAGCCGTCTTACACACCCCTCCCTGGTACGAAACATCTAGCCATGGGTTATCGAGAGGTCGGTACGCTGCCATCCGCCAAATACTACGACTGATGGATTTTGGCACTGAACTGAAACTACATGGAATGGTGTACCCATATATGTCATCCAAGATCAGCTCAACTCTATATTCATACTGAATGCCTTAACACCTACAGCCATCAAAAAGAAAGGCAAAGTATATCTATTTAAATAAAGGTAATAAAAATGTTCTTAAAGCCTTTTTTAAGAGACAGTCTTCATTCCTTCTGATCTGATCATGTAAGCGTAGAAAAGTTGTGGAACGTTCTTAAAGAGATAGTATCGACAGCAATGGAGAGATATATACCACATAAATTAATAAGTGACTGTACTTATCCCTCATGGTACACAAATCGCGTGAAATTGCTGTTGCAGAAACAGCGAAAAAAGCAAGCCAAATCTAAAAGAACGCAGATCCCCAAGACTCGCAAAGTATTGCAGAAGTTCGAAATATAGCGTGTATTTCAATGACAGATGGTTTTAATAATTTCAACGAAATTGTGTCTAGAAATCTGACAGAAAACCCTAATAGATTCTGGTCATACATAAAGCACACCAGTTGCAAGGCGCAACTGCGTGATAACTACGGTGAAATCACTGATCACAGTACCACTAAAGCACAGATATTAAACACGGTTTTCCGAAACTCCTTCACCGAGGAGGACGAAGTAAATATTCCCGAAATCCAGTCAAGAATAACTGCCAAGATGAGAAACATAGACGTAAATATCCGGCGTGTGACGAAGCAGCTTAAATCACTTAATAAAGGCAAGGCCTCCAGTGCAGATTGTATACCGGTCAGGTTCCTCTCATAGTATGCTGACACAATAGCTCCATATATAGCAAATATATACAACCGCACGCTTACAGAAAGATCCATACCTAAAGTCTGGAGAATTGCTCAAGTCATACCAATAGCCAAACAAGTAAGTAGGAGTAATCCGCTGTATTAAAGGTCCATGTCACTAACGTCGATTTGCAGTAGGGTTTTGGAGCATATACTGTACTCGAACATTATGAAGTAAACGATTTATTGACACATACTTAGTACGGAGTCAGATAATATCTTTCTTGCGAAACACAACTAGCTATTTATACTCATGAGGTAACGAATGCTATCGACAGGGGATGTCAAACTGATTCCATATTTTTAGATATCCAGAAGGCTTTCGACACCGTTTTCCACAAGCGTCTTCTAACCAAACTGCGTGCCTATGAAATATCGCCTGAGTTGTGCGACTGTATTCGTGATTTCCTGTCAGAAAGGTCACAGTTCGTAGTAATAGACGGAAAATCATCGAGTAAAAGAGAAGTAAAATCCGGCGTTCCCCAAGGAAGTGTTACAGGCCGTCTATTGTTCCTGATCTATATTAACGACTTAGGAGACAATCTGAGTAGCCCTTTTAGATTGTTTGCAGAATTGAAAAACGATTTACATAAGATATCTGCGTTTTGCTAAAAATAGCAGTTGACCCTGAATATAGAAAAGTGTGAAGTTGTTCACATGAATACTAAATGAAATCCGCTATATTTCGCTTAAGCGGTAAGTCACACAAATCTGACACCTTAAATTCAACTGAATACATAATGACGGCTCTAGGCGATTCAGTCCGTAACCGCGCCACTGCTACAGTCGCAGGTTCGAATCCTGCCTCGGGCATGGATGTGTGGGATATCCTTACGTTAGTTAGGTTTAAGTAGTTCTAGATGACTGATGTTATGTCCCATATTGCTCAGAGCCATTCTACACTATGTGGAACTATCACATAGATAATGTTGTGGGTAGAGAAAACCAAAGACTGCGATTTATTGGCAGAACACTTAGAAGGTGCAACAGGTCTACTAAAGAGACTACTTACCCACCCTTGTCCGCCCTATTCTTGAGGATTGCTGTGCGGTGTGGGATCCGCATCAAGTTGGACTGGCGGATGACATCAAAAAAGTTCAAACAAGGGCGGCTCGTCTTGTACTATCGCGAAACAGGGGAGATAGTGCCGCAGACATGAACGTGAATCGGAGTGGCCGTCATTAAAACAAATGCGTTTTTGGTTGCGACGGGATCTTCTCATGAAACCACAATCACCACTTTTCTCCTCCGATTGTAAAAACGTTCTCTTGGCACCCACGTTCATTGGGAGAAATGATTATCACGATAAAATAAGAGAAATCAGGGCTCGCACAGAAAAATTTATGTGCTCGTTTTTACCCGCACGCCGTTCGAGAGGGGAACGGTAGAGAGAGAGCTTGAAGGTGGTTCATTGAAACCTCTGCCAGGCAGTTTATTGTGAATTGCAGAGTAATCACATAGATGTAGTTGTGGATGAACCATGTCAGAGGCACTGTTTGTGGCAAATGCGGCAGCTGTCTGTACTTTTTCCCATTTAAATTCCCAAATGACTTAGAAACTGAATCATGTATTATTCCCAGTATGCTTCCAAGCACAATAAATAACCATTTTTCGATATCCTTTCCGGTGCTCTAATTGTATTGGCTGACATTGTACGTCGAATATAAGGCGCCATCATTTGGTCCATGTTTCTGGCTGGAAATTTTGCAACCGCTTTGTAGTTATCTCGTTTAACTGTTTTGTTTTTGCGTCACATATTCGTTTTCACCAACCTGAATCTTCTGTGTTCAAGCGTTTTTTTTTAAATCTCCGTCAAAGACATTTTTTTAAGAATTAAATTAGTCCGGCGTTATCTACCACATTCAAAGTCTCTAAAAATTTAACGCAAAACGCCATATTTACGTGGATGTCAGTTAAAACAATGATTCAGAGCGTCGTGCCACGACTGGAGTGGGTATCACGTATTAAGCGTGGAAGTCTTCTAACTGTATTATTTCCATTTTAGCTTCGAGCACTGTACTTAGTTAGCAAGCTTTGTAGTCGTAGATATTTTACAGAAGAGCTGAAAAGAACAATTCGCGCAATTATCTGAATGTCAACAAAGTCGAATCTTTGGTACACTCCTGGAAATTGAAATAAGAACACCGTGAATTCATTGTCCCAGGATGACGACAGCTCTCCATTCGTCCCTCCATTCACGCCTGTCGCGACACCACTGGATGCGGGCTGCACGATGTTGGGGCGTGAGCGGAAGACGGCCTAACGGTGTGCTGGACCATAGCCCAGCTTCATGGAGACCGTTGCGAATGGTCCTCGCCGATACCCCAGGAGCAACAGTGTCCCTAATTTGCTGGGAAGTGGCGGTGCGGTCCCCTACGGCACTGCGTAGGATCCTACGGTCTTGGCGTGCATCTGTGCGTCGCTGCGGTCCGGTCCCAGGTCGACGGGCACGTGCACCTTCCGCCGACCACTGGCGACAACAACGATGTACTGTGGAGACCTCGCGCCCCACGTGTTGAGCAATTCGGCGGTACGTCCACCCGGCCTCCCGCATGCCCACTATACGCCCTCGCTCAAAGTCCGTCAACTGCACATACGGTTCACGTCCTCGCTGTCGCGGCATGCTACCAGTGTTAAAGACTGCGATGGAGCTCCGTATGCCACGGCAAACTGGCTGACACTGACGGCGGCGGTGCACAAATGCTGCGCAGCTAGCGCCATTCGACGGCCAACACCGTGGTTCCTGGTGTGTCCGCTGTGCCGTGCGTGTGATCATTGCTTGTACAGCCCTCTCGCAGTGTCCGGAGCAAGTATGGTGGGTCTGACACACCGGTGTCAATGTGTTCTTTTTTTCCATTTCCAGGAGTGTATTTGGTGGTTTGTTTGTTCCTTCCGAAAAATTACTGAGCACTTTGCACGTATCTGGGCACTCTGCAATAGCGTTGCGGCCTGTGATCATTAGAAGTTTTGTGTGCCTTCGTTCTCGTTCTGTACTGTCATGCCTTGACCACAGAGTCAGACAAGAAACAATGACCGCGCAAGAAATTTGAACAAAAAGTGTGTCCGAAGTGATACACGATTGGGGCTGCAGTCTGCCGACTTAAGGTTC
Source organism: Schistocerca gregaria (assembly GCF_023897955.1). Taxonomy (NCBI): domain Eukaryota; kingdom Metazoa; phylum Arthropoda; class Insecta; order Orthoptera; family Acrididae; genus Schistocerca; species Schistocerca gregaria. Next base: position 430,047,127 of record NC_064926.1, read on the forward strand.
CAGTACTATCGGCTATCATGTATAAAACTGGAATTAGCTTTAAATTCTAACTGTGGAACTAAAAGATTTCGCCGTGGTTTTCAAGAACTCGAACTCTGGTTGCGACGAAGCTAACCTAGACTTACAGACGTCTGAGTGGCTCACGTATGGATACACTAACACTGAACTTAGTTTAAAATTTGAATATCAAAATGGAAATTATGGCCGGCCGTCGTGGTCTCGCGGTTCTAGGCGCTCAGTTCGGAACCGCGCGACTGCTCTGGTCGCAGGTTCGAATCCTGCCTCGGGCATGGATGTGTGTGATGTCCTTACGTTAGTTAGGTTTAATTAGTTCTAAGTTCTAGGCGACTGATGACCACAGATGTTAAGTCGCATAGTGCTCAGAGCCATTTGTTTGTTGTTGAAATTATGCATTTCCACGTACACATTGGAAAGATTTTCTACGAATTCGTAATTGTAACAATTGGTTACTCGTTCGACAATTATTGTCTTATGGAGTATCAAATCGCCGTGTTTGTTAGTTAATTAGTTACTTATATGTTGCATACATAATTTGGAGGGTTCGTATACTGAAATGATGCAAAACGAGTCAGTTTACCGGATATGTATTCATGACTAGTATTAACATTAATAAACATATTTTTCTATCCCTACTCATGCAAATACACTTAAAACAGTTGTCACAGATCTTTGGCAAAATGTCACAACTGTCGATCTGTCAATCTGACGATAAAACATCAAAAATTAAGAGAAAGGACAATTAACAACAGCCGCAAACCACAATACAGCTTGTAACGTTATAGAGTCGTAAATGTACGCCGCGTTGTAGTACAATACATACTACAGCGACCACTGGTGTTATACGGACATGGTCTGAAGATTGTAATCTAGCCGAAATAGATCTAGCACAATGAAGTATCTAAACTCCTATAGCAGCAATTTAGATTTCGTTACACAATGCATACACTTTTGCATGCTTTCATTCAAAATTGTGGCAATTGGTTAATGTACCAGCATGTAACATTTGCAGTGGATTATTTCGCGCTTACATTAACAACTTACGAACTTGCGGTGTTAATTACTTAAATATTTTATCTAGATAAAAGTAGCCCCAAAACTCCTTCACTGTACGTTAATTATTTTTGTGATATGAAGAGCCAGGCAAATTGCGAACTCTCCTCGCAGTGTGTCAGGTCCTAAATTAACTAATCAGCACTTGCCGTATAAGCTTTATGAAATCAGCTTACACAAACTCATCGGTACGGAAGTTCAAAACAGGACCAGATGGTAAACGAACAATTAATAATATGCTGTAAGTAATGCCACGGGTTCGTCTTCTTCTGCTGCTGCAAAGGGAAAGAGTCTATAATCAGTTCGATTACTTGTATATAAAAGATTTTGTGGCTGTTCAGAAATGCTTCAATTGCTGGGTTCTGGGTCAACCGCCAAAACGCAGTGATAAAGAACCAGTCTTTGCAAAATGTGTGAAGCTAGGTCAGAATGCCGAGAGTATGTCGCAGATGGATGCATATCATGCAAATACAGGAACAGGATATGTGGTGAGGCAGCAGGGCGTGATTGCCCTACCTACAAGCAGTTTTACGAAAGGCTTACACATCCAATATGACATTATCGACAACGATCACAAACACATATTACAGCTACAGCGGTCAAGCATTAGCCCCCTTCATAATCACAGGTATATATACGCAAAGAAACTATACATGCAGGAGCAAACATAAGTCTCAATGAACTAAAACAAGAGATCGGCAGCGTGCTGTCGTCTTGCGACAACATGTGGGTATAGCACAATTAAGAGACCTAGAAACGAACTATCTTCCATCACTGTAAAAGTGTGACGTAATACAGCAAGGATATTTTAACATCACTGATTACGTAGACGAAATGTGTGTGCAGCGAGCCGTTGACTATCACGTAACAATCAGGCGCTACATAAAGCCTCACCGATTTACATATGGTGGCAGTACACACAGCACAGACACATGAGGAAATAGCCTAAAAGAAAACATTCAGTTGTCACATAACCCCTGAGTAGACAGACAATATTCTAATAACGAAGACAGCGGAAACCTAATGAGAAATACAAATGATCTGCCTAATAATACAGTGACTAATAGACCACCCACACACAATTCCCCGTGCACACTAACAGCAGATCAAGACAAACATCAGGGTGCATCACAGGACACAGACAGAAACCCCAGACAACACAAGAACACCATAATAGATTATGATGGTCTTACGTGTCACTTACGCAAAGTTAGAATATAGGGAAAATTTTCAGAGTGCTCTGCGTCTGGTAATATATTTCAGGCACCCGGAAGGGGAAGATATATTTCCCGACTATAGAGCAAACACACAGGATGACAGAGAACCTGCCGACCGACCATAGTGAGCTCTGTACACTCTTAGGGGAAGCATGCACCCGAAGAGGTGATGGTTTAAACATAGATAAAGTTTATAAGGATTTCGTAAGGGTGCATGGACACGTTTGTTACGATGCTGAAGAGACAACATTTAAGTGTTAAGCCTTCGTTTTGATTACTAATATAAGACGCTACCTCTAAACCACGGATCCTAAACCCAATCGTTTTTACCTCATTACCTACATTATTTATATCTAGCAGGGCGTGAAAATGTAAATACCTCTGGACATTTCAGTGACTTTCCTTTAAGTCCTACAGTTTTTTCTAATGGGCAAATAATGTCGGATCTTGTATTACTCGGGCCTTTCTATAAATTTCCCTCCTCCTCTTACAGAGATTTAAACTCAGTTATCCAAGGCTTACTTTTTCTTTCTACTGATCTTTCGTATAACTTTTTAGGAAATTACCTTTAAAATGATGACACTAATTTACGATGGAATAAATTTAATTTGACGTAGCATGTCTTTTTAAAATTCTCGTCCCATATCACCTCTTTGCAACTGCTCTTATAACATTGTATCCTGTTCTGATTAATAAGACACACTGCTGTATGTTAACCTGCCTCAGGGCTGTAACGTTCCAAATTGTTTATTTCCATTAATTATGCTTTCGTGATCAGGTATTCGGTTAACAATTTGGTGCACATTAATAGCTTCTTCCTGAGCAGTGTCTCGCTTGCTGCACACGAGTTGAAAACTGACTACTGAAATTATGTTGAAATGTTATAATAAAGACACTGTTTCCTTCTTTCGGCTCGTATCATTTAAGAGACCGAAACGAAAATCTCTACAAACTACTCACAGTTTGCTCTTGTCTCGCAGGTAGCTAAGTAGTACAGCTAGATTTCTCATAGGCAACATAACGTCTCCAGAAGGGTTCTGCAGGCTGTTACAATTATCAGACGTGCATTCGGCAGTAACAAGCCACAAGCACATGCATCTAAATTTGAACAATAAGAAAACTATTTGTTTAAATATTTTTGACTTTGTGTCCAACTTCTACTTAATGAAATGACAATTAAATCAAGACCCTAACCTGTTTACGTGACAGACGCTTTATCCTTCTGAGCCACCGAGGGCAAAGAGGATAGTGCGACTGCAAGGAAATTATCCCTTGTACGCTCCCCGTGAGACCCACATTCCCAACTTAACGTCCACACTACATTCGTAGAGTCCCTGCTCATTACATTCTTCACTCACGGCAGACAATCTTACCGAGTCCCGCAAGAGTTCGGGTAATGCGTGTGCATCCAGCATAGAAAAAGAAGGTGAACTGCCGATTAGCCTTAAGTATGTGACATGTCCGAAAGAACAAACACTTATAACTTGTACTTATGTCACAACTCGTTCTTTTTCCGGGTTCATACCACACGGAAATGATCCTAGCCTGTAAACTATGATATTTAACTTCTTAAATGTTGTGGGTACGTGTTGCTCAGAGAGGCACAGAACAACTATCACTTTAGAATTTTCCACATCCAGGCATACAACAATCTTATCTGTCTTGTTTCTCAAGTCCTTTATGTTTCCATGAATGAAATTTATTTTATTTTTCTATAAACTGTTCCAGTTAGTATGGTCCTGTTCTAAATTCTTTCAATACTGACTGTCTGTGCCCTGACACTAACCTAAAATGTTTGTCCCTTTCACTCCAGTAATCACAGGGTTTTGGACTTGTGTGCTCATCGGTTCCCCTTACACTTCCTGAAAGATACTCAGCTAATCTTTCCTTCATTCTCCTTTATAACTGCGGGCCATACTTTGTGTATCCCCATATTCCTACTGAAGCAACATGGACGGCACAGATATGAGATTGTTTCAGTCGAAAGGAACTCGCTCAGCTCTTGTTAGAATATCAACCAAACTGATGTCAGCCATGATACACCATGTTTTGCAATTCTAAAATTGCACCTTATGGAGCTGCAGACACCAATGTCACGAAATTGTTGCGGCCGTGTATGCTCAGGTCTCTTTCGTAACTGAGCCGTAGTTAATCACAAAGCGCATGCACTGCTACATCAGTCGCTTCACGAGTTTCTACACAGCGTTCAGGCTGTAAGAAACTATACTAAGTGTGAATACATCGCAAAGTGAACCTTAAACCACTTTCTTCATCTATAAACGTAATACAGTTCCCTAAAGAATACACGTGTCAGTCTATGTTTTCATGCATATGTAGAACAGTTCTACAATAACAGTTGCAAACAATTAAGAAGTCATACATCTTAATTTCATTACAGCTATGTAGTGGTATGTGTGTTTTAAAACTACGGAAGATGTGTTGTGCGTTGGTTACTGCTTCACAACATTCGAATTAAAACTGTAAAGAAAATTAGAAGTGGGACCCATTTAATATTGCCAACAAGATTCAACACCGCTCATGAGATGGGCGTAGAAAACAAGACTTTTATTAACTCGTTGTCTGTGTCGAGCAGAAGCGTACACATGATGAGGAAGCCGAACTCAGAGTGAGAAAGCGGTCGATTACACAACCGGCGTCTCAAGACTTTCACTATACCAGCGAACTAAGCGAAGTCCAAAGAAGTAGGACACCAGCATGCAACTTTGTTGGAAGCAAAGTAGAGGAGACGGAAGTTCATATTCCGCGCTTCAGGTTATTCTGCCTCTGACGCAGCTTATGCAGTAGCCCAGAATAGCGTCCAAACAAGTCATACGTTCTGCGGATATTTCTGATGTGCTGCACTTGGTTCACTGCATTGTCACTAATAATGAAGACTGGAAGGGGGACCTCTTTATAATTATCAAGAGTGCAGAGACAGGCAAATGGAAATACGCAGTCATCAGGATTCAATAAAATTCATCTGGAGAAACGCTCTGTACCCTTGTGAAGTTCAGCGCGATCTGTGTAGTTTGTTCTATCAAACAATACCTGGTCAAACAGCAGAAATGATGGGCATTTTAAATTTATTCCGTTACAACTGAATTACAGCAGGAGTCACTCTTTGAGCATTTTGTTGTACTGAACGAGATGAGGAACTAAAGAATTGTGTTTTAAATGGAGAAGAAAATACTTGCCGCCGTTAAAATATATGAAATGTCGATTGTCTGTATTTCTGAGTCTATTTAAGTTACGAGCTAATCCAGGTAGACTGTCAGGTAAAAAAAAAAAAAATCCATCAGGTCCTTTTTAGTTATGATGGCGACGGCGTGTTGAACCTTGGACTAATCACACACTGAAAGCTTTGAGGGTCATTTATAGACTACAAAAGCATGCCTGTCACACACAGCTCATTACAGATTGGTTGGTGGTAAAGTGTCTAGCGTGTTATATTAACTATTCAGTACTGAACTCGCTGATCTCATTCTATGGCATGGCCTATGCTTCGCGATGATTGTAGAAATTTGAGATGGAGGGTAGCTATGTGCGCTAGCGCTGCAGGTGTGGCTCTAACAGTCCCAGAGGTTGCAATGCTTCGAAGATCAGTATGTCAGTCATCTTGATGTATACTACCAATCCACAGGGTGCATATACACTCCTGGAAATTGAAATAAGAACACCGTGAATTCATTGTCCCAGGAAGGGCAAACTTTATTGACAGATTCCTGGGGTCAGATACATCACATGATCACACTGACAGGACCACAGGCACATAGACACAGGCAACAGAACATGCACAATGTCGGCACTAGTACAGTGTATATCCACCTTTCGCAGCAATGCAGGCTGCTATTCTCCCATGGAGACGATCGTAGAGATGCTGGATGTAGCCCTGTGGAACGGCTTGCCATGCCATTTCCACCTGGCGCCTCAGTTGGACCAGCGTTCGTGCTGGACTTGCAGACCGCGTGAGACGACGCTTCATCCAGTCACAAACATGCTCAATGGGGGACAGATCCGGAGATCTTGCTGGCCAGGGTAGTTGACTTACACCTTCTAGAGCACGTTGGGTGGCATGGGATACATGCGGACGTGCATTGTCCTGTTGGAACAGCAAGTTCCCTTGCCGGTCTAGGAATGGTAGAACGATGGGTTCGATGACGGTTTGGATGTACCGTGCACTATTCAGTGTCCCCTCGACGATCACCAGAGGTGTACGGCCAGTGTAGGAGATCGCTCCCCACACCATGATGCCGGGTGTTGGCCCTGTGTGCCTCGGTCGTATGCAGTCCTGATTATGGCGCTCACCTGCACGGCGCCAAACACGCATACGACCATCATTGGCAGCAAGGCAGAAGCGACTCTCATCGCTGAAGACGACACGTCTCCATTCGTCCCTCCATTCACGCCTGTCGCGACACCACTGGAGGCGGGCTGCACGATGTTGGGGCGTGAGCGGAAGACGGCCTAACGGTGTGCGGGACCGTAGCCCAGCTTCATGGAGACGGTTGCGAATGGTCCTCGCCGATACCCCAGGAGCAACAGTGTCCCTAATTTGCTGGGAAGTGGCGGTGCGGTCCCCTACGGCACTGCGTAGGATCCTACGGTCTTGGCGTGCATCCGTGCGTCGCTGCGGTCCGGTCCCAGGTCGACGGGCACGTGCACCTTCCGCCGACCACTGGCGACAACATCGATGTACTGTGGAGACCTCCCGCCCCACGTGTTGAGCAATTCGGCGGTACGTCCACCCGGCCTCCCGCATGCCCACTATACGCCCTCGCTCAAAGTCCGTCAACTGCGCATACGGTTCACGTCCACGCTGTCGCGGCATGCTACCTGTGTTAAAGACTGCGATGGAGCTCCGTACGCCACGGCAAACTGGCTGACACTGACGGCGGCGGTGCACAAATGCTGCGCAGCTAGCGCCATTCGACGGCCAACACCGTGGTTCCTGGTGTGTCCGCTGTGCCGTGCGTGTGATCATTGCTTGTACAGCCCTCTCGCAGTGTCCGGAGCAAGTATGGTGGGTCTGACACACCGGTGTCAATGTGTTCTTTTTTCCATTTCCAGGAGTGTATTATAATAATCTCCTTCCAAGGGTTAAGCAGACACCTGTTCTGGTCTCCATCAGTAACTTACGAGGTCTACCTAGCTCTTTTTCCAGTCGGTCGATAATTCTTTATCTGTAGTGTGAGACCAAGTTTGTTCTCAAGGTATTAGTACAAAGGCCCCAGGCGGTACCTAATAATTTTATTAGTGGACTCGTTTTCAAAAATGGTTCAAATGGCTCTGAGCGCTATGTTACTTAACATCTGTGGTCGTCAGTGCCCTAGAACTTAGAACTACTTAAACCTAACTAACCTAAGGACATTACACACATCCATGCCCGAGGCAGGATTCGAACCTGCGACCGTAGCAGTCGCGCGGGACTCGTTCTCGTTTTTAAATGATACGTATTCCCTCAAGTGTCTTTATGAGAGTGCGCTATCTTACGTAACCTCCAGCTACGAGGCATGCCACATTGTTTTCTAAATCTCGGAATAAACCTCCAGCTACGAGGCATGCCACATTGTTTTGTAAATCTCGGAATAAACCGCCCTGTGACACTAAAACTTGGTAATGCTGAGAATCCTACTCTATATATTAACTTCAGAAGCTCTGCGTTGTAAAAATCTTTATTTTGGCTGTTCAGAAAACGGTTCACCACGAATATAATAGCATCGTCATTCTGGAAATGAACGCCACGCAAATACAGAAGATGAACTACAGTACGATATTCCACTGCAATCAGTGGGTTGCACCACTTGATTTTCACTCTCTAGTCGTGTGCTGCGGTACTTTATTTTTGATGTACGATTACGAGTACCACTCATACATTGTTTGGTCATTGATTCTCTTTGAACGTTCTACGCGCCCCCTAGTTACGCAGAGGCAACACTGAGAACATTGATAGTCAAGTGTTACGACATAGTACTGCAAACGGTGAAAGACCGTTGCTGTCGTCACTGACAAAAGCAGTGTACATCCAACACCCTCTCTGCTAGTTCCTGTTAAAGGATGCGGCGATGTATCCACATGATTGACTGCCTGAAAGATGGAGATCGTAAAGTGCCGAACACAACCAGACCGTGTGAATCTAATGTGTGTGGGATGAAGCGGCTCTGTAGCCTTTCCTGCAGACGTCATATACCTTGCGGTGACTGCGAGGCTTTCTAGAATCGTCGTGAAACGTGACGGACTGCCCGTAATCTTTCCCAGCGGGACGCTATGGCGTTCTCGAAACCTGAGAGCCTCCAAGCACGCACGTCTTTTCCCTCGACGGTCGGTTATACGACTCTTTTATGTAGTTCTCACTGCTGTTGAGTGCTTTCTCCTTCTTGAATGGCGGGAAAGCAGTAGCGAAGTCTTTTCGATCTTTTTCCTCCCACGTGGGCCTAACGTCTGGTCTTCATGCAAAAGAGAGCGCAATATACTTTGACTACAGCAGTCTTCATATGAATCAGTGGCGCAACAGACTTGCTAGAAGGCAAATCGAACGACTGAATGTTTCACTTGCCATTATCCGTACAGTTTTCGTGTGTGCGCTACTGAATTGCCGTCTGCAGGTAACGCTTTGTGCTTTGTCTATGTGAAAAATTAACATGTGTTAATGATGGTGTTATAGCAACTGTCAGCTGTACTAGGACTCTAACCTTTAACGGGTAAGTGCTCTACTGACTAAGCTACCCACCCTTAAAGCTTTACTTCCATCAGTACTCTACCTCCTGCCTACCAAAATTCACAGAAGCTTTCCTGCATACCTTCACGGGCTGGCATTGCTGTAAGAAAGGATATTGCACATAAATGGATTAGTTACACACTAGGCAATTGTTTCCTGGATGAATTTTCACTCTGCTACGGTTTCGTGTCTCGATACGGAATGCATTTTTAATCTGCCATTGAGTTTCATATCAGCGAATTTTCCGCTGCAGAGTGGTAAATCATTCTGAAGATATTATTATTTATTGTATGGCGTACATTAAGAGTTTTTGAATCACACTAATTGCTATTCTCATACGAAGGTCACTAAACACGAATATCCAGCATACTATACGAAAGCGCCAAAGAAATTTGTATAGGCATGCCTATTCAAATACAGAGGTATGTGAACAGGCAGAATACGGCGCTGCAGTCGGCAACGCCTATATAAGAAAACAAGCATCGGGCACATTTGTTACACCAGTTACTGCTTCAATGGCAGGTTATCAAGATTTGACTTTAAACGTGGTGTTATAGCCTGCGCACGAGCGATGGGACACCGCATTTCCGAGGTAGGGATGAAGTGGGGATTTTTCCTTACGACCATTTCAAGAGTGTACTTGAATATCAGGAATCCGGTTAAACATCAAATCTCCAACATCACGGAGACCGGAAAAAGATCCTGCAAGAACGAGACTAACGACGACTGAAGACAATTATTCAACGCAGCAGAAGTGCCACCCTTTCGAAAATTGCTGCAGATTTCGATTCAGGGCCATCAACAAGTGTCAACATGCGAACGTTTTAAAGAAACATCATTGATGTGGACTTTCAGAGTCGAAGGCCCACTAGTGTACCCTCAACGACTGCACGACAAAAAGCTTTACGCCTTGCCTGGGCCCGTCAACAACGACATTGTGTTGTTGGTGACTGGAAACATATTGCCTGGTCGTACGAGTCTCGTTTTAAATTGTGTCGCGTGGACGGACGTGTAAGGGTACGAAGACACCCTCCTGAATCAATGGACCATGCATGTCAGCAGCGGACTGTTCAAGCAGTGGGCAGCTGGAGTGATAGGGGACGTCTGACTCATACGTTTAGGTGTGTCTCTGCCAGGTGACATGTATGTAAACATCCTGTCTGATCACCTCAATCCATTCATGTCCACTATGCATCCTGACGGATTTGGACACTTCCAGCAGGACAATGTGGCAGCCCACACGTCTAGACGTGCTACAGAGTGGCTCCAGGAACACTCTTCTGAGTTTAAACAGTTCCAGTGTCCAGAAAACTTAGCAGACATGAACAATATTGAGCAAATCCGAGAAGCCTTGCAACGTGCTGTTCAGAAGATATCTTCATCCCCTTGTACTCTAACGGATTTTTAGACCGTCCTGCAGAATTCATTATGCCAGTTCCCTCCAGCACTATTTCCGACATGAGACGAGTCCATCCGACGTCCTGTTGCAAACTCGCGGGGGCCCTACAGGATATTCGCGGTCGCGTTCTCGCTTCCCGAGCCCGGGGTCCCGGGTTCGATTGCCGGCGTGGTGAGGGGTTTCACCTGCCTCGAGGTGACTGTTTGTTTGTGTTGTCATCATCATTTCATCATCGTTCCTGAAAGTGGCGAGATTGGACTGAGTAAAGGTTGGGAAATTGTGCGGTCGCTGATAACCGCGGAGTTGAGATCCCACAAACCAAACATCATCTTCATCATCATCATCATCATCAACACCTACACGGCATTAGGAAGGTGTACCAATTTCTGTAGTACCAGTGATTCTGAGGGAATTAGATTAGGAAATGAGACACTTAAAGTAGTAGACGAGTTTGGCTATTTGGGCAACCAAACACCTGAGGATGATAGAAGTAGAGAGGATATAAAATATAGACTAGCGACGGCAAGGAATAAGTTTTTGAAGAACAGAAATTTGTTAACATTGAGTAGATTCAAGGGTCAGGAAGTCTTTTCTGAAAGTATTTGTATGGAATGTAACCACGTATGGGTTTGAAACATGGCCGATAAACAGTTTGGACACTAATAGAATATTTTGAAATGTGGTGCTACAGAAGAATGCTGAAGATTAAAAGGGTAGTCCATGTTACTATTGAGGAGGCAGTGAATAGAATTGGGGTGAAGGGGAACATATGGCACAATTTGAATAGAAGAAGCAAGCAGTTGGTAGGACACGTTCTGAGGCACCGAGAGTTCACCAATTTTGTACTGGAGGGAAGCGTGGAGGGTAAAAACCGTAGAGGTAGACCAAGAGGTGAATACACTAAGCAGATTCAGAAGGATGCATGTTATATTAGTCACTCCCAGATGAAGAGTCCTGCACAGGATAGAGTAGCATGGACAGCTGCATCAAACCAGTCTCTGGACTGAAGAACATAACAATAACAACAACAACAGTTTCTTTGGCTCTTCAGTGTATAATACAAACGACAATAGCTACAGGCCAATATCAAGATGCTTTATACAGTTTACAGCTCGCCACCGTTAGGAAATCTGCAATGGAACTTGAAGTCACGAGCGGGAAATGTTGTTACGGTACGATAAACTGTCTGTTGGTGACCACCACAGTGACAAGTGATAAATATTTACAAAAGTTGTGCAGGATGTCTGTACAATGTCCATGAACCGTTCTTGTAATTCAGAGTAGGCCAAAGTGACCGAGTCTGATCATATACTGAGAAGTTATTCATGAAGTTCTGTTTCAGGGATTCTGGACGACAGTTTTGTTGCCAGCAGCATTTCCATTAATTCATGGCACTTATGTCATTTTAGTTCTCATAACACATTAATAGTTTTGGATCAACGGGAACACTTCATTCCAGATATGGTTGTCAACAAACTGCTGGTATTCCAGTAGTAACGGTCTCTTCCTTTAGATATCAGAGAGTGGAGTGTCTGGAGTGTAGGTAACCTGTATGTGAGTGTAGACATTACCTAATCACTACGAATGTGCTTGGAATCGTCAGTTGTTACATCTGTTACTGTTAAACACACGTACAGTACTGTGGAGTAAACCAGTCGAGTACCGAGACTCGAAGAGTGTCTGCTGACGATTGCCAGATAGTCTCACAGGGCTTATGAAGCATTTTATTTCTCCTTTTAAGCTTAGCAGATGTTGGCGTCAAGTGCTCCGTAAAGGAATGTCTGCTGTCTGAGGTGATCCCAAAGTATTTGGGAAGCTTTTTTGACGAAGTTCGTCTCGCCCGAAACAGGTATCGAGGGCTCTTTGTGCTAATCTACTAGATGGATGGAAAAAAGGAACTTTTATTTATGTAGCAACCTCCATTTACGGAGCTGTTATCTTAATATGCCTTTATCAGAGATTAGGACTGATTCAAATATCACGAATGATTTGCTGTCACCCAATCATTCTGAAAATATTGTAGTATTCAAAGCAACTTTCAGTCTATGGACAGTTTCAGTTATGATTTGAAACAAAAATGTGGTGATATTAAAGCATTTGCAAAAATAACATGCTGTTACGTCAGCGACGTAGCACCTGTGTAACAGAACAATATTTAGAAACTGTCGAGTCCAAAAAGTAGTTCGGACGCGGTTAATTCTGTATCCTCTGGATTCTCTAAAATATTCCATACTACTGATAAGTTATATCCAACCAGTCATAGCTGATGCTATGTCTCTGAAAGTCCTAACGGTGATACAAAGTGAAAGGTGAAAGTAAAGAAAGCATACCAATACCTGGTAAAAAACATAATCATCAACAAAATCAGAGAATGACATTCCTATTGTACATCTTACAATATTTAATCCCGATCGAACTTTTTGCTTTGTTCCCATCTGTAAGAGCATCAGGGATCGCTAGCGACATATAAAAAGAAGGAAGGCTGCTTGTATGAATGACCTAGTAAAGTACCTATGTACTCAAGTAAATCAGTGTCTGTTAGATAAAGAAAGCAAGTTAAACAGTTAAATGCAAAGACCATAATAATAACGAGTTAATGACTTAAAAATTCACTTTATGGGGTCCAATCATTTGAAACCATTCCCTTATCACATTTAAAGCCTTCCAGAATGCTGGAATATATTTAAAAATATTGTCGTTTTACCCCGTAAATTCCTATTACTGGGCACACACTGAATGATTCTTGATAGGTAAGCTTTCAAACCGATAACATGTGTAAACTAAGATGATACTAATGCATCGACAATCTAAGGATACAAGAATTCTCTTCTGCAGGGAAGTATACCTCCATTCATTTATGTTTCTTTGACATTTCAATAATCAGTCAAGATACGATAACATTCGTTGCGTCTTTCCTCAGTGTAGACTTTTGTGAGCTAACATAGAACTCGTAGGTAAGTTCTTTGCAAACATGAATATTAAAAATATTTTGCATTCTAGTTGAAAGCTGAAAATGTAACGAAAAAGAAGCTGTACCTGTAAGCAAACAGCCATTTATTTCGGATTTGCAGCTTCACTTACTATCGGTGCAAACACAGTAAAGATGCAATTCTTGGTAATTCGAAAATATTTTAAAAAAAACAAGTTACATTAAAAAGGCCAAATGTATCACATTACTAGAGGAAATACGCATTCAGTAACAGAAAAATGTTCGAAAATGACTTCCTGATACTAAGTTATTCATGACAGCATTATAATTCTTAGTATTTAAAACAGGTCTGCTAATGTTGTGGGCTACTTAAGACACCGACTGGCCACGTCCACTGCTGCTTCAAAACCATGTACACTGTATGTGTATAGCGCCATCTCCCTTCTTTTCTTACCTCCATGATTATAGCATCCAGAGATCTGAAATGGAGTAGATTTCATAACCACTGTCAAATATTTTCGCCATTTTTTGTTTGTTTTAAAACGACGGAAGGCTTTCGGTGAATATTTCTGCACCACTTACTTCCTGCTATCTCTTCTGTCTGCATGGAAAGCAGAAGGTGAGATTATTCGAATTACAACTTAGACTAATTACGAATAATTCTAACATTAATTTATTTTGATCAATAATAATACGTTTATTTCCTGTCTGGCTCTTGTTTTTTAATTTATTTTACGGGATTGTAGTCGGTGATCGAAAATGGCGTAGCTGTTACTAGCACGGTGATGTTACTGATCGGCCGCCATTGCTGCGGCCTTAAATGCACATTGCCAGATCTATAAAAACTACAGGGGTTCTTCCAAAATTTGTTTTGCGAAGTCAGATCCATTTAAGGAAACATTGTTATTCAACACTAGCGTTGGAGTCCTTATTTTATTTATTTATTTTTTCACGGTCATACATCACTCTTTTAGTAGCGGAGCAACATTCAATCACTGAATGGGCCGATTTTTAAACACACTCCCGTTATTAACATAATGCCGTCTTCTTTTCTTGCTAATCATATAAAAGAAATGACATTTAAGCATTTCCGAAAGAGTGAAGGAATCGTACGTGTCAAGTCTTATGAACACATACACAAAGGCAGCTTTGTACTTGGTCAGGCAGCGGCCCAACCCTTGTTAATGCCCTCCGTTGGAGAAAGAGTATCCGGTAAACCTGTGGTCGCTACCGAGCCAGCCTTGCAGTAGCCGTCCGGAGTTTGTCTGCGGTAATGGCGGCAATTAGCGTGTCTGTAGCTCTGGCAGCGACGCCGCGCGGACAGGTAGACAATGGGTGCAGCTCGTGTTGCGACCGCGGCCTGCTTTGTTATTATGCAGTCCGCTCTGGGAAATGTTTCCTGCTGGCGTCGCGGAAGAAACACGCCCCGAGTGGCTACGTCTCTCCTTATTCATTTAAATTCCCCTACAACATGGTATGTCAGCTTAGAAGCATGTATAACGTGTCACGTTCGTGACTATATTGGGATCAATCTAAGCAGTGTTTCCACTGTTTACCTTACTAAGGAGCGTTGTTTTATACGTTTTTTGAAGAAAAAAATAAAGTACCGCTGCAACAAACATATCAAGCTATTTTTCAAATATGGCTTCTGATTCCGCAGAATATTTTTATAGAATAAATATTTGCCTGAGTTGCCAGTAATTTAGAAAATTAGTAGCAACTTATGGGCATTTTTATTCTATAATTATGTTCCTCAGTTGCGGGTGTTCACCTGATCAAATATTTTGCTGCAAAATGTTCACTGACTTAGACGATCATACACTCGTTTCATGGAAATTTCTTTCCACTAACCCTGATTTTAAAGTTGGGTAACAGAAATAGCCTGTATTTAATTCTTCAAGCATCTGGATTCGCTGGACATACTTTTTTTTTAATTTTATGAAAGCACTAGCTTAACTCCCGCTGCTCGCGTAGACTGTACGGCCTGTACAGATATCTCTAGTATTTGCTTTTCTTCAGTTAAACTTTTATTGTTGATCACAAATTGCAACATCTTCTAAACTTTTCACGCTAATTAAGGCCGAATGTACTTCTGACCAAAATCCTAATCTGATAGCTGGAGTCCAAATTTTTGGTTAATCATGGCTTTTGCGTTCTTGTGGTGATGTTTTCGTAGAAACTTTAATTTTCTAATTTATACTACTTCACATTTATTTCTTGAAGGTTTCATCTCTTATTCCCTCCCTCAGTGTTGAACTTCCCTTAGGAGAATTTCTAAGAACACTGAAACACATACCCTTCTATATACAACAGAAAAGTCAAATACCAATTTTCAAAGAAGGAGCTTTAAAAACGCCTTAGTAGTCCTTTAATAATTATGTGTTTACAAAAAAAGTCATCCTTATATACCCCCCACAGGAGTTGAATTTCCAAAAACAATGAACACAGGAATTTTATTTCTAATTGTACAAGTTTTCGTATTTTTGGGTTTAAAATATGCTTTAATAATGATTTAGTTTCATTAAAGTTTTTATCCAGTATTTGACACCTTTGCGGGTTGAATTTCCAAAATCACTAGTACAGGTATTTCTTTACCTCCAATCTAGAAGTTAAATACCAATATTTAAAAGACGTAGCTTTAAAAATGCTTTAGTAGTACTTTATTAACGACTTATTTTCTAAAACCCAACACTCACTATCTTAACCCTTTCATGGTTGCATTTCCAAAAATTCTGAAACACGAGTTTCTGCATTTTTGACCAAGAAACCAAATACCACTTTTCATAGTGTTAACTTCAAAACTGTCTTAATAGCGACATATTTTGAAAAATGCATCATCCCCTACATCACCCCCTTAGGGATGGAATTTCGAGGAATCCCGTACTAAACGATACCTACAGTAAAAGACAGACATCATCTCAAAATTTCGATTTTCTACCCTAACTAGTTAGGCCCGAGCGATGACGGACAATAAATCAGTCAGACCCTATTTCGTCTCCTTAGGGTCGAATTTCCAAAACACTAGAACTCGTAAATTTTATTTTTAACCAATAAGCTAAATTCAAATTTTCATAGATTTACCTTTAAAAACTGCTTTCAAAGTAGAATAATTTCATGAATCATTTCATCTCTTGTTTCACCACCTTAGGGGTAGAATTTCCAGGAACAATGAGACATGAAATTTTTTGTTTCTAACCGAGAAGTCAAATTCCAATTTTAACAGATGTATGTTGAAATATACTTTAGTTGCTCTTTAATAATGCTTTATTTTTAAAAAAAACTTCCACCCATTATTTTATTTCATAAAGGTTGAATATTAAAAAAATTTCGAAATATGTGTCTCTGACCCAGAAATCAAATACCAATTTTCGTACGTCTACCTTCAAAATTGTCTTAATAGAGACTTATTTCCACAAAGCCTTTCATCCCTGTTTCACGCCCTTCTCAGTCGACACCTACACTGTAAGATCAAAACCTTCTGCAAATTTCAGGTTTCTATCCGTAGCACTTTGTGCTGGACGATGACGAATAAGTGAGTCAGTGAGGGCATTGATTTCATATACAATATGGAGAGTCAGGTCGTTCCCTGTGCGACATTTGATCTCTCATTCTGTTCGCCAATGTTCACTATGCCAAGATCCAAGTTACTTAAAGTCGTTTGCTTTTTCTATAAGGGAGCCACTGAATCGAAGACCTGCATTTCTAAAGGGGACATGCTGTGGTGTGACAATCATAAGATGCCTTTTTCTGGCACTGATATTGTCTAATACGTAGACAAGTTGTTGAAGACCATCTAAATTATCACCAATCAAAACAGTATCAACAGCACAGCGAATGTTTATGAAGATTCCCCTAACCTTCTATCTCTCTTTTCTAAATCAAGTACTTCCTGAAAGATGCTCTGAAGTATGAGTTGCTGCTAAATCGTACATACCTCTGTGGCACTAACGTCGCTCAGCTCTGCGGCTTAGAGTCGCTTGTGAGGAGTAAGTGGACGCCACCCAGTGCTCTTCCACCCATCCGTCTACCGACCGCGAGCGAGGGTTCTGCCGAGTTTCCCACGGCGTACTCGGACCCCCGGCCGTTCTAGCTGGCTGCCACTGAGGCTCGCATAGCCAGATTGCTAGTGAATCACCACAGCTCGCCGAGGATTTATTGCTTATTGCTTGCGTGGCCTGCACGAAGAGATTCGCTTCATGCATGTGAAATAGAAATCCATTCGCAAAAAAAAAGCGATGGGGTGGGGCGAGGGGGTTTGCAGACTACGGTCCGAATATTGGCTTCTAACGCAAAACGATGTTTCAGGCTCCAGTTCTGATGAGATTTTGTTGAGAGGGCTTCTCTCTCTGAGAGAGAGAAAAAAAACGTAATTCAATAACAGAAAGCCTTCCGTGATAGCGGCGCTTCATTCGAGCTGTTTGTTTCTAATTTGACGCTTCAACTGAAGTAACATGAAATGAGCGAAGGACACTAAAATTTTTTTACAGAGCAACTTCTTTTCATGCCGGTTCCAACATGAGCGTGTCGCTACTTACGACAGCGTTTGCTATATTCGGTTTGAAAGTTCAAGGCAATTTCTGAACACCAAACGTGAATTTCATTATTTAATTTGCAATAGCTACATTATCACTCGTAATAATACTTCACTTGGCAAATTCTTATTAAAACAGCACAATTATAAATTTGTAATGTATGCAGCTGCCATTTTCCGACTTATAAATCTGTGTGGACGATATATCTGAGGAAAACGATGTAAATACTATCATAAAGTAGGCTGATATGTCACCTAACAGGCGCTGGATTTTTCGCAAAATCGTTTAATATAGGAAAGATATTACAATTTTACACTTGACAGTCACATTTATTCCTATTATAAAACAAGAATAAAGAAAATATAAAACAATTGTACTCAAAGGAAAGTTACTGCAGAAGAAGCCAACTGCAGAAATTTATCAGTGTACCTAATTTGGCTCCAATATCAATTATAAATGCAATGTAAATTTAAGTTAAAAGTATTAAAGAAATAATTTCGTTGTATAGTACTTTGAAGGAGTAAAAAGAAACTGAAATTTTATTGAGTTCCAGCTATGTCCGCACCGTATTGTGGAGGTAACTGATAGTGACAGAAAACAACCGAAATTGCGTAGCGAAAGCTTAGACGAAGTATGTCAGATCAAAGAGAAAAGATAAAGGGAGAACACTGAAAAAAAAGAGAAATAATTAAATGTCTGTCGGAGAAACACCATCCTCAGACGTTTAATCCAGCCTCTCATCTCCTTGTAAACCCTTTCAGAAATTTCAAAACAGCGCATAATCCAAATAAGGAGGAGAGATTCATTCTGAAGAATCCTCTTCGCGGTAACAAGATTGTTTCTCTGTGATATTCTTCGTTCAATGAACACTAGTCTGACAAGGTAGGAAGGAGAGTTTGAAATACTCACAGAATCGATACTGCGAGAGTGTTGCTGAGTGGAAACTCATTCCAGAGTATATGAACAGTAATTATTCAGAAGGTGTTCTGCAACAAGCCAACGATTCTACTCTTGCCTCTGGAGGCAAACTTAGTAGCAACTGGCGGCTGTGATTTAGGATGTCGCGTGATAATCTATATTAGGTGGTGTATGTAAGGTAGATCATCCCCAGTACACAACAGATTAGTCGCACTGAAAAAGAATTCTGAATAGAGGGTATAAAGGTCGGATGTTGTTCAAACAATTGCAGTGAGATGTTCAAAAACCCTACAGTCCCACATACTTGAGATACACTAATCTATGTTGGGCAGCCACAGCTGTAGTCATTCATTTCAACTAATAAAACCGCTTCAGACGCTAGAAATTGATTTAATAATAACTCAGTCACAACTAATTTCGTAACCATGAAGTCACGTCTTTGTGATCAGGAAGTAGGGGTAGTTAAAGAATTCTGCTGCCTTGAGGGCAGGTGAAACTGAAGACATTACAGAGCTCCAATTAGAGCTAACCTTAGCTTGACTGTATCATAGTACTGTAAAATCAGTTACCAGATGATGACTTTTGAGTGGTTTGATGCAACCCGCCAGAGATTGCATCTTCTAGGAGCAGCACTTGTACTCCACGTCTTGAATTATTTGCTCGCTGTATTCCATTGTCTTTATTGTCCTAGAGTTTCTGTGATCTGCAAGTTATTCCCTGAAGGCTTAACTAATGTCTTACTATCCTGCCCCTTCTTTCTGTCAGTATAGTTCATATATTCCTTTCCTCGCCGATTCTGTGTAGAAGCCACTCATTCCTAAACTTATCAGTCCACCTTATTTTCAACAGTCTTCTGTGGCATTGTTTTCATTCTCTTCTGTCCTGTTTTCAAACTGTTCATAGAATGCTGTACGTTATCAGAAATTACTTTCTCAATTGAGGCTCATGTTTGATACCAGCAGCTTTCTCTTAACCAGGAATGTCATCTTTTCCTGTGTTAGTCTGCCTTGTATGTCCTGCTTCCTTCGTGGGTCACTTTGCCCTCAAGGCAGCAGAATTCTTTAACTACCTCTACTTCCTGATCAAATTTTGATGTTTAGATTCTCGCTACTCTGATTTCTGCTGCTTCTCGTTACTAAGGTTTACTCTCAGTCTATATTCTGTACTCATTAAACTCCTGTAACTATTTTACATTTTCACTGACGACGGCAGTGTCATCAGAGAATCTCATAATTTATATCCTTTCACAGTGGATTTTGATCCCGATGTTAAACTTTCCTTTTATTTATTTTTTTATTTCCATCACTGATTCTTCGATGTATAGACTGAACAGCAGAGACGAATTGCTGCATTCCTGTCTTACTCCTTGTCAATGATTCACTCACAGACAATATACTGATTGATTTCACAGCTCCCAAGTGCTTACTGCAGAAAATCACAGTTTCAGTCCATGATGTCGATCATGTTATCACTAGTTCTGGAGGCAGAAGTACATCAGGTAGGTATTGCTTGTTGCGTTGTAGACGTTAAGGACATTTTAAGGAAGACTTCTTCTTTGCTGGCATCAGTCCATTCACTTCTGGGAAGTGGTGTCTGTCTCTCTCTGCCACTCGTTGCAATGCATGAGCCGTGCAAGTGAAGTGCGGTGAGTTTGGATCGCATACATTAAGAGATTTCTCCCCTTTCATCTATAGAGTGGCATCTGCATACATCAACAGGACTCGCGCTTCTTTTACGCCGCCGGCTGGGGTGACCGAGCGGTTCTAGGCGCTACAGTCTGGCGCCGCGCGGCCGCTACGGTCACAGGTTCGAATCCTGCCTCGGGCATGGATGTGTGTGATGTCCTTATGTTAGTTTTAAGTAGTTCTAAGTTCTAGGGCACTGATGACCTCAGAAGTTAAGTCCCATAGTGCTCAGAGCCATTTGAACCATTTTTTCTTTTACGCCACCTGACAATAGTATTTTAAGTCCTGAATTAATGAATGTAGCAATTGTTGAACTGATTGTTGCCTCCACAGGCTTATAATAAATTAAATAATGCTTAGAGGCAGCCTCAAACTTGCCCACAGTTACTTCAGGGATGCAACGGCCTACAGCATCCGTCGTCTTACCGGCAGACACCCTTAAAGGTGATTTGTCAGTGTCAGCGCAGATTTTTTTCTAATATGTTAAGGTTGCGGTATTTCTGCAAGAAATGTGCAAATTCAGGTACGGTACCTGAAGTTTATTCAAGAGTCTGGTTCCTGCATCTAGTGCGAGACACATTCACTATTAGATGATATAGGTTGTCCCTGCG
Source organism: Schistocerca gregaria (assembly GCF_023897955.1). NCBI lineage: Eukaryota > Metazoa > Arthropoda > Insecta > Orthoptera > Acrididae > Schistocerca > Schistocerca gregaria. Next base: position 430,068,204 of record NC_064926.1, read on the forward strand.
ACTGTGTATGTAGAACCTGTTTCTTTGAAGAAACCGTTGTTCATTCATGATATGTAGATTCCTTCGTAAATGTGCCCAGTTTGAGATTTCATCGTACATCTTATACGTTTATGACAGGTTTGGCAGAGCACTATTCTACCATTAGTGATTAAAGCCCTGTCGATAGGAATTCATCTTTTCACCTTTGATGACAACGGAGAGGCAACCGGTACCATGGTTAACCTAAATAAAGATGACTGTGACACACTGTAAAGCGTTTGAGAACAACCGATTAAAGCTTTTAAAACGAGTCATTGTTGTCGGCACCGAACTTATGATGCTTACCTTTGAGTCTAACGGGTTTGAGATAGTATAATAAACACGAGCCATGGTGGGCTCCCTCTTTGAATTCCCGCCCCGCGCGCCTGGCGTACGGTATATCACTTCTCGCGGCTCGGAGCTCGTAGCGACAATGGGCATAGTGGAGCCGCGTTCGGCTGGCACGGGTAGTAGGTATTTTGAAGCCGGACCGAAGGATGAGCTGCGCAGAGCCCGTAGACAGTACGTGCCGTTCGGCCGAAGTTGATGTGCCGTGGAGTGATTGGAAGCCCTTTATACGTCTTATCAACTTAATAGTTGTGGACACGGATGTTACCAAAAGACGGAACACTGGTGTTCTTTTGGCTATTTCGATTTTCTGGTGGTTCTTCTTGGTGGGAATCTCGTTATGCAAGGAGCTTTCTGATTCTATAAAGTTTCTGGTTTGAGTTGTGTTGTGTGACTGAATACCTTGAGCCGTTCCCTTCGAAAGGGTTAGGATAACGTGTCGTACCCGGAGACACTGGTTATTGCTGTTCAGTTTCCCACGTTCAGCAGTAGATTCGATTAATTGGTAATTTTGTGCAGTGTTTTACGAGTGATGGAACTGAAATAGTGGTAACTACTTATTCAGAACCGATACAAAAGAGTTACATGATTGCTGTCCTTCAGAGTAGTCACCAGCGTTGTGTAGAACCCGTTACCAGCGATGTGGAAGGCGTAGTATGCCGTTAGCAGAGCTTATTCTGTTGATGGTGCAAAATGATTGGTGGGTTGCGCAGAAAGTGTCACCGCTTCTGTCGCAGAGACCGTCAATGCACAGTATTACTGTTCGTTTGGGTTGGGTTGTTTAGGGAAGGAGACCATATAGCGAGGTCATCGGTCTCATCGGATTAGACCGAAGACCTTTTAGACTATGACTCAAAGATGTTACCCCAATACCAAGGGTGCGGTCCTGTTTACATTATTAAATTAGGGGTGTATTTTAAGAATCTATTTTCCTAGTTATGTCGAAATGGCTATAAGTTATTCTGCAGTCCAGTAGAGCTATTAGGTTTTTACCTTTTGAGATGAGTCTTAAACAGATATGTTTCAAAAATGGTTCACATGGCTCTGAACACTACGGGACTTAACATATGTGGTCATTTGTCCCCTAAAACTTAGAACTACTTAAACCTAACTAACCTAAGGACATTACACACATCCATGCCCGAGGCAAAATTCGAACCTGCGACCGTAGCAGTGGCACAGTTCCGAACTGAGCGCCTAGAACCTCAAGACCACCGCGGCCGGCAGACATCTGTTTCGAAATATTAATTATTTGTTCATTTGTTGAAGCATTTTGTGAGTTGTGGTTAGTAGAGTTGGAAATGTTGAGTCTTAAATCTAAGAACCGCTGACAGATAGAGATCTTAATTATTGCCTTGTTTAAACTGCCACTAACCCAAGGCGTCTAATTTCTTAACTTTGAAAACTTCAGTGTCTTCTTTTTAATACTGTTAACCTTTCTCACTTAAGCTATTTGTCTTAAATACAAATGATTCAATAAACTATGTTTAATGATGTGAACTCAAATCTGTCTACTCGTTCTTTTCCTGTTTGCCTGCTGGTGGTTTGTAAACACAGTAAAGAAACTTCAAATTTTTCCTGTATATGGCTTAGAAAATGGATGAAAACTCCGCAATAATATTAAAATACAAACAATTATTTAGTATGGTGCGAAATGTTTATTATACCTAAAAATACGTATAATTAATGGCATTCAATGAATATTGCAACACATTTTTTTAAAAATGAAAGCAGGTTGATAGTATTCAGGCTTGCAGTATACCATACTATTCCCCATTCTTCGACTAAAAAACCCGATTTTCCAACATAATCTTCGTTCAGTGCGACGAGCTTACGCCACCTCACTCGAAAGGCCCCTACGCCCACGTGGTGGGGTTCTACTGGCCAGCAGTCAGTGTCTTGCAGTTTCAATAACTTCCACATCATCCAAGCACTGCCGGCTGCGGTGGTCTCGCGGTTCTAGGTGCGCAGTCCGGAACCGTGCGACTGGTACGGTTGCAGGTTCTAATCCTGCCTCGGGCATGGATGTGTGTGATATCCTTAGATTGGTTAGGTTTAAGTAGTTCTAAGTTCTAGGGTACTAATTACCACAGCAGTTGAGTCCCATAGTGCTCAGAGCCACTTGAACCATCCAAGCACTGCTTCTCAGAGGGTGCATCCTTCATTGGGCCAAGCTGCTGGAAGTCAGACCACGAGATGCCCAGTCTATTGGGTGGATGAGGAACAACAGATCAAATGAAGTTTACTTACCACTACCAACAGAAACGTCCCACTGAGCAACGGGGTGTTTTAATGTGATCAGTCGATCACCTCATATTATTACAACAGATCAAATGAAGTTTACTTACCACTACCAACAGAAACGTCCCGCTGAGCAACGGGATGTTTGAATGTGAGATCAAATGAAGTTTACTTACCACTACCAACAGAAACGTCCCGCTGAGCAACGGGGTGTTTGAATGTGATCAGTCGATCACCTCATATTATTATGTTCCATCATTGCAGGGTCGCAGCAGCGTGCGGGCGGCATGCACGCGGGTGATCGGTCAGGTTTACGCCATCCTGTTTGCAATGATTGTAGACGCCTCACCCAACGCCTCACCATACATTTGTTCGTTGCGAGTTGTCTGTAGGAATTCTGAAAGCGCCTATGATTATCAGCATCGCTGGTTTTCCAAAAAAAAAGAAATTCAGTGACAGCTCCGCTTGGAAATGTCCTCTGTTACAGACACCATTCTGAAGACTATGTAGAGAGTCACCACCTATCAACACTTCATGAAGCGATAGGGGTTGAAGCGGAAATATTCCACGAATTCCCACAACAAATTCGATATTTCTTCAATAGAAACTGACGTAGAATAAAAGGATGAACGCCCCTCCGAAAAATTTGAAATAAGTGTCCTTCCAGTGCTATTCGTCAGCTTTTTAGATTTTGTTACAGCTAAAGTGCATACAAAGGAAAAGAATATGTAATTACTTATAATCCGGGCTCTAGTCATTACACTGTGACACAGGCACATGATACTGCATAAGGAAGCGTGTAAGAAAATGTAGCAAAACGCCTCGCGGCTGGGCGGCTTACCGTCTTGTTGCCGAGGTTGTAGACCCTGCAGTTGAGGTAAGCCGTCTTCCCCAGCAGGGCCGTCACGTTGCGCGACGCCGACCTGTCGAAGTAGGGGGCAGACCCTCCGCCTCCCAGTTGGTTGGCAGCACTGCCTCCAGGTGGCTGCGACCCGCCAGCTGCGCACAAAAGAAGGAAACGTCAGGGGCTGCCACTTAACAGTGTCGATACCTCTCAGGATTTTCAATATGTATCTTCTAAAAGAAAGTCACAAGTCTCGAATGTTACCAAAAACTATACTTTCTTCTACACACAGTACGAAGTTTTTTTCCTATACTCTTTAAAGCTATGCACTGGCCATCTTCACAAACGGTAAGTCTTAAGTCTCTTACACACCTAGCGACAAAGTCGTTGAAAACGTGTAGCGGGACATGTCTCAGAAATGTTCCGCAACATTTTTCTCGTGCTACACGAACGTCGTGATACAAACGTCGCAAGCCTCAGGTTCCTTATCGATACAGGGAACTGGTGAGAATGTTACAGGACTTACTGTAGTCCGTATGCCCTTAGAGTCAATTTCTAGTTAGGAGACTGGAAATAGGTAGTAGCTGTGGGATGTGACAGGCCTAGGCTACAAAACCAGAAACAGAAAGAGTAATTCTATGTCCCATTTGGCAAAAAAATGCCAAATATCATAACACATGGAAAAAATATAGAATTTACAATCACAATTCAGGAGACAGCGCAAAAAAGTTGTGTGAGTAGAAAAATTTACTTCTCCGAAAAAAAATAGTAGTTTATTTACCACCCACTAGAATATGCAGTACAGAGCCATGGAATCCAGGGAAAACCGGCGAATGGATAGCGGTGCAAGCGATGACGACAATCTGCCAATAACGTAAATACGTTTTATTTAATTTCTCAATTTAGACACTACAGTACACTGATATTTATCTATACAACAATGAGAAATATTACATATCTATTTATACATAGGTATTATTATTAATTCTGACAAAGAATTAGATGTATACATATCCACTAATGTCTCATTCACATATTAATTCCCCAATTCATAGTACAGAAATTTGTATTGTTGTTGTTGTTTTAACTAGCCGGTGTGCCGAGCGGTTCTAGGCACTACTATCTGGAACTGCGCGACCGCTACGGACGCAGGCTGGAATCCTGCCTCGGGCATGGTGTCTGTGATGTCCTTAGGTTAGTTGGGTTTAAGTAGTTCTAAATCCTAGGGGACTGATGACCTCAGAAGTTGAGTCCCAGCCAGAGCCATTTTTTGTTGCTATTTTAGTTGTTCTTTTATCTGATCTTCTCTGCTTGATTCCAGTGTTAACCTCTTTCTTTTAACATTTGCTGATTTGTCTAGTTAAATTGACTCTGAAGGTGTGGACCCTCGACTTTGAATGGGTACTGTCGCCACAGCGTATCGGAACTATTGGTATACAATGTTGCGCAACTTTGTCACCAGTTGTGTTGGAGGCTTTAGTCACCGTATGATGACTGAGACGTGGCACATGTTGTCATACAGGACAACATACATCAACTCATCATATGTTTGCTAATTACAATGGTAGACGGCCATTATATGGCTGAAACTGGTCATAAGTGAAAGCTGTTACTGTGTTTAAAAGGAATATTAAAATAGTTTAATACGTGCCAGTTACTGTTCTCAATGGACCTAATGTCGTTCTTCCAAAAGTTTTGTGATCATTTTAACTGAAAAGAAGAGGGAGCTTTAACGTGCATGCTCTCAGGCGTGCAGTACAGCACTAACTGCTTGAAGTCTATATTTTTAAGTTCATTAAGCAACTGAAACTTGAATTTTAGTAGCCGAAAGAGATGGTGCATATACGAATCTGTTAAACAGGTAATAGCGTCAACATACAGTAAAAGAAACAATTAGTCAAGCACCAGAAGTTGCTAGCGAACTTCCTTGCTGAGCGCAAATGTAGATGATGTCTCACCCACGGAGTAAAGTTAGGTTCTTATTTTACTCTGTTATAATTCGAAGAACGATATACTTCCATTTGTGAGCTAATGGTATAGGATGCGGTAAAGTTGACGTACTTTTCACCAGTGCAACAGTTTATCAACACGCGAACTACGCATTCTGTCCGCTAATACGATACATAGGCAGTGCTACTGACCGATGACAGTCACAATCAGGACAGTCACAATCTCCTGCATAGAATCAGGAAGGTTACACTCCTCGTAATTTGGGCCCTCACAAAGATTCATATGGCGCCTTATCAGAACATTCTGTTACGCTATTATATCATCAGAACGCTGAAAGAATTGACCAGTGACGTCAATCAGAGGCCATCCTCTGGGTTGCAATGTGTGAATTATGTTTTGTTACATGCAGGCAGTCTCTCATTTCTGCCAAAGGAAGTAAGAAGTAGTAGCACGTCTTCTGGACGTGGTGAGAGGCTGAGTCCAGATCATGTGAGGCGGTTGTTGGCTGGAAGACAATAGAACCGCGAGAGGCCTTTCTAGCCCAGTGGCGTCTCGATGCACGATGGGGCAGGTGGTCTAGGATAGCACCAGTAAACTCCCAAAAACTGATTGAACCTGTTTCCTTAAATAATGGAATTCCCATGCATAAAATATCACATGTCACCAATAGTGTGTCATGTAATCACGTAATTTTGCAAGTACGTTCAGTGGCATTCATTGATGCTGACTGCAAAACGTGTTGCGAATGTAATTAGTGGTGAATAAGCGATAAATTAAAATTTGATGCCTGATGCTGACGTTGTACTGCATAAACAGGGAGAGTATAGAAAGTGATAAACTTTCTTCCTTTCATGATTTTCTGTGGGACGTGAGCCGGAAAGTTTCACAAAAGTTTGAAATTACGTGTGAAGTTTGTTGGAAATCGTTAAGTTCTCTCGTTTTTAAATACAGGATAAATATAGTCTGGGTAATCTGCGCGCCACAAGTTACACTGCTTCAGGATAGACACGCAGATTCTAAATGTAATACATGGCTTACTGTATAAAATATTTTAAAAAATATTGGAAACTCGGAAACAGCTTCACCTGTACGAAAGCTCTTCTTGTACGGCTCAGACTGTTTACAGCAACATCGTCAGGTGAATATATATCTCAGATCATAAGATGATCAACACTGGGAATATATGAAAGACTTAACATTCTTCATCAATTTAAAATGGAAACTATATCTCCAAAGGAGGTGAAAATTAAAGCTGCAACGTAACGATGCAACCCCTGATTAACTGGCAAGACTGCCAACCGTTCGAATGATAAAAAATGGAAAAAGTAGTAGGTCCAAAACAGTATTTCCACTGTAGAAAAGCAAGTGCCATTATACAGGAACTCAGACTCAAGAGGCCCAAAGGACACTACCTAGAAATACTTAATACCTTTTCTACGTGAGTGGATATTGTGATACAACTAATCACAACTGCAAGGTTTTGTTTCCTCTTTCCGAGAATTAAACATACTACGGGTAGGAAGTCTTCACTCATCAGAAATCTTATAGTTCTTTCGCATTAGGTATACTACGTTCACCTGATTTAACGAAAGGTCTTTTAACGAATAATAAAAAATAAATACTTCTGCAGAAATATCTGCAGAATATTTATCAGATGACGTGAAAATCATCGTTGTCATCCATAGCTACTCCAAATGCGACTTAATATCTATTAGTTAATTTTACTGATGATGCCATGCTACACACTACTGTACCCAAACTTTAATTAGTTCTGACAGCGGCAGAAAGTGAAGGGAAGTCGTTCACGATAAAGGGTTTATAACATGAGACGTTTGATTCATGTTCTCCATGTAACGGTAGAGGTTAGAAGTATTGAGCTTGGTTGCTCTGAATGGACTTATGCACCAATGCTCATAGAATTTACTTTGCTCCCTCTCTCTCTCTCTCTCTCTCTCTCTCTCTCTCTCTCTCTCTCTCTCTCTCTCTCTCTTTCTCCCTCTAGTAATGAGGAAATGAATTACTGACAACGAGCTCAGATCCCTGTTAGTTCCTGCCGTAAAATGGATGAGTGCAGTTACGTTCAGCCCACAGCTGCAATGAATTACCCTAACTGCAATTTATTTCACCTCTCTGTCCCGAATGAACATAAATAGTGGAAATTGCCCTGTGCTACTTCGCGTACCAGATATCTTCCACCCCTTCCACCAGCCTCTTGTGTAGTGTTGACCGACACTTGAGGCTATATTACAGTAGTAGGTTCTGTCAATATATGCTGCCATCGTCAGCCAGCTTGTCTTTCTGTCGCTTGTGAAATAACGAAAGAAAGCAGTTCGCCACTTTTCGCATGCAAATATACCATTTAGTAACATATTCATTACTGCAGCCGCATAAAAGAATTCATGTCGTTTGAGCTGTGCTTCCTTATTCATTAAAATTTGCAAGCAATTTGACAGGATTAAAAACATGCTTTTTACGTGTTCGTTACCTAACTACCATTGGTATCTCTTTTCACTCAACTAAAGTTATTGTGAAAAAGAGAGTCAGATTTTCGTATATTAGATACGCCTAAGAATCTTTTGCTTTGTTTCGATAGTTTCAGCAACAGTTTTTTTTTAAAATCTTATGGAACTTAACTGTTAAGGTCATCAGTCCCTAAGCTTACACAATACTTAACCTAAATTATCTTAAGGACAAACACACACACCCATGCCCGAGGGAGGACTCAAAGCTTCGCTAGGACCAGCCGGAAAGTCCATGACTGCAGCGCCTCGGACCGCTCGGCTAATCCCGCGACGCAACATTTATTAAACGAGCTAAAATTTCTTCATCGAGAGCAGACGGCATATTTCCAGTATAGAATTATAATCAATGTTTATGGAAGCATCCTATCAGTCATTGCACGATAGCTGTTAAGTCTTAGTTCGAATGTCACAGAGCACTGCAGCACCATTTCCTCAGCTGATTATAACCTTGTTACGTCGTCAGTAGACCGTCTACATACACTCTAGTTCCTGCTGTAGCATTAAAGCTAACAATAAACAGGATCATCCTGAACGACGATACTACGTATGAATCGACATATCTTCATCTTACCAGTAAGATGTCTGTCAATATATCTGCTTTGACATCAATGGCCGTTATAGCTCGTTCGTGCCCCATTAGTTCCGAGTGGGGCGTTATGACTTACGTCTCGGTGAAGATGTGAGTGGCCAGCACACTGCGCTGTTACAAATAACAGGGCTCTAATCCTAGCAAAGCCACTTTGCAACGTAATTCCATTTGCTATACACTTCAAGGGAAGGAAGGGAGGAATATTAGAGTTCTGCTTCTCATCAACGGTGAAATCAATAGAGATGTAACGAAATCTTGGCTAGTACTACGATGGCATAGGAAATGTGTATTATCCACACCAAGGAATCATCCCAGAATTTACCTTAACCAAAGACAAATAAATTCAAAATATCAATTTCTACCCGGGGAACTGAACGGTAGTCCGCCCCCCCGGAATACGAGACCAGCTTTTGGCAATACTGCACTCCCGTTTAATTTACCTCTAGTTTACAATGATGTCCAATGTTAATTAGCATGTCTTGACGCTCGGCAAGTAATAATCGAGTAAATAGATAGTTGTAGCTAGAAAAAAAAAGAATCGTTTTAAGGACGGAAATTTAAACAATAGTTTTGGATCTGCGACATTTAAAGTGATAATACATTAAACGACAGGTTCCTTAAAGGTGTTTGTTGTTCTTCAAGGGATCAGTGTGAAACAGTTACGTTAAAATGGTTATCGAATATATTCGTAATTTGGCGCAGTCTATCCCAGTACGTACAATCTGGGCAGAAAGACTCGGATCAGTGGTACTACGGAGTTTGGTTAACGTAATACGGCGTCACTCGCCCGGGAACAACATCCTCACTTGCTCCTGACTATGCAAGGCTCCACTAAAATTTTCTCTGCTATGATTGGAGGAAGTCCTCTTTCCGGAAGCTGCGTTGTATCGGCAGGAAATAGGACTTTTTAGCTGGTAGGTGACAATCTGGTAGCGGGAGCAGCAGTGCATCGTCTTGTGGTGGCCGTTGCGTTAATTACCATGGGAACTATTGTTGATCGAGAGTGTAATGGATGCAGCCACAGTGTGAAGGGACGTGTCAGGAGAAACATACAGTTGTTTTAAGACGATAAATCAGGACGCGCGGATAAAGTATAAGGCCACGATTGTGACGACAATATTCAACTGTTACGATAATGACACCGTCAAACTTGTGGTGTGCAGACACGAATTTTGGTTATTACTTGATTGATGTACCAGCAAGTGATAGTGTGACTGTAATCAAAGAGAGTACACACAAATTTTGTGTTAATACAGCGCAATGGGCAAGTCCGTAATGGAACATGGCATCCCTTAAAATATACGTTGTGCTTTCTACTGCAGGTTAACTCATTACATTCCTACAATTTTAACTTCACAACACTAGAAGCCTGCGGCGGTGGTCTCGCGGTTCTAGGCGCGCAGTCCGGACCGTGCGACTGCTACCGTCGCAGGTTCGAATCCTGCCTCGGGCATGGATGTGTGTGATGTCCTTAGGTTAGTTAGGTTTAAGTAGTTCTAAGTTCTAGGGGACTAATGACCTCAGCAGTTGAGTCCCATAGTGCTGAGAGCCATTTGAACCATTTTCAACACTAGAATATCTCAACAGAGCCACGAATTGGTGCTAAAAGCTGCTGCGAGAGGGAGATCTTGAGAATGAATCAGGAAGGTGTTCTTTAGAGAAACGTAGCGAGGTGTGGCAGAATTGTACATATCCAACCACAACCAAACGCCATGACATATAACTCGTTAACACCAAGGGAGTTTTGTAAATGAATATAAATGCTAAACTGTAATAAAGCTCCACAGGGAGCATGTCAAGAGATATCTCGGTCGTGGTGATTTCGTAACTGGCCAGTTACAAGATGATCGAGATAGTAAGGATTCACTCTCACATATTGAGGTCATGGTGGAGTTCGGAGAAATTTTTAATTACTTCTTCGGAATGGTTAAGATAAATCACCACATGAGACTTCGTACATACAGTTCTTCGAACAATTCATCAATTTTATTCGGAAATGTGCTTCATCTAGGTCATAGTTATTTCAGTAGGTTGGACTCCATGGAGTTAATGTTGCCCCACGACCGTGATACAATCCTGGACAGATAGCATCGGTCGACATACCACCTCTATGGTATTCCAGATCTAAATGTCAGTTAACAGCAGGGATATCATCAGTACTAAGAAATAAAAAGTAGACTAACGCAGCAATCAGATATTCGAAAAGTGCATCACAGGGGAACCATGTCACTGGTGCATAAAATGTCATTTGCACAATGACATACAATTACAGGTAGTCATGGAGACTCAACATAGTTACAATGGCGCATATTGCAATATAACTTTCACATGTAGAAGCAACAATCAGACTGGGAGCTTTGTTTAGAGACCTACACAACTAACCTCCGTTTACACCATGTAAGATGGCCAACGCTCTGTATTTCCATTTTTCATGTATGAAAAAGTTGATTAAGATAAAAAAATTATACATAACAGTGACATTAAACAAAATAATTATAATAAAATATTAATTTGTCAGGAGACATATACATGAAAATAGAAATTGAGGAAATAATGAGATACAGCAGTCCATTATCGTGAAACTTTCTACTGCATAAAATATTAAAACAAAAAGAACAAGCTGGCAATGGAACTATAATCGTCCAGTATTTACTGTATTTTATAATCAAAAAATATTTAATTTTATTACGTATTATCTGCATGCATTTGTATTCGTAATTTAATCACAAATAGAAGCATATGCAGATAATATCTAATGAAATTCTGAAATTCTGCCTACCTGGACTGAAGTACAGTGAAATATTCATAATATGCTTGTTAACAGATTTCAGAGAACATTGACGTTAAGAACTACATTACAAGGTCAACACTCTGTAAATACTGGCAAGACGGCTTATATTTTTAGTTGTACTGTTTCAACTAACATGGTACACTGTCGTCCTTTACTACACGGGGATGGGTCTGGTAAATTGAATGCACCCCTCCTACGTCGACACCACGCCTTCTATGTAGGACTTGGCCACCAGAAATCTCCTCGCACCTTGTTGCTCGGTGAGCGAGTGGTAATGAGAAGCACCCTTTTTGGGACCGTTTAACAGCCGCCTCCTCAATAAAAGGCAATATGGCGACCTAGGAGTGACACACTCATCATTGCGCTCCCGCCTCTGTGTATTGAATGTCGAAAAGCAACATTTGAGCTCAAACACTAAGTCACATTTCCAGTGTACACATTGCCCACTTCGTAGTGTAGATTTTAACGTCAATGTATGCTACTAAGTTTGGCATTTTGTACAACAATAACTAGGTTCTTGGTTAGTGTACTTTATCAGTGTCTTGTTTTCATGTTATTTTTGTGGTCTTAGCACTGAAGACAGCAGCGCTGTTAGCTGAAATGTAGACTGCAGTGAAATACAGATGATACTCTGTCACTGTTGTTTAGTTTGTACGTATTCATGAACCAAATGGCAAGCACAATTAATCAACGTGCATAAAAAATAAATACTTCGTGCACAATGTCTACCAATATGAATCAGTAATGGCATTAAGGCTGTGGACCCAGTCCTCATCAATTTTTTTGTTCGTTCGCTTATACCGGTCTGCAACGCCGTTATCCACTGAAATTACCGCACCAGACTACTGCAGTACGCCACTATAGCAGCCAAAAGAAAATGGTGCAGTCCATTTGCACTTCATTCGTGTGCTGCACGAAATTGTTTTTGTTGTACTGTGTGGAGTTTAGGGCGTACTACCACAGCAGACACCTATGTGAAAAGTGACACGTAAATTAATTACGTTATTATATTTATTAGCAGTCATAAGTAAAAGCAAGTAAACACAATATCTGAATTTAATTGGTTGTAGTACTATAAAACACTGGACGGATGCGCAACATACACAGGTGTTTCTGTCTGAACGAGATAGAAACGTTGATTTAATGACGTTGGAGGAACTACTGGATACAATAACGCCTAGCAAGAACAGGAAGACGCCCGGGTGTGACCAAATCAATACAGAACTAATAACATACGCACCAGATATTGCAAAAATAAGAAAACTCAGTTTTATGAATATGTGGTGGCAAAGTGGTTCTATATCTGACGAGTGGAATATAGCCCTTACGTGCGCAATGTATAAGAAAGGAAACAGACGTGAATGTCAGAACTACATAGGTGTCAGCCTGAGTTCATGATATAGACTGTGTGCTGGGCTTCTAACAAAACGACAACCGTCGATTGCTGAAACCGTATTATCTGACGCCTACACGGTTTTCTAAAAGCTGATCATGCTCTAACTGTGTCTTCACCGTGAAACAACTAATAGAAAAACATCGTTAATTCAATTTATCAACTTTTTTGCATTCATTGACTACGAAAATGGAGTTTGATTGAATAAATCGGAAGAAACTGTGGAAAATATTAAGAAACAGTGGGATTCCATCTTATATTATAAGATACAAGGTTTATACATGAATAAATAAGTACAAACAAAATTAGCTGTCAGCAGACGTAACATGAATGTTGTAAATCGAGGCTTTAGTTGAGGGTGTACCCTCTCACCCAACCTTTTTGATATTTATATCGATGAAATAACGAGAACTTGATTAAAGACAATAAAACACTCAAAAATTAACGATTAGGATATTAGCGTACAGCTTTTTTCTGACGAACAAGTAATTGTTAGTCAGAATGAAAATGACTTACTAGAAGTAAAATAGCTAAAGGATACAATCTGAACATCTCAATCACGAAGACAAAATCAGTAGCAACATTAAGAAACCAACCCTTCCTAGTTAAGACTCAAACTCTCACTCGGATCGTAGTTTATATATTTAAATATTTAGGGTACATATTACGTATAGGGCAAACAATGAATATAAACTAAGTTAGACCTATTTAACTATTTCTGTGGAATTTTACGCAGAAAATTAGGAAAGGAAGTCCACAGACATACTCTACTAAAGTTAGTGAGGCTGTCATATCCATTCTGCTTTTGTAAGTAATTCATCCTTACTGTACTGGAACAAACATGAATGAGCACGATGTTGGAGTAGTGAAAAAGATCCTTGACTCTGAGTTTTGTTTTATCTGTGGTGGGCGTGATAGTCAGCGAGTTGTACATCGCTGAGACATTCTTGTTTGTGGCATAGTAACGTGCACTTGAGTTTCTTAAAGATTGAGATTTGTGTTCTATGAATATGGGAAAAGCTATCTAGAATACTTTATTATGGAGATGAAAACTGACATAGAATACTTTCACAGTGATGGTTTTGGAGGATTTTAAGGTATATTTGTAGTTTCTTTGTGATGATAGATTTTATTATTGTCAGAGTCTTCTTGTGTTGTGCAGCCTTTTTTATTTATCAAAAACGAAGGGAGGAGGGTGTGGCGCAGTGAATGTAATAACTAGATTTCTGATGCAAAGAAATAGCACACTAGTTGCGTAAAAAAATAATTTTTAATGCAACGGGTGCTCTACTTCTTCACATCGGAATTATTCAAAAACAGTTACAAAAAGTGATGAACAAATTTCTAAAGGAGAAGATGTCTTGGCGGTGGGTGCAGACGTGTGAGCGGAAATGCTCAAGTAATCGGCGCTGGGCGCTACCAACAGAAATTGCAACGTTTTGCTTCACCATGCAATTTTCCAACATCACCGTGAAAAAAAGGTTTATTTCGACATGTAGCCAATGGGCAATTAAGAAAATAAGGTATGAGAAGTTAACTCGAATGAAATATTACAAGAAAATGCAGCATGTAGACTGTTGTTAATTAACAACATAGCACAACACAATAGTCGACCAAAAAAAGTATTGTAACACAAGATTTTCATCTGCACAGCGTCCCATTATTAGCTAAAATTTTTTGGCATTAAGTGTTTTTCTTCCAAGTCTTGCTCTAAGGGGGATAGGCAGGCAGTTAGCTTGTCGATGTACAGAATATCTAGTAATAAAGTAGTATGCTATATTAACAATATGCCAACGATACATTTATACTCTGGTGTTGATATTTTTTCTTTCGGTAAATCATTACTTTTTGTTGATATATCAAGGGCAGATAGTAATATCTTTTTTGATGTTTTTAAAAATGTTAACAGTCTGACTCCATGCACAAAAACGGCATGCAGCATGAGTCTAGGCGCTTCAGTCCGGAACCGACCGACCGCTATGGTTGCAGGTTCGAATCCTGCATCGGGCACGGATGTGTGTTATGTCCTTAGATTAGTTAGGTTTACATAGTTCTAAGTTCTAGGGGATCGACGACCTCAGATGTTAAGTCCTGTAGTGCTCAGAGCCATTTGAACCATTTGCAGAATGAGAGGTACGACACTTTGTGTCCGAGCAGATCTCACATTACACTCCTGGGCACACAGTCTATAGTCAGGAGTGTCTGTTTTCGTGTTAGCATATACATTAACTACCAGTGAACCGTGTTGATGATGTTAAACAGCTGTTTTCTTGGAAGTGAAGCAGTAATTTATTTTTGTGGCTATTCCAAGTCAGACTTTGAACTTCATATCACGCGACGTTCATAATGTGCTTCAATACTGAGTTTTAGTTATGTTGGTCACTCAGTTCCCTTTGGCATTTAGTTATATTCCTTTTCGTTATTTCAGATTTTGTATTTCTTGTACTATAAAATTTTATTTCACGACACTGTTCACATCAGTCAATTTTTCTCCCGAACTGAATACGTTATCTGAAGCACACGTTACATGAGTAGAAACTTTCCGAAATCAGTGGTTTAAGTTTACTCTTAGACAGACAATATTTTGTAGAAAGCATACAAGTTGTACAGGGTGTTACAAAAAGGTACGGCCAAACTTTCAGAAAACATTCTTCACACACAAATAAAGAAAAGATTTTATGTGGACATGTGTGCGGAAATGCTTAATTTCCGTGTTAGAGTTAACTTTAGTTTCGTCTCTATGTACAATACTTCCTCGATTCACTGCCATGATTTCATACGGGATACTCTACCTGTTCTGCTAGAACATGTGCCTTTACAAGTACGACACAACATGTGGTTCATGCACGATGGAGCTCTTTCACATTTCAGTCGAAGTGTTCGTACGCTTCTCAACAACAGATTCGGAGACCGATGGATTGGTAGAGGCGGACCAATTCCATGGCCTCCACGCTCTCCTGAACTCAACCCTCATTACTTTCATTTATGGGGGCATTTGAAAGCTCTTGTCTACGCAACCCCGGTACCAAAATGTAGAGACTCTTCGTGCTCCTATTGTGGACGGCTGTGATACAATACGCCATTCTCCAGGGCCGCATCAGCGCATCAGGGACTCCATGCGACGGAGGGTGGATGCATGTAACCTCGCTAACGGAGGACATTTTGAACATTTCCTCTAACAAAGTTTTTGAAGTCACGCTGGTACTTTCTGTTGCTCTGTGTTTCCATTCCATGATTAATGTGATTTGAAGAGAAGTAATAAAATGAGCTCTAACATGGAAAGTAAACGTTTCCGGACACATGTCCACATAACATACTTTCTTTCTTTGTGTGTGAGGAATGTTTCCTGAATGTTTGGCCGTACCTTTTTGTAAAATCATATATGAGAGAGAGAGAGAGAGAGAGAGAGAGAGAGAGAGAAAGAGAGAGAGAGAGAGAGAGAGAGAGAGAGAGTGTTAAATTACGTCATCCGACCGAACTGAATACGCAAAATGTAATTGAAATGAAAAATGAAAATATGTGTGAAATCTTATGGGACCTACCTGCTAAGGTCACCAGTCCCTAAGCTTACACACTACTTAACGTAAATTATCCGAAGGACAAACACACACTCACACCCGAGGGAGGACTCAAACCTCCGCCGGGAGCAGCCACACAGTCCATTACAGCATCGCCTTAGACCACTCGCATAATTCATATAATAAAGTAATATTAGTAAAGGAGGTAAGAATATGTACACAGTGAACATTAATAAAACCGAAAAACTGCAGGGACTGAATCCTGTCTGGAAATGGAGGAAAAAAGGTCCGGTGAAAATGTGTCTGGAAATGCATCTTTGCCATCGGCTACAGCGAAACATGTTCTTGAAAATATTGAAATAAAATTTAGGGAGCCAAGCGTTATATCAGATTATTATTCACGTACCTATAGAGAAGCTATAGTTATTTATAAACGGCACAATAATTTTAATAGAAAAGAAGATAGCTTAAATTTAGATTAGACATGGCGGTCGATCTTGCACCAACGATGTGACAGTCGATCGAGAGTAATGACGTTAGTCAGAGATAGTTTCACAATCGACAGCAGGGGACGTGTGTTGGCGCCCTCAATGCGCTCTGTCTAAACGGGACATCCACCGTCCAGTAGCCAGTCGCTGAGTCACCTCGGAAGATGTTGCCCTCAGTTGTCACCGAAACGTCAGGAGGAAGAATTTCTACTGCTGGACCATGGCCTCTTATTCCGGAAGTTTTAATGAAAAAGATCTTTACGACGACCAATGAAGAGATGGTTTGTTCAGTTTCGAAGGAGACGATACGGACCAAAAGGCCCAATCCTTGGTAATGATAATGATGATAAGATACAAAACTTTTGACTACGCCTCAAAGAGCAGCTAGGTATGTGAGCCTTGTATCGAATCGTGCTACACCTTGTGTTTAGATTGCATTGGTTTTCCTTTCTTCCCCTGACGTGTTTGTATGATATGTTGTATGTCATTAAGTGGCTGCTTGGTTGTTTTTTCCCTCTGCTAACGATTCTGCATTTTTGCTTCCGGGAAACTGCTATGGAGGAAGTGAGATCTTTGACCGGTTGTAACCTCGGATGGTGGCGCGGAAGTAGGGGCGTTGCGCGTGCAGAGAGTGTGGTAGACACGGGAGGGCAGTGTGGCTCTCCAGCGCGAAGCAGGAGTGGGCGGTTGTACCGAACCGCCACGTGATGTATGTTGTTTGTGTGCAACGAGCGGGTCGAGTTGACGGAAGAGCTCCCCACGTATTGGTTGTATACAGAATCGCCCCACGAGTAGTTATTATTCATTTCGCGTTAGTGGGACGTTAACAAGCTTCTTTAAATCCTCCGTTTCAATACTGGAGTTAGACACCTAACATGAAGGAGCGGTCACTACCCGTCAACGTTGAAGAGAAGACGTGAACTCCAGTGACAGATCGTGTTGTCGCGTGACCGTGGAATGTTGGGTACGCTGGCTACGCGTACGGGGTCGGATGTGTGGATCCTTGCTATCGGAGGTCGTGTACTGCCTCTTCGAGCATAATTGCAAGTTAAGTTGTTGGAACGTTTAATCATTAAGTAATAATTTTGTGTAACCAGCGTCTCTTCTGCCTTGTGGCCCCGGCGACCGGGTTTCCTGTCCCTGGCACCGGTGTAATTGAAGACAGTGATCTTCCTTCCTCCTCTCGTTACTGTCCGATGGGAAGTGTAGATTTGGGCAGTTTAATTGTTCCGCTATTCTGTCGTGGGCCATGAGTAAATTCATGCCTTTTGTTCGTTGATCATGTGGTCGCTCATTCAGGACTGTGTGGTGTAATGTTTCCTTGCGCGAGGTTAGCTCTAACCCTGTCAGCAAAGTAAGCCATATTATAAAAAGTTTTCGCTGGCTAAAGGTCGGTGCGGTGACCAGCCTGAGAGTGGCAGTTGTGTTTACGGGCGTATTGAAATTGGTCAGTATTCTGTCTAGCTTGAGTATCCCTGAGTGGGTCATTTGTGGCCGCCTTACGCAGGTCCGTCATATCTATTATGTTCTAATGATATTCGAGGACACTTTTGCTTTAAAAACATTTATTTTAATTTCCTCCATTCCTTTATTGGTATTAATCGTGTGTTTGCTGAGATATCATTTGATTTTTATTTAATGGCGGTGTTGGTAACTTCACTAGCTCACCGTACAGAATTTTTTTAATAAAGTTCTGTATTGACTTTAGTAGCCTGTTTACTAATGCTCTTCAAATTTTTTAAATTGTTGTATTGCTATAAATTACTTTGATTGGCGTTAGCGGAGTGTTTTAAAAGGTATTTCATTGCCGTACTGCTAGTTTCTGTGTTTTTTTTTAAAACTGTTGTATTGCTGTAAATTACTTGATTGCCGTTAGCGGCATGTTTCGAAAGGTTGTTTATTGTCGTATTCCTATCTTCTGCTTCTTTTTTTTTTTTGCCAGGTCGCAGTGACCGAGCGGATCTAGGTCGCAGGTTCGAATCCTGCCTTGGGCATGGATGTGTGTGATGTCCTTAGGTTAGTTAGGTTTAAGTAGTTGTAAGTTCTAGGGGACTTATGACCTCAGCTGCTAAGTCCCATAGTTCTCAGAGCCTTTTTTGTGTTTTTTTTAATATTAATTGTTGTACTGCTATAAATTACTTGATTGCCGTTAGCGGCTTGTTTAAAAGGCTGTATATTGCCGTACTGCTAGTTTCTGTAAGATACGAATAAAACATATGTGAAAATCTCAACTCGACAGTAAACTACTAGAAATTTGGCCCCGTTTCCCAACTGGTGGTCTGGCTTGTAGTAACCGTAACCACTGTGTGTGCCGGACAGTATGCTAGCCTTCTGCATACGTCCTCTTGCACTATGAAACTGTGGGTGCGTCTAGCTAACTTGACCCTTAATTGGTCCTCCCGCACCTAGCCAGCCGGCAGCGATCGGTCGGTGGAGAGGCGGTCAGCGGCCGCCGGCAGCCCTTGACCCAGTTGGCAGACGGGCGCCCCTCCCCCTCCCCTCTCCAGTTTCCCTCACACCATTAGCTGCGGATGTCACAGCGCGCTGACGTATGGGCGCCTGCGCGCGGCGTCAATGAGCCCGCCGACGCCGACGCCGCAGCCGGCGCTGAGTCCGAAACCGGCGCCTCCACCGCTGCTCGATAAACATGGCCGCCAGCCACCAGCCACCGGTCTCCCCCGCCAATTTATAGGCGAGGCTACGGCGCACGTACCGGCCTGTCCTCGAGTGTCCCGTTCCAAACGGATTGCTGCAGCCGCGGCCATAATTGCAGCAATAGCTTAGTCTCTCAGCGGCAGCTCCGCGCTAACAAGCCCGGCCGGCAGTCCTTGTCAGCCGTACCCCGTTATCCGCGCACACTGTTACTGCTGGTGACGGACGCACCGGCAGGTGGCGACATGTTCATAGGCCGCGTGACACTGCTTAAATGTAGTACAGGATTTCCGTAGTAAGACAGCCACTGACGTTCGCGAAATGAAAAATACTATACTACTGGCCATTAAAATTGCTCCACCACGAAGATGACGTGTTACGGGCGCGAAATTTAACCCACAGGAAAAAGATGCAGTGATATGCAAATGATTAGCTTTTCAGAGCATTCACGCCTAAAACGTGCTGACATCAGGAAAGTTTCCAAACGATTTCTCATACACTAACAGCAGTTGACGGCGTTGCCTGGTGAAACGTTGTTGTGATGCCTCGTGTAAGTAGGAGAAATGCGTAACATCGCGTTTTCGACTTTGATAAAGGCAGGATTGTAGCCCATCCGATTGCTGTTTATCATATCGCGATATTGCTGCTCGCGTTGGTCCTGATCCAATGACTGTTAGCAGAATATGGAATCGGTGGGTAGAGGAGGGGTAATACGAAACGCCGTGCTGGATCCCAACGGCCTCGTATCACTAGCAGTCGAGATGACAGACATGTTATCGGCATGGCTGTAACGGATCGTGCAGCCACGTCTCGATCCCTGAGTCAACAGATGGGGACGATTGCAAGACAACAACCATCTCCACGAACAGTTCGACGGCGTTTGCAGCAGCATGGACTATCAGCTCGGATACCATGGCTGCGGTTAACCTTGACGCTGCATCACAGACAGGAGCGCCTGCGATGGTGTACTCAACGACGAACCTCGGTGCACGAATAGCTAAACATTTTTTCGGATGAATACTGGTTCTGTTTACAGCATCGTGATGGTCGCATCCGTGTTCGACGACATCGCAGTGAACGCACATTGGAACCGTGTATTCGTCATTGCCATACTGGCGTATCAGCGGGCGTGATGGTAAGGGGTTCCATTGGTTACACGCCTCGGTCACCTCTTGTTCGCATTGACGGCACTTTGAACAGTGGACGTTACATTTCAGATTTGTTACGACCCGTGGCCCTACCCTTCATTCGATCCCTGTGAAACCCTACATTTCAGCAGGATAATGCACGACCGCATGTTGCAAGTCCTGTCCGGCCTTTCTGGATACAGAAAATGTTCGACTGCTGCCCTGGGCAGCACATTCTCGCGATCTCTCACCAATTCAAAATGTCTGGTCAATGGTGACCGAGCAACTGTGGTATCGTGTTGAAGCTGCATGGGTAGCTGTACCTGTACACGCCATCTAAGCTCTGTTTGACTCAATGCCGAGGCGTCTCATGGCCGTTATTACGGCCAGAGGTGGTTTTTCTGGGTATTGATTTGTGAGTATCTTTGCACCCAATTTGCGTGAAAATGTAATCACATGTCAGTTCTAGTATAATATATATGTCCAATGAATACGCGTTCATCATCTGCAATTCTTCTTGGTGTAGCAATTTTAATGGCCAGTAGTGTATTAAGTTTATTTGAGTATCCAGGTACCTCTTAATAGCTGACCGTTCTGACGATCCACTCCATAAAGGAGAAACACTACATAGTAAAAGCGGAGATGCTTTCGTAGAATTCGTCAGCCTAGAAAAAAGCGATCGATATTTCAAAAAGTGCTAAATATCCGAAAATTTCGGGAAAATAGGCGTAAATTAAAGCTGAAGTCGGATCGTATGCAGTACGATATGTATGAGAGCCAAAACGGATCAGTAAGAATGGAAGACCTAGAAAGAAATTCTCGGACTAAAAACGGTACAAGGCAGACTCGCAGTCAAGTCACATTAAAGTGACCACTGCCTACTTTTGACATTAACGTGCAATAACCACTTCCAGACGGTGCTAGTAGCAGCACTAGTAGTGGTATATAAATCATGTCAGGGGGTCACGGATAACACGGTAGCCGTTATGGTAATGTAGATACGGAGCTGTTTATGTTAAGAACGAAGGGTAAGGATGATTGGCTTCCGTTGCATCGGTGGAAGCATTCGCAAAACGGCTAAGTATGGAAACTGTTCTAACAAATTTCGTTCTTGCAGCCAGTCGTCGTTCAATACTTCACACGATATTTCAACTGGGGACGTGCCAGTCATCTTCAGGGCAGCCGTCGCAGACTGGCGAAAACGTCCTCCGTTCCGCAATATATAGCGTACCGTAACTATTCTGCGCATGCGTCGAAAACTTGACAGATGAACCACAGTGACCGCCGGCAGCGCCCTCGCTGGTGGAATAGCAGAACTCAGTCGCCCTCTGCGTCGCTGTTTGCCACGACCGTCGACACACTCTGTCGTCTTAGATTTGAGAAAATCGTGGAGATGATGCACTGTCCAGCTGGTAGCCGCTGTCACGGTTTAACAGATTTTCGCCAGTCGTGTTTCTACGGATTCTTTAATAATGGAGTCCCAGAAAGACGTTGCTGTGAAAAAAATCATTGTTTTCTCATACTCCATTGAATATCCAGTAGAAATACAATGTTTAGCAATAGCGGACTTGCTTGGCTGCAAATGGCGGGTGTAACGTTGATGTTCAGTGCAGCGTTCTTTCACGGTGCGTGTGGTTTGACTTATGTAACCCGTACCACATTGGCACGGTATCTTGTGAATTCCGGTCTTTCCTAGTATCAGATTGTCCTTAACTGATCACACAAGGTCCGCAGTCTTTGATGGTGGACGGAAAACTACTTTTACCTGAAATTTTATGACTATTGTTGCTATTTTAAACGAAGTGTTGCCAACGAAAGGAAGAAAAGCTAAAGATTGTTCCGGCTTGTTGTCCTTTTTATTCACTTCCTGCTCCTTAGTTTTAACTGTTAGTGCCCTGTTAATCTGTCGGATGGAATACCCATTTTCGCTGAATACTGTCTTTAGATGGGCGAGTTCTTGAGGTAAGCTATCTAGGTATGAGACAGTATGAGCTCTATGAACAAGTGTTTTAAGCAAACTCATGGTTTGCGATGGGTGATGGCAACCCGATGCTTGCACGTACAAATCAGTATGATGGGTTTCCGTTAAACTGAATGCCCTAGAGAACCATCATTCTTACTTCGAACCAGGATATCCAAGAAATGCAAACAACCATCTTTCTCTGTTTCCATGGTGAACCGGATGTTTGCTATGAATAGAGTTGAGGTGATGTAGAAACTCCGGCTGCAAGCCCGAAATTTGTTTGAACAGTCAACTCGCCGGGAAAATTTTAAAATTCACAAGTATGGAAAATGTTCGCATGTCACCGTGGTTAAATTATAGCGTGCATGGGAAAATGGCACTATCCAAAACGGGCACCGAAGTAAACGTGAGCACCGCGGGCCTGAGATGAGAGGGGCGAACAACGGATGTAGAGATATTTACGAGAATGGACATGCAAATCTTGAGCAACTGACCGCCCAGATGATACAAGGAACTACCAACACCGTCTCTTCAACGACCGTTCTGCGAGCATTGCTGTGTACACCTGGTTCATAGATCCATGCTGACTGCTGGTCATTGGTGATGGAGGCTGGAATTTGCTCGCCAGTAGAGCAACTGGACCTCCACTGAGTAGGGGAAAGGTGACCTTTTCAGATGAATTATACTTCATCGGATAGATGGCCCTGCTACAATCGTCGAAAGGGTCCAGACTGGATGAGGGAGCTTTCTGGCCTGGGGAATGGTGCTCGTCATTATGGAAGGCCCAGTTTATCAAAGCAGCTATACGTTTATCCTTGGGGACCACACCAACTCCGTAAGAGT
This sequence comes from Schistocerca gregaria, assembly GCF_023897955.1. Classification (NCBI taxonomy): domain Eukaryota; kingdom Metazoa; phylum Arthropoda; class Insecta; order Orthoptera; family Acrididae; genus Schistocerca; species Schistocerca gregaria. Next base: position 430,091,491 of record NC_064926.1, read on the forward strand.
AGATGCAGTTTGCCTCTCCTTAGCACGACTGCATGGGCTATCAGGCTAACGCAAAGTGTCACGCAGCTCGCAGTGTATGTGCGTGGTTCGAAGAGCATGATGTGCGTATCGTATTACTCTGGCCATAAACCTTCCCAGATTAAGCGTAATGGAGAATCTGTGCGACTACCTCCACCGGCAGTACCCTCCATGTTTCTTAGCCGACAATGCTAGCGCACCTAACGACTGCTTTGGAGACGGCATTGCTACACATCCCCGTTGGACCGTATAGAGCTAATTGACTGTATAACTGGGTAGGCTTCTGTGGCCAGAGTCTGTTGACATGCAGGTTTTTAGAATATGGTAGCGCGTCTACTGGAAGACGTGGGAGAAGGCCATTGCTGTAGCCTTGACGTAACGTTAATTTCTCCAGCATAGTTTTTTGTATTATGACGCGGTACTACGTTCAGGAAACTTTTATGTCAACCCATTGACTCTCATCCTATACATCTCGCTGCGGTCCTCACTCCCAGAAGTGGTCATTCACGCTTTCAACAAGTGGTCACATTAACGTGACTGGACAGTGTAAAACATATGTTAAGGAGGGGAATTAGAATGGTGAGTATAACACTATAGATGATAAGCACCGCTGTCCTCAGTGAAAATGAGAAAGAAATGCACGATTTGTTGAATGGTATAATGTGGAAACGCTACGGATCGAAAGTAAACCGAAGAAAGACGAAGCTAATGAGGAGAGCCGTAAAAAAGATTAGTGACGAATATGTCATCGAAACTGGCGGATAGCAAACAGACGAACTGAAAGAATCCCCCATTTTAATAGCATGATAGATACACATGATCGCTAGTACATGACCAACGACACAGGGACATAAAAAGCCAACAAGAGGGGCAAATATAACGTTCCTGTCTGAAAGACGTGTGCTAATCGAAATATCGACCCTAATTTGAGGAAAAAGTACGTGAAAATCTATGTATGGACTACAACACTGTATGGAAGTGAATGTTGATCTTGGGAAAACCGGAGAAGTGAAGAAACTAACCTTTTGAGAAACTACTGATAAGATGAGAAATGATAGAGTCCTAAGCAGTATCGGCGAGAAAAGATATATGTGGAAAATACTGAGAACAAGAAGGGTAGGACGACAGGCCGTATGTAACTATGTGAGAGAAAAACATGAGGGAAAACTGAAGGAGACAAAAATGGATCAAATGACTCTGAGCACTATGGGGCTTAACTTCTGATGTCATTAGTCGCCTAGAACTTAGAACTACTTAAACCTAACTAACCTAAGGACGTGAAACACATCCATGGCCGAGGCAGGATTCGAACATGCGACCGTATCGGTCGCGCGGTTCCAGACTGTAGCGCCTAGAACCGCTCGGCCACTACAGCCGGCGAAGGAGACAGTGGGACATATAATGAAATATATGCTACAAATACATGAGGACGATCGATGTATACGGAGAGGCTGGTACTTTCAAGACTGTGTACCTGGTCAGATAGATTTAATAAACTTCGAGTTAAAGAGGTTTGCCGCATGATCACTCCGTAAGGCTGTACTCCCAACAGCAAGCTTTTATATTTCTTCCGTACGCAGACATCACAACTACTGTTCTTCGCTGGTCGTTGGTGCTCGGTTCGAAGCCGATTACTGAAAACCAATCTATTCCATTCAATGAGTTTCCAGGTCGAAGACACGCCTGCAGACCACCGATAGTGGTGCAACACCCCGACTGTCGCCAGCAAAACTGCCGGATAGCCAGAAGGTCTGGCGTGGCATTTCTTTTCATAGCAGGACCCGTATGACTGTCATCTACGGCGCCCCCATAGCACAACAACTTCGACGTTTTGTTTCTCTTCATAGCAGGCCATCCTGGACGTACATTTCAGCAAGGTAATGCACACTTGCACACGGCAAGAGTTCCTGCTGCTTGTCATCGCTCTTTTCAAACCCTGCCTTTGCCTACAACGTCGCCGGATTCCTCCCCAATTGAGAACGTTTGGAGCATTAAGGGCTGCTCGGGATTTTGATGGTCTAACACGCAAATTGGACATGATTTGGCACGCAGTTCCTCAGGAGGAAATTCGACAGATCAATCAGTCCCAAGCCGAATAACTGCTGGCATAAGGAGCAAAGGTGGACGAACTCGTTGTTGACTTGGACGGTTTGTGAAGCTCTGTGAAGTTTGGAAGATAGGAGAAGTACTGGCGGAAGTGCAGCTGAGGCAACGGTCGCGTGTCCTGCTTGGATTTGCATAATTGGTATAGCACATTCTCGCGTAAGCCGATAATGGCGGTTCCGAGGTCCCTTTTGGCTGCCAGAAAGTGTCGAATTAAAACTTCTGTCAAAAGATGCTTTTGATACGGCTTCAATCAGTATAGATAACTGAAATTACTAAGTGCAGGAGAACTTGCTCCATCATGTACCGCAATAAACTTTCTTAAATACAATAGCTTCGTTTGTCAATAACATCGTTGTGCTTAGGTGTGAGTGAGTGTGGAATAGGAACCCTAAAATTGAGTATATGTGAGTAAATGTAATGTGATGATGTTGTTAGTACTACTAATTTTCTCCAGAAGGTTTCAAGACACGTGAGTTATATCGCCAAGAACGCAATTTTTTAATGAAACGATTTTGTTAATTTTTGTTTTCCAGGGTGTTCTTTTTACTCTTTCATCATAATGAGCATTAAAGGGAAAATGTGAATTTAGTGACCTACGTGTTTTACGAGATGTCCATTGTGCACCTCTGTCTTAACTTTCATAGAGATATGCAAGTGGCCTTTCGCTGTCGCTAAGCGGTTCTAGACTTTTCAATCCGGAACCGCGCTGCTGCTACGGTAGCAGGTTCGAATCCTGCCTCGGGCAATGATCTGTGTGATGTCCTTAAGTTAATCAGGTTTAAGTATTCTAAGTCTAGGGGACTGATGACCTCAGATGTTAATCCCCATAGTGCTTAGAACCCTTTGATCCATTTTGAGATATGTAAATGGAGAAATTCTCAGTACCCTGACTTGTTCGAAGTTAGTTCGCTGAACGTGAATTCCTTGACATCAGTTGGGTTAGATGCGGATCTACTATCCAGTAGTAGCACATGTAAATTTATGTTGTACTGAGCCGTTCGGAGTGGCCTAGCGGATATAGGCGCTTCAGTCTGGAACCGCGCGACCGCTACGGTCGCAGGTTCTAATCCTGTCTCGGGCGTGGACGCCTGTCATGTCCTTAGCTTAGTCAGTTTTAAGTAGTTCTAAGTCTAGAGGACTGATGACGTCAGGTGTTAAGTCCCATAGTAGTCAGAGTCATTTGAACCATGTTGTACGCTTTCTGCGTATCACGAGCGGTCGCCTTAACAGCTCCCGCTATTCGTGCACGTTCCCTGGAGCGACTCACACTTCCGTTACGTCACGCTGTCCACATATCGAGGTTTGGGCTCGACTCCCATCCCGACGCGAATTTTTACGTGCACCCATGGGTAGTAGATCTGTACCTAATAAAATGGATGTCAAGGAAGACGAATCCGGCGGATTAATGTCAGTTTATTTCGTACATCTTGTTCCTTCAGACATGCATATAGGAACCTCATATCTCTCTCCCTTATTCACACACTGTATATATATGTTTTCTTTACCAGAATATTTTCTTTACCAGAACTAAGGAAAAGTATGTTACATGTGAAAGAGCTTCATATACTACGCTGCAGAAAACTTTAGGAAACTGAAGACCACAACGAAGCGAATATAGTATCGGTATTCTAGATGTAATACCACCAGAATGGAGCCAATTTGACTTTTTATGTATGGACGGCCCTCGCCTGGTTCTTCCACTTTCACAAGATACAGAGCTGTTTTGAGTCCCTTGACTGCAGTCTTTTTCAACTGGAAATTACCTTAAAATCCACTCTAATATGCCTGTGGTATCCTACTCAGTCCCTGTTTATCAGGATGGTCCTGATATTTGCAACCTGCATCTCGTTGTCGTGCGGTAGCGTTCTCGCTTCCCACGCCCGGGTTCCCGCGTTCGATTTCCGGCGGGGTCAGGGATTTTCTCTGCCTCGTGATGGCTGGGTGTTGTGTGATGTCCTTAGGTTAGTTAGGTTTAAGTAGTTCTAAGTTCTAGGGGGCTGATGACCATAGATGTTAAGTCCCATGGTGCTCAGAGCCATTTTTTTTAATATTTACATCATCTTATTTTGTGCTGCTTTCGAGCGCTATAGGGAAGAAAGGAAGTAAGTTACTACTATCCAAAAGTTCTACCTTAAGGCGTGTCTTCGACGCTTCCCGTGGATGGTCATTATTCAGAAGAATTGTGAATTATATTTAGTGTACCCGTCATCTGCATCTTTTCATTACGTAAGATCACTTTCCGTTTTAAACAGCTGATAGTCAACGTAGTTCTAGTGTGGAATGTAGACACGTAGAGAAAATGTCAGAAGTTCATTGTTATTTTGTGAAAGATATGGGGTTGTGCTAAAATCATCGAGCCGTCTTTGTTAACATAGAACGCTGTAATTGAAGTCTACATTTCTCGAGGTGGACAGTTCAATTAAAGATAAGATTTTCTCAGTACTGATAGAAAGTTTTCATTCGAATAAGGGCGGCTGTTATCATGAGATGCAGTGCCTAATACAGAGCGTATGTTCAGTATGAAACGTTTGTTTTCTTCCTCTTGAAGACTAATTTTTGTAATGGAAGATCACATAGAAAGAATAGTTGTTGTGTTGTCAATACAGGTCCTTCAGATACTCGGCCATCTAAATGTCACATAGTGTCATATTTATTTAATTCGCTTATTGACGTTGGATAATGCGCTCTGAAAAGTAGGCATGGCTCTCTTTTCCATCTTCAGACCTTATCTTATTGCCAAAGATTGCGTAATTGAATTTTTCAACGAAGTAAATGTCATTTAAAGGGAGAATTAGTGAACTTTACCTGTATTATACACACATCTACGATTTTGTACGTACCTGTTATTAGCAGCTGGCAGCTGCGAATGTATCAGAGATATCACAACACACTGAAGCAAGATAAAAATAACAAATTCGAAGGAATGAAAAAAATCAGCTGGCCACAGTGCTTAATGATCGCATCACACATGCACCAGCAGTTCAGGTAATTGGTCATGTAGCGAGACATTACGCCCTGCTCGTGCAACGCTGCGAACTGTTTATGCGTGCTGCACGACATTCAGTGGAAAATGATCGTTACAGGTAATAGTAAAAATTATGAAACAAGAGTTAGTAAGCGAATTTAAACGTTAGATTCGAATACAGGAGCAATGAATTAACAAATTGTGGTTCATTATTATTTACATGTAATTTTATGTGTTGAACTGAATAATTAATAACGTCTGATTTTATGTACTTATAGATAAAAAATGTAACAAACCGCAAAGTTTAGCCTGTTTGTCAAATAATACTTGCGAAAATGGTTTATAACCTGTATACTTGGTAGCTACGTAACTAGGATAGAGCTAGGTATTTTGGTTAAGGTGTTGCTCTCCCTTGAGAGACATACACTTCTGAGGGTTAATAACTTTGAGTCTTTTGAGTAAGTTTGGCAGTTACCAAGTTGATTTTATACTTGTAAAACTCAGCTGTATTGCAGATTTGCTTTTTTTTCTTTGTTTTGAACGCTAACGCCCCACTTCGCAAGGCGTTAGAAATAATTATTAGCCGAAAAAGGCACAAATACTTCTAATCCTAAAAAAAACAGGTTTGAAGTGTTCAAGTATCATATTCAGATCATGAAAGATGTCAAAGGCTACGTAAAACATTGAACAAATTACAGGTGAGCTTTGTGCCAATAACGCGGATCTGTTTCATTCTATTTTGTACAGCTGACATTGGTTATTTTTTATATATTTTGTCTGTGAAATGGACTCAGAAACGTTTCAATTCGTAATTGGCTAAATTATTAACAGTGTTTACTGACCAGTGTCAACATGTATTACTTGGTTATTTTTTCGAGTAACTTTTTTGTACTTATTTTTTTAATGTTGTTTATCTACTTCCAATTTTAATTAGGAAGGCTTCCGCTGCCAGAGTCACTCGACATAAAAATTTTCTGGGTATGGTAACGCGTCATAATGTATAAAACTACTGCTGCTGGAGAAAAACCGCCGAGCGGTTCTAGGCGCTACAATCTGGAACCGCGCGACCACTGCGGTCGCAGGTCGAATCCTGCCTCGGGCATGGATGTTTGTGATGTCCTTAGGTTAGTTAGGTTTAAGTGGTTCAAAGTTCTAGGGGACTGATGACCTCAAGAGTTAGGTCCCATAGTCCTCAGAGCAATTTGAACCATTTTTTGAGAAAACCAACGTTTCGGCCCCGGTTGCAGCGGCCTTCTTCTGGGTCTAATGGTGCGTTCTAGCTATTCAGTTTCCTTTCTATTTTGTTGTTATTGTTCACTGCGCATACCATTACGTAGTTAGTTCCACTGGTCACTTAAGGAAGAAGGAGAGGGAACTTTATTTTAATAGGTTGTTGCGGTGGAGGGAGAACGTAACCTCGGTCTTTCAATTTATTCTCTTTTGAAACAAAAACCAGTATTAAACAGTAAACGTCCATGAGTTCACAGCAAAACATTTAGACAATATGAGAGGTTTTATCGTGTAGTGAGTCATTATTACATTGTTCTTTACATTCTGATCATTTATTACTTTCATGTAGTAATAGCTGCGCCCAGCGGGGTTGAACAGTTATTTATAAACAAATGTTAATGTTAAAACTCAGCATCCACGTGTACTCCCAAATACAAAAGTTACCTCTTACGTCTTGGAAGTAGTGAGGTGAGAGCCACATAGAGCCCAGCAAATCGCGCGAAGAGAAGTTTGAAACGTGACAAGCTGACAGAACACATGTCGCTCATGATCCAGTCGTTTACTTATGGAAAAAACGCTTACGCGACCGCGTAGTGAATTACTAAATGTGCCTGTGTAGGAAGTAAATTATTTAATGGCTGTCTGCGATATACCTAGCACGGAAAATATCGTAATTTTTAATAAAGAACTTCGACAAACACCGGTGCAAATTGAGACGTTATTTCATTACATTTTCGCTACCAGTTTCAGCAATTGTTTATGCCACCTTCAGGTCCCATATGGACCTGTCAAAAATTATCGATCTTGGCATACTGGGGCCATCTGATTCTGGATGTCGTAAATTCTCCATCAAAACCACAGACAGTCAAACCTCAAGTAATAAGTTGTGCTTTCGTTGTTGAATTCACGACGTCCTGAAAGAGACGACCACAGTATGCCAGTACCGACAACTTTTGAGAAGTGCATATGGGACCTAGGATGGCGTAGTAAGATTCCGAAACTGGTTGCGGAAAAAAAACACCTTCTCAATGTGCACCGCTGTTTATTCTTTAGTAAATATTTGAACAGCCGCTGTTCCACGTCCACAATGAATCAACATACACTGGAGATCATAACTGTCTTGGTGTGTAAGGAGAGCCAGAAATCTACTGTTTTGTGTGTTCCGAAACTTCTTGTTCTAAGTGTATGTGCAGAAATTTATGGTTATCGAGACACGAGGGCTGCCAATGTAGAGTAGTCCGTGCATGAAACATCGTGTGCCCAGATGAATACCTGCCACTTTTATTTTTGTCCTTGAATCTTATTAATAGTGATCCAGACGGCTACTTTCAAAGGGAACTGCAAGCGTTTTAACTGGAAAGGCAAGTTTTTTGGGATGATAGGGATTCTTGTGTTATCAAAACTGTTTCTCCGTAGTCTTCGCCGTTGATGATGGTGGTCTGGACGATATGCCATCTCAGATCCGTGATGCATAACCTGGAGTCAATGCAGAATCTTGGTGCTTTCAGGTGACGCATCAGTATAACAAACACCCCCACCTCCGTCTCCAGCTTGCGTTACGGTATTCCGTCAACTCTTACGAGTTTAAAAAATTTACAGGGTACGTCGTAGCATCGTCTCTTATCCGCACTGTATCGATTGACGATTCATCTTGCAGGAGTAACAAACGTTCTAATTCGACGAAGAAAGAAAATAAGCAATTTCGTGCTTGGTACGTCACAAATGTCATAATATTTGTACGTGCAACAACGTCATCTCTCCTCAAGTGTGAGACGGGTACTAGCAGATACGCTCGCATATCATAATCAGATACAGCCTCACTAAAAGCCACCATGTTATACACGTAAGCACACGACGTCTCTCAGTCGTACATCATTTAAATGACACCGTCTTCATGCTTTTCAGAAGCTGTAAAGATACACCTGACACTTAGTGGCTAAAATGCAACGAGCTTGTGTGGAAGTATGGATTAAACACGCTGAGGGTTGTATAATGATTGTATTCATTACGTTGAATCTTATTATGTAAGTCATATTAAATAATAAAAGCACTTTCATTATTACGATACAGTTCAAAAGCCCAAGAGTAAATAGATTCTTTCTAAACTTCATTATTGCTCTACATTTCAGATTATATGCTTCAAATAAACAAATATCTTGTTCTACACACTTTTAAAAGTATCATAGGCATTGATTCAGAGTATAAGCTAAAACCGTTCCAAATTTCTTCCAAATCCGTCGAGCAATTTCAGCGTGAAATAGTAACAAACACGTTTTCACAAAATCTTTTAATTTATGATATGTATAGAATTGTTCTCACCGTTCCATTACGCGGTTAAAGATGGAAAGCTGTTTATTTGGAAATGCATTACATTTGATTTATTCAGAAGAATATGGTTCAGATTTCTTCTAAACCCTACATTAACTGCTCTGTTTTCCTGGTTACTCAATCGCTATGATTCTGTTGAGTATCTAGGTGTCAGAGCTCATTCACGAAAGCGGAAACGTCTTTCAAATCAAGAAAGGAAATACGCGCATAGAGCTTCTATTATATGCACAGTGCCTAACTGGTTTAAATTTACAATTTCGTCTCGTTGTACACCTACCAAATATTGAAAAAATAACACATTTAAATTGTTATTCGTTTCAAAAGGGAAAATAAAATCACGATTCCAATTTATCTAAAACCAAATGAGACGTTTGCAGTTTGCAAATTGTAAAAAGAAAAGAAATTTTAATGTGCGAAAAGCATGTGTAATAATTCAGGGAGCCCCTTTAAATCTGGATGTCACAACGGATATATGAAATCCATTCTTTCCAGATTCGATCCCATCCCATCAACATAAAAGTTATTATAAGATGCCTGATGAGCCACGTCAGTGTTGCTAAAAGATCGTCGTATCTGTTGTTATAAATGCGACAAATTTTCACTAATGTCACACAGTTCTTACTCTATAATCTTCAACAGCCTATTACAGATCTGTAGACCTGTACATATAAAACCCGCAATTCTCTGGAAAAATGGTCTATAGGCACACCCACTATAGAATTTGCTATTCCTAATGACGCACTTAAGAAGCTGGAAAGCTCTACGACGTTATGTCCTAGCACACTTACAGTTACCTTTGTTAAGCAAAATTGGTTTCTACATTACATTTTGTATTTTATCCGTCTGTGAGTAAAAAGAGCACTCTATGAAAGATGCACTTTTGGTAAAAGGAAGCACAGGCTGTTTTATTTGTTGAACTGAGGTTTCTCACTGCTCTTCCCAGTAACGCCAACTGGCACACGATTTGTCCAAGTCTCGTCACAGCGGTCCATCCTCTTTAATTGTTTTAATACTCTTATTACAAAATGCTGTTATATATGGATGCAGGATATAAAATCTAGGAGTACAGTATGCGAACGGAGCTGCAGTTTCGAAGGACTACGTAGAGGGCTAACCTGACAGGTGGTCAGGAGGAGGCATCATCTGCTACTGCGTGTAGGCTGCTTAGGTTTTCCCGTTGGTAAAGTCACGTAGCGCTCTGTATGAAAATCGCTGAATGTGCTGTGTGCAGTCTGTGGCTGGTTTTCATTGTTGTTGGCTATTGTAGTCTCGGACAGCTGGATGTTAACAGCTCGTAGCGTTGCGCAGTTCGGAGGTGAGCCTCCAGCAGTGGTGGATGTGGGGAGTGAGATGGAGGAGTTTTGAGAGCGGATGATCTGGACGTGTGTCCATCACAGACAGTAAATTGGTAAGACTGGATGTCATGATAGACTTTCGTACACTATCAAGGTAAATCCATTGTTTGTTCTTTATCAAAATCTTTCATTTGCTAACTATGCCTATCAGTAGTTAGTGACTTCAGTAGTATTGGCGCTCGCTGTATTGCAGTAGTTCGAGTAATGAATATTTTTGTGATGTAAGTGATTCATGAAAGGTATAGGTTATTGCTAGTCAGAGCCATTCTTTTGTAGGGATTATTGAAAGTCAGATTGCGCTAAAAAAATTGTGCGTCAGTTTAAGCACAGTCATTTATAATTTTTCTGCTACAGCAGAGCAAATTACTGGTTTAGCCGACACTGGCCCATTGAAAGTTACTTGCTGTCAGTAACGATAGAGCGAGATGTCCTCGCTGTTGGTATGCCTGATCGGAATACTGTGGTAACAAATATTAGAGGAAAAAAGCAACGGCTGCATAAGGGAACCAAACAATAAATTTCTGAGAGACTGAAAACACTGTAATTTCAAACGCAATATAGATAGGCACGTTCTGTGTAGCGTTGGAAATTGTGGATGAGTTGCTAAATAGTTCCAAGGTTCAAATGGCTCTGAGCACTATGGGACTAAACTGCTGTGGTCATCAGTCCCCTAGAACTTAGAACTACTTAAATCTAACTAACCTAAAGACATCACACACATCCATGCACGAGGCAGGATTCGAACCTGCGACCGTAGCAGTCGCACGGTTCTGGACTGCGCGCCTAGAACCACGAGACCACCGCGGCCGGCTACCTCCAAGGAATTTTTTTGTACGAGTGAGATTGTCATGTACAGAAGAATGGAAACGAAAACCTAGTATATGTTAGTTGATAATCAATTTGGCTTAATGGAAAGATAAAGACACCAGAGACGCATTTCTGACGTTGCGGTTGATAATAGAAGCACGACTAAAGGAAAATCAAGACACGTTCGTAGGATTTGTCGACCAGGAAAAAGCGTTCTACAATTCAAAATGGTGCAAGGTGTTCAAAATTTGTGAGAAAAATAGGGGTAATCTATAGACAGAGAAGGGTATTATACAATATGTACAAGAGCCAAGAGGGAATAATAAGAGTGGTAGATCAAGAACGAAGTCTTAGGATTAGAAAGTGTGTGAGGCAGGAATGTAATCTTTCGCCAAAACTGTTCAGTCTATGCATCGAAGAACCAATGACGGAAACAAAAGAAAGATTCAAGAGTGGAACTAAAATTCAGGGTGAAAGGATATCAGTGATAAGATTCGCTGATGGGATTGCTACCCTCAGTGGAAGGAAGAAGAATTACGGGTGTGCTGAATGGAATGAACGGTCTATTGAGTACAGAGTATGGACTGAGAGTAAATCGAAGATACTGGAAAGTAATGAGAAGTAGCAGAAGTGGGAACAGTAAGAAACTAAACACGAAGACTGGTGATTACGAAGTAGATGAAGTTAAGGTAATCTACTACCTAGGCAGCAAAATAACCAATGACGGTCGGACAAAGAAGGACATCAAAAGCAGACCAGTCCTGGAGAAACGGGCATTCGAAGTATAGAGAAATCTTCTGGTATCTAACATAGAACTTAATTTGAGGAAGAAATTTCAGAGAATGTACGTTCGGTGGAGAGCCTTGTATGCTAGTGAAACGTGGACTGTGAGGAAACGAGGATAATCGAAGGGTCTAAGATGTGGTGCTACAGAATAATGTGGAAAATGTGGTGGAATGGGAAGATAGGGAATGAGGAGATTCTCAGCAGAATCAGTGAGGAAAGTAATATATTGACAACGCCGAAAAGAAAAAGGGACAGGATGGTAGGACGTTAGACGTTAAGGAAAAACTTCCATGTTACCAGACGTATTTGTAGAGCATAAAAAGTGTGGAGGAAAACAGAATAGATCCAGAAAATAGCCCAGGACGTAGGTTGCAAGTGCTACTCTGAGATGAAGACATCGGCGCAGGAGAGGAATTCGTGATGGGCAGCATCAAACAAGTCAGGAGACTGGTGACTCAAAAAAAGTGTCATACAGGGTAGAATCTTCTATACTCCAAGAGTCCGTACCACATTTTACCAGAGGACAGCGAATATTATATATGTTAGAATACAGATTCCCAACAGGCTATTGGATGATAATGTAGAACGAAAATAGGTCATGTTTCTCACAACAAACACGAGAAATTCTGCGTAGAAAAACACGAAGTTAGATTGGCACTGTTGAAAAGGCACCTTACAATCACATTTCTGTCGATGGGAGGGGGCTCAAATCCGAAATGAGTGCTTTTATGTTTCCATTTGGCTACTATATTTTGGTATTGAAGTAAAAGCATGCACGATGTGAAACAATCGCCAGTGTGTTGTTAGGACGAAAGAAGGCGAAGGTTACACTACGGTTTTCGAAAATCTAAAGCTGAAATTCAATGTGCAACGAGGTGAAGTCTGGCTCGAACTGATCTACAAAACATAGCGTGTCGCTAGTGACTTTGGGTGCTAATAATCCCTTTATTGCTCTAGAGTTTTTACCCTATACAGCTCCCTCGTGTGACGTGTAAGTTATTCTTTGCTAATTAATAATTCTGCGTTGAGGCTAACTGGGTCGCAAAGGTAAGAGTCAAACATCAGGCAAGAAATGCTAATATTCTCGCAAGATGCAGGTAATAAAGGGGTAAAATAGCGTGTTGCATTAGTGGAAATTTACTAATTCAGTGATCATTTGTCTTCTTTATTACCTGTATGTTCCGAGATTATGGTTTACAACCTGGCTCGCTCACGATGAAGCTTTTAACTACAAGTTGTCATACTCTCTTTGGCCTACTACACGAATGCACGTCACAGCATGACTGTAGCTTACGTTTTTAAATGCGTATGCATTTCTTCTTTATCATTTGAACGATATGAAGTTGTTTGTAGGAAGCTACTTACTGTAGTCATCATGCTATTATTTTATAATGAAAATTGAGGTCCAAGCAAAAAAAGGTTTTAAAGTGAAAATATTTTTTAATGTATTACGCTACGAACGCTGCCTCGTTTCTGACATTGTCAGGCTTCACTGATTGATTCCTTTTGACCAGGAACGTCCCCTTAGTGTGTTCTGTTCTTTTGACGCTGTCCACGCTTCGACCGTCACGGTCTTCCAAGCAGCAGAATTGATTCACTTAGGGCGTTTTGTGTTTCCCACTGTTGACATTAAGTTTCTCGATAATCTCATTTCTGAGAGTCATAACCACGTACGTCTTCCTCACGTTGACTGTAGCAATGCCATCAGCGAGTCTTATAGCTGACATCTTTCACACTGAACTTAAATCCCGCTCTTTTATTTCCGTAATCGTTTAATCGATGCTGGATTGAACAATAGGGGCGAATGATTGCATCCTTAACTTTTATCACTGCCAGTCAGCATGTTTTTTTTTTTTCTTGGCCTCTCATTCTTACTTTTCACTGTTGGCTCTTGTGCCGTGCGCCAACAATGCTGGCGCCTTGTGTTTTAGTATCGATCCTTCTTTACTTGTGCTTTTTGGGCGCTTCTGTCGGAACGAACTTCAGGGTTCCTTGGCGGCGCCACCCGCTGAGGAAAGTGTTTAGGGAATAGCTTAAGCAGTACATCGGAGAGTCACTTGGACGAGGAAGTGCAAGTGCAAATGTGGCATGTGGGCCGTGGTTGCTCGCGGCTTGTTGGTATCGGCAGAGGGGTCTGTGGCCGTAACGGAAGGGGCTGTGTAATTTGTCACCAGCCCAGTGATCTCTATTTCGTAATGTGGTGCTGGACAGAGCTTTATAAGAATGCCGATACTGGAATGACACCACTTCCGAACAATGGACTGCAATCGTGATCAACTTCGTGGTTCGATCTTGCCACTCACGTTGTTTGGGTTTCAAGTTTTCCAGACGTTGTTCGTTACGTGGTGACCGCTGCATGCCACTTCAGCTTTATAAAGCCCACGTTCTGTAGACCTACTGGCGACTGCAGCTCTGCGAGAGTGATCAGCTGGTTGGTATTCTGGTTCGCATGTCTGTGTAATTTATTGAAAGAATGTGCTTTTTTAAAAGAATTATTTGTCGTGTGCTATGCAGTTTACTATACTGTTCTGTGCTTCGGAGCCAGTTGTGTTGTTTGATGTCTAAGGGAACCTACTGAGCCGTTGCCGGCTTATTAAAGTAACGTATTGAACGGTCGTGTTTGCACGTAACTGGTCCATGCTCAGAAGGTATGGTAAAAATGTTGGATAATTGTTTATGTGTTTTGGCACTGTTGTTGCGTGTAATACTTCGGCAAATTTAATAAGCTTACTTCTGGGTAAAAGATAAAATATGATAACATTTGTGACACACTAAGTAAATTAATAAGTCATTTTAACTGTTTGCTGTATTAAAACTTCTTGCCAGCTCATAAATTTCAAGCTCTATTTATCAAACATTTTCAGAACTGCTAATACTGTCAGCTTGATCAGTTGATTATATACATGGTCTTGAGTGTCAAGAAAGGTGCCTCAGAATATAAGACCGTTTTGAGTACGCTACATTTAATGTGATTTGTGACTGTGCACTAACCTGACCAGTGGGCGATGATTAAATATTACTCTGCCCAAAGTACGTTTAGCCGAAAGATAGTCAATTTTTAAACAGCTGTCAGATTAATTTTATGGGCCGTTGCTGTTTTCCGTCAGACCAAGCTTGCTGCTCTATTCGCAATAAAAATAGTAATTATGTAGAGGAAAAGATGTAAAAATTGACACAGGTGTAGTTATGGACACCCATCACGAAGAGGGTATGGGAAGCGCTGGAGTCTGGCTACCAGGACTGAAAACGGTGCCTGGTGTTGACAGATGGCAGCAGTGAACAGTTGGCAGCATTGTTTCAAGCAGTGTAGCTACAGTGTCGGTTATTGAGTGAATTGGTGTTTGTGCAGGACTGCAAACGTTCGGCAGGTATAAGAAAACGTTTTCTTCTTATATACTTCTGATTAGTTTAAATTATTTCTCAGTGATATCCGGAACAACGGAATCCTAAGCTGCTCTTAGAAGCACGTTTTACGTTACACACGCTTTTAAGTTAGACGTGATAGTGGCCATGTTGCTTAAGTATGGTTCGTGTCCCGGCCGGTGTGGCCGAGAGGCTCTAGTCGCTCCAGTCTGGAACCGCGCGACCGCTACGGTCGCAGGTTCGAATCCTTCCTTGGGCAAGGATATGTGTGATGTCCTTAGGTTAGTTAGGTTTAAGTAGTTCTAATTTCTAGGGGACTGATGACCTCAGATGTTAAGTCCCACAGTGCTCAGAGCCATTTGAACCATATGTATGGTTCGTGTAAATATGAGCCCACTGGATTGGTGTAAAAATAGGCCTCCACTAAAGGAGGGCCCATAATTACATAATCTTTTCTCTTAAACAATATAAGACATATAATTAATTTTAGAGTGATATGGTGAGTCTAATTTTGTTTCAAGTTCATATATACAACTCTCACAGTAACAAAAAAACAAATAAAATTTTCAAAACCCGATAATAGCAACTAGTGCTATTGTCCGTCCCAGCAGAATGCAGAAAGAAGAAGCGCTATGAATGCATCAGTGTGATATGTCTCAGATGATACGTGTCATAGGAGCTGTGAAAGCGAAATAGTCCTCTGTGGAAGTTGCTGCAAGAACATTCGGAGTGCCTCGTACCACTTTGCACCCATTTCTTAAACTTGATAAAATCCCTGAGCAAGAAGTTGAAAAGACAAAGCTTGAAAGGAAACCGATTTTAAATGCGGACCTCGAAAAACAGCTAGTCTCTTATCTCCTTGAGATGGAGCAAAAACTCTTTGGTGCACTTTAGCGTTTCAGAGAAGAATGGCATCATTACTTGTCCTGAGAAATAGTTTGACGATGATACGGGGGGCGAGCTTGGGTCGACCTTTTCGATGAGAGAACACAAGGAGCAGCTGGCAATTCGCAAACCTTGTGGAACTTTATATGCCATAGTCTTAGGCTTAAATGAAGAGAATGTGATGGTTTTCTTTGATTTATTGGCAGACGCTTTCAACAAACACATCCAACAGACCGAGTGCATAACGTGGACGAGACAGGCCTATCCATTGCCGAAAGAAAAATTCCAAAAGTGGTAGGGATGAAAAGGAAGAAGCAAATTGCAGCTCGAACATCTGGAGAAAGAGGGGCTGCAATCACAGTTATCGCATGCATGAGCGCTTCGGGACATTACGTCGCGTCATAGATAGTTTTCCCTAGAACCAATACGCCCCAAGCTCTAATGAGAGGCTGACCCCCTGGTTCAATTGGTACAGCTCATCCTTCAGGATGCATTCAAAACAATTTTTTCACATAATGGTTCGTTCAGTTCATTGAGAAAACATGTCAGACTGAGCAATGGCTAGTTCTCCTCATCTTGGATGGTCATTATAGGCACGTACGAAATTTAGATGTGACTGACTTGGCGAAAAACCACCGCGTGACTATCATCTCACCTCCTCCAAATTGCACCCAAAAACTGCAGCCTCTATACAGGGTGTTACAAAAAGGTACGGCCAAACTTTCAGGAAACATTCCTCACATATAGAGAAAGAAAATATGATATGTGGACATGAGTCCGGAAACGCTTACTTTCCATGTTAGAGCTCATTTTACTACTTCTCTTCAATAACATTAATCATGGAATGGAAACACACAGCAACAGAACGTGCCAGCGTGACTTCAAACACTTTGTTACAGGAAATGTTCAAAATGTCCTCCGTTAGCGAGGATACTTGCATCCACTCTCCGTCGCATGGAATCCCTAATGCACTGATGCAGCCCTGGAGAATGGCGTATTGTATCGCAGCCGTCCACAATACGAGCACGAAGAGTCTCTACATTTGGTACCGGGGTTGGGTAGACAAGAGCTTTCAAATGCCCCCATAAATGAAAGTCAAGAGGGTTGAGGTCGGGAGAGCGTGGACGCCACGGAATTGGTCAGCCTCTACCAATCCATCGGTCACCGAATCTGTTGTTGAGAAGCCTATGAGCACTTCGATAGAAATGTGCAGGAGCTCCATCGTGCATGAACCACATGTTGTGTCGTACTTGTAAAGGCACATGTTCTACCAGCACAGGTAGAGTATCCAGTATGAAATCATGATAACTTGTTCCATTGATCGTAGGTGGAAGAACATGGGACCCAAGTAAGACATCACCAACAATGCCTGCCCAAACGTTCACAGAAAATTCTCGTCAGCCCACACATGTTGATTGTGAAAATTTACAATTTGATCACGTTGGAATGAAGCCTCATCCGTAAAGAGAACATTTGTACTGAAATGAGGTTTGACACATTGTTGGATGAACCTTTCGCAGAACTGTACCCGTGGAGGACAATCAGCTGCTGATAGTGCCTGCACACGCTGTACATGGTACGGAAACAACTGGTTCTCCCGTAGCATTCTCCATACAGTGACGTGGTCAACGCTACCTTGTACAGCAGCAACTTCTCTGACGCTGACATTAGGGTTATCGTCAACTACACGAAGAATTGCCTCGTCCATTCCAGGTGTCCTCTTCGTTCTAGGTCTTCCCCAGTCGCAAGTCATAGGCTGGAATGTTCCGTGCTCCCTAAGACGCCGATCAATTGCTTCGAACGTGTTCCTGTCGGGACACCTTCGTTCAGGAAATCTGTCACGATACAAACATACCGCGCCACGGCTATTGACCCGTGCTAATCCATACATCAAATGGGCATCTGCCAACTCCGCATTTGTAAACATTGCACTGACTGCAAAACCACGTTTGTGATGAACACTAACCTGTTGATGCTACGTACTGATGTGCTTGGTGCTAGTACTGCAGAGCAATGAGTCGCATGTCAACACATGCACCGAAGTCAATTGGGCCAACTGGCTGTGAACCGAGGAAGTAAAGGACACACTGACGAAACTAAAATGAGCTCTAACATGGAAATTAAGCGTTGCCGGACACATGTCCACATAATACGTTCATGGGACTTCACGTAATACAGCGAGGCTGTGAGACTTAAGGGTGCGTCACAGTGGGCGTTCTCTCGCACTGTACGACGTCATGGAGGTTTTAGGCCAAACCTACCTTCGTACCCATCCAGCTCAGATACCAATAAACTGATTCAAAGTAACTCGGTGGTTACGAACCATTCTATCTTCACCGACGCTAATTTAATATTTTCTGAGTAGGTTGCAGGGAAACCGTGCTCCACAGTGAAAGGTATACCTAATGTTTCTGAATCATATGCTGCTCTACTTGCTATCTCTGGACCATCGACATCATCTGCTTCTTCTTCGAGTTACCTTGACGTACAGTCACATCAAGCTCTATCTATGCCAGTTGATGAAGTCATTGAAACACCGGGAAGTTCTCCAGGGACTTCAACAAATGCAGTTTCACCATTCGACATATCTCCTACCCCCAATATTAAGAAGAGAACGACAACGCGGGGACGAAATCCTCATTCGCCTGCCACGTCATTGGAACGCCTGAAGAAGAACAGTCGACAAAGTCGCTTGACAAAAGTGCTGTCAAGAGGCAGTTTAGTTTCTCTGCGGTTAGAGGTCGCCCTGCGGGCAGAGGTGCGAAATCCTAAGGACTTAAAAAAAAGAAAATTTGTTCCACAAAACTACCTGATTAGTTATCAGACTCATCAGGCTCCTGCAACCCGCACCTTGTGGACAGCGGTAATGAGCTTGATGTAAACGATAAGGATACACCAGACACAAGGGATGCAAGTTTTCTGATGGAAACTTCTCTCAAGACAGGAGAGGAGAGGTGTGGATTAAATGTGTTAAGTGCCAAATGTGGCCACAATTGGATTGTGCTTGCGCTGAAGGAGCTTCTTACGTTTGCGATTCCTGTAAATTCATGCATAAATATGCGTAAGTTGTTTTCTGTAGATTAATTCACCATTTTGTATTGTTTTAACCCATTTCGTTAAAATATTTGAAAAGATTTATTGCACCTTTTGTGGATGCCCCTATTTTCACCTCGTTTTTTTTAAGTTCCATTTTACAAGCTTTTTGTAAATCTTTGTTTTAGAATTGAAATAATGGATACTAATCATTGTCCCACCACTCATCGTTTCTTAAACTTGTTATAGTTGTTAGTGAAGGTCTGTGATCTAGAATTTTTGCAAAAGAAGGAAGCTTTAAGTAAAAACTGAAAGAAGATTCCATAATTACGCTTTTTACTCTACTAATTTCAATTACTAGAACAAATTTTTAAGATTTCTTTCCTTTTGTTAATTGTTCTATTCTCTAAGCTTTAAGGTTGTTCTAGGTTATTTCTGCGTTTGCTGTCTTGCTGAAAGTCTTCAGTACTATTTATTTATGTGGTACATCCGAAGAGACTTTATCCCAAATAAAAAGTGTCTTGCATATTAAGAAATTTTCGGTTTTTCTCCCGCTAGTAAGCATTTGTAGCGTTTCGATCAGAGACAGTAGTTGAAGAAATCAAGTAAGATAAATTTAAAGTCCGCAGCTCGTGGTCGTGCGGTAGTGTTCTCGTTTCCCACGCCCGGGATCCCGGGTTCCATTCCCGGCGGAGTCAGAGATTTTCTCTGCCTCGTGATGACTGAGTGTTGTGTGATGTCCTTAGGTTAGTTAGGTATAAGTAGTTCTACGTTCTAGGGGACTGGTGACCATAAATGTTAAGTCCCATAGTGCTCAGAGCCATATATTTAAAGCCATTCCGGCACCAGCCTCATGCATTGAGGTATTAGAGCCATTAACTATAATTTTTAAGTGAATACACGGCCGGAAAAATTAGAATAAATGGAAAGAAAACGTCGATGTTTATGCGCTGGCACCATATGCCAGCTGGCGGGTAGTAGATGTACTGACAATGGCCTCAAAGTCATCAGCAACAGACAGCGTATAGCACAGCCACCATGTGTCTACCATTTAACAAGAAATGCTCACAGCCAGAAGACTCATTGTAGTGCTGACACGTGAAACAGGTTAGCAAACATCCCATTAAGACACACTCGTGCTTCCTACAGTCTACTGAGTGAGTTTGAAAGGGATCACATTGTGTCCTTCAAAATACCGGGGTGGTCCTTTCAGAGAGTCGCCACTTACCTTGAAGGTGCTGCAACTGTTGTGCGGCGTTGCTGGTACCAGGGGTCAAGTGGAAAATCATCTCACACTCACGGTAGGGGTTCTGGACTACCACGCAGCACAGTTGCCCGCCAGTATCGTCGGATAGTAAGGGCGGCACCACGAGATCGTGCAGCCGTCACAGCACAGATAAGAGGACGTGTCAACACGAACGGTTGCGAACCGGTTATTAGTACAGTGACTACTGGCACGCACGCGTCTAGCCAATCTTCCACTCACGCCACAGTATCGACGCACACGACTCATCTAGTGCCGTCAGAGGTTCACTCGGAATGGCGTGCAGTGGTTTCAGCTCTGGAAGCAGATTCAGCTTGCACGCAACTGAGAGTATGGTGTAGCCCTGGTGAGCACCGTCTCGTAGAGTGCATTCGTCCAAGACACACTGTCCACTTCCCACACGCCTTATGAAGTGGGGTACGATAAGCTACACCTCTCGATCTGTTTTGGTGTTTCGTACGTGCTGACAGATTTGCTCTTTTGCCATTCTTGCAACAGGAAAGCGATATGTTGTTC
The DNA here is from genome assembly GCF_023897955.1 of Schistocerca gregaria. Taxonomy (NCBI): domain Eukaryota; kingdom Metazoa; phylum Arthropoda; class Insecta; order Orthoptera; family Acrididae; genus Schistocerca; species Schistocerca gregaria. The sequence continues at coordinate 430,112,147 of NC_064926.1, forward strand.
CAGCAGCACTTTTAGTCTACTCAAATATAAGGTAACTCATACCTGAATTTATGTACCTACCTTGATTTTTTCCTTATCTCAAAACCTCTCAGGTTCCTCTCCGTTTGAACTTGCGAGTGTCCTGATTTTGAAAATTAATACTCAAAAGGAAAGACTATTACCTTATTAAATTTGTTCAAAACTGAGTGAAATAAATTATCTATAATTATTGCGGATTTTGGTGAAGTCGAGGGAGGAAGTAAGTGTAGCTTTTGAGAGAACCTCCTGCGGTCTGAACTTTTTAATATTTTTTTGTTTTATGATGTTTCCAAATTTCTTACTTAACTTCTGGTTTAAAAAGTAAAGAACTATGATAATAAATAATAGACAGCACACCATTTTGAGGTCAATTTAAATTAAATGTTCTAAATCATTGGTTTGAAAAGCAATATGTAGTGAACGTACTAACTGTATAATCTGTTAAAAGTATATACAAGGTGAGTCAAGTTACATAAAAACTGTTTTCTTAAGTTGGTATTCTTTAGATTGTCTATGAAAGTCTGTTTAGCTAGCTTTACTACAGTGGTCAAGAGTAAGCGCCCCCCCCCCCCCCCCCAACTGAAATTTGCTCAAATGCACAATGTTACTGAACTATAGAAAGTTCTAACTACTCTTGATATTTACGTTGAATTTTGTGCTCATTGTATTCCAAAAAGGGTAATATCAGTTAATGAGCACCCACTAACTGTTTTATCTTCACTGAAGGTAAAGTTGCTATAAATGTCATTATCCAAGACAACGGTCACTTCTTTGCCTTTAAATAATAGTGTGAATCTTATTGCATGTGAACATTATTTAAATCTGTACTTTGCACAATATATCTGATGAAGAAAGACAAGGCCACTGCCCAATTTTCAGTTTAACAGTGATTTGCATGTGTAGTGTTATTGCTACTATTCGGTTTGACTAAGCCCTGAATGCAAAAGTTTGTGTCATTATTTGTTGTGCTTATACAAATAGGTTTGTTCTGCTATAACTGTCAGCACTCTGTTTAACGTATATATATGGTTGTGGCTGGGTTCATTGCACTCTCGTGTGGGAAAGTATAGGCTGTATCTATCCATTGAGGTTACTTAAATCTAATTTTTTGGGCTTCAATGTTACACATTCCTATGTCTAATTAGGCTGGCCACCATTTTCCTTTATCATTTGTACAGTTTAAATAGGTAAAATATTATCTGTTACTTGTTGTATAATTACGCAACTCTGACTTTCACGTCCCATAGGCAACCTCCTTTAGGCACATCATGGTCAAATCAACCAAATTCCTTTCAGAGGGTAACATTGCACTGCTTCTAAATGCCATAATTGGTTTAACAACATAGTTTCATTATACTACTGTCCCAAGCCTTTGAAGTTATGGTACAACAGTAGCAGGGGTAATGTTATAGGCTTCACTGTCGCACGTAGAGACTAGCACCACCTACTAATACATGTGTTTTAGGATGGGTCGAAACATTGTACTTCTGAACCGCTTGTGCTATTGATTTGTAAATGTAAATGTTTCATTTACTCATAAGCAGAGTTGCAACAGTTAATCTATAATGAACTGGATACCTCTAGAAGTGTGTAAGTTGGAGGATTGCATTTATTAAATGTTTTTTAGTTGTATACCTGAGCACACGGAATATGAATATTGTTAAATAAATGTTATTTTATTAGATATTTTTATTAAAAAAATTGTTCGAATGTCTCTGAGCACTAAGGGACTTAACATCTGAGGTCATCAGTCCCCGAGAACTTAGAACTACTTAAACCTATCTAACCTATGGACATCACACACATCCATGCCCGAGGCAGGATTCAAACCTGAAACCGATGCGGTCGCGCGGTTCCAGACTGAAGCGCCTAGATCCGCTCGGCCACACTGGCCGGCGATATTTTTATAATTTTCACTCAAAACCCAATCCCAATCTGCTCCCTGCCACTTCAGTTCTCGTACATACATGTAAATCCAAACAGTAGCCCCCCATGTGGCGCATCCACTAAATTCCACGATGGCGTCAGTGCAGCCTAGAGGTGGGACATTTATGTGACCTTCCGTTACATTCAGTGTAAATTAAGTTATAAGAAATTCATCTGTATAATTTAAGGCTTCACTTTAGTAAAAGTAGCCAGTATAATCTGCGGAAAGATCAGCACATCAAGAGTGTCTGTAACTTCAGGTCACTTCCGCCTACTGTTCCGAGGTGGTCTTGCTCGTAAAGAATTCGTAATACGAAATCCAGACGCCCTACATACCGCCCCTTTTCTTACACACCGAAGCAGTTCTCGCAGTTATTCCACGCAGCGGGCGGCTTCCTTAATTAGCTACCGACAGCCCCGGCAGCAGAGTGAGACTCCAGGCATTGTCAGTTGTCTCTAAGTAGGGGCCGGATTCCGTGCGCTGATTGAGCCCATTTAGAGACAGCTTCATAATCTGAATATCAATAGCTCGGCCAGTGAAACAAAAACGCGGGCAGGCAGGCTAGCAGGCGGTGCCTGCTCGGAGCGCCTTGGCGCCGGCCCTGCCTGTATAACGTAATTAGGGCGCCACTGCAGCAGAGCCCGCGGCCCGCGGGCCGCCGCCTGCAGGCGCGACCACGTGACCGGCGGCTGCCTGCTGAGGGCTCATTTATAACGCAGGCCGCGCCGGCTCACGGCGCCGCCGCCGCCGCCGCTGGCAGCTTCTTATCTCGCGCGCAAGTGCTTTCTGCTCTGCGGCGCTCGCCGTCGTTTATTACCCCAAACAAGGGCGGCGAAAAAAAAGGGCCAGTGCCAGAAAACTGCGCCCAGAGTTATGAGTCCGCGCGTGCAGACGGGCCACGCCACCGCCCCGAACACACTTCTTCTGCAACGGAAAACTTCCGTTAACCGTAGCCCACTAAACTTTGACGGCAGCCGCGTTCCGTTTTTTTGTCTCCCTTGTGGAACGACCTGTCGTCGGCTTCTTTGCTTGAAACGTATCGGAAGGATTTCCTCCACTTGAGCGTGTAGAGCAGAGACCGTTCTTTAGCCTACCACAAAGCGTGAAGTAGAACGACTGTCTTCCTGTGCAGCCTTCCTTAGGGAAAGACCTAGTAAAATCTAACTGGCGGTTCCGAAGGTACACTATGTGATCAGAAGCATCCGCAACCCTCACCCAAATGATTCAAATGGCTCTGAGCACTATGGGACTTTGCATCTGTGGTCATCAGTCCCCTAGAACTTAGAACTTCTTAAACATAACTAACCTAAGGACATCACACACATCCATGTCCGAGGCAGGATTCGAACCTGCAACCGTTGCGGTCGCACGGTTCCAGACTGTAGCGCCTAGAACCACACGGCCACTCTAGCCGACACTCCTCACAGACCCCCCCACCCCCCCACCCGTCGAAAAAAATATACGTTTTTCATATTTGACTGACAGAGACTGCCGACAGAGAGTCGTAATGTGTAATAGGCAGACATCTATCCAGACCATCACACAGGATTTCCAAACTGTATCAGGGTTCAGTGCAAGTATTATGACAATTAGGTGGGAGGTGAGGAAACTTGGATTTCATTTTTATCAAAACTAGACATGATTGTCTTAATGGGAATTTCGCGATCGTTCATTAAATAAAAATATGGCGTTTCAGTCTTTGATCGCTTTTCTTTATTTTCAATGACCGGTTTTGGGCTAGCTGCTCATCTTCAGATCATATGTTGCAGTTACAAAGTAACTTGTCAGTACAGAATAATCATAACTGTCATAACTCATTCTGTACTGACTGCATTGTAGGGACAAGTTACTCTGTAACTGCAATATATGATTTGAAGATGGGCAGCTAGCCCGAAACCGATCATTAAAATAAAGAATAGCGATCAAAGACTGAAACGCCATATTTTTATTTTTATTGAATTTCATGGTTGAGCGGCTGCTCATGAGCCACTCATCATGCCAGTAAATTCCAAACGACTACTCGCTTGTTGTAAGGAGCGCAAACAATGGACGATTGAGCAGTGGAAAAACGTTGTGTGGAGTGACGAATCACGGTACACAATGCGGCGGTCCGATGGCAGTGTGGGTATGGCGAATTCCGGTGAACGACATCTGCCAGTGTATGTAGTACCAACAGTAAAATGCGGGGGCGGTGGTGTTATGGTGTGGTCGCGTTTTTCACGCACCGGGCTTGCACCCTTTGTTGTTTTGCGTGGCACTATCACAGCACAGACTTATATTAATTTTTAAGCACCTTCTTACGTCCCACTGTTGTAGAGGAATTCGGAGATGGCGATTGCATCTTTCAACACGATCGAACACCTTTTATTAATGGCCGCGCGGGATTATCCTTGCGTTCTAAGGCGCTGCAGTCGTGGACTGTGCTGCTGGTCCCGGCGGAGGAGCGAGTCCTCCCTCGGGCGTGTGAGTTTGTCCTTAGGATAATTTAGGTTGTGTGTAAGCTTAGGGACTGCTGACCTTAGCAGTTAAGTCCCATAAGATTTCACACACCTATGAAACCTCTTCATAATGCACGGCCTGTGGCGGAGTGGTAACACGATAATAACGTCCCTGTAATGGACTGGCTTGCACAGAGTCCCAACCTGCAACTTACAGAACACCTTTGGGATGTTTTGGAGCGCCGACTTCGTGTCAGACCTCACGCACCGACATCTATACCTCTCCTCAGTGCAGCACTCCGTGAAGAATGGGCTGTCATTCCCCAAGAAACTTTCCAGCACTTAATTCAACGTGTGCCTGCGAGAGTGGAAGTTGTCATCAAGGTGAAGTTTGGGTCAACACAATATTGAATTCCAGAATCACCAACGGAGGGTATCATGAACTTCTAAGTCATTTTCAGCCAGGCGTCCGGATAGTTTTGATCACATAGTGTACTATCAGTCTACGCAAATTTATGACTCTTTTGATATATGTCAGGGGCACTCCAAATACAGTGGTCAAAATATACTGAGGTGATATACCTCATGGGGTAGCGATATGAACATATACGGGCGGCGATAGTAGCTCATATGCAAGGTATAGAAAGGTAGTTGATTGGTGGAGTTGTCTTTTGTAGTCTGGTGACTCAAGTGAAAAGGTTCTAGTGTAACTATGTGCTGCATGACGGGAATTAACAGACTTTGAACACGGCATCGTAGTTGGAACTGGACGCGTGGGACGCACAATTTACGATATCGTTAGAGAATTCAATATTCCCACATACACAGTGTCAAGAGTGTACCGAGAATTCCAAATTTCAGGCATTGCTTCTCACGAAGGACAACGCAGTGGTCAACGGCATTCAGTTAACGAACGAGAGACGCGGCGTTTTCGTAGAACTGTCAGTGCTAACAGACAAGCAACACTGCGTAAAATAATCAATGTGGGACGTACTATCCACGTATACGTTAGGACAGTGCTCGGAAACTTGGTGTTAATGGGCTATGGCAGCAGACGTCCAACACGAGTGCCTTTGGTGATTGCACGACATCGCCTGGGCTCGTAACGAGACCCTTTTGTGACCGTGGACGACCGGAGAAAAGTGGCGTGGTCCGATATTTTGCGATTTCAATTGGTAAGAGCTGATGATAGGGTTAGAGTGTGGTACGGAGCCCACGAGCCCATGGATCCAAATGGCAGCAAGGCTCTGGGCAGGCTAGTGGTTGCTCCGTAATGGACTGGGTCTTTGGTTCAACTGAACCATTCATTGAATGAATCATTATGTTCGGCTACTTGGAGACCATTTGCCCGGCATTCATGGACTTCAATTTTTCAAAGAAAAATGGTTATATTTTTGAAGGCAATGCGCCGTATCACAAGACTACAGCTGTTCGCGATTAGTTTGAAGGACACTCTGGACAGTTAGAGTGAATGATGTAGCCACCCAGATCGTCCGATGCGGCCGCGGTGGTCTCGCGGTTCTAGGCGCGCAGTCCGGAACCGTGCGACTGCTACGGTCACAGGTTCGAATCCTGCCTCGGGCATGGATGTGTGTGATGTCCTTAGGTTAGTTAGGTTTAAGTAGTTCTAAGTTCTAGGGGACTAATGACCACAGCAGTTGTGTCCCATAGTGCTCAGAGCCATTTGAACCATTTTATATCGTCCGACTTGAATCCTATCAAACATTTATTATACATAATACAGAGGTCATTTATTGCACAAATTCCTGCCCTGGCAGTGCTTTCGCAATTATGGAATGCTATAGAAGTACAATGACTTATAGTTCTTCAGGGGACGTCCAAATAGTAGTTGAGTCCATACCACGTCGAGCTGTTGCACTACCCCGGAAAAAAGTAAGTCCGTCACGACACGATGTTAGGAGGTACCCCATGAGTTTTGTCATCTCACTGAAAATGTTTCAGACTGCGTTATTGTCGGTACTGCACGTAGAAGGGAACAAAACTCATTTTGTTGCGTCAGATACAGCCACAGGAAAACAAAAATGAAGAAGATAAACACATTTCCACTTGTTAAAAAAAAACAGAAACACAAACTTAGTAAAATTCCATTTCAAACACGACTTTTCCTTCTCACTGTCATCTTGCATAACTGTTATTTATTACACAGTTGGCCCTCCTTGTAATTGGACACTGGAATGTGGTTACGCATGCTCCTTACCATATTTTCCAAATAAATCTGTTGGATAGTGCCGCCTTACTTCACGGTAGCGTCTATGGTGCCCTGAAATGCCTCTCACGGGACAGGACGATTGCGAACTGACCGCTTTAGAGTGGACCCTCAATGTAGTTGACTTCTGCATACTATGAAGGCAATTCTGTCAGAGTCTATGTTCCACTAGGAAAGTGTTCACATGATTCTGACGTTGGGGGCGTGCACTGTCGTCATTCAGTGTGGATCCTTGAACATCTTCAAAAAATGGAGGCACAATGCAAGCAAGTATATTGTCCCAATACTTGACATCTGTCATCACCCCATGCGTCGGTACAAGATATGTGCTGCGACCATACGTGATTCCGCCGCAAAAAGTGACTGGGCCGCCTTGATAGGGGTGGCTGTCTACGATATAAGCAACGTGTAAAAGTTGTCCTCGTTGCCTCCACACACGAATATCAGTGCTGCCAGACTGGAGACTGATATGAGTCTCGTGGAAAAAAGGGTGGTGTTCCACTGCTGTCTAATTCACAAAGAGTAGTTTCGTGCCGATGAGATACGAGCCCTTCTCCGATCCCGAGTGTGAGGAGGAGTCCTGAGAGGTCTTGTGGCATGAAATCCCTGCTCGTGGAGCGCATTTTGCACCGTTTGTGTTGTCACCTGCACTCCTGCACTTGTTTGTAACTGACGACATGGATGTGTAGCACTGTACTGCGGGTTTCTGCTGCTGTTATACGTAGAACCGGTCCTGCACAACCGTTGTTTTTCTTCCACGGCTTTTTATGTGACGATAGTCAACTGATACTGTTGCCAGAGATCTGTCCCACATTCTGGAGACATCACCTTTACTCGCACTGACATTTGCCGCAATGTCCACCTATCTCATTCCCTGCTCCATCATAGTGACTATACGGAGCCTCTGATAGTATGTTATGGTTGACCGAACTTTCCTGAAGCAACACAACTTTGAAAGGTGGCTTTCATTTTTGACATTCGTTTCGCAGATTACTATGCATATTTGGAGTAAAGAAACCCATATAATGGTTAATTAGTCTTATTAGGTGGATTAGAAAGAGAGATACGTGATGATTAGACACATGTCTGAAATAATACGGGCTTTGGTAATGATAATATTAAGTTGCATGCTGTAGGTGCAAGCAAAGTAAATTTGCCAGTGGAGGCGGGGAGGCGAAGGCCGGCGAGCGCCGGAAGAACATTGTGCAGGGACCGGGGATCCCAGAGTATGGGGCCAGTGACCAGCAAGCATCAAAGGAAATGAACACCGCCGGGTACCAGCTGAGAGGGAGAGGGGAAATGTCGAGCAGACAGAGAGCGTCCAACGTACGCGCTGGCGCCGCCCGGTCACGCGCTGTTTTAGCGGCATATGGGCTGAGCTTTGATTGGGCGGTTCATAAGAAAGTGCGGGAAACGCTGAGGGTCAAGGCCCGCTGTTTGAGCAGAGACATTTTTGGATAGGTGGAGAAATCGTATCACTCCGAGAGGGAGATGTGGGAGGCCTTTGCAGCGTCGGGATTGGCTGATTAGAGTTCGGCGAGAAGATTGTCGCAAGAGTACCGGGGACAGCGAGGCAGGAGGAGAGCGTCTTGTGCCGTGAAAGCGGACAGTCGCAAAGTTCGGTAGCTCTGAGATAGGGACTCAGATTCTGAACTGCGCTGTGTGTGATCTAGAGTCTGCAGACGCAGTAGGACATCAGCGTCAACGATAGGCATTGCATTGACTACTAGCATAATTGCAGTTGATTCCGCCTTATAGGCTGGCAGTCACCATTGAACGTAGTCAACCAGTGCACAGAGCTATCATACTGGTATTGCACGTTAGTTCAAGACACACTGGGCTGCACCTTAAAGGTTGCTGAGCCAGTCTTGAAAGCGTTGTATACCATTTAGAGGAAATATAGGGCTTGTGGTATTCGCAGTTTCTGAGCAGTCTATTCTGCTCAAGATATTTGAGAGACTTATCTTAATTCAGCGACTTCGCAGGTGCAGTCGTCGCCCCAGCAGTATCGACGGAGCCAGCACGTTGGTAGACGATATTGCAAAACTTGCAGCACCGGCAGTAAAGTTTAGAAATAGTTGTTGGATCGTGTTCTTGCCATCCACTGAGCATCCGTGTAGTTTTGCTTACGATTGGTTATTGGTTATTTGTCTTTTTGCATGTTGTTTGGTTTGTTTCTTGGTGGTGGTGTCCGAAGTGCGTATTATTTCAGACACAAAAGAGATTATAGGAACGCAGTTAGATCGCATTTACCATTTGCTTATCCAGGGGCATAATTAAATCTAACTACGCATCAACTTAACATTAAGAGCTGAGAGACAATCTCACCAATGTAGTATATCTAAGAACAGTGCACAATTTGTTTAATTTGATTTCATATATGATTTGTTCAATATGATCTAATTTATATCGTAAGATAACTTACAATAAATACAAGGTATTTACATTATCGCTTTTGATTCAGTAGTAAGTGGTAGTTAGCTGTCACCGTCACAGTAACATATGTTATTCATGTTTAATAACGGCCACTACCGCAATAGGACTACTCCAACTTCAGCAACGAGACTGAGGACAAATACAGAAATGTTTATAGGTGACACGAGTGCCATATTCTGCACATATTCCCACCCACGGTAGAAACATTGAAACATTGTTTCAGCTAGAATTTCCAAATTTAAATACTAAACAATGTGACACAGAAAAACACTATAATTTCGTTACATTGGTTTGTCTGTAACGTAATTCTAGCTGAATTACGTTACAGACAAACCAATGTAATGAAATTATAGTGTTTTTCTGTGTCACATTGTTTAGTATTTAAGTTTGGAAATTTGTGGTAATGTCTTAAGGGACCAAACTGCTGTGGTTATCGGTCCCTAAGCTCACACACTACTTAATCTAATTTAAACTAACTTACGCTAAGGACAACAGACACACACCCATGCCAGAGGAAGGACTCGAACCTCACACGAAGGGGGGGGGGGGGGGGGGGGGGAGTTTTGGTAGTTTGCTGCATTTAATTTGAGCTCTGTAATATTCCATATGTTGATGAAACTAATCGTTAGTTACACGGTATCAAACTAACTTGCCCCGGCATTTAGAGATGACCGTAGGTTTGCCTAGGACTGTTGACTCGTAGGGGCGAAAGAATTTCCGAGCCTCGATTTAATTATTCACAGTAACTCGCGAAATGTCGAATAGCCACAAAGGTCGGTGGAGCCGTTACTTTGAAGCTCCTGTCATGGATTCCTCGTGGCGCAGAAATACTCGTCCTCTCGCCCGTTCGCAGAATTACCGTCCTTCCAGGAAACCCAGCCTCTGAAGCGTGAGGCCGGGTCTTAATGGCCAGAACGAAGCATAACTTTCACGCTGTTCAAGTTGGCCGCACACCTGTTACTGCCAGCGGACGCGTTTTGAGGTGCAGCGCCTTCGATAACAAAACTGAGGAGAGAGATCCTCTAGTCCTCAGTCGTCGCCAGTTCTTTGTTGGTGTAGGTTGCTGATCTTAAAAAGCACGTGCTCGTACTTGCTTACAGGTTTTTAGCGAAAGGATGGACCTCACAGTTCAGGTTAGTGCAGTTCTGCACTCACCATAAAGAAACCGCGGTTATTTCAGTCGTCAATGAGTAGAAACGCATCTATTTGCACCTCAATCAGCCCTTGCGATGAAGCTAGCCATCTCTCCGAAATATTACTTTTTACTGTCCCAGTCTAGGCTTCAATCTCCTCAAGTCTCTCTCTCTCTCTCACTCTCCCTCTCTCTCCCTGATTACGGGCTGCACGACGTATCAAAACTTTTGTTTATATTCCAGTTGCTTTTTTTGTTTTCTTTTTGTTTTGCATGTCCTGCAGGAAAGGCCGCGTTGTTCGAGGCACCATGTCACGGATTGCGCGACTCTTCTGGCCGGAGGTTCGAGTCCTCCCTCGGGCATGGATGTGTGAGTTGATCTTAGCATAAGATAGTTTAAGTTAGTTCAAGTAGAGTGTAAGTCTAGGAAACGATGACCTCAGCACTCTTGACGACATCCTTTTCTCTGTTGAACACTCACCGTCGAGGACCACACACAGGGTTGTATACTTAAGAAGTCTTTGAGCCACTCACATATCTGTGAACTTGTTTCTTATGCACGGGCCTTCGTTAACAGCCCGCAATGGGGCTGTAGACCTCTCTTTCCCTGAACATATTTGTACGTCCTTCTTTCGTCGACTGTACTTCCCACGTGCTTAAAAGCAGGCCTGACATTACAGCTTCACCGAAACTCTCGGCGTTACCAGCAGAGGCTCGTACTTTAAAGTAAAAACAGCCTTCAGCGGCCCCGACTGGCAAAGACAACACGGCAATTCGTGGCTCGGAACTGTAGTGGTGGGACCCACACAAAGAGCGTTTGTATTCCTGCTGTTTGTTTAATCGACTTATTTCGCGTTTTTGATTCGGTTTTCTGTTTCTCTCACATTGACACTGGTGAATGTTGTCACAGATCATGATAGTTAATCGTTTCATAAAAAGTTTTCTCCTCAGCGTCAGTGTATCATCAAGCATAATATTGCAGTTATTCAGACGCTGTTATATATGACCTTTATCACTTTAAAGTTATACGCTACAGGTAGGATCTTATATTGTTGTTCTATTACAAGACAATGAACGATTTACCAGATCTGACGTGTGGTTTCATACAAATGTACAAAATGCAGTGACCTGTACAGTAAAAATGCGTCCATAGAGCACGTTTTCACGAAATGTGGAATTATGATGGATAACACGTCACAATGCCCTGGAAAAAGAAAATGTTCAAAAATTGATGTTTCCACGAAACTGTAGAGGCAGGTACGTGATCTACTAAAATATAAACACACAAGCAAACGGTTTCTCGTTCATTATGTATGTTCCAATACGACTTACAATGTAATATCAGTTTGTGAAAATTACAGCATAATATTACAAAGTTGACGGGAATGAAGATTATTGTACCATGAAGTACCACTCCAATAGTCATGTAACTTTGTGAAAATGCTCAACACATAACGAGTATTGAATGATGGAACTACCACTCCATGCTGAACTGCTGTCACTTGTCAAGTGATTCAAAAAAGGTATAGGTTATTGTTAGTCAGGGCCATTATTTTGAAGAACTTATTGAAAGTCAGACTGCGTTGCACTATGAAAATATTGTGTGTCAGTTAAATGATGATCAGAATAAGTAAAGAGAGAAATTTCTGAGTATGTTCGGTTTTGCTCAGCTGTTTGAAAATCAAATAACGTAGAAGTTTACCAGCACTGTCATTTATAATTTTTTCAAATGGGACGAAAAAACTCCTATCGTCGTGATTTTGCACCGTCGCTCTTCACGGCTGCATAAAGACGCGCGTCTGTCATTTTAGCGAGTGACCGCTGTCGTAGTATTCGTAGACTTCTGTGACAAGTGATAGTTTTGCGTCAGTATTTGATACGGTTTTTTTTATATAAGTTTGTAAGTTTCCAGTGCTTTTGTCGATTTCAGTATCATCATTCTGCGTATTAGGGTACAAATGGCTACAGGGCTTAACATCAGAGGTAATCAGTCCTCTAGACGTAGAACTATTTATACTTAACTAACCTAAGGACATCAAACACATCCATGCCCGAGGCAGGATTCAAATCTGCGACCGTAGCAGCAGCGCGGTTCCGGACTGAAGCGTCTAGAATCGCGCGGCCACAGCGGACGCCATTCTGCGTATTAGACAGCCACGTTGTGAACCACTAAAACAACTAAAGTACAAACGTTTCATCCGTCTTCAGGGCGCGTAGCTACTGAATCCTAGTAGATTCCCTTTTTTTATTATTATTTATATTGTCAAATGGCTACCGACGTCTCATTCAGTAGCTCAATTTCAGATTTACAAACATCTTACTTTTAAAGTCACTCTATAACAAATACTGGTTTGTTAGAAGTAAGCATAAACATTTTCATGTTTAACTTCGGTCTCCCTTCACATTCTCAGCTACGAAAGCCAACTAACCTATTTTATTTGGTTATTAGAATCCTGTGTCTGACAGTACCACCAAATGGCAGCAAACTTCCATGCCGTCTGTCATCCCTGCAAGCGGATTATCTAGGGGAGCTCTTCACGTTCACCCGCGGTTATGTTAATCAGGATAAAACCTGATAACATTAGATCTGACACTTTTCAGAGCAGCCCACTTCCCTCTTGACTCTGGATATGCATCATCATTAGAAATTGTCTCACCAAACAAAAGCCATAAAATTGGTAACATTTTTAAGTACTGCCATCTGGTTTACGATCCACATATTTGTTGTTGTTGTGGTCTTCAGTCCAGAGACTGGTTTGATGCATCTGTCCATGCTACTCTATTCTGTGCAAGCTACTTCATCTCACTGTACCTACTGCAACCTACATCCTCCTGAATCTGTTTAGTGTATTCATCTCTTGGTCTCCCTCTACAATTTTTACCCACCGCGCTGCTTTCCAATACTAAATCGGTGATCCCTGGATGCCTCAGTACATGTCCTACCAACCGATCCCTTCTTCTAGTCAAGTTGTGCCACAAATTACTCTTCTCTCCAGTTCTATTCACTACCCCCTCAATACTTATGTGATCTACCCATCTAATCTTCAGCATTCTCCTGTAGCACCACATTTCGAAAGATTCTATTCTCTTTTTGTCTAAACTATTTACCGTCCATGTTTCGCTTCCATACATGGCTATACTCCATACAAATACTTTCAGAAAAGACTTCCTGACACTTAAATCTATACTCGAAGTTAACAAATTTCTCTTTATTCAGAAATGCTTTCCTTGCCATTGCCAGTCTACATTTTATATCCTCTCTACTTCGACCATCATTCTCCCCAAATAGCAAAACTCATTTACTGCTTTAATCCTCTCATTTCCTAGTCTAATACCCTCAGCATCACCCGATTTAATTCGACTACATTCCATTATTCTCGTTTTGCTTTAGTTGATTGTCGTCTTATATCCTCCTTTCAAGACACTGTCCATTCTGTTCAGCTGTTCTCCCAGGCCCTTTGCTGTGTCTGACAGAATTACAATGTCATCGGTGAACCTCAAAGTTTTTATTTCCTGTCCATGGATTTTAATTCCTACTCCGAATTCTTCTTTTGTTTCTTTACTGCTTGCTCAATATACAGACTGAGTAAGATCGGGGATAGACTACAATCCTGTCTCACTCCCTTCCCAAGCAATGCTTCCCTTTCATGCCCCTCATCCACATATTTATAGTCTTAGATTTACACATTGTCCCAACAGATACATCAACGAACGGCTCCATTTTCACAAATTCTTGCTTGCGTAAATTCGTAGGCACCCGTGACCGATGCCTTTTCGAATAAAGTAATTTTGAGTGTGGGACCGCGTCATTGTAACAAGTACAACATCTAAACTTCCGATGTTTCTGCCTACTTTCTGTGGTTCTCTTCGGGATGGTGCTAAAGAGATACGCAGCAAATCGGTCGAAACGTCGGGAATTTAGCTGTTTCAGTAGTTACAAGGATGCGACCCAGCACCCAAAACTACTTTATACAAAATTATCACTTCATGTCCGTTTCCTCGATTAAGTTGATGTCTAGAATGTTGTGTCGCCTCTCACGAGAACGTAACTGGGGCAGACTTTCACACCTCTGTCGACGCGCGAGCCAGCGGGGTGTGCGGTGAATCCCCGTCCCGCAGTTCAGGGGCTGCCCGTGGCGGTGGCGGCGGCGGTGGCGGCAAACGCGACGTTCGCCGACGTTTATCGATTGTGAGCGCCGACAATTTCACGCCCGTCGCTCCGACGCGCGACGGAGCGCGTCAGCCGACGTCCTGACGTCACAGCGTCTGCGGCGCCCGCGCCTCGTAGCAGACAAACAAATGCTGATCCTCATTCATGTCGGGGCCGCCACCAATATATACGCTTCACCAGATTTTAAACAGCACGCCGCGACAACGTCGCTATTTCCCAAGAAGACACTGCAAAATTCTTCGGGTTTCACTGAATACGCCACGTTACGAAGTCAACAGCGGCATTACGTAAACTGTTCACGATATCAATGTTAAGACTTCGGCAGTGGTTAGCGATGTAGTCTTCAGTCCAAAGACTGGTCTGACGCATCTCCCCACGCTAGTCTATCCCGTGGAAGCCTCTTCATCTAGGCATAAATATTGCAACCCACATCTGCTCAAACCTTGTTACTAAATTCATGACCAGGTCTCCACCTACAATTTTAATCATCCACAATTCACTCCATCAGCAAATTAATTTTTCTTGACGCCACTGAATGCGTCCTATCAGCCGATCGTTTTAGTCAAGTTTTCTGTATTTCGATTCCGTATCTTCTTGTAAGTTATTCGATTTATGCATTAAATCTTCAGGATTCTTTTGTAGTACTGCATTTCTAAAGCATCTATCCTTTCCCGTATGAACTTATTAGGGTCCAAGTTCCCCTTCTGCACAAGACTAAACTCCAGACAAACGCCTTTATAAAAGACTTTCTGAACCATGTTATAAGGGGCGTTAAAAAATAAACGAGCTGGAGGCATAATTACAGAGATCAGTATCTGTGTGTTAGAAGTACTGACCCTGGCTGTTGAGACCCTTGTCCCACTGTGACACAAGGCGTTGAATGGCTGTCTCATAAAATTCCCGGGGCTGCGGTTTTAATCGGTTCTGCACGTACAGCTGGACGTTGTCGACCGAGATGAATCGTTTGCCCCTCAGAGCCTTTAGAAGAGGCCAAAAATGGCATAATCAGAGGAAGAGGGGTCGGGACTGTATGGAGGGTGGCCGAGAACCTCCCATTTGAATTTCTGCAAGACTGCCACGACTGTATTGGCCGTATGAGATTTTGCATTGTCATGGAGCAGAATGACCCCACAGGTAACATTGCCTGGTCGTTTTGGGTTGATCGCTTGGCGAAGGGTGGTCAAGGTTTGCAAGTAACGCTGGGCATTCAGTCTTGTCCCGTGATGCAGGAAGTGAATCAGAATATTGGTCAAACGGTATGAGGGGCCAACGGTTAACCTCGTCCAGCCGTATGTGTGAAACTGGTTAACAACGAAGCCCTGGAAATCTTATGAGACAGCCATTCACCACGTTGTGTCACAGTGGAACAAGTGTCTCAACAGCCAGGGTCAATACTTATGCCATAAAGGCACTGGTTTCTGTAAATGTACCTCCAGTTCGTTCCTTTTTCAAAAAATGGTTCAAATGGCTCTGAGCACAATGGGACTTAACATCTGTGGTCATCAGTCCCCTAGAACTTAGAACTACTGAAACCTAACTAACCTAAGGACATCACACACACCCATGCCCGAGGCAGGATTCGAACCTGCGACCGTAGGTTCCTTTTTCAACGGCCTTTATATCTGGTCGTCTCCAACGATATTCACAAAGAGACATCCACTGTGGGGTACGAAGTATATTCACTGGATCAAGGCTCGTACGAGTCACTCAGTACTGGTTGGAGAATAGCATCTAGTCAGCTATGGCGAGTCCCGCTGCATGCTCAAAGAGAGAGGAGTGTGGAGTGGGCCTGCAGGCTACACTGGTGAGACGAAAAAGTGGATTCCGTGAAGATGGCGACAGCAGGTCCTTAGTTGTCAAGGAAGGGGCACACATCGAGGGTCTCCATCGTGGATGAAGAAGACGGTAAGTGTGCGTCGACTACGATGAACAGATATAAGGTATGTCGGAACTTGAAATCTTTGAGCTAGTGTCTTCATTCCAATAGGGGTTTCCGGGGTCATGTTTCGATAATTGAATTTCATTTTCCACCTTAGCTATTACGGAATCACTGTTATCCGCGACGGACGATCAGCTGATTTCGGCAGTGTGTAATGTGTGTAATGTTACACCTTTCTTGGGATGCAAATTCGCAGTTAAATATATACTACAGCTGCAAAAGTAGTCTGGAGCGATAGAACGTATCAGTGCCGAATCCACCTTTCTAAAACAATCTTCCGTATGAGTTTTTATTTAATTTCGTAAGCTTCCATGGTCAGTGTCAATTTAAATCAAATAATTTTGGGTATTTGGTCGAGCAATTATGAAGCACTGAAACAACTGAAATGCCGACGTTTCTATTGATTTTGCAGCTGTTCTCTTTAGGGTGACCAACTGATGCACACTCGTGATGGTCTTCGGCTATTTACTGTCTTATTTCGGTTGCGAGGTAATACCCTACATCGTATGCTGGGTTGTTATTGGACAGTTCGAAGATAACTACGGAGAGTTGGAGGCTTCACCCGGGCGACGCGTTATCCTGCAGCGAGATGTCGACGCCTCGTGATAGTTCTGTTCTTGCCATGTATTTCTACTCTTGGACTTGGGTTATGTGGAGATGCTAGAATGTCATTTCTTTTTACCTTTTTTCCCGCTAGTGGGTGTGAACTGTTATCGGTATCATCTCCTGTGTCAACGTCTTCAGTTCAATGTCATTTTTTGCCTCTTCGCACAGTTTTTAGCCTAGCTGTTCCAAGTACCGTAAAAGTTATTCCTCGCTGTCTTTTCTCATGTCCTATTATTCTGTCCATTCTTCCGGGTAGTGTTTCCTGTATATTTCTGCCGTAGCCGTTACTGCCGACAACTTCATAGTTTCTTATCGTCCCCACTACTTTTCAACAAAAAAAAAAAATGGCTCTGAGCACTATGGGACTTAACATCTATGGTCATCAGTCCCCTAGAACATAGAACTACTTAAACCTAACTAACCTAAGAACATTACACAACACCCATCACGAGGCAGAGAAAATCCCTGACCCTGCCGGGAATCGAACCCGGGAACCCGAGCGTGGGAAGCGAGAATGCTACCGCACGACCACGAGATGCGGGCTCCTTTTCACCATCCTTACTGTAGCACGAAATGTCAGATGCTTCGATTTGCTTTCAGTTCCAGGTTTCCTATAGTCCGTGATGATTGGTTTTCTTTTCCGAGTCGGTTGTTTCAGTTTCCTTCTCTCTTACTTCATTATTTGGGATCTATAAAGTTATTTTAATCCATCGTACACCTCGAGTCTCACGTCATATTGGCTGTTGTCCACAGTACCCGCCAATGATTTGTTATTCTACCTTTCACAAAACCACATAATCCATTTTTTTTTCGTTATGGCTGTTATAATTTTCGCTATGTGCATAGTAGCTATTTGTAAATTTTGAATTCCATATTATGTGTAATACGCTTTATAACACACAGAAAGAGCTTGTGTAATAGAACCCTGCTTCATTTTTTTTCCTTTTATTGCCACATTTTCTTTCCTATCCTTCAAACTTGCTGAACGCATGCTGTGACCTGTCTTTACTTATTTATCAAATAATGTTTGAGGTATTATGCATGAGAGAAAAAAGGAAATTTCTTTTACGGAATCTTACACAATATGCAAAAGATTGGACTTTTAATGTGATCCCTGTGGCATAAATTCCAAAAATTATACAAAATTTGAAGAAAGACATTTTTATGAAATTCAACATTATTCTAAGAATGTAAAATGTCGAAACCTTCTTGAAGACCGTGACCACATTTTGCAACATAACCAGGCCCATTCTTTGCTCTGTACTTTCTTCAACATTCTCTTATTTTGTTTATCCAAAGCTTTCCTTTCTTCTTTTCCCCTAGGTGTCAACTCTTAACGTGGCAACTCAAAGAGAAAATAAAACGGACGTTCTATGGTTATTAAAATGAGGCCCCTTATATTGGGGGCACAGACTGCCTGTGTGACAGATGTTAGTATCGGCATTGTAAACAAAGTTTGTCATCATCTAATGTTAAATATTAAGAACAATATTAATTAAACATCCTGTCAGATTAAAACTGTGTGCCGGACCGAGATTCGAACTCTGGAGTTTTGCCTTTCGCAGGCAAGTGCTCTACCGTCTGAGCTACCGAAGTACAACTCACGTCCCTTCCTCACAGCTTTACTTCCGCCAGTACCTCGTCCCCTACCTTCCAAACTTTACAGTAACTCTCCTGCGAACCTTGCAGGACTAGCACTGATGAAAGAAAGGATATTGCGGAGACATGGCTTAGCCGCAGCCTGGGGGATGCTTTCAGAATGCGAATTTCACTCTGCAGCGGTGTTCGCGCTGATATGAAACTTCCTGGCAGATTAAAACTGTGTGCCGGACCGATACTCGAACTCGGGACCTTTGCCTTTCGCGGGCAAGTGCTCTCCCGTCTGAGCTACCCAAACACGACTCACGCCCCGTCCTCACAGATTTATTTCCGCCAGACGGTAGAGCACTTGCCCGCGAAAGGCAAAGTTCACGAGTTCGAGTCTCAGTCCGGCACACAGTTTTAATCTGCCAGGAAGTTTCGTATCAGCGCACACTCCGCTGCAGAGTGAAATTCTTATTCTGGAAACAATATTAATACTGGTAGGAAACTCTTCACGACGGTAATACAAGGAAAATATTGTAATGAGCATAGCTGCCAGTATTATTGGTGCAAGCCGCTACCTCTAAATGTTTCTGTCGGCTTTGACAATAAGATAGCCTAGGACAGATAAATCAGTTAATGAAAATATATCAAGGAACACTAGTGTATAAACAAACATAGTGGAAGGAGGGTTGGCAACGTCGTACGTGCTCTTGCACAGTGCCAGCCCAGGCACCGTCTCCACTCCGCAGTATCCCTGATACAAAGGACCGGGCATTACTTCTACGGTACAGAAAACAGAACACGCGTTGCAGAGTTACATTTGCCAGGAAATGTCGTTAGTGCTAATGGAGGCCCAGCGCCGTTCGCCAGCGACGGAGAATACGTGTAGCAGGAAGACACGTTTCCTTTTTTACTGCAATTCTGAGCATCCCTCTGTAGACAAAAAGGGAAGGGTTGACACTGGCCGTGAAGGGGACAGAATGCGACGGAGAGGAGTGGGGAAGGTGGAGATTGAAAGAAATTGGCTTTGTTAGGGGAGGCGATCAAAGGAGGTCCCCAGACGCGCGGCATCAGGTCTGAATGCGATCCCCTCGTCCAGTTAGTCGAGGACCTGTTGGTCGGACAGCCGTCTGGCTGCACAGGGCAAAGCCGACGCCGGCGTCACTTTCACTGTAATTACCGGTCTGTTTCCTCTGCTCCCTAACATCGGTGGTAAGACCTTTTTTAAAAACTGTTTGTTTTAAGAAGATAACCAATTACGTGAACTTTTAGAACTCGATTCTCGGCTGTGGCAGGAGTATTCCTTAAAGGTGGATAGTCCTTTCGGTTTCCCCTGACTTTGGATTCTGTTTGTAGAGCAGTGCTACAACTTCCCCACTTGGCGACGAGTAGTAATAATACAGTAATTTTCTGAGGTGAGAGACCGGAAAGGAAGCTAGCCACAAAATATTTTACGGTTTTCACATGGACGCCAAGTATTGACAACGCGGCTGAATTAAATATATATAAAAATTTGGCTTACCTTGCACATTCTATTCAAAACAGAGGTATAGTCCACTAGTGCTTCAAAAATTATGATCCTGATGCAGTGTCAAAATTACAGAATGTATTACAATATTTTTAGTGAAATAAGCAACTGATTCAAAAAATGTCAGAGTGAAAAAAATCCCTTACAATTTTTAGAGTACCAGAAAACCGTTCGCATGAATAGTATTTTCGTCCAAAATTGGTAGAGTTGGAATAGAGTTGTGTCTGCCCAGTTGCACCTGCTGATAAAATTGATTATCCCTCAGGCTATTTTACGTAACGTCCTCGACTCACAGAATTCCTCTTTGCGGAGTACAACATTAAAAGTGAAGACATAATGGGTAACGTAACCAAATGCTGTGATAACGAGCGTAAAAGGAAACTAAAGGTTAAGATTTGTGAGTGCAAGGACAATAAAAGCAAAGCCCTGGAGAGATAGCATGTTCCCTTTAATTTCGAGGAAAATTGCCTACTTATGGGGTGAGTGGAACAAAGTTGTAAATGCTAATTAAAAAAAAGTTTCTCATAATACACGTAGTTAAATAGTGATATTCCTTAAGTATTTGCAAAGTTCTAATGCAGTGGTGTATTACTGAAGAGCAACTAGAATGTTTTGAAAGCCGGCCGCTGTGACCGAGTGGTTCTATGTGCTTCAGTGCGGAACCGCGCTGCTGCTACGGTCGCAGGTTAGAATCCTGCACGTGCATGGATATGTGTGATGTCCTTAGGTTAGTTAGGTTTAAGCAGTTCTAAGTCTAGGTTACTGATGAGCTCAGATGTTCAGTCCCATAGTGTTCAGAGCCATTTGAATCATCTGAAGCGTTTTGAAAATAATTCCCATTTTTCGTGTGATATTCGTGTTGAAATCTGTGACATATGTGCAGTTTGCGGAGAAAACATTATGAGTGATGGAATGGTAAGAAAGTGAGTGTTAGCATTTAAAGATGGCTGCACAAATGTGCATGATGAGCAATGGAGTGGCCGTGCTTCGGTCGTTAATGGAATTTTGGTGCAGGAAGTGGGCAATAACGTGAGAGAAAACAGACGCTTTACGATTTCCTCCTTGCGGAATGACTACCCTAATGTTTCTCGTAGTGTTTTGTATCGCATTGTGACCGGAACTTGAATTACCGAAAATTGTGCGCAGGTTGGTTACCGAAATTGTTGACGGATGTGCACAAAACCAAAGGTTTAGATAGTGCATTTACTTTCCTTGAGCGGTACCACAACGACGGTGATGATTTATTAAGCCAAATTGTTACGGGCGATGGAACATGGGTGGACGACGTCACACCACACTCAAAGCAACAGTCCATGGAATGGCGGCATTCTGATTCACCCAGAAAAGTGAAATTTAAGCACACAATTTCTGCCCGGAAAATCATGTGCACTGTTTTTGGGACATAAAAGGAGTATTGCTTGTGGAATTTCTGTCTCGTACTGACACAATCAATGCAGCAGCTTACTGTAACACATTACACAACCTGCCCCGTTCAATTCAGAATAACAGATGTGGCAAGTTGAGCAAGGGCATAGTTTTCTGCAAGACAATGCCCGTCCGCATGTGGCGAATCAGACCAAAGATCTCATCACATCTTTTCGATGGGAAACTCTAGATCATCCGCCTTACAGCCCCGATCTTGCCCCTGCACTTTAAGTAACACCTGGGCGGTCAGCGTCTTCAAGACGATGACGAAGTCAAAACAGTGGTGATGCAGTGGTTAACAAGTCAGGCCGCAGGCTTCTATGAGAAGGGTATTCAAAAACTGGTACAACGCTATGACAAGTGTCTCAATATTGACGGAAATAATGTAGAAAAGTAGATTAAGGTACAAGGTTTCATGTAAAAATAAAATTATTGAGATATCTTAGCACGTCTTTTTAAAATTTCAAAACGGTACTTACTTAAAAACGCCACGTACATTTCAAGAACGATATAGTCCACAACCCACTGCTTCATAGATACTAATCTATGGCAAGGAGCATCGTCATTCTGATACAGTTATCGTCTCCGAACTATTACCCTACTGTTCGCAGTACGTACTGCTGTAAAATCATTGCACGTTTAGCGTATTCTTAGCGCAATAAGGAAACCGCACCGTAATCGGGAATAGCACCCCCCTACACAAACTGTACCACTGTTGGCGCTACACATGATGGCAGGTATTGTTCTCCAGTCTTCTGCCAAACCAAAACGCTTCCATCAGAGTGCCAGGCTGGGTGTAGAAAGAGCCATCAATGCAGAACCACTCGTTTCCAGTTATCCACTGTCCAGTGACGTCGCTAATTACTTGACCTGAGATGGCGCTTAGTGTTGACTACAGGTATGTCGCTAAGAACTGATTACAGAAATGTGTGGCTCATGTGGAGCTGCTCGACTATTTAATCCCACTCCCTTTAAATCCCTACGCTGAGCCACTTTGTTAGCTGAGCTGCTGGTAGCATTTTTGAAATTACGAGTTTTCCTTTACAACCACCTCTCACAATTCTCGACGTTCCCTTTCGGTCAATATACACTAAAGCGCCCAAGAAACTGGTATAGGCATTCGTATTCAAATACAGAGATATATAAACACGCAGAATATTTCGCTGCGGTCGGCTACGCGTATATAAGTGTTTACGGTAGTTGTTAGATCTTTTACTGGTGCTGCAATGGCTGGCTACGAAGATTTAAGTAAGTTGTAATGTGGTGTTCTAGACGGCGCACCAGCGATGGGACACAGCATCTCCGAGGTAGCGATGAAGTGGGAATTTTCCTCTACGACCAATTTCACGAGTGTACCGAGAATATCAGGAATCCGGTAAATCGTCAAATCACTGACATCGCCACGGCCGGAAAAGGACGGGACCAACGACGATTGAAGAAAATCGTTCAGCGTGACAGAATTGCAGCCCTTGAGCACATTGCTGCTGATTTCAGTGCTGGGCCATCAGGAAGTGCCAGCGAGCGAACCATTCAACGAAACGTCATAGATATGGGCATTCAGAGCCGAAGACCTACTAGTGTACCCTTGATGACTGCACGACACAAAGCTTTATGCCTCGCCTGGGACCGTCAGCACCGACATTGGACTTTTGATGACTGGAAACAGCTTGCCTGGTCAGATGAGTCTCGTTTAAAATTGTATCGAGTGGATGGACGGGTACAGGTGTGGAGGCAACTTCATGAACCCGTCTACCTTGCATTTCAGCATGGGACTGTTCAAGCTGGTGGAGGCTGTGACGATGTGGGAAGTGTGCAGTTGGAGTGATATGGGACCACGATACGTCTAGATACGACTCTGACAGGTGACACGTACGTAAACATCCTGTCTGATCACCTGCATCCACTCATGTCCATTGTGCATTCCGACAGACTTAGGCAATTGCAGCAGGACAATGCGAAACCACATATGTCCAGAACTGCTACTGAATGGCTCCAGGATCAATCTTTTGAGTTTAAACACTTCCGCTGGCCACCAAACTCCCTAGAGGTGATTATTATTGAACATATGTGGGATAACAATTTTAATAATTAACAGCCTCAGTTGCACTGTTTGCCTAGAATTTCTCTAGGTTTCAGTCTCACGATAATTTGTAGATTTGTAGTTTTAGCTTGACGATGTCCACTATGGAAAGACGGTAGTTACTGTTATTCTGAAGAAGGTTGGGCTATCCCGACTGAAACCTAGGTAAATTCTAGGCAAACAGTGCAACTGAGGCTGTTAATTATTAAAATTAAAATTAATAATTACACAGTTGCTGACAGGGCCGTGAAATGTTGAAGATATTTATATTTGGGATATCTTGAAACGTGCTGTTTAGAAGAGATCTCCACCCCTCGTACTCTTACGGATTTATGAACAGCCCTAAAGTCGAGTCCATACCACGTCGTTTTGCGGCACTTCTCTGTGTTCGCAGGTGCCCTACTCGATATTCGGCAGGTGTACCAGTTTCTTTGGCTCTTCAGTGTACGGTGCCTGCCTGTTGTTGATTTAGTCGTGGTTATTCCACTTCACAATCACATCACCAACGATTCGATTTGGGGAACATTGAGAGACCTGAAAGGTTCCTGATGGATTTATTACTCGTATGAGATCCAATGTCTAGTACAGCTTCTAAGTCATTAAGCTCTTCTGACAGTCTCATTTTGCTGTAACAGCCTCTCCAGTGTCAGCACAATACCACCGTTCTCTTTTATACTGGCGGTTCCGCCCCTCGCTGCGTCTAATGGTCAGCTGCGCATTACGTAGGAGTGCTTTACAAAGTGAATGAATTACTGATAACCTACTACAATGCAGCCTTTGTGATCTCCGCAGGAAACTGTTGGCCCTTCCGCCCCCTCCGTATGCTGTAAAACGTCACACTGCCTGTTACGTGTAGGAGCAGTTCCGCCGCTGACGCGCTCGCCGAGGCAGAACAGATGAGGTGGAGCGCGCCGCCCACGGACCACGGCTTCGCGTGACGCGCGTCTGTGTCCGTGTCTGCTCCGCGGCCGGCGAGGCTTGTGGCGGGCCACTGTGCGCTAGTCAGCTGTCACAGAGCCACACACCCGCAGCGCTACAAGCCTTTGCTTTCCGCGGTGCTTACCCACGTCACGTAGCTAAAGCGCTCGAGTAGGTGACGCGCCCTCTGGAGACGTGTACAACTGCACTGCCACCGTCGCCTTTTTCACTTGGCAAGAAATGAAGAAAGCAACGAAGCGAGCAAGAGGCTAGAAGTATATCTACTGTGACCAGGCGAAGCTCACGTTCGTCCGGCCATAACTGTGGGTTCTTCCACTGTTCGGTGAGGTGGCACATCAAACTAAAGCACATGAAATATTACATCTACATCTGCATGAATACTCTGTAAATCACATTTAAAAGCCTGCCAGATGGTTCATCGAACCACCTTCATAATTCTCTTTTACACTACTGGCCATTACAAGTGCTACAACAAGGAGAAATGCAGATGATAAACGGGTATTTATAGGACAAATATATTATACTAAAACTGACAATTGATTACATTCTCACGCAATTTAGGGGCATAGATCCTGGGAAATCAGTACCCAGAACAACCACCTCTGGCCGTAATAACGGCCTTGATACGCCTAGGCATTGATTCAAACACAGCTTGGATATCGTGTACAGGCACAGCTGCCCATGCAGCTTCAGCACGATACTACAGTTCATCGAGAGTAGTGACTGGCGTATTGTGACGAGCCAGTTGCTCGGCCACCATTGACCAGAAGTTTTCAATTGGTGAGAGGTCTGGCGGATGTGCTGGGCAGGGCAGCACCGAACATTTTCTGTATCCAAATAAGATCGGTACAGGACCTGCAACATGCGGTCGTGCATCATCCTGCTTAAATGTAGCGTTTCGCAAGGATCGAATGAAGGGTAGAGCCACGGGTCGTAACACATTTGAAATGTAACGTCCTCTGTTCAAAGTGTCGTTAATGCGAAGAAGAGGTGACCGAGACGTGTAATCAATGGCACCCCGTACCATCACGCCGGGTGATACGCCAGTATGGCGATGACGAATACACGCTTCCAGTGTGCGCTCACCGCGATGTCGCCAGACTCGGATGCGCCGTTATGATTCTGTCAACAGAACCTGGTTTCATCCGAAAAAATGACGTTTTGCAATTCGTGCACGCAGGTTCGTCGTTGAGCACACCATCGCAGGCGCCCCTGTCTGTGATGCAGCGTCAAGGGTAACCGCAGCCATGGTCTCCGAGCTGATAGTCCATGCTGCTGGAAACGTCGTCGAACTATTCGTGCAGATGGTTGTTGTCTTGCAAACGTCCCCATCTGTTGGATCAGGGATCGAGACGTGGCTGCATGATCTGTTACAGCCATGCGGATAAGATGTCTGTCATCTCGACTGCTAGTGATACGAGCCCGTTGGGATCCAGCATGGCGCTCCGTATTACCCTCCTGAACCCACCGATTCCCTATTCTGCTAACAGTCATTGGATCTCGACCAACGCGAGCAGCAATGTCTCAATACGATAAACCGCAATCGCGATAGGGTACAATCCGACCTTTATGAAAGTCGGAAACCTGATGGTACGCATTTCTCCTCCTTACACGATCTATCGTAACAACTTTTCACCATGGAAAGCCGGTCAACTGCTGTTTGAGTATGAGAAAACGGTTGGAAACATTCCTCATGTCAGCACGTTGTAGGTGTCGCCAACGGCGCCAACCTTGTGTGAATGCTCTGAAAAGCTAATCATTTGCATGTGACAGCATCTTCTTCCTGTCGGTTAAATTTAACGTCTGTCGCACGTCATCTTCGTGGTGTAGCAATTTTAATGGCCACTAGTGTATTATAAACATGTAGAGCGGAAACACGTACAGCGCGTGGAAAGGACGAACACCTATATCTTTCAGTACGAGCTCTGATATTCCGTATTTTATCGTTGTGATCGTTTCTCCTTATGTAGGTCGGAGGAAGAAGATGGTCGTAAGATTCCGTCGCAACGAAAAACGTCTTTTTTTTAAAAAAAAATACGTCCATCCCATATCCTGTATCATTACAGTGACACACTCTCCCACATTTCGCAATAATACCAAACGTGCTGCCCTTCTTTGAACTCTTTCGATGTACTCCGTCAGTTCCATCTGGTAAGGATGCTGCACCGCACAGCAGTATTCTAAAAGAGAGCGGATAAGCTAAGTGTAAGCTGTCTCCTTAGTAGATGTGTTACATTTTCTAATTGTCCTGCGATTAAAAACGCAGTCTTTGGTTAGCCTTCACCACAACATTTTTCTATGTGCTGCTTCCAATTTCAGTTGTTCGTAATTGTAATTCCTAGGTATTTATTTGAATTTACAGCCAATAGATTAGTTCACCTTAATATATAAATATATACATGGGGTAACTAACTTTGACACAGGAGTACTGGATAACTTGTGCGGCTGGTCCCGGTGGAGGTTCGAGTCCTCACTCAGGCATGTGTGTGTGTGTGTGTGTGTGTGTGTGTGTGCTTGTCCTTAGGATAATTTAGGCTAAGTAGTGTGTAAGCTTAGGGACTGATGACCTTAGCAGTAAGTCCCATAAGATTTTCCACACATTTGAACATTTTGAACTGGATAACTTGAAACTGTCATGGACAAGCAAAGCATCACTTGATGCAGTAGTAAATGAATTGTTCTCTTGAGGTACAATGTTCCACATTAGAAACACTAACAATTCTTCTGAAACTTTAACTATTCGTTGGTCCTGTAGTATGATGTTGATTCCTGTAGCTGAGGTATGGAGCTGAGGCTGAGCTCTTGCATGCTCATGTGAGGGCGCTGCAGTCCTAGAAGATAGGTCTGGTCTTCAGGAGCGGTTCCCAAGCGTCGTTGCAGATTACAGCGAGCCCTCTTTAATGGCTGTGCTTTCGATATGCGTTCACGACTTGGCTGTGACACCATGATCTCTGGATGATACCAAATTTCATTGCTTCATTCTTGTTTTATTTTCTATTTTTTTTTCGTAATTTCTGAACGTATACCTCCAAGTAATTCCGTCCTCATGGACAACCTCATTCTTTATCAGCCCACCTAATTTTCAGCTACCTATTATAACTTGTACTTGGGTGCTTGGCACAAGGACTCGAAAAACTTTTGAGTTCGTAGAATATGCTACGGCATTAACAGCCACATACGGATCACTTTGGATGTTGAAAATGATAACGCTGTGCCCTTCATCGCCTTTCTCGCCCGCCGCAAACATGATGGATCCCTCGAACACGTAGTAAAAGCCTGCGTGATACTTGCACGACCTCAACCGTCTTCACACGATACAGAAACGCACAGTGAAACAGTCTTTGATACATCAATCAAGAATCATATCGCACCATAGCACACCCATAATTCGCCCGGTAAACTAAGTCACTTACAAACGGTTTCCAGTAACAGTGGATATAGCCTTTATTAAATAACTGGATCTCAAGTAAGATTCACATTAAGTACAACGACTAAAAGTCCATAAAATGGTACGGAATGACTCAGAACGCCTGGAAGAATCATAATTTCTACGTCGGGCGAACAGTGAACGCAGAGGAACGCTACAGCGAAGAGAGCGAGAGGTTCTTTTCATTACGCTAATCTCAAGACTTAGCTACAGCTAACAACGCCTTGCAAAGTGTCGTCGAATCTTTTGCAATTTCCGTCAAGGCTCGACTAACAGCTTTTGGCACAGTGTAATCAGAGTAGCGGAGTAGCCTTTGACATAAAAAAAAACTCCCTTATTACAGGCGGCGTCGTAACTCTTACTGTGGCTGCGATTGAGCGGTCACCGGGTTGAAGTGCGTGCAACGAACGCTTAAGGCACACACGTCCGTATACAGCGACACAAAAGTTAGGTCGCAGTTGGCAGCTTGACTATACAGAGTTATTCCGCGAAGCTGTTCATCACAAATATATGGAGAGAAGCTGACGTTATTTCGTGAGGACTTTTTCACAACTCATCTGGACGAAAACAGAATTACAATGTCATTAAATGCTTCAGGAAAAATCGAGGTCAAAATATTTGCTGAGTGACTCCGTGTAATCGATGCATTACGACACTAGGGTAGTTTTGGCAACTTGACAATGGCGAATTAACAGATGAAGTTTTGACAATTCGAGTGACTGGAATCTTAAGATGTTACAAGTGTTTCTGTAACCTGTGGAAAAACCTGGAGTCATTAACAAATTGATCAAAAACTATTCTTGAGATGTTCTCACAAGTTACTGAAAGTGGTATGAAATTATTTAACGTGTAGTAAGGAAAAGGTCGTGACTCATGAATGTGAGTTCTATGGGATTGAGCAGAAACGTCCAACAAGATAATTGTCTGGGAATTACTGGAGATAATTTTCGTAAGTTGTAGTATTATTCTATCGAAACTTTTGGGAACTCCATTTATTTGAGGTTCCGCATGACACCGATTGCTCGCCTTAAGGGAATATCCGTAATTTCCGTAGACGTTATATTTGTAACTCCGTAGCCGGCCGGGGTATCCGAGAGGTTGTAGGCGCTACAGTCTGGAACCGCGTTACCGCTACAGTCCCAGGTTCGAATCCTGCCTGGGGCATGGATGTGTGTGATGTCCTTAGGTTAGTTAGGTTTAAGTAGTACTAAGTTCTAGGGGACTGATGACCTCATAAGTTACTCAGTGCTGGAAACCATTTGAACCATTTTTGTAACTCCGTCAGGTAATTTATAATATAGAAAGATTAGGAACTAACGTTTTTTTTTAATACGTAAGTGAAACTTCGCAAAGAATATTATGTTATGCACACTGAACTGTCATTCTGCACGATTCTATGGAACAAACCGAAAGTAATGAATTGTGTGGAGTGAGTGATCGGTACCAGTTATGATAGCGTCCAATTTTGAGGGACGAGGCGATATGAAGCAGAGAGAAATGAAATGCACAAGCTTCAGCCGCCCTTGTTTCTCAGCAGCGACAGTTCAAAAATGTTCAGATGTCTGTGAAATCTTATCGGACTTAACTGCTAAGGTCATCAGCCCCTAAGCTTACACACCACTTATCCTAAATTATCCTAATGACAAACACACACACCGCTTGCCAGAGGGAGGACTCGAACCTCCGCCGGGACCAGCATCACAGTCCATGACTGCAGCTCCCTAGACCGCTCGGCTAATCCCGCGCGGCCAGCGACGGTTCTTCTCTGAGTGTGAGATACCACACAGAGCACATGCCATGAAGCCATTTTGGAGGAAAAGGTTTTGAAGGGCACTGCTTTACAGAATCGTCTAGGTAAACTATACGGTGCATCCACATGGTAGTGCCTGTGAACATCCGTAGCAAGGCAGTCCTACGTCCACTTGGTAAATGACTAAGAAGTATATTGATTGGACTTTGTCCCTCTAGGAGCATTGCATTTCGAAGCAATTAGATATGAATACGAAGGGAACCCGCAAAAAATGGAAATATTTAGTATGAAGGATTGTTAGCCAAAAAGCACATCTTTCTTCATTACATATTTGTGTGCCATACATGCGGAAGAAACTAACTTTCGCATGATCTATCACTGCAAGTTACATACATACCTCAGTGAAACTTGGACGATACACAGAAAGAACTGCTTCAGTATTGTACAGAAGGTAAGTGAAAGAAATAGGCAATGAGACGGGAAAAACTGATAGAACCTTACAGGCACACACAATAAGACGAACAGAAACGACACTTTATTGAAAGTCCACAGTTACATTGGTCACAGCACGATTTATTTGGTCCTCTATACATAACAAACAGCGCGGGAAATGGATTTTAATAGTGTGTGCGTTCATCGTGGATGCCTATGCTGGCTACACTGTTGGTACGGACTTCTTGTGGTAGGAGGTTCCATCCAGCCACTACCGCGATTCACCACTTCTGGATGATCGTTGATGCATGTGGACGTGCCGCAGTACATACCCCATCGCATCCCATACGTTCTCGATGGGATTTAAGTCGCAGGCGCTGAAAGGCCATGCCATTTACAAAATATCCTCTCGTTCAAATAGCACTTCCAACTGGGCAGTTCGATAAGGTGCCACAATAACATTGTGAGAAAGATTTAGAGGGCAGTACGCCCATGTAGCATTATGCGTCCCTGCATCATACCACTGGGCCACCAAATCAGTTATGCTAGGCAATGTTCATGGATGCATTACACGTTCCCACTTCTCACCATCCGAAGCTACGTCCAGAATGATGACGAACATGATAGTTTTGCTGATGCAGGTGTTACGGTGTCGGGAGGAATAATATTTCAGGGGCGTAGTGACCTTTCAACACTACACACTCACCAGTCAAAAATATTGTAACACGGATCTCGTTGCGTCTATAATGGGTGCATTAGGCCAGACATCATTTTTTTGGATGACTATGAGCGACCGCATCCAAAAGCAGAGGTGGAGGAGCTCTTCGAACGAGGCGATGGTCGACTAACATCTACATCTGCATCTACGTGATTACTCTCCTATTCACAAGAAACTGCCTGGCAGAGGGTTCAGTGAACCCCCTCCAAGTTGTCTCTCTACCTTTCCACTCTCAAACGGCACGCGGGAAAAACGAGCACTTAATTATTTTTTTTTTTTTTTGCGAATCCTGATTTCCCTTATTTTATCATGATGATCATTTCTCCCTATGTAGGTGGGTGGCAACAGAATGTTTTCACAATCGGCGGAGAGAACTGGTGATTGAAATTTCATGATAATATCCCGTCGCAACGAAAAAAGCCTTTGTTTTAATGATTGTCACTCCAATTCAAGAGTCATATCTGTGACACTATGTCCCCTATTTCGCGATAATACAAGGCGAGCTGCCCTTCTTTGTACTTTTTCGATGTCATCGGTCAGTTCCACCTGATGCGGATCCAACACCGCACAGCAGTACTCCAGAATAGGGCGGACAAGCGTGATGTAAGCAGTCTCTTTAGTAGACCTGTTGCACCTTCTAAGTGTTCTGCCAATGAATCGCTGTCTTTGGTTTGCCCTACCCACAATATTATCTATATGATCGTTTAACATAGTGCAGAATGGCTCTGAGCACTATGGGACATAACATCTGAGGTCATCAGTCCCCTAGAACTTACAACTACTTGAACCTCACTAACCTAAGGATATCACACACATCCATGCCCGAGACAGGATTCGAACCTGCGACTGTAGCAGTGGCGCGGTTACGGACTGAATCGCCTAGAGCCGCTCGGCCACGGCGGCCATCGTGATCGTTCCAATTTAGGTTATTTTTAATTGTAATCCCTAAGTATTTAGTTGAAATTACAGCCTTCGAATTTATTTGACTTATCGCGTAATCGAAATTTAGCTGATTGCTTTTAGTACTCATGTGAATAACTTCACACTTTTCCTCATTCAGGGTCAATTGCCACTTTTCGCACCATACAGATATCTTATATAAATCATTTTGCAAGTCGTTTTGATCATCTGATGACTTTACAAGACGGTAAATGACAGCATCATCTGCAAACAATCTAAGACCGCTACTCAAATTGTCTCCTACGTCGTTAATATAGATCAAGAGCAATAGAGGGGCTATAACACTTCCTCGGGGAACGCCGGATATTACTTCTGTTTTACTCGATGACTTTCCGTCTATTACTACGAACTGTGACCATTCTGACAGGAAATCACGAATACAGTCGGACAACTGAGGCGATATTTCATAGGTACGCAGTTTGGTTAGAAGACGCTTGTGAGAAACGGTGTCGAAAGGCTTCTGGATATCTAAAAATATGGAATCAATTTGACATCCCCTGTCGATAGCAATCGTTACCTCATGAGTATAAAGAGCTAGTTGTGTTTCGCAAGGAAGATATTTTCTGAATTCGTGCTAACTATGTGTCAATAAATCGGTTTCTTCGACGTACTTCATAATGTTCGAATACAGTATATGCTTCAAAATCCTACTGTAAATCGACGTTAGTGACATGGGCTTTTAATACAGCGGATTACTCCTACTTACTTGTTTGGCTATTGGTATGACTTGAGCAATTTTCCAGACCTTAGGTACGGATCTTTCTGTGAGCGAGTGGTTGTATATAATGGCTAAATATGTAGCTATTTATCAGCAGACTCTGAGAGGAACCTGAGTGGTATACAATCTGGACAGGATGCCTTGCCTTTCTTAAGTGATTTTAGCTGCTTCGTTACTTCGAGGATATCTACTTCCATGTTTCTTATCTTGACAGTTGTTCTTGATTGGAATTCAGGAACATTTAGTTCGTTTTGTTTGGTGAAGGAGTTTCGGAAAACCGTGTTTAGTAACTCTGATAATGGACTGGCTTGCCAGTTCCCCCGACTTAAATCCCATCGAACAGTGTTTTGGGGTGTCAGGCTGCAGCACACGCACCAATAACCATACAGCGGTTGCCAACCGCGATGCTGGAGGAGTGGTATTCTCTGTCACAAAAAGTCGTTACAAACTTTGTGGGCAATATGGGGGTCCGTTACTCTCCGTGGCGATCACACATGCTGTTAAGAACCATGTCCCGTGTTTTGTAATGCCCAGGGGTCCATCATAAAACACGGCGACTTTAATGCAATTGTTGTCTTTGAATAAAATTTCTAGTCACTGCATTGTGTATGTCTTCCAGCAGGCTGCTATACTGTATCACTTTTTTCTTCACATAGTCTAAGTTTCGTCGAGCTATGTGTCTTGGCAATGACACATCACGCAGATGTTATTTTCGTCTTTTAGTCTTGTACGCCTGTATGTTTAAAGTGGTGACCTTCTCCTCAGACGTCAACCTTCAGTTATGGAAAACGCTGCAGAATATCAGAGAGTTTCTAGTACTTAACAGCTGTTCACAACGGTAGTATCTCGTTCTTTGAAAAGTTTCAAGAGCTGTGAGGTACATAAATATTTCTCGCTGTCAGTATTGTCTGCAACTTCATGTCTTTAATTTCCTTTATCATTATGGGTTTAGTAACATCGTTGCCTACAAGTTCATAATGATAACAAGTTATTATCATAGGCACAGCCTTTCGTCTGATATTTTCTGACGTCCCTCGAACTGTGAAAGCGAGTGACAAGCCTGTTGTAATTCTGTACTGTGAAACGAAGTAGCCCTTAATGTCTGTTTGCAAATGGATGATAACCGTTTTCAGCGTGCTTCTGAAAAAGCACGTCTCCTGTTGCTAAGTATGCGAGACGTCTGAATGCAGGAACCACCTCACCGTGATGTGTATTAATACGGGGTACAGACGTTGCGACAGGCGGACGGTCCATTAGGCCCCCATCACTGAATGGCAGATGTATGCAAATACTCTGGGTGGCTGTAAACATGTTCATGGGACAGGGGAGCACTGATTCGCCCCTAGCCGCCAATTACTGGGCCCTCATGCGGATAGGGGCGGCGTTCCTCGCGGTAATGGCCCTGCGTTGCACGGAGGGTCAGTAGTGACCACAGATGCAACGTGAGTCATCAGCTACGTAAACAAATTCGCCGGGGCACAACGCGTTCGTTGTACATGGCAAAGATACTTCTCAGAATATTGTGAGAAGTTTCCATCTTTTGGGGCAGGTTTATAGAGAAACCTGGACATAAATACGAGGGCTATCCACAAAGTACATTATGTTTTGGAGTTAATAATAAATCAAGTATTGAAATTTTTTATTATATACACTTAAATACTACTTTTCTACATAGTTGCCATTTAAATTAAGGCACTTGTCGTAGCGATGGACGAGCTTGGAAACTCCTTCGTCGTAAAATTCGGCCGCCTGCGCCTTCTACCACGTGGTTACCTCTTCCTGAAGCTGTGCGTCGTCATCAAAACGCTGCACAGCCAACCACTTCTTCATTGCAGGGAATAAGTGGAAGTCACTCGTTGCCAAGTCGGGACTGTACGGCGGACGAGGAAACAACTCTCACTTAAAAGATTCGAGAACTTCACGAGTGGCATTTGCCGTGTGGGCCCTGGCGTTGTTGTGAATCAGCAAGATCTTTGAGCCCAACTTGCCCCTGCTCTTGTTTTGTATTGCTCTTCTGAGGTTATGCAGAGTTTGGCAATACCTTTGAGAGATTATTGTAGTGCCTCTTTCCGGAAATCCACAAAAATCACACCTTTTCTGTCCCAAAAGACAGTCGCCATCTCCTTCCTTGCCGACATTGTCTGCAGGCATTTCTCGGGTTTTTGGGGGGAATTTGTGTGCCTCCACTGCATTGACTGCAATTTTGTCTCGTAGTTCACATGCTTAACCCATGTATCGTCACCAGTAACGATGCGATCGAGTAATGAGTCGCCATCTTTCTCGTAAGCGTCCAAAAACGTTAACTCTGCAGCCATTCGCTGATTTTTGTGAATCTCTGTTAAGATTTTTGGTATCCATCTTGCACAAAACTGTTGGTAATGAAGCTTTTCGGTAATAATTTCGTGCAACAAACTTCGTGAAATTTGTGGAAAATTCATAGAGAGCTCCGTTATTGTGAAATTACGGTTTTCACGGACCGCGGCATCGACTTTTTTGACAAGTTCGGAAGTCACTATGCTGTGTTTTCCTCTTCGCTTTTATGACCCATTGACCCATTGACGCACTCCACCTTCAGTGATTATGTTGTCCCCATACACAAAGCTGCCGATAGATTTCTATCGGTGTATAGTTTTTTGCAGGTAGAAACCTTATTACAGCACTCATTTCACACTCCGCGGCATTTTCAATTAACGCTGACATTTGAAACTGTCACAGTAACTTAACGGAGTACAGCACGAACCTCTCACTAGCACGGCAGGATGCCGACTGAGCGACGAAATGCCATGACACCAAGATGGCCGCGCTAGCCGTGCCCGTAACGGACACAAACGAAAACGTAATGTACTTTTTGGATAGCCCTCGTAAAACACGTTTATAAACGCAATGACTGAAAAAAAAGTTTGCAACACTATGAAGGAGCTGAGCAACATAAACGAATGTTAATATGCGTCTTTCTACATCTGAAAAATGATCTTTATTGTAATTTCGCATCAGTTTCATAACAGTGGTGCTAATAGCGTCCCTATGAGGATCCAAATCAGGTTTTCTCTAAATATACGATGGAACGGTCGTAAACGCTATTTAACTTTGAGATTGGACATGGTGAGTTGATGTTAGTCAAGAATGCCTTTAATGTGACGTATGATCAGTCGTCACGGAGTATGATGGAGGTCGTTCAATAGAGCCACGAGACGCTGGATGTCCGTTCTGTGATATTTCAGACCGGTCTTGCAGGAATCTAACCACAGTACATTTTTGCTGTCACTGGTGGTGACGAGAATCTACGATCGGAAGAACACCGGACTGAACAGTCAGGTGGATCTACCGAGAAAGGAAGATCTCCGTGTTCGGCTTATGGCACTGCAGCATCAATCTGAGCCCCACAGTGACGCAAGGAACTGTTACAAAATATTTGCTTCAAAGACAGCTCCCAGGTAGAAGCTCTATAGCTTGCATTCCACTGACCAGAAACCACCGCCAAATGCGACTTCACTGGTGTGAATCGAGAACTTACTGGACGGCACGATGGAGGTCTGTTGTGTTTCCTGATGAAAGCTGATTCTGCTCCATCGCCAGTGATGACTGTGCGCTGGTTAGGAGGAGGCCAGTTAACCTGTCGGCGTGCTAGAAGCTTAGACCGGGAATTGTGGTCTGAGGTACGATTTCGTACCTCTCGTGGCTATCACACGCACCCAAACTGGAAATTTGTACGTCAGTCTGGTGATTCGACGTGTTACGCTGCCATTCATGAAGGGCATTCGTGGGGTGTTTTCCAAAAGGATAAAGCTTGGCCGTATTTCGCTGTTGTAACTCTACATGTTCTACGTAGTGTTGACACGTTCCCATGCCCTATTCGATCAGAGGACCTGTCTCCAATTGAGTACATGTGGGACATCATCAGACGACAATTCAAGCTTCATACGCTGACAGTACTAGCCGTCCCTGTAAAGACCGAACAAGTGTAACGGCCATGGAACTCCATCCCACAAGCCGACATCCGTCACCAGTGCAACACAACGGACACCTGTTTGCATGCTTGTATTAAACGTTTGGCGGTTGCATTAGTTATCAGTGTACCGGCTGTTCACATTTGCAATAGCTTATCTCGCGCCTACATTAACCTGTGATCTTGCAATAGTGTTCCGTTAAATACGTTACCTAGACAAATTTGTTCACGAAAATCCATTACCCTACATTAATTATGTTTTTGGTAATGCATTCTTTTTGTCAGTGTATTCCGTATATTGTATTCCGTAAATTAATAAGGGATACATTTGGAAATTTCTTCTCCAATTGCACTGAGAGCTAGCGACGCTTGCCACTGGAAAAAGTCTGTTATTTACGCATCCAGTTGTGAAATAAACACTGGAATTGTGGTAATGGATCAATGAGATAACATAATGGCTGCTTCAACGTGTTGTGTCTAAAAGTGAAAGTTGATAATCTTTTGCAGTTAACATGGCAGTAGGTACATAGCAATACCATGAGAGGCCACAGCCTCGCTATTACAGCCACTCCCTTTTGATGATGATGATGATGATGATGATTTGGGGTGCTCAACTGCGCGGTTATCAGCGCCCGAACAAATTCCCAACCTTTGCTCAGTCCAAACTCGCCACTTTCATGAATGATGATGCAATGAGGGGGACAACACAAACACTCAGTCATCTCAAGGCAGGTGAAAATCGCTGACCCCGCCGGGAATCGAACCCGGGACCCCGTGCTCGGGAAGCGAGCACGCAACTGCGAGAACACGATCTGCGGAACACTCTCATTTCCGAGTAGCCATTCCCAGATGGCGCTCGCTAATCGGGGCGACACTTCGCTTGCGTGCATCGTCGGTCAGCACGTTGTATTCGTTTGCCGATAGTATTGCCAGTCGAAAGACAGGGCGCTGTTAACAGTGGTCTATTTCGCTTCCACCTGCTGTTGGCACGGATGGACGTTCTTCTGCCAACGGCAACAAAAAGATGCGCCGCCAGCACTCTCTCTGTTCCTACTGTTCAGGCATTCCTACAGTACCAGCACTTACTGCAATTTCGCTATGAAGACAATTCTGTAAGTTCCATTCAAAAAAACTACAGTCCGTCGTAGCAGTCGCTGTTAATGAAGCGATAGATACAGTTAAGTTGAGTGTCTGCATAATTACTTTCAGACTTAGTGATAATATCATATACAGCCAAAAGACAACAAAGTTACTTAGATTTCATCGTAGTAGGTATATGGCTTAAAGTGACACGCATTAACTACTACCAAAGTTCAGTACACTTTTGTACCATAAATATTAAAAAATAATATTATTGGCTACTTTTTGTTGTGTTGCCACATTTCTGTTATAGTACC
The DNA here is from genome assembly GCF_023897955.1 of Schistocerca gregaria. Lineage (NCBI taxonomy): Eukaryota > Metazoa > Arthropoda > Insecta > Orthoptera > Acrididae > Schistocerca > Schistocerca gregaria. The sequence continues at coordinate 430,149,945 of NC_064926.1, forward strand.
ACCCTGTCAAGCAAGTAGATTTTACCACCTTTTATAGAACTATAGTAGAAATACTTTCCTGGCTACTGTGAAACTTGGGACTGAATTTATAACATTCTGTTACAAATCCAAATATCTATATTATTGTGCATTTTTCCCTTTGTTGTCACATACATACCGCTGTACTTTAATTGTTGCTCAGGTATCGTGTTTATTGTTAGTTAAGATACCTACACTGCTCAAAACTTTCTAACGGACAGAGTCAGTACTGGACAGGAATAATCACGTGCATGTAACAGTAGATTCATAATAGAAGTCGAGTCGTATATTTATTAGGCTGGTGTTTAAGTTCGTAGCGCTTTCCCGTAAGTTTTACAGTCACCACAGATACACATAACAGGTAATTTAGTCACCTATAATGTACTAGTACTCCTATTCACTATTTACAACAATCTGTCAACGATGGAATAACATTTTGATTCCACGAGTGCAAAAATCACGTGTTATTGAGGCGAAGAACTTATCAAGCAACGTTCGGGCAGCATTATCAATAGGAAAGAAAGTCCTTGAAGGATTTCTCACAGAGAGCGGGAAAGGTGAAAACTGGGGGGCTCAGGATGATGCAAATACCAGATGGGTGCGGAATGGCTTCCCGACCCATCTTCTGTATAATGATTCTTGTCATTCTAGCAGAATACGGGCTGACGTTATCGTGTAATATGTTCACATCACGTTGTCTTTCTTGTCGTTGTTCTTGGATTGCGTCTGTGAGACGTTGACAGTACATCTCGGCAGTGATGGTTACACCTCAGGAAAGCAGTTCACAGCACACAGTAAGGTCGCTGTTCCATTAGGTACTTAACGTTATGTTTTTTTATTTTAGTATTTGATCACAGTATGAATTCTTTAATCGATGACATGTTTCAGTCCGTTATGACCATCCTCAGATCTTTTTTATACCATGTCCTAAAGTGATAAGGCCATAATGGCATAGTCAAAACATATAATCAGCATAGCATCGTCATATAGATCTAAAATAAGGTGTTGAATAGATCTATATGACGATGCTATGCTGATTATATGTTTTGACGATGTCATTATGGCCTGATCACTTTAGGACATGGTGTAAAAAGATCTGAGGATGGTCATTACGGTCTGAAACCGGTCATCGTCAAAAGAATTCAGTTTGTGATCAAAGACTGGAATAAAAAACATTTGACAGTATTGGATCACTGTTTGTATACGTGACCTTGTAGCAGTTGGTGACTAAACGTTATCCTTTGTGAATGCGGGTAGGTCTATTTACGGGGAGTTTCTGCTTTGTTTGGACTGAAGCATTCCTTTTTCCCCCTACGTTAGCTGAAAGGAACCATTTGTCGTCACCAGTAACGATACCGGTTATTCACGAGCCAATAGACAACGAGCAAGCAGAGGTGCACATATCGTCACCCGATGATCCCTTTTACCATTTACCGACTACACTGACGTGGATCATTGTGGATTAAAGCGTTTAAACGATCTTCATCAAACCCCGAAGGTCTTGCGAACCAGGGGAGTCACTAAAGTGAGAACTTACAGTTTTCTCCTGCAAAGATGGTGGCAAATCAACGAAACAAGTTCAGATGATGGCTCAAACATGATATGAAACAGTTGGCATCTGACGTTTAACAGCCAAAGTAGCGACGCTGTCGTTGCACGTAACTTCCTGCGAGGAGTCATCACAGCTCTCAGCTCTTTGCGGCCATAGAAAACGGCCTTTAAGTCTCCGTTCCCTACAAAATCACGTTAAGGTTCTGAAAATCATATATGTTGTAGATTTCTGCCTTGTGTTGAAGCATGTCAAAGGCCTGTTGCCAATTGTAATTATGTTGTACTTTTGATTATCAGTAGTGAATTTTCACGTCCAGAAAACTTCCATTCTTGAGAACTACCAAGACAGAATCCTTTGGACAGCGGAGAATGCCGCTATTCCCATTGGTGCACTGACGATGTGAGTAGTCCAACCCGCTAGCTGTCAAACTCTACCTATTCGAAATTGGACTATAGAATGCACAGAAACAGCGCTACTAAATCATCAACAAACAGAACTCTATGGAGGAGTGACAGAATTCACAGTTTCAACTTTCTGATCAAATCTAGTTGGTGAAAACACATCACAAATTTAGAAGCCTACGAGGAAAATTGTAAAAGGTGGCAGGAGCCAAGCCTTTGTGGTAGATAATTCTGTCCAGTAAAGGAAGCCAGCTAAAGAAAAAGAGAGAGATCAAAAGGTCTGAAATGTGCAACAACTGTAAGACTTTAATCGTAAGACTAAAAATAATGGACGGAAGATAATATGGGAGAGAACTGGAATCCACACAATGGAAAATAAAGAGACGAGAATGGTGTGCAATGGGAACAGAGTTAATGTGAGAGAAGCTAAGCTGACAATGAAAACAACGACCGTCGGTAAAATTATATTATCTGTAAAATTACGCAGATATCCTTATTTTTAATTTTACGCACTACATAAAGAAATGAGTGAATGTATGAAACTACCAGTACTACCAACAAAAAAGTAAAAAGTGGCTTGAGGAACTAGAGAAACAGAACCATGAGCTGAGAAACTGTTCTGAGCATCTCATTAACCACTGAGCATGACACTAACCACTGAGTTATGTAGATTACTCAGTCCCGTTGAAGTGGAATGCTGTGCAGCATGCATGGGAGCTGCTTCTGACATTTTAATATCCGTCATCCGTATTACTGCTATAAAAAATTCCATTTTCTATTTCATGTAAATCCTGAGCCATTACGTAGAGGTACAGCAATAGCTTATGCCTCTTTTTTGCTCACTCATGGGTGAATAAAGAGTTTAGTTTCAGTAATGAAGGACGATATGACGATAACTGCACAAAGGTAAAGAATTATTGTTGCCGCACTTAGTAGCCTGCTCAGTATTCAAATCCCTTTCGGGGAAGAAATATTAATAAATGTCTTTACGAAGCGGTTCCTTTGGGGAATGGACATTGATCTTACGCAACACGTGGTAGGAATAAAGCGTCTGTCATCGGCTATTTCTAGACAAGACGCCGTCCTCACTATTTACAAAAGTTTGTCTGGAAGTCTACCTCATAAACACTGGAGCCGAAGCGACCTCTTTCAGCCTTTCAGATAAACTACCCCGATTTGTAGGCTCCGGAATGTTCCCAGATGCCTCGGCGCAATGAATATTTACCGGGCATGCGCTAAAAAATATGTAGAAATGCTGTTAGAGATACACGTGCATTTACACTAACTACTCTAGCTCATCGGATTTCCTACACTTTAAGTAAAGTACGTTCCTTACACTTGGCTCTATTCTGAATTCTAAACATTTTCTAAGGGGACTGGTAATGGATATTAATACTCAGGCATCGGAAGCGGTATTTACAATCAATAATTCAATCTTACAGCCCGTAATATCTCGACGAAGTCACGCACTATCTAAATATTTGCTACTCTAATTTTGTTAAAGGACACTGTTGCTTCGTCACGAGAAAAAGGAATTGTTGCGATAGAAGCTGGCTATAATCAGGTGACTAGGTGAGTGGGTAACCTGGATATAGAGGTTTCAGTGAACAGTGGAGATACCCACGATCTCCACTTGGGCTCTACAAATCCATTTAAATGACAATGTAATTGCCACTCTCTTAAGTGCGATTCGAGGCCAAAGCGGTGAGAAACCATCGTGTGTTTGGTTATTAATTGTAATAGAACCAACGTTCCAGAACATTAATGTCTGCGAAGCGGGTTGCACACTGCATGTGGATGCAGTAAAAGTTAACACAATAAGACAATAAGGTGGTAAAATCTAACAAACCGAAAGACCGGCTCTGAGTCAGAGGCTTACTTAATCTCGTTTGAAACTTTTCTCCCAGTTTTGTCATTCGATAAGAAGTGTTTCTCCGCAAATCCCAGGGGAATATTTTCCCAAAACAGTATGTTTCTGCTAAGCTAGCTGCAGAAAAACTTACGATATAATAAACGCGTATCGAAGCATAGCTGTATTTATGTAAACTGTGTGTCTTATTTTATTTATGCTATTTTAGGATTAAGCTTTTAAGGGATATCTATGTTTTTATTGTGAATTCTCGTATTGTCTCCAGATTAGAGATTAAATAACCATAATTTGTTCATGGAGACCCTATCACCGTCAAACAGAATGAAAAAGGCGCACATCTTCTCGCAGTCTTTCTTTTTATCGGATTCCGTGTCTCAGTCCGTAAAACCGGAATCTTTATAGAATTGCATGTTAGTGCGTCCGTCCGTCCGTGTGTTAAGCCATCTTTTCCTCAGGAACGGGTACACTTACCCAGCTCCAATTTATGTCACATGTTACGGCGTACGGTCTCTTGGAGGTGAAAATATTTTAAGCTTTTTAGTCAATTCAGTCACACCATACGGCCATTTACGTCAGATACTTTGAAACTCGAAAACTAAATCATAAAAACCCATAAAGTGCTTCCCGTTTGCCTAGAATCATGAAATTGGGCAAGAAACAAGGTTTCACACATCAAGTACAAAATCTGAAAACTTTTAAACTATAATTACATAACAAAGAAAAATATTTTTGTCAATTTTATCCGTGTGTTAGAGTCTTTTTCCTATGGAAAAGGTTGGAGTATTAAATTTTAGTGACATATTACGCGGAGAAATTCTGAGCAGCCGAAACATCCGATCGTGAAAGCCTTCATTGTATAAAAAGATATATTAAACGTTCGAAATGGTTCAATGACTCTAAGCACTATGGGAAATCAACATCTGAGGTCATCAGTCCCCTAGACGTTGAACTACTTAAACCTAACTAACTTAAGGACATCACACACATCCATGCCCGAGGCAAGATTCGAACCTGCGATCGTAGCCGCAGCGCGGCTCCGGACTGTAGCTCCTAGAAACACTCGGCCACAGTGGCTGGCTTATTAAACGTTTTGGTGAAAGTTTAGGAACGTCCACTCTGTGATCGCTTACAGACGCACAGGGAGCGCTCTTGGTTCTATACCATTGTCAATATGGAGACAAGAAGCGAAAGTCTATAGATGATGCGGTTAATAGAAGTATGCAGTCGCGCTCATGATTGAAATCGCAGGCGCATTCGCTAATGTTATCTGGCCTGCTATGTTCGCACGCTTTCGAGAGGTCGGGATCCCCAAATGTCTGTATGAGAGATTTGTAGGTTATTGTAGTGGATGTAGCGTCCTGTGGCTTTCGGGGCAGAGCAAGGTAATCTAAATGGTTACCAAGGTCTGTCCTCAAGCCTCCATAAGTAGTCCACTCTTCAAAGGCCTAAGTTTGAACCCCTATTACATCTGTTACATGGGGCAGATGCTATTGAAAGAGTTGTTGCATACGCAGATGACATCCTAATAGTTGTATCTGCAGCCTCCAGGGCGAGTCTAGAGGAAAAGACGAATGAAGTGCATGCTCTGATTGAGCATTGGTGCAACAGCAACAAACTAGCTCTTACTTTTCATAAAACCACATACAAATTTTTGAATGGGGAGACTTTGTCTTACGAGAAAACCTACCCAGGGGTTTTTCTGATAGCTGTTTGTAGGTATTTAGACATTTTTAGACGATAAAAGTTACTCAGAAACCAGCCAAAATGATGTGTAACACTGCCTTTGTCACACTGATGACTATGAATTACCGTTGCTTGTGGTGCGGTCGTATCACAAAGGTAACGTCATTGTTTGTTTCGCTGTCAGCTTCAGGGTGCATCGCCTTACACTAGGCAACTACAAAACAATACTACGACGAAGTCAGCGGAGCATACTTCTGTTGCTCACCGGCCTTTCGCACTTCACATATAGAGTGTTTACTGGTGATGTTCGATGATATCGTGGTACGTTACAGGTCAGCGCTTTATTGGCTGGAGCGTGAGCAATATGACCGTGTGTACGAGATCAGATGGACGCATATTACTGATAAAAGCCATTTATGAACCGTGATGTTATGTAAATGCCTGTCTTGCTGGGACACTAGAAGCACTATAAAGCGTGATTACGGCGTATTTCCAAGCATCAATAACACGCACAAACTGCTTGGTTCAAATGGCTCTGAACACTATGGGACTTAACTTCTGAGGTCGTCAGAACCCTAGAACTTAGAACTACTTAAACCTAACTAACCTAAGGACATCACACACATCCATGCCCGAGGCAGCATTCGAACCTGCGACCATAGCGGTCGCGCGGTTCCAGACTGTAGCGCCTAGAACCGCTCGGCAACCCCGGTTGGTCAAATTGCTTGATATTGCCCCTAATCCAGATATGGTCCACATATTAACAGGCCACAGTCCATATCCCAAAAATCTGCATCGAGTGGGATGCAGTGACTTACTAATCTGTGAATGTGAAGAGGAAGGTTTCCCTAATTACGTATTTCTTAGATGCCCCATTTTCCAGATAGAGAGAAACTGTAGACAATTAGACTGAGGTATGCAAGCAACTAGTGATCAAAACTTGTAGACTGAAATCAATATTATAGCACGCCGGATACCTAAAACGTGATCGTTTAAGTTTGAGTCTATAAGATCAAGGGGACGATAATTTCAAAAGGCCGCAAGAAGCCTTTTCAGAGCCGGCCGTTGTGGACGAGTGGTTCTAGGCGCTTCAGTCTGGAACCGCGCGACCGCTACCCTCGCAGGTTCGAATCCTGCATCGGGCATTTATGTGTGGTATGCCATTAGGTCAGTTAGGTTAAAGTAGTTCTAAGTTCTATGGGACTAATGACCTCAGATGTTAAGTCCCATAGTGCTCAGAGCCATTTGAACCATTTTTGAGCCGTTTCAGAAATTAAAAATAATGAGAGGCACATATGTTTGTTATAGTGAAAAAATTCAAACATGTGTATCTAAATAAGAAAAAAAATTAATAAAATTAGAAGAAGAATAAAAAAAATATAGTGTCCACGAACACGTAATTGGGTAGACTGAAAGATTTCCGAGACATGCGTTTACCAATGTGAGTGATCTAGAATAGTATAGCAACAATAGGTTTAGAAGTACATATATTTGTAGTTAGTCGGCAAACCACGATTTCTTCCGAGGCTGCCAGTAACATAGCTTGTTATGTAACATGGCAGTTATTCACTTGCAGCTTGGGTTAATTCTTTTTTAATGTTACTGGTATTTTCTTTTATTGATTCTTATTTTTCTAATGTTCTGTTTTATTTCTTCAGTAACATTACCAACAGTTTTTGTTAACGCGATTTACTGCTACATACGTAATATAAATCTTTGTATGTCGAAATGATTAAGAAGTATCTACGACGTGTTTAGAGTTTCCAGATAATGGATGTGAGATTCGTAGCATTAAACTAAATTGAATTGAAATTGAACTGAATTGTGCAATGGTGTCCTCCAAACAAAAATCGACGTGACAAAACACATCCCGTTCTACCCGCGACTCGGCGGTTGCCACGCGGCTACGGTCAGGAAAGCCATGTCAGGTTGGAATGTATTCAACACCGGCTGACGCAAATACCGATCGGAGAACCGGTGTCACCGTCGAGGCGACAATGGTCTCACTCAACTACGTCACATCACCGAAGACTTGTCCCCCTAGACCAACAAACCACCAATCATCTGCGGTTGATGATGTCCTACATTCCAACGAGGACACGACTTCGGTCAAGACGCCACCCCAGGCGACGACAACACAGCAGCACTCACAACCACCGTTAATGGCCAAACTTTAAGAAAAGATGGACGTCGAGAATAGGGTCGTACTGACCTAGGCCATCCTTACTGAGGGAGCGGCAATGACCGATCAGCATTCTCACTACGACACGGACACTCAGTTACCACGCAAACATAAAAAGCGACCGTGCGCACTTTCCAACGACTGCGTCTTCCACACGACGGAACAGAAATATGACGGGGTTCCACAGGGCATATAGAGGGCGTCCGCCGCGTGGGCAGGCGTACCGGACACCTTTCACCTACGACGCCATCAGCTACCCGTAGGGAAGAGTTACGGGATCCGACCTATCTAACAGCAGCTGGCAACGTAGGCCATGGGGAGATGCCGTTGAATGTGTCACGGCGACAGAAGAGAGAGAAGAAGATGAGGGTGACACCCAGTGTGCTCTTACTGCTCCAGAGACAAAGGAAGCGGCAGTGAGTCAGTGGCGTTTAGGCAACGGTAGCCCATTCTATCATCGTACGTGACGACGCCACCTGAGGTAGAATCTTGTCGACTGGTAACAATCAAGTCCATCAGAACGTGTCATCAATCCCCCATGTCGCAAGCCATGCTTCATGTTGCCGACATCGACATCGCTCACTTGCCAGGGGTCCTGACGGTTACACAACTAATGCCTCCCACGCTTCCCTCGCCGTCAGAAGCATCGATGTCCTATTTAGAGAAAGCTTTGTAGCTAATCACGTTAGATACCTCACCACTGCACGGATCATGGCCGATACGATCGACGAAGCCGCGCTTGTCAATATCTACGGCCTTCTATGGCTGGAACGCTCAAGTTTTTTTTAGAGGACATCGCGCTGGTCTGACAGGGGCGGCTAGAGGATCTGCTGATTGACAGGGACTTTAATTGCTAACAACCGTCTTTGGACCTGCTCCCACACCATTGTCCATGAGCTGAGCTTGACATTCTCACTAGCAGTATTCAGCTGGTGGGCAGGTAGCCCCAAATATACGAAGACAGGCACGAATATACAACTTCAACAGTCATTCGTCCAGCGTACTCGACCGGATTTGTGTCGCTCGCTCAATAAAGGCGGCCATTTGTGGTGCCTGGTTGTGGCCTATAGCTTTTTCTGATCACTTGGCTTACGTCTATCCTATAGTCCTCAGTCCGCTCAGGGTATAGCGAACCAGGAGCCCGTCGAAGCAAAACACCGTCCTCAGGTTCTCGCCAGTCTGTTATGTAGCTGTGGAAGACAAAGAATGTGTTTGTCTGACGCTGTGGCCTTCACCCCTCGACCCTAATAGGGAGGACTATCTGAGGAAAACCAGCCCAAAGGCAAAACTTCATGACGTATGGCAGAGAAGCAGCTGCATGATGCAGACACGCAATGGACTTGTAATTTACCATCCTCTGTTCAGAACAACCACCCTTGCCCATCAGGCAGGTAAAAAATCTACTGTACCAAAGCAAAGATTGCTTCTCTCGCGCACCTCCATTAGGAAGGAGCCGTAGTATGCGGGCATGGACAAGATCTCTTGCCCACAGAACGACCTTCAGTGTAGCAAATTCTCAAGGAATGCAAAAGGCATCGATGGCCGCTAATCAACGTTATTGACACGGAAGGTAAACGTCCCAACAAACGATGGGATATACCCAAGCTTTTATATGACCACAATGCTAGACTATGTTCAGCAGGCAATGAAAGCGAACATGATCGAGGCTTGTCAGAAGACGACGTGTCTGATGCCACGGACAGAGCCCGGAAACAGACTCCACCCCCTTTGGAGGTATGCCAGAAACTGCAGTCTCCAGGTGTACCTCTTTCTGTTAGCTTCTTAGAAGGACTGGTAGTGCATGTTCACAAACCGAAACGTGAGTAGTGTACCCGTGACTACCATCGACTTAAGCATTTGACCTCTCTTTCCTGACTTCAGCTCTGCGGAGCATGTGATACCCAGAATGCTTTGCCGAAGTGGTGATGCAGCTACTTATGGGATGCGTCACTGAGGGTCCTCGTTAACGTTCGTTTAACTCTGGCCATCCAGAAATTCCACTCCTTGCGCAAACACTGCCCATTATTAATGTTCTTATATGCCTTGGAACCCTTATTATACGGCCTAAACCGTAGACTCATTGGGATAATGCCCGGTTCCACCATGGAATGGTGCTTCGCGGCGGTGATGATACGAGGATCACCATGGAATGGATCACGACATAAGGTGCAGCCTCGGGTAGCCTCATTAACGTCGAAAACTCAGTAACAATGCAAATCAGGACAGGATTACCACCTTGATAACGTCACCTCCTTAAGTATCAGTGACCATATGAGGCCTGGGTTTAGACTTCATGTACACCATACTACGACCCCTAATTACAGGTGCTTCTGTACCAAATTAGAGTAGGGAAGATATAATACTGTCTGCGGTCTTTGAACATCCTCCAAAGAAAACAATATGTCAATCTCTGCCTGGCGTTTCGCATCCCACACATTGCGAAGGCACTTCCAATTACGAACCCAACGTGCCGCAGCATTATAGCGACTCTCGGCGACTTCGTTAGCACAGAAATGTTGCTCAAAGTTGAATGTGAACTCCTTACCCTTCCCAAGGACAGGAGAGGTCCAGGGCTAGTAAATGTTTACGATAGAGCGGTGCCTTTCTTCGTTGGTTAAGATTTACGGTTATGGCATAGCTTGCTCATGGAAGCTACAGCAGTAGCCTCCCTCGAGTCAGCAGTCACTGCAGAACATCCCAGAACTGTTCTTCTTCGTTGGGTGTTTTCATTTGGAACTCAGTTCCACATGTGACTCCTTCCTGATTCCACCCTCGGCAACGGCGATGGAGACCTACTGCGCCCTGTAATGGAGACGACAACCGAATGTAATGGGAACAAAATTCGCCAGCACACTATAGCGTGTCGTGTGGTGGACAATTCATGCAGCTATATTCGATTGCGACTCCAGACCACTTGGTATGTAATAATAAATAGGAAACATATCACACAGGAACGTTTACGTATAATCCGCATGGTGGAATCCTCCAATTGAGTGCAATGTAATGTTGACACACGCGAACACCGCATTAGCTTTGTTAAACAAATGTTGGCTTTTCTACTGCGGTAACACGACCATCAGGCACAGCCCAAATTCTTCATTCAGTCAAAATGTTCTATCCGAGGACCAAGATCAACGTCATCACGCGGATACGAGGCAGGAATGGGATTTGGTGACAGAACCTTCAGATATAGACAATATTTTCCTACGTATCTCTGAAGTGCACTACAAAATCCACCAAGTAGCTGGATCAATCGTGACGAGAGATGATGATGTAATGCAGAAGGCTTAGCATAGACGATGGTGACCCAACAAGAGATATAAGACACGCTAGGTGATCAGGAACATGGTGAACCCTAGTTGCAACTACTAGTTGAGTGAGTGTTTATTTCTTTCAGTCGAAAGACGAAACTCTTTCCTTTACCATAAAAAAATTAGTAAGATAAAATTCCTGCTTCTGGATAGCGTTTGGTTTAATCTTTTATTCCTCGTCTCACCTTCCTTTCCTTCTTCCATTTGTAGCGAAGGGGACGTGGCTAGGACTCACAGAGGACGACTCCTACTACTCTGCCCCCCCCCCCCTCCGGCACACTATCAAACGATTCTGCTAGTGGATACCATTTAGTTCGTTCTCTTCTCCCCGAACTCCTCTTGCAAGTAAAAGACAAATGTCCCGAGTTCGAGACTCGGTCCATTGCAAGGTTTTAATCTGACAGGAAGTTTCAAAGTAATGTTCTGGTCAATAAATTCTAACTTTTGCTGCAGCTCTCCGGACTAGCTGGAAACTCCGCAGAAAGTGCAATGTTTCTTACGACCACCCGTATAAACATAAAGGAACAGTGAAATGATAGACATATAGAATAAATTAAGTAAACTATTGTTTCATAAATAAACGCCATAGCTGCAAGTAGATCTGTAACACTGTGAGACAAGGACATTGCTTTCATGGTAGGTGCGATACTCGTCGTCAGAAGCAAATCGATGACCACGAATAACTTTCTTCATGACCCAAAAATATGGAAATCGCATTGGGAGAGACCGGGACTATAGCGAGGGTGTGAAATGGGGTTCCCTACAGTGCAGTCGTAACAACCTTGGCAACATGTGGACCATGGAGGTATTGGAATTAACAGTCTGTCTCAGATTGGGATAAATCGATTAACAAATATGGCGATTACATTTGAAATAATACTCACTTTTTCCATCCCTATCGTTTTGATTTGACCTCACCTTATAAATATTCCTTTAATTTGTTACTTGGAAGTTGCACAGAAATATGCTTTAACTGAAACACTGGTATTTTCCGACGTCGTATGCCTTGACGAACGTGCTATGTTCAGCCGTGCATGGATGCGATATATTTAGTTTCCGGTGGTGATTTATAACCGATTTTTATGCATTTCAGACTGAAACCCGCTTGTAGCTAGTAGTGTTCAATAAAGTGCTACACTGTAGCGCCAAAGAAACTGGTATAATTATGCGTATTCAAATACAGAGGTATGTAAAAAGGCAGAACACGCACTGCGGTCGACAACGCCTATATAAGACAAGTGTCTGGCGCAGGTGTTAGATCGGTTACTGCTGCTAGAATGACAGGTTATCAAGAATTAGGTGAGTTTGAACGTTGTGTCATAGTTGGCGCACGAGCCATGGGACACAGCATCTGCGAGATCGCGATGGAGTGGTGATCTTCCCATGCAATCACGTCACACTTCATAAACTTCTGCAGATTTCAGCGTCAGCGTGCAAACCACTTTACGAAACTTAATCGTTGTGGGCTTTCGGAGCTGAAGGCTCCCTACTCTTCCCTTGATGTCCACGCGACACTAAGCTTTAACCCTCGCCTTGGCCCGTCAACATCGTCATTGGACTGTTAATGACTGGAAACATGTTGCCTGATCGGCCGAGTCTCGTTTCAAATTGTATCGAGCAGGTGGACGTGTACGGGGTAGAGACAACCTCATTAATCCATGGACCATGCTTATCAGCAGGCGATGGTTCAAGGTGGTGGAGGCTCTGAAATTGTGTGGGGCGCGAGCAGTTTGAGAGATATGGGACCGTTGATACGTCTAGATACGACTCTGATATTTGACACGTACATAAGTATCCTGTCTGATCACTTGCATTCGTACATGTCCATTGTGCATTTCGACGGACTTGGGAAATTCTAGTAGGACAATTCGACACCTCTCACGTTCAGAATTCCTACAGAGTGGCTCGAGGAACAGACTTCTGTGTTTAAACATTTCCGTTGGCCACCAAAATCCCCAGACATGAACATTAATGATGATATCTGGGATGCCTTGTAACGTGCTGTTCAGGTGGAATCTCCACCCCTGGTAATCTTACTGATTTACGGACAGACCTGCAGAAATCATGGTGTCGTTTCCGCCCAGTTCTACTTCAGACATTTGTCGAGTCCACGCCACGTCGTGTTGCGTTACTTCTGCATGCCCCGTGGGGCCCTTCACGATATCAGGCAGGTGTACCAGGTTCTTTGGCTCTTCAGTAAGGAAGTTTTCATTATGGTAGCAGCCATTGGTTTGTATATTTAGTGGCTGTTCAACTAGGTCTTTTCTTCTAGAAATGATTATATATATCCTGCCTTTCCAGAATTTTTTTGCGCCAAATAGATCTTACCTTCTGCTGGATGTTTTTCATAGAACGAAATAGCTTTCATTGTTTCGGTGTTGATGTCAGCGTGGAATTTCTCAGTTATATACTGAAAGCTAGGACAATATTATGGAAATGGATGAAGATGATAAAGTGGGAGATGTGAAACTCTGTGAAGAGTTTGTCAGAGCACTGGAAGATGCGACTCTGACAGGTTACACGTAAGTCAGCATGCTGCCTAATCACCTGCATCCATTCTTGTCCATTCTGCATTCCGACGGACTTGGCCAGTTTCACCAGGGTTGCTACAGAGAGGCCCCAAGTGCACTCTTCTGAGTTTAAACACATCCGCTGTTCAAAAATGTCCCTAGATATGAATACTATTGAGCATATCTGGGATGCCTTGAAACATGCTGTTCAGAAGAGGTCTCCACCCATCGTGCTCTTACGGATTTATGTACAGACCTGCAGGATTAATGGCGTTAATTCCCTCCAGCTCTACTTCAGGCATTAGTGGAGTCCATGCCATGTCATGTTGCAGCACTTCTGCGTGCTCGCGAAGACTATACGCGATATCAGGCAGGCGTACTAGCTTCTTTTGGCTCTTCAGTGTGTTAAATGAATATCCTAGGAGAGCCGACGTGTTTCTTCTAATTTATCAAAACTGTGGTGCCCACCCAGAGGGCAGTGTATTTACTGGGTAGTATCTCATGGGACTTAATTCTGATGATGTGTAAGATGGCAAGAACTATGCTCCTTACATGAAGTTATTAAAAATCACCTAGCTCACGTTGAGCGAACAGTAGGGTTGAACAAAAAAGGCACAATGCATCTTGTAGATGGTATAGTAAGGACGTATTGGAATAATTAATGTCGGGTGATGGTTTTAAAGTAATTCACACGACATGAAAACTTTGTGGAAACACGTCGATTTACTGGAGGCTAGTTTATCCCAGGGAAGTGTTCAAGAGTTGACCGAGGCCGGCTGGGAGCGGCGAAGGGAAGCGACAATAGGAAGCTTAGGGCGGCTCAAGCTCTGAGAAAGCGGTAACGGGACACGGCCTCCAGCTGCCTAAGATGAGTGACAGTGAGTGGGTGGTTGACCCCATGCTGGTGTACCGGGAAGCAGACGGAGAACTTGTATGCCTGTTGATAAATGTCCGTCATCCCGTTTTCAGTGGAACATGCGAGAAAGCCTCGCAAAGCTACAGTGGAGCAGTCAACAGAGGCCAAAATATGCGTGTTCGTGACTATTGCAACTTCACGCTGAATTCACGGTCTTCAGAGTTTGAAGTAAATCAGGTGAAGTGAGACAGAATGAAATACGTCGGCCTCCGATGGGAACGTAGGACCGAGGAATTTGAAGTACTCTCCTGGGTGTCAGAATTCCGGAAAAAATGGAGTTTTGTGCAGACGCTAACCTTGATGGGTGGCCTGGGAGGAGCTAAATAGCAGAAGTTGAGAGGGAGCGAAATTTTGTGGGAATTTGTTCACCTCCCAGAGCAGGCATTGGTCGACACTGGGAAGAGACGCATAATTAACGCGAATTGCGCTGAAATTGGCGTAAGTGATTTTGCTGGAGGGGAAATCGAGGCGAAGAGCGGACTGGGAGAAGTCCCCGTAGGAGTCTTCTATTCCCAGCTTGCCTAAGAAAGAGTGAGCATCTCTGCAGTTTAGGACTTAGCAAATGGAACGATTGAGCTTGGAGATAGAAAGTTTTCGGTCAGCTATGCACTGAGCAAGATAGCTAGAAGTGAATAGACGAGCGCAGCCTTGCAGCACCACGAGGTCGGCCAACGTCCGCATAACGACGACGCTCCGCCACGCTGAACTCGGTGATATTGCGCCCGCTCCGGCCACTGATTAATTTGTTGGATCACGACGGCAAAGCTTCCACGAGGGTTTCATGGGCCGTGTAGTGTAGAATTCTTCTCGCACTTCTCATTACGCCTGTGTCAGTCGATAGGAATTACTTCTGATTTATCGCGCTTTACTCCACGCAAACCCAATTTATTACCACTGCCTGTTAGGAGAGTCACGTAATGTGATGATTGAAGGTCGTGAGTTAAAATAAATCTGTGCTAATCGACTGCATCTGTTTTCAATCAAGTAGTTGAAATCCCAAGTCACTTTCTTAATTAATTTCAACATTTGCATCTGGTGTTCAATAGCTGAATATAACATCAATGTGCACCCCCTTTTTATTTAAAAGGGATCATTTCTGAATCAGTTCAATCTGGAGTCACAAGGCCTGATTACTTTCTTTGCGTTAGACGACATTGTGGCTGTTTTGCAGTCTCTGTTGATCACTTAGTCAATTACCTGGGGTGAACACACACCAAAACCAGATAAGTGATGGGTGGGGAGTTATAGGTGTAATGGGAAGATGGCGTACTAGATAAATCTGGTTGGACTCAGGGGTAGTGGTTTCAGAAACGTTAGGAGCCCCTGCTCTAGAGCCGCACTTCATGTCCTATTGAGATGGGGCGCTACTTCTATTGTACGTCAGCAAGCGCCTTACGTTGCGCAGACTGCCACCTTAATTGATGTTTATGCTCGCTGTGAGTGATGTGTAGGGCGAAGTGGGGCGGGCCAGCCAACTCTGCTCGGCACTTTGGTGATGGAGAGCCCCCCGTCCTCATTACAGGCCAGCGCCCGGCGCTGCCCGTCCGTCACGGGGTTGGGAGCGCATCAGAGGCGCGCGCGGCTGCAGCTGACGCCGCTGTCAGTGTGCTGTGCCGGCCCGGCGCCGCGACGCCCAGAGGCGCCCCGCGCCGCGACGCCTAATTGAAGGCGCCGGTGCCCCACTGCTTGAGGAGCGTCTCCACCGACACGCACAACTTCGGAGCTCCCGCGCGCCGACACCGCCGTGATGTATGGCCGCGCTAAAGTGTTTATTTGTTGTGGCAGCCCTTAAGGAAGAAATTAATTTCCACTAAGCTCTGCTCCGGAATTCTTGTCCGCGTTCTTTCCGCCCCGGCCACACCAGCGCACCCTGCTCCACTTCTTTCGCTGTCTCTC
Source organism: Schistocerca gregaria (assembly GCF_023897955.1). Classification (NCBI taxonomy): domain Eukaryota; kingdom Metazoa; phylum Arthropoda; class Insecta; order Orthoptera; family Acrididae; genus Schistocerca; species Schistocerca gregaria. The sequence goes on from NC_064926.1 coordinate 430,166,284, forward strand.
TCTCTGGAGACGTTTTTAATTTCAGAGACATCTCTGAATAGGTATATCCGTCCACTTTTGTACGGCTGTACTGCCTCTTGTCGCCACAGTTCGTCTAAACTTCGCTGTAAATTACTTGGATTGAGGCAATCAGATATTTGGCACTGGAATAAGCTTTCCGGACACACCCTTAAAAGAAGCTACACTTTACATTCTGGCCCTCCATCGGGGACAGAAATCGTGACAGCGTACTGCCAGAAGCGCGCGAGTGTCTGACGGATATACAGGGTGATAAGTATTTAAACCGACAAACTCTGGAGGTTGCAGGGGACATCAAAACAAATATTTTTCGATAAAGTCTTTTTTTTTTCCTATGAGGAGTAGAGGAAGATTTCTCTGGCAGCAAATTAATTAAACCAACAATAACTTTTCCATTTTTTATGACCAAGCGAAAACAACTAGGTAGCAGATACGGCCCAATTAAACAGTCCCCAACGACACCGACCCACACATTAACGAAGAACCACACTTAATGAGCGCTAGTAACTGTGGCATGTAGGTTATCCTCACTCCAAACATGCGAATTGTGCATGTTGAAGACTGCATCACCCCCGAACGTTGCTTCATCGGTAATCAACACAGAGGATGGAAATGTAGGATGGATTTCACAATGTTCCAGGTACCACTCCGAAATCTGTGCTCTGGGTGGATAATCAGCTGGTTCCAGGTTGTGGACACGCTGTAAGTGAAATGGACGTAACGATTGCTCTGGAAGGACTGTTCTTACATTCTTCTGATTCGTCCCCATGTTACGTGCAGTTGCACGAGTGCTGACTGAAGGATCCCGCTCCGCATGCTGCAAGACAGCTTCCTCAACTTGCAGCGTTCTTACCGTGCGACGTCGTCCATGTGCAGGTAATCTGCTACATGACCCGGTCTCTCGCAGACGATGGTACACAGCAGAAAAGGTCGTATGTTGCGGGATACGGCGATTAGGATATTGTTGTTGATAAACCCGCTGTGGAGCTCGTCTGTTGTGGTGCGCTACGTAGTACGCACCAACCATATCAGTGTTCTCACTCCAGGTGTATCACTAATTGGTAAACAGAGACAACGCACTACTGCACTGGTGGACAGCAGTTGCCTACAACTGAAGAGCGTAGCACGCCCTCTAACGACTGAAGATCGTAATATGGCCTCTAACAACTGAGGAGCCTAATACGGCCTCCACCAGTTTAAATAATCCTCATAGGAAAAAATGACATTACGGAAAAATATTTGTTTTTATGCCCCCTACAACCTCTCAGAGTTTGTCGGTTTAAATACTTTTCACCCTGTAGAAACCAATATCTTGAGAGCTAAATGCGGTATCATTCTCCTCTCTACTTTAAATTAAATTTCGGTATGTCATTTACATATCTATATATGCAATGAAGTATGAGCAAAAATAAACTATATAAAATGTCTGCACAATGCGTATTTACCTCTGCAAACTCTTAAAAATTTTGTGTTACGTTTTAAACAATATTTAATTTGATGCACCACAGTAACTGAGACGACTAATGAAAATAAATTCAGTCAATGTGAATGTATGTTTTCCCGGCTTATACAGCTGGTGAAGGGTTCTCTGGCTTGCAGTCGGGTGCCATACGAGTATGTCGTTCGTCGAAGCGTCGGAGTTTGAAGACACCGCCACCCGGCTGGAAGCCTGAGAATTCTTCACCATAAATTCAGCTCCTTATCATACGGACACAGCATACTATTGTGGCATCATGTATCAGTACCACCCCGCTACGTATGAAGACTGGCAACGGGATTTCAAGTCTCCGTCTGACGTCATTAACTGTCGCACGGGATCTGGCAGACCAATGATGTGCGCCCTTTGAGCGTCACCTCTGGCAGCGACCTCTGCCGCCGCAATATAGGATGGCCAGTGGAAGCCGTTCAGTCCACTCGCATTCGGATCCACTTCGCAATGCGATGCTACGCACACGACACCTAGTGGCGCCTCCACCATCATCTTACGTGCTTTAGTACGCAGAGACTTCTCCTTGTGGACATTGTGAAAGCTGGACCCTATTTCACGTCGCATCATTTCTGATGAGTCTCGATGTGTTCGGAGAAATACAAGTTAAGTAAATCCTCTGTTTGTTTTGTTAACATGTTCGCTAATCATACCTGCTTCTGCTCAGCGTTCCTGTGACGACAGTTACCACACCACTCCGTACGCCATCTCTGCTTACCATTGTGCACGAAGTCGTACACAACAGCTATAAGATGTGAAAAAAACGAACTTTTTTAAGAAATAATTTTCTTAAATATATCATATTGGCTGGAATACCGTCTCTTAGCACAGGTTTTAACATTAGGGGGGCAGTACGGGGACAACAAATCCATGCTCACTTCGGAATACAGAGAACTAATGTGTGACGGTTTTATCGCAAAAGTAATTTTCCTTCAGGTTATAGCACACTAGCTAATTACTCTCACTTTTGCCACAATCTCTTATTCTGAATAGCCAGAGTAATTTTATTTATTTAAGACATTATGTTACTGGTAAACTTTGTTGATATAAAGAAATGTATGAAGCCTAGATATTTCTCTGTGTGCATTATTTTGATAGCCGATTTTAGATGTGATGAGTAAATCACCTTCAGACCTAGAAACAATTCTGCGAACTGCACTAGATCCTAAATCGCCGGCCCGGGTGGCCGAGCGGTTCTAGACGCTACAGTCTCTAGCCGCGCGACCGCTACGGTCGCACGTTGGAATCCTGCCTCGGGCATGGATGTGTGCGGTGTCCTTAGGTTAGTTAGATTTAAGCAGTTCTAAGTTCTAGGGGACTGATGACCTCCCACAGTCCCACAGTGCTCAGAGCCATTTTTTTAATCCTAAATTGCTAGGATAGGACAATAATTTACAGTTTCTTTTCACTTCTTTGGACAAACTGGAGATTGCAGCACTACTTTTGGATTAGTAGATAATATGTTCATCAGATATAAACCAGTGATAACAAGAACACTTATAGTATTTTCCGCTTGGCATTTCCTTTATTATTTGCGAATTTTCAAAACTGTATGTACAAAATACAAAAACATTTACTGAAAACGGAGCTCTACCACAGCCACCCTCTATTCCATGCCATCTGTAGGCGGTCCATATATAAATACTGCTGTAATTTTGAATGTGTATAGGAAGAAGAATGACTTCTCGGACTATAATGACACAATGAAAATATATCTTACATGATTGCGCCATTCTGCCCGGTTCTGCATTGCCTCTGTTCGAAACTCCCGAATGAATAGCCATCAATGATTCTATTGACCGAAGACCCTTGAATTTAGCCCCGACACTGTCCTTTTCGAGTATTTTTAGACGTCACGTCCTCTTGACGCCCCTCTCTGTCTCTTAGTAGTCAGGTGGCATTGAGTCTGCCACCTGTCAGAGTAAGGAAATGTCAAATATATGGTTTAGACTCTAAAAGCGCCCGTTTTGGGTAATTTTTTCACGTTGTACCTTACCACCTTCACTTCACTCTCAAAGACTGTTACGGATCTACAACTACCCTTGTATCCTGGTAGTTTATTTCTTTCATTACCTAGTTTTAACGGTTTGTCTCCTGCTTGTTCAATGTAACTCTTTACGATTTCGTTTTCATGCACCGAACGCCATTATTTAAAACAAGTGATTCAAATGGCTCTGAGCACTATGCTTCTGAGGTCATCAGTCGCCTAGAACTTGGAACTACTTAACCTAACTAACCTAAGGACATCACACACATCCATGCCGAGGCAGGATTCGAACCTGCGACCGTAGCGCCTAGGCAGTAGCGCCTAGAACCGCACGGCCACTCAAGCCGGCAATTGCTTCAGGTAAGTATTGCAAAACCCGTCCGCCCATCTTTGAATTTCCTCCAATTATGATGGATACAGTCCTTTCCTGTGTTAAAATATGTACTATAGTCCTTTCGTTTCTTGTACCTGAAGTTTGTGCATATTCTTTCGCCGCTGATTCTCTACGGTGCAATCGTCAGTTAATTTTAATCTGTATTATGTAACACTGAATTACGAATAGGTCCTTTGTCTTCTTTTTCAGTTTCCCCGCTACTCACGACTGACTACAATACAAAGCTGTATTTCAGAAGAATATCCCCATAAATTCCTGTCAAGTTAAGACCTGTATTTGATACTAACGGTTCAATTTGTGCGGGAATACCATCGATCATTTCTGAATGTTTTACTACGCGATACTTCATCTACTAATACCCCTCCAGGAAGTTAATTAATTCGTAGTAAGAACTACCGTACGCCCTATAGGTTACCATGTGCCACTAAATTGCAGCAGAACTTCATTGTGAGAGAACACTGCGATATGACACCAGCTATTTATATATCATTGCGTGAATGAAATGTAGCATTCGATTACATATTAATTGCTGTTCATCACGGAATACATAAATGCACATTGTGAATTTATTATAGCAGAATAAACCGTTGTTCATGTATAAATTAAAGTAGAGGTCATATTCATTTCGTTTCTGTGCTTGACGCAGTATGCTATCGATGGTAGAACCAGACACGTTTCATGTTCATGCGAATCTTCGCGAAGCCACGTGTAGAAATAGCTGGAAAGGAGAACTGTAACTCTGTCAGCTCTGGAGATGGCGCATTTATTAGAGGACTACATCTGTGGTATAGGTTGATTTTAGTGATCTCAGATGCGGTCGTCTGTTAATTATGTTGGGAGAACAGTATTAAAGATATAGCAATAAACTGTCATCTAGGTGATTGACTGTGGTAAGTACGAATCAATGAATAAGTGCGTTTGTTGTTGAATTGAGAGTGAAGAATGAAACATCGGACCACGCTACCTTTTTACGTTATCGCAGGCCCGCAGCGATATACTGAGGATAATCTGTCGTGATTAAACGTTGAGAGACAACAATTACTCTCACACGTAGACTCTTTGAAGCTTGTGGCTATCTGCAGTTTCAGAAAAAGCCGTCATCGACATAACTCGCAGATTACTTGATTCTCACGACTGAGTTTCTTTGTGAGTAGTCCTTTCAGTGAATTGTAAATGTGTCGTATTGTCAACTAATTCTTCGACAAAACTTTCTTTGTGGCAGTATTTTATGTCACAGGCTACTTTCGGACGTTGCCCACCTGTTATTACACAAAAGACACATATTACTTATAATACGTTATTTACATTGCATAGTGTAGTGTTTAACGCATATGTGATTTTTCAGTTCGTTGTAATTCGACCTACCTTATACGTCATGTTCTGCAGTGTACCCCGATGACAGAATCTCGTAATTTGAATGTAATAATCCGTCGTTTCCCTGTTTATACATGCATATATGTAATCAGCACAAGGAATGTCTTGCGAAATAAATGTAGCTGTCATTAACGTTTGCTGTAAATACAAAGATTACATTTTGGTATACATCATATAATATTTATGTTGCTACATCTAATTTGTATTATCTCTGTTAGGAGAACGAAAATGTTTTTTTCATTGAAGTTTACTGACAGAAGTAATAAAATCGTAAATAGTGTTGTACGTACACGGGGTGACAATTACTGAACTACATGAAATAAGATGTTAATAAATTCTGAACTGATTGCGTTAGGACGGTTACATTACAATGTTGGTCGCGGGCCATGAGGGAATTGGTATGCGCATGTGTAGGCGCCTCTTTGTTGTCGGACATTTACACGCGAAAATGTAGCCAATAAGGGGGACGGAGAATCCGCTTTTCACGACAGAGAAGTCTCTTACTCCTCAACGGGCGACTGTGTGGCGTTCAATGTACAGACACGGAATAATCGGTGCGATATTTCTTGATGGGGCGGTGACTACTGAACGGTACGTGAAGGTTTTGGAAGATGGTTTCATCTCCATTATCCAAAGCGACTCTGATTCGACAAGATGTTGTTCATGCAAGACGTAGCCCGACCCCATCGAAGCAGGAGATCGGTGTCCTGGAGGAGTACTTTGGGAACCGAGTTCTGACTCTGGGGTGCAGAGGCCGTTGGCGCAGGGCACGATCGGTCGCAATGTTCTCCGGATCTGAACTGATGTGACTCTATTTTGTGGGGCTGTATTACGGACATAGTGTACAGACGTAAACTCACAACCATTGATGTGGTGAAAATAGCAATTCAGGAGGTAATCGACAGCATCTATGTTCCGACCCTTCAGCCGGTCATGCAGAATTTCGCTATTCGTCTTCGCCACATCATCGCCAATGATGGCTGGCATATCGAACATGTCATAACCGAAATCCGAATATCTGTAGTGATGTTTACATGTGTGTGTTAGCCTTACTTTGGAACAAATTTACGTTTTTTTTCATGTAGTTCAATAACTGTCGACCTGTATATATATTCTGTGATCTACACCAAATGTAAACTGTCAATCTTTTGCTTCCTCTTCATCAGTCACATCCAAACACCGTCGGATTAAGTCTCTTTCTTTGCCTCTCTCTCTGTTCATTTCCCCTTCCCTCTGTCTTGACGAAGGTTCAATTTCGCGGCCTGCCGGAGTGACCGAGGGATTCTAGGCGATTCAGTCCGGAAACGCGTGACCGCTACGGTCGCAGGTTCGAATCCTGCCGTGGGCATGGATGTGTGTGATGTCCTTAGGTTAGTTACAATCAAGTAATTTTAAGTTCTAGGTGACTGATGACCTCAGATATCAAGTCCCATAATGCTCAAAGCCATTTGAACCATTTTTCAATCCCGCCCACGGACATCCTGATTTAGGTTTTCCGTGATTTCCCTAAATTACCCTAGGCAAATACCTGTGAAAGGGCACAGCCGACTTCCTTCCGCATAATTACGTAATCGATGAGACCGATGACCTTGCTGTTTGTTCTCTTCCCCAAAACAACCCAACCCAACCAACCTCTCTCTGGCTGCAGCTTCCTCCCGTCTGCCTGTGTCCATCTTGTCTGTCCCCTTCTTTTTATTGTCCATCTACTCCTCCTCGTTTTCTCTCTGCGTTATCAGCCGACCCTAACAGGGGCTGGTGAATCTTACCGCCACAGTGTTTCTTTCCAGGTCGCAATTTGGTTGAATTGGTTCCAGCGTTTTAGGATTAGCTTTGCCTGTGCACCTCATGCCAAATGTGTTTGTCATATATGTAACATCCTTCACAGGCGTTTGTACACCAAATCTGGAGAATCTGATTTACAAGCAACTCAGCTTTTATTGCTCCTGAATTATATGTCGTACAGTGATATAATTTACAGGCACATTCAATGATGTATGTGAGTACTTCCTTCCACATCCTTACCTAATCGATGAGACTGATGACCTTGCTGTTTGGTCTCTCCCCCCAAACAACCCAACCCAACCAACCTGTCTCTGGCCGCAAACCTACGTTCCTAGCATTTGTAGACTTAGAGAAAGCTTTTGACAATGTTAACTGGAATACTCTCTTTCAAATTCTGAAGGTGGCAATGTGAAATACAGTGAGCGTAAGGCTATTTACAATTTGTACAGAAAACAGATGGCAGTAATAAGAGTCGAAGGGCATGAAACGGAAGCAGTGGTTGGGAAGGGAGTGAGGCAGGGTTGTAGTCTCTCCCCGATGTTATTCAATCTGTATATTGAGCAAGCAGTAAAGGAAACAAAAGAAAAATTCGGAGTAGGTATTAGAATTCATGGAGAAGAAATAAAAACTTTGAGGTTCGCCGATGACACTGTAATTCTGTCAGAGACAGCAAAGGACTTGGAAGAGCAGTTGAACGGAATGGGAAGTGTCTTGAAAGGAGGATATAAGATGAACATCAACAAAAGCAAAACGAGGATAATGGTATGTAGTAAAATTAAATCGGGGGATGCTGAGGGAATTAGATTAGGAAATGAGACACTTAAAGTAGTAAAGGAGTTTTGATATTTAGGTAGTAAAATAACTGATGATGGTCGAAGAGAGAGGATATAAAATGTAGACTGGCAATGGCAAGGAAAGCGTTTCGGAAGAAGAGAAATTTGTTAACATCGAATACAGATTTAAGTGTCAGGAAGTCATTTCTGAAAGTATTTGTATGGAGTGTAGCCATGTATGTAAGTGAAACATGGATGATAAATAGTTTGGACAAGAAGAGAATAGAAGTTTTCGAAATGTGGTGCTACAGAAGAATGCTGAAGATTAGATGGGTAGATCACATAACTAATGAGGAGGTACTGAATAGAATTGGGGAGAAGAGGAGTTTGTGGCACAACTTGACTAAAAGAAGGGACCAGTTGGTAGGACATGTTTTGAGGCATCAAGGGATCACAAATTTAGCATTGGAGGGCAGCGTGGAGGGTAAAAATCGTAGAGGGAGACCAAGAGATGAATACACTAAGCAGATTCGGAAGGATGTAGGTTGCAGTAAGTACAGGGGTATGAAGAAGCTTGCACAGGATAGAGTAGCGTGGAGAGATGCATCAAACCAGTCTCGCGACTGAGGACCACAACAACAACAACAATGTGAGTACTGTCTCTGAAATGTGTTTTGAATGGAGTTATTATCAAAGAAGTAATACATTTCAACGTAACGCATGATGTGGCAATGCTTATGACCTGACATGTCTTGAACTAGGCGCGATGATGTCGTATAATTATGCTGCTATTTCACTAGTGCATGTAAACATATTTTCAAAAGTGCCGCGAATACAGTTAGTAGTAGAGAAGTAATAAATTGAGACGTCATGCTTCATGTAGAATTTTTAATGCATCAACTGCGAAAATGTAGAAAGCGATAAACTTTCCCCCTGTCACAATGCTTTGGCATAAAGATTGGAAATTATGTGTAAAGTTTGTTGTCTGTCGCTAAGTATTCTCTCTTTTCAGATACTGGATAAGTAAATTGTGGAAATGCACTAGTCGTGGACTACACTGCATTTTCACACCACAGTTAGGAAGACGACGCTGTTACATTATCGTAAACCAATAAAGATTTCGTAAATGAATTTCGACAAAAAATTCCAGTGCTTGAGTAATTTCACGGTTTTATTTTTCATTCAATCTTACAATCAATAACTTGCGGCGGGGAGTTATGTTATTACGATGCACTGCTAGTTGTGTGACTAGCTGTTACGAAGAAAAGATAGATATTAGTGATGATAAAAGTCTCAGGCAGAGATCGTATGCATAAAACAAGAAGCAGCGTGAATTGCTCTCATGCTTCAAGTAAGGTGTATGGAATGTCTCTGTAGGACTGCGACAACCACAAAGCCGGCAAGCAGATAGTACTCGATGAGAGGCCGAGAGATTTGTAAAGTAAGCGAGTTGTGGTCTTCCAGCGAGGTTGATAAAGCGATCGAGTTCCAGAGTTTGCGCAGAAGCTGATCAGCGCCAGAAGTCAAGTTTCATCTGCAGCGTAGGAAGTGGTCCGTGCAGGCGGAGTTTGCTATGTACTTGCGGAGACCGCCGACAGCCGGTACTGGGGCCGGAAGGGTCCGCAGTAGACGCGCGGGCGGGCGCCGGCGCCGCCTCCGCCGCCCCCGCCGGTCCGGACGGCACTGCCTCTGGCGACGCCGCCTGCGTCTCCGCCGCCTCCCAGCTGCACGCAGAGGCGGCCGTCCGCACCTGCTGCCAATCGATATCTCTACACAACAAGCGCCGGGCGCCCGCGGGCCTGCAACACAAGCCCTCGCCCCCTGGAGGGGCTGTTGCAGAGATTGGACGGCTGTCCGCCTCCCGCCGATAAAAGCCGTACGGCTTATCGAGATCACCGCCGGCCATCGTCCGTTTTGATTGAAACAAGCAGAATCTTTTTCTGAAGGGATGAAAGTAGGCCACGGGAGGGGATATCGGCCGTCATAACTGAAATATGGATAGCAGCTGCGTACCAACATCCATGGGAAACGGGGCAAGTTAATGAGAGAGGGGGCTGATTACTTTGATAAATACACTACTGGCCATTAAAATTGCTACAATGCGAAGACGACGTGCTACAGACGAGAAATTTAACGGACAGAAAGAAGATGCCGTGATATGCAAACGATTAGCTTTTCATTCACAGAAGGTTGGCGCCGGTGGCGATACCTACAACGTGCTGGCATCAGGAAAGTTTCGCAACCGATTTCTCATAGGCAAACAGCATTTGACTGGCCTTGCCTGGTGAAACGTTGTTGTGATGCCTCGTGCAAGGAGGAGAAATGCGTACCGTCACGTTTCCGACTTTGACAAAAATCGTATTGTAGCCTATCGCGATCGCGGTTTATCGTATCGTGACATTGCTGCTCGCGTTGGTCGAGATCCAATGACTGTTACCAGAATATGGAATCGGGTGGTTCAGGAGGGTAATACGGAATGCCGTGCTGGATCGCAATGGCATCGTTTCATTAGCAGTCGACATGACAGGCATCTTATCTTCATGGCTGTCACGGATCGTGCAGCCACATCTCGCTCCCTGAGGCAACAGATGGGGACTTTTGTAAGAAAATAACCATCTGCAAGAACAGTTCGACGGCGTTTGCAGCAGCATGGACAATCAGCTCGGAGACCATGGCTGCGGTTACCCGTGACGCTGCATCACAGACAGGAGCGCCAGCGATGGTGTACTCAACGACGAACCTAGGCTAATGAATGGCAAAACGTCATTTTCTCGAATGAATCCAGGTTCTGTTTATAGCATCATGATGGTCGCATCCGTGTTTGACGACATCGCGGTGAACGCACATTGGAAGCGTGTATTCGTCATCGCCATAATCGCGTATCACCCGGCGTGATGCCATGAGGCGCCATTGGTTACACGTCTCGGTCACCTCTTTCTCGCATTGACGGCACTTTGAACACTGCACGTTACATTTCAGATGTGTTACGACCCATGCCTCTGCCTTCATTCGATCCCTGCGAAACCCTACATTTCAGCGGGATAATACACGACCGTATGTTGCAGGTCCTGTACGAGCCTTACTGGATACAGAAAATGTTCCACTGCTGCCCTGGCCAGCACATTCTCCAGAACTCTCAGCAATTGAAAACGTGTGGTCAATGGTGGCCGAGCAACTAGCTCGTCACAATACGCTAGTCACTACTGTTGATGAACTGTGGTATCATGTTGAAGCTGAATGGGCAGTTGTACCTGTACACGTCATCCAAGCTATGTTTGACTCAATGCCCAGGCGTATCAAGGCCGTTATTACGGCCAGAGGTGGTTGTTCTGGGTACTGATTTCTCAGGATCTGTGCACCCAAAATTCGTGAATACGTAATCACATGTCAGTTCTGTATAATATATTTGTCCAATGAATACCCGTTTGTCATCTGCATTTCTTCTTGGTGTAGCAATTTTAATGGCCAGTAGTGTACACAGACTGCAGCTTTGGTCGGTACGCATTAGGGTCAGGTGGGGATTCATATAGTGTGTTAGCTAATATCGCGGTCTCGTTAGTCACTAAAACATATACCTACAAACATCGTATATGAAAAAAGGAAAATGCAGTTTCAATTAATAATATCCCCGATCACCTGAAGAGTCAGTAATTGCTTGTCATCTCCGAGGCATGCTTGAAACCAAGTTTTCCGCATATTCACGTGGAAGAGACCTCCAAACGCGTCTAATTTGCCTTGGCAGATGTTTCAAAGTACATTTCGCTTGCGCGTGGCACAACCTTAAGTATGAACTTCTCGAAAACGGTTAATAACCTTTTTTTTATTTTGGAAGTCACATTTCCATTTTAGCCACGTTCTTCAATGTCATGCAAGTTCTTAACCAAGTTATAGCGTGCTACCCACTTTTGTATAAATGACTTTGATTTCTCCATTTATTCAGATGCCGCTGCATGACTTTTTTCCAGTTCTTTGGGATGGCTACAGAAAAACACAGCCTCAAAGCGTGACTCGTAAGCTGCACTCATGTCGTGTGTTTTGCATCTCAAACAACAATTCAAAATAAATTAATTCTTTATGAATACTGCATGAAGGACGAAGGTTACCTCTGAAGGGCTGTGAAATAACTTGGCCGATATCTTTTACCATGTGTGCGTATGCCAACCACGCTACCACTTAACAAACTGTATATGATGCAAAATAAAATGAAAGAAGAAGTTTTCACTTAACTTTACGTGATCTTTACCTACGTACTTAAGTAGTGTAGCAGGACACTTGGGGGGGGGGGGGGGTAATTGGCTCTCAAAATGTGGAGGTATTTCAAGTAAGTGATTTATATATGAGAACAATTAATTAACAGTAGAGTTGTAAAACTACCTCATGCTAATGTAGTAATAAGCAAGAGCAAGCTATTGTAGTTTTCCTTGTACCCTTATTCACTTAAGTTCTAACCGCGTTACCTGCACATTAGGTGTGTTGCATACGTATTAGGCGTTACCTCACATAGATCACTTTGCTTGTATATGTGATAAATGTATTAATACATCCCCCAGAAATCGGAAGTGGTGATCGTCTGGAAACTTACGAAGGACCATGTAACCTATAGAACACTTTTCATCTACTTGATTATCTTCCTGTCTTATTTAGAAACAAACAGTATTTATAGCAAGATTGAAACGGTCAATGATTAATTTACGTTTAATTCGAAACCTGTTGATTTGTACAGTGAAACGTAGATCTGTCGTAATAAAAATAAAAATTAAAGAATTTGTAGCCTACAGATCTATCACGTAGCACTGCAAAGCGTATTTTCGTAGAAAAATATAAATTAAAGAAATAAACGGGAAACAAAATGTTATCAAAGACAGCTTCAATAACTCGTCGAGTTGATGCATAACATTTTTCTGTTGTTCAGAAACAACATTGCCAATAATAAAAAAAAACCTCTTGCGTTTGATCATGATGAAGACCGCACGAAGTCACAACAATTGTAATGCACGATTTTTTATTTATGCAAATGTGGACTGTACTTGCACAAAATTGATTGCTTTGACTACATAAAAGCACAGAAGTTATGCGAACAACTAATTTCTATTAGTTATAAAATGCAGTTTACATTTTGTAAGGATATAACATACAAGGTGAACCAAAACTGAATGATGTGCGGTTCTAACTACGTGCAAAACGAACTAACAAAAAATGTAGAGAAGTCGTCGGCTCCCAGTTTCTCTCTCTACGTTCATTTATGCTTCTGTTCCTACCAATACTACCGATTCTAACGGTAATCCTACCATTTACTGCGTAATTTATACACTGTACTAATGATAGCAAACTATAGCTCAACAGCAACGAAGTGCAGCCCGAGTAAATCTATTCTTTCACACAATGATATGCATTGTGAGTGCGTGCGTCAAAAATCATCAAGAGGTTAGGTTCCATAATACACTGGAGAGCCAACACGACGTGGCAAGGACTCAACTAATGTCTGGAGTAGTGCGTGAGGGAACTAACGCCATGAATCCTGCAGGGCTGTCCATAAATCAGCAGGAGTACGAGGAGGTGGAAACCTCTCAACTGCATTTTGCAAGACATCCCAGATATGCTCAACAATTTCATGTGTGGGTAGTTTGGTGACCAGCGGCGGTGTTTAAAATCAGAAGGGTATTGCTGGAGACACTCTGTACCAATTCCGGACGTTTGGGGGTCGCACTGTCGTCCTGGAAATCCCCGAGTCTTTCGGAACGCAGAATGGTCATGAATGGATGCAGGTGACTAGACAAGATGCTTATGTACGTGTCACCTGTCAGAGTCTTATCTAGACATTTCAGGGGTCCCATATCACTCCAGCTGCACACACCCCACTGCATTACAGAGCCTCTACCAGATTGAACAGTCTTCTGCTGACATGCAGGATCCGTGGGGTCATGAGATTGTCGATACAATTTGAAACGAGACTCGTCCGACCAGACAACATGCTTGCAGTCATCAACAGCCCAGGCGAGGGGTAAGGCACTGTGTCGTCCAGTCATCAAGGGTACAGGAGTGGGTCTTCGGCTCCGAAAAACTATATCGATGATGTTTCGGCTAATGGTTCGCGCGTTGACTCTTGTTAATGGCCCTGCATTGAAATCTGCAACAGTTTGTGGAAGGGCTGCACTTCTGTCACGTTGAACGATTCTACTGATTCTATTCAGTCGTCGTAGTTCCCGTTCTTACAGAATCTTTATTTCCGGCCGTAGCGATGCCGAAGGTTTGATGTTTTACCGGATTGCTCATGTTCACTCGTGAAATGGTCGTACGGGAAAACTCCACTTCATCGCTACCTCGGAGATGCTGTGTCCCATTGCTCGTGTGCCGACTATAACACCACTTTCAAAATCACTTGAATCTTGATAACCTGCCATTGTAGCGCCAGACACTTGTTGTGGGTGTTGCCATCCGCAGCGCCGTATTCTGCCGGTTTAAATATATCTGTATTTGAATATGCATGCCTATACCATTTTCTTTGGCACTTCATTGCATGTATTGACTTTCCTCCATAGTATGTGGTGGGAACGCAGCCATTTGATAATTTGAAATTATACGAAAGCTATTCGTTTATGAGGGGAAGATCTGTCGCGGTATGCGAACCAGAGCGAAAATCCGATGAAGCTTTTCGCAAATTGCGGAAGTGTTTAAAATATGCACACCGATCGCGAACAGTCAGCACTTAAGATCCGTAGAAAATAGTGTGTCCTGCTAAATATTAGTGACTGGTGAGAGATTTAGTGTGGCTTCATTTAGCCCATTAACAGTCACGCATTTCCTTCCTGATGACAATCCTCGGCCACTCACTGCAGGGGCTAGAAGAACTCTCCTGCAGCGATTACAGTTACCCAACATACAGCCCCGACATGGATCTCTCTGGATTTGATCTCTGCTCACATGAACCGCTGGCCATGAAGGCAACTTCAGGCAGAGACAGCGAGCTGCAAAAGAGCCTAGGCAGTTAGCGGAAGGGGTATTGGACAGTTGGTGTAACGCTACGCTTAATGTCTAACTTGGAGAGGCGGCTTTGTAGAGAAGTAGCTCGAAAGTGTAGAGAACTGTTGCAGATGACACAGTTTCTATTTTCGCTGTGGTTTCCATTTCGTTACCTATTTGAACTTAATAATTGAATAGCCATAGTAATTAATTAGCCTATGCCTATAACGATGACTTCTAATTTCTTTGATTCATAATTGATTCGGGACTCCCAGAGCCAACTACAGATGCACCTTAAAACATAAATGTTATTGATGTTAGGTTTGTGTATTATTTATACGGGTTCACAGCTGCCTGTCACCCATTAACAAACGTGCAAGACCTGTGTCGACACCACCACAAAAATGACACTTTGGCGGTGGTATGCCTTCGAGGGAGTTTTGGACAGTCTTGTGGTAAGATTATCGAAATTACTGTACTGTTGACTGAAATGTCCATTTATAATTTTTGTTTAGAAAAATTTACCTGTATGCTAATAGCAGTAATGCTTTCAGAGCCCATTTTGTTGACCGAGTCTTGGACGCTACATATGATGCTACAGAAAAATGTATCCATGGTTTTATGTTTTATTGGAGGAAGATTGGCAGTTTGTAATAAATCAAAATGGGATGAGAAATCTGTGAAGAAGCTGTGGATGTTGTATTAGCGGGTTTATTCGGCATCAGGAAATCAGAAAGGCACTTTCCCATCTTTAAGAGATCGTTAGTAGAACATTTTACTGTCCAGAAGGAAATTTACAACAATGGGACATTCTTGGTCCAGATTCGAAAACACTTTCAGTGGCCAATCGAAAGATGAGCTAGTAAAACATTTTAAATATTTACAAATTCTGCAATTTTGTCTCATAAAACCAGCACTAGAGAAGGCGGCTGATACATGAAATAAATTTTCGATGGTGTACAGCAACAAGCCACAGATTGGTTTTGGTTTACTTTATTCTAAAAGTACCGTTACGGGTTTCGAATTTGTACAATTCATCATCAGATAACTTTCATATTTTCTACAAAACATATGAGGTATTGGTTCGTTGGTGAGTTGCCCTAGGTTAAACAAAAATTCTCAGTTACAAATGTGTAACTAAGATGGCTGCGCTACAGTCTTGTGCTAGAGTGCAGCTTAATTGAGTAGTCAGCCTGCAGCATTCGTTTTCACACTTTCTTCCAATAAATCATATTCGCAAAGTTGTTTGTATTTTCACCATCACATATAACGGTGTGCATTATTTAACATTGTCGCTTGGTCATAAAAAGAATTTTCACTTCACACTTCATGTTTTGACTCTCAGCATATGAAAACAGAGACTTTACAAAGTACATGCGTGTCAACGATGATGCGGAACAATCTTGGATGGAAATATCATTTTGAGAAAGGAAGTGTAAATTACGATTATGTGAAATTGAAAATGTATTTTGCATCACATATAGGGCGTTACAGCATGGGAGTGGAGCCTTATATCCCTTTGTGTTTAATGACGAGCAAGATTTTGCTGAGACGAAAAGCACAGAGAGTACGTTACGGTAGTAACGTACAAGGTTTTGGAAATGTTACGGAAATACTTCGATATATTAGTCAAATGGTTCGTAGAAGAACAAACTGACAATGGAAACTCCCCATAGAACCCCCGCCCCTACCAGATTTAGTGGTAAGATGGCCAAGTGGACAGCCTGTGATGGGGTGAAGCTCAGATGCGCACAATCGAACGAATTTCAATAGGCACGGCGTTGTGGTAATGTAGTCTCGGATTACGAAGGTGGAGACCGTTTTAGAATCTCCCTTGCCTCAATTTTTTTTAAATTATGAACTGTCCATCCGTTCATTAACAAGTCTGTTAGCTGTATTCAGATCTCTATCGTCAAGTAACGTCTGTCTGCAACAGCGAGGAGTAACGAAGATACCTCGAGACCTACGTACCTCCTATTTGTTCTACACAAGTTCCTCATAGTGTGACCCTTGCATTCCGTTTTGGATGTTCTGACTCTTGAATTCCATTATTGAAGCGTAGGTGACACTCATTTATTTGTTGTTTTCGTTTCTGTGAGAGGTCTATGCCGCATCTGGCCTGTTCTCACTATTTATCACATTTACTTGCGGCGGTAATACGTTCTTGCCACATGGCTCATATTCTAAAACCAATGTATTGTGTGAAAATTGCCAAGACTACAGAACGAGAAGAGATAAGTCAATGACCGGACGGACGGTACATAATTTATTGGTAAATAAAAAGGGAGCGAGAGACATCTGAACACTGATTTCATCTCAACAGTCCAACACTGTCCCCAGATAATCACGAAACCATTGTTCTTACATATCGCTCGATATTGGCCACCTTAAGCTTGGATATTACACTGTTTATGTTTAGTTTCTTTTTTATAGTCCAGTACACTCTCTTGCTATTTTCATGCTTGATCTGTGTTCAATTTTTGACGCTCTATCCACTGGGCCATTTTACCACTAAATCCGAGAGGGACGAGGTAAGGAGTTTCTTTTGTATGTACATTGCTGCAATACGTTATCTGGAGTAGCCTCCCAAATGATAGGTTTTATTTATGTTTCCATATATTGTCTTATGTTTTCAAACTTGCCTCTTTACTTAAGCATCCGCAACAGTCTTTCTAGGTTCTGTGAGCATGATGATAAACGCTTGTCGGATAGTACATTATTAAAATTCTGCTCAAATATTAAAAATACTCTGCTTCTATCACGGTATCATATTTCTCTTTCGCCCTTTCGGTGTTTTATCCACTACGACTTACCGTGTATGTATGCGCATTTTGTTCGCCCTGTCAGTATTTGTGAGATCTGATCAAGAAATCTCGGGACTTTGTCCACAAAATATTTCTATGCTTACCTTTTACTTATTGTGCATCAGCCCCTTCGAAATACTGTCCTACACAACTAATACAAATCTTCATCCTGTCATCGGAGTTTTCAACTTTGGAAATAAACCAAAGTCCACAAGTTCCAGATGTGGAGAGTTCAGAGAATGAGGCAGCACAAAGATTTAGTTTTTTGTGCAACAGTCACGCACCAACAGAAAGAAAGTGCCGCTGCATTATCAAGATGAATTGTCTCGCCACATTTGAGGCCGTTTCCTTCTCACATTTTTTCGTAGGCGTCGCCACACATCCCGATAGTACCATCGATTGACAGTTTGTCACCGCGGTACGAATTGATGATGAACTAATGGTTCAAACGGTTCAAATGGTTCTGAGCACTATGGGACTTAACTGCTGATGTCATCAGTCCCCTAGAACTTAGAACTACTTAAACCCAACTAACCTAAGGACATCACAAACATCCATGCCCGAGGCAGGATTCGAACCTGCTACTGTAGCCGTCGCGCGGTTCCATACTGTAGCGCCTAGAACCGCTCTGCCCCACCGGCCGGCCAACTCATTGTTAAGATTGAACCTTTGTCTCAACACTATAACCGTAGATCCACGTGTAATGACCAGTTATGAATCTCCTAAGGGACATCTCGTTCTCATCGGCGCCATCCAAAAGCTCTTCGCAGATTACAAGGCAATGACCTGTGTAGAGTTGACGCATGAGCCGCGGGACGAATTTGCGAGCAACAGTGATCCAGTTGAAATGTTACGTTCTTTACAATATGTCGGACAGCCAGTCATCGTTTGACACGCACTATTTTGTTGACATTCCTGACATCAGCGTCGATGGTAGACGTCGAATGGTGTCCTGAACTAAGATCATGTTTAATTTCCTTGTGACCATTTTTAAACCGTGTGACCCACTCGTAACACCGAGCATGGCTTAAACAGTAGTCACTGTAGACTTTCTGAATCGTTTGGTGTGTCTCTGTATAGATTTCATTGAGTTTCACACCAAAGTTAATGGAGATGCGTTGCTCCTCTAACTGCGCAACACAACTTTGTAATCAATACAGCACTGAACAATAACTGACATGCAACACTCAAACTTCTGGTAGATACACATTAAACACAAGTGTGTGCAGGGATGCCAACAGCACTTCGGTCCAACATACCACTGGCGCTAAATTACGAATGTTCCGGAATTTTTTGAACGAAATAATATGGAGAGAAGCGTTTTACCGACGATCTAAGGGTTGTGACGCATTTTATCAACTGTACTCGTTCTTCACGAAAAAGGAAGTTTAACGTTGTGTCCACATCGAGCTCGTTAGAGATGAAGCTCAGACTCGGTAATAGGCGGAAAGATATCGGTCGAGACCTTTCAGTGGAAACGTCCGAACACTTACCTGGAGCGATATAAGAAACGGAAAACCTAAATATGGTTGGTCGGACACGGATTTGAACCGTCGTACTCCCCAGTACAAGTCCAGAGTGCTAACCAATCCACCACCTCGCTCCCTCGCTCTTAACGAGTGATACAAATTCAGAAAACCATTTGGCGCATCATCTCACACGCCGCCATCTTGTATCTTTCTCTGGTATGGTCAATGGCCACAAACGAACAGTAGAAAAGAGTGCATACTCTTGCAAACAGAGATATCCGATTCTATACGAAAACAATTTCTTCTCCCTAGATTTTCACCATCAACTATGCCAAGAACCCATAACCCTTTGTTTACTAGCGCGACATAGGTGTCCCTGTTGATTTTCTGTGGAGGTATAAGCTATATTAGTCAGCAGCTCGTGTCCACTGAAAGCGGGTGCATATATTTGTATAACTGCTGCTTTTAAAGTCATTAAAAGATCACCTGAAAACATTAGAGCGGTAAAAAGAAATTAATTCCTCCACAAAAAAAAGGGTCGGAAGGGAAAAAATGATGAAAGATGAAGCTCACACCGTTTTCTACCGTCTGTAGCAGTGACTGAAGAAAGGGGGCGTATAAGGTTCTGTAAAACTTCGGTTTCCCTGTATCACAAGTAAGCTTTACTGTCAGTATTTATACTCTCATGGCGAAAAAAAATCACACCACCAAGAAGGAGTTGTGTGACATAAAGTCGTGTTTCTACTCAAATTAAAATTTAGTGCCAGTCTCATAAGAGAGGAGTCAGTAGCGACAGTGAGGATTGAAATCAGGTTTGCTTTACATACACGCCGTAACGGCGGTGAACGTTAGTTACCATTAAGATTGAACGTTGTGTTGGTTAAGAATGCCTTTACGGTGAGAAAGACGCCGTCAGAATCTCAGTTTGAACGACGTCGTGTAGTAGGGCTATGAGAAGCTGGACGTTATTTGACTGAAATACTGCAGCAAGACTCGGCAGGAATGTAGCCCCTGTACATGACTGCAGGCAGCTAAGGCCGCGAGAATGTACGGTCGCAAGAAGACCGGACTCCGGACAGCCATTTGACACTGTCTACAGGGAAGGCTTAAGGGTCTGGCATATCGTACTGCGTCTGCACCAGCAGTTTTTCCAGCAGTTGGCACCACGTTGATACTGTTAGAAATCTGTTACCTTACGGACACAGCCCAGTCACACGTCGGTAGCAAGCATTCAACTGACCGCAAAACGATCATTATTTGTGGCTGCCGTGGTGTTGCAAGATAGATCTTTGGAGGTCTGTTGTGTTTTCTGATGAAAGCTGGTTCTATCTCGGTGCTAGTCATGGTCATGGGTTGGTTAGGAGGAGATCAGTTGAGATCCTGCAAATAACCTTTTGGCGTGCATGGTATACTGGACGCACACATAGACTTCGATTTTGTATGACAGCAGAGCACTCTTACGGTTATCCCACGCACTTCCATATACTTGCATCCCGGACCTGCAAAAGACAATGAGTGCTACTTTCATGTTGGCATTCAACATTCTGACGTTTACATCTGTTATTAATGTACCAGCATATTACATGTGCAACGACTTATCTCAGGAGTTCTTTAACCTGTGATTGTGCGATTTTTACCACTTGTATAGACTACGTAGACAAATGTATTCCCAAAATCTTAGTACCCTACAATAACTATTTTCTGTCAGTGTAGTTCGGTCGTAAAGCGTTGAGGCTGAACGGGCTTCTTGTGCAACGCAGCTAGCTATTTATTCGCCACTATCTACAGGGGATCTCAAGTTGATTCCGTATTTCTAGATTTCCAGAAAGCTTTAGACACCGTTCCTCACAAGCGACTTCTAATCAAGCTACGGAGCTATGGGGTATCGTCTCAGTTGTGCGACTGGATTCGTGATTTCCTGTCAGGAAGGTCGCAGTTCGTAGTAATAGACAGCAAATCGTAGAGCAAAACTGAAGTGATATCAGGTGTTCCCCAGGGAAGCGTCTTGGGACCTCTGCTGTTCCTGATCTATTTAAATGACCTGGGTGACAATCTGAGCAGTTCTCTTAGGTTGTTCGCAGATGATGCTGTAATTTACCGTCTAATAAGGTCATCCGAAGAGCAGTATCAGTCGCAGTTGACGCTGAATAACGAAAAGTGTGAGGTGATCCACATGAGTTCCAAAAGAAATCCGTTGGAATTCGATTACTCGATAAATAGTACAATTCTGAAGGCTGTCAATTCAACTAGGTACCTGGGTGTTAAAATTACGAACAACTTCAGTTGGAAAGACCACATAGATAATTATGTGGGAAAGGCGAGCCAAAGGTTGCGTTTCATTGTCAGGACACTTAGAAGATGCAACAAGTCCACTAAAGAGACAGCTTTCACTACACTTGTTCTTCCTCTGTTAGATTACTGCTGCGCGGTGTGGGATCCTTACCAGGTGGGATTGACGGAGGACATTGAAAGGGTGCAAGAAATGGCAGCTCGTTTTGAATACAAATAGGGGAGAGAGTGTGGCAGATATGATACGCGAATTGGGATGGAAGTCATTACAGCAAAGACGTTTTTCGTCGCGGAGAGATCTATTTACGAAATTTTAGTCACCAACTTTCTCTTCCGAATGCGAAAATATTTTGTTGAGCCCAACCTACATATGTAGGAATGATCATCAAAATAAAATAAGAGAAATCAGAGCTCGAACAGAAAGGTTCAGGTGTTCATTTTTCCTGCGCTCTGTTCGGGAGTGGAATGGTAGAGAGATAGTATGATTGTGGTTCGATGAACCCTCTGCCAAGCAGTTAATGTGGATTGCAGAGTGGTCATGTAGATGTAGATGTAGATGTTAGGAGTAAATTTTCGCTGTTTTATGGATCATTTGCTTTCCCCGTTACGGATTCAAATGTCAGATCTCTAGTCTTGTTCTGCACCCGATGCAAGTTAATGGGAGGTCTACTGTCTTTTGGTTAAAAAAATAGATTTTTATTTAATTGAATTTTTGGATCCATAAAAGTGTTTAGATCCACCCCTGAAACGGTTTTTCCGAATACGGAATGGAAATGTTTGTTATTCGGGATTGAACAAAAAAATGTATGTGCTTGAAATCGGCGTTTTTCACGCACCAATTTTGTTTTCTTTCGGAGGACGGGTTATTGAACCAGTGCTTGGGAAGAAACAGACAAAATTCAAATGAAAGTTTGAACTCGTGTGTTTGGAAGATATCCCCAAACATTGGCATTCTGGTGCGAAAACTGTAGAGATTCCGACTTTCCTAGCAGTCATCAGCTTCAACGAAGGGTATTCAGCAGTTCTGAAGACCATGACAACGATGGACGTCAACCAGGGACGCTATTCGACGCAGTTCACAGTGCATTCGGACGAGCACCGGATTCAAGCGCACGAAAACCGCTTGTCACCGGCCCTGCCAGCGGCTCTGGAGCAGCGCAGGATGGCCCAAATCGATCAGAACGCTCTGTATGAGGAAGAGGAAGGCATAGTTTATGGACCCGGAATAGCAGATTAAACCTAAGTTGCGTAATAATGCATTTATATGTAGTCAAAACTTCAAACGCGTTTTTCTCGAAATGACTTTTTTTTTTCATCGTGCGGTGTGGTAACATCAAATCTACTAAACCGATTATCATGATTCTTTGTTTCCGACGAATCGAGCTAAATTTTCGACTAGCTGTACCACTTTTATTCCAATCCATCAACTATAAATATTTATACTTGGATGACGAAGTTGAAAATTCGATGAAAAATCCCTGTTTTTCTTTAAATAGCTGCTGTTTCCTATGGCCCAAATAAGCGAGGTACAACTCTTAAAGAGTCTTATGTACTTCGCTAACGTCAACTTAATTTTGATTTTAGACCAGCCAGCTGACCTGTGACATACTACTCGTGGAGGTCTACATCGAAATTTTGTTTCATTCTGACCGTACTTCTGCCTTTGGTCTTCAACATTTCCGGTCGAAAAATATTCCAGTTTGTAGAGGAAATATCAATAAACATTTTGATCAAATTTGACACTGATACCTATGGCACACCCCATCTACATCCACATCTACATGATTACTCTGCAATTCACATTTAAGTGCTTGGAAGAGGGTTCGTGGAACCACAATCATACTATCATTCCACTCCCGAACAGCGCGCGGGAAAAACGAACACCTAAACCTATATGTTCGAGCCCTGATTTCTCTTATTTTATTTTGATGATCATTCCTCCCTATGTAGGTTGGGCTCAACAAAACGTTTTCGCATTCGAAAGAGAAAGTTGGTGACTGAAATTTCGAAAAAAATCGCGCAGAGACGAAAAACATCTTTGCTTTAATGACTTCCGTCCCAACTCGCGTATCATATCTGCCACACTCTCTCCCCTATTACATGATAATACAAAACGAGCTGCCATTTTTTGCACCCTTTCGATGTCCTCCGTCAATCGCACCTGGTAAGGATCCCACACCGCGCAGCAATAGTCTAACAGAGGACAAACGAGTGTAGTGTAAGCTGTCCCTTTAGTGGACTTGCTGCATCTTCTAAGTATCCTGCCAATGATACGCAACCTTTGGCTCTCCTTCCCCATAATATTATCTATGTGGTCTTTCCAACTGATGTTCATAATTTTAACACCCAGGAACCTAGTTGAATTGAGAGCCTTGAGAATTGTACTATTTATCGAATAATCGAAATCCAACGGATTTCTTTTGGAACTCATGTGGATCACCTAACACTTTTCGTTATTTAGCGTCAACTGCCACCTGCCACACCATACAGCAATCTTTTCTAAATCGCTTTGCAACTGATACTGGTCTTCGGATGACCTTACTAGACGGTAAATTATAGCATCATCTGCGAACAACCTAAGAGAACTGCTCAGATTGTCACCCAGGTCATGAAAAATATTCTCAAAGACAAGCTCTTTTCGGGCCACAGACAGGGAACCTCCCCTTAATGAAAGCGTGATATATGAGGATAGGACAGCCGGATGGTAATAAATGTAAGTCAAAACACTAGCTTACAAGTTCCCCCTTCTCGCTCTGTGTCCAAGCGTTCTCTTAGATTTTAGCGAAAAGCCGCAGACGGTATTCACTGCAGACCGTGTGCCATGCACCTGGACGCGCAAGTCCGTACCTTACGCAACGTCAGGCTGAGAACAACCGGAGCGTATCTAACTAAAAGCTAAACCCAGCGTTGCATGGGGAATTCTGACGTAGCGCGCGCACACACACACACACACACACACACCCACCCACCCACCCACCCACACACACACACACACACACACACACACACACACATGAGTGCGGAGCGTCACACGTTTCGGACGCCAGCTCGGAGATTCCACGCCATTTGCCGCGTCGCACGCCCCGACTGCCTCTGTCAACAGAATAAAAATCGCCACCGGGCCGTGACACGGCCGCCCCGTCGCTCCGTCCACCCCTTTCCGCCCCCGTCGCCACTCCCCACTTTTTCGCCGCTCATTTTTTCCCCACACTTTTCGCCCTCTGCCCCCCCCCCCCCTTCCGACCGCCACCGTGAAGGCCCGCTCTGTCACGGCGGCCGAGTCCTCCATCACCTCCTCGGCCCCTCGCGGACCGCCGCAAGCCGCGAGATTCGTATGCGCGGTTCTCGCCGATATCGACGCGCTGCCCACTGACATGCAAGCCTCCGCAGCCATCTTGGCGCCGCGCCGTGTGACGAATGCGTCCGCCACCTGCACGGCCCCGCTGCCGGCGCCACGGCTGGGAGGAGATGGGGCTTTCACCCGGGCGACGTTTACCGATTGCGACTAACCTAGTCCACGGGATACGCTAAAGGTAGCCTACCACTACTAAAAAGGTTTATGGTGGAAGGGGTGAAGATTTCTAATATAACTTTCTTACATTCTTGTTTATGTTTCATAATGGACTACTAAATACGCTACTGGCCATTAAAATTGCTACACCACGAAGATGAAGTGCGACAGACTTGAAATTCAACCGACAGGAAGAAGATGCTGTTACATGCAAATGATTAGCTTTTCAGAGCATTCACACAAGCTTGGCGGCGGTGGCGACAACTACAACGTGCTGAGGAAAGTTTACAACCGATTTCTTATGCACAAACAGCAGTTAACCGGCGTTGCCTGGTGAAACGTTGTTGTGATACCTCGTGTAAGGAGGAGAAATGCGTACCATCACGTTTCCGACTTCGATAAAGGTCGGATTGTAGCCTATCGTAATTGCGGTTTATCGCATTGCGACATTGCTGCTCGCGTTGATCGAGATTCAATGACAGCAGAATATGGAATTGGTGGATTCAGGAGGGTAATACGAAACGCCGTGCTGGATCCCAACGGCCTCGTAGCACTAGCAGTCGACATGACACGCATCTTATCCCCTTCGCTGTAACAGGTCGTGCAGCCACGTCTCGATCCCTGAGTCAACAGATGGGGACGTTTGCAAGACGACAACGATCTGCACGAACAGTTCGACCACGTTTGCAGCCGCATGGACTATCATCTCGGAGACCATGGCTGCGGTTACCCTTAACGCTTCATCACAGACAGGAGCTCCTGCGATAGTGTACTCAACGACGAACCTGGTTGCACCGATGGTAAAACGTAATTTTTTTCGGATGAATCCAGGTTCTGTGTACAGCATAATGATGGTCGCATTCGTTTTTGGCGCCATCGTGGTGAACGCATATTGGAAGCGTGTATTTGTCATCGCCATACTGGCTTGTCACTCGGCGTGATGGTATGGGGTGCCACTGGTTACAAGTCTCGGTCATTTCTTGTTCGCATTGACGGCACTTTGAACAGTCGACGTTACATTTCAGATTTGTTACGACCCGTGGCTCTGCCCTTCATTCTATCCCTGCGAAACCCTACATTTCAGCATGATAATGCAAAACCGCATGTTGCAGGGCCTTTCTGGATACAGAAAATGTTCGACGGCTGCCCTGGCCAGCACATTCTCCAGATCTCTCACCAACTGAAAACGTCTGGTCAATGGTGGCCGAGCAACTGGCGCGTCATAATACGCCAGTCACCACTCTTGATGAACTGTGGTATCGTGTTGAAGCTGCATGGGCAGTTATACCTGTACACGCCATCCAAGCTCTGTTTGACTCGGCGGCCGGAGTGGTCGTGCGCTTCTAGGCGCTCCAGTCTGGAACCGAGCGACTGCTACGGTCGCAGGTTCGAATCCTGCCTCGGGCATGGATGAGGATGATCTCCTTAGGTTAGTTAGGTTTACTTAGTTCCAAGTTCTAGGCGACAGATGACCTCAGAAGTTAAGTCGCTTTGTGCTCAGAGCCATTTGAACCAATCTGTTTGACTCAATGCCCAGGCGTATCAAGGCCGTTATTACTGCCAGAGGTGGTTGTTCTGGCTACTGATTTATCAGGATCTACGCACCCAAATTGCGTGAAAATGTAATCACATGTTAGTTCTACTATAATATATTTGTCCAATGAATACCCGTTTATCATCAGCATTTCTTCTTGATGTAGCAATTTTAATGGCCAGTAGTGTAGCACTAAAAGCTGACATATGATTTAACCACCGTCGTCACGTTTCCCGACACTTATCACGAGTCGTTCAAAAACGGCTCCAAGCAATATGGGACTTAACATCTGACGTAATCAGTCTCCTAGGCTTAGAACTACTTAAACCTAACTAACCTAACGAGATCACACTAATCCCTAGGCAGGATTCGATCCTCCGACCGTAACAGCAGTGCGCTTCCGGACTGAAGCGCCTAGTACCGCTCGGCCACAGCGGCCAGCTATCACGAGGCGTAATAAAAGCTGACTTTAGAGGGATGTTTAACACAGTTTGTGTTGCAGGTATCGATACCACAATACGTACGTCACAGGTGGCAACAGAACCGCGAGATTCCATCCTACACCAACAGCGGTCACTTTGGGTCTGGCGGACCCAGTGGTGCGCGCCAACTGTGCCACGCCTCCAGCGGCTCCGGACTACGAGCCACCTCTACCTCCGCAGTATAAGACTGCAATGGGCAGCCACTCAGTCCTCTCGTACTTGGAGCCGCGGAAGATCGTCCCTCCTTTCAATCGTCGTGCGAACGTCGAATTGGCAGATATTGAGATAAACGATCGAGGAACTGAAAAGCAACTGTAATCGCTTAGTAGTCGAAAGGCGTCAGGTCCAGATGAGATACCTATAAAATTCGATAAAGATTACGCGAAAGAAATTGATCACCTTCTAGCAGTAATTTATCGTAGATCACTAGAGTAACGAAAGGTCCCTAACAACTGGAAAAAATCACAGGACACTCCTGTTTTTAAAAAGCCCGTAAGACAGATTCACACAATTATAGACCTATACCGTTGACGTCCATTTGTTGTAGAATTATGGAACATATTTCTTCTAAGTCAGTATCGTCATTAGACTGTTTTTTATTTGCAGTGTTGCATTTACACGACCATGATTTCGGCTTTAAAGTGCCGTTATCAAGTGTTTTAATGTTATGCTGAAGAATTTTGACGGTTTTGGAAAATGAACATCTCCTCTATAAAAATCAACGTGGATTTTACAAACAGAAATTCTACAAAACTCAGCTCGCTCTGTTGTTCCATGAGACCCACAGCGCAGTGGACAACGGCGCTCAGATTGATGATGTGTTCCTTGATTTTAGTAAGGCATTTGATACCTTCCCGCATTGTCGTTTAACGAGAAATACGAATTATCAGAGGAGACAGGCCATTGGATTCAAGGTTTCTTGCAGAGAGAACTCAACACGTCGCTTTTAACGGAACAAAAACAACAGATGTAAATCTACCATCGAAGGAGCGACAGGGATGTGTGATAGGACCATTGCTGTTTATATATAAATGATCTAATAGAGAGCGTCGGATGTTCTTTTTACAGCTATTCGCACAAGGTGCAGTTTTCTATAAAAGTAGCAACGCCAGAAGATAGTAAGAATTTGCAGAACGACCTACAGTTGACCCTGGACCTAAATAAATGTAACACATTGCGCATACATAGGGAAAGAAATCCACTACTGTACGGCTACACTATTTATTAAAAACAGCTGGAGACAGCGTCTGCCTTAAAATATCTAGGCGTAACTATCCAGAGCACCTTAAGTGGAATGACCACATAAAACAGATAGTGAGGAAAGCAGACTCTCTATTCAGATTCATCGGAAGCATTTTAACGAAATGTAACTCAACCACGAAAGAAGTGGCTTGTGAGGTACTTGTTCGCCCGATTCTTGAATACTGTTCATCTATCTGTGATCCACATCAAGTAGGGCTAATAGAAGAGATAGAGAAGATCCGAAGATCAAAGGAAGAGTGGGTCGTTTCGTCACGAGACCGTTACGGAAATGCTAAACAAACTCCGCTGGCAGACGTTACAAGAGAGGCGTTGTGCATCACGGAGAGATTTACTATTGAAATTTTGGGACATAACTTCTGAGGAGGGGTCGGACAACATATTACTTCCCTCCACATACATCTCGCGTATTACCACGAAGAGGAAGTTCGAAAAACTAGAACCAGTACAGAGACTTATAGAAAATGATTCTTCCCATGCACTATTCGCGAGTGGCAGGATTGGAGGAATCAGATCTTGATACCGAAAGTACCCTCCACAACACGCCATTATGTGGCTTGCGGAGTATGATGTAGAGGTAGATGAAAAGGCATTGCAATGACTACAGCAGTCAAGAAGTGTAGTATTCGCATTTGCGAATATCAACCATCTTTGACTGTGTATCATAATGACGACAGTGAAAATTTGTGCTGTACCGAGATCCGAACCCGAATTTCCAACTATATGCGAACTATATACTATACCGTTTCTGCTATCTGTGCACGAATCACGGCCAGATAAGATTTTTATATGCCATCACCCATGTATCACAACCCCTACTTGTACGTTATGCACATTTCCCTCCAGGAAGGTCATACTTATTGAGAGTTGAAGGCGCAGTACTGGCGAATATACAATAATTAGCAGCGCCTGTGTTATCAAGAGTTACGACACACTGTTGCATCGGACATGGAGAAATCCAGTTTGGAGTCCTGGTCCGGCGCAGATTTTCATTATTGTCATTCCCTTATTCAGCGGATGGTTGTTCGTATTCCCAACTGTGAATACATTTCATGTATCTGACGTATTGCATGCATTTCATAGTCGCCTAAAGTGCATGTTTCTTCGGACATGCCTGCTTGTCCGAAGCAACATTGGATCATTCTTTTTAACAACATAGGTGTGTGTGTGTGTGTGTGTGTGTGTGTGTTTGTGTGTGTGTGTGTGTCTACAGGTCGGGTCGTGACGCAGGAACGACGTCATAAGGAAGTTTCGCCGGGATTCGTTCAAATATGGCTCTGAGCACTATGAGACTCAACTGCTGTGTTCATCAGTCCCCTAGAACTTAGAACTACTTAAACCTAACTAACCTAAGGACATCACACACATCCATGCCCGAGGCAGGACTCGAACCTGCGACCGTAGCAGTTGCACGGTTCCGGACTGCGCGCCTAGAACCGCGAGACCACCGCGGCCGGCCCGGGATTCGTGCACGGACAGCTGAAGTAGTTACGGTGACCGTTCACGGAAAGCGACAGATCTGGGCTAAGGTCCCAGTCCAACACAAATTTTCGTTGTCGTCACTTTTAATATACCCCCGAAGGTGGTAGATACACTCAGCTGCTAATACGTTGCACGTATTGATATTTCTGTGATGTCAGCTATCTCCTGCTGTGATTGACTGACGGAAGCAAACCGAGCAGCAGCCGGTTTATATGTTTTCGAAGCAGACATGCTGTATTTATTCGTCTTGGCTATCACGAAAATACGTAGCTTTAGGAACTCAATGTGTTACAGTTATCTTAAAAAGGTTCATTTTTAGAATGGTTCGTTGTGCTACAGTGTTGAAAAATGTGACGTCGGTTAAAAAAATATGTTGCCACCCGTTATTAAACACTTCATTTAGTTGGTTTACAACAAAGAAATTGCTGCTTATCACTTATGCACATTTACATTACCGCAATTCATATTTTATAGATAGCTAGTGTCGTCTTCTGTGCTACAAAATGAGCGATGACCGTTTAATTAAAATTTGGGCGTTTCAGTAGCTCTTTTCGAAGCTCATGTTGCAAAATTGTGCCTCATAAATTATACACTGAATTCAGATTGTGTTGTTTCCAGACGCATCGTCTGCATCAGTTCTGAAGAAAATAAAACTCACTATAACTGACGCTAAGTACAATCATAAAAAGAGACTTGCCAATATTGGTAAAGGGACATTTATGAGCAGTAATTTCCTCTATCGTGAAACTGCAGTTTGTACAACTTGCCACTAGGTGGTAACCGTTATTCAAGTGCACTGTGGCACAATATCTACAATGCTTAAAACTGCCAGTGCTAGAACCAAAAACTATTTAAGTCTGGATGTATTCCACCCTCTGTCTTCTACTACGGTTTTTAACCTCTGCAGCTCCTTCTAGTACCTTGAAGATTATTCCTTGATATGTTAACGGATGTCCTACCATCCTGTCACTTCACTTTGACAGTGTTTCCCATATATTCACTTCCTCACCGGTTATCTACATCTACATGACTACTCTGCAATTCACATTTAAGTGCTTGGCAGAGGGTTCATTGAACCACAATCATACTATCTCTCTACTATTCCACTCCCGAACAGCGAGCGGGAAAAACGAACACCTAAACCTTTCTGTTCGAGCTCTGATTTCTCTTATTTTATTTTGATGATCATTCCTACCTATGTAGGTTGGGCTCAACAAAATATTTTCGCATTCGGAAGAGAAAGTTGGTGACGGAAATTTCGTAAGATGGTCTCGCCGCGACGAAAAAGTCTATGCTCTTATGACTTCCATCCCAACTCGTGTATCATATCTGCCACACTCTCTCCCCTATAACGTGATAATACAAAACGAGCTGCCCTTTTTTGCACCCTTTCGATGTCCTCCGTCAATCCCACCTGGTAAGGATCCCACACCGCGCAGCAATATTCTAACAGAGGACGAACGAGTGTAGTGTAAGCTGTCTCTTTAGTGGACTTGTTGTATCTTATAAGTGTCCTGCCAATGAAACGTTACCTTTGACTCGCCTTCCCGAGAATAATATCTATGTGGTCCTTCCAACTGAAGTTGTTCGTAATTTTAACACCCAGGTACTTAGTTGAATTGACAGCCTTGAGAATTGTACTATTTATCGAGTAATCGAATTCCAACGGATTTCTTTTGGAACTCATGTGGATCATCTCACACTTTTCGTTATTTAGCGTCAACTGCCACCTGACACACCATACAGCAATCTTTTCTAAATCGCTTTGCAACTGATACTGGTCTTCGGATGACCTTACTAGACGGTAAATTACAGCATCATCTGCGAACAATCTAAGAGAACTGCTCAGATTGTCACCCAGGTCATTTATATACATCAGGAACAGCAGAGGTCCCAGGACGCTTCCCTGGGGAACACCTGATATCACTTCAGTTTTACTCGATGATTTGCCGTCTATTACTACGAACTGCGACCTTCCTGACAGGAAATCACGAATCCACTCGCACAACTGAGACGATACCCCATAGCTCCGCAGCTTGATTAGAAGTCGCTTGTGAGGAACGGTGTCTAAAGCTTTCCGGAAATCTAGAAATACGGAATCAACTTGAGATCCCCTGGTGATAGCGGCCATTACTTCGTGCGAATAAAGAGCTAGCTGCGTTGCACAAGAGCGATGTTTTCTGAAGGCATGCTGATTACCTGTCAATAGATCGTTCCCTTCGAGGTGATTCATAATGTTTGAATACAGTATATGCTCCAAAACCCTACTGCAAACCGACGTCAATGATACAGGTCTGTAGGTAAATGGATTACTCCTACTACCCTTCTTGAACACTAGTGCGACCTGCGCTATTTTCCAATCTGTAGGTACAGATCCATCGGTGAACGAGCGGTTGTATATGAGTGCTAAGTAGGGAGCTATAGTATCAGCGTAATCTGAAAGGAACCTAATCTGTGTACAATCTGGACCTGAAGACTTGCCCGTATCAAGCGATTTGAGTTGCTTCGCAACCCCTAAGGTATCTACTTCTAAGAAACTCATGCTAGCAGACGTTCGTGTTTCAAATTCTGGAATATTCCATTCGTCTTCCGTGGTGAAGGAATTTCGGAAAACTGCGTTCAATAACTCCGCTTTAGCGGCACAGTCGTCGATAACAATACCATCGGCACTGCGCAGCGAAGGTATTGGCTGCGTCTTGCCGCTTGAGTACTTTACATACGACCAGAATGTCTTCGGATTTTCTACCAAGTTTCGAGACAATGTTTCGTTGTGGAACCTATTAAAGGCATATCGCATCGAAGTACGTGCCAAATTTCGCGCGTCTGTAAATTTTAGCCCATCTTCGGGATTTCGCGTTCTTCTGAACTTCGCATGCTTTTTCCGTTGCCTCTGCAACAGCGTTCGGACCTTTATTGTGTACCACGGGGGATCCGTTCCATCTCTTACCAATTTATGAGGTATGAATATCTCAATTGCTATTGCTACTATATCTTTGAATTTGAGCCACATCTCGTCTACATTCGCATAGTCAGTTCTGAAGGAATGGTAATTGTCTTTTAGGAAGAGTCTCCTCGTTCCGTACCTTATCTGTCAACCTACGTCTTACCATTCGGCTGTGGCACCCCATCTTATATGCTTTTGTGCTCTTCGGTTTCGGTTTTTCCACAGTTCTTGTTTCACTGCCATACGACACTGTGCTCCCAACCTACGATCTCCGTGATTTCCTCACCAAATTAAGACCTGCGTTTGATATTGCCAGATTTCACGTGGTCAAGAATGCTCTTTTTTATCACTGCTAGCCTGCTTTTTATGCGCTTCTTGTTCCATCCGTCATGAGTAATTTTCGTGCCTCGGTAGCATAATTCGTTAACATTATCTACTTCATGATCACCAATCTTGATATTAAGTTTCTTCCTGATCTCATTTCTGCTGCCTCTCACTACTTTCATCTTTCTCCTATTCACTCTCAATCCATATCCTGTATTCATTAAACTGTTTATTCCATTCAATGGATCCTGCTACTCATCTTCACTTTCACTGTGGACAGCAATGACATATTCGAATCTTCTCATTGGTAACTCTTTAGCCGTTCTTTTATTTCCGCCCTTGCTTCTTATTTGTACAGATTTAACAGTAGAGTCGAAATATTACATTCCTGCTTTACACCAGTTTTAATCAGAGTACTTCGTTATTGATCTCCCAGTCTTATTGTTCTGTCTTGGTTCTTGTGCATATTGTATATTACCCGCCTTACCCTATAACTTACCCCCATTTCTCTCCGAATTGCGGTCATCTTACACTCCAGAATCTGGAGCTATTAGTCATTTCGAGATGCATCTTTAAGGTTATCTACAATCTGTTCGAAATACATCACTCTACTTCAATCATTCCAGAAACATTTACATCCTTCATTCGTGTGGGACGTAGTGTGTGTGCCAATAATTTATAGTGAGTAATACATTATTCTATTAGTCATTTCGAGATGCATCTTTATGGTTATCTACAATCTGTTCGAAATACATCACTCTACTTCAATCATTCCTGAAACATTTACATCCTTCATTCGTGTGGGACGTAGTGTGTGTCCCAATAATTTATAGTGAGTAATACATTGTTAATAACTACATTGTATGGACACTTTTGGGCCACTCTGGCTCAGAGGCTGTAACTGCGTGCGGTACCTGTCTATCCACTACTTGCGGGCCCCGACCGGTGTTGGGTTGGGTTTTTGGGGGAGGAGACCAGCCAGACAGTGAGGCCATCGGTCTCATAGGATTAGGGAAGGATGGGAAAGAGAGTCGGCCGTGCGATTTCAAAGGAACTATCCCGGCATTTGCTTGGAGCAATTTAGGGAAATCACGGAAAACCAAAATGAAGATGGCTGGACACGGGTTTGAACCATCGTCCTCGCGAATGCGAGTCCAGTGTGCTACCGACAGGCGTGGTTATGGCTGTTGCAGTAAACACAGGCACAGTAAAGGCAACAGCATCCACCTACGTCACACCCACCCGACACAACGTGAGCCCATCACCATGTATTGTGGGTGCAGATAAAAGTGCCTTGAAAGAACTGGGTTGAGTCTATTGGTAGCAGTCAGGTCTAATGTTCCACTAAAATGTGGGCATGGTGATAAGGCGCGTGCTTGGAAAGCTAAGAGCTGCGATAATGAAACTGGTCGGATCACAATATATTTGTCCGTGCCTTGAACCTAGTCTTAGCCCGGAATAACGCGTGTCTCGGGATCCAAATTAAATTTCAGGTTTCCTTCTGTGGGGGCGGGGATAGGGTGATGCCGGTGTGGGGGGGAGGTAACTATGGTAGGTTAGGGACAAGTAACAAGTAGTTTGCAGAAGTTGCTTAGAATTGGAAGAATTAAACCAGCCATCCCAGTTGCAGAGGACTATCAGTTATCGTATGTGTCAGAAAATAGAGATCATTCCTTGATTCTACATTGGTATGTTGGCCTTAAGAGATGATAAGTCATCTCACTGATCTGATGCCCCCTTCCATATATTCCTATTCTGTGCCAATTTCATCACACTGTTGGATGGATTCAAATCTCTCTCTTCCCCTACAGTTTTTACATTCTACAACTCTCTATAGTACCATGGCAACAAATCCTCGTTGTCTTGATACATGTCTTGTCATCCCGTCTCCTATGATTAGTATTTTCAAAAAAGGGTTCAAATGGTTCTGAGCACTATGGGACTTGACATCTGAGGTCAGTAGTCCCATAGAACTTAGAACTACTTAAACCTAACTAACCCAAAGACATCACACACATCCATGCCCAAGGAACGATTCTCGCCTGCGACGGCAGTAGTCGTGCAGTTCCTGACTGAAGCGCCTAGAACCGCTCTTCCACAGCGGCAGGCTAATATTTTCCACAAGCTCCTTATCTCGCCCATTTCTACTAAGGACATCCCATTACTTTTTACCAGTCCACGTAATTTTTCTCCATGCTTCTGTAAAATCGCACCTGGAACGCTTCGAAGCTTTTCTTTTCCAGGTTTTCCCTAACTCATCGTCAAACGTTAGTCACAGACTTTCTGAAATTTGTTGCTAACAATAAGACCACTGTCACCTCTTAGGAAGAATTGCTTTAGCAGGGAATTCACTCCATTCCTGTGCTCGTCCACTTACCAGATTATCAGTTATTTTGTTCCCAAGTTAGCAGAACTAACCTGTTCAATCTGCCACGTGGACTAACAAAATTCAGATGTTAAGTTTCTCTCTAAAATGTTTGCTACTCCTAATGAATTTCTAATTTGTTTGATTTATCTCAATCCATACGTGGTCTGTTAGAAAAGTATACCATATAGACTTGAATCTAGTTCACTTGCGTGACCCGACCTTGAATCTTCGAGGGCATTTTGAATTTTTTCGCTCCTGTCGATAGTGTCAGTTCTTGGTAAGCAACAGTTGAGTAAGGTAATTTGTGTCAGTTTTTCGTTGCAATGGAAATGACGTAACAACTGGAGCATCGCTACTGCACCAGATTTTGTCAGAAGCTGTGCGACAGCCAGGTGGAAACCATTCGGAAGCTTCAGATGCCTTTCGGTGACGATGCTATGGGAATCACACAGATTAAGGAGTGGCACAATTGGTTAAAGGACGGCTCCAATCGGTGGATAGTGGGCCATTACCATTCCGGAATGAGAAAGTCATTGCCAATGCGAACTCTGTGGTGATGTGGGCTCGTCGTGTGACTATCAGAGAAATTGTGGAAGAGGTGGCCATCACCACTTTTTCGATATATACGATTGTAAAAATTCTTGGGAACTGCTTCTGGCTTTCTGCAGTGTGCATTTCTTCCTTTGACTTTAAAATCAGTCCCTCGACGAAAGTACCTTCCAAAAACTGTGATCGTCCCTAGGTACACTCTCCAAATATTACCTTCTCAAGAACTTGTTTTCCCGAACTAATAAACTAATTGTAATATAGTTATCGGACTTAAATGCTCTTGATACCTACGTGATTTACATTCCTTTAATATCTACAGTGTTCTGTGGATGATATTCTTCTGAAAGTCCGATGATACATAGCCAGTCTCATAATTCTACACACTAGCCTTAAAAATCTTCGTCAGTTTCCCAGATGAAATGGATCGTTGGTAAGTTTTGTGCAAAACATAGGTCGGCTAACTTTTGTTTATTTTTATCAATTTTCGTAGGCAAGACATTTCAGTCCTCCTTTCAGCTAACTAAGGTACATTAATTTTTTTTTCTTATATGAACCCATCCACGTAGCCGGTGTCTTTAATGGACGGCTGTACGGTGGCGTTCGACTAAGATTTTGCCAGTTCGATTGCTGATTATGGAATAAAATTTCACCATCAATGTTTTACAGCAAGATAGATAGATAGATAGATAGATAGATAGAGAGAGAGAGAGAGAGAGAGAGAGAGAGAGAGAGAGAGAGAGAGAGAGAGGGTGGCAGGTGTAAAGTTTCTGATCATCAAACTTAGCACCATTGCCCTGGTGTAGATTGCAGACCTGTCCAGTGTGTCTTAAAGAGTGAAATCACATGGCGCAGTTGAGGGCTGTACTTCCACTGATTGGAGACTTAAGCTCGGTGGCTTCTATAGGAGTAAGCAATGTCTCGACACCCTATCATCATAGATGACACCACAATGTACTCTTACCCCTTAGATATGCCACGTCTGACTTCTATAGAGGTAAACTGTAGCAGACGAGGCAGCTGAACTGCCCTAAGATCTGTCCCAGCCAATAACGCCATATTACTACCCCTTTCTCCTCCAAGGTCTTAAAAAATTGTTTGTACTATACCAGTAAGAATAGCCAACTACTATCAACATGTGTTAAGCGCATAGTAAGACAGTATGCAACATGATCTTACAAAATATTTTAACTTTAAATTACATTGTGTTAGATTTAAATATTAAAAACATTGTTCGGTGTGAATTCAATTATTTGTGCAAAAACTTGTTCGCTGATCTCTTCGAAAATCAAAAAATTGGTGTGACAAAACAAAATGTATAGAACTCAACAGCTACAAAAAATCGCTTCTCCGTATTTCACATTTGCTGCAAGCGAACCGCGAATGGTGTAGATGACCGAACGCCTCACTGTGTACTGTTGCACTCTGATGGATGATTACGAGCTCAAATGCATGAGAATAGATGAGCAGTACATCATACAGTCGTTACTGTCATCGTTAAAGTCATTCATCCTTCCAATATTAAAATAAAAACGTCACCATTCTAATGCGAAACCTTTACTAATCACAATACACCCGTATAACACACGAATTTATAAATGAAGGTAAACACCTTTAGTTTTATTGCAATTAAACATCACATTGAGGAACAAATCTCATGTTTGGCATGATTTGCATCTTAGGGCCCATTTCTATTCCCTACTCTAGCAAAGTGGCTTTCTCGATAACGTATCTCTATGCATACTGAACTTTTGCATGAAATGGCGCAACAGTTGCTTCATTTTCGTGACTACGTCCGATGCTACATGGAAACGGATGTTGACTTCCATATAATTCCCTTAATTTGAGAATCGTGAAGAGTCAAGTAGCAACAATAGTAGTGCAAACGTGAGTCTATAAATGACTGTGTTTCCAAAACCTATGACTTTTTATGACGCAGAAGAAATATAAAGAGTTCCGTGACAGATATGCCCTTTGTATTTTGCCTTCAACGATGTATATTCCACCGCGAACGGATTTTGGTGCTGTATTGATTGAAATGAGCTTTATTTCGTTTGTATAATGTGTGGAATACATTGAAACGTGTGTGCCCACGGATTTTGGTGCTGTATTGATTGAAATGAGCTTTATTTCGTTTGTATAATGTGTGGAATACATTGAAACGTGTGTGCCCACGAGAAATTTCTTACACTGAGAACTGCAAAATTTAGCTTAGTTGTAATTAGACACACGCGACGGATAGTTAGTAAATACTGTTGGTGCGTGGCGCAGTGAAGCGAAATTAAAAAACGGCTACCACATTAAATATTCGAAAGTCTTCGATAGCCTTTTACCCTCACATCCTCCAAAAATGTATATATGCCCCACATCTCTTCCCAATCCACTCGACCTGTTTCAACTAAACTTGTCACACGTATCACTTACTGTCAGCAAAGAAACGCCGGGGGAGCGAGGAGAATCTATCAAAGAGGCAGAAGTGATAGTGAAGCAGAAAGAAAATAATCGCTTATTGTCTTTTCGCTGGTCATGCAGTAAAACTGCCGCATCAGGTATGACGTTTTAATTTACTACTTCAGTACTACAAACTGTATTCGCCAAAATTTGCAGGCACTATTCACATATACCAGTGAACCTTTTTTGCAGAAATATATCATTGCACAACACATAGTTCAGCAGATACGACGTCACAAACATTGAGTTGCCTGAGTACGGAACTCCAGGGCGAAATTCGCTAGAAACACAGGTGAACTATGTGTACAAATAAAATATGAAATATATTAAATATATGTTTCATGTGCCTTCATCAACTAAGCCACTTGCAAAGTGGAGCAGGAGATGTCTGTAGATGTGGGTGACGATGGGGTGAATAGAGAGAGTGGTATGGGATATTAACAGAAAAGTTCCGAGGAGGATATGGACAGAGGAGTTATAAGGAAATGGACAGAGAAACAGAAGAGAGAGGGAAGATGGAGAGGTGGACTGGTAGAGTGGAAGGAGGAGATGGATGGAGAGAACTGGGAGATGGACAGAGAGACGTGTTAGGAGGAGGGAAACAGGCTGAGAGAGGAGGAGGAGGAGATAGCGGAGGAGGAAGATGTGGACAGTGGAGAAAGGAGCAGATGGACAGAGGCAAGAGCAGAATATGGGCAGCGGAAGAGGAGATGATGGGTGGAGATGGGGGGAGGAAGAGGCGAAGAGGGATGTGGACTAGGTTGGCAGAGGAGTGGAAAGGTAAGAGAAGGAGATTGACAGAGAAACAGAAGGACAGATAAAGGAAAGAGGAGGAGCTAGACAGAGAGAGGAAAGAGGAGGATTGGTGAAAGGGCGGAGGGGAGAATGGACAGAGGGGGAAGGAGCAGATGGGCAGAGGGAAAAGGAGCAGATGCACATAGGGGAAGGAAAAGATGGGAAGAGAGGGGAGGGGCAGATGGACAGAGAAAGGAAAAAGGAGATGGACAAAGAGAGGCGGAGATGGATGGAGAGAGTGGGAGGAAGAGAAGATGAAGGAGGAAATGGACTAATAAGGGACTGGAATAAATAAATACCCAGCCAACGCTGGACACTAGGATAAGATTGGGCACTGTAATTAATAGGACAATATTTATCTGTAAGACGGCGCCTCTGCACCTGAGTGCCTTTTTATGTGGGGGGGGGGGGGGGGTTGGGGTGCACTGACACTCACAAAACCGATTGAGAAGCTACTTGATCAAGTAATAGTGGTTGCTGGCCACGGAAACTGACTGACGACGGGTAAGGCAGCGGTGTGCTGAATCCAAACACTTCTGTGCTACATCTAATGTCGCCATTGGTTGAGGATGACGTACCTGTCGGTCTGAACTGATTGATGCGCCAGGACCTATGGGTTTAGTTAAATTTAGTAGTATTTGTTAATGCAACGTGTATTTTTAAAAGTTGCAGTCTTAAGGCATCGTCAAATGGGATGCTGCATCAAGTTTACCTGAACAAACGAGGAGGTATGATTGCTAAAGCACACATAATGAAAATATTTCGAGCATGAGTACTTGAATCTATACAGCATCACATAGCCGTTTGTTGAAGAAAATACAATATTATCGAGTATCGGATCAATTTGTGATTTGATGCAGGACGCCCTTGCAAACAGAGCCCAACACACACCGTTATTAAAGGAACAATATCAGTACATATGAAAATAATTTCAGGAGTACCCCAAGGGAGAGAGATATGACCGTTGCTATTCGGAATTTATGTTAAAAATCACGTTGCAGGCTACATGATGCGATTCACGAACGGGCTGGTGTCGATGAATACAACGTCGAGTGGCATTTTTTACGAGGCGCTAGTCTGATACTGATATTCTTGACTAATTAAAGTGTCAGACGCTACAAAAAAGGCGCTATGCATCACAGAGAGAATTTTTGTTGAAATTTCTTGAGCTCAATGACGAGAAAAACATAGCAATTAGGTGCCACACGAAGCAGCCTCGGCGATCATTCTTCCCAAGTGAATTTC
This sequence comes from Schistocerca gregaria, assembly GCF_023897955.1. Taxonomy (NCBI): domain Eukaryota; kingdom Metazoa; phylum Arthropoda; class Insecta; order Orthoptera; family Acrididae; genus Schistocerca; species Schistocerca gregaria. The sequence goes on from NC_064926.1 coordinate 430,206,562, forward strand.
GTGTGTTGAACAGGAAAGGGAGGGAGAGATAGTGGTACCAGGAGTGCCCTTCACGCTGCACAATAAGATGACTTGCGGAGTGTACATGAAGAGGTAGAATATTCACCCTGTTTTGAGGTACCCTGAGAAGACTTTTTATTTGAGTATTCTGATAATTACAACACTTATCCGCCGGTGTTAAAAGAACATTAAACATATGGAATTAAGTAATATCTATTCTTGAAATTGTAGCTCTTGAAATACACCATGCACGGTGATATGAGGCAAGATTTCAGGAAGAATAACGTTGTCTCATGCCGAAATTCTAGGGGCAGACGGAAGGAACAACCGAGGAAACACTTGTTATGTAAATCGTCAAGTTGCTGTGGATTTGCGCCGGATATGAGCCGAATATTATTATGCACCCCACTGCTGCAGCGGAAACCTGACGCTGCGTGAACGGTAAGGTTGTTTCGCGGGGGTGGCAGGGACAGAGACTCACCCTCACCCCCACCCGCAGCCGGAGCAGCACTTTTCCGGCAATTACTCGGCGCGCCCGGGTCGCTGTCTGAGTGTGCGGGCGCTGCTCACCAGACCGCGACGTCGTCGCCGCTTTAATCGTAAACTGACGCCACCCCTGCTGTCGCAACCCCTCGACCGTCCTCCCCTGTCTGCTGCAAGCGCGGCCGTCTTTTTCTTGCCAGAAACCGAAGGTGGATAGTGGCTCAGTATTAGCAGCAAAACTTCTAATCAATCGTAGACATTTTTATTCATTAAAGAGCACCGTGACCACTCTGTCAATAACAATTTCAAATTCTTGTGTATTTTAGACATAATGACTCTGTGGGATGTAATGATTCTCTCATAAAAGGATAAAAGGTGATCGTATAATGGGAAAATTTGAAGTAAACCAGTCACTTTTCGAGGTTGAACAACGACTTGTCTCTATACTGTAGTATAGATTTTATGTACAATTATATATATATAAAAGTTCTTCACTGACGTGCTTCAAATTTTTAAATATATAAATTTGAAGCACATCGGTGAAGAACTTTTCGATAACTGTTGACCATTTGTCTATTTGTCTGTACCTCCTTGGCCTTTATAATAGTCTGGCACCGTTCAAATCCTCAGGAATGAAGATTCGGCATATCGGACTTCTGTTTTTTAACAACTTGCGAGATGTGGATAGATGATTAGCCGATATCTCCATGATCACCTTGTGCCATAGAGGGGCCTGAAAACGTTGAAATGTAACACTAAAATATATTGTATTTGAAATAAGACATGTAAATACTGCTCATGGCGTCACTCATACAGCTGTAGTCACACGATCTATTGCATGATAAAGTACGAAGTTTGAGACACCTACTTAGCATGAGTATCGATATACTCGTGTTAATTTGTTTCCGTTACACGGGAGGGTAGGTCACCTCACTGTGACAGTATGGTTCACCCTCAAAAGATTTTGCCTCACTCGTAACTTTGTTGCTTCCCCACATTTTGTAGTTCTTATACTAAAGTTACAGGGTTTATCAAAAATGACCGGTATATTTGAAACGGCAGTAAAAACTAAACGAGCAGCGATAGAAATACATCGTTTGTTGCAATAAGCTTGGGACAACAGTACATTTTCAGGTGGACACACTTTCGAAGTTACAGTAGTCACAATTTTCAACATTAGATGGCGCTGTAAGTGATGTGAAAGATATAGAAGACAACGCAGTCTGTGGGAGCGCCATTCTGTACGTCGTCTTTCTGCTGTAAGAGTGTGCTGTTCACAACGTGCAAGTGTGCTGTGGACAGCATGGTTTATTACTTAGAACAGAGGATTTTTCTGGTGTTGGAATTCCACCGCCTAGAACACAGTGTTGTTACAACAAGACGAAGTTTTCAACGGAGGTTTAATGTAACCAAAGGACCGAAAAGCGATACAATAAAGGATCTGTTTGAAAAATTTCAACGGACTGGGAACGTGACGGACGAACGTGCTGGAAAGGTAGGGCGACCGCGTAAGGCAACAACAGAGGGCAACGCGCAGCTAGTGCAGCAGGTGATCCAACAGCGGCCTCGGGTTTCCGTTCGCTGGGTTGCAGCTGCGGTCCAAATAACGCCATCGTCCACGTATCGTCTCATGCGCGAGAGTTTACACCTCTATCCATACAAAATTCAAACGCGGTAACCCCTCAGCGCCGCCACCATTGCTGCACGAGAGACATTCGCCAACGATATAATGCACAGGATTGATGACGGCGATATGCATGTGGGCAGCATTTGGTTTACTGACGAAGCTTATTTTTACCTAGACGGCTTCGTCAATAAACAGAACTGGTGCATATGGGGAACCGAAAAGTCCCATGTTGCAGTTCCATCGTCCCTGCATCCTCAAAAAGTACTGGTCTGGGCCGCCATTTCTTCCAAAGGAATCATTGGCCCATGTTTCAGATCCGAAACGATTACTGCATCACGCTATCTGGCCACTCTTCGTGAATTTGTGGCGGTACAAACTGCCTTAGACGACACTGCGAACACCTCGTGGTTTATGCAACATTGTCCCCAGCCACATCGCACTGCCGACGTCTTTAATTTCCTGAATGAATATTTCGATGATCGTGTGATTGCTTTAGGCTATCCGAAACATACAGGAGGCGGCATGGATTGGCCTCCCTATTCGCCAGACATGAACCCCTGTGACTTCTTTCTGTGGGGACACTTGAAAGACCAGGTGTACCGCCAGAATCCAGAAAGAATTGAACAGCTGAAGCAGTACATCTCATCTGCATGTGAAGCCATTCCGCCAGACACGTTGTCAAAGGTTTCGAGTAATTTCATTCAGAGACTACGCCGTATTATTGCTACGCATGGTGGATATGTGGAAAATATCGTACTATAGAGTTTCCCAGACCGCAGCGCCATCTGTTGTTGACAATTGTAACTACTGTAATTTCGAAAGTTTGTCTGCCTGAAAATGTACTGTTGCCCCAAGCATATTGCCACAAACGGTGTATTTCTATCGCTGCTCGTTTAGTTTGTATTGCCGTTTCAAATATACCAGTCCTTTTTTAAACACCCTGTAGGTAACAGTGAATTCGATACAAATGATCACTTCTGGACGCATGATCTGTAAGTAATGTCTTTCTTAGAGAGTACAGGTAATGCCACAAATGTTTTGTGATTCTATTATGACTGTTCCTGGTTTGTGATCGTTGAAGAAATTGTTCCCAATCGTTGACTTCTACATTCCTGAGGATGGTTCCTTGTTTCATTGACTCTGGTAATATTTCAACAGAGAAAGCTATACCGCCAACCAAAGATGCTTGATAACAATGTTTACGCCGGTCGGGGTGGCCGAACATTTCTAGACGCTACAGTCTGGAAGTGCGCCACCGCAACAGCCTTAGATTAGAATCCTGCCTCGGGCATGGATGTGTGTGATGTCCTTAGGTTAGATAGGTTTAATTAGTTCTAAGTTCTAGGGGACCTCAGAAGTTAAGTCCCATGGTGCTCAGAGCCATTTCAACCATTTTTTGGAACAATGTTTACTTGAGCCCAGATTTTAAGCACACGATCAACATCTGGCACCATAGAAATATTACGGTAATCAATGTGTTATCACTCGTATTGTAGGGTCTATAATGAAAATAAGGAAATAAAATATGATCCACTGTCACTGTCATTTATGATTATTGACGCTTTAAGTCAGTGTGGTCTAGTAACTATACATACGCAGTCATCTCACAAACGGCTCGTCTGCAGGCTAATTTTATTGCTTCTATTGTTATATACTCTCACCAATATTAGATTCCTCTGGTGCTCATGGTAAAACATGGGTACGAAACATGGGTACGTGCCGTTAATTTCTTTGGAGATTTTGTTACAATTCCAACGAAATTATTTGATATTCCAGTTTTTGGAACTGCGATTTGCACCACATAACATTTATGTGATAATGATGTGGTGTAATTACTGCTAAGTTTTGGAATTATGATTAGCAAACTGATTTGATACAGTATTTGAGATAAGCTAACTCTAATGTATCTGGGGCTTATGTCACGAAAGACGAGAGTGGCTTTTAAAGAAAAATCACTTTTCCACTAACGTAATCTTTTAAAATAATCCTGTTATGGCCTGGATGAGTATTTCATTCTACAGAGAAATTTGTACTGTTGTGAAATCTCATGGCACACTTAAACCTTTTCCGGTCCTGAACTCGAACCCAGCATCTTGTCTTTCTTAAATAATACTCTAAGTCGTGAATGTCAAGTACACAGGTAACAACCTGCGCTCCGCATTCAGTTTACCCCTGATAGGGAGGTTCAATGTGTACTTGAATATGACAGCTGTCGGCAAAATAACTTTCAGTATGTTACAAATAAAATACTGGAGTTCTTCAAAAAAAAACTTATTCGAAAAATCTCAGAACGAATTCTTTTTACTCTCGACGCTCTCATTATCTACGCTGTGTTTCAGATAGATACAGTCTTCATATCTCTCAATGTCTTGACACATTTTCTCTATGTGTAATTCTGTATGAAACGAAATATGGCCAATCACCCTCAATCCAGAGTCATGATACGAATTCCAAGTTCTTATCACTGGGGAATATTTCTGTTAGTAAATGTAATGTCTAGCCTCAACCTTCTTCATACCCCACTACGATCATAGGCAAACACACACACTACTTTCAAAGCCGAACTTGTTTGCGCTGAAGGCATTGGGAAAGCCAGTACGCACCTCTTACCAACGATTAGCCATCTGTGGATCTCTGGTGGTTGCTCAGTAAGATCTCAAATCAACAGTAGCACTATCCAAGAACAACATGCAGAAACCAGTTCAAGGAACTTTGTATTCTGATCACGGTTTCTCGTTGTATTTATTTCTTAATTAAATTTGTTACAAGTACTGTATCTCTATTTCCAACCAGTAGCTCAATACATAATATCAGGACTAGAAATAAGAACAACCTACATAAAGCATAAAGATCTAAGATCACTTACATCTATTAGACAAACTTATTAAACATGTGTATAAGGTTTCAGTTTTGACAGCGCAGTCAAGGTCACAATTGTCAAGATTAATTATTTTGTGTGTGATAAATTTATTAAAAGTGCTTAACAATACTTTATTCCGGCAGTGCATTAATTCTGTAAATATTAGCAGTTGCCGTTTGATGTATTCATCTATTTTGGACGAAAACTGAATGTACTCTAATCTATTATTTTTTTACTTTGGGTTTCCACAGTGCTTCAGAAGCTTTCCACAATAAGAACTGAATAAATGTCTTGCCAAACGCGTTTAAGTGTTACACCAACATACAGTTTTACACAAAGGTAATTTGTAACAGTCACGCGCAAGCGCCTATGCTGGTACGATAACGCCACAGGCAAAACAAATACTGCGCGACCAACACGTACAGCGCTAATCTAACCGTTGATGGCTTTAACACTTTTTAATTAACATCCTCGTCGTTGTTAGCGATTCGGATGTAACAGTATTTTGTTACTCATGAAAGCTTGATCCACGAGCGAACAGGCGTTTTCACCTCCACAGTGTAGGTAGAGTACATTTATTTCGAAAACAAAGAATAATCACAATAGAATTCACAGTTTCGTAGTTATTCCCGTAATATGAAATAATCATTACTTAAAGCATTTTCACAGACTTGAGTAACAGTACTAGCTGATGACGACAGGAAGTTTGGGCTTAAAAAGTAATAGTCGCTGGTATTACAGGCGGACTTGAATTCCCATAGATTATTGTGCAATCACGACCGCTGTCAGAGCTTCAGAACAACACGGTTGTATGGAAAACGCAGTGTGCTGACTATGGACGTTGCCGTTACGTAAGCTGGCAGACATGCTCTGTGCTGCGGGCCAACCACGCTGCCAGGGGCAGCTGTGTGCCTCGGCCTCCGTGTTCTCGTGGGAAGCTGGTCAATTTCCCAGGAGAATTGGCGCTCCATCTCCGCGAAGTTATGTCGGCGTGCGTCTGCTTCTCCGTCCTATAATCTGTTTAGGCTATTCTGGTGTTTCCTTGTTCTGGGTTGCAGGCGAATCGTATGCATTATTAACATACGTGTTGTGGCTTGTACTACATTACTGTTCCTACTCTGCCCGGACGGCATCCATTTTATTTAGAGATTTCAGCTGTGTTTCGTCAAGAGGACCAATTCTTCAACTTGCATACTTATGACTTTCTAAAACGCTGAAGACTGATTACTGAATAGGTGAGAGAGAATGAAAAAATACACAAGTTGACCAGACATTAGAATCATTTTCATAAAACTATTTTCTACAACAATTTGTAGAAATACCAGCGTCTTGAAGAGGAAGAACTGACTTTATGAGCTTCCAAGTCGCACCTATGCTCACCACAAAAAATACAGGGCTGCTATAAATGATTAGTTTGTATCCAAATCTGTATATTTTCGAAAATATTAAATGAAAAAGTAAGACTGATGTACGAATAGAAATGTAAATTCACAGAGTTGGCATTTAGCACTCCACAAGCGTTCTAAGTGTGCTCCTCTGTTCAAACGATATACGTCCAAGTGGTAGTCACGTTCGTTCCATATGTAGCAACATCCTATCAAAGGTCATCGAGGCAGCATTGATGCTTTCTCTGGACTGTTCCAGTGTTTTTGATAGTGGATTACGTAAACACAATCTTAATGCATTCACAAAGGAAAAAGTCACAATGCGTTACCTAAAGCGAACTGGAGAGTTGGTTCAAATGGCTCTGAGCACTATGGGACTTAACATCTGAGGTCATCAGTCCCCTAGAACTTAGAACTACTAAAACCTAACGAACCTAAGGACATTACACACACCCATGCCCGTGGCAGGATTCGAACCTGCGACCGTAGCAGTCCCTAGAACCGTACGGCCACCGCGGCCGGCCCGACCTGGAGGGCCAAGAGAATAGAGCCACATTATCTTCACCATTTCCATCAATACAGCGATATGGAAGTTCATCGCTTAGATAGTGACGAGTACCGATGCTCAAATGAGGGAATGAACCTCCTTGTAGGAAGATAAAATTATTGGCCTCAGCAATCAGTTGTGGAACAATCAGGACTGCAACATGTCAAGGTAAGAGGTACCTGTCACAGTCTACCCAGAGAAGAAAAACCGCCCATACGGTTTCTACTGTGACACTGCACAGAAAATATTACCTTTCGACGAATGTCATTCCTGCACCACAACTTCAAGAAGATGTTCAATGCCCGACACTCTCACGTTGTGGAGATTAACCTTTCAATATAAATCGAAGGCTGCTTCATTGCTAAATATCAGGTGGGACGCGAAATATGAATCCTCAAGTGTTTCCTGCATTGTGAAGCAAAACTGAAGACATAATCTTGCGGGTTTAATTGTTGCGCGAGCCGCAGACGGTGCGGTCTGAAATTTAACCGCTGTCGCAATATATTCCATATAGCGCGCTGCGTTCAAGATTTGCGTGGACTATCTCACCGGTTGCATCTGACACACATGGTCGACCGAAACTTTACTATCTACAGAGGCAACCAGTGGTCCTGAATTGTCGTTAATAACGCAGAACGCTCTGTTTACATGCCGAGTCTTTTTCATAATTTCTTATGAATGCAGGCTGTACTGCCGTATCAGATAAACATATCGCATACTTAGAGTACAATATACAAAACAATGCTTTGTTGACATATTGTCAAGGCACTGCACTCGTAATGCCCACTGGTAAGCACAATGAAAACTCTGTGCATTTATGGCTTCATTTATGCATCTGTCATTTCTTTTGCATGCAGAACTTCGCAAAATACAGGACTTTGAAAACACATGAATCATTCAAACCATCCTCGTGTTATTATTAACAATCTTAAAACAGGACACAACGCTTTCAAGGGCACTAGATGATACATATAAGGCACCAGGCGCTAATGCGACGTCTGTAAGTGGCTTGAGGTATATATGGCATATCTGGGGAAATGTTTTAATTCTTCCACCCGAATTGAGGCTATTATCAAATTTTGGGAACGTGTTACATGGTATTACAGTCATGTCTGCTGGAGGACACTAATTTAGCGTCCAATATACAACTTGTTTGTAATTCATGTATCACGTATTTATAATACGGCTGGGTGCATTCCGCATCAGCAATTGGTATACATGTCATTGTTGTGAAACCGTTCCAGCCAGCCACGACTTCATTCCTTTGACTCCGCGATAGACTAGCTTTGCAACGGGCTCGACAGAAAATGAGTTCACTTTCCTATAACGCCTGCAATCTGAAACTTATTGACAAACAGTCCATAAATTTCTTTATCCTATAGAAGCAATTATGTGTTTTTATAACGTCACGTGCGCGCCTAACACATTTCGTTTTAACTGAACTTATAGATATGCAGCTAGCCATATTGCTCGCATGTAAAAGTTAGTGTGTGCCGGACCTAGGCTCGATAACCAGATCCGTGAACTATGAAGCTTTGAAAGCGGATTTTCATTCCATCCTAGTAGCTCAGTCGACAGGAGCACTTTCACGAATTATACAGTAGCAAGTCACGGCCAAGGGCACAGTTTTAAACTGACAGGAAAAATAAAAGTGCCCAGTCTGTTGAAAAATGAAAGACTCATTCTGTCGCTTCTGATGTGTAGCTGTTGCTCTTTCGGAACTTAACATCGTGAGTACATATTTCAGATACTGTATCCGTCCTAAATCAACACAGTCAATGTAACATGCCGGAAACCTACATAGATGGTTGCAGCGTATCACCATTTTGTCTTTTTCTTTCACCTAGGGACTCTTTCCCTGTTACAGTCTCATCCGTTTTTCCTGCCGGCGTTCCATTGGTCCGCTGGGGGTGGTAGTATAGCGTAGTGTAGTATACCTGCAGAATTCATGGTGTCCTTCTCGCGCTTATTGATTGCAGATGTTATTACAAGTTGTTTCGGTGGTTCTGCCTATAATGTGTCATGTTTTCCATTTGAAATTCCTTCAACACGGCTTGATTCATGATCCCATTTCGTCTCAAGAATTTCAATTGAAATGCTGTTAGTCTTTTGTCTTCATTGCTCTTGATTTGTTAGGCTTCATTTAAATATACAGATATGTAAACAGGTAGAAAACGCCGCTGCGGTCGGCAAGACAAGCGCAGTTGTTTGGTCGGTTAGTCCTCCTAAAATGGCAAGTTATCACGATTTAAGTGAGTCTGAACGTGGTGTTATAGGACACAGCATCTCCGAGGTTGCGATGAAGTGGGGATTTTCCGGTACGACAATTTCACGAGTGTGCCGTGAATATAAGGAATCCGGTAAAACATCAAATCTCCGTCATCGCCGCGGCCGGAATAAGATCCTGCAAGAACGGAACCAACGACGACTGATAAGAATGGTTCAAAGTGACAGAAGTGCGACCCTTCCACAAATTGCTGCAGATTTCAATGCTGGGCCATCAACAAGTGTCGGCGTGCAAACCATTCAACGAAACATAATTGATACGGGCTTTCGTAGCCGAAGGCCCACTCGTATGTTCTTGATAACTTCACGATACAAAACTTTACCCCGCGTTTGGGCTGGTCAACACCGACATTGGACAGCTGATGACTGGAAACATTTTGCCTGGTCGGACGAGACCAGACTGTATCGAGGAGATGGACATGAATCCATGTACCCTGCATGTCAGTAGGGGGCTGTTCAATCTGATGAAGGTTCTGTAATGGTGTGGTGCGTGTGCAGTTTGAGTGATATCGAACCGTTGATTCATCTAGATACGACTCTGAAATTTGACACGAACGTAAGTACCCTGTCTGATCACTTGCATTCGTACATCTCCATTGTGCAATCCGATGGACATGGGAAATTCTAGCAGGACAATGTGACACTTCACATGTTCAGAATTCCTACAGAGTGGCTCCATGAACACTCTTATGAGTTTGAACATTTCCGCTGGCCACCAAACTCCCCAGACATGGACATTACTGATCAAATTCGGGATGCCTTGTAACGTGCTGTTCAGATGAGATCTCGTTCCCCTCGTACTTTTACGGATTTACGGTCAGAAATGCAGTACTCATAGTGTACTTTCCCCCCAGCACTACTTCAAACGTTAGTCGAGACCTTGCCACGTCATGTTGCGGAACTTCTGTGTGCTGGCGGAAGGCCTACACGATATTAGGCGGGTGTACCAGGTTCCTTGGCTCTACAATATGGAAGTTTTCATTATAGTAACTCCCATTGGTTTGTATATTTGGTGGGTGTCCAACTACGTCTTTTCTTCCCGAAATGATCATATATGTCCTACCTTTTTAGAATTTTATTACGCCATACAGATCTTACCTTCTGCTGGATGTTTTCACACAAGGACATAGTTTTAATTTTTTTGGTGTTGATATCAGCGTGAAACTTCTCAGTTATACACTGAAAGTGGTGTTTAGAACGCTTTATGTTGCCCTCTCAAGATGCTACAAGGGCTACACCATCTGCAATATATAAAGCATCTTGTTTTATGTTGTTTTTAATTTTAATAAAGTCATGTGGCCATGTGGCCGTTGTCTTTACTATTCGACGCTTTTATTATTCCAAATAAAAAGCAAGAGTAAGACCGCGTTCTCCTTGTACTCCAGCATGGATTCTGCCCCACTTTCATAATTCTCGCTCTTTGTTAGCGCAGACTGAATTTGTTCTGTAAATTTTGTATGTATTTTCTATAACTTGCTGAAGAACATGATCATCTGCCAGAACCTGTAGTAATATGTTTCTATTTACTTATATTTCAGAAAAATTATTCATGAACTGAAAGAGATATAGTTTCTTGAGAAACTTTAATTAGATTCAGAAGTGTCAGCTACAGTCCATACACAGCACTGTCTCATCTATAGGGAACAAATTGGAAAGAGTTCAGTAATCAAAGATTTCTAAAAAAAGATCCTATAATTATTTGAAATCCGTGCTGGAGGACGGCAGTTCTGCGGCCTTTCTCTTGTTTATTATTCAAACGAATCAAATCACAATTTTCCAGAATGCAATCTATGCCGAAAACGGATATGATAATCAGTCGCAATGAGAGGCATAAAAGATTACTTCTCAAGATAATCGTTTCCTGTCTTTGGTTATGAAATATTAAAGAAAAGGTGAGGAAAGGATATCCTCAACTGATAGGTTTGTCTGAACTATGATCAGCTGTGGTACAAGTTGTACACCTACGTCTTCCTCTGATCTGATACACAAATGGTCTTGGAAGCAGCGCATCAACATTATACGTGTCACTAAACTCTCAATGCTCACTGCGACATGCCGCAAAAAAGCAGTTATGTTGCCAAGGTGGAGCTGCTAATAGTGTTATAAAATTCTTGTGGGAAATAACACGTCAAAGGCGCGACGCAGCAGGGGGCAGTTGGTGATGATCTTGCGGTAAAGTCGTTTATTTTCCTTGGCGGTGGAGTTATTTCAGGAGCCCATTCCGTGCTGCCTGCGTAAACGACCCTCAACACTTTCCAAACACTGCTAGCGCGTCACGGTATTGACAGTACAAGTTTATGGGCAGTTCTTACCCGTCTTTGGCACATTTAGTCTTCTCTTTCGCTTCATATATAATTTTATTTTTATTTTTGTGTGGACATTACATATATTATGTATCAGCTGTTTGGATCTTATCGACAGCATCTTTCATTTTCCTGAAACTGCCTTTCAGTTTCTTACATAAAGTGTTCCTATTCCACTAAACATATTTTATTGTCAGTTTCTATCGCTTTCTCTGATAACCTTTCAAGATTATCGTCCATCTTGTTTCGTTTGATTTATTCGTGCACGATCTAAACTTGTAACATTATTCTGCGTCTTTTTTATTCTTACTTTTCCACTTTCTGTACCTGGGGATCTCTCATGACTTTTTTGCAGTATAGGTGTTTTAAAACCTGCCATTGCTCCTTTATTATGTTCTAGTAGAATTAATTTAACTGATATGAACTCATCGCATGTAATGGAGATAAAATTAATGAAGATGTGATGACTCGCAAGACGCCACAGAAATAGGCTCACAAATTGAGAAATCTAAACCAGTGAAACTATCGTGCCGGTAATTCTTGTCATACTGAGATTTTGAGCTGTATATCCTACTTTCGAGAGCAGATGTTTTATCTTGGGCTCTATGTGATCACGACTCGAGATGCATATTAAACCTTCATTGTCACCAATTTTTCGTCCTATTACTTTCGAGCACTAAGCTGTGATTCGCATGTTTGTCTGTAGGTATGTATGCATTATAATGCAATTACATATGTATTGGTGTTTTATATGGATATAATTTGTCCTGTACATTTATAAATTTCATCCTAGCCACATACATTCATATTATGGTAGCGGATTTAATTGTACAGTTAATCAGCGGCTTTGACAATATCCTTTCCTCCTCTGGAGTTATCCTATTTTGGAATGGACATTCACCCCCGCATGCTCTGAACTAATTAAGGGAATATTAGTGGCAATGGTAATTTGAGCTCTGCTTAGAGGTGGGCTCATATAGCCTGATGGTTAAATGTAAAAGCGAGTTTTGCAACCGCATGACTGTGTACATACGAACACTATTCAATCTACTGACTGCTAGTGACTGATTTTTTAATGTCACGAGGTACTGAGCACTAGAAACACTCAAAAGCAACTTTAGTGATTTTCTATCGTTTTTGTTTTTCGCGAGACATGATGTGTTTCGTCCAGTGTTTGTACGTATAACGGCATACTTATGCGCTGTATAATATATTGAAGCTATTTTGAGGATACTGTTGATTCTTCTGTTACACAGTTTTTGGTGATTAACATTTTGTATAATTTTAGAAGTAGTTACATAATGTTTGGACGGTTAAGTCATACTTTGTCAGTCGTGAATCAGCCTGTACCGTGAAACGCAAGGTCGGTTTGCCGTGTAACAAATGATATTTGCAAACGTTGATACAAGAAATTGTGGAGTATATATGTATATTGTTTTGAGTCATCAGTCTTCTGACTGGATTTATGCGGACGTCACAAAGTCCTCTCACTCTCCAATGTCGTCTCTGTGTATTACTGACACCAACGTCCTCACTTACTTGTAAGCTGTATTCCAATCTCTGTCGTCCACTACAATTTTTACCCTCTACAGCCCAATCAAGTTCCATGAAAGGTCTTAATACGGTAATGCAAGTCTTAAACATCTGTCCTTTCTTCGTATAATTGTTCCTTATATGTTTCTCTTTTCGTCTCTTCTGCGGAGAACCACATGTTTCTGTAGCACCATATCTAAAACGCTTCGTCATCAGATACCCACTGGGTAACTCACACAATCGTGACACACTTGCACACTCTTGTTACACAATGCGACAGCAGCGCGTCATGTTGTTCCTAAGTAGTAATGTTTAATACGATGTTCAAACAATGTACTTAGTAGATATTTATCTGTAACATGGTGTGTACTTTTACCTGCAGAAAACTAATTTCTTCGAATTTTTTATGTGAAAACTCTTAAGGCTTTTCAAATGAAACAAGCGTTATTAACGTTCTACACCTTTGATCGTCATGTCTACACATTCATTAGCGTTGTCACCCTGACGAAAAACACATTTCTCCCAACGAGAGACCAGTTTGTTAATGTCGTCACTGTAGAATGTTTGATTTTTTTAAGGAGGCACAAGCTCATCCTGGTTGCACCGCTTCATCACTATCAAAGTGAAGTCCTTGAAGGTGTATTTTATGTTTTAGAAACAGATGAAAGTCGGATGGTGCGAAGTCGGATCGGTACGGCGGTGGCAGTGGACCCTATCCGTCGGATTGTTGCTGATGTTGCAGCGCTCGTGGGTGGTCTGGTATTTTCATCTTGAAGGACAGGTTGCTCCAGATTTGAAACAATTCTTCGAATTCGAAACTCGATTAGAACACACTGTTTCTCAGGCATAGACGTAGCTACGTTACACACCACCGTGTCACACGCTGCAGTTCGGAGCCCTCTAGCGGCATAAGGCTGCTAAAACGAAGAATAAAGATGTAGAATCTTAGTAACATTTGTTTTATTTAAAAAGCTTTAAAGAGTTTTCCCATAAAAATAGTCCGGTGCATTGCTTTTCTGCACGCTCTCGCATCTAGCGCAATGAAGTGTAACTATGTCAAAACAGTGGCACCACCTCTACCTTTCTCTACATTTCCTAGTAACACTGATAGCTAATAAATAATACGTGGAAGTTCAGTTACGGTACTCTGGTAAAATCCAGACATTTGGTGAAGATGAACATATGTTTCTAATAACGTCATACAGCTAGTAAACAACAGAGGACGAACAGTTGTACAGCACCTTCGAATACCTACACAATAAGTTGAAGTTTTTTTTCGTACACCTCGATCCAGATTATTTTACAAACACTAACAATTGGTACGGAACATAGTGCCCACATTATGTAACATACTTAATAGGCAACAAAATCGTAAATAAAATAATTGCAACGAAAAGAAAACTGTTTTCCCACAAAGAAGAAATCAGTTGTTACACCAAAGCTATAAAAACAACTATCTTCAGTTCAGTAGCTTTTGAAGATCAAGCAAACACATTAAAGCAACTCTATATTGAAAGTAGAGTGAACTGCAGAAATGAGCATATTATTAGACTCTTTGCGAAATTGTGTCACACCAAGAATAGTCTCTCTTAATACAAGAACATAATGCTTCTTATGCATGAAATACAATTTTTGTATTATCTTGCGTGCAGCTGCAGTTATATGTAATTTAGAAAGCACTTCTTATTGAAGACTTTGTAGCTTGTATAATTTAGTTTGTACGTTTTTACACCTTCTACACTTATTTTACGATAAATCGTATCTCCCAATGTTTTAATAACGCTTATAATGCAAAAGTGTAATAAGAATTCTTAAATCAAGTAGCAAAAGAATTATGAACGAACTTCATCGTGACGGGCGTATTTCGTCAAGAGCCATTTAGCTTTCTCGCCATTTCTCGATAGTTTCGTTCTTTCACCAGTCACATTCTTAGAACAATAGCACCAATGAATGTCAGGACTATATTATATTTCTTGATTGTTTGTAAAATTACAGAAAATATGTATAACTGCCTCTCTTGCACAGGCTTGTCATATGTTATTCACACTGTATTGTTTCCCCATCCCAGGTAAACTTACGCTCTTGGCCTACGGAAGCTTTTACGAGTACGGCACTTCGTATTAGAATCTCTATTTGTCCTTAGCTAACGAACATTTCGAAAAAAAAGTCTAATGGCTATTTCGGTAACGCAGCGTTAAAAGCCAAATCTACCATCGCGTCGCGAACGTAGCACTCAAATTAAACGAACCACATCACAGTGCTCGCGTCAAACACGTTTCACTAAATTCATTCCTGGCGGCAACGTTCACATGCGTGTATATTTTTCGCACGTGGGCGGATTCTAAATACAGTTTGCTGGATTTATTTTATGCGGCAGGCGAGTGCGGCGGGCTGCCGCTCTGCCCCTGTGACAGCGACATTCGTTCGCCGCGTGTTTTTTGTTGAGATTTTCGCATTTTTTCCCCTCTCCATGCCTCTCGTTCCCTTTTTACTTTTATGCCGCGCATTACCGTCGCCGCATAGCGCGAGACGCCGTTCGGATGGCTGCCAGTCGCGGAAAGGGAACCAGCTCGGCCGAGGAGCACCGCGCGAGCAGCCGGGCAGTGACACTGATATTTGCAGCGCGGGTGCTCTCAGACCATTGGGACCTGACCTCGCCTTCAACTAGATGGAAATTCGCCGTCGCTCGCTACTATTAGAAAGCTCTTATTAACTTTATTATAACTGCAAGGGTATGTTTTGTTATTCCAAATTTGTAACCGTTATTTTACACCACTTATTGTAATCTGATAACAATAACGTTTTGTAGGTACCGGTATGAGTTTTTCACTGTGCAGCAGAATGTACGCTGATATGAAACTTCCTGGCCGCTTAATACTGTGGCAAACCACTGAGATCCTACAGTATAGCAGCGGAACAGCAGAAATAAACACAGTGCTTTAGCACGAGTTATCCGTCTAAACAGCAGTTTTGTGAATAAAGAGCACAGTTGACACATATTCCAAGTGAGACTTGTTCGATTAGTCTTCTGTTTGTATGCTACTTGGACGCAATGACAAGGCCGAAATAGCATGAGATTTCGTTTCGTTCTGATCGGAAGACTTCCTCTTGCAGACAAAAGATGGGTAGCAGGAGAACTCATGCGCCCCTCTCGCTTAATCCTTACATCGTCTACCTCGTTTTCATTTTAACTGGTCAGTTTTTGGTCCGCCGCTGTGTCTGCACCTTTGGAAGGGGCCTCTCTTGCCAAGATCTCGGTATGGTCCTATCTGTAGCCTAAACTTTCACTCACCACGCACATCACTTTAGGTACCTACCTGTGGTTGCTGTGATTTGCCTTACTGCATTCCTTCCCCCCTTCACTGCCCCTCGCTCCTATTGTCATTCGTCACTAGGCTGCAGCACACTTCATTAGAATAAAACGGTGGCCGCCTTATGAACCCTAGCTACTATAGCCGTCGCAGTCTGGGATCACTGTCTAATAATGATATACCCTCAAAATTAAGAGAATCATCCAGATGGAAAGATGTGAAAGGGATCCTGAAGTAATGAGAAGTGATAAGATGCGTTTCAAGTTTTGTAAGGCTGTAGATAATGCGTTAATGAACATAACAGCATGCTTTTCAGTTAAGATCAGTTAAAAAGAAGTGGACGTCTCTTAAACGGGGAATCTCAGAAGCTGGACAAATACACTACTGGTCATTAAAATTGCTACACCATGAAGATGACGTGCTACAGACTCTAAATATAACCGACAGGAAGAAGATGCTGTGATATGCAAATGATTAGCTTTTCGGAGCATTCACACATACAACGTGCTGACTTGAGGAAAGTTTCCAACCGATTTCTGATACCGGCGTTCCCTGGTGAAACGTTGTTGTGACGCCTCGTGTAAGGAGGAGAAATGCATACCATCACGTTTCCGACTTTGATAAAGGTCGGATTGTAGCCTACCGCGATTGTGGTTTATCGTATCGTGACATTGCTGCTCGCGTTAGTCGAGATCCAATGACTGTTAGCAGAATATGGAATCGGTGGGTTCAGGAGGGTAATACGGAACAATGTGCTGGATCTCAACGGCCTCGTATAACTAGCAGTCGAGATGAAAGGCATCTTATCCGCATGTCTGCAACGGATTGTGCAGCCACGTCTCGATCCCTGTGTCAACAGATGGGGACGTTTGCAAGACAACAACTATCTGCACGAACAGTTGGACGACGTTTGCATCAGTATGGACTATTAGTTCGGAGACCATGGTTGTGGTTATCCTTGACACTGCGTCACAGACAGGAGCGCCTGCGATGGTGTACTCAACTGCGAACATGGTTGAACGAATGGGAAAATGTGTTTTTTTTTTTCGGATGAATTCAGGTTTTGTTTACAACATCATGATGGTCGCATCCGTGTTTGGTGACATCGCTGTGAACGCACATTGGAAGCGTGCAATCTTCATCGCCATACTGGCGTATGACCCGGCGTGATGGTATGGTTGCCGTTGATTACATGTCTCAGCCACCTTTTCTTCACACTGACGGCACTTTGAACAGTGGACGCTACATTTCAGATGTGCTACGACCCGTGGCTCTACCCTTCATTCGATCATTGCGAAACCCTACATTTCAGCAGGATAATGCACGACCGCATATAGCAGGTTCTGTGTCGGCTTTTCTGGATACAGAAAATGTTCGACTGCTGCCCTGCCCAGCACTTTTTCCAGATCTCTCACCAACTGAGAACGACTGGTCAATGGTGACCGAGCAACTGGCTCGTCACAATACGCCAGTAACTGCTATTGACGACCTGTGGTATCGTTTTGAAGCTGCATGGGCAGCTGTTACCTGTACATGCCATCCAAGCTCTGTTTGACTCAATGCCCAGGCGTATGAAGCCCGTTATTACGGCCAGAGGTGATTGTTCTTGGTACTAATTTCTCAGAATCTATGCACCCAAATTACGTGGAAATGTAATCACATTTCAGTTCTAATATAATATATTTGTCCAATGAATACCCGTTTGTCATCTGCATTTCTTCTTGGTGTAGCAAGTTTAATGGCCAGTAGTGAAAAAATAGGTGCCAGTAACGTAACTGTGAAGAGCCGCTAGGAAAGCGGAAGGAATAATTCAATCGACGAAAGAAGGAAGTACAAATACGTTTAGTGGAAAACAAGAGTACAGTAACTTAAATAACTTTTGAACGAAATAGCCGGTCACTGTGGCCGAGCAGTTCTAGGCGTTTCAGTCCAGAATCGTGCTGCTGCTCCGGTCGCAGTTGCGAATCCTGCCTCGGACATAGATGTGTGTGATGTCCTTAGTATGGTTGGGTTTAAGTAGTTCTAGGTCTAGGGGACTGATGACCTGATGTGTTAAGTCCTTTAGTACTTTGAGTCATTTGAACCATCTTTTGAACGAATTAAATATGGAGTACCAGGAAGACCAAAAGAAAAATCAGCCGGAAAAATGGGGAAACTCTCAGACAATCGGCTTAAATACCTGTATACCTGGTTTGTTGACAAAAACGATGTAGAAAATAATTGAAAGAAATTCGTGGAGTTGTTAAATGACAATCTGGTTGGCTTTCAGAAAGCTAAAGGCATCAGACAGTAGTTCTGACGTTGGGTTTAATAAGGGAAGTGGTACGAAGAAAAATCAGGACATGTTCATTGGATTTTTTGGCCTAAAAATCGTTTTACAATGTAATTTGGTGTTCGAAATTGTAAGTTAATATACAATATGTACAATAACCAAGAGATGACAATAAGAATTAAATACCAAGAACTAATTTTTGTGTAAAATAGGAGTGCAGTCTTTTACGCTTGCAGAGCACGTGGTCGCAGTTTCATATGATACAGTTACGAAGCACGTATGAGAGTAATTGTAGCCACTTTAACTGTCACATGTCGCATATTAAATAAGAGTACTTATGAGAAAGGGACAGCTTCAGACATTCTCTCCTCTAGTTTACAAAACTCGGAGAAGACGAACCCAATAAAGTGGGAAGGGTTGATCCCATTTTTTGCTGATATCAGCGAATGGTCCATCTCAAGAGTAGCCATGGTCTCTAGCCGCAAAATTTGAAACTGGAGGAAAGGGAAAATTTGGTTTTGAAGTGCCGTCTGTGAAGGCCGAGCGAGGTGGAGCAGTGGTTAGCACACTGGAGTCGCATTCGGGAGCACGACGTTTCAAACCTGCGTCCGGCCATCATGATTTAGGTTTTTCTGTGATTTCCCTAAATCGCCGGTTCCTTTGACAGGGCAAGACCGATTTCCTTCCCCATCCTTACCTAATCCGATCTTGCGCTCCATCTCTAAAGACCTCATTGTCGATGAGGCGTTATACACTAATTTCTTTCTCCTCCTCTGTCTGTGAAGAGGTCATTTCAGGTGGAGTGGAGGCTTTGATTGGGAAAGCAATTTCACCGTGCTCCTTAAAAGGGACCATTCCGTCAGTCGTCCAATTGATTTAGGAATATGCCGAATAAACTGAATCTAAATGACTAGACTGCGAGTGGAACAACCTGCCTCTCACACATGAGTCCACTGCTTTACAGTTGTGTTTTCAAAACCGCGAAACGACAATAAGGGATGTGTGACTATGAGCTGGATGAACATCCAGAGCATGTGGTATTTGTTTGTCCTTGTATAGTAGACGTCAGCGAGCACGTTAATTCAAACGATTCGCGGAAACTAAGACAACCAGAAGTTTGGTCTTCAGTAGACATAACTGGTTGCACAGTTTGGAAAATAAAAGCTCCGTAGCCCTTACGTCGTCTCTTTTCGGTGTTATCTGCTAACTAATATTTATCTATAAGTACTAAATTGTTTGTCTGTATAGTGCTATTATTGGTAGTATGTAGAATTTGCATTACAACAGCGGCTACCCGAATGTAGTTACGAAGACTCTAGTAGTTCCGAGACACTTAAAATCAGCACTGTATTGAGTGGTTTAGTTTATAATGTAGTTACGTAGGTGAGGATGCACGACGAGGGAATGGCAGTACTCGTAGTATTTCTGAGATAGTAATGAAACCATGATTTTGTGAAGAATGGAAGTAACGTTCTGGTTCACAGACAGGGTTCAGTTCTTACAGCAGGAATATGGGTTTTATCACATAATGTACTATTTACTGGTTAATGGAGACGTTTTGCTAAATTCATTTTATCTTACAAATTGTAAGTTAAACATATACTTTCGTTAGAAATAACCGTATTATTGAGAATTGATTGATAATGAATTGTTACCTTCTGTACCAAAATCCGAACATCTGCAGGCATTCTTTCACCTTCTCCTTTACATATAGTACGTAAGGTGATATTCGTCGCAGTGTAGAACCAGAATGAAACGATATTCATTACGTTTAGTGCGATATATCACTAAAATATACTGTCTGTTCATTACGCAGTCTTTGGTCTGAGCAATATTTTGGCCTCAGGGCAGCCAAGACATAGAAATTGATCTAAGATGATTTGGTTATTGGAAAACGAAACACAGTATTAAAAGTTTTTTGCATCAAAGGAGGGTTTTCATTAAACATGGTGTATTACGCTAGAAATTTTCCAGCTGAATTAAAACAATGCATCAAACATTCTCCCAAGTTACGACTTAATACTTTTCTCTGTGGGTTTAGAAGGAATCTTAGACCAGGATAACAAAGGCATGATTTTTGTACAAGTTGATCTAATGTTAATAAGTTCGCTCCATGACAAACCACAGTAGAACCGACAGGAGAAGAGTACCCAAATATTTCGAAAGTCGCACCTCGATAAACTTATTCTATCCGGATATATTAGGCGACTCCTTGTGTTAATTGCCTACCACCATATTCGAAACATCATCGCTATAGCCAAAGATAATAGGCATGTAAAAATATTAACAATTCGTTATAATCTGTTGTCACTGAAGTGTTTCAATATGCGGCCATTGGCAGCTTGTCAGATATGCTCAGAGAAGAAAAGTAACACATTTTGGAATGGATTTTGACAGACAGGCAGGCAGGCAAACACACACACACACACACACACACACACACACACACACACACACACACACACACGCACACACGCACACACTGTCAGTATTATTGATTACTTGTGTATATGGTGCGAAAGAATTCATATGAGATAAAAAATCTTCCGCGATAAGAAAGGGCACCAAACAGACTTCTGAAATGATATAAAACTGAAGGGGTACTATGTTTAATATCTTGAAATGGGAGACTAGTAGTTTGGCTTATGGTAGAAGTAAAAAATTTATTGGCCATAGTTTGTATTCGATTTATAGCTTCATCCTGTAGTTTTATCACACATGATAATTTTCACAGAGAATCTGTCGTCCAGAATGCGTTGCCACGTAGCTCATAAATACAGACACTTTAATATCCCATTTGTTAGCGTCGGAAGGAACGGCCATTTGGAAGAAGGGCCCTAGTTATGCGTTCTAGTCGGCGCATAACAACCAAGTAGTTCCCAATAATCTGAACTTCAACATTCATTCATGAAACACTTGATTGCTTTAACATAACACCTGTTTTACAGATTCTGTGTAAAGTAGTCATTAGACACATTTTAGTATCGTTCAAACCTTTTTTACAGAACAATTTTATTTAATTCCAGCAACGTCCCTTACTGGGATGCAAAACACAGGGTAAATCACCTACAAATTTCACCACAAATATTGCGGAAATGGAAAGTGTTGATATACGTAACGAAATAATACTTAGAAAGTTCCTTTTAGTGCAGGCACACACTTTTTTAAATGTAAAAATGCCTGTTGAAATTATCAGACTAGAAGTACGATAGATTAGAATCTCAGCGGAGTTTGTTGCAGTACAAGTCGTTTATGAGGTATGGTATTTTCAAAAGTTCCCACACCTCTGCTTGTACAATACTTGTGGTAGCAGACGTGAGTTATCTTGATTCTAACCAGTAATGAGACAGTTGACCATCAGAAGCTGTGTTCA
This sequence comes from Schistocerca gregaria, assembly GCF_023897955.1. NCBI lineage: Eukaryota > Metazoa > Arthropoda > Insecta > Orthoptera > Acrididae > Schistocerca > Schistocerca gregaria. Next base: position 430,228,542 of record NC_064926.1, read on the forward strand.
GCATGACTACCGGCGCGCTAAAACAAACTTCTAATCTAGTATGTAACAACCGCAGAACGCATGCTAGTATTTCACCGGAGATGTGTAAGCAGGATACAGTAATAAGTCGTAGCATATCATCGGGCGAAGTTCATTAGTCCTTGTAGACAGCGACATTTAGTTTTTTCCACAATAAAAACTTTAGAGGCATCAAATCCAGTGAACAGGTCAGCCAAGTTACAGATACTCTGTGTCCAGTTCACGGGTTTTTAAGCAATTCGAAGACATGCTTTGGTACTTGCTGCGCTATGTACTTTACAGCCATCATGTTGGTACCACAGGTTCATGGTAATTAGCAGAAGAACATCTTCTAGACATTGTCCACTTGAAGGCGGTATCCTTGTTCCTGCCTCGGAGCAGCGATGTAACTGAGCCAGCCAGTTACAGGACTGCCATCGTTGTAACGCGGTATCCGAACCAACGTTCATCTTATTTCCTTATTGTCATTTATATTTATTGCCTTAGGCATATTCAGGTTATGCAGATTAACATGTAGAAATGGATATAGGTACCTCGACAAATGGCCTCACTGAGAATGACGCTATGGCGATATGCCAGAGTCATTTGGCAATACAGATCGAAGTTTAGGCCACGGTTGCAACTTTTTCTTTGAAACAGTCAACGTCTGTGGATCACGATGTTCAAATAAACTGGGCATTGTTTGTGACACTGAGTACTTGCATGCTATTCCTAACTCATCCATAGATGACATAACTGATGAGAAGATACTAGTCATATACATACGTTAGAAATTTGAGAAGCAATCATCAGATACGGGGCAGTAAACTCGCAGTGCAATAAAACTGTAAGGTCATAAATACTGTTTCAAAAAATTTTACACCATCTACTACGTGGATTTTAACAAGGGAGTGCTGAAATGTGTAATATAAGGCTTTTACTCTGCAAGCAACAAGACTGTGTTAGCTACGTATCTGCATAGAAGAAAGTTAGTTTCGTGTGTGCTGAACATTCGCATTTCTCTCGTTGTTTTTCTGAACAAATGCAATGCGTACAAATAAAGAAACAGTAAGACTGTAGGAGTATTGTGTGTGCGTGCCTAAGACGACCTAGTTATCCTCCTTTTTCGGCAGTGTTTGCGTGAACAGCCGTGCACCAGTTTCATCTAGGTCAGGATGATTGCGGCCCCAAATTTTACATGCAAGACCTTCATTTCCCCCTTGGCTCGTGACACGAGAGCTACGAAGAATATGTGACTTCTACCGAAGTGGTTGACTTTCAACAAGCTGTTTGCTCTGTTTTCCATTTCTGTTTTACCTTTTGAACGGACTGTAAGGTTCCTTGCTTGGTGTTGTATCTAACTCACCAACTACCGATGGTTAAAATGCTGTACAGAAAACAGTAATCACATGGAAAAAAAAAGTTATGCACGCACTAACCCGGTTCCGTTCGGTCCGCTTGTAGTCATTTCAGTACAAAGATATGATAAAGATAATTCGCTGTAGTTGACTGTAGCATAAAGCTGCAGGGAGAAATTTCACTACTCGCATGTGCCTGCAAAGGACTATGTCGTACATCACAGTATAATATTCGAAATAATTTTTAGTTGTCATCTGTCTGGTCTCATGTTGCCCATCCCAAATTCCTGTCTTGTACCAACCGCTTCAGTTCACGCTGCCCCGTCAACTATTTGTTGGAAATATTCCCTGGCAGCTTTTTAATCTTTACATCTCCGTCTGGTCGGGCAAGGGTGCATGTGATGTTCTTAGCATAGGTTAGTTTAAGTAGTGTGTACGTCTAGGGACCGATGACCCCAGCAGTTTGGTCCCTTAGAAATTCACAAACATTTGAACATTTTTTCCCTCTGGTACCATAGAAGTTATTGATTCATACCCAAACAGATGTCATATTAACCTGTCGTCCCTTCTTGTCAGTGATTTCCATGCCTTCCTCTGTAAGTCAATTTTACGAAAAACTTCTTCATTCCTTATCAGTCCACCTAATTCTAAACAGCCTCCTCCAGCACCACATTTCAAACACATAGATTTTGTTATTTTCTAGTTTTTCCACCGTCCATGATTCACTACCATACAATGTTCTGCTCCAAACTGACACTTACTGGAATTTCATCCTCAAATTAAGGCTTATATTTAAAGGGCGTATTTCAATAATGGTACAAGTCCATTTTTGTTCATATTGAGATACAGAATCCTGAGGTTAAAAGAGAGCTGAAACATCTGTAGTTGAGATACCAGAGATATTCAAGCATATGGCTTCTTGCTAGAGATGTACCTTTCTTTCTGTTTGTTTGGATCATTAATTTCAGTAGCATTATAGACAGAAAAGTGGAGGTAATGCACTTTTACCAATATTGAAATAAGTCCTTCATTTGATACTAGCAAATTTCTCCGGCCAAGAATACTCTCTCAGTCGGTGCTAGTCTGCTTTTTATGTCCTCTTTGCTTTGTCCGCAATGTGCTGTTTCACTTCCAAGCTAGCAAAATTCTTTAACTTCTTCTACTTCGTGTGATCAAATTTTAATTTTATGTTTCTCGTGAATCTCATTTCTGCTACGTCTCATTAATTCTGCCTCTCTTCGTTTTACCATCACTCCATATTACTGGTATGTGCCATTTAACCGCTCCATTTAGTACGTGACGTACGTCTTCCTCACTTGATAGTGGGTACAGAAATGTCACCAGCGAATATTGTTCAAGTAAGTATTGAGTGTTACTCACCTTTTCCTATAGATTACTTGTCTTTCTCTCGGAATTTTGAAACTCCAGTACTACTTCATGGTTTCAAATGCCTTTTCTAGATCGACAAATTCTATTAACCTCTCTGATTTTCTTAAGTTCTGCTTCCTTTATAACTCACAACATTAGAACAGTCTCTTTGGTGTCTTTACCCTTCCGGAAGTGAGACTCATTGTCGTCTAATAGATTACCTATTTCTTACATTCAGTTCCGCATTATTCTTGTCAGCAACTTGGATGAACGTGCTGACTGTGTGATAGTAGTTATCTGCCATTGCTAACTTATCTGCCACTGTGTGGATCATATTTCCCCTATAGTCTGGTCGTATATCTCCGGTCTCAAGAGATCTATACACTAACCGGAATAGTCGTATGGTGGCCACTTCACAAAATGCTTTTAGAAATTCCGTAGGAAAACTAGATACCACTAATGCCTTGTTTCACCGCAAGTCATCCAAAAAATGTAATAGATCATGTGGTATCTTTGGTCAGGGGACCCCAACCAGGGAAGTTCGACCGCCGAGAGGAAGTCTTACTTCAGTCGACGCCACATTCAGCGACTGTCCCGTCGGTAATAATGAAAGGATGACGACGACAGTACAACATCCAGTCCACGAGCGCAGAAAATCGCCATGTCGGCCGGGAATCAAACCCGCCCCCGCTGCATGGTAGGCAAACATGTTACCACTCAGCTAAGCAGGCGGAGAGTGATCCACAGCTCTGTCCAGACTGACTTCAATACAGGATCCCCTATGTCTTCCATATCGGCTTCCATTTCTTCTATCGTGTCATCAGACCAGTCCCTCACCTCATACAGGCCTTCAGCGTACTCTGTCCATCTATCCACTCTCTCCTCAACGTACGAGAGCGAAATTCCCATTGGGCTCTAAATGTTGGTAAATTTGCTTTAAGCAAGTTTCAGATGTGGCCGCTCAATTTGGTAGTTTATTGGTGTCCGTAACTTCTACTCCACATCTACATCAATATCTATTTTTTACACGACAGAAGTGCTTGGCAGAGGATACTTCCTGTGGCACGAGGTTACAGGCTGACCAAACGTCCCGGTTTAGAAGGGACAGTCTCTGTCACACACAAATGTCCTGGTGTACCGAGAAACAAAATGTGTGCAATAACATTTTTCATTTCATTACATATTTGAGGAAAACACGTTACCTGGCAGTAGAATGTTATATCAATATATATTTTCACAATGAATAGGCCTACGGCATTTGGTTAAACTCGTCTTATGCTTAAAGAAAGAGTAAGGAATATGCTGAAAAGAAAGAAGTTAGTACTTATCCCTGTCTTTCAATTAACGACCGTCATAATAAGTTAAAACAAAATCGAAGGAGGTATGAAAGAAAGTGACTTAACTTAAACCATTTCTCCTAAGGGGCTGCAGGCAAATGGAAGTTAATTTTGTGGAGAATGTGAGCGATGCGGCGTGTGTAAGCAATGTTTATTGAACTCTTTTGTTAGGTATTGCACGCTCGCCCTAACAGTCCGAAATCTTAAATTTTAACGTGAACTGTATAATTTATATCTGATAATTTTTAGTAATATTACGTATTTTATAAGATTAACAAATTTTACCCAAGTACCTAGTAAGTGCGTAAACATTGCAGAGAATATATCCAGGCTGTTACAGTAAAAACTTATATATACGAAGGCAGTAACTTGTTCTCGAAAGAACGGTTACTGTTGATAACCGCGCAGCTTTTCCCTGGAATAAATGATGACTAACTGACAACCTCAGCTGCCGACACGTGTTGTTGATATACGTCGATGTGGACAAGGGAAAATGTGTGCCCCGACTGGGACTCGAACGCGGGATCTCCTGCTTACATGGCAGACGCTCTATCCATCTGAGCCAGAGAGGACACAGATGAATAGCGCGACTACAGGGACTTATCCCTTGCACGCTTCCCGTGAGACTCACATTCCCAACTGTCCACAATTCTACATATGTATTGTACTTATATGTCATAATATTTTTTCTTTCCGAAGACAAGAATTTTATGTGTAATGTATCTATATTTTTCTTCCCAATTCACAAAATGAAGATAAATTCTTGCTATCGGTTTTTCAGCTGCTGCATCGTCACAGGAGTATTATCGATTTCAATATACCACGATATCTGACAAGAAAGGTAAGCGCAAGTGTAGCAATGAACTAAGATACAAAATATAGACACAAGTGTCCCGGTTTCTTCTCTCTGAAATCTGGTAGGCCTATCATAATCGCATTCCATTTGCGTGTGGAGCAAGGGAAAAATGATTGCTTGAACGTGTTTATGTATAATGTTATTTGCCTGATTTTCTCTTTGTAGACCCTACAGGGGTGATACGTAGGGTTATAGTATGCACCTAAATTCCTCAATCCTGGTTCAAGTTCGCTTTGCAAGCTGGCATACCAAAGATTTTCGGTCACACATGCTGTTCCCATTCGTCGAAATGTCTTAGCTCAAATTCGTCTATGGGTTGAACCGTATGTGTCGCATTATACGTCCTTAATTAGACACTTTTGAGCCTTTGGTCAAATTGTGTGGCTGATGGAAAGATTGCGAAATACAAAGTTAACATAACATATAATAAAAGTAATAATAATATCGGGCACTTAATTAACGACTCATAACTGATGTAGGCCACAAAGTTGCGACTTGGTTAGAATAACGTTTATTCGTAAAGCAAACTAATGGCGAAAGTGGTCGTATTTATGGTTGCTGTCACATTCGAGGGCATATCCATTTAACACAGTTCGGTCATTCACAGTCTCATCGCGAAATACAAGTCATATATGTTGAAAGTTAGAGTTCACACCAGGCACGAAGCAGCTATCCGCTCACAGACTGACTCCCACGATACCACACAACGCGAAATTTTCTAAGCCGTTTCGCTTCCTAGCTACATCTACATCTACATCTACATCCATACTCCGCAAGCCACCTGACGGTGTGTGGCGGAGGGTACCCTGAGTACCTCTATCGGTTCTCCCTTCTATTCCATTCTCGTATTGTACGTGGAAAGAAGGATTTTCGGTATGCTTCTGTGTGGGCTCTAATCTCTCTGATTTTATCCTCATGGTCTCTTCGCGAGATACACGTGGGAGGGAGCAATATACTGCTTAACTCTTCGGTGAAGGTATGTTCTCGAAACTTTAACAAAAGCCCGTACCGTGCTACTGAGCGTCTCTCCTGCAGAGTCTTCCACTGGAGTTTATCTATCATCTCCGTAACGCTTTCGCGATTACTAAATGATCCTGTCACGAAGCGCGCTGCTCTCCGTTGGATCTTCTCTATCTCCTCTATCAACCTTATCTGGTGCGGATCCCACACTGCTGAGCAGTATTCAAGCAGAGGGCGAACAAGCGTACTATAACATACTTCCTTTGTTGTCGGATTGCATTTCCTTAGGATTCTTCCAATGAATCTCAGTCTGGCATCTGCTTTACCGACGATCAACTTTATATGATCATTCCACTTTAAATAACTCCTAATGCGTACTCCCAGATAATTTATGGAATTAACTGCTTCCAGTTGCTGACCTGTTGTTTTGTAGCTAAATGATAAGGGACCTATCTTTCTATGTATTCGCATCACATCACACTTGTCTACATTGAGATTCAATTGCCATTTCGTGCACCATGCGTCAATTCGCTGCAGATCCTCCTGCATTTCAGAACAATTTTCCATCGTTGCAACCTCTCGATACACCACAGCATCATCTGCAAAAAGTCTCAGTGAACTTCCGATGTCATCCAACAGGTCATTTATGTATTTTGTGAATAGCAACGGTCCTATGACACTCCCCTGCGGCACACCTGAAATCACTCATACTTCGGAAGACTTCTCTCCATTGAGAATGACATGCTGCGTTCTGTTATCTACCTAAAGATCGACCGTCCGCTTTCGCATCTGCATCCGAACTGTACCCTTTGGTCTCTCAACCAGAACTGCTCTTTGACCGTCTTCGGTCGCGTTTACCGCGCGCCGAACATCTTCGGTAAACTGACTAGTTCAGTTCCCTTTCTTGAAGCCGTCCGTATGATTGGCTACAGCTTCTGCTACATTACTTTACATTTTGACATATTTAAATAATAGAAGCTTGACCACTTTCACGTTCTAAATAAAGTAACAATAATATCCATTACATAATAAACGTTAAATTCTTTTACATAAAACCAATACAATTTCCTTCTTAACTTTGAATGTCACGGCCAGTATCCTTGCTCCAATGTGATTTGTGATAAACAAATAAGGAACGAAAGTAACTATTATGTACTAAACTTAACAGCCAATATTCTATTGTCTAATGATTCAATAAGGTGTCATGCTGTTATCGTTCAACGTGTTTTGTATGGAGGAAATGATGATGTGATGCTTAAATGAAAATACTGATAACTTAAGTTTACTATATCTTTCCAACAAATAAAGTTAAGTAGTTGATATTTACAACGTTTGTCATTTTAATGATGCGCTTCTATATGAAATGTCGATCGTTAAACTCGACCAAACCGTTTAGATTACAAAACTTGATAATTTCACATTAACAGTAAATCCTAAACTACACTCCTGGAAATTGAAATAAGAACACCGTGAATTCATTGTCCCAGGAAGTGGAAACTTTATTGACACATTCCTGGGGTCAGATACATCACATGATCACACTGAGAGAACCACAGGCACATAGACACAGGCAACAGAGCATGCACAATGGCGGCACTAGTACAGTGTATATCCACCTTTCGCAGCAATGCAGGCTGCTATTCTCCCATGGAGACGATCTTAGAGATGCTGGATGTAGTCCTGTGGAACGGCTTGCCATGCCATTTCCACCTGGCGCCTCAGTTGGACCAGCGTTCGTGCTGGACGTGCAGACCGCGTGAGACGACGCTTCATCCCGTCCCAAACATGCTCAATGGGGGACAGATCCGGAGATCTTGCTGGCCAGGGTAGTTGACTTACACCTTCTAGAGCACGTTAGGTGGCACGGGATACATGCGGACGTGCATTGTCCTGTTGGAACAGCAAGTTCCCTTGCCGGTCTAGGCATGGTAGAACGATGGGTTCGATGACGGTTTGGATGTACCGTGCACTATTCAGTGTCCCCTCGACGATCATCAGAGGTGTACGGCCAGTGTAGGAGATCGCTCCCCACACCATGATGCTGGGTGTTGGCCCTGTGTGCCTCGGTCGTATGCAGTCCTGATTGTGGCGCTCACCTGCACGGGGCCAAAGACGCATACGACCATCATTGGCACCAAGGCAGAAGCGACTCTCATCGCTGAAGACGACACGTCCCTCCATTCACGCCTGTAGCGACACCACAGGAGGCGGGCTGCACGATGTTGGGGCGTGAGCGGAAGACGGCCTAACGGTGTGCGGGACCGTAGCCCAGCTTCATGGAGACGGTTGCGAATGGTCCTCGCCAATACCCCAGGAGCAAAAGTGTCCCTAATTTGCTGGGAAGTGGCGGTGCGGTCCCCTACGGCACTGCGTAGGATCCTACGGTCTTGGCCTGCATCCGTTCGTCGCTGCGGTCCGGTCCCAGGTCGACGGGCACGTGCACCTTCCGCCGACCACTGGCGACAACATCGATGTACTGTGGAGACCTCACGCCCCACGTGTTGAGCAATTCGGCGGTACGTCCACCCGGCCTCCCGCATGCCCACTATACGCCCTCGCTCAAAGTCCGTCAACTGCACATACGGTTCACGTCCACGCTGTTGCGGCATGCTACCTGTGTTAAAGACTGCGATGGAGCTCCATATGCCACAGCAAACTGGCTGACACTGACGGCGGCGGTGCACAAATGCTGCGCAGCTAGCGCCAATCGACGGCCAACACCGCGGTTCCTGGTGTGTCCGCTGTGCCGTGCGTGTGTTCATTGCTTGTACAGCCCTCTCGCAGTGTCCGGAGCAAGTATGGTGGGTCTGACACACCGGTGTCAATGTGTTCTTTTTTCCATTTCCAGGAGTGTATTATAGATATGATCAATATTCACGTTTTATTTGGATCACCATGAAAATTTATGTAGGATGGCAGATTAAAATTACTCTGGCTTGATTCCCTGCACTACTACAGAATTAAATAATTTTCATAGATGTTTCCCTTTGTGGCCGATCTTAGGTCAGCCTTATTTAACACTGCTACGTCTCCTTGGCTACAAAAGCTTTCTAGTGGGTTTCCCTTTCAAATAGGGTCTCGTCTGTCTCACTCGGGCACTGCACCGCTTAGGTATCAATTACAATAGACGTCTGTGAGTTTCCCCATCTTGTGGTGAATCTGCGCCCTTTGAGGCATCCGGTCCTGGACGACAGGTTTCGTTTCACAATTCCTGAGGGCTGACTCTTTGGGCCACATACTTAAATGAGAGCGAAATGCTCGTTAACTCACAGCTTTCACGGAATCTGTCGTGATCATAAGCCATTTCAGGTTTTCTGCATTTTGTCGACGCTTTTCTTGGAGAAAACCTGTGTTACCCCTCTTTTTATGCGTTCAGTATCCTCTGATAGGCCTATTTCGTATAGTTCACTCACATCTCAGCAATATTCTGGGATTGATCGTTCACGTCTTGTTAGCAGTCTCCTTTTGTAAACATAGAATTTTCCTGATATCCAACTTCAGCGCCTCTTCTATTTTATGCGGGAAACTTTGGGAACATTTGCGGGACTTTTGCAGCAGCTGCCAATAGATGAAGTGCTCAGGGTGTTGTTATCTTGATTTTAACAACACAGCAGGCAAATTACTTCGAGACAGGCCCAGGCTTACTTGGTGAAACCCGCCACAGCAGCAGTAATGCACAGTACAGACAAGGGGGTCCCTCCACCGATAGATTACAGTGGAGTTGCCGAAAGCGTGACTAGCAAAGGCGCATTGATTCAACAGTTGCGCTGCTACCTTGTATAAATAGCTGCCTGTTTAGTAGTAGTTTCATTCGCGGCCAATCAGTTCTCCTAGGAAATGAATGGTATGCCTGTTAAGGAGAGCACAAGGAGGCTCCGGCAGCTGTCATACCTTCGGGGCTCTGTCACGGTACCAGCTTCCCCCACTAAGTCCACATTTCAGGCACAGTGCCACGGCACAGCAAATATCCAAGTTAACTCTGTCGACAAGCCGGACACCTGCACAGGGGGCAGTGGGTCGAATCCCGTGCCTGCAGCCGCCTTCTGTCATCGTGGTGTGGTAACCACTACGCTGTGACGCAGTCATCCATCTCGGAACTGGTTGCCTTTGCAGATTCACAACCGTCTTCGTGTTTCCGAGGTGGCTCGCGCAATGGGGTTGCGTGTCAGCAGAGCTGGGCGCGAGTGTTGCAGCCAGCTGACTGGACGTCATCTCGCCAGTCATCTGGCTCCCCTCATGTGCTGTCTGGGAGTGGTTGTTACCCTGTATCGACGTACTACAGTTGTACGAGTCAAACAAAGTGCTAATTTCCACACTGGATTGCTATCTCGACTCAAGTATCTGCCGCCTGCCGTCCTACGTCGTAGCCACCCCTCCACCTCTGTAGATAACTATAGCTACCAATTATGCGAGATCAGCCACCTGTCTTAAATACGGCTGATCGTATCTGATCGTTCTCTAAGGTTGCCTGATACCAGCAGGTAGCCATGTAAGTTGCAGTAGTAAGACGCTACTCATAGATTTAAAGGGGACCGTTGGACATGCCACTTGTTCCCGTTAGGTCACTGAAGTATAGCGCTGCCGAGGTTGACTAGCACTTGAATCGGTAACCGTCCGCGTGTGCCGAGCGCTTTTGGCAACTGGGGTGTACTCAGCCCTTGTGAGACCAACTGAGAAGCTACTCATTCAGAACTATTGGCTCCGGTCACAAAAACTGACAACAGTCTAGAAAAAGTTAATCCATATCCACTTCCAGTGCCGCTTATGGATTGAGAATGACACGCCGGTCGGCCGGTAATATTGACCATTCCAATGCCTGCTCGGACTGAGTATTTTTGCAGCTTTTAAGGTTATCTGCTCATGAAAAGGTAGCATTTTCAGCCCATGCCTTCAGGGTGCATTGCTCTTCATCTGTAAAACTTACGACGTTAGTATCTTACACCAACTGTGCATATCATTTGGTGGATTGTAGTATGAATTATATTTATTTACCTATAACAGTGTAATTGCTGAAACAATTTATTCACGCGATGAGTTCTGAAAGCAAATTTGGTTTATGCTATCATTACGTGGAATATCATGCGTCTAATATCCCTCAAACTTTCTCAGGCCTCTCCCCAGATTTAATTGCCTTTCACATTTTATTATTTGAGTTATATATTGCTTCACTTAATTTTTAATTTCTTTAAGAACGATCGTTAATAATAGTGTGTAGTGCGTTCCAAACTGCACAGCGCGTAATGAGTATAAGTGTCGATATTTCTACTCGCGACTGAGGACGGTGTATTGAACAGCAGCACATCGGTATGTATGTCATTTGTGATCTAATAATTATAGATATTGTGGAGGGCTGAGGTCAGTCACCTTTGCATGAAATCAAGAGAGCTGTTGGAAACCTGTGAAGCGTCAACGACTCCAGTAAAACATTATTAGAGTTCAGTTACTTGCTCAAAATGTTTACAAGTCTTCCCTCTTCTGCAGCGGCCTCAGCTGTTGCTCATTCAGCGCCGTGTTCGGTTGTAGAGAACGTACATCGAGTCAGCTCAGCGTCTGTATGACTAGGAGCTGATGCTTCCCGCGCCCGGGTTCCCGGGTTCGATTCCCGGCGGGGTCAGGGATTTTCTCTGTCTCGTGATGACTGGGCGTTGAGTGATGTCCCTAGGTAGTGAAGTTTACGTAGTTATATGTTATAGGGGACTTATGACCATAGATGATAAGTCCCATAGTGCTCAGAGCCATTTGAACCATTAGAAGTTGATGTGCGCGACCCTGGCTGCAGCTGGCGAGCAGGGTGGCGGCTACCCAGCGTGAAGTGGTTCTCCTGCTATCTGTGGTGTGTACTCACTCCCACTCCAGGTTTTATCACGATCCTTTATGACCCATCCGCGATGTATCTAGTCGTGGGGCCGGTTCATTTTCTTCCTTTTCTGGTAAGTTTCAGCATTCGATGGCGCTTGAGTGTTGAACAGTATCCGGGAGCACCGATCTGTTGAACAGGAACGTGGACCCCGAGAGGAGTTGTTGCTCGATTACGCATTGAAGACCAGTATTGACAGCACTCTGCGGTGTGGTTCGGTCAGAAGAGAGTTAGATTTACCATCAGTAAATTGTAGACGGAAAGCAGCATGAAGTTCATCCGGCGAAGACTATCACCTTGAGTACATCTCCGGCTAGTTCATAGCCTGTGCTGCAGCATCTAGGGCATAGCATAACTACAGTGTCGTGATCGTAGGATTGAGTGCTATTACTGCGAATTCCTCCGACCCCAATTATCAGCTCATGACAAGCGCTGGAGAGCTGTAGTGTAAAAGGGAGCCAGCTCGCTTCGTAATGACTGAATGTGACCTCCTTTTTCTGCTACATTCACTTCACAGGCTGGTAATTGATGTATCGGTCCCTCACCATTTGCTTTTATGAGATAGATTCATGGAACATGCCTCACGAGCTAACGAATGTGCTTGTCTCGTATCCTTTGGTTTTCATTCCTGTTTTCTGTTGAACACTTATTTTCTATTCGGCGGACAGTGTCTTTAACTTGGCCCATTCGCCTCCGCCGCTGTCTCTGACATGACTTGAATTTTATAATTTCTATCCTTTGCTATTCAGTTCTGAAACAATTTTACAAGTCGTATGGTTTTAGGCTGGGTAGCATCTCCAACTACAAGGGAGCCATTAATGTGCATTTTCCATACGGAAACAGGCAAGATATTGAAGTGTGGACGCGTCGATGCAAAACCGGTAGTTCATACTTTCAGCCGTCATTAACTTCGCTGCCTGGGTATGGCCATGCAGAATACACCAGGAGAAGTTTGTGGAAAGACATTAGATACAGAGCAAACAACCAAAACACCGATATGTGTACATATTAAGGCAGCTCATAAGAAAATATCTGTGCTGATACCCATTGCACCCTTTATAGTGTGATACATAACATAATTCAATAGATTCTGAGAGAAGTCCGACTAGGTGTGTGATATTGGACGCATGATGTTCCAGATAATGCCTCTTCAAAATTCATCGAGTAAAAAAATTGTTGTAAAATATGAACTATTATATATAAATAAATACAGTGTATGTTATTGCTTAACCTAGCGGCATTCAGTGTTGGCACTAAACAGTGGCGTCCTAAGTGTTATAGATCAAGTGTAATGCTCAAGGTAAGGGACGAAAATGCTACCTGTTCACGAACAGGATTCCTGCAGGCGAGTTGCCTACTATCTACCCACAAATCCTCAATGCAGTCATGTATTTCGCTTCATACTCCATAAAACAGTACTTTCATTAATAATCACTGGAGTGGCACCGAATCAATTGCTTTCGCAGATCTTTTCGGAGGTCAAGAAATACTGCATGTACCTGTCTTGATCCCCGGACTTCAGATTGTCATGTTAAAAAAAATGCGAGGTACTTTGCGCGTAACCAATGTTTTTCGGATTGGTAGGCATGGAAAAGGTCGTTCAGCTCACGTTACTTCGTAGCAGTTGAGCTCAAATTTTCTCTATGACTTTCAACAGTTGTGGTGTTCAGCACGAAGACTGTTTTGGTACAACGCTCCACATAAGTCCCTCAGCATCGCACTATTTGATTTGCACGATCTATTTCGTTTACATTCCGTTATTCTCATTTTGCTTTTTTGATGTCCATCTTATAACCTCTTTCCAAAATACAGTCAATACTGTTGACCTGTCGATCCAACCTCTTTGCTGTCTCAAACAGAATTATGGTGTCGTCGTCAAATCATGAAGTTATCATTTTATTCCCTTAAACTTTAATTCTGTTTCAACGATTTTTCTTGGTTTCCTTTACTGAATGTTTAATAATACCGGAAAAAGACTATAACTTTGTCTCATTCCCTTCTCAATCCCGGATCCCCTTTCAAGTCCTTCGACTCTTGTATTTACAGGATGTTTTTCTTTTTTTACAGTTGTAAATAAACTTTGGCTATCTGTGTGTTATACCTGCTTCTTTAAGAATTTCGAAGAGGTTATTTCAGCTAATACTGTGAAGAGCTATCTCTAAATCTACAAATTCTGTGAACATACATTGGCCTCTATTTCAGACGTCTTCAAAAATAAATAGTGAATTCAGAAGCGCCCAGTATGTTCCTACATTTCTCCTCATCCAAAACTGATCTTTCCCATGTCCAAATTTTTCCACTTCTACCAGCAACTGTAAAAATGTTTTTTGGTAATATTCACATCTGTCAGCACCTGCTTTCTTGGGAAATGGAGTTATCACATTATACTCGACATCTGGAAATGTTTCAAGGTGGAACGGTTTTGGTGTTGCTGGCTCTCCCACCAATCTCAATCTTATGACCAGATGAAACACTTGATGTACTAATTAACACACTGTTCTCTTTACTGTTCAGCATTTACTAAAGCACACTTCCATCTGAGATTTGAATAATTTTTTGTTCTAATAATGATGGTATTGAATTCTTCGGCAGAGGTCACGAACCGGGGCAAAGTGCTGCCATAGTAGGCTCTATATTGACGTGACAGAAGAGTGCTGAGAGAAAGCGCATTTATTTAGCTTCTCCAGTTGTCTGTTTTGGATTGCAGTAAGACGTCTCTAAAGTATGTCTATCCAGGAGCATTGTCGACAGAGGTGTACAGTCGTTATCTTTGGATGATAGCACACTCCATAATTCTGATGGAATGTCGTCTACTCCAAGAGTTAGTCCAGTGCTCTATAAAGATTTTATAGAGCCTAATATTGAGAACATCATTTCCTTAATATCACCTACAACCTCATTACTCTTGTATAACCCTTCTCCGTATTATATTCCGATTTCCCTTCATTGCTTAGTACTAGTTTCCCATCTTGATATCTTTACAGCTGCTCCATTTTCTTTCCAAAAGTCTCAATGATTTTCCTATAGGTGGCATTTACCTTTCCACTAGTAATACAGGTTTATACAACTTTGCATTTGTCCTCTAGCCATTCCTTCTTAGCCAATGTCGCATTTTCTGTCAATCCTACTTTTTACAAGTTTGTACTCCCTGGCAGAGGTAAAAAACAAGGAGGGAAAGTCAATTTACAATTTCTGCTGAAACCAGATGGCAGTTATAAGAGTCGAGGGGTATGAAAGGGAAGCAGCGGTTGGGAAAGGAGTGAGACAGGGTTGTAGCCTGTCCCCAATCTTATTCAATCTGTATATTGTGCAAGCAGTAAAGGAAACAAAAGAAAAATTCGGGGTAGGTATTAAAGTCCATGGAGAAAAAATAAAAACGTTGAGGTTCGCCGGCGACATTGTAATTCTGTCAGAGACAGCAAAGGACTTGGAAGAGCAGTTGAACGGAATGGACAGTGTCTTGAAAGGAGGATATAAGATGAACGTCAACAAAAGCAAAACGAGGATAATGGAATGTAGTCGAATTAAGTCGGGTGATCCTGAGGTAATTAGATTAGGAAATGAGACACTTAAAGTAGTAAAGGAGTTTTGCTATTTGGGGAGCAAAGTAATTGATGAAGACCGAAGTAGAGAGGATATAAAATGTAGACTGGCTATGGCAAGGAAGCGTTTGTGAAGAAGAGAAATTTGTTAACATCGGGTATAGATTTAAGTGCCAGGAAGTCGTTACTGAAAATATTTGTATGGAGTGTGGCCATGTATGGAAGTGAAACATGGACGATAAATAGTTTGGACAAGAAGAGAATAGAAGCTTTTGAAATGTGGTGTTACAGAAGAATGCCGAAGATTAGATAACTAATGACGAGATATTGAATAGAATTGGATAGGTATTGAATAGAATTGGAGTTTGTGGCACAACTTGACAAAAAGAAGGGACCGGTTGGTAGGACATGTTCTGAGGCATCAAGGGATCACAAATGTAGCCTTGGAGGGCAGCGTGGAGGGTCAAAATCGTAGAGGGAGACCAAGAGATGAATACACTAAGCAGATTCGGAAGGATGTAGGTTGCAGTAGGTACTGGGAGATGAAGAATCGTGCACAGGGTAGAGTAGCATGGAGAGCTGCATCAAACCAGTCTCAGGACTGAAGACAACAACAACAACAACAACACTCTCTGGCGCCTGATTCATTTTTAACAGATAAATGTCATGCATATTGTATCGTACTTTTGCGGATAATGTTTGCTGGACAAAGTTTTTTGCTCTAATTATGTGCGGTTTATTACGGTTAAAAGAGGCGCTAACTCAGCCGCTAGTTGTGTAGAGTCTATTTGGGAACTCATTGGACCCTGGAGATTCGTACAGTCTGAAGAATTTCGACTTTTTAACGCCACTGACACTAGCATTCGTGCCATACCTCCTTGCAGTGATGTGAGAAACTGGGGTTGTGTATCTACATCTGTAATTTCAGCTGTAGCAATACGTTAGAAACATAACTCAGGTTTAGTAAAATTTGCACCGCAGATCACTTTTTTTTACCGAAATATAAAATAAAAGTTTCGATACCTGGGCTGTTACTTGTATTAAAATATTAAGTGCGATAGTTGTATTCCGCGCGGGATTAGTCACGGCAGCCACTGGCAGCCCTTGCATATTTCTATAATTACTTTTCATTTTGCGAGTGGTCTTTCGATAATATTCTGTTATAGCAGTTGCTGAAGGCTTCTAAGACCGCCTCACTGTCACGGGTACTCTGACGTTCTCAAACATGCCAGAACCATTTAGCTCATACGTTTCTGAAATATCTGTTCTTCTTACTGTAACTAAACTCAAAATTTAAACATTTCTGACAAACCATGTGCATAGGAAAGCGGGTGTAGCGCAGCATAACGTCGAAGTTAGAACTTCGGCTTACGTTTCCATTTCGGAAAACCTTTGACATACTACCTCTAATATGCCTTTGCTTCTCGTTGCGATGTACAGGGTGGCCCGCGAAATGTGTTACCAATTGTTTCTTTCACAATTTACGACGCGCACTAGATATCCCGCTGGGATCTCTACAGCAGTGCCAGCAGATCTTGGAAAAGCAAATGAGTTACGAAATGACGTGTAATTCACGATACTGGCGCTAAGAGAATAGTAAGCAACAATGGCTGACAATGGAAGTCTGACGATACAGCAACGATAGGCAATTATGTTGCTTTTTCATGAAACGAAATCCTTGTTGTGACTCAGAGGCGTTTTCGACAACAGATGGTGGTGGTGGTGGTGGTGGTGGTTAGTGTTTAACGTCCCGTCGACAACGAAGTCCGACAACAGGTTAACACACGATGGGTGCGTTGCAAGAAGACCATCCACAGGTTCTACGATAAATTTGTACAGGAAGAAACAGTATAGGAAGCGAAGCGACCTCGGCCTAAGCCTGTTTGTTCGCCGGAGAATATTGAAGCGGTGCGAGTTGCTGCACAGGAAGTCCCGGGAAATCTCGTACAAAGGCAGCAGTGCAACTGGGAATATCCAGACGCTCCGTTCAACTCGTTCTTAAAAGTGACCTCCATATGTACCCATACAAGACGACCTGTGCACAGAAGCACACTGAAGAACACAAGCAGCAGAGACTACTGTTTGCTCAGTGGGCGGAGGATATGGAAGAAACTCTCAACAACGTTTGGTTTTAAGACGAGGTGCATTTTCATTTAGACGGTATGATTAACAAACAAAATATACGCTTTTGGGCCTCTAAAAACCCACAAGTGCTTCATTATGATCCCAGGATTACAGCGTGGGCAGCAGTTTCCAGTCACGGACTTATTGGACCCTTTTTCTTTGAAGAAACTGTGAACAGCAAGCGTTATTTGAGCATGCTTCGCAATAGCTTCATTCCACAGCTTCTTGCTACTGCCTTGCCCTTCAACACGCAGTGGTTCATGCAAGATGGATCAAGGCCATATACTGCAAACACTGACTTTTCACACGAGCATTTCGACATGCGGATCATTTCATTGACGTTTCCAGGTCGCCTCAATGACGGACAAAATTGGCCCCCCAATTGTCCAGACCTCAAGCCATGTGAAATTTTTCTTTGGGAGTATCTAGAGGAAAAAATATTCCCGAACCGTCCACGTGATTTAATGGAGCTCAGAAGACTTGGAGTGAAATTACGGAAGACATGTGCCGTATGGTAATCACTAATTCCAGTGTTCGTTTGAAGGAAGCAAGAAAACTGTGGTGTACGTACTGTAAGACCATCAGATTATTTGACTTGTCGCTCTAACGAAGTAGGCGAGTGTCAGCAATATGTCTCGTGGTCTTATCGTGGCGTGTTTATCTTCTGCCGTTAGGGCAGACGATAGAAATGTCACTTGCAGGCTTAGAGTAGCAGATTGACGGTGACCAACTTTCAACAGAACTTGATTAATATGCACACACATTTATTAAAATAATAACAAACATAAAAATTACTTAGCTTGGTTCTGGATGCTATTTACAATTGACAATCTGAAGTTCCTTTGGTAGTGGTACATTAATCTTATTCTCACATATATCACGGATACCTGAGAAAGTATGTATACATTTATCTTCATCTATATGTACAGAAATATGTTAATCTTATTAGGCGGAG
This sequence comes from Schistocerca gregaria, assembly GCF_023897955.1. NCBI lineage: Eukaryota > Metazoa > Arthropoda > Insecta > Orthoptera > Acrididae > Schistocerca > Schistocerca gregaria. The sequence continues at coordinate 430,246,896 of NC_064926.1, forward strand.
ACTGAAAGTTGACTATAGACTGGTACAGACAAATGCATACTGGTACAGACTGGTGCAGACAAATGCAGACTGACTAATCGGAGGTCTGTACACTCGTTATAATACCTCGTGCGTTCATGTATCACCGCTCGAGTGTGATCCGCTAGGAGAAAAGGTGCTACGTAAGCAGCAATCTCATTGGCTGCGTTACATATTAATATGCGGATCGGCGGAAGCAGAATTTGGTCCGTCACTATGGCAGTGCCATCTCGTAGCTCGGAGACGGACGAGCGCTGCGCCTGCGCTGTTGTGCTTAGCGGGACGCGCTCTAGTGGGAAGTTGTGTACACGATGACTACGCGGAACTACAGGGTGTTTCAAAAAAGACCGGTATATTTGAAACGGCAATAAAAACTAAACATGCAGCGATAGAAATACACCGTTTGTTGCAATATGCTTGGGACAACAGTACATTTTCAGCCAGGCGAACTTTCGAAATTACAGTAGTTAAAATTGTCAACAACAGATGGCGCTGCGGTCTGGGAAACTATATAGTACGATATTTTCCACATATCCACCATGCGTAGTCTCTGAATGAAATTACCCGAAACCTTCGACAACGTGTCTGGCGGAATGGCTTCACATGCAGATGAGATGTACTGCTTCAGCTGTTCTATTGTTTCTGGATTCTGGCGGTACACCTGGTCTTTCAAGTGTCCCCACAGAAAGAAGTCACACGGGTTCATGTCTGGCGAATAGGGAGGCCAATCCACGCCGCCTCCTGTATGTTTCGGATAGCCCAAAGCAATCACACGATCATCGAAATATTCATTCAGGAAATTAAAGACGTCGGCCGTGCGATGTGGCCGGGGACCATCTTGCATAAACCATGAGGTGTTCGCAGTGTCGTCTAAGGCAGTTTGTAGCGCCACAAATTCACGAAGAATGTCCAGATAGCGTGATGCAATAATCGTTTCGGATCTGAAAAATGGGCCAATGATTCCTTTGGAAGAAATGGCGGACCAGACAAGTACTTTTTGAGGATGCAGAGACGATGGGACTGCAACATGGGGCTTTTCGGTTCCCCATATGCGCCAGTTCTGTTTATTGACAAAGCCGTCCAGGTAAAAATAAGCTTTGCCAGTAAACCAAATGCTGCCCACATGCATATCGCCGTCAACAATCCTGTGCACTATATCGTTAGCGAATGTCTCTCGGGCAGCACTGGTAGCGGCGTTGAGGGGTTCCCACATTTGAATTTTGTATTTATAGAGGTGTAAACTCTGGTGTATGAGACGATACTTGGACGTTGGCGTCATTTGGACCGCAGCTGCAACACGGCGAACGGAAACCCGAGGCCGCTGTTGGATCACCTGCTGCACTAGCTGCGCGTTGCCATCTGTGGTTGCCGTACGCGGTCGCTCTACCTTTCCAGCACGTTCATCCGTCACGTTCCCAGTCCGTTGAAATTTTTCAAACAGATCCTTTTCGGTCGTTTGGTTACATTAAACCTCCGTCAAAAACTTCGTCTTGTTGCAACAACACTGTGTTCTAGGCAGTGGAATTCCAACACCAGAAAAATCCGCTGTTCTAAGGAATAAACCATGTTGTCCACAGCACACTTGCAAATTGTGAACAGCACACGCTTACAGCAGAAAGACGACGTACAGAATGGCGCACCCACAGACTGCGTTGTCTTCTGTATCTTTCACATCAATTGCAGCGCCATCTGTTGTTGAAAATTGTAACTACTGTAATTGCGAAAGTTTGTCCGCCTGAAAATGTACTGTTGTCTCAAGCATATTGCAACAAACGGTGTATTTCTATCGCTGCTCGTTTAGTTTTTATTGCCGTTTCAAATATACCGGTCATTTTTGAAACACCCTGTATGTACACAACAGAAACGAAATGGTAAACATATTGAGCATGCATTGAGTTAGAACAAATCTCCATGGACGGCTCTTCATTGTAGTATATGTTCCTTTCAGATTGTATTGACAATAAAGTTTATATTCAAAAACAAAATGGTAACACATTTTTTGCGCCACCCTGTATTTATACTAAACATTTTTATCGAATTTTGTACATCGAGAAGCAGATGTGTTACACAGCTTATTTTATTAGAGGAATTAGTTGCCAGATTAGTTTTCGGGCGTATCTTGCAACAGTGACTTGGAGGACCCGAAACGTCTCGCATGAAAGATATAAGTGCAGATATTGCGACATGAAGAACAGTCCAATCCGTAAAATCTACTCGTGACGAGATAGTAATGCCCTTCCAAAACATTATCAGCAGATGTGAGACTATTTTAAACTTCTTTAACTGGGGGCACACAAATAACTCGCGGGTAGCTTGTTCATTATTTAATTTTCCACCTTTCCTGGCAGCTGCGTGGCCGGCTAACGTCGAACATATGTTCTCCGGACGTACCTGGTCAAGCGGCTTCACTAAATGTTAGCGGGGCCGCGCGGGTCGTAAAGCCGTCGACTGCCCACTGATCAGGCGCCTGCCTTAATGCGATTACCGGGGCCAGCTGCTTGCGGGGGCCGCCACAGGGAGGTCCGTCGCCGTTCGACAGGCGGCACGCCACACAATGCAGCGCACCACACGCGCTCCACCTGTGACGCAGGGCCGCGTGCCTCGCGCACGTAACCCGCTGAAAATTGAATCCATTTTGCAGCGTCAGTATACGGCTTAACGCAGTGCTGCTAATTCCGTTCCCGCGGCCGTGTAAACTTGACTATGGCAGCGACGGGGGGTGGCCGTTGCTAAATTAGGTTCCCGTGTAGCGCATTTGTAATGGCGGTTTAAATATCAATTACGTAGTCTGCATTCGGCCACATTTCGATGAAAAGAGTGTAAAACGATTTTAATTCCGATGCTGAACAACAGATGTAATGAGCGTGGGTTGGACCTCCAACGACTCGCATTAATCAAACACAATGAATCCGTTTAGCACATTTTTTGCAGTCAGTACGCGGTGTTTGGTAACCATTTCTGATACACCCATACTTATTAATCGTCTTCCTGTCTAAAGCAATATCTAACCGTGCAAAAAGAGCATTTTTTGAAATTCTTCGTCTGTTCCATAAACACGCAACGTAAAAACAGGATTAATACAGAACACTCTCAGCTTACGAGTGACTTTACCACCAACGTGTAAATTTTCCACAAACTACTAACGGAGTGAAAAAATAAAATCATTCTACAATTCATTGTGCGTTAATAAGTTGATGTACTCGTCTATTATTAATCCTCTATAATGTCAATGAAACATGGACAATAAATAGTTTGGACAAGAAGAGAATAGAAGCTTTCAAAATGTGGTGCTACAGAAAAATGCTGAAGATTAGATGGGTAGATCACATAACTAATGAGGAGATATTGAATAGAATTGGGGAGAAGAGGAGATTCTACATCTACATGTACATCTATACTCCGCAAGCCACCCAACGGTGTGTGGCGGAGGGCACTTTACGTGCCACTGTCGTTACCTCCCTTTTCTGTTCCAGTCGCGTACGGTTCGCGGGAAGAACGACTGTCTGAAACCCTCCGTGTGCGCTCGAATCTCTCTAATTTTACATTCGTGATCTCCTCGGGAGGAATAAGTAGCGGGAAGCAATATATGCGATACCTCACCCAGAAAAGTTGTGGCACAACTTGACAAGAAGAAGAGACCGGTTGGTAGGACATGTTCTGAGGCATCAAGGGATCACTTATTTAGCATTGGAGGGCAGAGTGGAGGGTAAAAATCGTAGAGGGAGACCAGGAGATGAATACACTAAGCAGATTCAGAAGGATGTAGGTTGCAGTAAGGACTGGAAGATGAAGAAGCTTGCACAGGATAAAGTAGCATGGAGAGCTGCTTGAAACCAGTTTCTGGACTGAAGACCACAACAACAACAACAACTATATCAATGGGCAACGGCCTTGCCGCAGCGGATACAGCGCTTCCCGTGAGATCACCGAAGTTATGCGCTGTCGGGTGTGGTCGGCGCTTGGATGGGTGACCATCCAGGCTGCCATGTGCTGTTGCCATTTTTCGGGATGCACTCAGCCTCGTGATGCCAACTGAAAAGCTACTCGACCGAATAGTAGCGGCTTCGGTCAAGAATACCATCATAACGACCGGGAGAGCGGTGTGCTGAACTCACGCCCTTCCTATCTGCATCCTCCACTGAGGATGACGCGGCGGTCGGATGGTCCCGGTAGACCACTCGTGGCCTGAGACGGAGTGCTTATTCAATAATGTAACTGAACAATGTCACCTCGTAAAAGAACCCACAGGTCGGCCTGGGGAAATATACACTCTCAATAGTTTTCGGACACCTGTTAGTGGTCATGATTATGAGGCGTGGCTACCCTTCGCCTTCATGGCCGCTTTAACTCTGCTGCTGACACTTTAAGTGGTGTGGCTCATTGTCTGTCCAGAAGTGGTAGTACATTCTTCCTCGAGAGCCGAAACCAGCTGGGCTCTGCAGAGAAGTCGAAGATCTATCTCATTCCAAAGAAATTCCATTGGTATCAGATAGGCAGGCCAGTCCGTTTCAGGAATGTTATTGTCCACAAAACTCTTTACTTTATCTGGTCTATGTTGGGCATTTTTTTTTTTTAAGGAAAATGCGATTGTTGTAACAAATGTTCAAATAAAACAATTTATCTTTATCAGTAATCTTTTATTTTCTCCCACGACGCGTTTCGAGGCTTTACTCTTATCTTCAGGTGAAAAACAGGAATATCTTGTTACATGTGTACCAGCTTGTTGCAATTACTTGTTTGTACTGGTTTCATTTTGCTACGAAAACCATTTGTGACAGTCATTTGGCACTAATATTGTACATCTGAAATGGCGATGGAGTTACTTAAAATCTGTTCTAGTGAACTGAACCATGTAGTTCCTCATAAATGAACATTTTTGACTAGATTTTTTCACGCAGAAACATGAAACACTGATATAAAAAAATCGCAGATTGTACCGAAGTACAGATCCGGTACTTTGCATCATTCTTAGCTAGTTTACATTGCGGATCAGAGATAGATACAGCAATTATTAAACTATTTCCGAAACTTCAAGTAAATATCAGTACCTTTAATATTCTGCAGGCGTTTGTTCATTTCTTTGTTACTGTTGTTTATTTTGCAACATCATACTTTTAACAAGTTTTTGTAAATAAAGAAATAATTTTATAATTAATGTTATGTGTCTCTGATCAACAATGTAAACTGGCTATGAATGATCTCTAGGGCCAAGTACCCTACCTTGGTTGGTTGATTTGGGGTAGGGAACAAGACAGCGAGGTCATCGGTCCCGTTGGATTATTGAAGAATGGGGAAGGAAGTTGGCCGTTCCCTTTCGAAGGAACCCTTCCGGTATTTGCTTCAAACGATTTATTAAAATCACGGAAAACCTGAATCAGGATGAACCGCCGTCCTCCCGAACGCGAGTCCAGTGTGCTAACCACTGCGGTACCTCGCTCAGCGGCAAAGAACACTTTCTTTATATCGCTTCAAACTTTGGTATGTTTATAGTAGCGGTTCGTGTTTCTGTGTGGCAAATCAAATAAATAAGTTAATTTATCACGGAATGTTCTGTATACTGTAACAAATTGTAAGTAACTCAGTCACCATTAAAAATGTATGATCTTAGTGCCAGATGACGGTAACAAGTGCCTATTACACTTGTTTTTTGGCAAAACGAAACCAAAACAAATGACTAACTGCAACCAGTTGGTACACATGTAACAAGATATTGCTGTTTTCCACCTGAAGATGAGAGTATAAACTCTCGAAACGCTTCATGGGAGAAAATGAAGTAGCTCACACAGATAGATTGTTTTCATAAGCTGCGACGTGTTCGCGAATTGAACAGAGACCCGAATATAGAATAAATTTCCTTTACTTCATTTCTATGGTCATAAGTTTCTTGTCATCCGACTGCCGGTTTCGGGCTACAATGACCATCCTGAGATCAGTTTTATAAAAACCATAATGGCTCTGAAGGTGGTCGTTATGGACCGAAATTGGTAGTCGGAAGACAAAAATTTTGTGACCATAGACAAAAAGTAAGGGAAATAAATGGTTTTACTTCAACTTTTATTATTCACAAACCGGTGTCCCAAAGATCCTCTTTCTTGACAGAGGGCGTTGTCGTGCTGATACAGTAATCTCCCCTGAACGTTTCCTCTAATATACGCAGTGCATAATGTGGTAAAAGCATTTACGCCCTTCCGCATTTAAAGTTTTTTTAAGCGCAGTTAGAAAAACACACAGCCTAAACACACTGAAAACCCTATACTATAACACTACCTTCTTCATACCTCGCTGTTGGCACTACACACGAAATCAGTTAACGTTCTCCAGGGCGGCGCCAAGCGTAAATCCTTCCACAGGATTGTCACAGGGTATAACGTGATTCACATTTCCAAATAACTGATTTCCAATCGCCTATTATCTATTGTTGTCGCCCTTTTCGATTCAAGAGTTCTTAGTTTTCACTACAAAAATGTGCGGCGCAATAGGATCTGCTATACTATTGTAACAAGTTTTTTAACTTCCAACGCAGTGTTATCTGGACTGCCGGAAGCACCCCGAAACTCAGGAATGATCATTCCGTTACAACCACCCTACGCAATGCTAGACAATTCTTGTCCGTTAGTGCATGAGGTCTGTCTGGCTTGATATATCTGTGGTTGTTCCTTCCTATTTCTCCCTCACAATCACAACATCAACAAACGAATTGGGCAGCTTCAAAAGGGTGAAATGTCCCTGATGTACTTGTCACTCAGTTAACATCTAATGACAGATCGACGTTCGAAGTCACTAAGCCTTCCTTACTAAACATTTCTGCTGCTGACAATACTATGCTTCTTTTTTTACTGGTGGGTCCACGTCTCATAACATCAAGTAATCAGTTTGATCAGATAGTGTACTGTATGCAAGACTGGTAGCGTACTATCATGTGAGCATCCATCGCTGACGGAACTCAAAACAGTGAAGCCCATCACCACTCCGCGACCGACATAGCAACATTTCTATCCAGTCCATTGTTTGGTATCACAGTAGTGGAACGAGTTGATGTAGAGACTTGATGGAATGGCACAATGGAGAAATCACGTTTGTTTGAAGGTGAAAGATGTAGCCCAGTTTTCTGATGTATAACTAGGGACTGTTAGGTACGACGAGGTGACTAAGGTCGTGGGACACCTCCTAATGCCGTGTTTTTTCTCCTTTTGCTCGGCGTAGTCCAGCAGGTCGATGTGGTATGGACTCAACAAGCTTTGGAAGGCCCTTGTAGTAACATCGAGCAATGCCATCATTGCGAAACAGCTGCTGAAGCAGGATTTTGTGCAGGCACTGAACTCTCGATTTTGTCACTTTCCGAGCGATCTGGATGATTAAACCATTTCTTCCAATTGTCTAGAATGTTCTTCAAACCAATTTCAAACAACCGTGGCCCAGTGAGATGGAGGTTTATCATCCATAAAAATTCAGTCATTTCTGGGAACAATCAGTCCATTAATGCCTGCAAATGGTCTCCGAGCAGCCCAGCAGAACCGTTTCCAGTCAATGAGTCAATGATCCGTTCAGCTTAGACGAGAAGACCCAGTCCATTCCATTAAAAACACAGGCCAAACATATTAAAGCCACACCAGTTTGCATAGTGCCTTGTTGACAACTTGGGTCCATGGTTTCGGGACGTTTGCGCACCACTACAACCATACCATCAGCTCTTACCTACTGAATTCAGGACTCAACTGACATGGTTACGGTTTTCCAGTAGCCTAAGGTCCAACCAATATGGTCACGACCCCAGGAGAGGCGCTGCTGTCGATGCCGTGCACGTAGCATATGTATTCGCATCAGTCGTCTGTTACGCTAGCCCATTAAAGCTAAATTTAGCCGCAGTGTCGTAACAGTTATATTCGTGCACGTTCCACAATGATTTCTGCCGTTATTTCACGCACTGTTGCTTGTCTATCAGCACTGACAACTCTAGGCATACGATGCAGCTCTCGGTCGTTAAATGAAAGGGACAGAGCATCGAGTGAAATTTTACTGAGTGCACTATCCGAAAAGTACCTCGAGCAATTAAACAAAGAACTGCCTCGTGGAAATAACATCTTGGACCTACTGATAACCAACAGACCCGAACTTTCCGACTCTGTAAGTGCAGAACAGGGAATCAGTGATCATAAGGCCGTTGCAGCATCCCTGAATATGGAAGTTAATAGGAATATAAAAAAAGGGAGGAAGGTTTATCTGTTTAGCAAGAGTAATAGAAGGCAGATTTCAGACTACCTAACATCAAAACGAAAATTTCTGTTCCAACACTGACAATGTTGAGTGTTTATGGACAAAGTTCAAGGCAATCGTAAAATGCGTTTTAGACAGGTATGTGCCGAGTAAAACTGTGACGGAAAAAACCCACCGTGGTTCAACAACAAAGTTAGGAAACTACTGTGAAAGCAAAGAGAGCATCACTCCAAGTTTAAACGAAGCCAAAAATGGTTCAAATGGCTCTGAGCACTATGGGACTTAACTGCTGAGGTCATCAGTCCCCTAGAACTTAGAACTACTTAAACCTAACTAACCTAAGGACAACACACACATCCATGCCTGAGGCAGGATTCGAACCTGTGACCGTAGCGTTCGCGCGGCTCCAGACTGTAGCGCCTAGAACCGCTCAGCCACACGTTTGGCCGCAGCCAAAACCTCTCAGACAAACAGAAGCTAAACGATGTCAAAGTTAGCTTAAGGTGAGTTATGCGTGAAGCGTTCAGTGAATTCGAAAGTAAAATTCTATGTACCGACTTGACAGAAAATCCTAGGAAGTTCTGGTGTTACGTTAAATCAGTAAGTGGCTCGAAACAGCATATCCAGACCCACCGAGATTGAAACAGAGGATGACACGCGTAAAGCTGAAATACTAAACACCTTTTTACAAAGCTGTTTCACAGAGGAGGAACACACTACAGTTCTTCTCTAAATCCTCCACAAACGGAAAAATGGATGACATCGAAATAAGTGTCCAAGGAATAGAAAAGCAACTGGAATCACTCAACAGAGGAAAGTCCGCTGGACCTGATGGGATACCAATTCGATTCTACACAGACTAAGCGAAAGAACTTGCCCCCCCCCCTCCTAACAGCCATGTACCGCAAATCTCTAGAGGAACGGAAGGTTCCAAATGATTGGAAAAGAGCACAGGTAGTCCCAGTCTTCTAGAAGGGTCGTCGAGCAGATGAGCAAAACTATAGACCTACATCTCTGACGTCGATCTGCTGTAGAATTTTAGAACATGTTTTTTGCTCGAGTATCATGTCGTTTTTGGAAACCCAGAATCTACTCTGTAGGAATCAACATGGATTCCGGAAACTGCGATCGTGAGAGACCCAACTAGCATTATTGGTTCATGAGACCCAGAAAATATTAGATACAGGCTCCCAGGTAGATGCCACTTTCCTTGACTTCCGGAAGGCGTTCGATACAGGTCCGCACTGTCACCTGATAAACAAAGTAAGAGCCTACGGAATATCAGATCAGCTGTGTGGCTGGATTGAAGAGTTTTTAGCAAACAGAACACAGCATATTGCTATCAATGGAGAGACGTCTACAGACGTTAAAGTAACCTCTGACGTGCCACAGGGGAGAATTATGGGACCATTGTTCTTCACAATATATATATATGAATAAATTATGAATAATCCGCCTGGATTGCGAAAATTCCCGGTGTTTACCCAGGTTTCAACGTGGATAACCACGCCTTCTTCAGAACAAAATAAAAAACAGCGTTGCCTAAATGGGCATAGTCAATTTCTAAAACGAACACCCACAACGGCAGGTCCCCATAAAATGTATTAACTTTACACGGTACATCCGTACCAAGTCAATAACACTACTTAACTGTGTGTGCTGCCTCGCCCCAGCCAACGTGCGATGGGTCACAGGCTCTCCACTGCAGTGGAGAGCCTGTGACCCATTTTGTTCTGAAGAAGGCGTGGTTATCCACGTTGAAACCTGGGTAAACACCGGGAATTTTCTCAATCGAGGCGGATTATTCATAATTTATTTAGATAATTACGATTGCTGACGCGCTGCAATGCTGAAAGTTCTTATATATAAATGACCTAGTAGATAGTGTCGGAAGTTCCATGCGGCTTTTCGCGGATGATGCTGTAGTATACAGAGAAGTTGCAGCATTATAAAATTGTAGCGAAATGTAGGAAGATCTGCAGCGGATAGGCAGTTGGTGCAGGGAGTGGCAACTGACCCTTAACGTAGACAAATGTAATGTATTGCGAATACATAGAAAGAAGGATCCTTTATTGTATGATTATATGATAGCTGAACAAACACTGGTAGCAGTCACTTCTGTAAAATATTTGGGATTATGCGTGCGGGACTATTTGAAGTGGAATGATCACATAAAATTAATTGTTGGCAAGGCGGGTGCCAGGTTGAGATTCATTGGGAGAGTCCTTAGAAAATGTAGTACATCAACAAAGGAGGTGGCTTGCAAAACACTCGTTCGACCTATACTTGAGTATTGCTCATCAGTGTGGGATCCGTACTAGATCCGGTTGACGGAGGAGATAGAGAAGATCCAAAGAAGAGCGGCGAGTTTCGTCACAGGGTGATTTGGTAACAGTGACAGCGTTACGGAGATGTTTAGCAAACTCAAGTGGCAGACTCTGCAAGAGAGGCGCTCTGCATCGCGATGTAGCTTGCTCGCCAGGTTTCGAGAGGGTGCGTTTCTGGATGAGGTGTCGAATGTCCCAAGGAGATCACGAATGTAAAATTACAGAGATTCGAGCGCGAACGGAGGCTATCCGACAGACGTTCTTCCCGCGAACCATACGCGACTGGAACAGAAAAGGGAGGTAATGACAGAGGCACATAGAGCGCTCTCGGCCACACACCGTTTGGTAGCTTGCGGAGTATAAATGTAGATGTAGAAAGCCTTCGTCCATTCCGTTATCCGTGATGAGAGGTAAAGCCTGTAATTTAGTACTCTCGGGATACTATTGACACTGTGGAATCGGACATTGAATTCCATAACGATTTCCGAAATGGTATGAGCCATGCGTCTAGCTCCAACTACAAATACGCATTCAAAGTCTGTTAATAGCAGCCGTGAGGCCTTAATCACCTCAGAACCCTCTTGACATGAGTCGTCTGAGTACCTATGGAAAGACCATGAGTGCAGTGCCCTTTTATACCTTGTATAGGCGATGCTACCGCCACCCTTATGTGTGCATAACGCTATCCTATCGGTTTCGTCACCTCAGTATACGTCTATTTTTAAGAGTGGCGTGTAACTCTCAGCCATTGAACATGGTGCAATAGCAGTGGTCCTTGCCGGCACAGACCAGACGCGAGTGTCAAGTTTTGTCAGTGACAGTCAGTATCGGATACCGACGGGAACAGCTGTTCTCAATTAATGAAAACCATTTCAACCAGTTTCGGAGGGAGCATTTCGAAGGGAACTGAATGCACTGGAATTATGAAGCCGGGTTTCTCGCTAAAGACCAGGTCTCCCAGCGACTGTCAGTGAACGAAACAAGGCAAAAATTCGCAAGTACCTGACCGGAGGCGTTTCGCGTGGTGTGACGTTCCACGAATTTGCCTATTTTCGATTGATGCATGGCACCATGAGTGGTGACGGCCCAATGGGAAGTCTAGCGCACGATATGTGGAAAGCTCAGTTCGTGGAGTCTATCGTATAGTGGGTGATAGTGGCTATCAATACCTCGTAGTTCAGTAGCTCGACGGGGTCTGACATCAGTTATTGGCCCCAGATGATTACGGCAAACCTGCAAAGGTTTAGAATTCTTCGCCGAATTGATGCCATTTTCAAAGCGAGGAGGTTGGTCAGACTGTGTCAGTAAAATGTCTCAACATAAGGAACATATCTTATTAATGACGTCAAGAGGTCTTCAAAATTACAGCGGGAAAGCGTTTCCCTGGCAGCTGAGATGAAACTGAGCTCCTTTAGTGAACCATTCACAATTTCATTGAATAAAATGCCGCAGATATTAATAGGCGCTACACTCAGACTTTCCCCCAGGGTGTTCCCTACCTGCTATAAAAATATTCTTAACTTTCTTTAAAAGACGTAGTTTCCAAGTTAGGTTATTTTGTTAAATGCAAAATATAGTTTTCAAGACCACAGTGGGACATAAGGTATAAGTCCGCATGAATAAATTTTACAGGACACCAACTTAAAAAGTTTAAAAACAATTATCTATTCCCTTATCTCTGGTTCCAGTAACCTTTATGTTTGTTAGTACGTGCTTAGGTGAGTAATTTTACGTATTTTAGCTGTTATTCACTCATTTTTATAAAAATAAAAACACTATAAATAATGTAACATGAAACTGCTCTGAGTCAAAAGAGGTGATGCCAAATTAATGTACAAAAATGTTTACAATAACATGAAAAATAACATTTTGTTGTTTGTTACGATGCGCTTATCAACATTCATTATTTTGATACTGACAGTAAATCACACAAGTGACAGTGAAGCTTAATACTTCGTGGAAGCAATTAACAGTGACCACATTACAATACTGCACTGAAAACACGTAATCTTTAAACATACATAGTGCATGGTTTACATGGCGGACAGAAACGGAGACTTAAAGCAACAGCCAGTTTAACTAAGTGCCCGTTGGCAATGCATCATCTACACATAAGCTATGTTTCCCTCCAGAAGACTGCCTTTGCCTCCTTTTTCCCTTGTCCAATTTCACTCAAGTGCCAACGAAACTCATACAACTGCCAAATATCGTGTAGGGCTCCCTCAAGCACGCTGAAATGCCGCAAAACGAATTGGAATGGACTGGATTGACGTCTGAGGTAGTGCTGGAGGTAACTGACACCATGAATCTTGCAAAGCTGTCCTTAAATCCTTAAGAGTGCGAAGTGGTGGAGATCTCTTCCGAACAGCACGTTGCAAGGTATCCCAGATCATCTCAATAATGTTCATGCCTGGGGAGTTTGGTGGCAGCTGAGGTGTTGAAACTCAGAAGACTGTTCCTGGAGCCACTCATTAGCAACTCTGGACGTGTGGAGTATCGCTTTGTCCTGTTGGAAATGCCCAAGCACGTGTCACTTGTCAGAGTAGTAGCTGTACGCATCAGGGCCCAATAACACTCTAACAGCACACGTCCCACACCATTACAGAGCCTTCCCCAGTTTGAACAGTCCCTTGCTGACATGCAGGGTACATGAATTCGTCAGATTGCATCCATGCCCGTACTCTCCATCCTCTCGACACAATCTGAAACGAGACTCGTCCGACCAGGCAACATGTTTCCAGTCATTAGGAGTCCAATGTCGGCGTTGACGGGCACAGGCGAGGCGTAAAGCTTTGTATAGTGCACTCATCAAGGGTACACCAGTAGGCCTTTGGCTCCGAAAGCTCGTATCGATGATGTTTCGTTGAATGGTTCGCACGCTGACACTAGTCAATGACACAGAATGTATTCTACAGTAATTTGCGGAAGGGTTGCACTTCTGACACGTTGAACGATTCCCTTCTGTCGTCGTCAGTCCAGTTCTTGCAGGATCTTTTTTCGGCCCCATTGATGTCGGAGATTTGATGTTTTACCGTATTCCTGATATTCACGGTACACTCGTGAAATGGTTGTAAGGGAAATTTTCAACTTCATCGGTACCTCGGAGATGCTGTGTCCCATCGTTTGTGCGCCGACTACAACACCACGTTCGAACTCACTTAAATCTTGAAAACCTGCCTTATATCTCTGTACTTGAATATACAGGCCCATAATAGTTCCTTTGGCGGTTCAGTGTATATTAGATTAATCAGTTGTTCTGTGAGTGACATCTGTCTTCTCTAGAACATGTGTACACGGCAAAAAACAGACATTAAGTAACACGAATGAAACAGTAAATGGCTTAGGCAAAAAAATTGTGAAAGTTTTCTTGTCGTGACTATCTGCAACTCAGCATCTCCGCTAAATTGTGAGTAGCAACTTTCCTTTTCGTAATATTGTTAGGCAAAAATTGATTTTCCTCCTTCTTCACCTGGGTTCTTCATTTACGGAATCACGTTATCATTTTATTCCTTTTTATCTGTAACGTAGTTATTGTGAGTTTAATTCTCTCACAATTCAGTTTTTTTGTGATTTTCAACTGTTACATCCCTCATATCGTAGTAAGGCAAAGTTCCCGAAGCGATCCATCTTCGTCAGTCCGCTAACTCTGCAGTACTCCATCAGCAGAGACATTTACGTACATCGCTCTCAGTCCGTTCATCTCCAACACCCTTTTCCTCTATTTTACAGGCAGTACAGCATAAGGATGTACGAGACGAAACCCCTCTTATTTCAGTGTCGTGGATGGCAGCAACACGTCGGCATCCCTCATTTGCAGGATACTTTACTGCAGTGCATCAGAAGTATTCTGTATTTTGGATAGCGTCTTATCGTGACATCTCATAGCCTTTTCGTGACTGCCGTGCTAACTGAAGAGTCTGTTAAAAAAGAATTTCATATTTTGAGAGGTGGTAGAATGTGTAACAACAAAAATCCAGGAGACACGAGCTCTAAAATCCATAATTTAAAAGCTATGAGCACTTTTGCAGTAGAATACTTGTGTTTGACACTATCGAATACAAACAAGTGCCCATAGCTCGCAAAATATGCATTTTAGAGCCAATGAATACTATATGTTTTTGACTTTTTGGTCCTTACTGCCACCTCTCAAAGTATGTAATACATTTTTTATGTCTTGGATATATGACCGTCTTCAGATTGAATTCTCTTCTCTATGATTTGACACACCAAGAAAGCCGTTACACGAGTAATACACATTTCTCCTCCTTACACGAGGTATACCACAAAACACAAAACTGGTTCAAATGGCTCTGCGCACTATGGGAAAAAATGGCTCTGAGCACTATTGGACTCAACTGCTGTGGTCATTAGTCCCCTAGAACTTAGAACTACTTAAACCTAACTAACCTAAGGACATCACACACATCTATGCCCGAGGCAGGATTCGAACCTGCGACCGTAGCAGTCGCACGGTTCCGGACCGCGCGCCTAGGCACTATGGAACTTAACATCTTAGGTCATCAGTCGCCTAGAACTTAGAACTACTTAAACCTAACTAACCTAAGGACATCACACACATCCATGCCCGAGGCAGGATTTAAAACTGCGACCGCAGCACAAAACACAAAACAAACAACAATTTTTGAATGAGCAAACCACTACATAATAATATCAATAATAATAATAGAATATAATTATTTTTGTGTTTCCTAAATATACCACCGGATTCGAAACGGATTCAGTCCCATTTGACCGCTAATTTTTCGAAGACGTTTGTAATATGCAGTCGTGCCCTAAGATTGGCTGGAAGAGCTCGAGGGGCTGTTTCAACCGCCTTATTGGAGAGCTTTTTCCTGTCCTTCAAGTACATTGGCTCCTTTCCTTCCAAACTGTGAGAGCTGTGTGTGAAGTGCACCCGGTAAGTGTAGATGTGCGTGTGTGTGGGTGGGTGGGTGTTTGTGTGTATGTGCATATGTATGCATTTCCGTTGACCGATGGGGAGTGGAGGGAGATGGTGAAACTCACTGGTAGCATCTACGCTGTTCCATTTGAATCGTACCAAGGAGGCCGCCAAGCATAAGTCCCCGTCCGAAGGATGGATCACCATCAACAGCGTCACATTCCCTCAATCCATCAGTCCATGAGACACTTGTAAGACGTCTATATTTCTATTGTCTATTGTCAAACCACAATTTATGAAAGATGTTTGTATCTTATTAATAGGATTAAGTAGGAATAATTAATATTTGTCATGTTGGAAATAATTGTAGTAGCAGGGGATGTCTGCACCAAAGTATTGTTGGCAAGAGAGACCGCAAATTGATATAATTTTAAAAAAGGGCGGGAGAGACCACGTATGGATACATTATAAGAAAAGAGCGGGAAAGACCGCGCATTGATACATTTTGTAATGGTAGCAGGGATTGTCTGCACCAGAAAACATTGTTGGCAGGAGAGACCGCACTTTAGCGTTCGTAGGAAGTCAGTAGTAAGCGAGAAGTGAAGCGAGTCGGTAGCAGGTCTGAAGCGAGAGGTTGAGAGGATCGGTGTGCCTGCCAGCCACTAGCTATGATTTACAAGAGATTATAAACGGATGTACAGAGACATCAACTAACTATTATAATAAGAGGAACTAATACTAAAGGTATGTTTGCGCATTGCTAGTTGTAAGGTTATTGTAAAAAGTAAGTCCCATTTGGACGTTTGTAAAATCATTTCATTCAGTATATAATTAACTTTTGCCAGCAATGTTGCATTTCTAATTATAATCCATCCTAAAAAGCATCAACGTAAAACTTTGCAAAATTTTATTGTTGTCAAGAAAAAGCTTAACTATGAATTACGTAACTTCAGTCAAATTAATTAAAGAATAGCGTCAGCTTTACTATTAAAGAATAACGTCAGCTTTGGTAATAAATACAGCCACTTATTATGAAAGCCCACCAGCAGCTAATAGTGTATAGTAAACAGAGTAAGTATATTCATGTCGCAGTTAGATGTAGCAGTCAGATGGCGATCCAGTAACAGTAAAAAAGGTAAGGAACAGTTTTGGGTTATTTCAGATAATAATCCGAAAATCACTTTTAAAAAACAGCAGTTAAATTTGTATGCGATAATTGAGAAAGAGAATAGATTTCAAAGGAAATATTTCTTTTGTTATTATTAAGCAGGAGGTAGAAATAAGGAAAGGTTTCATAGTTAATTGTAAAAGGGAAGGGTATCGCTAACAAAAGAGGTATAGAGGAGACGGGAAGGTTTCAAACTTCAGAGAGATCTGAAATTTAATCTAAGACAATGACGCAAATTTTGGTTACCAGAAACTGTATGCCACCATCCCTCCTCCACTTTTCCGGAGAGTCAGAGAGAGATTATGTCAACAACGTCAACTGGCCACCCTCGACGCTGCTTAACATTTTGGTAAGCGGCCACTTAGAATAACACCAGGATTAGAAAACAGGTTACTAATGCCGTTATTTGAAGCATTACTGCACATACGTCATTAAATTCAAAAGTAATAAAAAGAAAAATGAAACGCCAAGCTCCAAGATTTATTTCTGATATATACTTTATTTCTATGGCAGATTACAAATTTTAAAATAACTGTTAAATAAAGTATAATTATACTCCTGAAAAAGGCGCGAGGTGTGTTACTGAGCAGTTTGTTTCCTCTTGAACTTCCAAAATCTCTTGCTCACACAAGAAGCGTGTATTTGTAGCAGAATTATGGTAAACGTCGAAACCCAACTATTACACGAACGAGATTGCGTCAAAATGATCATATTGGCTTCGCGGTTCGCGACAGCAGCTGTTACATTCGCTAATGCCTCTTTCAAAGTAATTCTAGAAATTGACAATAGATAGCGAAACGTCCGTACACAGCTCTCACGCGCATTGGGTCCAGTTTTCGAGCGATAGACGACTCACACGTGTTGTTAACAGAAAGTTATGGCCCGAGGTATGATAAGATTTGACCTACGAGATGTAACTTCTATAAACTGACGGTGAGCGGTGTATTGCAGAGGCAAGACCCATGGTGGGAAGCAATTGTAGCGACACAATTCCCACCAGCAGAAAATATGCTCCTATCAGGGCATAATAAATGCGGATATGTTCTTGTTTATTTAAAAGATTTTCTGGAAAGTAGGGTACCAGCTGCCAGTCTCTACCTTTTCGGCACCTTTAAAAATTTCCTAATAATTTTGCCATGCTCCAACATACCGCGCCATTCTTAACTTGAAAGTCGCCTCAAACTCACTCAAGCCCCCGTAAGTGTAACTCACCCACACCCACTAATCCATGGCTGTAAGTCACTTATACCTATCCACTCCCAGGTGCCTATTCTCATTCACTCATTCAGCCCAGCCCATCGTCATTATCTCTTTGTGTCTCTCTATCATTGTGTCCCTTGTCGCAGCCAGAGTCCTCTTCGCTCTGTCCTGCTGCTACAGGATTCTCTTATTGTCACTGTCTCCCCCTTGCTCTTTCCTACCGCTAATATCTCATTCCTTCCTTCCGACTGATGTTATCTCTTCTCATTTTCTCTATCTCTCTCTTTCTCGTCATTGTCACACATCCCGTCTCTCATTATCACCGGCTCTCAGTCACATCCGCTTCCTCTTTACTCCTTCCCCCTCTCCCGTCCCCTCCTGCACTGTCCCCTTTACTCTTTTAATAACACTGTTCGGTCACTGTCAACTATCTTCCATTGCCACTCCACTGTGTCCTTCTCTTTCTCTCACACCATAATTAACTCCTTTCTCCTTCGCTCTTTCTATACCGCAACCACTGTCTACTGTCTTCTTATATTTGTTACTTTTTCGTCTCTTTGTCACAGCTACTGTCTTCTCTCCCCGCGAAAAGGAAAGTGCGAATATGTTCGCATGCAAAATTTATTGGGTTAATTTTGAAGGCACCGAGGTAGGAAGAATGAGGCAGTTGGTACTCCAGTTTCGGAAAGAACCTTTAAAAGTCCGTATTCGGTTGGTTCTTTTTTTTTTTTTTTTTTTTTTTTTTTTTTTTTTTTTTTTTTTTTTTTTTGCGCCGACAGGAGAAATTTTCCTCTGGTTCCCTTGTTTTCCCTGATACAGCATGGCATGTAACTCATGTGAAAAGTACTGGGCAGAAAAATTTGGATGGTATGCTTTGTGGAGCTGAAGCAATGCAAAACTAATTTTACATGTCACACCGGATTTTACATAAAAAAAGACACTCATGTGCCCATTTGATAACGGAGATAATGTACAACACATTTCTCCGTTCTACATCACTTTATGAGCTACGTTTTGCTCTCACATATGTGTATATTTTACGTGTAAAAGTAGGGTAACTTCTGTAGTTCGAGGATATGAATAGAATTTTCGACGTTAATCGAGATCGGTATCTTAGGATGCATCATTAAAATTACAGGCTTTTGCTGTGCACAGCCGTATCGAAATTCGCGATTTGGTTTCGGAACCGAAAAATATGTTTTGGGGTATTTCTCGATAACGGATAAAGATTTTAGAAAACGGGAAGAATTGCATCACTCCGGTTCCCAAAACTCCTGAAGATGGACGTTGACTGTGGTTACTGTAGCAGAGACACAGTCCGTTTGACTGTTCAGATATTTCACTAATACCCACTCAAAGATGTAAACAATCGTGCATCAGCAGCGCCTATTAGACAGAGGGGGTTCGGCAGTCTGTCAGTTCCTGTCATTCCACTAGGAAGGAAGTACACTTCCTTAAGAATAACGACATCGCTCGACTAGAGTAGCCAGCATGTTCCCCAGAGATGAACCCCATCGAATGTGCCTGGGATACATTGAAAAGCTATGTTTGTGGATGACGTGAGTATCCACCACTCTGAGGGCTCTACGCTGAATCACCGTTGAGGAGTTGGTCAATCTGGACAAACAGTACCTTGATGAACATCTGGATAGTATGCCACGACGAATGCTGGCCAGTATCAATGCAAGAGGACAAGCTACGGGGTATTAGAGGTACCGGTGTGTACAGCTATCTAGACTACCACCTCTGAAAGTCTCGGCCGGCCGCGGTGGTCTTGAGTTTCTAGGCGCTGCAGTCCGGAACCGCGGCACTGCTACGGTCGCAAGTTCGAATCCTGCCTCGGGAATGGATGTGTGTGATGTTCTTGGGTTAGTTAGGTTTAAGTAGTTCTACGTTCTAGGGGAATGATGACCTACGATGTTAAGTCCCATAGTGCTCAGAGCCATTTGAACCATTTTTTTGAAAGTCTCGCAGTATTTTGGTACAACATGCAATGTGTGGTTTTCATGAGCAATAAAAAGGGCGGAAATGAAGTTTATGTTGGTCTCTACGCCAGTTTTCTCTACAGGTTCCGCAACTCTCGGAACCGAGGTGACGCAAAACTTGCAGAAGAAGCTGAGTAGCACCGTGGTGTAATGGTTATTATATTAAACAGTTGCATGGAGGACGTTAGTTCAAAACTCACCCCGAATGCACAAATTTAATTTCTGTATTCGGTTCGAGTATATTGTAGAAGTATCCACAAATGTCAAGAATCATTGTACTGGAATCTTTTGTAGCTCTATATATACTGTATGTGCTCTGGCCGGAGGCAGTTCGCTCCTTGCTCATCTATGTGCAAGTGCTGAATAAACCTTCGTAAAGTGAAGTTAGTGTTCGTCATTCATCTAATTACACCTTCTTCTATGTGGAAATACATAATTCCTACGTTCGCCTAAACGTTCATTTGAGGATCGTTTAGAAATATGAAGAAAATCGCTCTAGAAATTTTTGGTAACAATCTTTTCCCTTTACATATTACATACATATACAAGTCAGCCGGCAGCAGTGGCCATGCGGTTCTAGGCGCTACAGTCTGGAATCGCGCGACCCCTACGGTCGCAGGTTCGAATCCTGCCTCGCGCATGAATGTGTGTGATGATAGGTTTAACTAGTTCTGAGTTCTAGGGGACAGATGACCGCAGAAGTTGAGTCCCATAGTGCTCACAGCCA
Organism: Schistocerca gregaria; assembly: GCF_023897955.1. Lineage (NCBI taxonomy): Eukaryota > Metazoa > Arthropoda > Insecta > Orthoptera > Acrididae > Schistocerca > Schistocerca gregaria. The sequence continues at coordinate 430,267,435 of NC_064926.1, forward strand.
TTTTGAACCTCCATATGTACCATCAGTATCACCGTAGACCACACCAGACGCAGAAAGAACCAACTAATTTGCTCAATATGCCTAAGCAGGAGGAAATGTGCAATATTCATATCGTGACCCTGTACGGTAGGTTTGTGGCAGTAAAACGATATTTCTTTTGAGTAAACAATTGGTCCCTAGCCCAACGGCTGTGCAAAATACTTGCCCTACCGTATTTATCACCAACTCCTGTTTCTATGCGCAACGTTAGGAACGTATTAGGTAGGCATACTGTGTCGCAAGCATATCGATAAGGGGATTTACTTACGAGTGGCTGCCGACTAGGATGCGAAGCTCAGGGCGATCGAAGGTTCGCAGGGCCCGCCCTCTCTGAGCAGAGGCCCAGCGCCGTCCCACTTCTCGTCCCCCTTGTTTCCCGACCGACCGCCTACTCCCCGCGGTGACGGCCGTTTTATTCCTAGCATAATGAGGCGCTATTAAGCCGCGCCGCCGCCGCCCGCGTGTCGCGACTCCGTGGCAGGTGCCCTGCATGCTGGCACGCTCGCCGCCTCGCCTCTACCTCTGCCTCTGCCTCTGCCTCTGCCTCTGCCTATGCTTCTGCTCCTGCCATTGCTTTGCTTTCCTTTGCTTTGCTTGGGCCAGCCCCGCGGACAGCCTGGCCGGCGGCCAGGCGCCTCACCGCGCCGCTATTCGTGGCCACGTGTCGCGCACGTGTGGGCGAACGCCAGGTTCACCGGCCCGGCGCCGCCGCTGGCCCCTGCGATGGCCTACCCTAGCCATTCATGAGTCCTTCCACGTCTTGCTGAACGACATTTCCTGTTCGGGTCCATGTTGCAGAACCACTGAACTTCACTCGTGGAGGAAAAATTGTAAGCTCTGCCGACTGATTCCGTCACTCGACAAACGAGTATACTACACTCCTGGAAATGGAAAAAAGAACACATTGACACCGGTGTGTCAGACCCACCATACTTGCTCCGGACACTGCGAGAGGGCTGTGCAAGCAATGATCACACGCACGGCATAGCGGACACACCAGGAACCGCGGTGTTGGCCGTCGAATGACGCTAGCTGCGCAGCATTTGTGCACCGCCGCCGTCAGTGTCAGCCAGTTTGCCGAGGCATACGGAGCTCCATCGCAGTCTTTAACACTGGTAGCATGCCGTGACAGCGTGGACGTGAACCTTAACGGACTTTGAGCGAGGGCGTATAGTGGGCATGCGGGAGGCCGGGTGGACGTACCGCCGAATTGCTCAACACGTGGGGCGTGAGGTCTCCACAGTACATCGATGTTGTCGCCAGTGGTCGGCGGAAGGTGCACGTGCCCGTCGACCTGGGACCGGACGGCAGCGACGCACGGATGCACGCAAAGACCGTAGGATTCTACGCAGTGCCGTAGGGGACCGCACCGCCACTTCACAGCAAATTAGGGACACTGTTGCTCATGGGGTATCGGCGAGGACCATTCGCAACCGTCTCCATGAAGCTAGGCTACGGTCCCGCACACCGTTAGGCCGTCTTCCGCTCACGCCCCAACATCGTGCAGCCAGCCTCCAGTGGTGTCGCGACAGGCGTGAATGGAGGGACGAATTGAGACGTGTCGTCTTCAGCGATGAGAGTCGCTTCTGCCTTGGTGCCAATGATGGTCGTATGCGTGTTTGGCGCCGTGCAGGTGAGCGCCACAATCAGGACTGCATACGACCGAGGCACACAGGGCCAACACCCGGCATCATGGTGTGGGGAGCCATCTCCTACACTGGCCGTACACCTCTGGTGATCGTCGAGGGGACACTGAATAGTGCACGGTACATCCAAACCGTCATCGAACCCATCGTTCTACCAATCCTAGACCGGCAAGGGAACTTGCTGTTCCAACAGGACAATGCACGTCCGCATGTATCCCGTGCCACCCAACGTCCTCTAGAAGGTATAATTCAACTACCCTGGCCAGCAACATCTCCGGATCTGTCCCCCATTGAGTATGTTTGGGACTGGATGAAGCGTCGTCTCACGTGGTCTGCACGTCCAGCACGAACGCTGGTCCAACTGAGGCGCCAGGTGGAAATGCCATGGCAAGCCGTTCCACAGGACTACATCCAGCATCTCTACGATCGTCTCCATGGGAGAATAGCAGCCTGCATTGCTGCGAAAGGTGGATATACACTGTACTAGTGCCGACATTGAGCATGCTCTGTTGCCTGTGTCCATGTGCCTGTGGTTCTGTCAGTGTGATCATGTGATGTATCTGACCCCAGGAATGTGTCAATAAAGTTTCCCCTTCCGGGGACAATGAATTCACGGTGTTCTTATTTCAGTTTCCAGGAGTGTATTATCATCCTTTTTTCAATTTATTGATTTTCTGGCTTTGCCAATTTATCCATCTGAAAAGTGCAATGCCACTCTGAACAATGTAATGTCATTTAAGACAATACTAACGTATGGGCCGCATAACACCCAGTCTCAGAGCGCAGAGAATCTCCCATTCTATCGGGGATCTGACTCGGGCTTCATGCCATGGGGTGTAGCCGAGCGGTCTTACGCGCCTTATCACGGTTCTCACAGCTCCCTCCGTCGGAGGTTCTAGTCTTCCCTTGGGCATAGATGTGTGTGGTGTCCTTAGTCTAGGTTAGTTTAAGTTAGATTAAGTAGTGTGTAAGCTTAGGGACCGATGACCTCAGCAGTGTGGCCCCATAAAACCTTACCACTAATTTCCAAATTTTTCGAGCCCCTTCCCCTAGTAATTCGCCGCGCTGACGGTGGAGCTGCCGAAGCGGACTGTTAGGAAACTTCATGTTAGCACTTGGTACCTCACCTTTTGCTAGGTCGTAGCGACTGCAATTCAGTTACGACTCACGATTCACTCTTAGAACTTTACTTATGGCAAAACAACTCTGCTCTTATTCAGTATTCACAGAAGATCACCCAGTTCTGGAAAGAGTACAGGAGATATTAGCGTGAGCCATCTATCTGCAGAATAAGAAAGACACCTTCTGTGGCGTTTGGAAGGTAGGTAGCAGTGTAACGTTTGTTTTCCGGGCCTCGACAGTCTGAAACTTGGCAGAAGATTAATAACATGTATACCAACGGCCTTGCAGCAGTGGTAACACCGGTTCTCGTCACATCATCCCTGTGAAGTCCTGTCGGGCTTGGATGGGTCACGATATGGATCTGCTAAGTGCTATAGGCAAGCGGGGTACACTCAGCTCTTTTGAGGTCACGTGAAGAACTACTTGACTGAGAAGTAGCGCCGGCCGGAATGGCCGAGCGGCTCTAGACGCTACAGTGTGAGACCGCGCGACCGCTACGATCGCAGGTTCGAATCCTGCCTCGGGCATGTATGTGTGTGCTGTCCTTAGGTTAGTTAGGTTTAAGTAGTTCTAAGTTCTAGGGGACTGATGACCACAGATGTTAAGTCCCATAGTGCTCAGAGCCATTTTTTTCTAATGTCATATTTTCCAGTGAGGACTTGTTTAATATGATGGAGGGAGTTTTTTTTCGGGATGAAAGGTAACTACACCAACATACCCTCGACGTTGCACTGGACATTGCAAATACTTCTTATACTGTGTTTTTCTGTGAGGCAGCATGTTATGAGGATATTATATCTTACTTATAGCAGGTAGAAGGTAACACAAATACTATTAATTCTTTATTAGCAGGAAACAACTGCATTACTTCAATTACAGCAGAGATCCAAAAATGCCTCCACTGGCTTGTAAACAAAGGATACATCGGTAGCTTTACTGTATGGTTAAATGATGATGGCGTCCTCTTGCGTAAAATATTCCGGAGGTAAAATAGTCCTCCATTCGAATCTCAGGGGGGCGGAGGGGGGGGGGGCTACTCGAGAGGACGTCGTTGTCAGGAGAAAAAAAACTGGCGTTCTACAGATCGGAGCGTGGAAAGTCAGATCATTTAATCGGGCAGGTAGGTTAGAAATGTTTAAAAAGGGAAATGGATAGATTAAAGTTAGATATAGTGTGAATTAGTGAAGTTCGGTGGCAGGAGGAACAAGACTTTTGGTCAGACGAATGCAGGGTTATAAATACAAAATCAAATAGGGGTAATGCAGGTGTGGGTGTAATAATGAATGAAAAAGTAGGAATGCGGGTAAACTGCCACAAACAGTATAGTAAACGCATTATTGTGGCCACGATAGAGACAAAGCCCACACATACTACAGTAGTACAAGTTTATATGTGAACTAGCTCTGCAGATGACGAAGAAATTGAAGAAATGTACGATGAGATAAAATAAATTATTCAGATAGTGAAGGGAGACGAAAGTTTAACAGTCATGGGTGACTGGAATTCGGTAGTAGGAAAAGGGAGAGAAGGAAACGTAGAAGGTGAATATGGATTACGGGGAAGAAATGAAAGAGGAAGCCGCCTGGTAGAATTTTGCACAGAGCATAACTTAATCATAGCTAACAAATGGTTCAAGAATCAAAAGGAATGTTGTATACTTGGAAGCAGCCTGGAGATACTGACAGGTTTCAGATAGATTATATAATGGTAAGACAGAGACTTAGGAACTAGGTTTTAAATTGTGACATTTCCAGGGGCAGATGTTCACTCTGACCACAATCTATTGGTTATGAACTAAAGATAAAAACTGAAGAAACTGGAAAAAGGTGGAAATTTAAGAAGATGGGACCTGGATAAACTGACTAAACCAGAGGTTCTACAGAGTATGAGGGAGAGCATAAGGGAACAATTGACAGGAAAGGGTTAAGGATATACAGTAGTGAAGGCAGCAGAAGATAATGTAGGTAAAAAGACGAGGGCTAATGGAAGTCCTTGGGCAACAGAAGAAATATTGAACTTAATCGATTATAGGAGAAAATATAAAAATGCAGTAAATGAAGGAGGCAAAAAGGAATACAAACGTCTCAAAAATAAGATCGACAAAAGTGCAAAATGCATAAGCAGGGATGGATAGAGGACAAATGTAAAGATGTGTGGGCTTATCTCACCAGGGGTAAGATAGATATTGCCCTCAGGAAATTTAAAGAGACCTTTGGAGAAAAGAGATCAACATGTATGAATATCAAGAGCTCAGATGGAAACCCAGTTCTAAGCAAAGAAGGGAAAGTAGAAAGGTGGAAGGACTATATAGAGGGTCTATACCAGGGCGATGTACTTGAGGACAATATTATAGAAATGGAAGAGGATGTAGATGAAGATGAAATGGGAGATATGATACTGCGTGAAGAGTTTGACAGAACAATGAAAGACCTCAGTCGAAACAAGTCCCCGGGAGTAGACAACATTCCATTAGAACTACTGACAGCCTTGGGAGATCATGTCGGACGGCCAGTGTGGCCGTGCGGTTCTAGGCGCTTCAGTCTGGAACCGCGTGACCGCTACACTCGGAGGTTCGAATCCTGCCTCGGGCAAGCATGTGTGTGATGTCCTTAGGTTAGTTAGGTTTAAGTAGTTCTAGGTTCTAGTGGGCTGATGACCACAGCAGTTGCGTCCCATAGTGCTCAGAGTCATTTGAACCATTTGAGAGTCTGTTATGACAAAACTCTACCATCTGGTGATCAAGATGTATGAAACAGATGAAATAACAACAGACGCCAAGAAGAATACAATACTTCCAATCCCAAAGAAAATAGGTGATGACAGATGCGAAAATTATCGAACTATCAGTTTAATAAGTCACGGCTGCAAAATACTAACGCGGATTCTTTGCAGACGAATGGAAAAACTAGTAGAAACCGACCATGGGGAAGATCAGTTTTGATTATGTAAAAATATTGGAACACGTGAGGCAATACTGACCCTACGACTTATCTTAGAAGCTAGATTAAGGAAAGGCAAACCTACGTTTCGAATATTTGTAGACTTAGAGGAAGCTTTTGACAAATTTGACTGGAATACTCTCTTTCAAATTCTGATGATGGCTGGGGTACGGGGAGCGAAAGGCTATTTACACATTGTACAGATACCAGATGGTAGAGGGGTTTCAAAGGGAAGCAGTGGTTGGGAAGGGAGTCAAGAGGGTTGTAGCCTCTCCCCGATGTTATTCAATCTGTATATTGAGCAAGCAGTAAAGGAAACAAAAGAAAGATTTCGTGTAGGTATTAGAATCCTTGGAGAAGAAATAAAAATTGTAATTCTGTCAGAGACAGCAAAGGACTTGGAAGAGCAGTTGAACGGAATGGATAGTGTCTTGAAAGGAGGATATAAGATGAACATCAACAAAAGCCAAACGAGGATTATGGAATGTAATCTAATTAAGTCGGTTGACGCTTAGGTTAGGAAATGAGACACTTAAAGTAATAGAGGAGTTTTGCTATTTGGGGAGCAAAATAACTGATAATGGTCGAAGTAGAGAGGATATAAAATGTAGACTGGCAATGGAAAGGAAGGTCTTTATGAAGAAGAGAAATTTGTTAACGTATAGTATAGCTTTAACGGTCAGGAAGTCGTTTCTGAAAGTATTTGTATAGTGTGTAGACATGTATGAAAGTGAAACGTGGACGATAAATAGTATGGACAAGAAGAGAATATAAGCTTTTGAAATGAGGTGCTACAGAAGAACGCTGAAGATTAGATGGGTAGATCACATAACTAATGAGGAGGTATTGAATAGAATTAGGGAGAAGAGACGTTTGGGTCACAACTTGACTAGAAGCAAGGATCGGTTGGTAGGACATGTTTTGAGGCATCAAGCAATTACCAATTTAATATTGGAGGGCAGCGTGGAGGGTAAAATTCGGAGACGGAGACCAAGAGATGACTACACTAAGCAGATTCAGAAGGATGTATGCTGCAGTAGGTACTGGGAGATGAAGAAGCTTACACAGGATAGAGTAGCATCGAGAGCTGCATCAAACCAGTCTCAAGACTGAAGACCACAACAACAACAAGAACACATCGGCGGATCTTGTTCTGCTTAACGTGATCAAAGAATGCAGGAGTGTTCTTAATCTTCCCTTCCACTGCTATTATATTGGCAACCAATCCCCTTCTGATTCAACAGGCGCTTCGTAATCGAGGTTGCTGATCTCTCCCCACACAGTAAAGTCCAGAGGGGTCAGATCAAAGTATTGATAAGGCCATGGCACAGGATCACCACGGCCAATCCACTTTCCTGGAAAGTATCCGTTTAAGAGTCGATGCACAGCACAACTGAAAAATGCCGGCGCACAGACATGCTGTAACCACAAGCACTATCTAGTGTCGTGTGGCCATTTATTCAGCTGATGGATGGGTGCTGCTCCACTTGCTGCAAAAAGCATCAGCAAATTGCAAAGTTCTTACTATGTGACTTCGTCCCTGCCCTGTTAATGTGTCAAATAGCTCGGTCTCCGCAGATGTTGTACACAGCAGCAAACGTCGAGTGAGATATTGTTGTTGATAAACCCGATGTGATACTTGATCGTTGTTGTTCACTATGTACTAAGAAAAACAGTGTATTTGCACCAGATGTATTTCTAAATTGTTCAATCGCTCTGAGGACTATGGGACTTAACATCTGAGGACATCAGTCCTCTAGAACTTAGAACTTCATAAACCTAACTAACCTTAGGACGTCACACACATCCATGCCCGAGGCAGGATTCGAATCCGTGACCGCAGTGGTCATGCGGTTCCAGATTGAAGCGCCTAGAACCGCTCGGTCACAAGTGTCGGCTTGTATTACTCCATTAGTAAACAAGAGCTGTGCTGTGTCATGACGTAAAAGGTAAATGGAGATGTGAAACGACTGATACAACTAAAAAGTGAAGCATGCCCTCTACCGGCACAACAGCAACCGTTACAGAAAGAAACCAGTCATTGCAGCTGGGAGCGAATGCACCATCTACCGGATTAAAAAGGAAATTAAGAGGTTAGAGAAAAATATTTGTTTTAGTGTCCCATACAACCTTTCAGGATTTGTTGGTTTAATAACTTTCACGCTGAACATAACATTACATACAGGATGAATCACCTAAAACTTTCATCGCAAATATTTCGGAAATGGAAAGAGATGTTGATATGCGGTTTTTACAGAATGGACTAGTAGTTAGGGGCCCAAAATACGGCCTGTAATAATACATAGAAAGTGTAGTTTTTGTGCAACATACTCTTTCTTAATTGGAAAAAATGCCTATTACATTAACAAACTAACGATAGTGTAAATTAGAATGTCAGTGATGCATCTTGCAGAAATATTGTGTGTGTCGTTTACGAGATTCCGTAGTGTGTAAAGTTTCCACAGTGACACTTCTTTGTGCTATTCTAACTGCGTTGTTACCTAGGTACGAAAGTGTTAAGTTTTCTTACAGTATGTATGTGTGATCCTTGAGTGCATTATGACTTGAAATTCAGTGTGTGGGATGTTCAAGCAGTGGATCGTGAATGGACGATGGGATTTACAAATGCAGAGGAAACCGACATGCTCATCGTGTAAGGAAATATGGGAATAATGCAGTTGGCTTTTGTACGTTGTATATGTCCAGATATCCACATATACGTCAAACATCTCGGCACTTATTTCTCAAACTCTTCAACTAATTACGTGAAATTGACAGTGTAACGCCTAAACAGCGTAACTGAAGAAAAGAAGTGACGACAGATGAGGGTGATATTAATGTTCTTGCTGCTGTTCCAGATGGTCCGCATGTTAACTCCAGCGCAATCGCACAAGGAAGCCTCATGAGTCAGGCAAGTGTCCTAAGCATTCTGCATTGATATAGGTTCCATCCGTGTCATACCTCTCTCCCTCAAGAGCTACATGGAAACGATTATGAGAATCATGTTAACTCCTGTATATCGGCATTACGACAGGATACTCCAGATGTATCATGTATCTTGTTTAATGATGAAGTCCTAACGATGGAAAGGTAAATCGCCGAGACAAGCGCTACTGATCTTTTGACAATCCCCGTTGTCTTCGTCAGCCGGAACGTGAGAATCCATGGAGCGTCAACATGTCAATAGTGAAAAAATCAACTCATAGGCCCGTTTTTCATAGACGGAACACTGAACTCGCAGATACGTCGCAGCCTCTGACAGACCATCTTCCTCAGCTGCTGTAAGAAGTTCCTTTGCAGACTAAGAGGACCCGTGGTGCCGACATGAGGACTGTCCAGCCCATAGTGCAGCATAACGTCCTGAGGTGTTTCCAAATCGATGATTTGGACTCAAGGAATCTGTACCTAGGCTCCCAGTATTCGACGCCTGTGAACTTTTCCTGAGGGATAAGCAGAAAGACACCATCTACTAGTATACACCAACTATCCGCTTATGTGCAACGACGTATTACTGCAGCCTGCTCAAACACTTCCTCTGAAATGCTAGCATGCGCCAAGTGCTGTGGCCGAATGGTTGAAGGCGCTTTAGTCCGGTACCGCGCTGCTGCTACGGTCGAAGGTTCGAATCCTGCCTCGGTCATGGATGTGTGTGATGTCTTTAGGTTAGTTAGGTTTAAGTAGTTCTAAGTCTAGGCGACTGATGTTTCGTAAACAAATCGACCAGAGTCCTCCTAAGAATTCCACTAACATTCTAATTTACCCTACTTCAGTTTGTTTATGTCAACAGGTGTGTTCCATTTAAAAAGTGTCCTCCCCGGTCGATGAAATGTCAGCGTGGCGGATTATCAATCTTCTGGTCCCGGGTTCCAATTCCCGGCTGGGTCGGGGAATTTTCTCTGCTGTGTTGTGCTGTCCTTATCGTCATCCTATCGTCCTCATCGACTGCAGGTCACCGAAGTCGCGGCAAATTGAAACACAGGCACCCGGAGAATGGCCTGCCCGACAGGGGGCCCTAGCCATACGATTAAATTAAATAAACTTTAAAAAGTGTATGTTTGCACAAAAATACCCTTTACATATATTATTAAAATATGTTTATTAGCTAACAGTACAAGCCTCTCTCACTACCAATCTATTCTGTAAAAACAGCCCCTCAATAGCACTTTCCATTCCCGTAATATTTTAAGTGCTAGTTTCAGGTGATTTACTCTACATATTAGAAATTTATAGCTTATGGCCATCCTAATGTTGGTTATACTATTGTGTAAATATTTCAAGTAAATCGGTCAAAAACCTTTAGAGATTTTTTGGTTATAACCCTTCCCGCTTGTAGATTGGTGTCCAAATTAAAGCAACAAACGGAAATTTTGCAAGGTTTCTTTCATTTTGCCACAAAACATTACAAACAGCCGATAGAACAGTAAAAACAATGTAAAGAATGCAGAACGTAACAACTACAACATGCATAACAGTAGACAAAAATGTTCTTCGCTATTTCCAACTTAACATATATGGACACACATTCCGACAACTGATTAATCTGCTCAATATTGGGAGAGATCACTTCTGGTAGCAATACAGTCCTGATAACGACAGGGCATGCTGCGAATAACGTCATCAATGCGATGTTGAGACAATAACGCCCAATCTTCCTCCGGATCTGTTCATAAATCTTGGAGTGAGGCTGGTGGATGCTGACGTAATGCAACTCATCTCCCGAGGGGATCACCGACTACGTCTATGGGATTCAAATTAAGACAGCGAGCAGACCAAGCCAGGCTTGCAGTATCTTCCTTTTCGAAGAAAACATCAAACACTAGTGCTCTATGAGCGTATCGTCCATCACTGCGAAGTCTGGACGCACCTCCCAACAGCTGTACATGAGATTCGTAGACGTCGCCACCATACTCGACAGCAGTTAAACCTTTTCGATTCACCGGTACAATTTCATGAAGAGATGCTTGAGTGATCAACATCAGTCCTGCCCACATCTAAAGCGATCTTCCTCGGTATCGGTCTCTTTACTCAATATTCGAGTCTCGAAATCGTATTCCACATTCGCTTCAGACTCGAATCCGTCAAGAACCACTGTCCCGGCCAATTTGGGAGTCATTTGTAGAAAGAACATTAGCCTGCTGTTCGACTGTTCAGGTGCCGTCTTGACGACTCCACTCTAGACTTTCCCTCCTGGAAAGGGCGGTTCTAGGCGCTACAGTCTGGGGCCGCGTTACCGCTACGGTCGCAGGTTCGAATCCTGCTCGGGCATGGATGTGTGTGATGTCCTTAGTTTAGTTATGTTTAAGTAGTTCTAAGTTCTAGGGGACTGATGACCTCAGACGTTAAGTCCCATAGTGCTCAGAGCCATTTGAACCATTTGAGTCCTCCTGAGAAGACGCGCCAGAGGCAAGCATACATCAGCTCTTCGACAGTAAATACCACTCTGTCGGAACCTTCTTTAATCAGTTTGCCTCGGTAGAACACGTCTCGTGGATGCTGCGAGGACAGATGTTACTTGCAGCGCCCTACTGAGGCGGTTCTCTCTTTCTAATGTCACACGTGTTCGCCCCAATCCTGGTCTTCGTGGTACAGTCTCGATCGCTATAAACTGTGGCCACATCCGAGATAGAAAAGAATGGTTCACGTTAAGACACCGGGCCACATGAGTTTGCGACTGTCATGCTTCAATTCTTCCTACTCCCTTCCACCGCAGAGAGTATAGCAGGCATATTCTCTGTGCCATACGGCATTGCATGTCATTGTGTACCCGGCAGTTGTAAATGTGGGTCTGCCCGGCAAATAATGATAGGTGCCCTGACGTCACCGTTGGCGTAGTTGTCCGTTGACCGAAATGTCATCTTCCGTGTAGAACACGATCGTACGGGCTTCTGTTGACAGTTTGCATGATTATATCATTATTTAGATAAAATGGTTCAAATGCCTCTAAGCACTGTGCGACTTCACATCTGAGGTGACTAGACCCCTAGATATAGAACAACTTAAACTTAACTAACATAAGGACATCACACACATCCATGCCAGAGGCAGGATTCGAACCTGCGACCGTAGCAGCAGCGCGGTTCTGGACTGAAACGCCTAGAACCACTCGGCCACAACTGCCGGCAGTTAATTAGACACAAGGCGGAGAAACAACGGTTTCTTGCTTTAATTTTGGACAGGAGGGTGTATTACATATTTATTTTATTATTACATGAAAATGCGTGCATATTCGAATACATCATTGCTTCAAAATTTCAAAGAAATTAGTGAAGATCTTTACGAGAGTTAATGTTTTGAACAAACGAACGTTTTATTCCTGTCCATTTATTTCACTTTGTAGAGTTTTGCGTCAATATATTCCCTGTCTTGCCGTAAAGACTCTATTCTTTTGTCTCTTTCTCTTACTCTTGATAAGTCTCCGCAAGTGAGCAAATCACATTATCGTCTGTACCGCTTAGCACTACTTCATCAACATCATTCGAACCCAGTTTCCATTATATCCTCTTGCAATTGCTTCTATCGATTAGTACGAAGTATCAACCTTCTCACTTCTGTTTCCATTACATGAATTAAGTACATTATGCCATCGTTAGGCTATATCTGCTATTGGCCTAATTACAGATCACACTCCTCTTTACATATCACTCAAACACTATTGATATTGCCAATTACAGTATTCAGCACTCCAGGTTCGATTGTTTCCTGAGTTAACATATTCTGCAAATTCACCCCTCCCACCCCCCTCCACCCTCGCGCCTTATTATACAAAAACAACTTGAAGATCAATCTACCCATTGTGAACAAAATGCAGTGTTAGCAGTAGACACATAGAACAATATTGCCTAATTTATTCAGTTGTTAAGCTACCGTTACTATTGATAAGCTAACTTTACCATGTGAGATTTCCGTTTGAGTATGTTCGCAGTCCTCTTAGCTGGTGCTACTGACACGGTAAACTGAAGTGTTGTGTGACGTATCCATGTAACGATGTTCACGGACATAGGTGCATGCATGCTTCGTTAAATGGTGGGGATAAGCACACTCCATCCGTTAAGTTTGGAAACATAATGCTGGGTATCAAAACGGAGCAAAGACAGGAGTGATGTTTATGAGTTACTAGTTATAATACAGAACAGTAGTCTAAATAACGATTAATAATGATTAATGATGAAACAGTAGATTACAGATAAGTGTTCTACACACACATACATATTGGTACATACTGGTATCGCTCAGTTTTATACAGACTGACTTAATTGTCGTAGCAGTTTTACTGCACGTGACAGTTCGCTCCAGCAGATGGCACAATTGAGTTGTTTACAGTTCTGCTCTGTTGTAGTTCCGTTTGTGTGAAGGTATTACACGTACCGAAATTAGTTGTAAATGCCCTAACAGTGTCAGATTCCTTATGATTCACGGGGCAAGACCACACACCGCCATCGATATACAGGCTCCTACTATTATCATTCTCGTTCAGGAGTACCCAGGAAAAGGATAAGTCTTTATTAGTGACCAATGATGAACTGATTGATGTACTAAAAGCAACTAGGAAAACATCAGTAGGTAAGTCAACAGTGTGACGGCATCAGGCCGAAAACAACCTCCAGGTTTATGTAGCAGCAAGAAAACCATTTTTGCGCCCTTTCAACCATGAGTATATGCTTCAGTGGACTACGACACTCCAACATTGGACAGCGCGGGATTGGGAAAGAGCCTTATTCACTGATGAATCCTAGTGCGAAATATAAATTCCTACGTCCTACACCCAATGATCACTTGAATTCTAAATGGGTAATTCCAAACGTGAAGCGTGGAGGGAGTTATGTGATGGTATGAGGATCTTTTGAAGGCGGAGATTCGGTGAAAGCAAATGGAAAAATGAACCAAAAGGATTATCATGTTATTCTCCAGCGACATGCGAACACATCTGTTTTGCGTCTAATTGGGAAAGGGTTTGTACTGTAGCAAGACAGCGCTCCGAAACATACATCCAGCTTCTGTCAGAACTAATTGAAATCTCTAGGGGTCAGACAATTTTGAAAAATATGGAAGTGCCTCCTCAGTCTCTTGATGGAAACATAATCGAGCTACTATGGAATTAACTGGACAGAAGAATCCGAAGACGGGGAATCATGAGGGGGAACGCTTGTGGCTTGTTCTGCTGCAAGAATGGAGACGAATTCCAATCGAAACCCTGGAAAAATTGACCAATCGCATGCCGAAAGTATTCAAGGTAGTAACAGAAGCAATCGGAGGCTATTCGGAAGAATGAAAATCAATAGTTGCATAAACCTTTTTATTGTTTGAGCTTAATAAATATTTATAAAACTACAAAATGCTATTTCATGATGTATATCGTTTCCACGTATTGTTTCCAAATGTACAGGCGGTCGTGGATGAAAAAAAATCAAGAACACCATCAGCTCTAATTTCATCCCCAGTTTATGTTACATATCGTTAAATCCAGTAACCTGTAAAGTAAACTGGAAATGAAATTACAGCTGCCGATTTTCTTTCTACTTTTTTACATTCATTCTAACTCGTCAGTTCGGATGAAACCAGTTCGCCACCTCCCAAAGTCCGAGAAGCTGACCGGAGCCTATGTCGTGATCTCATCCTGCTTCTCAAGCACTGCGTCCCGTACTATCAACAACGAGCCACCACGGCTAAACTGACTAGCACAATGCTTGAGGCCCGGGCGGTATATTTGGAAAACGCTTGCCCGGTTTTCCTACTCCATAAATGTTAACATCTCCCCCATCAACCATAGACCTTGCGTTAGTGGGGAGGCTTGCGTGCCTCAGCGATACAGATAGCCGTACCGTAGGTGCAACCACAACGGAGGGGTATCTGTTGAGAGGCCAGACAAACGTGTGGTTCCTGAAGAGGGGGAGCAGCCTTTTCAATAGTTTCAGGGGCAACAGTCTGGATGATTGACTGACCTGGCCTTGCAACACTAACCAAAACGGCCTTGCTGTTGTTGTACTGCAAACGGCTGAAACCAAGGGGAAACTACAGCTGTAATTTTTCCCGAGGGTACGCAGCTTTACTGTATGGTTAAATGATGATAGCATCGTCTTGGCTAAAATATTCCGGAGGTAAAATAGTCCCTCATTCAGATCTCCGGGCGGGGACTACTCAGGAGGACGTTGTTATCAGGAGAAACCAAACTGGCGTTCTACGGACCGGAGCGTGGAATGTCAGATCCCTTAATCGGGCAGGTAAGTTAGAAAATTTAAAAAGGGAAATGGATAGGTTAAAGTTAGATATAGTGGGAATTAGTGAAGTTCGGTAGCAGGAGGAACAAGACTTTTGATCAGGTGAATACAGGGTTATACATACAAAATCAAATAGGGCTAATGCTGGAGTAGGTTTAATAATGAATAAAAAAAATGGGAATGCGGGTAAGCTACTACAAACAGCCTAGTGAACGCCTTATTGTGGAGAAGATAGACACGAAGCCCACGTATTCTACAGTAGTACAAGTTTATATGCCAATTAGCTCCGCAGATGACTAAGAAATTGAAGAAATGTATGGTGAAATAAAATAAATTATTTAGATAGTGAAGAGAGACGAAAATTTAATAGTCATGGGTGACTGGATCTCGACACTAGGAAAAGGAAGAGAAGGAAACATAGTAGGTGAATATGGAATGGGAGTAAGGAATGAAAGAGGAAGCCGCCTGGTAGAATTGTTCACAGAGCATAACTTAATCATAGTTAACACTTGGTTCAAGAATCATGAAAGAAGGTTGTATACATGGAAGAACCCTGGATATACTAGAAGGTTTCAGGTAGATTATATAATGGTAAGACAGAAACTTAGGAACCAGATTTTCAAATGTAAGACATTTCCAGGGGCAGATGTGGACTCTGACCACAATCTATTGGTTATGAACTGTAGACTAAAACTGAAGAAACTGCAAAAAGGTGGGAATTTAAGGAGATGGGACCTGGATAAACTGAAAGAGCCAGGGGTTTATAGAGTTTCAAAGAGAGCATAAGGGAACAATTGACAAGAATGGGGGAAAGAAATACAGTAGAAGAAGAATGGGTGGCTTTGAGGGATGAAATAGTGAAGGCAGCAGAGGATAAAATAGGTAAAAAGACGAGTGCTAATAGAAAGCCTTGGGTAACGGAAGAGATATTGACTTTAATTGATGAAAGGAGAAAATATAAAAATGCAGTGAATGAAGCAGGCAAAATAGAATACAAACGACTCAAAAATGAGATTTACATGAAGTGCAAAATGGTGAAGCAGGGATGGCTACAGGACAAATGAAAGGATGTAGAGGCGCATATCACTAGGGTAAGATAGATACTGCCTACAGGAAAATTAAAGAGATCTTTGGAGAAAACAGAACGATTTGCATGAATATCAAGAGCTCAGATGGAAATCCAGTAATATGCAAAGAAGGGAAATCAGCAAGGTGGAAGGAATATATGGAGGGTCTATACAAGGGCGATGTTCTTGAGGACAATAATATAGAACTGGAACAGTATGTAGATGAAGATGAAATAGAAGATATGATACTGCGTGAAGAGTTTGACAGAGCACTGAAAGACCTGAGTCGAAAAAGGCCCCAGGAGTAGACAACCTCCCATTAGAACTAATGACAGCTTTGGGAGAGCCATGTCTAACACAACTCTACCATGTAGTGAGCAAGATGTATGAGACAGGCGAAATACCCTCAGACTTCAAGAAGATTGTAATAATTCCAATCCCAAAGAAAGCAGATGTTGACAGATGCGAAAATTACCGAACTATCAGTTTAATAAGCCATGGATGCAAAATACTAACTTGAATTCTTTACAGAAGCCGACCACGGGGAAGATCTGTTTGGATTCCATAGAAATGTTGAAACACGTGAGCCAGTATTGAACCTACGACTTATCTTAGAAAATAGATTAAGGGTAGGCAAACCTACGTTTCTAGCATTTGTAGACTTAGAGAAACCTTTTGACAATGTTAACTGGAATACTCTCTTTCAAATTCTGAAGATGGCAGAGGTAAAACACAGGGAGCGAAAGGCTATTTACAATTTGTACAGAAACCAGATGGCAGTTACAAGAGTCGAGAGGCATGAAAGGGGAGCAGTAGTTGGGAAGGGAGTGAGACAGGGCTGTAGACTATCCCCGATGTTATTCAATCTGTATATTGAGCAAACAGTAAAGGAAACAAAAGAAAAATTTAGAGTAGGAATTAAAATTCATGGAGAAGAAATAAAAACTTTGAGGCTCACTAATGACATTGTAATTCTGTCAGAGACAGCAAAGGACCTGGAAGAGCAGCTGAATGGAATGGACAGTGTCTTGGAAGGAGGATATAAGATGAACATCAACAGAACCAAAACGAGAATAATGGAATGTAGTCTAATTAAATCGGTGGATGCTGCGTGAATTAGATTAGGAAATGAGAGGCTTAAGGTATTAAATGAGTTTTGCTATTTGAGGAGAAAAGTAACTGATGATGGTCGAAGTAGAGAGGATATAAAATGTAGACTGGCTATGGCAAGGAAGCGTTTGTGAAGAAGGGAAAGTTGTTAACATCGAGTATAGATTTAAGTCTCACGAAGTCGTTTCTGAAAGTATTTGTAAGGAGTGTAGCCATGTATGGAAGTGAAACGTGGACGATAAATATTTTGGAGAAGAAGAGAATAGAACCTTTCGAAATGTGGTGCTACAGAAGAATGCTGAAGATTAGATGGGTAGATCATATAACTAATGAGGAGATATTGAATGGAACTGGAGAGAAGAGAAATTTGTGGCACAACTTGACTAGAAGAAGGTACTGGTTGGTAAGACATGTTCTGAGGCATTCAGGGATCCCCAATCTAGTATTGGAGGGCAGCGTGGAGGGTAAATATCGTAAAGGGAGACCGAGAGATGAATACACTAAGCAGATTCAGATGGATGTAAGTTCCAGTAGGTACTGGGAGATGCTGGGAGATGAAGAAGCTTGCAGAAGATACAGTAACATGGAGAGCTGCATCAAACCTGTCTCTGGACTGCAGACCACCACAACAACAACAAATATTAAAAGCTTGTCGGGTTTTCAGATTAATTTCCGATCCAGTATCCGACTTGTCTACTCAGGTAACACCCTCGAAAATGTTTCCCACGTGATTATGGCCACACGGCGGGAATTAACAGAATTTGAACGCCGAGTGGTAATGGGAGCTAGACGCACGGGACGTTCCATTTCGGAAACCGTTAGGGAATTCAGTAATCCGAGATCCACAGTGTCAAGAGTGTGTGGAGAACACCAAATTTCAGGAACTGCCTATCACCACGGACAACGCAGTAGCCGCGTGCCTTCGTTTAACGACCGAGAGCAGAGGCGTTTGTGTAGACTTGTCAGTGCTAATAGACAAGCGACACTGAGTGACATCTATATGGAACGTATGACGAACGTATTTGATAGGAAAGAACTGCGGTATTAGACTGTGTCAGCAGAAAACCGTCGCGGTTGGTTTTGCTACCAGCACGACATCGCCTGCAACGCCTCTCCTGGGCTCTTTACAACATACGTTTGACACTGTAAAACCGTGGCCTAGTCAGTGAGTCCCGATTTCTGTTGGTAAGAGCTGATGACAACGTTCGATTGTGGTGTAGACTCCACAGAACCAAGGATCCAGGTTGTCAGCAAGGTACTGTACAAGCTTGTGGAGGCTCCTTGAATCGTTGTGTGCGGCTACTTCCAGACCATATGCACACATTTGTGGACTTCATGTTACCTAGTAAAATGGAATTTTCATGGATGACAATGCCCCATGTCCCTGGGCGAAAATAGTTCACGATTGATTTGAAGAGCCTCCTGGACTGTTCGAGCGAATGATCTGGCCACTCAGATCGCCTGACAAGAATGTAATCTATCGTTTATGGGACATAAGGTTGGATCAGATCGTGCACAAAATCCAGCACCGGCATCACTTTCATATTAAGGACGGCTCTAGAGTTAGCGTGGCTCAATATTTCTGGAGGGGACGTCCAACGACTTCTTGACTCCATAATACGTCGATTTGCTGCACTATGCTGTGAAAAACAAAGTCCGGCACAATATTAGATGGTATCCGAAGACTTTTGTCGCATCGGGATACTGTTATATACTCGCGATGGCCAAACGAACGAACAGGCGATCGAATCCGTGCGACATTACTAAACTCTGTCCAAAGTAATGAACAACTCAGTGCAGCATTGTGGTGAGTGCCTATAGCAAAGATGCGGTTGCCGGCGAGCGACAGCAGTTGGTCTTTCCAAGCAGATCTTTCACAATGGACAACGTGATGGCAGTAAGGTGGTGTATGCCCGCCCGGTTTGCCGTGCAGTCTAACGCACGGCTTTCCGGATTGGCGGATTGGGAAGGAGCGCCAGGTCCCCGGCACGAATCCACCCGGCGGACATGTGTCGAGGTCCGGTGAGCCGGCCAGTCTGTGGATAGTTTTGAGGTGGTTTTCCATCTGCCTCGGCGAATGCGGGTTGGTTCCCCTTATTCCGCCTCAGCTACACTATGTCGGCGATTGCTGCGCAAAGAAGCTCTACCCGTAAGGGTACACCACCATTACTCTACGACGCAAACGTAGGGGTTATAGTCGTCTGGTGTCTGAGTTTCCGGGGGGGGGGGGGGGGGGGGGGGAGGGGGGGTCCACCGGTTGCCGAACCGCACAATAATCCTGAAACAGTGGTTTGGTGTGGGGCGGCGGAGGGGTGAAGTGCACTGCGATAGTCGTCGTTTAGTTGTGGACTACTGCGGCTGCGGCGGGGACGGAGCCTCTCCGTCATTTCTAGTCCCGCTGCTAACATGCAACAGATACGAGGTGATTTATGTAGATAGCCGGCGCTTCACATTAGTAAATCTACACCTTCAGAAGTTAGGGGCGGTGCCAACCTACTGGGTGCGCGAACGGCTAATAGGCGACTGCTGGGCTATAGAAACCGGCCACTTCCATTTTTCCCCAAAGATTTCCTACCCATAGCCGTTTCAACCGTTGGACCTGCCTGCTTTTCTGTATTCGTGCATGTCTCATGAGCAAAACGATGCTCTGTTGAGAATGAAATCTTCTTAATGGCCGCACCATATTGAACAAATTAGTAGTATGTTCGGTGCTTCGATAAGTAGAGGATTGTTATTTTAATGATTATCTCCCCTGTGTGATTACTTTAATACTTTTATCTGCAGTTGAAATTTTAAGTACTTTGAAATAAAATTCATATGCATGTTACAAATAAGCAACAGTTTGTTTATTATGAAAAGATCCCGAATCTCTCACCTGATTTGTTATTGGTAGATTACTTTTCGACTCATCCTCTGTTTTCAGCTTTACGCGGCTGCCCACCTACTCGTTGCGGCATTTGGCGTTCTTGGGAGGGTTCGTTTCACGGTGAGGTACAGAAGGACACAACGACAGCACCGTACTACAAACTTTGATTGATCGCCATATCTCGGTTCGGCAGCTAACTTTATTTCCCTCATGTTGCTAAAATCTTCAGTCTCTCTAGGGGAAGACGCTTGTGTACGTGATCCGTCTATGAAACCTGCAAACTTTATTGTGTTTTTCCGAAAATATATTTAGATGTTCCATTTCTGTGAGAGGAAAAATGAGGAATGAACGCATTTTGCCACGACAGGTCGAAGAACCTGCGGTTAGGCTGACCATGAAACAAAATCTATCTTCAGTCTGGGTGTTAAGTCTAGGCTACCCTCACTATCTTGCGAACATTCACACTGAAAATTTTACTGAACTTGAGCGCTCAGTCGCGATTTTAATAACATAGCCAAAGTTCTGCAAAAGGAGCTGGACAGGAATTGTACATTGTTACGTAGGAACTCACTTCTGGGTACTCAGCATTGCAATATTCAATGAGTGTCTACCGAATCCCAACAAAGGAACTCACTCTGTTCACTAAAAGATAATCCTGTCATCTCGGCATCATTACTTCATACAGAGCTTTGGTATCGATTGTGGATCGTGGTTTCTGGGCTGCTGGACCGCAGATGTTTTCTTGACTCATCGTGCAAAACTGCGATATACTCTTGTCACCTGCAGTCCAATAGTTGAAGAACTTATTGCCTTTCTTCAGGTGCAAAATTTTATTATTTTTAGAGTAGAAACAGGGAAACACTAAAATCGTGAGGTACTATAGATGTCTGGTAGAAATAACTATGTATAGAACAGTATATAAAAACACAAAATATTTGGAACAGTCACTTCTATTTTAGATTACTTACGATACTAAAACAAGGACCCACAACACAAGCAAAGAGAAATGTAGCAACGTGTGTGAATGTGTTGAGCATTATACTCTGCTACGAGTTAATCATCTGATGATTATAATACTGAGTCCTAAGAAGGCTAGCTTGTACGCTACGACTGAACTTTCTTCCTCTTCGTTTCTGCTGCTTTATCCCAACAACGCTAAATGTTGTCCACTTATCTAATTGACCTACTGTCGTACATCCTCGTTTACTTCGAGTGTTGCGTAACACATTGCCACATGTCTCTCAGCAAGTGGTAGTTTACTCACACTTCGGCGGTCAGGTTTATTAAGTAAACGTACTCGAGCGTTGTCCTGTTCATAGTGAGAGATGACATCTCGTCGTATGTACCTTTAATGTCTCAAAAACCAAAATTAAAAGGGGTAGGTTTCCCATCAGCTGCCGCTCTACGTTCCATCTACAAAAATTAATGACCAGTAGCTATCATTACAGAAAAAGTGTATCAAACCAGCTGCTGGAGTACAACTCAAATCACAGTCAACTGGCTTTTTCTTAACAGCTTTCCATGGGATGTTGCCATTACACGACTCTTCGATCGATGAAAGTGTATTTGAAACTATACCATAATACTCTTTCATAAAGGCAACCTGAGTGCTAAGATGAATTACCGATCAAGGTTGATTTCGGAGTTACCCCCTTTTAGAAACAACGCGGCCAGGCTCCCTCCACAACCTTGTCTCATCAGAATTTATTGATACATTTCTAATAGAAAAAAGAAATATTATCGCAGTTGCGAAATAGACGGTCATCAATACGACGACAATGAAAATTTGTGTCGGACTGGAACTCGAATCCACTTATCGTGAGCGGTCGCCTTACCGTTTGGCTATCCGAGCAAGCTCACGGCCATACCCAAACTTCCATACGTCGTCAACCGTATCTACAGCTTGTACTAGTTCATGCATTATGTACGAGGATAATCCCGAAAGTAAGGTCTCCTATTTCTATATAAGTACGTAGACCTGTTTATCTGCACAATGGTTTACATCAGTTTACAGATTGAACATTTAGCTATTTTTCGACACAATCACCATTTCTGTCGATTCGTTTTTGTAGACGCTTTGGCAGTTTTTGTATGCCCATGTCATACCAGCTCACCGCCAAGCTGTTCAAAAAGTTATTAACCTCTTGTTTCACCTCGTGGTCGGAGCTGAATCGCTTTCCGGCCAAATGTTCTTTTAACTTAGGGAACAGGTGATAGTCATTGGGCGCCAAGTGAGGGCTATAGGGTGGGTGGGTGATTATGTCCCACTGAAACTGTTGCAGGAGAGCAACGGTGTACCGAGCAATGTGTGGACGAGCGTTATCATGGAGAATGTGTACGCCCTTGGTTCCAACGTTCCTCTTCCCCGGTTCTGAATTGCCCGTTTGAGTTTTTTCAGAGTTTCACAGTACCAGTCAGCGTTATCTGTGGTCCCAGTGGGCATAAAGTCGACCAACAACACCCATTTCGATCCCAAAAAACGGTTGTAATGACTTTACCGCAGGCCGCGGTGGCCTTGCGGCTCTAGGCGCTGCAGTCCGATAACCGCGGGACTGCTACGGTCGCAGGTTCGAATCCTGCCTCGGGCATGGATGTATGTGATGTCCTTAGGTTAGTTAGGTTTAGGTAGTTCGAAGTTATAGGGGACTGCTGACCTAAGATGTTAAGTCCGATAGTGCTCAGAGCCATTTCAAGCTTTTTTTTTTTTTTTTTTTTTTTTTTTTTTTTTTTTTTTTTTTTTTTTGAATGAGCTTACCAGCAGACTGTGTTTGTTTGAATTTCCGCGGCTTTGGCGAAGAAGGATGCCGCCACTGGCTTGATTGTTGCTTGGTCTCAGGTGTAAAGTGGTATGCCCAGGTTTCGACACCCGTGACAACTGAGTCCAGAAATTTGTCCTGTTCGTCTGCAATGCGGTGAAGAAAGGCGTGGCAAGCATCAACTCGTTGCCACATGTGGTCCTCAGTGAGCATGCGTGGCACCCATCTTGCGCACAGCTTCCGGTAGTTCAAAGTTTCCGTTAAAATTCTGTGAGCGGTGCTTCGAGAAACCTCAGGAACCAACGTGCAGAGATCATCGAGGGTGATCCGCCGATCTTCAAGCATGCTTTGCTCAACCTTCAACAATGTCTCCTCAGAAATTGACTGTCTCCCGCTCCTTTGTTCGTCGTGAATTTCGTCCGACCAGCTGAAAAGCCTCTAAACCACATACGTACATTTTTGACATTGATGCACGATTCGCCATACATTTCCGTCAATTGGCGATGGATTTCAATCGGCGCAGTGCCCTTTGCATTCAAAAACCGAATAACTGCGTGCAATTCTCACTTGGCGGGAACATTCAACGGGATCTCCATTCTCAACGGCTGCCAAGCCAAGACTGAGCGACTCAATGCGGCATGCACATGGATACACACACAACGCGTAAAGCACTCTTTATATCAGTGTGACCAATTGCCACACAAACAGCGTTCTGTACATATACAAAAATAGGAGACTTTACTTTTGCTATTACCCTCGTATATTCCCGAGCAGATGAGACACTTTACTTGATAGTCGCTTGCCAATGTCGGCGGATGAATACGATGTTGCAGTGCCTGTGTTATTCCAAATTACGATGCAAAGTCCCTTCGAACGTGCATGCAGGAATCTTTGCATCGTAATTCCGAATTAGGACACAAAGATCTATGTCTGCATGTTTGAAGATACTTTGCGTCTTAACTAGGAATAAAACAGGTACCACAACATTGAATTTATCAGCCGACAATGGCAAGCGACTTTCAAGTGTGGGAATATACATAGCGGATGAACGAGCACAGCTTGCAGACACATGGTTGATGACATATGGAAGTTTGGGTATGGCAGTGAGCGTGCTCGGATAGCCAAATTGTTGTCATTTCCTTACATAGCTGATGGTTGTCCATAATTGCAACTGCCAACACACTTCTTGTATTTCATAACGGCTTAAACTTTTCATCGTGCTTCGGAGTAACACAGGCACTGCAATGTTGCATTTATAATGAAATCTGGAGTGAATCGTAAAAATCATACTTTTTAGAATAGCTATCTTCTTTAGAAGGCCGAACACGGATTTATTCCTATAGAAATAACAAGGAAGATTCCCTCCAGAAACCTGTCTTACAATCGCTTGTGTAAAATTTCCATTGAACTTCGAAGTGGAACGCGCAAATCCTTCTGTTGTTTATAACACCGTACTTACGTTACATGTGTTATTGACCTCTTCCTGCCTAGTTAGTGCAACGATAATGATTTACGGGCCTACTGAAGTTTGTTGTCGCACCAGCCCAAACTTATTTATATTCTACAGAAGTTAAACATGACTGATAGTGCTGGTATCATTCAGACACTATTTGGACAGTTCGTAGAACACAGACGTAAAACAAAACGTAGATAGCCATAACACTTAATACACATGACAGCTAAAAAGGCAATAAGTGAAATCTTCATTTACTACTCAAATTAAGTCCTGTCGTTGTAATGCTCTCTGAGCCATAAAAATGTTTAACTAGAAGGAAGTAAGGTTCAGATTTAACTTCCCGTCGATAAGAATACAATTCCTGTGGTAAATATAATTTAAACGTGGCTTTTCTGTAAGTTTGGCAAGCCCTTGCCGCTGTGGTTACACCGGTTCCCGTCAGGTCACCGAAGTTAAGCGCTGTCGGGAGTGGCTGGCACTTGGATGGGTAACCATCTGGGCCGCCATGCGCTGTTGCTACCTTTTTGGAGTGCACTTAACCCTGTCATGTCAATTGAGGAGCTACTCTATCGAATAGTAGCTCCTCCGGGCAAAGAAAAACCATCATAACTACCGGGAGAGCAGTGTGCCGTCCACACGCCCCTCATATCCGCATCCTCAGCTGAGAATGACCTGGCGGTCGGATGGTCCCCATTGGCCGCTTATGACCTAAGGATGGAGTGCTTTTCTGTATGTCTGAGAGTGCCTTCGTAATACGTCTGAAGAAGTAGAGTACACATTGGGCTAGTGAAAAGCTGTGTGTTAGTATTTGTGTAGAGGGACCATGGAAAATACACTTGATCGTCGTCCTGGTCTAGAGCGCCAGAGCCGATAGCTTGCGTCAGACAGATAGTACATGGGAACTCAAAAAACTAAATTACCCATTATTGTGGCAGACCAAGTAGCTTTCATTGAATGCTGAACTGTTCCTCAAAGTGATACAGATACACGATCCTATTCGTCAACATTGTCACTACATCTCTGAAAAAGACAGTTGAACTTTCTACCAACTACGATAAGTATGGAAGCTGAATTAATGAATTAAAACTTGTGCCAAGGCCGGTACTTGAACCCGGGAAATTTAATTATAACATGTATATGATCACCTGAGGTACGGGATATCCCCATTATGTCCAACACTGGCGTCCTATACCAATGTCGGACAGCCCTTGCGATAGTGACGACATAGGGAAAAAATAAGATGAAGATATCAACCGAGGTTTGTGTTGTAGAGGGAATTCGACTTGTATGTCCGTGCAGCGATGTTACTCACAGTGCTACAGTGGTGCAGTGTCAGCATTTCTGCCAAGTAAACAAGAAGACTTGGGTTCAAGTCCGGCAGGCGCACAAATTTTAATTCATTTTTTCAGCTTCCATCATTATAGTAGACAAAAATGAGACTAAAATGTATCGAGGAAAATTTGATTAAAAGTTCTACCAACTGCTGAATTCCTCGACAGCAGAAATCCAGCCCTTGGCCACAGAGCCATTCCGGACCCTCTTTGTGAATGACGTCATCGTTGAAAAATCTCTTTCTAACGTATGTGTTCTTCCAGCTTGCCAAAAAAAAGGGTGCAAGTTCTGGACTTGGCAATCAGCGTCACACACGTCTCTGATGCCTGGAACAGGTTGTTGCCACCACTTCGCCACGGCTGAACGCGACAATGTTGTGACGCTCGTACAGTGAGAATTTCGCTATGAATCTGCATTAACATTGAAAAATGTCTTGTTACCGCCCTGATCTGCTGATAAAATACTTTACTTACGCAACCAGATTCAGTCTTCTGACCATCATGAGGCTCATAAACATAAACATAAAATCGTTCTAGTCAGATAATAAAATCATGAATTATACCTGACTGTCATCATATTGTATTATAAATTACGTGGACATCTATGAAAATTGTGTTGGGTAGTGTACTCATTCATGTTAAAATTGTAAATGGCATTAACGCTGTGAACATAATCATTAAATTACGATATAACAGTATACAGAACATGGTTTTATCACTTGACGATAATGATTTTATATTTTGTCTAACACGATACTGGGAAAACGTTTATGAACCCGATGACTATGGTTGTGTAAACAAAAGTATTTTACCTACTGTCCAAGGCAGCAGTATGACATTTTTCGAACATATAAAAGTTGTGGGGTTCCATCTCCTGTAAATAACCTAAGTTTCAATTTAGGTGTTTCTCCCACAAGAATCGTAATGTTCCGTATACTCTAGAGTATGCTTCCAGCTGTCAGGCTATTTAAAATGCAATCTGTGAAGTGTGTATTATCCATAACACATCAGAGTTCTGTCTGCAAGAAACCTTCAGTACGGTCCCTCTTCCGATAACCCGCATCATTACTTGCGCAATGGTTGCAGCGTGCGACGACATGTGTAACTTTCTTACATACTTCCTGATCGCAGGGACCCACGTTACTAATGGGGAACCGGCCGCGGTGGCCGAGCTGTTCTAGGCGCTTCAGTCCGGAACCGCGTGACTGTTACGGTCGCAGGTTCGAATCCTGCCTGGGGCATGGACGTATGTGACGTCCTTAGGTTAGTTAGGTTTAGGTAGTTCTAAGTTATAGGGGACTGATGACCTAAGATGTTAAGTCCGATAGTGCTCAGAGCCATTTGAACCATTAAAAGGGAGCGATAGTCTTTTATTATTATATTTTCTGACAACATCGATTGAGTAGTTTACGATTTCATTATCAGTTTTTACCAGTCAGTGGCCATCTTTGGTCTGTGAATTGATAAAAGGAGGATATAAAGAATCCTTTTACTTTCTACAATATCCAACAGGTACTTTTCTACGTAAAGATTAAAATTATATAACTATACGTAGACTCACATGCTGCAGCAAGCGGTTTCCGCTGCGTTGTCAATAATACTGAAGAATTCTAGGTTCTGTGACAGTCTGAGGACGTGCACTGCCTAGTCGCAACGACATTACGAAATGCTCATGTCGTTGTGTCAAAAAATATAAATATAAAAGTCAGTCATTTTGTCTACAAGACTTCCATCATGTCCCGAAGTGAGACCTATATTTCATTCTGTTATGAACATCGGAAATCGTCTGTTGTTCAGGCTGAAAAACGAATATGTTTTCCTTTTTGAAGATTTGTTTTCACACCTCATCACTAAGCCGCTTTCCTCTAGTGGCATAGCTACAGACGTAGCTATGGAGGACGATGGATTTCAAGTTGTATTCATGAACGTAGATTCTGCTTAGAACTCGTTGCACTATCTTTTAAGAATGCTGCGTTGACTGAGAGTGACAAGTAGTGGGGTGTACGACGCTGTTATTATTATAGCATACTATTTTAAACCTAGTAAATGAGACGAAACCTTAATGAAGGAAGAGGGACCTTTGATGCAGTTTGCTAATTTTCCATTTTACGCTACTGATTGCTGTTATCAATATTAAGACTTGGTGCAGAACGCCAACAATCATTGTACCCTAAGCTAGCTTCAGCGTCTTCTCAGCATTCCTAAATTTCGCTACCACTGGCTGTAGCAAAGCTGACGAGTTATGAGTATCCTTTCTTCCTCTTTCTAACTCGATGATCACCCTGAGTTACAATGTTTAACGATACACTGACTCGCCCCTATCTATTTCTTTCCATAAAACTAGTTTTACACTTCGATACTAGTTCGTATACTTTAGTCATGTGGTTTATTGTGATGTTGATGATGATGTTTGGTTTGTGGGGCGCTCAACTTCGCGGTCATCAGCCCCCGTACAAAGTCCCAGTTTTTACACAGTACATTTTCTTTTCACAATCCAATCTAGTCACTCACAAATGGTGGTGATGACGGAATGATGAGGACAACACAAACCCTTAGTCCCTGGGCAGAGAAAGTCCCCAAACCGTCCGAGAATCGAACCCCGGGCCCTGGTGGTTTACTGTGGCAAGCAGGTCCTGTTATCTGTTGTTTACGTCAACAGCCTAAAAATAACTTACGTATCGTACTGAGATTAAGGGTTTATAAAAAAATACAGTATACTAAATGAAATTTCTCAGGGGATATTCAGTAGCATTGTAAACTGAAATCTCTCATGTATTGGCTGTACACATGAAGTATGAAATTCTAACATGTGAGAGAAACGACCCGTTTGATTTGTCTTATATGGACGATGGACGATAGACGATTACTGTGAACTTTTCAGTAACTTTTGAGGCGATATTGCTCCACTGGCACCAATCCCACACTCAGAGTATCGGAGTTGTTGCTCTACCAGTGACGAGTCAGAATATATTCAGATACCTCTTATCTCTGTGCATTTTTAAATTAATTGTTCCCATTAACACCTCGCTTACTCTCTCAATGCATTATTAAGTTTAATTATTCCCTTCATTAACGATGGTGTTTCCATTTTTCGATAGCGACTACAGGTGCCTACTCATCCAAAAAAAAAAGGATTATTAAATAACGGTATTGCACTTTGCATCCTTTTAAATAACTTGTTTTTTCGATATAAACTTTTTAGTCACAACTAAATAAAACAACAGTACCCTGTTCAGTTGTTTGTGGAGGCAGTGCTTCACCGATTATTTTACCTTTTTGGGTTAATGGATGTATGTACAGGCGTGTGGCGTGTGGCGTGTGGCCTGTGCTCTGATAGCAATGTATAATGACTGCAATTTTCATGTGTCTCTCTATTCATGCCCGTATTGTGTTGAATCCGCATTGCTCTGACGCAAGTGTAGTATTTCCTGCATGCAGCGAAATCAACTCTAATTGCTTGTAGGGGACTGCCCTCGTCAGTAGGTCAATATAAAGACGTGCTATAATATTCAATGTGGGACTGTTTTTGGGCTACTACTCACCTATCAGCTAGTCTTCGATTACAAACTTACCAAAGTTTATTTGCAGTACTAAAGAATTTTGTAATACATAGAAAGATGTACAGCTCTGCAAAAAAAAAAAAAAAAAAAACTGACTCTTACAAAAGACATGGCCTGACGTACTCGTACGCACCGTTGTCGGTTAGGTGAATGATTCCGTGGGACAGAACGGCCACTAGAATGCACTACTGTTGTTCGTGTTTAGTTTCCGGGCACATATGGCGTAACATGTTCAGTGATCACTGGAAAGAAGCGAAGATGCCGTAAAGTCGTTTAAAAAGCGTTATCAGTACCTTTCAGAGTTAGAAACTGCATCAACGTGAATCTCCGTTTGGCTGGCTGTTGGTACAGGGCAATATCCAAATCAGTGGTACACTGAGATGCGAGAGTGGACAGATGTTGGACTGCTAGGGAAAGTGAGTGTGCGGATATTCGTCGTCAACGTTCAGGTTGACGACGCTGAGAAGCACAAGGGAGGCGTTCCGTATTGTATGCCAAACACATCGAAACTTCACATCTGCGCCTGGCGCGTGAGAACAAGGAAGGAACTACCTGCAATATTCTGTATAATCTTGCACTGTTTGATGAGGGCAAGCAACAGCCAGACTAGGAGATTGTCGACCTACTCCTAGTGTGCCGTTAAGACCACAACACAGACGGCTGCTTATGGAGTGGTGGAGTGACCAGGAGGCATGGACCGTTGATTAAAGGTGTCACATAATGTTCAGCAACCTATCGTGGATCGGAAGTACAGCGGATGACTATCGTCCGTGAATTGGGAGAAATCTCGTTCTTGAAATGTTTTGGAGAGATGGAGCGGTGTTGTTCCTTAGGTGACGGTGAGGAAAGCCGTCGAGAGTGCCTTCCGATCACAACCGATAGTGAGGGAAAAATGTCGGCATAAAGTCACAAATGTCCTGCTTCCACAAGTTACCTCTCATGTAATAGAATCGTGGTGCCCTTTTTCAACAGCACAATGCTTATCTAAGCGTAGTTCGCGACAGCATGAACTTCTGCATGACGTTGAGGTAGTCTTGTGGTCATCTGAATTTCCAGATCTGTCCCTGATAGAACATGTGTAAATAAGCTCTGACGTCAAATCAATCCGATTGCCAGCATCTAGGATATGAAGGACCAGGTCCAAAATTTCTGGGCCAGCTTGTTTCAGGAGAGGACACGGATTTACATCGGCCTTCCTATCAGACTTAGTGCGTAAATCGGACTCAGAAGGGGTGCTACTATTCGTAAATTCCTTCATACTCCTAAGGTCTTAATAAATGTGACTCTATTTTGTAATCACTGCAATAATATCCCATACCCCTCGATGCGTGACTTTTCATTTCTTCTCTCAATCTCGGTGCTTCATTTTTTATATAAGACAATATATAACAAAGACTGAAGATATTTAGATGCTGGAAGATTTATTGTAATACTCGTGTCAACTACCTGCGTGTGTTCGTTTTACGTAGCGTTTTCTTACCTGGCATTTAATGTGATACGACTTGATAAAAAATTGAGGAGTGCGAACCTGCAATGCATCGTTCCGTCGGTGTGGTCCAGCAGTAATTAACAAAGTTGTAAGCGCAAAGCAGGGATAGAATAGCTTAGTGAGGCGTCGTAAATATCACTCTATAGCATTTAATATGTAAAAGACTTCCTTTTGTCATCAGTCTTCTGACTGGTTCGGTACGGTCCTCCACGAATTCCCCTCTTGTTCCTTCTTTTTCATATCAGGGTAGCACTTGCCCACCTTCATCCTGAGTTATTTTCTGTCTTCCTCTACAGCATTCCTCCCTTACAGCTCCTTTTGTTACCATGGAATATATATCCTGACGCCTCGATACATGTCCTACCATGTTGTCCGTTCTTCTTCTTGTCAGTGTTTTTCACATAATTCGTTCCTCGCCGAATCTGCGGAGAACGACCTTATTTCTTACCTTACCAGTCCACCCAATTTCAACATCTCAAATGCTTCGATTCTTCGATTCTCTTCTCTTCCGGTTATTCCGCAGTCCTCGTCTAACTGCCATACACTGCTATGCTCCAAACCAACATTCTCAGAAATCGCTTCCCCAAAATTATTACCCATGTTTGACAGCACAAGACTTATCTTGGCCCTTTTTGACAATGCTAGTTTCCTTTGTGTGTTGTTCTTGCTTCGCCCGTCTTGTGTATTTTGCTGTCTACGTAAAGAATTCCTTAATCATCTAATTTGTGGTAAACTATTGTCATTCTTCTCGCTGTTCTCATTTCTGCTGCTAGACACACTTCCGTCTTTCTTCGACTCACTCCCAATCTATATTCTGTACTCATAAGACTTTTCATCCTACTCAGCTGGTCCTGTAACTCTTCTTCACTTCAGCGAATCTTAACACTGATATTCTTTCCAAGCCCTCTCTTGAACCATTCTTTTATTCCCGTCATTGCGTCTTCGATGTAGGGATTGAACAGCAGGGGCCAAGGACTGCATCCTCGTCTTACACCCTTTTTTTAATCCGTACACTTACTTCTCTGTCGTTCATTCTTATTGTTCCCTCTTGGCTCATGTACATATTACCCGTTCTTCCCTGTAGCTTACCATTATTTTTCTCAGGATTTCGAACTTCTTGCACCAGTTTACATTGTCGAACGCTTTTTCCAGGTCGACTTTTTTCAGTCTTGCTCCCATCGCCAACCGCAACGTCAGAACTTCCTCCCTGCTGCCTTTATCTTACCTCAAGCATACATCATATCTATTTGAGCCTCAGTTTTCCTTCCCGTGCTTCTATCCATCATTCCTGGCAGCAACTTGGATGCACGAGCTGTTAAACTGATCGTGCGGTAATTCTCGCACTTCTAGGCTCTTGGGAATTGTCAGGGTGATGTATTTTCGAAAGTATGATAGTATACCGCCAGATCCATGCATTCTACACACCATCGTGAATAATCGTTTTATTACCCTCCCCAACGATTTTAGAAATTCCAACTCAATGTCATCTATCCCTCCTGCTTTCCAAAGCTCTTCAAATTTTTGTATCTCCTCTACAATTTCGATTGCGCTCTTAATATTATCGCCTCTGCACCACTGAGAGAGGTGGCACTATGGTTAACACACTGGACTTGCATGCAGGATGACGGCGGTTGAAACCCGCGTCCGGCCATGCTTATTTAGGTTTCCTGTGATTTCCCTACATCACTTCAGGCAAATGTCGGGATGGTCCCTTTGAAAGGGCACTGCCGATGTCCTTCCCCCTCCTTCCCATATCTGAGCTTGCGCTCTGTCTCTAATGACCTCGTTGTCGACGTGACGTTAAACACTAATCTCCTCCTGCTCCTAGTTTCATACCTTCGAAGGTTGATTTGACTTTTCCATTCGCTGAGTCAGTCCTTACGAGTATCATTTCATTCTCGATTTCTAAAAGTTTTTCATTTGGCCAATTCGCCTAAGCTTCCCAGCACTTTCTGTTTATGGTCCCGTCGGAGGTTCGAGTCCTCCCTCAGGCATGAGTGTGTGTGTTTGTCTTTAGGATAATTTAGGTTAAGTTGTGTGTAAGCTTAGGGACTGATGACCTTAGCAGTTAAGTCCCACAAGATTTCACACGCATCTGAAGATTTTTTGAACTTTCTGTTTATTTCATTGCTAAGCGACTTGTGTTTCTGTAAGCCTAAATTTCCATGAACAATTATGTATTTCCTTCTTTCGTCTGTCCACTGAAGTATTTTTTCCGCTAACCATGGTTTCTTCTCGATTACTGTTCTTACACCTATGTTTTTCTCTCCAACTTCTGTAATTGCGCTTGTTAGAGTTGTCCATCTCTCTTTAACTGAGTTGCTTGCTGAGATATTCATCAGCGTAGTATCCATAGCCTCAGAGAACTTCAAGCATGTCTCTTTATTCCTTACTACTTCCGTTTTCCACATCTTTGCTCATTGATTCTTCACGACTAGTCTCTTAAACATTAGCCTATTCTTCATGATTACAAAATTGTGAACTGAGTCTACATCTGCCCGTGAGTATACTTTCCAATCCAATGACTTATTTTAGAATCTATGTGACCATGACGCTAGCTAACTGATATCTTCCTGTATCTCCCTGGTTTTCTCCAAGTATACTTCTTCCTCTTTGGTTTCGTGAACGTAGTATCTGCTATTACCATCTGAAATTTATTGAGGGCACAATTAGTTTTCCTCCCTTTCTTTAAAAATGAACAGACCGCCATTCGACTGTACGGTTGCTTATTTAATTACGCTTCAGGTTTCGGCCTTTTATGCCAGTTTCAAGTGATCAAGTTTATGCTATTAACATGTATTGCAGGACATCAAGCTCAAAATTTGTTATCAATTAAGAAAAATATTCGTTCCCCTCGAAATTCCAGGTGCAAAATCATCATCTTGTAAAAATATCAATAAATAATAGTGGGGGCATTGATTGTCATCATCTTGTACAAACGTCCTTAAATAATAGTGGGAGTATTGACCTTTTTACAGGATGATGATTTTGTATCTGGCATTTTGTGGGGAGCGAATACTTTTCTTAATTTATAGTCAAGATTGAGCTTAATGTTCTGTAGTATATGTTAATGGCATAAACTTAATCTTTTTAAAATGACATAAACTGCCGAAACTTGGTTCGTAATTAAATAAACAACAATATAGTCAAATGATGGTGTGTCAATTTAAAAAAATATTGTGTGAGTGTTGCTTAGCAATGTCAAAAACACTCTTCCTCTTCCTTGATTCCCATTACCAAACCCATTTTCTCCCGTAACCTTTCCTTCTTCTCCTTCCCATACAACCGCATTGCCTTCTCCCATGACCATTAGAATTTCATCTTTCTTTACGAACTGAATTACCCGTTCAATGTCCTCATATAGTTTCTCTATCTCTTCATCTTGTGATTCTTCATGTATCCCTGAAGTATCGTTGTCGGTGTTGGTTTGCTGTAGATTCTAATGAAAGCAATCCTATCACTGTCCACAGTAACACAATCTCCACCCGAACTTCCTCACAATAACTCCAGTCATAAAATTTTCTGCTTGCGTTGACATTACCTTATACTAATCTGACCAGAAACCCTCGCCTTCTGTTCACTTCACTGACACCCACCGTATCTAGACTGAGCCTTAACATTTCCCTTAGATTACCACGTTTAACTTCTGATATTCCAGGCCCAGGGTCGTAGGACGGACAAAAACATTTACAACTATGGCTTCTCGAGAGTCGAGTAGCTCGGTGAGTTCCAAGTGCGGTTTCCATGAAGATTTTACAACTAACACGGTAGTAACTAAAGCAGATCCTTAAAACTAGATGGGAGAACGAATTCTTACTGATTTTTACAAGCAATTCTTAAACGACTAATCAGTGTTTGCAACAGTCCCCAAGATTCCATCTGTCAGTTTCTGGCTCTTTATTTGGCAAGGTAATTCACTTCATTTTACAATTGTCAGTGGAGCGAACTGTCATGTTGTGAATATATTTTATCGTGTACGCGTGGTAAGTCCAAGAAAAAGGTGTGGATGGGAGTCCAAACGAAAATATGTTACGACCACCAGAAGTGACGTTAACCACTACAAAGTAATTGCGGTGAGGGAAAAGAAACATAATTCTACAACAGAGACATAATTTCCACTTCAGACACACAGTGTACACTATTAAACAGCTGTCAGTATCAGATGTACGGAATATTTTTACATAATTGCTTTTTGTAGCTCCGTGTGTGGTTGGGTTCGCCAAGTGGTTAATTTCATTTTTTTCTGTTAATAATTAACAATTAACCACAACAGACATGTTTACTATCTCACATGTTAAACTGCTGAGACTAATTCAGAGCCGGCCGTTGTGGCCGTGCGACTCTAGGCGCTTCAGCCTGGAACCGCGTGACCACTATGGTCGCAGGTTTGAATCCTGCCTCGGGCATGGATGTGTGTGATGTCCTTAGGTTAGTTAAGTTTAAGTAGTTCTACGTTCTAGGGGGTTGATGACCTCAGATGTTAAGTCCCACAGTGCTCAGAGCCATTTAAACCATTTCAGCTAATTCAGACAGTGATTACCAGCGCAGAA
This sequence comes from Schistocerca gregaria, assembly GCF_023897955.1. Lineage (NCBI taxonomy): Eukaryota > Metazoa > Arthropoda > Insecta > Orthoptera > Acrididae > Schistocerca > Schistocerca gregaria. The sequence goes on from NC_064926.1 coordinate 430,302,581, forward strand.
CGCAACCTAACTGCATGTCTACCTCACATGCTACAGCAGGAAATCCCCAATGCTGATCACTAAAACCAGTTAAGTCTAGATGCCTTGCGTCTGATAATTGTTTCAACGTCAAAACACATAGTGGACGAAGTAAAGCCTATGCTGTTGATCCGGTATTTAATAATATTTTTCGTTTTTATTTTCACACTAAAATCGCAAAACATAGTTCATGAGAGTAGAAATTGTTACGATGACACTGAAAAACAGACGATCTTCGTTAAAACGTTATTATATTATAAATCCAGTCACGGACCACAAATGTTGTTAAATTCGGTCGACGATGACCTACTTCAGTCCTGAATAAATGCAGGTTAGTAGATGGTCATGGTTGACTGAAATTAATAGCAAGTTTTGTCTGTGACTGGATTTATAATAAAATAAATAATTCATGGTTCGCTGGAGAATCTTCTTTAGGTAATGTCGCAAATAGTGATTCGTTAAAAGTGTGACACCTTGTAGAATCCAGAAGGTTACCGATAAATATGTGATCTTGAACGGAAATGCACTGTGGAAACATTCACTACTCATCATTGTTGATGTACATTGGTTTAACCATCTGAGGAACTCTATGGGAAGGGCGGAGCTGTTCACGAAGTAATCCTCCAGTAAACGTAGTGAAGGTGCTGTAGATTAAAAGGTGCCTCGTCGTTAAAAAATAATTATAGGAAAGAATTCTGACTGGTCGTTACTTCACCGGCTTCTGTTTTCACTACGGCTACAGCGTACAACATACAGCGAGAACCTGTTGCTTCGAACAGAGACAAAGATGTACAGAATTGCAAAACATGTAATCAATTAAAAAAGGAAAAAGATTACACTAGTGAAGGAAGCACGGAAGGAAACCGCATATGCATGGATGGAGATCGTACGTGTCTTTGTAGGAGGTGCTGTTTGATTTGCTGGAAGCGAGTGATGGAAACTACAGTAGAGATAAGTAATGGTGTTCTGAATGGATTTTACTTCCGTTTCTTCCGAATACGAACCGGTGTCATAATAGCTGCTTCGACGCGTTCAGCATAAAACAGGAAACGTCAACGATCTGCAACGAATTCGCTGAAGAAGTGCGCTGTATCCGTGGAAAAGCTTACGCATACTGGGGGCGGATGTTTGCGACGCGAAGGTGCTCCGGTTTCTCGCTATAAAATTCTTGGCAAGCTGAGCTGTCTGCGGCTGTAGGAATAACCTGTATCATTCATGACGCGGACGGCACAAGGCTAATTTTGTATCGACGGGGAAGTGAAAACGAGGAGTTGAGCGGTAGGTCTGGTAACGTGTTACAACACGGCTAACAGATTATTCTTTTGGAATCTATGAATTTATTAATTGTTACGGTAAGATTCATCTCATACCGTAACGTTTACGTGTGAGGATCCATTCACAGGTGTTTCTCTGACACCTCTCTATTTAATAGATTGGCCTGAAATCAGTCGACGTCAGGCTACGCCACTGCACACGTTAACTATGCTGATTATAGAGGTGCGCAGTTGTTTGTAATATTCATTCTTGGGTGCTTACCCCTGTTGAATAGCTTCAGCTATTTAAACGGAGCTCAACCAAGGACCTGCGCAAAGTCGGACGGACGTATCGATGGACTGTTGGACTTGTTGAGCACAATGTATCGGTGATGTGTCGCTGCTTTCACCAGCGGTCGGTGGAAGGATCTCACAGCTATGACCAGGTCCCAGACGTCTACGTAATGTAGACACACGCGTTATGCCGCGTGGCGATATAGTGGCCGACATTTTTTAGGGACGAGATCTTGGCACATGTCGCAACTGCTGTATCGTCAGCAGGATTAAGATCACATGTGTCTTTGGTCAGGGCTATCACTGGCACCACGACACCGCCACTCATGGCTACTCCGGTATCTTGGGAGAGTTGACTGCAGACTGGAAAGGTGGTCTGTTGTCTTGATGAAGACATGAAGACAATAGGTTCTGCCTGCAAGCGAGTTATGGACATACCTGTGTATGGCCTAGACTTGATGAGCTGCATGTTCTAGAGGGCATTCACTCATGAAACATGGGTCCCATCCCAGGCTTCATGGTGGGGTGTTGGATGGAGAGGGATGGAGGAGAGGGGGGGGGCGTAGGATCAGTTACAACTCGCGACTGCATTTTGTGCTTCTCCAGGGTAAAGTACCTATTGAAACAGTACCCGCTACACTGCACAGGCAGTTATCCCCGTGATACTGTCATTTATTTGACCGGAGAGTGCTGTGCTGCGATCCAACATGCACTTTGTGGTGGGAAACAACTACTCTGGTCAGCGAGACCACCAGATATCTCGCCAATTGAACTCGTGTGGGACTCGTTGGCCTCGGTCTGTAAGAACCGTTCCCGAATTGCAACAATAGACGCAAGATGCTTGGGACAGTCTGTTACAGGATGTCCTTCGTGCATTTACGGTCACTTGTATTAGAGAGGGTACTCGGTCTGAATTTGTTAATACTTTTACAATGGCTAACTACATGTTACCTCACTTGTCAGTAACATGATCTTGTTTCCAGTTTTCTGACAGTGTGTTATCGACATTATATTGCTTCGGTATCGAGATTACATTATATATTTAGCTGATCATTTACGGCCGGCCACCATGGCCGAGCTGTGTTAGGCGATTCCGTCCGGTACCGCGCTGCTGCTACGGTGGCAGGTTCGAATCATTTCTCGGACATGGATGTGTGTGATGTCCTTAGGTTAGTTCGTTTTAAGTGGTTCTGGGTCTAGTTGAGTCATGACCTTAGATGTTAAGTCCCATAGTGCTTAGAGCCGTTTGAACCATCTGATCATTTATGTGGTAGATATTCTGAAGATTTCCACTATTTTCCTGGATACTACCCAACATTGCAGCTATACAGTGAAGGACACTGAAAGATACCTCAGCTAGGAACCTTAGTTTAAGTATGGATATTATTATTAACATCTGCAAGTACCATCAACATCCATACATTAAAAGATTACTTTATTGATTGGCTCGAAAGATTGACGTCACAAGTTGTTGCAGAATTGTGCTTCAGACGCCCTATTTGCCAACTTCTTTCCATAATTGAGGACGTACGTGTTTTTAACTGATAACTTCAGTTCAGCGCTCCACTTCTCTCTTTACAACTTGTTAGCTTTATAGTGTGTGTATTGAGTGTCGAATTCTTTGAATTATTGTACTGCTTCTTGCCCACTTAATATCATTGATTGCTGTATGGCGTGTGCAGGGACAAAAATAAACGCATCATCCTTTAATGGGAAGATCATCAAGAAGTTTTTATGAGGTACATTTGTCTGTGTTTGTGACAAATGACACGTCAGTGACATTTGATCGTCCTACACACTTTCATTACTCTCACTTCAAAGGGCAACATCACTGCCGTATGTTGTCCTTTGCTCTTAAAGAACCATTTTATTCTTTTACTCATTTCGCACATAAACCTTATTCTCACTAGTTTAACAGTTGCAAAAAAAAAAGTTGTTATATAATTAAAACTAATTGCTCACTTGGATGCATAACTGAGAAATTGCACGTCCAAGGTCCACAGCGACTACAGCGGACTACGAATAACCTCAGTTTCCGTAATATTTCAGTTGAATTTAGATTTCTTACAACATATACCACTAACAAAAGATGTATTTCTGTTGGGAAATACTTATTTTTTAGGCATTAAAAACACTTCATACGGATCATTAATTAGCTTTAGTATCTGCGGACGAATCCAATAAACGTGTTCAGTTCTCTGTGTAGGCTCCAAATTACATCAGAATTTACTGGAAGACAGGAGTAGCCTCCACGTGCTTCCTAACGACATAATGGGATTTGTCGGGGGCTGCTTCATTAAACTGATCCAACGCACCTAATATGTGATGGTGATTTGCATATTACATCACACTAATTACACCACATGTCAGAGGGACGCTGCTACTGCATACGACACAGGATGTCAAACTACCTCGATACAAGGAAAGGAGAACACTAAACAACTATACTTCAATTAATAGTCAATAAATTTATCTTGATTCGATAATTAATTCACTAATATTCGACACAGGATTATTATACTACTATAAACACACACACACACACACACACACACACACACACACACACACACATGTATTATCAAGTTACTGAAATAATAATAAGTTTTCCAAAAAAGCATTTATTTTTATTTTTAAATCTTCTTCTTGCACAGTTTGACGAACAACTGTAAATAACATTTAAATACCAAAAGTACCGACAATCTGTACAGTGACATCATGAAATTACATAGTATACCTAGACGTATAAAGAGTCGCTTTTCTCTGTCGCCATAAATGAATAGGCTAAATGGTCGGAAAGAAACATACTCTTTCAAGCCGAAGGGCGTCGAACCAGCTGCAGCAGGGTCTAACATATGTGAACCACCAGAAATTCCAGGTCGCATATCGGAAAGGTAAACTTTTATGTTTATTAAACTTTGTTTCATAGAGCGTAACAGAAGAAAAAGAGAAGTAGGTTGATAGAAGATAAGAGAACATTGAACAGCTAATTAAATATGTGAAGGAAGATTATATTCGGAAAAACATGAGGGGAGAGGAATGTGATAATAGGGGATAAAAAAGAAGAGATAATTACGGGAGAATATGGACTTCGTGGTAGGAATGAGAGAAGAGGAAGCTTAAATAAGTTCTCCTGAGTCACTATTTAAAAATCACAGGAGTACGAGGGGAGACAGGAAAACTCCAGCTGGACTACATCGTGGTAAAAGAGTTTCAAATCGGATAATCGACTGTAAGGCGTATCCACGGTCATTTGCAGGGCTCTATCGTAGTTTAGTAACGACGAAGAGTAGAAGAATTACATTAGAATGACTTGCATTAGAATGAATTTTGAGAAAATCGCGGGAAGAATCGACAACAGGCAGTCCGCTTGAAGAATATTGGACATCCATGAAAAGGGCACTCACTGTAATAAACAGACAGACTTATTTAATTCAGATTGACCTCAAAAAAATATTACACTATTTTTAGGTATGTAGATCATACCCTCATGTTGGTAGATGGCAACCACGCTTATATCTAAGATATCCACAAAAAACTAAACCAACTACACTCTAAAATTAAATTCAGTATGGAAACTGAGAAACACAATGTCATGAACTATCTAGACCTCACAATGTCAAAGATGATACTCGACACACATTTTATTTCTATAGAAAGAATACCACTTCCGACAACATTATAAATGCCAATTCCTATCATCCAGTGGCTCATAAACTAACATTTCTCCATTCAATAATGAATAGATTAAACAACCTACCATTAGAAAAGCCAGCAATTCAAAAAGAACTTAACGAACTTCATTATGTGGCATATACAAAAGATTTTGATTACAACTTAATCAGAAAATTATACTAGAAATGTAAAACATCAAAGCAGAACACCATACATAGAGGAGGTGCCAAACTCGAGAAATATCACCGACACACAAAATAAGATTCGTACCAGCAGTCCATCTTGATACAATTTCGAAAAGGATTAATGCACTTTTTAAAGCCACAAATATTCAACTAGCCTTTCGAACTAATAATAAACTTCCACTAAAATTATATTCCGCCACTACTCGAAATGTGATAAACAAGGCATATATAAAGTCACATTTGACAGCGGTAATAGCTTTTACATTAGGACAACAGAAAGAAATTTTAGCGTGAGGCATAAAGAAGACATTAGAGAGAGTGAATATAATCAGTCCAGCATCTTTCTACACTTGAAAAATCAAAATCACACTGCTGATACCGTCGAAAGTGCACTACAGATTGTGCACAGAGTGCCAAACGATTTGCAGTGAACATTCTTGAGGAATTAGAAATCTATATGTAGATGAGAAAATACCCACTAAAAACACTTCATTGAACTTTTAGAATACGAAAATGGATTAATCGCAAGTAATGGTGGCAACAATAAAAGACAATCATAACATATTTTAGTTTATAAAATAATATCGCTCTTCATCTGCACAATCTTTCTAAACATTTAGCGTCGTAAGAGGAGAACTGTCAAACTGCTGTACTGTCGTAATTAACATTGTATTTTCATCATCTTGACATCATTTACCATCTTATTAAAGCTGTGACAGTTATAAAACAGTCCACTAATGACGTAATATGGACGTCATATAAATCTATACGTGAGTACAATGCAGCTACTTTAATATGAATTACATTGGCATCCATATCAATTGTCACCAAAATTGTAACTGTAGGTACTAGAAAATGGCCATAAAGCCGAAACAGTTTGTCATAAATAAAGATTAATTACTATAAACAACTATTTGGTATACCTACTCTAATAATCATGTAGTTATGCTGCTGGCTCTAAGGAAGAAAAAAATAGATCATTTTCCAGGACCTCTTTAAATGAATTAAGAGTGTGATGAGCAAATGATATGGACTGAAAATTAGCTGATGAAAGATATGAGTAATGTGACGTACTGGAAATGAGATTAGGAATAAACTTAGCATCAAAACTAGTGACTATGACGTAGAGGAGGCCGCTTCTGCCTTGTAGGCAGCACTCAACTGTTGGGAGCAGAACTTGGTATTTATTTACCAGTGGATCTGACGGATCAGGCCTGAGTATAGTGTGATGACTCGCCGTGAGTGAGTGAGCTCACGCTGAAGTCAGAACTGTAGAACTCAACGTATTTGTTGACATGTATTAATGTATGTGGGCAACGGCCTTGCCGCAGTGGATACACCGGTTCACGTGAGATCACCGATGTTAAGTGCTGTCGGGCGTGGCCGGCAAATGGATGGGCGATCATCCAGCTGCCATTTGCTGTTGCCATTTTTCGGGTTGCAGACAGCCTCGTGATGCCAAGTGAGGACCTACTCGACCGAATAGTAGCGGCTTCGGTCAAAGAGAACTATCATAACGACCGGGAGAGTGGTGTGCTGATCACATTCCCTTGCAATCCGCATCCCCCACGAGGATGACGTGAAGGTCGGATGGTCCCGATGGGCCACTTGTGGCCTGAAGACGGAGTGCTGTTAATGTATGTAAAACTGCGTAATATTTTATTTATAAATATATTTATGAACTTAGTGAAACCTCAGTGTGTGGATTTTATGACATTTATCTAGATATGGCGTTAACATAAAAGTTTTCCGTCAATATACGAGCACCTTTCCAGTTTCATATAACCCTGGATACTTTTAGCACACTCACGAGCACCAAGGAAACCTACGTGCCGTGAAATGATGTGAATTGTAAAAGAAGAACGAAAAGAAGTCGAAGAACAGGAAATTAGCCTCACTATGGATCCAGTATAAATGCATTAAATATAATTTGTCACGTTAATTTCCGTTTACAATTATCACTATGCTGTTGCTCATAGTCTACGTCTCGCGTAATCCGTGCACGTACAGATTAATGCCGACAATCTTCATTTCCGTCTACCATCATCGAAAGGAACAGACAGTTGGGAAGGGTGGTTTTTTTCTGGAGGAGAGGGGATACTGGTACTCAGTGTGTAACGGTGGCTTGTGGGCTGCAAATGGAACACCAACTTCATTACGTTGCGTAAGTATAGCCTCTTGTGGCCTACTCACATTTGGCGCACTGAACTACATTTAGACGTGAGGATATTGCTATTTTCGCGTCTTCGGCGAAAGAAAAGGTAAGCTGGATGTGGGCCAGTCAGAGTAGCGTGGCGCAAGTAGGCGCAAACTTCTTGTAGGCGCTCGTTTAAAGACGGCGGGTGCTTCAGCTTTACGGGTAGCGAAGTGCAGTTGCGAGAAGGCTTAAAACGGCGCGACCGCCACCCCGGTGGCCCGCGGAACAGAAGCGCCCGCCCGCGACAGCCACTCTGCGCCACCTATATATAGCGAGCTGCGTGGGTGGAGGCGGCGCAGCGGCAGGTTCACGGCAGTTAGCGGCTTCAAAGGCGGCGCCGAGCTTCCTGCGGCCGAGACGTAAACAGCCGCATTAAGTGCTGTTCGGGCGAGCAGCTTGCAGCTGCTAGCCGCTAGCAGACCGCTCCGCCCTGTAGTTAAGCTCTGGGCACAGCGCAGAGCGTCTGTGGAGGCCGCAGATGGTCCTCCTGCTGCGGCGAGTACTAACCGGCAGACAGCTGTCTGAAACGTGAAAGCGGCCTCGGCATGTTTTACCGTATCGTACTAATTCTTAAAACACAGTGGTTATAGGGAGGGAGAGGAAGGGCTACTTCTTTCCCTTTTCAGCCACCCCGAATACCTGCAGTGCAGTGTCTGAGACACTTCGTTGACGATGAACAGCCCCATTCAACTAAAAAATAAGTCACAAACTGTTATTCGACATCAGCTGTAGAAAGTTTCAGAACGAATTGAAATTTGTGCTGGACCGGCAGTCGAACCTGAATCTCCCGCTTGTCGCAAGCGATGGCCTTAAAAACTTCCGCTATCCGAGCACGCCCAAATCTCCATTTTTCTTCGCTGCTACTGTCCCTGTGCTAGCAGTATAATGTCTTTAGTGTTTTCAGCGCCTCACCTGATATGGCACTCAGGGTAATATAGTGCGAGCACAAGGGACAGTAGACAAAGGGGGAAATGGAGGTTGGAACCGCTCCTGGAAGCATGCTCTGATGGCCCAAGAGGTTAAGGCGACTGCTCGTGACAAGCAGAAAATCTGGGTTCAAATCCCGGTTTGGCAAAAAATTTCATTGGTTCTGAAATATTCTATAGATGACACAGAACCAGTGTCGCATTTTGCGAGTTGGTTTTTAACTGTATGCGGCTGTTGATAGTCAACACAGTATCTAACACTGCACTGCAGTATTTGAAGCCATAGTGAGGCAACAATGAGAGAAAACAGTCTCGCCCTCTGTGGAATCAATGAAATACAATTCGAGCACAAAGGGGAGTAGACAAAAGGACAAATGGTATTTGGGCCTCTCCTGGAAATATGCTCAGATTTGCGTTGTGGTTAAGGCGACAAGAAGCACGATATCCACGTTTTAAGCCCCGTCCAGCACAAATTTTCATCTGAAATATTCTACAGCTGATGAGGAATCTTAAGCGTAGTTGCAGAGTTCATCAGCTGAGTAAGTCTCAAATAACTTTGAGTACCACTTGTAATGATACAGATGTATAACTACTACGATTTACCGAGTCTTACCTTTGCTGGAGACAAGTCATAGGCGATATGGGGATGCCTCATCAACTAGAAAGTGGGGTGAGCTTCCAATGCGTTGACTGTCGATATGCCAGACCGTGTTATCGAGTGAACGAGTTTGGGGGCGGATTCCATTAATGCGAATATGGGTGTGTAGTTTTTATGCTACGAATAGTGTCGTGCAAAATAGAACAATATGTTTTTGTTGCTACCACTGAAAAGAAGCAGGAATGGCACTGTGTAACTCGAGGGATGATGTGAATAGTGTAATCTGGATATATTTAGTGTGGTCTTTAGGTTGTCTCAGTTATTACAGTGCGTAAGTTGACAGGTAATGCTGTCAACAATTAGTCCGATGCCGAACTAATACGACTGCAAACTCCAAATCAAAAATCATACTGAGTAAATGAACAGATAATAAAACCTTCAAACGACTGGACAAATTACATACTTCTGGGTAAGGCGTTGTAGTTTCAGAATGGCGCCGATAACTTTTCCGATCCAATCTCTTCCAGTCTGCACTTCTGCCAGGATTGTGTTGTCGATAAAAATCCTTTATTTCTTCCTTCCTTTCTTGCTGCCATCTGTAGCTGGATCTGTTTATTAACATTTTTAAAGGAATAAATTCTTATCGAATCAGTTAAAAATATCCACCTGCATCCTTCTCCACAAACAAATAACTTACATGACCACATTTCTCTCTGTCAGTCATTAACCCTTTCAGACCTGAATATTTTATGGAAGAAGGAAAATTTTTCTTCATGTGATAATGCTCTCAGGAGATTTTTAAATGATTTTAGATGCAAGATTTATACAAAAATGTGTATCCATTTTCAAAACACAAGTCATACACATGCCTTCATTTTATGAACTAAATAAACTAATTAAGAAATATTCTCTGTTGTAATGAACATAAAAATTATCATGCAAAATAATAACAACATTCAATTATACAGTGGAATATAGCGAACCAACCACATCCGCGTATGCTGGTGGCCATGAGCTGCTGCGCGCTGTTACATTGACTGGCTGATATATTCATAGTGATGCACAAAGTTGGCAGCACTTGCGCGTTATCAAAATGTTTGACGTTCACAAATCGTTAGATATCAACTGGGAAAAAATATTTCTGTTGCAATTGAGATACAGTGAAATTTAATGTACGCAGTAGTCGCCAGAGGTTCTGAAAGCTTTTACGCAAATGCTTTCATCCTCTGACAATTATTCTTCTATCTATTTCCATTTCTGAATGATCGACGCCACTTCTTTACACCTCCCTTCATTACTTGTGTTCCATTACCTTCCCTCTCTGTTCCTGCCCCATGTTCTCTCACATACGGTACTGCATGTAGCCGCAGTTTAAATCTAACTGATTGTAAAATATTTTTGTTGTTCCACTTTTAATGAAGTGACAAACTATTTTAATACCACACACGTTACCTTTCCCGCGTGCTAGATTAAATAAATCACTAAATAAAATAAACAAATAAAACCAGGAAGTGAATAAGACAGGGAAGGTGAAGCTACCTACTGCTGTGGCACCTCGTAACAGATACAAAAGAAAATTATTCTCTGACGATCCTGTTCAGGTAATGTATGTACGCTGAGTCACATTACATATTTTAACACTGATATGGATATTGACTTTACTGGTTTGGCAAAGGATGCGATATTCGATATAACAAAGAAAGAAACAAGTTTTCCAGCGCCTTTAAAAGACATTGTCATAAGTGAGTCACATGTGCACTCATCTCCGTAACTTTGCCGTGGAACGACTTAAGTTTTCATTACCAAGAAGCTACGGTTTCTCTGACGTCTGTATAGGTGGCACCCCTGCAGGTCCTCGAGCGGGAGTTAGGTGTACGCCCAGCTCACACTAGAATTCCGCCATGTTTCGTTAACACCCCTGTTGAAACTTCCTGGCAGATTAAAACTGTGTGCCCGACCGGGACTCGAACTCGGGACCTTTGCCTTTCGCGGGCAAGTGCTCTACCAACTGAGCTCCCGAAGCACGACTCACGCCCGGTACTCACAGCTTTACTTCTGCCAGTATCCGTCTCCTACCTTCCAAACTCGGTCGGGCACACAGTTTTAATCTGCCAGGAAGTTTCATATCAGCGCACACTCCGCTGCAGAGTGAAAATCTCATTCTGGAAACACCCCTGTTGTTTTGTAACAGAATTTTGTTTGTTGTTTATGTCATAAGCTGATATGGCATATTATACTGCTGGTCGTAGTTTTGGCCAAAGTCTATAACATGGATTAGCGTCCCAGCAGTAAAGACATTTTCGAGTTAAACATTTATTCTACTTTAAGAGGCCTTGCATTTTGTCTAATTCTGTTTGTGAGTAGTTTGTCAAGAAAAAATTGCTTTTTCCTGCGCTACTCGTGTATGTGTTTCCTAGGTTGAGGTATCTTTAATTGCGTGTTAAACTCGAACTAAATATACTAGTCCTTGCGTGCACTCGTGGAGCATGTGTTTTCTAGGTTTAGGTGTCAGTACAGCTTTCATTGTCGGTTAACTTTAACCACGAAGATTCACCTTCACTTGCACTTCTGATGCATGAACGCTCTGGCTGTAGGTATCTTTGTTATTTTTCATTATTAGTTAAGATTAAACTTCCATGTGTGCCTTGTACTTTAGTTAATTCAGTAAATTTTACTCTGTTAAGAGTGGTTCTAAACGGGTTCAGTCATGCTTAGAGGCCGTGTTTATCAATGATAGCCCATATGATGACTATTTATTAGGAAGGACTTCGTCTTCGTTAAAAATCAATTGTTATGTTAATTATTGCTTTTGTATTATGCGAAGCGCCATCTGTTGGTCACTTAAAGCACTATTTTCTTTTTTTGTCTGTTTTAATATAACATCGTATCATTTCAAGCATGTGAGTCAAGTTTTATCTCTCTACCTACATTATTCCATAAAGTACTCAACTTTCAGATTTATCGGACTCTCGGGTTACCCTGTATTTTCATCTCAGTAATCAAGAATACTTATTTCTCTGCACTGATCTTGCACGTCCTACATAGCTACAGCGCTGTAACTTTTCTTGGTTAAACGATTTTTATTGCTGTTTCGTTTTTCATCTCAATATGACTTGACACCTAACAGAGAATTTCAAGTAATGGTTACAACCTGCCGAGCGTTCTTGTCACACAGCAAGATATTTCAAACGCGCCAGTTTTCATTTACTTTCGTTCGATGGCGTACTGTGAATAAGTGGAGATCTTGCTGTTTAGGTAGAGACAGCGAAGCTATGCTCTGAAAGAGATGAACGGATCGGCGGAGCAAGGGAAGGGAGTCATGACAAAAAAACAAAGTGTGGTAGTGGGAAGAAGCGGAGACCAAAAAGAGAGATAGAGAGAGAGGGAGGGAGAGAAAAGTGAAAAGGCTTTTCTGCGAGTATTGAAGAGCAGGACAGCCGTGAGAGAGAGAGAGAGAGCCAGGCAGAATAATGAAAGGAACGCCTGGGATTACAGGTCACAAAAAATTTTAGCGAGACCTGCGTTTCGAAATCTCCCCGCAGGCGGAATCCCCAAGTAATCAATGTCTCGAGTCCCGATACTTGCTTGCGTTTCTTCCAGCTGGGGGCTGTGTGCAAACAAGGGTTCCTTACGACTCATTTTGCTCTGTCAATACCCTTTTCGCAGGTAGGGCACTTTCAGTAAACAAGTGACGGGTACACGAGGACAGACTGGGCACGGTACCGCCGGCAGCGCAGGATAATTCTGCCGTGTTGCGACTGCGAACTGCTGCTGCGTTCGCACAATGAAATGTAAAGAACACCGCCTGGCCTTTCTTCCTCTATGTGCACGAGTGAGTGTGTAAGTGTGCATGTGTGTGTGTGTGTGTGTGTGTGTGTGTGTGTTTGTGTGAGTGGAAGAGGGAGAAAGGGATGGATATACAGAGCGCTTCGACTGTTGGGTCAACCGGAACGCGCTCTACGTTTTCAGAGCTAAGCCAGAGTGTAATGAAATACACAGACGGTGCACTAAAGGCTGGTTGGTTCCACTTATGTACCGTTCCCCTACCTCTGACCTTTCCGTTACTTTTGCAGGCACCCGCGACCTTTGCGAACGAAATATCTACGCATCCCACAGGACTGAGAGAAACGACTTGATGACATTGTCTGTTACAAATACTTGTCACGTTATCATAATGCTGTTAGTAACGGATAAATTTTGATCATGACGCAAAAAGCGTGCTTGTGTTGTGTTTTGTGTGTGTGTGTGTGTGTGTGTGTGTGTGTGTGCGTGTGCGTATACGTGTGAGCATTTGCGTGAGCGCGTGCGCGTGCTGTCACAAATCGACACGAAAGTGTCAAATTCAATAATGAAAGCAGCTGTCATACCCTCCCTCGAGTATATGAGTGTCCTTTAAGCTTCTACTTCCGGGAGACGTGGAGGCGTGTGGGCCCCGGATCAAATCCTCCCTCCATATTAACGACGGCCAGCCTTCATGTCTTTTAGGTGGTTGGCCGCAACCGACACGACGAATACCGTGCTGGTACTCACGTCCCGCCTAAATTACACGATTCGCAAACAATTAGTTGGAAAGAAAGAATGCTTTCGAGAGATTCAGTATGGATGCTCATTTGCTTAGAACAAACCATAGGACTCCGACTTTCACGTCTGGTGTGAGATTGCTGTATAACGGTGAGAAGGGCAGGTTCCTCGACATTCCAGAAGGGATAGAGATCTTTTACCATCACAAATATGTTAGGTGCTACCTGATTAATGATCTGGTCATTATAAACACTGCTTGGTTAGAAGCAGTGAAAAATACGACGCATAGGGTACGAAATAGGTCCTGACTTCTTACCAATATGTAGCAGCTAGTGACGTGAGCAGTCGCTGAAGTAAATCTGTACGAATACTGTGGTTATAATAATGAACCTACGTAACTATTTCTATGTTGCGTTGATACAGATACGAGTATATTGCTGTCACCAGAAAATCAGTACCTTATTTTAATTGTACAAATTATTAAATAATATGTATGAAGTGGCGCTGACATCATTGATCTTTACACCCGTTACGGATTGGCAAATCTCTCCAACGATCTATCTTGGTGACGTTTGGCGTCATATATGAACCATTCAGAAAGTAATAGGTGACACATACTACCTCACGACGTTTAAAATAAAAGTATAAATGAAAAAATACTCAAATCAGTTTCAATAGTCAGAGAAGGCATCATGTGCTTCCTAGCAGTTTGCAAATTTTTTGGGAAATTTTCTGAAATCGATTTTACCTATGCTTTCAAAGATTAACAAAGTAAGTTGTTAACAATGAGTATATCTGACATTTTCTACTGTCAGCTGTTAAATATAGCTGTAAGTCATAGCAGCAACGTCAGTATTTAACTTTATTTTTTTTCCTGTGCTAGATTATAAATTTCAAAAGCGACCATAACTGCTTTACTATGAAGTTTGTATATTATCATACAGAGGATGTCACACAAAGGCTTTCTTTATTGCGCAAAAGTCTTTAATAAAATGATCAACATGTGAAGACTTACTCGGGTATGTGCACTACTGGCCATTAAAATTGCTACACCAAGAAGAAATGCAGATGATGAACGGGTGTTCATTGGCGAAATATGTTGTACTAGAACTGATATTTGTTTACATTTTCACGCAATTTGGGTGCATAGATCCTGAGAAATCAGTACCCAGAACAACCACCTCTGGCCATAATAACAGCATTGATACACCTGGGCATTGAGTTAAAGAGAGCTTGGATGGCGTGTACAGGTACAGCTGCCCATGCAGCTTCAACACGATACCACAGTTCATCAAGAGTAGTGGCTGCCGTTTTGTGACGAGCCAGTTGTTCGGCCACCATTCACCGGATGTTTTCAATTGGTGAGAGATCTGGAGAATGTGCTGCCCAGGGCAGCAGTCGAACGTTTTGTGTATCCAGAAAGGCAAGTACAGGGCCTGCAACATGCGGTCGTGCATTATCCTGCTGAAACGCAGGGTTTCACAGGGATCGGAAGAAGCGTAGAGCGGGTCGTAACACATCTGAAATGATACGTCCACTGTTCAAAGTGCCGTCAATGGAACAAGAAGTGACTGAGACGTGTATAACAAATAGCACTCCATAACATCACACCGGGTGATACGCCAGTATGGCGGTGACGAATACGCGCTTCCAATGTGCGTTCACCGCGACGTCGACAAACACGGATGCGATCATCATGATGCTGTAAACAGAACCTGGATTCATCCGAAAGAATGACGTTTCGCCATTCGTGCACCCACGTTCGTCGATAAGTACATCAAAGCAGGCGCTCCTGTCTGATGCAGCGTCAAGGGTAACCACAGCCATTGTCTCCTAGATGATAGTCGATGCTGCTGCAAACGTCGTCGAGCTGTTCGTGCAGATGGTTGTTGTCTTGCAAACGTCCCCATCTGTTGACTCAGGGATCGAGGCACCCACGCCTGCGGATAAGATGCCTGTAATCTCGACTGGTAGTGATACGAGGCCGTTGGCCGTTCCGTATTACCCTCCGGAACCCACCGATTCTATATTCTGCTAACAGTCATTGGATCTTGACCAAAGCGAGCAGCAATGTCGCGATACGATAAACCGCAATCGCGACAGCCTACAATCCGATATTTATCAAAGTCGGGAACAAGATGGTACGCATTTCTCCTCCTTACACGAGGCATCACAACAACGTTTCACCAGACAAAGCCGGACAACTGGTGTTTGTGTATGAGAAATCGGTTGGAAACTTTCCTCATGTCAGCACGTTGTAGGTGTCGCCACCGGCGCCAACCTTGTGTGAATGCTCTGAAAAGCTAATCATTTGCATATCACATCATCTTCTTCCTGTCGTTTAAATTTCGCGTCTGTATCACGTCATCTTCGTGGTGTAGCAATATTAATGGCCAGTAGTGTATAAAAACTCCAAAATACTGTTATGTAATTTAATGTACCAGCGATATACGCTGACGAGACAAACAAACTGTTACAGCTGGCTAATATCGTATAGGGCTTCGCGAACACGCAGAAGTGCCGCTACACGACGTGACTCGGACTCGACATAGTGCTGGAGGGTACACCATGAATCCTGCAGGACTGTCTATAAATTCGTAAGAATACGACGGGGTGAAAATCTCTTCTGTACAGCATCTTGCAAGGCATCCCATATCTCCTCAATAACGAACACGTCTGGAGAGTTTGGTGGCCAGCTGTAGTGTTTAAACTCAGAAGTGTGTTGATGAAGCCACTCTGCATCAATTATGAAACAGTCGGGTGTCGCACAGTCTTGCTGGAATTTCACTCGTCCGTCGGAATGCGTAATGGACATGTATGGACCTGTAAATGTCGTATCTAGGCGTATCATGGGTTACATATCACTCCAACTGCACACGCCCCAGACCATTACAGTCCCTCCATCACCTTTAAGAGTCCCCTGCTAACATCCAGAGTCCATGTATTCGTGAGGTTGTGACCATACCCGTACACATTCATCCGCTCTATACAATTGGAATCGAGTCTCGTCGGTGAGGACGGTCCCAGGCGAGACGTAAAGTTTTGTGTCATGTAGTCATCGAGGGTACACGAGTGGGCCTTCGGCTCCGAAAGCCCAAATCAATGGTGTTACGTTGAATGTTTCGCACGCTGAAAATTTCTGAGAGCCCAACATTAAAACTGCAGTAACTAGCGGAAGTGATGCACTTGTGTCACACTGAAACATTCTCGTCAGTCGTCGTTGGTCCCGGTCTTGCAGGATCTTTCTCCGGCCGCAGCGATGTCGGAGATTTGATGTTTTACCAGATTCCTTATATTCACGATGCACCCGTGGAATGATTGATGGAAAAATTCCCACTTCATCGCTACCTCGGAGATGCTGTGTCCCATCGCTCGTGCGCCGACTGTAACACCACATTTCAATCTCACTTAAATCTTGATAACCTGCCTCTGCAGCAGCAGTAACATACCTAACTGCTGCGGTCGGCCGGGGTGACCGAGTGGTTCTAGGTGCTACAGTCTGGAACCGCAAGACCGCTATGCTCGCAGATTCGAATACTGCCTCGGGCAATGATGTGTGTGCTGTCCTTAGGTCAGTTAGGTTTAAGTAGTTCTAAGTTCTAGTGGACTGATGACCAAGATGTTAAGTCCCATAGTGCTCAGAGCTATTTGAACTATTTGAGCCTAACTACTGCGTCAAACACTTGTTTTCTTATATAGGCATTGCCGACCGCAGCGCCGTATTCTGCCTTTTTACATTACTCTGTATTTGAACACGTATGCGTATACCGGTTTCTTTGGCACTTTAGGGTAGATTATGTCATGAGATGTATTTCTTGTGTGCTTTGATCTGGCTATGTACTTCTTGTATTTTTAGCATTGATAATGGCTAGTTCCTAGGAGAAAGGTGGATCTGCTGCATTAAAGCTTGAACGGGAACGACGACTGATTGCTACTCTTTACCGTTTTGAAATTTATATCACAGCCGTAGAGCGCATTCCACTTTCCGAATAGAAGGTAATTAGATCTATACAACATTTTCACACTTGTACATGGCTCTCTTGCGGTTATTTCACACAGTGTTTCTTCTATGTTAGCGATGGCAACTCTACGCAAACTTGGGACTGGAGGTATGTAATGGCGAGCACAGCATATGGCCACGGAGCGTGGTTAAACCGTTCAGTCGACGAGTAGGTCACAAAAGTGTTACAATACTAGTGGTGTTGATACAAAGCAGGGAAAAGGCAACGATAAAGAAAGCAGACATTGCATTAAATGTACATCAACAGTTCCCGAAGTGGACATTTCGTCACGAGAACCCTAGGAATGTCGCAGGGTGAGAAGGGGTGACAGATTCAATATTGGAGTTTCTGCAAGATGAGTCAAGGGATTTTGTTGTGTCCTACACGCTCGACCGTACGGATAACGTACACAAACAGTACAACGGTGACGAGTTGTGCATTACAAACATACACTTGTTACAAAATCTGGAGTTTGCGTGTTTGAAAGACGCTCGATACAACTTACAAGATACACATGATAATGATCTACCACATTATGAACATCAAATTGAGCGCGACGTAGGTTAAAGTGTTTTCAAGGGAAGCAATGGATGATTCCATAACTTCAATCAGCGCTGCAGAACAGGAAGACTTACGATAATGAAATTTCAAAGTAAGCATCAACATGATGATGCACAGGAAACTGCGGAATCGGCTCGAAAATTTGTAGATAAGACAAACAAACTAATCTCATCGTTCAGTAAGGAATTTCTTTTTAACTCCGAATAATCGCGATAGAAGAGGAAATGCATATGAATATAATCCTGGAAATTAGACATCCAAGAGAGTTGTATGAAGACCGGCTAACATCAGTGTATTAAAGCAGTCTGATATAATTATGTCGACTCTTAATCCTGACGCTAGATTGGCTGGAATGTTATTTATTGTGCTTGTGCTGCGAGAAGTTAGAGATGCTCTGTCTCTCTCTCCCCCCCCCCCCCCCCCTTATCTTTGCGATTCTTCCTCGGTTGCGCGATCGTGCAAGCGCTATAGGGAATATTTACGTTATAGCAAGGAAGAGTGGGAAAACAGGCGTAAGAGGACAACAACTAAGGTATGAGCACTACTTTTGGCTTTTGCTTGATTCCTGGTCTGGGTATAGAAATTATACTCCTTTAGAGAGAGCTATTCCTCCTGAAAACGGTGTCACATTAGAATTCATTCCCACTGCCTGGTTCCAGTAGACAAATTCAGCCTCTGTATACTTGCTTTTTCCTCTGCCTCTAAAATACCTTATCGCACTATCAGAAAACTACACCCGAAAAGATAGCCAGTTTCACGATAAGATGGAAGATAGACTGTTTCGCGTTCGGTTGCATTCCATTAGCTTTCATCAACCCGATACACCAATATGGTACTGTATGCATTGTTTACGAGGGGACAGCTAGCTGAAGGTAAAGCACGGTTTGGAACTCCCGGGGGTATCGCCTACGACCTTGACGGTGTGAATCTTTGTCACCACAGTGGCACGCAGTTCTTCATTTGGTGTTCATGCTGCAAGTCAATGGTGTGTTTTCCATATGTCTTGAATGTCGATGATGACCAATTTGTGAAGTGTAATACATACGTTCCGTAGAAGGGTGATCTTCGCATCTCCTGGACACTCTTTTTCTGTCACTCTCCTGTTTCACATGGTGAGTCATTAGTCGCTAATATTTTTCCTGTCATTAATTGTTAAGACAACACTTGCAAATAAGCCTTACTAAAGACTGAACTTGCAACCTCGCACTCAACGGGTTCTTCGTCAGGATGGTTCAAATGGTTCAAATGGCTCTGAGCACAAGGGGACTTAACAGCTGTGGTCATCAGTCTCCTAGAACTTAGAACTACTTAAACCTAACAAACCTAAGGACATCACACACATCCATGCCCGAGGCAGGATTCGAACCTGCGACCGTAGCGGTCGCACGGTTCCGGACTGCACGCCTAGAAGCGCGAGACCACCGCGGCCGGCTCTTCGTCAGGAGACACGGAGACGAAACAGTATAAACGATTCGGCTTTCTGAGTTCGTTTGAGATTGTAACAGTTTCCTGAGTCGTTTTGTCCTCCTCCGACGTCTTTAGAACTGGGAGACGAAACGTTAGGCAGAGAAATATACCTTTCATCACTGCCCAATACTCATAAAACTAAATTTACCAGATGACAAAACATACTTGAATACTGTTAAAACCTACTCCCGCCATTTGCCACACCAGGAAGCCCACTGCACATGTTGTCAGTGGCACAGACGAATTACAATAAGAAGCTTTAACGCCAGCCTTAAGGAACATAAGAGCATTTGTTGTCGGGGCAACAAACATAAAGAGGTGGTATAAGGTAGCCATGAAGTTCATTTCCATGATTAGTTTTATCAATATACGGGATGTTAGAGCTATAGCTACATATATTGGGGCATTTGGTATCTTAACATGTATCCACTTTGGTGTGTTAGTCCCTTTTTCTCTATGTTTAACTAGCTTCAAGCAAATACGTGACGCGACTTTGTGCCTGAAGTTTTCTGCACGGTCGGATCTGTACTGTAAAGTAGTCTACGCCTGCCCATGTAACTATTCTTTTCACACCCACGTGTCTCCACATAAGTACCTGATCTGCTGCCCAGGGAAATACAAATATTGTGCCACGTCATCTACTAACCGATGTAAAACCATCTACTCGTAAGAGCTATAATTATTAGTCCACAAATGAAGTAAATACTTAAATAATGTTGTTCAGTATATTGACCTCAGTCATCAATAGAATCATCGGCACTTATAACCCCAATATCCTGTATGATAATTACAATGCTACTGTGCGCAGAGAGTCAACTGAAACTCAAAAACTGAGGAACAATTCTAACAGAAGTGAAGAAAGATTGATACTAGAGAATCTGAGGGGTTTTGTGCTAGATAAGGCAAACATCGCCAATTCTTCTTCACTGTAAGCTCCATAAGAAACGTTGCTGTGAATGCACCATGTTAGTCACCACTCTCGCGACGTGACGAACTGATTCTGCTTTCTGAGTTTGTTTGAGATTGTAACTGTTTTCGGAATCGTTCAACCCTCCTCCGACGTCTTTAGAACTGGAAGACGAAACGTTAGGCAGAGAAATACAGCTTTCATCACTGCCTAATAATCATAAAACAAAATTTACTGGATGACAACAACATTAACGATTAAGTAGAAGATTGAATGAAATGGGCGAGGACTCCAACGAGCGCTCAGCAGAAGAGCGTAGCTCGGCAAAGTTCCGCGGCAGTAGCTCGTTCTCCCACAGCTAATTTGCCGCGCTTAAGCGGCCTGCGACACGAGTGTTGTCATATAATGAAGAGGGCCACGGGCAGTAAAGTCCGTTGCGTGTCACGACGCCGGCACGCAAACAGCGCCGAAGAGCGATGTGAGTGCGCCATGCGTTTCACACACAACACACACACATACACGCGCACAAACCCGGTTCCTGCTGGTACGACGGCGTCGTCGTCGCCGTAATGTCTCCTGGTAGGAGTGGGCGATGGGGAGTGGGGGAGTGAAGGTGAGAAGAGGTGGGGGTTAGTGCCCGCAGGTATCGGCCCCCTATCGCCCGCTCCCCCTGTCTCGCTAACGGCCCCCTCCCTTATCTACGCGCGCTTGTACAAGCATAATCTGCACTTCACATTCGCTTCCGCGCCCTCTGGGAGCTCTCAACGTAAAGAGCGCTCCGCCATTCGGCACGCACGCACTTACATCACGCACGGCCGACACCATGATGTTTCGCGTAAACTCATCGCCATAGTACGTCTGGTTGGACTTTGTACTGGACAGCAGTGTGGAGCCAATTAATCAACTAGAAGCAATATTTAATGAAGTCGTTCCACCGGCGATGTGGCCGAGCGGTTCTAGGCGCTTCAGTCTGGAATCGCACGACCGCTAGGGTCGGAGGTTCGAATCCTGCCTCGGGCATGGATGTGTGTGATGTTCTTAGGTTAGTTAGGTTTAAGTAATTCTAAGTTCTAGGGCACTGATGGCGTCAGATGTTTAATCCTGCAGTGCTCAGAGCCATTTGATCCATTTTTGAAATCGTTTCCAAATTGAAGTAGGTGAGGTAAAGTGGCTCACCGAACCCTGCTGATTGGGAAAAGGTTGCCGCTAATACATCTGAGTCTAAATTTTATAAATCTTATCAACTATTTTCAAACGAAAAAGATAAAATATCGGAATGGTATTTTCCTGATGTCTTGCATAGTGATCAGTATCAATACCTGATGTACATTAATCAACATACACAGCTATATCTACATGTATACTGGGCAATCCACAGTGCAGTGCGTGGCAGAGGGCACTCTGTACCACCATTAGTCACTTCCTTTCCTATTTCACTCACAAACACTGCGAGCGAGAAACGACAGTGTACATAACTCTGCACGAGCTTTTAACTCTCTGATCTTATCTCCTTTGTCCTTCCGCGAAATGTACATTGACGGCAATAGATCGTTCTGCAGCCAGCCTAAAGTGCCAGTTCTCTAAATTTTCTCTTTAGTGGTTTCGAAAGGAACGTCGCCGTCCTTACAGTAAGTTACCGAAGCATCTCCATAACACCTGCGTTTTGTTTGAACCCACCGGTAACAAATCTAGCTGCCCACCTCTGAACTGCTTCGGTATCTTCCACTAATGAAACCTCTGACGCTCGAGCAGTAAGCAACAATAGCTCGCACTAGTGTCCTATATGTGGTCTCTTCTAAACAGGACCATTCGCATTCCCTACTACTGTCCTTACATGCTAACAGCATTTGGTTTTCTTTCGAACGTCACGCCGAGATATGTAATCAGCGTGACTCTGTCAAGCTGTACTCAAATTTTATGGGTTTGTTTACCCTACTCATCCTCATTAGCTTATATTCTTGTACATTTTGATCTAGCTGCCATTATCACACCAACTAGAAATTTTGTCAGAGTAATTTTGTATCCCCCTGCAGTCATTCAATGACGACACCTTTCGGCCGGCCGCGGTGGTCTCGCGGTTCTAGGCGCGCAGTCCGGAACCGTGCGACTGCTACGGTCGCAGGTTCGAATCCTGCCTCGGGCATGGATGTATGTGATGTCCTTAGGTTAGTTAGGTTTAAGTAGTTCTAAGTTCAAGGGGACTAATGACCACAGCAGCTGAGTCCCATAGTGCTCAGAGCCATTTGAACCATTTTTGAACGACACCTTTCCATCCACCACAGCATCATCAGCAACAGCCACAGAACTGTCGCTTACCCTGTCGGCCACACAATTTCTCTCCTTTTTGTTTTGTTTTATTACTTTGTGTCATCACTCTCTTGACTGGTTTTATGCGGCCTGACACGAATTCCTCTCCTTTACCAACGTCATCATCTCACAGAAGCACTTACGACCTACGTCCTCAATTGGCTGCTGAATGTATTCCAATCTCTGTCTTCCTCCTCTTGAATACTGCTCAACATTGTGGGATCCGTACCAGATAGGGTGATATACAAGAGATCGAGAAGATCCAACGGAGAGCAGAGCGCTTCGTTACTGGATCATTTAGTAATCGCGAAAGCGTTACGGAGATGATAGATAAACTCCAGTGGAAGAGTCTGCAGGAGAGACGCTCAGTAGCTCGGTAAGGGCTTTTCTTAAAGTTTCGACAACATACCTTCACCGAGTCAAGCAGTATATTGCTCCCTCCTACGTATATGTCGCGAAGAGACCATGAGGATAAGATCAGAGAGATTAGAGCCCACACAGAAGCATACCGACAATCCTTCTTTCCACGAACGAGACTGGAATACAAGGGAGAACCGATAGAGGTACTCAGGGTACCCTCTGCCACACACCGTCAGGTGGTTTGCGGGGTATGGATGTAGATGTAGATGTAGAACGTTTACCCCCTACAGCTCCCTCTAGTCTACCGCTCCCTCTAGTCTGCAGCTCCCTGGTGTCTTAACAGATGTCCTATCGAACTGTCTCTTCTTCTTGTCACTGATTTCCACAAATTCCTTTCCTCTCCAATTCCGAGCAGAACCTCCTCATTCATTATCTTATCAATCCACCTAATTTTCAAAATTCGTCTGTAGCACCCCATCTCAAATTCTACGATTATCTTCTATTCCGGTTTTCCTACAACCCATGTTTCACTACCACACAATGTTGTGCCCCAAACGTACATTCTTAGAAATTTCTTCTTCCAACTACACTCCTGGAAATGGAAAAAAGAACACATTGACACCGGTGTGTCAGACCCATCATACTTGCTCCGGACACTGCGAGAGGGCTGTACAAGCAATGATCACACGCACGGCACAGCGGACACACCAGGGACCGCAGTGTTAGCCGTCGAATGGCGCTAGCTGCGCAGCATTTGTGCATCGCCGCCTTCAGTGTCAACCAGTTTGCCGTGGCATACGGAGCTCCATCGCAGTCTTTAACACTGGTAGCATGCCGCGACAGTGTGGACATGAACCGTATGTGCAGTTGACGGACTTTGAGCGAGGGCGTATAGTGGGCATGCGGGAGGCCGGGTGGACGTACCGCCGAATTGCTCAACACGTGGGGCGTGAGGTCTCCACAGTACATCGATGTTGTCGCCAGTGGTCGGCGGAAGGTGCACGTGCCCGTCGACCTGGGACCAGACCGCAGCAACGCACGGATGCACGCCAAGACCGAAGGATCCTACGCAGTGCCGTAGGGGACCGCACCGCCACTTCCCAGCAAATTAGGGACACTGTTGCTCCTGGGGTATCGGCGAGGACCATTCGCAACCGTCTCCATGAAGCTGGGCTATGGTCCCACACACCGTTAGGCCGCCTCCAGTGGTGTCGCAACAGGCGTGAATGGAGGGACGAGTGGAGACGTGTCATCTTCAGCGATGGGAGTCGCTTCTGCCTTGGTGCAAATGATGGTCGTATGCGTGTTTGGCACCGTGCAGGTGAGCGCCACAATCAGGACTGCATACGACCGACGCACACAGGGCCAACACCCAGCATCATGATGTGAGGAGCGATCTCCTACGCTGGCCGTACACCTCTGGTGATCGTCGAGGGTACACTGAATAGTGCACGGTACAAACAAACCGTCATCGAACCCATCGTTCTATCATTCCTAGACCGGCAAGGGAACTTGCTGTTCCAACAGGACAATGCACGTCCGCATGTATCCCGTGCCACCCAATGTGCTCTAGAAGGTGTAAGTCAACTTCCCTGGCCAGCAAGATCTCCGAATCTGTCCCCCATTGAGCATGTTTGGGACTGGAAGAAGCGTCGTCTCACGCGGTCTGCACGTCCAGCACGAACGCTGGTCCAACTGAGGCGCCAGGTGGAAATGGCATGGCAAGCCGTTCCACAGGACTACATCCAGCATCTCTACGATCGTCTCCATGGGAGAATAGGAGCCTGCATTGCTGCGAAAGGTGGATATACACTGTACTAGTGCCGACATTGTGCATGCTGTGTTGCCTGTGTCTATGTGCCTGTGGTTCTGTCAGTGTGATCATGTGATGTATCTGACCCCAGGAATGTGTCAATAAAGTTTCCCCTTCCTGGGACAATGAATTCACGGTGTTCTTATTTCAATTTCCAGGAGTTTATGTTTGATGCTAGTAGACTTCTCTTGGCCAGGAATGCCCCTTCGCCAGTGCTAGTTTGCTTCTGGTGTCCTCCTTGCTCCGTCCGTTGTTGGTTAATTTGCTGCCTTGGTAGTAGGATACTTTAACTTCATCTCCATCAATCCTGATGTACAGTTTCTTACTGTTGTCATTTTTGCTACTTCTCATTACCTCTGTCTTTCTTCGATTTACTCTAATTCCATATTCTCTACTCATTAAACGGTTCACTTACACTGAAGGAAGCAATGTAATCAGCGAATGGCATTACTGATCTCCTTTCGCGTCGAATTTCAGTTCCATTTTTGAAACTTTATTTTATTTGCATCATTGCTTCTTCGAAGTGCAGATTCAGCTATAAAGGCAAAAGAGGACATAGCTGCCTTGCAGCTTTTTTAATTCTAGCACTACATTCTTGGTCTTCTTTTATTATTAACACTTGGTTCTTGTGCATGTTGTACATTATCCCTTTCTCCATACGACTTACCCCTATTTTTCTCGGAATTTTGAACATCTTGCACCATTCGACATTGCCGAACCCTTTTCCCAGGTCTACAAATCCTAAGAATGTGTCTTTATTTTTCTTTAGTCTTCTTTTCATTTTCAAGCAGGACGTCAGAGTAGCCTCTCTGGTGCCTGTACCTTTTCTAAAATCAGCTGATCGTCGTCTAAACAAATTACATGTTCTTGTCCATTCTTGTGTATATTATTCTTGTCAGAAAATTTAAGCTGTTAAGGTGTCTGTCAGCTCTTGCAGTCTTCGGAATTCATAGAGGCCGTCAACATACTCTTTCGAAGTATCTGCTCTCTCCTCTGAATTTAATATTACTACTCTTGCTGTTAATTGCCCCAATATTGTTTTGACTTTCATATAGTCTGAGTCAGTCCTTCCTACCATAATTTCTTTCTCTACATCCTAACATTTTTCATGCAGCGATTTCGTCTTAGCTTCCCTGCGCTTCCTATTTATTTCATTCCTCAGCAAACTTTATTTCTGTATTCCTGTATTTCCATGAACATATTTGTACTTCCTGCTGTCATAGATCAACTGTAGTATGTCTTCTGTTACTCTTGGTGTCTTTGCAGTTACTATCTTTACCCTTACGTCTTTTTTTCCAATTTCCGTGATTTCTCTTACCACAGATTCCTCGTCAACTGAACTTTCCACTAAGCTCTTCCTTACTGCATTATCTATAGCCTTAGAGAACTTCAAGAGTATCTCTTCTTTCCTTAGTACTTCCATATCCCACTTCTTTGCTCATTGATTCTTCCTGACTAGTCTCTTAAACTTCAGTCTACTCTTCATCACTACTACATTGTGATCTGAGTCTATATCTGCTCTTGGGTATGCCTTATAGTCCGGTATCTTATACCGGAGTCTCCTTCTGACCCTCTCCAATGACACTTCTCTGTTACTATCCGAAATGTATTACAGAACTTAATTAATACTTCTGCTGTCTCATTCTTTCTACCAAACCCCTAAAACTGCATTCCAGTCCCCCATGACCACTAAACTTACTTATCTTTTTACGTACGGAATTTTCCGTTCAATATTAATACATTTTCTCTCTCTCTCTTCATCTTCAGATATACGACGTCGGCGTGTATACCTGTCGGTGTTGTCGATATTGGTTTTCTGTCGATAGTGATGAGAGGAACTCCACCACTGAGCTGTTTACAGTAAAACACTCTATACCCGACCTCCCTATTCATAATGAATCCTGCTTCAGTCACCACATTTTGTGCTGCCTTTAATATTACTCAATACTCATCTGTCCAGATATACTTGTGTTCTTACCGTTTCATTTCTCTGACCACGACTGTATCTAGATTTCGCCATTTTATTCCCCTTTCCTGGTTTTCTGGCTTCCCTACCACGTTCAAGCTTTTAACATTTCACTCCCTGACTCGTAGAACGTTACCCTTTTATTGGTTATTCACTCTTTTTCCCATGGTGACCTCCCATTCGGCAGTGCTCTCACGGACATCCGAATGGGAGACTATTCCGGAATCTTTTGCCAATGGAGATATCATAATGACACTGTCTTCAACTACGGGCCACAAGTCCTGTCGATAAACATTGTGTGTAGTGCAGTGGTTTCCACTGCTTTATGCATCCTCATGCCGTTACTCAGTGCTGATTCTTCTGCCTTTTGTGGCAGTTTCCCACCCCAAGGGCAAAGAGTGCCCTGGACCTCTGCTCGCTCCTTCGCCCTCTTTGACAAGGTCGTTGGCTGAACGAGGTTGACTTCTTATGCCGGAAGTCTTCGGCCGCCAGTGCTGATTATTATTCAAAATTTAAGCTGTGGCGGGGTTCGAACAAGGCAGGCAAAATATTTTGATTAGTAATGAAGAATGCTATCCCTATAAAATAAGTGCAACTGTTCTTTATGTACACAGAAAATAACAATACTCTTATCACACTTCCAAGGGGCGCTACTGACGATAACTTTGTTTCTGATGAACACTCTCAGTCGAGGACAATGTACTGGGTTTTGTTACTTAAGAAGCCTTCGTGTCACTCACATGCCTGGAAACCTATTCCGTATGGTCATATCTTCGTTAACGGTTGGCAGCATGGCGTCGTGTCAAATTTTTTATGGAAATCTAGCAATACCGAA
This sequence comes from Schistocerca gregaria, assembly GCF_023897955.1. Taxonomy (NCBI): domain Eukaryota; kingdom Metazoa; phylum Arthropoda; class Insecta; order Orthoptera; family Acrididae; genus Schistocerca; species Schistocerca gregaria. Next base: position 430,330,465 of record NC_064926.1, read on the forward strand.
TCCGCAGGGTAAGCGGTCAGTGCGATCATAACACGATTCCATATTTGTTTTCAGATTTCCGAGTACATTCTCTAGACTTAATGATACGCTAGTAACAAACAGTACCAAGCTATTGCAGCAGACCATTTTCAGGGCTATTTTCGGATTATAGCAAATATTTTCAACGGGTGTGAATTACTTAATTACTCTGAGGTCTACTGCCCCTTACGTGTAAAATATTTAAGTTTGTAATTCAACGCAATAAAAATAAAAAACAGGGCCACTTATGTCACATATTTTGATACACGCAAACCCAATTATCAGAATCCATAGACGAAGTGTCTGTATACGTTTCGGCCTTGCTGCTTAGGAGATGTTGTGGGACGAATTTCTGTCTGCCAACTGATTTTTCAGTCTTCGTTTTAATCTAGCGTTCATTTCCAATGAGGTGAGCAGTCCACGTTAAGCTGCAGATTCCCTGTCTCCGGTTGGGTAAATTGGGTGCGTTATGGACAGGTAAGTGGTCGAAGTGCCGTCTCATGGAAAGGCTTGTAGCAGACCACTGAGCCAAATGCAACCACTTTCTCACTTTTTCCCTTCCTTAGGTGATGATTTTCGATGACGTTGTTCGAATAAATTACCCGGAAAGAGATATCTTCGTTCCTGACAGTCCATAAGTCACCAGGAAAGCTACTGCGTTCTTGTGTATCTCATTTGGTACTATTTGATGGAATCTATTTTTGATTGCAGCAGCCTGCAATTTGCGCCACATTTTTTTTTCTCTTTTTAAATTTTTCTAGTGAGCTGCATGCGGCAGGATATCCTCTGGAGTTTTAATAAAACATGGCCGTCACGGATGACTGATTAAATATATCTTGTAAGCTACTTTGAGTTGCAGTTGGCTGAAATGTTAACTGCTAATATTTGACGACTGATCGCAGCAACCATCCATAAAAAAACACGAGTTATTTATTGGAACGGAACCAACAACGAAGGCACGCGTTCGTACCTAGAAGGCAGTTGCCGTGCAATTGGATTATCGGCGTTGCTTTATAGCGATCGGTTTATTGCCGAATGGCTCGATGCGAGGTACATAAGTTGCAATAACGGCATTAGCGTAATTACAGCACCGGACCCAAATATACGGGGGGTAGGTCGTACGGTCCGGGCGCCGTAACTTGAAACCGGTTATCCTGTTCAGATCGCACTGTTCTCCTTTAAACTATTAATCAGGGCATTAATCGCCTCTATTTTCTAATGTATATTTGTGGACTGAATAATAAATTGATACTCCCATTGCAGGTACGTTATTATGGATACCACATTATACAGTTTTATTAGGGGTGGATGTTTGAGACTTGTTTCCATCAATATACCGTACCCTTAATATTACGTGATAATATTATAGTTTCCTTGACACAGGATTACGGCATAAAGTACGTTATGTATTAAGACATCGTTTTACTTAAATATTACACAACGAGAGTTATCAGTGACCTCTAACGCACGAAGAGTTTAGGAATCACTTATTTATAGCTCTTAAGGACACGCAACTCATACTTATTAGAACAATTACGAAGGTCTAGGAATATTGTCAAACAAGATACGGTGTAACGTAACCGAACAGGATACCCCAAATATATACAGAAGAGGAAAATTCCTGTTTACAACGTACCACAGTGTTTTATGGGAAGTCGAGACTAACAATTTGATAATGTACACTTGTGATCTATCAAGTCACGAAACTACCTCAAATTAGCCCACTAAAAGCAACTACGCTACAGCACATGCGCGTCACTTGTGATATTCAACATACCCTCGTTCCCTTCAAGAAAAGTATTCCTCCTAGATAAAAAATGTACTAGAGCCTTTTCTACGTGGAACTTCACTGAGTCTAATTTTGTACCGGGAGACGTTTCTCTAGAGACAGTAGTTTAGCGTTATTCAAGAAAAACGTACAGACCTGATCTTCACACGCTACACCCCCCCCCCCCCCTCCCCACGACCCCTCCAAACTTATACCACCACATTTATACCTCCACACTTATTCGTATAGTTTGCAACTGTACGAATTATTTGCGGTATTCTACGTTATTAGGTCTTCATTAAAAGAACTATAAGGTCACAGGCTTAGTCGGCTATTTCGTTAAAATTATCGATTTAACCCTCTGTGACTTAATAATATAAAATAAATTTCTAATTTTAAATTTTTTCACAAAATTGACCTTTATTATCATAATAATCATCTACATATATACTCCATTAGCAACCAAGCGGTGTGTGGCGGCGGGCACAATCCGCGCCAAAGCCATATGTTTCCTCATCTGTTCCACTCGTGGATCGCACGAGCGAAAACAACTGTCTGTACGCCTCAGTACGACCTCTGATTTCCCTTATCTTTGAATGGTGATCAGTGCGCGATTTTAAAGTTGGTGGTAATGATATATGCTCTACATCCTCGGCGAAGATCGAATTTCAGAATTTAGTGAGCAGTTTCTTCCGTTTAGCCCGTTGTCTATCTGTAAGTGTGCCCCATTTCAAACTTTCTATGAGATTTGTAACACTCTCGCCATGGCTAAATGTACCAGTCACGAATTTTTCCGTTCTTTGGACCATCTGAATCTCTTGAATCAGACCCAACTGTTAAGGGTCCCATACAGACGAACAGTGCTCTAAGACTGAACGAACTAACGTATTGTAAGCGATTTCCTTTGTCGAAGGGCTGCATCGCTTCAGGATTCTACCAATAAACCGCCAGATAGAGTTCGCCTTGCCCGTTGTTTGCGTGTACGCGTTATCAAGCTGATGCAGGCCTCCACAACGCATTCCACAGGCGGATCTGAATCAGGGGAAAGGTCAGGCCAGTCCATTCACCGAATATCCTTTCGTTCCAAGAGCTCGTCCATGTTCACAGTTCGATGATGTCGCATATCCTTATCCTTAAAAACGTACGGAGGACCGAATGCATCCATGAAAAGACGCACCCTGTGAAGGAGTACAGAGTCATAGTGTATCGTGTTCAAAAGTTCTGAGGTCAGTACGCGAATCCAACAGTATTCTTACCTATAGCATAATGTCTGGACAACCAAAATGGTCATTTTCGACAATGTTCCTGAGTGCATGACGTGTTCCCACCTCTCGCCATCTGAGGATACATCCGTATCACTACTCAGAGTTAACCTGCTCTCATCCCATAAGAGCAGGCGACTCCATTCCTCACTGGTCCTAAATACCATGTTCATGTCCCAATTGTTAATGGTGCCGCAGATAAGTGGGTGTCAACGGAACAGCTTGCTTGTCGTCGGACAGAAAGACCCTTCCATCTCCCCACAGTGGCCGTGCCATTGTAGAGTGTGAGATTGCTTGTCTTGCAGTCCCGTTAAATGTTGCAATTCCATTCGCTCCTTGGCCTGTGTCCCTTCTAATCTGCTGCACAGTAGAGCCCTCATCCGCTGCTGTGGTTGACCGTGCTTGACCATCTCCTCTCCGTCGGGTAGCTATGCCTATGGTTTCGGAAGGCTCCCCATGCACGTGAAACAGTGCTGTGAACAGTGCAGACTGCTGGGCTACACTCGTCACGCTTCGTCCTTCTTGCAGTTTTCCGATGGTTCTTCACTGAGTGAAGTCGTCCAAATGTTTTCTGGGTGTCATTTTGTAACGAGGTACACCACTACAATTCAGTGTAACTGCTCGCTGATTGGCACACGCTATCCTTTTCCACTCCTTAAAATGCGTCACCCTGCTATGCCAACCTCATTTGGAGCTATAGAGATGTTTACATGACCCCTTATGACGCTCCATTTTCTGTGCACGACAGGGAGACATCTGGTAACATGCTGACGTACTTTAATTCAATTTCACCCATTTGTTAAAATGTTACGTTAAATGTTGTCTGTATTGTCCTTCAGCAGCTTAGAAGGAGAAGAAAAGTGAATGCAAATGATTTAGTAACACTCCATACTTTCCTCCATGTACTGTGTCGCTCTCTTTACTTTATTAACAAAGAAACATCAAATTGACAAGCTTCCTATAGTCACTTTATACTTCCATAAACCGCTCGGTCGCAGCGAACGGCAGAAAGAAAGACAGTGAAATGATATGTGGGTAGAAAATAGCATGAAAATCTGAAAGCGAAACCTGTCCGACACGTTATTTTAAAACCTTTTAGTGCGGTAGGTGCTTAGAACGCAAAATGTATGGTTCTTCAGCAATTTTTTCTCCAATACTAGACGCAAATTATCATGTACTGTAGTACTTAATACAAAGCTGTTCTCACGTATTACACTGTGAATTCCCGATTCCAGTAGTTTTACAGATTATGAACGTCTTTGTCAAATTTCGTCTTTACTGCTGCTACTCTGCAGTATCGATACACACCGGAAAATACTGAAAGAAAAGAAATTACTGTGCGTTTTAGGATGGTAAATGAGGCTTTCCGACTGGAGTTTTCAATTGATAATGTGAATATTAGAAGAGGTCGTATACTGTAAACATTTTAGTGCGCGCTGTTTATATAATACGAAGGTTGTCTACGGGAAAGTCACCCACAACGGTTCCAGTTTCCGCTTAAAGAGTGGTCCTTATTATTTTTATATAATACAAAACTAATAAATTAAGGAAATTCTGAAAGGAAAAATCATGTAATATTTCATTTTGCACAACGGTATTTGTTAATGAATCAGTTAATACTGTTCCTAATGGTGAAGACTTCATTTTCCTGATGGCGAAGACTTCACTGGAACACTGTCGTAAGTGGCCACAGAGACGCATAACTTTATTTTTCGGATGGTACTCATTTATTTACTTCAGTGTGATATGATTCTTAGGAACATTAAAGTGAAGTATTTTGACTGTGATACACCGAACTGCTACCTGTACCGCTTTACTGACACAACAGCATAGGAAATACAATTAAGGTAAACAACTGAATGAAAATATGAGTGCATAAATTACATAATACGCCACATCCAGGCGACTGTAACATCGCAGTGGGAGCAATATAGGCAATTAAATTGCGAAGTAAGCCATCAATTGACATTTTTAAAACAACCTATATATAATTCAGAAGTGAGTTAATATGCCGAAAGGAAGATGTAAGTTTGTATTAGATACTTCAGGAGAGGTGGATATTTATTCGACGTGACTGTGACTAGCGATACACCACTAGCGATTCTTTCAAACATTATGAGTTCTTTATTGCACCAATCGGCATTAACTTTATACATTTAGAGGAAGCTGTCATTCATCAGATCAAATAAAAATTCTGCCCAATTCATCCTATATTCTCCTGCAATTACACAGCGACATCATTTTGCCATACCTTACAGAAAGAATCGTAATTTTCCGCCCACCCTGATAGACAGATAATTTGTATGTATAAAGGACAAGTGCGGTTCAATCACACTTCCCTGGGATACAACTGGCGACAGTTTGGTCCTTGTGAATACTCCGCGTCGAGGACAATGTAGTAGGTTCTGTTACTTAAGAAGTGTTAGAGCCACTCACATATCAAAGAACCTGTTCCGTAAGCTCGTTGTACTTTATCCGTGGGTCACAGGATGTCGTGCGAGATAAATGCAAGCTGAGTTTCACACGAGTAGTGCTTTCTAAAACCGCGCTCAAGGAATTTTATCATTTTTTATCTTCTGCAGAATACTGACATTACAGACATAGGTCTGTTATTTGACAGGCCCTTTCTTTTACCCTCGCAATTTGCGGCAGAGACCCGAGTTATTTTCCTGTCACTGGGCAAAAGAATCGCAATAAATGCATGACAAGTAAAGGTTCAATGCCGAAGAGTACTTTGTAAGGTGGAATGGGGCTTCAGCCCGGACCTGAGGACTTTTTTCTTTTGGTTCTCTTAGTAGCTTTCCAAAACCAGGAACATCTATATCTTTAACCTTCTTACTAAAGTTGGTGTGACGTTCAGTAGAAGGTATGCCTGTTCGATAAGATTGTGTGAAGTGTTTTTTAAACTCGAAATTTAAAGCTTCCTCTCTCGTTTTCCAGTCTCCTATAGCGACACCACACAAGTTGACGAATGGGTGGAATGAAGCATTCCACCCGCTTAGCGCTGTTAACTTAGACCCACAATTTTCTCAGACTCCATGCGAGATCTTTCGAGGCCGTAGTGTCTGTTTCCCGAATACATTTCCTTATAGGCGTAAAAATTTACACACTTTATCTGTAGATATTTCTTCCTTTCTTCCTTATTTTTTTAATAAACAGTCAAATACTCTCTGTTTTCTTAGCATTTTCAGAATTTTGTTATTAATCCACAATAGGTTTTACCATCCTCAGGACACATATTTCTCGAATGCAGACTTAACAATCAGTTCAAGATTTGCCCATGATTCCTCTACACCTGTCATTCTAGTATATGCTAAAAGATGTCCATTAATTGTCTACGTAGAAGGCTAAGAAGCGTTTCTCTGATAATTCCAGTATAAAAATTTTCCTAACCGTCTTAAGGGATCTATTATTCTAGTGATCAATTTAACATCGTGGCTCTGACGACATCATGATCGCTAACCAGTGTCCCTGTACCGACTCTGTCGATAAGGTCCGGCTTATTTGTAGCTACGAAGACTAAGATAGTGTCATTACGTGCAGGTTGTCTATCTTCTTGTTCAAGACAGTTGCCAGAAAACTGTTTCCCAAAACTGTCTGCTTCGTGCTGCTGAGAGTAGTTTTTCTCCGAGTGATTCTGCAACTGTTAGCCCTAAAAACAACCGACAGTTAATCTGAGTTTCGATAGGCATGTTACCTTCGTCCATTTAACTTCAGGCGCAATTTAGAATTCGATTGAAATAATACATTTTTGTCGAGTGCTGTGTGATATAAGCAAGACAGTCTTCCTGGACGCCTCTCAAATTAGAAAATTTGCCACAAAGAATTTGGCTATTTACTGCTCAAGTCTGGACATTTCAAATTTCTTTGTTTTGTATCCAATCTGTGTTTTATACACCTGATTCATCAAGGGGGACTTTACATTTCGCAGTGTAAGTAGTAAGGTTAAAAGCTATCAGAAGAAGTCGTAATGAGTGAAAGAAGATAATTTGTTATGAGTCAATGTCGTAGTTATTTCTGGTAGTTCATATGACAGAGGATCAATATAAAACTGCGACAGTGTAATATTTATAGACTGGTGTAAAAGGAGTGAGGAAGAGCGTTATAATCCCGGACAGAAAAAAACGAAGCACTCTGCAGACATGCTTCAATGTCAGTGTAACATCAAAGATGTACAGATTATCGATGGGCATGTAAACGGTGAAAATAACAACTCTCTGTGACGTTTAGAACGGCCACCAGATTACGCTAGTGTGTTTGTGTTTAATGTTGTAACCACGCGTGGTAGGATACATAAGTGTCGTTAACTGTGTCAGACGTTGTCTGATGGCTGTGAACGACATGTAGTCTTGTGAGATATTATCAGCACCCGAAATTGGAAGGGCCTCATTGTGAGTCTCCATCTGGCTGGCCGGTCGAATCGCTCAGTACCCTGATTTGTGAAGCATTGGCGTGTGACCGAGTGAAGTGGCGCAGTGGTTAACATACTGGACCCACATTCGGGAGGACGACGGTCCAATCCCGCTTCCGGCCATTCTGATTTAGGTTTTCGTGATCTCCCTAAATCGCTCCTGGAAAATGTCAGGATGGTTCCTTTGAAAGGGTACGGCCGAGTTCCTTCCCCATCCTTCCCTAATCCGATGAGACCGATGACCTCGCTGTTTGGTCTCTTTGTAACGACGGAAATGCCTGTCCTTCTATTTCCATCTATTGTACTATAGATTTTTCCTTATTTTGTTACCTGAATATATGACATTTCTGTGTCTTTATATATTGTAATTGTTTTACTTATATAGATGTATAATTGGTTTGTTTTGTGAATATTATCTGTATTTATACGCTGGGTCTGGCCTAGGGAAAACTAAGCTATCGAACGAATACATCAGTAGGTCGTGTGGAGAACCAAAGTGGTTAGGACCTTTGGTAGTGTTAACTCTGTCGCGTGGAGCGCGGGCAGAGGGAAGTCTGGCTGGAGTAGGGCAGTGGAGGAGGTATGTGACGCTCCCGCGAGTTGCCTCGCTTTCGGGGTTTGGCAGGATGTAATTGCGCGGACGGGAAGCATCAGCTGGCGCACATCAAGGGCCCGTTTCGCCTGGTGACTGTGTCGAGGAGGCGCGCCAACATCCAGCTTCTGCAACAGAGACGGCCTTCAATGAGTGACTGTCGCCACCTCCGCGATCGACGGCTTGAAACCTTCAATCAACGAACAACGAAGACTGGAAGCACGTATAGTTTTAGAACTGTATGGCAGACCTCAGCTTTTAAAACTGTTCAAATCACAAAATTACAGCAACGTAGCATGAACCTTTGTTACTCATTGACCCAATTGCATCAAGCAGGGTCCCTTCCTTTTCCGGAATGAACCCGAGTGTCGTTGAAATTCATACGCCAGCATTAAAGTAAAATCATTCCATTTCACTGCTTTCAGTTCAAAGTTCAGTTAAAGTATTCATAGATGGCCACAATATTTAGATCACACAAGCACAAATTAAGAGTGCGAGTTTTGTTACCATATTTTAGCCTACCTGTGACTGCAGCTCGACTTGGTACGTACTAAATTTTACTATTGTTAATTGTTCAGAATCATTTAATTCATGTTCAAAGTTAAGTCTCTTATTTCTAAATTGCGTAGATTCAAGTAGCTTTTGAAATGATTGTTGAGGTAGCCCGAGACTAACCTTATTTTATTGAATTTCGTAGTGGTTCAGAAACAAAGTTCACTATTAATTTCAGTCACTAAAGTAACTTTCAGTTTTCCCGTTTTATTTATTCTTTTGCTAAATTAAGTCCGAGTGTAGCGAAACTTATTATTTCTCACAAACATTCAGTTGTCACACAACACGTGTCAACCTTCAGTTGCCACGCTTCTAGTGCTAATTATATGTGCAATAATCTTTCTTTTTCAGTTACTATAGTCATTGTCCATAGGAGTGGCTACCGTAATTTTCCCCAAATCTCAAATATGTAATTGCCGCTAGTTAATTGTTAACGTAACAATGCACATTTACTTTCTTTATTAACTTTCCCCTTTTTCAAAATAAATTTCCACCAGCTTCATTTCCATTTTTCCATTCATTTAGATGTAACCGTTTCCTCCCTCTTTACCGACAGATAAACTTCGGTGACGATTGCTTTTCCCAAATTCCCATTAAGTACACGCGGTTTAATTTTTCATTGTCATTAAGGTCGATAAGTGAGGGGGAGGTTACATCTTCCCCCAAACAACCCAACCCCAACCTGTTAGCGTGTGACAGTAATTTGATGATGTACTGCATGGGAACTTGGCCGAAGACATACACGTCGAAGTGCCAATCGTCCACATTTGATCATTACAATGGACGATAGCCGTATTGTGTTCACGAACATCGTTAGCGCTTTACATCTGAACGTGCCGTCAGATTACAAGTAATGGACTCTTGGAACGTGCTGTGTAACTGCGCTCTGTATCTCAGACTAGCAGCAATAGGAGAAGGAGCTACTGTTCTACATGCATTATCAGCTGATGAATGGCGTCACGTCGTGTTCAGGGCTGTAGCGAGGTTCTGCAGTACTCCAAGTGGCAATGGTCGGCTAGTATGGCGGTGACGTGGAGAGAGGTAATTCTTTCAATATTTTGGAGAAGAACTGCGGTTTTATTCCTGACGTCATGGTTTGGCAAGCCATGAGGTATGACTTTGATTCATTGTAGGTAGTGTTTGAGGGAACTCTGACGATTCACAGGGCATCATACATCCAAATGTGTTACCTCGATGTTGAATAATTACATAGGTTAATATTCGTCCACAGATGACACACGTCTCTATGAGTATGATGCTGGGCTACTCCTGTAGGCCATATACCCCCAATATTTGATGTGCGAAACCACGTGACTACCATCGCAGTGCCGGTGTCCACGATATCATTACACCAGTTGTTGGACAGCTTGCAATAGGAGAGGATACAATGGCTTTATGACACACTCCCCAACCGAATCTGTGCATGAGACCACAGGTGGGGTAATGTCGTACTAGTATATGGGGTTATACTGTTTAGTTCGCAGTAAATTTTATTGGTTAATTTAATCACTGATATGACATCACATTCTCTCTCATTACAGAAAGTTTCCTTGCGTTTCATTTTCCCTACGGGGCTGTTTAATCATTTTCAGAATGAATGAGTTAAGCCTTTCACATGTATAAATCAATGTGTGAGATCTTCTTACAAACAACTTGAGCGATATCAACAAAATTTGACGCATTGCGCCTCAGAGTTTTAGCATAGTAGGGTCTATAACGTTGTAGCTTTAAAGGAGTGTGGGGCAAAAACTTATTTGATTTCAGCCCCTGGCTTATAATGTTCCCTGGACGGCACACAGGTTGTCTGGGAATTGTATCGGCCTGCCAATCAACCTGCTTTGCAAGGCAGTCTGTACATCAGGGGCAAATTAATTTTCAAGTCCCTGATGTGTAGCCTGTCCTGCATGACAAGTGTGTTACGGGATTCGAATTGGATGGCTTTATTGAACTACACTGCAGGGGCTAAATGTGCAGATGAACATGGCTACAGGTAGGTTCAGATGGGTAGAGGAGAAGATTAACAGGATGAGGGGAGGAGGAAATGTACAGAGAGATTGGTTGAGCTGGAGATGCATGATGCTGGTGGATGCTGTAGAGGAGTTGTGGGCGAGTGGAAAAGGGAAAGGAGTAAGTGGAGATGGAGTAGTAGAGGTGGGAGAGGACATAGTCAGAGAGAGGGGAAGAAGATATCGTTACAGAGATGGGCTGGGGGAAATTCACAAAGAGAAGGCGAGGAGAAGATGTGTATAGAAGTAGGAGGACGGAGTAGACAGATGAAGGGAGGCAGATGTGAACACAGAGAGGGTAGGACGAGTCATATTCATCATATGCACTGAATGCATATGCGGGCGAAGCCACGGGGACAACTCAGGTTATATTATATCAGAGACTAATGTATTAAAATGGGGCCAGACTAAAGAAAATAAAACACAACAGAAAGAGTGATCAGATGTAACGTCAACAGGTAGTAGAGTATGGTCAAATGTCGTAGGAACATAATTGGTACTTGCTCTGGATATGGTACTAACCCCGAGAGAAAGATAAATCAATAAGACATTTATATAGACACGGAATCCCGCCGCTGTTGACACCTAGAATGCCGTGACGTCAGCAGTGAGTGGACACACCAGGCAGTAGGCCGTGGACTGCACAGTAAGCAGAACAGGCGGGCGGCGGACCGGCGAGTTTTCGCGGGCCTGCGGCGGCCAGCCGGTGAGATTGTCCGCCTAACGGGCCGTGGCACGCCCATTAAACACAATTAAGCAGCTCTTAAGCCGGCGCCGCCTAATCTGATCTGCCCTCTACTCTCCTCTGCTCTCCTGGCCCGGCCACCGCGCGGCGCGGTCGCCCGCACAGTGCTGTGCTGTTCTGTGCTGCCTGCAATGGGCTAATTTAAGCGGGCGCTCGCTGCGAGCAAAGCTTCGGATCTTGCAAATTGCACAAATTGCCTTCCGGTAGATTTTTGCCTTATTTAGGACCGCGGCGGCTACCGGACTAAGCCTCTGGGAGAGTTACTGGCTGTACACAAGTGAGCCTAACAGCTCGTTCCTTTAGCGCTGAATGATTTCGTAGCTTACAACAGAGTAGTAGCAACAAAGGTTCACACACAGTGTGCTTCAGATAGAATATTAAAGATTATGTGAAATTTTGGTATTGACTAACTCGAATGAAAGTTACCATGTAATTATCTGCTGTGAAGTCATCGTACAGATGCTTCATGAATCAGTACTAAGAATGGTACGCATCAGTGATGAAGTGATGAAGTTTCGAGACTACGTTATTCTATTATCATGTGATGTAAAATCAGACGTCAAATCCACATATCGCAGTAATACACGTACTGACAACCATATAAATATCTGTATTGCCCTGCAGTGTAAAATATGCTGGCCGGAGTGGCCGAGCGGTTCTAGGCGCTACAGTCAGGAACTGCGAGACCGCTATGGTTGCAGATTCGAATCCTGCCTCGGGCATGGATGTGTGTGCTGTCCTTAGGTCAGTTAGGTTTAAGTAGTTCTAAGTTATAGGGGACTGATGACCCCAAAAGTTAAGTCCCATAATGCTTAGAGCCATTTGAACCATTTTTCTAAAATATAGAAGGCAGAAGTTTCCTAGGTTCATCTCTGGGCCTACATTAGCAATATCCTCTCTGACAAGCAGCCAACAGCTTATTCTACATACGGGAGGACCGTGCATGTACGTCATCAACAGTTACCTCGAAAATTGTGATATACATCGAGCGGACCAACGTTATGGGATACCATCTAATGTCGTGTCTGACTCCATTTGCCCGATGTAGTGAAGGACTCGACGTGGCATTGGCTAATCCAGTTGTTAAAAATCCATTGCAGAAACATTGAACCATTCTGCCTCTGTAGCCGTTCATAATAGTGAAAGTGTTGCCAGCGCAGGATTTTGTGTAGGAATTGGGCTCTAGATTGTGTACCATAAATGTTCAATACGATTCGTGTAGGGCGATCTGGGTGGTCAGATCATTTGCTCGAATTATGTAAAATGTTCTTCAAACAAGTCGCGAACATGTGGGTCCTGGAGGCATGGAGGATCGTTCTTTGGGAAGATGAAGTTTATTAAAGTCTGCAGATGGTCTTCCAGTAGCCGAAGATGACCATTTCGAGCCAATGTTCTGTTGGACAAGAGGACTCATTCCAGTCCATGTCCAACAGCCCTATCATTACGTAGCCATTGCCAGCTTATAGCCGGCCGTAGTGACAGTAAGGTTCTGAGCGCTACGGTCAGGAACCGCGAGACCGCAAGGGTTCCAGATTCGAGTCCTGCCTCGGGTATTGATGTGTGTGTTGTCCTTAGGTTAGTTAGATTTAATTAGTTCCAAGTTCTAGGTGACTGATGACCTCTGAAGTTAAGTCGTATAGTGCTCAGATCCATTTGAATCATTTTTGAACCAGCTTATACAGTGCCTTGTTGTCAATTTGTTTACTCGGCTGTGTGGGGTCTTCGCCACACATTACTACTTATCAACAGCTCTTACCCACTGAAATCGGGACTCATCTAACCGGACCATTGTCTTACGGTTGTATAGGGTACAACGATATGGTCACGAGCCGGGGATAAGCACGGCAGGCGTTTTCGAGCTGTTGAGAAGGGCACTCGTGTCGGTCTTTTCCTGCCATAGCCCCTAGCGCCAAATTTCGCCACACTGTCCTAAAGCGTACGTTGATCATACGTCACACGTCGAGGCCCACGAGAACGACAGGGCGTGGCGTCACAGCACGTGACACTGGAGGTCCTACGAGTGCCAGCAGCCATCTCCGATGGACAGCGAGTAACTGTTTAAGATGAGTTTAATAATTCTTCACTGCGTATTTATATGCACGAGACTTCCCGATAGCATACCACAAAATCTTAATCAATTAAATATTGATTTCTCGTGACCCTGAATGGGGCCGTGTGTTCGCGCAACGTGGCGGACAAGCAGACTAGTGTGATGTCACATATTCATTGCGAGGCCCGTATGTCTTGTCGGCCACATCCCACATTGATTTCTGCAGCTATTTCAAACAGTGTTGCTTGTCTGTTAGCACTAACAATTGTAAGCAAACGCCGCTGCTCTCGGTCGTTATGTGGAACCCGTCGGCTACGGCGTTGTGCGTGGTGAGGGGTAATGCCTGAAATTTGGTATCCTCGGTACACTCTTGACAATGTAGACCACAAATTATTAAAGTCCCTAACGATTTCCGATATGGAATTGGACAAAAAGCAAAGTGACAGAAACGGGAACTCCAGATGGGCAAATGTTTAAAAGAAAATGGCATTTTTGGAGGGGTCTGGCAAGGCATCAGCCATTTATGTTGAGCAGCTTTCTGTTAAGCGTTGCTGCAGCGGAATGATCACAGAATGGTAATCCGATGTTCGAAGGATATAGTTCTTATGCACAAATTTATTTTATTTTCGGTTTTTGCATTTCTTATACCGCAAACAAAGTGAAATCATGTTAAATATGTGGAATTTATTAATATTTTCGTAATAGGCATGAGAAGGAAAGGCATACGAAAATTTGGGAATGCAAATGAATTTCCATGATTGGATTGTAATGCAAACCCTCGAATTTCGTATGTGATATTACATACTTTCATTACTTTACAGTCGATGGTAGAATGAAGGCTTTCACGACCGGGTGACACGGCTGTTGATATACTTTCCGGGATGTGAGGTCGTGGTCCAAGAACTTTTTCTGCTCCTTACGTTTCGTCCAGGACTGCGCTGGACGAAACTTAAGGAGCAGAAAAAGTTCTTGGACCACGACCTCACATCCCGGAAAGTATATCAACAGCCTATACAGTTGATGATTTACACGCGCTGGGGCGTATTCTTCATAAAAACGGGAGAAGCATGAATTTTTTCGGCATCTTGCGTGTTTTATAAAGACAGTATTTTTCTATTACTTGGTTGTTCTAGTTCTCTTCCATAAAATGTTTTCGACAATCTCACGGTTTGGTAGTAAGCCGCGAACAATGCAAAAAGTCGCCAAATTTGGAGAAGATAGTTGCTAATGTACGACTAAATATATTTTGATGCAGTCTTCTCAAAAGTCAAAGTGGAAGTAACGCAGTGCTAAGTTCCGAAAGCTTTAACTACAATCTCTTCTTGAAATGTTATTTTCAAAGTGCTCGAGGACCTGTAAGTACGATCCTTCGCTTAAAATTTATTTGCACTTTGAAATTATCCTTTGCCTTGCTTTTCATGATTGTTTTGAAAATAATACATACAATATACTGACCATTATCTCGATTTGTTTGTAGTACAACTAACATAAATACCGAAAATAAGAAATTATAATTTCCCGAATCCGAACTAGAATCCACGCCCCTCAGCTAACTGTTCTGTAATCATTCCGCTGCGCCATCCACTGTGTGGAAAATACGTTAACATAAATGGCTGATGCTTCACCCAGTCCTTGACAAAAATGCTGTCTTTTTCCAAACGCTTTGTCTTCTGCAGTCCCCACTCCTCTCACTTTATTTTCTCACCAAGCCCTAAATTTACGCTAATTTTGGATAAAAGCGGTAATGAGGAGTAGGCACTTCCCCCATGCCACTGAGTTAAGTTTTAATGTGTACAGTTGGGTATTATATATGGATGCCCCCTTTGCTACACAAGTGCAGTATTGGGTTTCACGGTTTCCTAGGCTTTGATATATTGTCAGAGGTTCGTTGATTGCTGTGATATATGCGTTATAGGATAATTCTATCTCTCGTAGGCTGAGGCAGCTGCCTTTAGTTTAGAGCAGTATGCGTCAACGTGAGATGTCACGGGAAGGCGTTTATGGTTGACAATGCTGGTTTTCTGTTGGCCTTTTATGTTTCTACGATACCTACCAGCATCGAAAATTCAAGGTATGTTATACTGTACGACAATATAGATGTTTACATGATCACGTATGATAATGAAGTGCCTGTGTTGTTCCAAATTAAGATGAAAAATCCCTACGGGCATCCCTCCATGTCTGAAGAAACTCTGCATCATACTTCCTGATGAAGCCGTGTTCAGTCGAGGTACTCGTAACTAACATCTCTCGCTCGACGATCACCCAGAGGCCTTTGCGGAGAAGCTTCAAGAAAATTTCTCTGTAAAACCCTGGTGTGTTACAACAAAGAATCAGTTTTTTAGTCTCATAGTAGTATCGCATAGCCTTACAGGGCTCCGTTATTGTCGAAAGCGAGTATAATTCGGTGTACCTTTGCCCACAAGTGTTGGATGTCCTTCTAAATGACGAGGCCATTATACATTCTAACAGTCAGGTAACACATGGTCTAAATCTAACATTCCACGGACGATTCATCTTCAACAACGTTGACGTGGCTGGTTACCAATGTTCTCATGCCTTACCCATTTACATATTTCCTGTACGGGTGAAGACTACAAAAATAAAGCGAGTGACAGGGACGAACTGATCGTCCAGGTTGTGAATACCACTGCCCTCATAGAAGAACACCAAGACGAAACACTATAGACATAATGTTGGCAAGAGAATTCTAAAAGGCACTAACGTCGAAGGTGAGACATTTGAAAATCAAATTCATACTAAATCATTTACCTTTGCTTAACACTTTCTGTATTTGTTTGGATTACATTCATGTAGTTATACCTCTGTAACTAATAAAAATTAGACATTGTTATATGGAATCTATTATTCGATTTAACCCATACTATCACTTCTCAAAATAATTTCCATTAATCCTTAAACACCCAATGTACACAGGATAATCCAGCTTCTCCTACCAATGCGGTTTGTGCAGAATGCAAGAAAAACGTTATCGATTTCTCTGTACTTCGGCTCGCTTTGTGCAATCTATTAATCCAACAGAAAAAATAAACGGGACATATCCGCAGTAAATGTATAGTACTTAAATTTTTAGTCAGTTATGTTTTAGTTAGTGACTATGGTTTTGTTGTTTTTCAATAAAACGACGTTTGAAGGTCACTTTTTTTTTCATTTTTCTTGAATAATTCGAAAACTATGGACTGTACTGAAAACTAATCCCGGCACAAAATGTAGCTCCATTCAATTTGCTACAGAAAGACACTGTTCATTTATTTTCCTGCAACCAATAGTATGCTAATACTGCCGAGGATAGTAAAATCGCCGGTCGGAGTGGCCGAGCGGTTCTAGGTGCTTCGGTCCGAAACCACGCTGCTGCTACGGTCGCAGGTTCGAATCCTGCCTCGGGCATGGATGTATGTGATGTCCTTAGGTTAGTTAGGTTTAAGTAGTTTTACGTTCTAGGGGACTGATGACCTCAGATGTTAAGTCCCATAGTGCTCAGAGCCATTTGAACCAATAGTAAAATCTTAGACATGGTATCAGAGAGCACTGTGAGTTGCATAAACCTCACCGGTAGGGGCAGCTTAATCAACTTGTATATAGTGAAATGTTGGCACAGAGGAAACTATAGACTTCTTCTACACCACAGACAAAATAGCTAAATTCTTTTCAGACACGAGATTAAACTGCAGTTGTGACGTACGTTCTGTAACAGGTAACATCACACAGTAAAGCCTATGATAGAAATAACAACAACAAACGTGTGAAAATGAACCTCAACGATTTCACTCGAAACCTCACGTTCCACAGTTTGAGTACAAATTATAGCTGTATCAGAAGCAAATAATAAGAAGAAAATGTGCAGTCAAATCAGTTAATTACATTATAAAGGATCAGAAGTATCTCGAACTCAATTTGAAAAGTAAGCGGAGAACATCTGGAGTAACTGTGTGAAATGTATTAGTGCAATGAAAGAATGATGCATTTAGAAGCATGCTGCAAGGAAGTGTACTTGATGTCAATATAGTGAACGCTATAAAATGGAGATAAAAAAAAATCAAGATACAGTCTCGGACATATATATATATATATATCCTTTGTCGAAAAAGAGGTACATGAGCGTAGTAACGAGGTTACTAACTAATGACACATCTTAAGAGTCACATAAAATACAAAAAAATAATGTAAAGTATTAAAAAAGGTAAAAAAACCAAAGAGAAACAATTAGTTGTGTTTTGCTGAATCATACAATACTTCAAACATAAAACATTCAGAAAATTGTTAATGTGCGTCGAAGAACCAAATATATTCCTCTGCATGTAGAAAATTGAAGGGGTGAAAAATACTAATTGGATATGATCTGCAATGTTAGTCTAGAATCAATACAAAAAGAAATAGCTAAATTAGTTGTCCATTTAAACAAAAACAATTACGATTCAAAATAGGATGGTGGTATATCAGCAAAATGCGATCTAAAATCACAAATAATTTCCATTAATTCAGTTAAGCTTTTGGGCATGTAACGAGAAGAATGTTCTTGAGGACGCTGTTCAGAAGGAGTACCCCTAAACATTTAATAGAAGCTACGAAAGGCACGTAAAAGGAGCAAGTAGAACTAATCAAAAATAACAGGAAATCAACTGAGGCTTTCAACAAGGGTGCCATTAGCTTTTAATGCCTATAGAGACGAAATACGTAGTAATCTATAAATGATCTGCTATTTTGTTTCCTCTGTTTTCAAAATTCTAAACTATGTAGTGGAGTGCTATTTGAAGATGACGAGGTAGGTAGAGCTAACTGTAAAAGGAAATACACAAAGAGAAACGAAGTTGAAACTGAACGTATTTTTAATGCTGAGGACTGTAATAAATGGAAAATTAACGAGCAAGTAAAGAATTCTAAGCTCTTAGGGCGGAATATATCACATTAATATGAAGCTAATTGTCAACGTAAGATAGAGTGGTTATCTCAAATAGATCTTACTGGTATTTGAAGAAAAAAACACATTTTTAAATGAAAACGGAATATTAATAAGGCCTATAATGCAGATATTCCAGAATACAGAAGGAATATGGAAAGACTGTACCAGTAGAGATAACCTTGTCTAATTACCAAAGATTCGTACCAGTAGGACCCAAAACAAGATGAAAAGATTTAGACAACGTTGCATGATTAGGTAGATGTACGAGACAATTTCCAGTACGTGCAGAAAAAGGGTTTGCTTAATATCAGCGGAAAATAACATTACAGCCCAGTTTCTATAGCTTTTTAGAACATTTTAGTGAAATTTACGGCCATTCTTTTATAGCACAAAACTGATGATTTGTATCGTTCCTAAGTCTGAAACAAAAAGATTTGCATACAGCTTTCTAATGAAATTTTTCACCATTGTACATGAAAATTTCTACCCTGTCTTTTACTTTTTTTGATATTTGTAGTATAATATGTAGCAGAAATTCGTATGTGCACCTGTATAATTAACACTTCTAAGTTTAAAAGATATATTGGACAGATTTTTGTATCTGCTCCAACGACCGTGTATTTGCCCTTGTAAATCCTGCCTTTTGGGTGACGTCACTCCATGCATTCGAAACAAGAACGTAACTATGTTAAATACACACATCTAGTGACAGTGAAGATGGAGTATACCCTCAATAGCGCAAATAGGTAATCAAATATGACAAGGGTGGACACTCAGAGAATTTCCTATGCCTATAGGTAGTTATTGCTGTTCTTTACGACGGTATCTGTTCCAGCCACTTTTTGTCTACGATCAAGTTTAATCTTAGATAAATATTTAATTCCGATAGGGTAATTGTTCCAGATAGAGAATCCTACTCTGTGAGCGCTAACGCGCTGCTTCCTGGACTCGGGTCGGCGCACGGCCCTGGATCGAATCCTCCCGGCGGATGGACGACGAGGGTCGGTGTGCCGTCCATCCTGGATGTGGTTTCTAGTCGGTTTTTAACAAGCTGCTAGGTGAATAACGACCTGGTCCCCACGTTCCGCCTCAATTACACGGGTCGCACTCTTCCACGGATTATATTAGACGCAGACAGTTGGGGTACAGTAATACCTTCCCGGGGAGTATGGGGTTGGCGACAGGAAGGGCATCCAGCCACCCTTAAAATTAATATGCCATATCTGGTTAGCCAGCAGACCCTACAAGTCGCGATTAATGCTTGGAAGAGAGAGAGAGAGAGAGAGAGAGAGAGAGAGAGAGAGAGAGAGAGAGAATCCTACTCAGATTTATGAATTTGGTAACAATCGCCTTCACTATTAGCCAGTCAGAGAACACTTCCAGACCAGACTAAGTGTCTGATTCCCACTGTTGTTTCCAACAATGATTTGTGATACTAATGCCAGAGGATTTCCCATTGGCAAAGCTATGAAGGGTACAGAGTAAATGGAGCACAAGGGATGTTTATGAAATAGTTAAATGGTATAAAACGAAACTAAAGGGTCAATATGAATGAAGTTGATAATTTTATAATGACAGGAAATGATAGCAATGTAAATTCTCCATTTAAACTGAACGCCGAAAGTATTGACTTCATGTATACCCCAACACACAATCACACAATAAGCAGAAGATGGTGATCCCAATCACTATCAGTTCAGCATATCTGAAAGATTTCCTCTGATATCATTCCATATGCCAGCATCTTCATTTATCTGCTCCCCTTCGATCTATTAATTCCATTTCAGTTGACACACATACACACACACACATACACACACACATGTACTTGAATATATATGACCTGACAGATAACGTCAAAGATTCCTTGAAGCTTTTCGCGGATGATGCTGTCGCATACAAAGAAACTCCGACTCTAGAAATTGTAGCGAAATGTCGGAAGACCTGCAGAGTATCGATGCTTTGTGCAGGGGGTGACGATTGACTCTCAAAATAAACAAATGTAACATACTGCGAATGCATAGGCAGAAACACCCTTTATTGTGTGATAGCAAAACAATCACTGGAAGCAGTTAGGCAAGGTTCCATAAAATATCTACAAGTATGAGTAAGGAGCGATGTGAACTGCTACGACCACATAGAGTTAATCGTTAGAAAGGTAGATACCAGACTGAGATTCTTTACTAGACTTCTCAGTAAATGTAGTCTATCAACAAAAGTAATGGGTTACAAAACAAAACAAAAATATTGTCGGACAAGACTGGTAGATAAAATAGAGTAGATTCAGAGCAGGGTAGTATTTTTCGTTACGGGGTCGCTTAGTAACTGCGAAAGCGTCATGGAGGTGCTTAGCCAACTCCATTGGCAAAGGCTGCAAGAGAGGCGTTATGCATGTTGGTCTGGTCTACTGCTAACTTACGGGAGCAAACGTTCTTAGAACAGTAAACCAACATGTTGCTTCTTTCCACGTATATTTCATGAACAGATTACCAAGATAAAACTACAGAGATTCGAGCCCCCACAGATGCTTACCAGCTATCGTTCTTCTCGCGAAACTTACGCGACTGGAACCGAAAAGAGTGAATTTACGCTGGTATATAAAGTACCTTCCACCACGTACCGTAAAGTGGAATAAAGACGTAGGTGTATATAAAATCAACGATCAACATATATAAAGTAAGTCTACGTCTGTGTTTCTGTTTTACTCTAATTGTTCTCAACAGTTAATTTTTTTTCTTTGTTTGTGAGGGGTGGCGAAGAACTGCATAGTATTTTTGAATCCTACCCCGCCGAAGCAGTACAATACCGGTCTCTCCCAGTCGGCATTCGTAAAGCATCTGTCTGCGCTTTTACAGTCAGTGCTCTGTCGAGCCATTAGGCTGTCGTTGATCTTCGTTAAAATCCCGCCCGCCACAATGATCGAGTAATCAGGTTTTCAGCTCCCTTACGAGGCTTAATTCTGCTGAAACGCGAAGCCGCTCTCTATTTCTAAACTGGCATTACCGGAATGGCGAGCTTAATCTCATTTGACTGGCGTTGCCGGCTTTTGCGGGTCTGAGTAAAAACGTGGCGGCCGACCCACCGTCCCTTCCACGGCGTTCGCGGGAGAGCTTATAAATTATTTCGGGCACTTACGAGACTCTATCCGGGCCTCGTCCATTTTCGCCGCGACTTCGCAAGCGCATTCATCACACGAAATTAAGGACCTCAGTGTCAGCTTCTCACAGGAGGAATTGTTTATTAGGAGAGGTGATCAATGTTTAAAGCTTTTCTTTCGGTACCCTATCAAAGCCTCCACTCAGAACTTTTCACTAGGCGAACACGTTGGCATTAATGTTCAGGGAGTACCATGAATACGTTTAGTAATTTATGGTAGGTTTCTCGTTCAACATCGGGAAAAAGTACAGAAAACGGTGGACGTCTCTTTACAATTTTAAGTGTGTGTAGCAAAGGCAAATGATGTATTTTCATCTGATTTGTAGTATAAACTCTGCTTCTGTCAGACACATTCTATTTGTTTGTTTCAGAAACCCTCTTGGCTAAGATAGTGTGAAACAAACAACATGCTGAATGGCTGTTTCTCAAGAGACGATATGGTGTGTATCACAGACTGGCAAAGTAGAACGGACTTGCAGACTCAGTAAAAAACAGAAAGGGACTGATCATCACTTTCATAAATTCGTGTGTGTTACAAGAAAAGTATGCTTAGACATACAGCACCCATCATGTAAGACAAGTCAGGGACGGATGCATGCTCTCGTGGCGATATCCATTAATATAATATTCTCAGGTATCTGCACGCCACCAGTGACCACCACCTAGCACAGAAACCATCTTTTCTGAAGACCTTGGTATGCCGAACTGAAACCTTCGCAGACGCTAAAAATCTTTCAAGGGAACATAGCCACCGAAGTAAAGTTTTCAAGAACGCTTACAAGAACAGAAAAATTTCTCAAGCAGTTCCAAGTAACCCACGAAAGCAAAGGTATCCGAAGAAGACACGAAGAACATTGCGTTTTTACGGTTTTGTGGCTCAATAATAGGGTGTATAATCGGCTCCTGAAGAGACAGAAAGTTGACAATCTTCAGATCCCCAGCAAAGATTCAGCACTTAAACCTGTGAAAGGCTATATAGACTTCAGAGCACTTGGAGCATACCCAAATACCATGTGCGTGTGGGCAGTTGTGTGCCGGTTAGACTGTCCATACTTGTGAACAGAGCCGCATACAACACGAAAGGTGTTTCCACCAACGCTATCCCCAAAAGTCAACTGTAGTAGAGCATGCACTGAAAAACGGGTCGCGAATTGTATTCGACGAGACTTGGATTATTAGACGGATCAACAGCTTTAGGGAGAGCGTAATAAACGAAGCGATAGAGATAAAGGTATAGGACAGCACCCTCAATAAAGATGACGGATTGCAGATGAGTACGGCCTGGGATGCTTTGATTAGGGAGTTAAAGCGAGCGTGGCGGTCGCGCCACCAAAAGATTGCCTTATATTGTGAATGTAATTCGCCAACAGCCGTGTAATTGAGAAGTTACTTTATTTTATTTTATTTTGACTACCAGTTTCGGTATTCCATTGTGCCATCTTCAGGCCCCATATGTATCTCTCAAAAATAAACGTTATTTTCATACAGTGCCATAAATTCCCGGATGTCGTGAATTCAAAACCATATCTGAAAAGCTTCATTCCAAGATTTTATTGCAATCAAGTCTTCGAATCAAGCATTTGCGATACGGTTTTGAATTCACGACAGTCAGGAACATAAGTTACTGAATGAAAACACCGTTTATTTTTGAGAGACGCATATGTGATCGACGGCGTCGTACCTATGATACCAGGACGCAGTGATGGACACACTGCGCCAAACCAGCTCTTCCCCGCACGCTCATGGCGTATGGACGAGACAGGGCGCTTTGGCTCCGGTCGACATCTGAGTTTTACTACACGGTATTGCGAGAACTGGTGTCGCAACAACCTTTGCCAGAGCGCCAAATAACCGTCGACCGGATACAGGCACAACTTTTGCAGATCAACGCTGACAGATTGGACGACATACGTGTTCGAACGAGACTGCAAGATTCCATGCCACCTCTGGCTTCTCTTTATCACATCGTCGTAAGAGGCGACTCATCACGGCAGTTATTTCAGCGGACGGGGAAGGTGCTGAGGCACACAACGCCATCTCCCGTGTCCTCACAGACTACTATCGCACTCTCTATCTAGCAGGTCAGTGGCCTGACAATGACGTTGAGGACGTCCTGCAAGACCTTCCACCTTTGGGTAGGGCGTCAGTCGACGCCACATTCTTGGAGGCCGTCACGTGGGAACAAACGCACATGGGCCTGTCGCGTGGCTCGAGAAATAAATCCGCTGGACCTGATGGTCTTCCTACTGAATTTTATAGCACCTTTTCTGAACTGATGGGAGAAGTTTGGCGCCAGATGTGCTGCGATCTCCTGGATCCAGACTTCCGCGTTCACCCCGAATTTTTGGAGGGCATGACCATATGCCAAAACCAAACGGGGGGAGCAGACGCAAGACTTCCGGCTGTTGACGTTAGTGAATTCGGATTACAAATTGTTCGCCTGCATACTTCGTGCTCACCTCGTCGCTGTTGTCAAAGATGCCATTCATGCCGAAAAAATGTGTCTGGGAGGTGGCAACAATATAGACACGGCGTTAAGCTTTTATAGAGATGTGGCGGCGCTCATGTAGACATGCCGCTTAGAAGGTGCCCTCGTAGCTGTTGCCTTAGAACACGCATTTGACATACACTCCTGGAATAGGAAAAAAGAACACATTGACACAGGTGTGTCAGACCCACCATACTTGCTCCGGACACTGCGAGAGGGCTGTACAAGCAATGATCACACGCACGGCACAGCGGACACACCAGGAACCGCGGTGTTGGCCGTCGAATGGCGCTAGCTGCGCAGCATTTGTGCGCTGCCGCCGTCAGTGTCAGCCAGTTTGCCGTGGCGTACGGAGCTCCATCGTAGTCTTTAACACTGGTAGCATGCCGCGACAGCGTGGACGTGAACCGTATGTGCAGTTGACGGACTTTGAGGGAGGGCATACAGTGGGCATGCGGGAGGCCGGGTGGACGTACCGCCGAATTGCTCAACACGTGGGGCGTGAGGTCTCCACAATACATCGATGTTGTCGCCAGTGGTCGACGGAAGGTGCACGTGCCCGTCGACCTGGGACCGGACCGCAGCGGCGCACGGATGCACGCCAAGACCGTAGGATCCTACGCAGTTCCGTAGGGGACCGCACCGCCACTTCCCAGCAAATTAGGGACACTGTTGCTCCTGGGGTATCGGCGAGGACCATTCGCAACCGTCTCCATGAAGCTGGGCTACGGTCCCGCACACCGTTAGGCCGTCTTCCGCTCACGCCCCAACATCGTGCAGCCCGCCTCCAGTGGTGTCGCGACAGGCGTGAATGGAGGGACGAATGGAGACGTGTCGTCTTCAGCGATGAGAGTCGCTTCTGCCTTGGTGCCAATGATGGTCGTATGCGTGTTTGGCGTAGTGCAGATGAGCGCCACAATCAGGACTGCATACGACCGAGGCACTCAGGGCCAACACCCGGCATCATGGTGTGAGGAGCGATCTCCTACACTGGCCGTACACCTCTGGTGATCGTCGAGGGGACACTGAATAGTGCACGGTACATCCAAACCGTCATCGAACCCATCGTTCTACCATTCCTAGACCGGCAAGGGAACTTGCTGTTCCAACAGGACAATGCACGTCCCACGTATCCCGTGCCACCCAACGTGCTCTAGAAGGTGTAAGTCAACTACGCTGTCCAGAAAGATCTCCGGATCTGTCCCCCATTGAGAATGTTTGGGACTGGATGAAGCGTCGTCTCACGCGGTCTGCACGTCCAGCACGAACGCTGGTCCAACTGAGGCGCCAGGTGGAAATGGCATGGCAAGCCGTTCCACAGGACTTCATCCAGCATCTCTACGATCGTCTCCATGGGAGAATAGCAGCGTGCATTGCTGTGAAAGGTGGATATACACTGTACTAGTGCCGACATTGTGCATGCTCTGTTGCCTGTGTCTATGTGCCTGTTGTTCTGTCAGTGTGATCATGTGATATATCTGACCCCAGGAATGTGTCAATAAAGTTTCCCCTTCCTGGCACAATGAATTCACGGTGTTCTTATTTCAATTTCCAGGAGTGTAGTTGAGCACCATTTCTGAGTGGCTGTGTTAGAGAAGATGGGACTGTCACCAATATCAGTAGGTGTTGTTCATCTACGGAGCCCCTTCCAGAGTCCCGGTCAATAGCTACCGCTTACCGCGAGAAGGATGCTCTTTGTCAGCCTCTCTCTAGCCGTCGCCCCGTGCCTGCACCTCACGATCTACGACTATGTTTGGAGGGCATTATCCTCCGCAGTGTGCATTTAAAATGGGGTGTCTACGCGAGCGATGTAGTTTTCTTGGCGTACTTCACGCCCACCTTCAGTCAATCGTCGGATGTCGGCTTTCCTCCACATTAGCCGGCCGCTGTGGTCTAGCGGTTCTAGGTGCGCAGTCAGGAACCGCGCGACTGCTACGGTCGCAGGTTCGAATCCTGCCTCGGGCATGGCTGTGTGTGATGTCCTTAGATTAGTTAGATTTAAGTAGTTCTAAGTTCTAGGGGACTGATGACCAGAGTAGTTAAGTCCCATAGTGCTCAGAGCCATTTGAACCATTTGAGCCTCCACATTAGCAGGCAGCGTCCGTAGAAAATAACTGTACAACTCGTGACGTCGGTAGGACTTTCAACAGATAATTCATGTCGACCAAATGGGTGCGAATGTGACACAGTGCTGGTGCAATGTGGCCAACAGGAAAAGGCGCCACCTCCTCAATCAGCGTACTAGGTCCTTGTCTGAAGTAAATGGTTCAAATGGCTCTGAGCACTATTGGACCTAACTTCTGAGGTCATCAGTCGCCTAGAACTTAGAACTAATTCAACCTAACTAACCTAAGGACATCACACATATCCATGCCCAAGGCAAGACTCGAACCTGCGACCGTAGCGGTCGCTCGGTTCCAGACTGCAGCGCCTAGAACCGCACGGCCACTCCGGCCGGCTGTCCGACGTACGTAGGCGATTCATCGTCCGCAAAGAGAGAGCGCGCGACCTATTGTGCACGTTTATCATTCCAATGCTGCCTGCGTGTGTGGGCAACGTTAGTGTCTCGTAACGGTTCTTGAAAACCCTACTGCTAGGATTAGAAATTGTATGAGACAGGGATGTATTCTTTCGCTCTTACAGTTCAGTCACTACAGCGAAGAAGTAATAACGGTAATAAAAGAAAGGCTTAGGAATTGGATTAATAATCAGAGTGAAAAAAATATTAGTTGTAAGCTTCGCTAGCGACATTGCCACCCTCAGTGAAAGGCAGGAAAAATTATAGGACGTATTTGATGGAAAGGTCTAACGAGTAGACATTAAGGATTAGAAGTAAAAAGATTCAAGTAATGAGGAGTAATAAGAACGAGATTTATGATAAACGTAACATCACACGTACGAATCGAGAAGTAGGCGCAGTGAAGGAATCCAACTTCCCTGGAAAGAACTAACAATTGACAGACGAAGCAAGATAAAAAGCACACTAGCACAGGCAAAGGTGGAATTCCTCACCGACAGACATCTACTAGTATCAAACATAATCTTTAACTCAGAGAATAAACTTTTGAGAATATACATTTGGAGAACAGCGAGGTACTACAATTGTTTATAACCGCGTGTTATCAGATGTGCAGGCAAACACGAACACGTTATTCCTGACGTTAGATGTGTCAGTGATGGTTTTTCCAACAATATTCTGATAAATCCAAAACCTTATAGTTTATGAGTGTTTGGTAAAGTCTCACGTTTTAGTGTTAAGAAGAAATGCATACTTGTACGAGTTAAAATCTAATGAACACAGTTCAAATAATGCATTTACAAGTTCAGTACTCCATCGCCAGGTCCTTTAACAACGTGTTTTATATTTTCTAAAAGAGATTTAATTTTTCTGCGAATTGGTAAATAAATGCTTTAACAACCATCGTAAGTATACTAACATTTTCAACACAAAATTGTATTTAAGTACTCTTTGTCCTTAGTACATTATTGTAAACGATAGCATTAGTCAAGGAACTGTCATTAATGGAAGACGCCCTAAAGCTATGCAAATTAGATACTTTCGTAATATTTATATTTCGTGTCATAGAGACAGTCAGCAGTTGTCCCACATTTTGCGAAAATTCTGGCTGCGTCAGCGAATCTTTCCTATGAATGACTGTTTCAAATTAGACATAGCACATTATTCAAGATTTAGTGCAAAAATTTGCGATGGCAACTGTTTCTCATTTATAGCATTCATTTAAAAATCTTACACTTGGAAGTTACATAAGGAAGCTTGTTTGAATGCGATGATTTCCTACCTGCTTCGCGTTGTCCATAATCAACAAAATTTACTGCGCAGTAACAAATTCAAAGTGACTTTGCCGATGATCGCTTGCTTGTATCAAACAATATCCCAGTATTTGTTTTCTCCTGAAGGTGGTAAATATTACCTGATTGTTATTTACTCATCATTAGTGTAATAATAATTAATATATGCAGATATTTGTAACTTATTTACAACACGACAGGTAACAGATCATCAGATAACAGAGCACCTAGTCGTATTGAAATGTGTTTATGCTAATTAACTCTGCGTGAGCTCTACCAACGAATTCAATACTGTTATTTGCGATACAAATGTAACGTGATTAAATCCATACTAATGCCCATCGAATGAACACAATTGCTTTTGAATATTAATATGATAGCTATAAACTAGCAGACAGAGACATCCAAGAATAAATTACGAATGGCTGATACTTTTGTAAACAAAGTAGAACCCAACCTCAGTTTCTGTCCTGAATAGCTTTAGTTCGCTTGTAGCAAATACTAGTCAGCAAAATAGATCCCGTAAACCCACAAAGAGGACGTCCTCACTCCCATACTGATACGGGGTAGCATAGCCGTCAACTAAAGACCGTAAGCAGTAAGCTTGTTTTCTTTGGACAACAGGAAAATGTTGCCAATATGCATGTACATGTGTCTTTAAATTGTTACTTAAAATCAGGCGGCGCTGTAGTGAGTTAATAAATGAGGATGAACCTGAGAAATATCGAAACAGAACCTATAATGTAAGACCTTATAAGCCAACTTATATTGTTGAAATGATAGGGATAGATAGTGAAGCGCAGATGCGCTGGACTTTAATAAACACTACGATACTTTTTAACAAATTTATTTTGATACGTAAACACACAGATTCTGAAAACAATTCACGGTAAATGATGACAGCCAAAACAGTTGCAGGATAAAGATTTATTAAAATTTTTGACCACGGTATCGGTATATCTAAATATAACTTCATCAGAAGTAAAATACCCTGAACAGGAAGACACTTTCATTATCAAAAACTTAGCATCTAAAATGAGAAAGCAAAAACACTATAGCTTAAGTAACCGTAAAATTACCAGAGTATTACTGACACAAAAACTTTTAGTCACTTATTAAAATTACATCCTGCAATGGAGATTAATAAACCATTGTGCCAAAAGCGTCTTCAGTAGTGAAAACATCATCTCCATTTATACAGCATGCTTATGGACAGATGGTCGATGGGAACACAGCTTAGCATCAGTTAATGTCTCGCCGAGAGAGGGCACTTGTGGTATGTGTCAGACACTCGCGCACATTAAAATCCATGGATACTTACACATGCGCATCAAAATTATTAAAGTGATTCTTGAGTTTCTCCCGGCGTATTTGATAATCAGAATATCCACGGGTGTACTGCCGGTCTATAGTGTCCAACGGGCACAATATTTCGGCGATCAAACATGTCGCCATCATCAGGTGAACTGACGGACTGAGCTCCTGTGAACGTGCCGGCACGGAGATTCGTACGCTATGGCTGCTCAGGGGGAACTGGGTTCGATCGCGGTGGCGGCCGATTTAAATACCCTCCGCCCGCGGCGCGCTCCCTCCACCGTCCGCGCCCCGCGCCACGGTAGCGCGGTGGAACAGATTGGGAAACAGCGATTGGGTTAATCAAGAGTAAATCGAGCAAACGCATAGTTGTGACGACCACGGCGGACAGAGCCATCACACCGACGTCATCTCAGACGCCGTCGCAATCTGTTCCACCGCGCTACCGTGGCGCGGGGCGCGGACGGCGGAGGGAGCGCGCCGCGGGCGGAGGGTATTTAAATCGGCCGCCGCCGCGACCGAACCCAGTTCCCCCTGAGCAGCCATAGCGTACGGATCTCCGTGCCGGCACGTTCACAGGAGCTCAGTCCGTCAGTTCACCTGATGATGGCGACATGTTTGATCGCCGAAATATTGTGCCCGTTGGACACTATAGATCGGCAGTACACCCGTGGATATTCTGATTATAAAATTATTAAAAGTTGTGCTAAATCAAACCTTCTGTCTTAATAAATAAAACATATCAGAACCATTTAAAAACACCCACATAAAACAGAAGATATGAAACCAATTTACCTGTGTCCTAGTGTCAATCATTTGCTTGCGCTACGGAACACAACTAACGTGTTAGGGCACTAGTGTTACGCGCGAGAATATCGCCTAACTTAAACTGTAAAATACATACTACCGAAAACAACCAAAATGTTAAAGTAAAACGAAACCATCTGTCGTTGTGAATAAAAACATAACAGTCAATTAACCACATATACACCTCGAAAACCACAAACAGCAAACATAAAAAATACGAAAATCCCAACAAGACAGGAAAAGCGCATCCCACCGGCATCAACAGGCAAGACAACTAACTTCAAGTCAGCCAGACTATATAACATTAAAGCAAGGAGGGGTTTGAAACTGTCTAAAAAAATTTTATTTCCAAGCTGCACCTGTTTATTAACAACAAAACCATATTTTGAGACAGGTGCTTGAAAATCTCTAACTCTTCGGGCAGGTCCAGTTTGTAACCCTTACTCGCTTCGTGAAGCATTTCTAAGTCATCCAGTTTACGTGGCGTATGCTGTAAGAGCCATAGATGTTCGGCAAACGTGGAATTATATACGTTTTCCCCATTTTTGCGTAGCATGTGTTCTTTATAATTTACTTTAATGGGTCCACCTGTTTGTCCAATGTAATAATTTGGGTAGTCGTTACAAGAAATTTTTTAAACCCCGGATTTAGTGCCAAGTTCTTTCCGTGCTCCAGTAGTATGAATCACTCTTTGTTTCATTCTACTATTTACGGAAAAGGCAACTCTGTAACCGTATTGCTTCTGTAAAATTCTTCTTATCTTATATGATACGTTCCCCAAAAATGGAATAGAAATAAAGTTATTGCCTTCATTCTTTTTCACGCTGTTATCTCCTGAGGTTGAACATTTTACAGCTGTTTTTTTTCCTAACAATTCGGTCAATTAATTTAGGGTCGTATCAATTGTTAGTAGCTATTTATTTGACTAAAGATATTTATTTTTCTAAATAATTCTGTTCTAAAGTTGTGCTCACATCACGATGAACTCCAGAATGAAACAAGGTGATTTTGTGAGTTTGAGGATGACAAGAATCTGCTGGGATAGTATTATCAGAAAAATAGAGTTGTCAGATAACTTAAGTTTCAAATCAAGAAAATGGAATTGTCTCATTGTTTTGAATCTCTTTTGTGAAATTCATTTTCTCGTGAAAACTGTTAAAAACATGAAACATTTGTTGAAGATCTTTGTCACGTCCTTATGAGTATATCATCAACATAATGAGCATAGAAAGAAATCATAATACCCAACACAGGATTATTTTTGAAAAAATTTTCTTCTCACGCATTCACAAAGATCTCAGCTAAGATACCAGCTAGCGGGAAACCTATGGAAAAGCCGAATGGTTGCTCATACATTTTTCCACTAAACTGGAAGTAATTATAATCTAGTACAACCTGCAATAGTGACATAAATTCCGACAACTACAACTCACTTAAAGATCTGTGTTGTCGAGTATTGTCTTCAATAATTTTAAGAGTGATATCCACCGGAACATTGGCGTAAAAACGTATAACGTCATCATCTATCGTGAAGAATTTCAACGTTTGCTGTTTCAGCCATGTTTGAAATCTGAAAACCATTTTAATTTTTCTTTTAGAATAAAACACATCCACAATGTACGAAGGAAGTAATAATTTTGATCAGAATGAATTTAATGAAAAATGCCTCCAACCAAAAACAATTACCAAACTCACAACTAAAAACTGTATTCAAACAAATTCTTCAGTCAATTAAAACTCGTAAATTTCATTACTGATGCATCAACTTTAAGACAATATATTTTCAATTTTAAAAGGTGTTATTTAAATTGAACAAAGTATAAGGTTTACAACTGCAAATTCCCGGACGTGTGGCCTTGCAAGCTCTGCTGTACTTACTGAAGGTCGCAGGAGCAACTGAGTCTTATTGAATCGCATTAACCACTTATAGTTTCAAGGCTTTAAGGCTTTCACAATAAAGTAAATAAGCTACCCGTAACACTATATCAAATACACAGAAATTAATCAGTCCTAAATTCAACAGCCTAACGTACTTGAAGCTTGAAGACAACCAATAAGTTATTAAATCTTTAAAGTATTACACAGCGGCCACTACTATATTGCTTGAAGTAATTTTCCATCGGTCCAGGAAATTTACTGGCCAGAAACGAAGAAGTGCTGGTTAACCGTTATTTTAACTTAATCGATCGCGTCAGGACAGCTCAATGACTTTCGGTAAATGGCAACCCTTACGTAAGTGCATTGTAGCGGAAAACGTATTACCTGATGTTTCACATTATTCTAAACACAACCTGAAGTACAGCGCGCTCTAGATGAACTCTTCATAAACCACTGTCCGACAGACTGGAAACCAGGATGGTATAGCCTGGTAGGCTTCCTAGACGAAGTGGATGACTTTTTGAAAGAACTTACTGAAGGATCAAGCTAACCATTGTCCCCTCGAAGTATGCTCATTGGATTGGGAACTACAGCGTGGCCTTTGCAAGTTTAAATATACGGCCAAGTGACGTACATTCTCGTAACGGCTCCTCGCAAGGCAAATAACTCTAGAAACAAATACGTCCACTGGCTCCTCAGCTAGCGAACTTTCTCGGAAATAGCACGTCTTTCGACGAGATACTGAGCCCTGTTGCTTATCGCCAGCTATCAGCTGCACTTCACACTGTACTGCCGTCTCTTGCACTAGACCAAATGAGCTGCTCGGGGGAACACAATGGTAAGCGCCATCGCTTACGCCTGTGGGATGCACAATCCAGTAAACTTACTAGTAGTTCCAAATTCACTCAACAGAGGTTAGGGCCTAGCTTAATGGTAAGCGCCACTGTACGTATGTTGCGGAAACATAATGGTAAGTGACAGAGAGAGTGTGGTTGGCAGGAGAGCCTACACCGTATTACTAAAGGAGGCCGAAATGCCGCGTTTTAGCTCATGTAGGCTGGCGTGAGGTCTGGAAAATGACAAGAGAATTAGAATTGAGAAACACGGACATAGCTGGTGGAATACTAAACTTTAATCCATTAATGACGAACGTCGCTCTTGACGGTACATGATTTACAATATCAATAGAAACTGATCATGGCGCGTTGCTAGGTCGTAGCAAATAACGTAGCTGAAGGCTATGCTAACTATTGTATCGGCAAATGAGAGCGTAATTTGTCAGTAAACCATCGCTAACAAAGTCGGCTGTACAATTGGGGCGAGTGCTAGGAAGCCTCTCTAGACCTGCCGTGTGGCGGCGCTCTGTCTGCAATCACTGATAGTGGCGACACGCGGGTGCGACGTATACTAACGGACCGCGGCCGATTTAAATGCTACCACCTAGCAAGTGTGGTGTCTGGTGGTGACACCACAAAAAACATCTCCGAGATTCTGGCAACAGTGAACATGGCAGAAGACGAGAAATATACTTCCAATGATACTAATAGCTTCGAGAGGGATGCAGAATACATTCCTAACGATTCAGATGACTAAGACTATATTATTTTGTAAATATACAGTCTTTAGTGCGTTTCACGAACATAATGGTAAGTGCATGTACATACCATTATGTTCCTGAAGTACGTTAATTTTGAGGTTATTCTAGAATGGCTACATTTTTTTGGCTAAGTGATGTATGAAAGCGCAATTTTCATTTATTTTGTTACATGTAATAATAATAATAATGGTAACGGTAATAGTAGTTTTCCTTGTTATACAGGTTAATAGCGAATCAGATCATATTGGCCAAAACAATAAGCAGTGTATCGCTCTTGCAGAAACCATTCAGGAATAGACAAAGACGTCGTCTCGGAAAAGGTGCTACTGTGGCCAAAATAAGAACTCGAACATGGTACTGTTTTGGAAATATCTAATTTCAACTGGTAGATCTCGTGTCATTGAACACCACTTCCCCGTGAGCGGGCACACAATTTTGCCGTCCGATAGAGATTTCGCGACAATTCAAATTACATTCACCGACAGGTACAAGATGTGTACAGTCCAGATCAGTGGTGCGAGATCAACAAGAAGTCAGCTAAGAAGAATCCATTGTTTGTATATAATATGAAAAGAGAGGATTTCTATCAAATACAATACTCTAAAGAAGCGTTTGTCTTCAGAAAGAAGACAGTTGAAAGTCGAGATGTCAACCTTAGGAAAGTATGTAAGTGGAAGGTGACCTCCGAATATCCATCATCTTTATTCATCAGCGAGACACTTTGTCATGACATTTGGCAAGAAATAAGCTTCAGGAAACGTGGAAGGCAAGAACCAGTTCCTATGCAATGGGACAAGGCTTATTGAAAAGAAGAAAGTTGCTGACGTCCTGTTGCTCCTAAGTTACATACCTCCTGTCCACCAAGGATTTATCCTGTCACTAAAGCCAATAGTTTTGGATGAAAAATACATTAGTAATGAGAGTGGTGAATGATTTTGCAGTTTCAGTAAAGTGTTGAAGACTTACTGTAAAATTTAATATGTAATGTTCTATCACTATGTGTTGTTAATGGTGTATGGTAATGTAATAATTTTTGTATATTTCATTTGTTTTGGTCAGTTCTGAGTTTCATTTATGTCTGTATAGTAGAAGATAGATGTTAGAATCACTACAGAATAAAAGTACTGTTAAAAAAAATTATTCACATTTGCAGATCAATTGAAACTTTACATGCGCTGTATCCCGAAACTGTGATTTTGGCGCTTACCATTTTGTTCCCCCGAGCACCTCAAATCTTTAAAACAGAGATGAGCGTTATCGCCGGTAATAATACCACCGCTAGTAACCGCTCTAAGAGCATTGTCGCCAGAGAGCTCTAACTGCGCATGAGCGTCTCTGCAACCACGCATCTTCCGCCTACCACATGGTTCAAATGTTCAAATGTGTGTGAATTCACAAGGCACCAATCTGCTGAGGTCAACGGTCCCTAGACGTAACACACTACTTAAACTAACTTAAATTAGTTTATGCTAACAAAAACACACACACCCATGCCCGAGAGAGGACCCGAACCTCCAGCAGGAGCGGCCGCGCAGTCCGTGACATGACGCCTTTACCCGCGCGACCACTACGCGCGGCCTACCACATGGTGAAAACGAACAAAGATGCTAATTATCGACCGAGAGCAAGGGTCAGTCACTCATCACAAGCGTGACTGATTAATCGTGATCCACGGGTGAATTGCATTACGAAATTCGTGATGCTGTCATCGAAAATGTGTAATATTCAGATCCACTTAAAGTATGACCGTTAGCACTCTAGCATCGTAAAAAGACAAAGGTGAAAGCAAACTTACCTTCACAGCGCAGTTCATTAAAAGATACTGTGTCCAAACATGAAAAGGACAATGTGGAAATTTTTTCTGTCAGTCAGCGTATCTGTAAGGTCGTTTTAAACTTAGCTGTGGGAGGTCTTAGGCACAGCCAACTGACTCGGCTCTTGTTAGACAGGTTGGTTATGTAGTAACAAAAATTAATGACTCAGTGGCTTTGGTCGGTACGCCAGCGCTAATTGCGTTGAAGCGCTTTGCGTTTATCTGTACATATGAGGATAAAAGATCATTGCCTAGATTTTTCGGAAAATATTTTTCCGGGCGAAAAACATGATGATGAAAAATGCAAATTTTTTACTTGTCTCAGTGAAGTCGATTGAGCGTCATAAACCTTATGGGTGTTTACTCAAACTTTGCGATGGTGTCGGGGGAGGGGGGGGGGGGAGGGGGCAGGAGACATTGAGCACCGGTATCTCTGAGTGCTTTAATTTATAATAATAACTGTCACTGGTGTGTCCTGCCGTTATGTACACAGGAGTGACAGCACCAGCAGTCGACTAATGCCGTAACCGCCCAGAAGATAACCCCTAAGTCGGGCTGAAACCGGTTGGCGGTATAATAATAATAAATGCGATTAAGACTGGTTTTGAACAATTACTTACCAATTTAAATCGTTGGTCATCCGGCCAGGCCAGGATCTTCCAGTCATCTAGGGTTCAACCGATATGACCACAAGCCAAAGAGAGTGCTGCAGCGCTGCAGGCTTTACCGTGCTAACAGCGGCACTCGCATCGGTCGTCCACTACCATAGGCCATTAACGCCACCTTTCGCCGCACTCTATTAACGGTTACATTCGTCGTAGGTCACACATTGATCTCTACAGTTATTTAAGATAGTGTTTCTTGTCTGTTTTAGCAATGTCTCTTGTCTGTTAACTCTGCGGAAAGACGCTGGTCCGGATGGTTACGCGACGGCCGTCAACCACTGCACTGCCCGTGGTGAGAGGTAATACCTGAAATTTGGTACTCTCGGTACATTCTTCACACTGTGGACCTCGTAATATTGAATTTCCTAGAAATTTCTGAAATGTAATGTCCCACGTGTATAGCTCCAACTAAAAGTAGATAGTGTGGGAAGTTCCATGCGGCTTTTCGCGGATGATGCTGCAGTATACAGAGAAGTTGGAGCATTAGAAAATTGCAGTGAAATGCAGGAGCCGGCCGGTGTGGCCGAGCGGTCCTAGGAGCTACAGTCAGGAACCGCGCGACCACTACGGTCGCAGGTTCGAATCTTGCCTCGGGCATGGATGTGTGAGATGTCCTTAGGTTAGTTACGTTTGAGTAGTTCTAGGGACTGATGACCTCAGAGGTTATGTCCCATAGAGCTCAGAGCCATTTGAACCATTCGAAATGCAGGAAAATCTGCAGCGGATAGGCACTTGGAGCAAGGAGTGGCAACTGACACTTAACATAGAAAGATGTAATGTATTGCGAATACAAGAAAGAAGGATCCTTAATTGTATGATTATATGATAGCGGAACAAACACTGGTAGCAGTTACTTCTGTAAAATATCTGAGAGTATGCGTACGGAACGTTCTGAAGTGGAATGATCATATAAAATTAATTGTTGGTAAGGAGGGTGCCAGGTTGAGATTCATTGGGAGAGTCCTTAGAAAATGTAGTCCATCAACAAAGGAGGTGTCTTAAAAAACACTCGTTCAACCTGCACTTGAGTATTGCTGATCAGTGTGGGATCCGTACCAGCTTGGGTTGACAGAGACAGACATAGAAAATCCAAAGAAGAGCGGCGCGTTTCATCACAGGGTTCTTTGGTAAGCGTGATAGCGTTACAGAGATGTTTAGCAAACTCAAGTGGCAGACTCTGCAAGAGAGGCGCTCTGCACCACGGTGTAGCTTGCTGTCCAGGTTTCGAGAGGGTGCGTTTCTGGATGAGGTATCGAATATGTTGCTCCCGAGGAGATCACGAACGTAAAATCAGAGAGATTCGAGCGCCCACGGAGGCTTTTCGGCAGTCGTTCTTCCCGCGTACCATACGTGGCTCGAACGGGGGAGAGAGGTAATGGCAGTGGCACGTTAAGTGCCCTCCGCCACACACCGTTGGGTGGCTTGTAGAGTATAGATGTAGATGCAGATGTAAAAGCGTCCAATTCCAATCGTGCGGCCTTAATCACACGACTGCTGTTTCATGTCTTTTGTACGCGATACTACCGCCATCTTTACATGTGCATTTCGTTATCGTATCGCTTCCGTCACTTCATTGTAGACAGGATGAGAATATAAACTTTTGCGGTGGCATCACGTCTGGGGGTACCAATGCTCTGACACAACGGATGGGCTGTGGGGTCCACGGAGCCGGCGTAAGCACGGTACTTTGCGGACACTTGGGTGCACGGCAGGTAGCGGGGGCGACGGTAGCCGGAAGCGTCCCTCAGGGAGAGTCGCTCCGGTGGCGGCGCTGCGGTCGGACTACCGCTTCACTGCGGCTCGATCGCCCAACTTCGGGGCTCCAACGTAAGTCCGGGAGCGCCCACGCAGCACGTTCAAGAGGCCCTGCATTACGTCACACAGAGTTTCCACGTAACCTGCTAGAGTCTCTGGCTCTACATATTATTTCACAACATCCGATTGGAGTGTAAATGCTGAAAAACGGCTTCACTCCGTGTGCCTACGCACAAGAAGAGAGGAAGAACAAATCCTAAGAAACCGAAAAGAAAAGGGCGTTTAACGTGGTCGTTTCGCTTGCAGTTGAAATATTTTACACAACCGGCCATTAAAATTGCTACACCAAGATGAAATGCATATGATAAAGGGGTATTCATTGGAAAAATATATTATAATATATGTGATAACGTTTTCACGCAATTTGAGTGCATAGATCCTGAGAA